>NC_088247.1:18761796-20198463 GCF_036013445.1 Caloenas nicobarica | reverse complement strand
CAATTGCATGTTACTCCGATGGAAGTACAAATTCAGAAAATTTTCTAATCAAGACAATGATTTGCAAAACTGAAGGAACTGAAGAAAATTTACACACAGCCAGGAGAGTGAGTCTGTGGGGCATGACCACATGTGCAGGTGAAGATAACTGAGGGTTTGCTCTGCCTGGGTTCCCAGGTGAGCAGACCCAAGTTAGCTCTGACCTTGCATGGTGCTGTGCCTGAGCTAAAAACTGCTGCTGGGAGGTGACTTAGCCGAGCTCGTGCAGAGCTCTGCACTAACGTAGCTGGCAGGATTTCAGATGAGCACTGGCTTATGTCCAGCTCGTCGAGAGCACAAGAAGAGCTCACTCATTTCTAGCTACACTTGCCTCTCTAGACCTGTCCTTACTTTCCACATTGGACGACAACCATTGACATATTTTACAAAGTGTACAGTGTCCATTTGTGTATGTGTATAGGTTAAAATATGCATTGACAAGAGGATGAAAAAAGATGCCAGAGAAGTGGAAAAAAATGCCAAAGAACACAAGGTTTTCAATTCTCAAAATGAGCTTTATCCATTTCTACATTGGCACAGACAGCTAACTGTGGGAAGAATTGATACAATTTAAATGCTGATGGGAAGGCTGGACGTTTGCGCAATAATAGCAGGGAAAAGGGGAAAAGGTTCTTAAGTGAATATTAACTTGACCACGGATGAGTAAGTTTTAAAAAACTGTTGGCACAATCAGGTTGTCAGATGCCTCAAGTTTTATTCTGGACCTGAAGTTTCAGTCTGCTTATGGAAATGCAATCCACCAGTTGATAAGGGTAACTTTGACAAGTGATGTGGCTACATAAAATGATCTTCAAGTATCTCTTACTTTGACTACAGGTGTTTATACAGCAGTTAATCAAGCTTCCAGTATTAGAGGGGCTTGATTTTTTCAAAAGTAGTTGATTCTGAGCTATTTCCACAACACAGGGAAAATGCTTTCTTCAGCTTTGAAACGGGAAACACATCCTTTAGTGTTTGCTTTCTGCGTTTTATGTTGAAGAGCAATGCTGTATGCAAATGCAAAACATCTTTCATAGGTCCTCATTAGAGTCAGTCATGCTCCAATATTTAGCCCAAGAATTGTTTTTCGTATTATAGACCGAAGTGAAGAGTGTGATGTCAATGAAGGCCCAGTTCAGTGCGGCGTACTGCTGCTGCCTCACACTAACTTAAGTAGGAGCTGACATTTTACAGATTTTCCAGCTTGTTGAGTGCTGCTACTTGAACAGATCTTTTTTCTTTTTTCGTGTGAGATGCTGACCATCTGCAAATACAGTTGCAGCTGATCAGCGTGTCTCACAATTTCATTTAGTGCTCATCTGTAAGTATCTTAAGATAACTGGCATACTTTATTACTGTATTCAACTGCTTAAAGGCTGGAGTTTCTCTCCCCATGTTTTACACTAAAGCTAATGAATGTTCACTTGTATCTTTTCTAAAAACAGGATAACCTGCTGATTCTACGAGACAGGTTTTTTGCAGATTTTTCTTTCCCCCTCTCCATGTGTTTCTGTCCCTTTCATACTTTGGACCTGCATGTTACATTTGGACAAATTTACCAGAAGATCTTAGACTAAAAATACTTTCTTCCAAGTATTAAAGCAAAAAGACAGCTGAGTAAAGGAGAGTTTTATGAAAGCCTCGACTAAGAAATAGGCTGCAGCATGACTTCTCACTTTATTAAATATAAAAGATTCTACATGGAAGTTCCTGTTGTAGGAAAAACTTTTGCTGGCACTTACAATTATATGGGATGCTAATCCTTATCAAACAAGACTGTTACTACTTCTGGTATTCACAGAACTTCCACTATTTTCCCACTGTTTATTCCCCACCTGTGAAGACTTGTTGAAATCTAGGTTGCACAATGATTTTCTAAAGGCTTATCAGCAAACATTTTGTTATGTTCAATATAATTTTACCATTGCAAATAAAGGGGACTGTTGCCTGTAATCCTCTTAATAGATTGATAATTACAAGAGTGTAACTCTCTTTTGTTGGAAGTGTAAATTGCTTATCATCAGGAGAGTGTATGGATTCAAAGCTGAGGCCTCTGGATTTTTGTGAAGTTTGACTCAGCTAGGATTTTCTGCAAGGCATCAGTAGCATGTTGGGTAAGAACAGGTAAGGATTAGACCAGACTGCCCAGAGACTGTGGAATCTCTAGTGTAGGCAGTAAAGGACAGGACAGACAAGCATCTGTCCGGATTGGCTTAGGAAGAGCTACAGAAGAAGAGTGGTGGACAAAATAGCCTTTCAAGGCCTCTTGTAGCTCTGTTTTCTAGAATCCTGTTAATTATTTTAATGATAGTATGTGTCATTGTCAGTCATTCTACACTTTTTCTAAATCTGCTGCACCAAGGTGTGAAAAGCATCCTTTCAACTCGATGGTAAAATCATCAGCTGAGGAATTAGGGATTTTTTTACCAAGAACAGGCAGTGGTGCCAGGTAGTGCCTAATCTGGTTTGTAAGAATATGAAATGGTACTAGCCTGAGGTATGAAAGCTGGAACTGAGACCACCGAAGTATGTTGGCTGTACTCATTTCAGATCAAAACTTGACGTGAAACTCATAGCTAAATCTTTGACACTCCATGTATGTTTTATGCCTGTGATAGTGTTATTATGGCTTTATTTTTTTAATTCATCTGGTCAAAAATAAAATTTAAAATGCTGACAGTTATTGACAAATGGAGCATTTACCTAGTGTACACATGACGGCCAAACTACTGCACATTTTAAAATCTCAGCTAAATCAGTCTGTATGTAAATAGCACACACAGTGTTCTGTTGAGCTAATGAAAATATAAGGTAGGTTTGGAAGCTGTCAGATTCAAAACTTAGGACCAAATTCCTCCAACAAACACATATATTTTTTCTGCTATTGATTATTCTTCTTGCTTTACATTCTTGCAGATTTTTCCCTCATCCTGCAGTTACACTTGGTCACATCAGAAATCTGTGCAAAATGTAAGTCAAATCCTATAAAGGCCAAATAATGAAAACAGAACCCTAAATACAGAAATAAAATAGAAGTGAGGTTTCAATAGCAATTTGGCTAAAGTTTAGAAGTCAAAGAAAAGCCAAGCTGAAGAGGCAGATCCTGCCTTCTATTAATGAGCATACAAGAGGAGGAGGAGAACAATGGACATGGTGCTCTTATCCTCAAGCAGCAGACTAAGAAGCAACAAGGAATGGTTTACCCTCTTTCCATCAAGATCAATTGGATGATTGTGACCGTGGGACTAAAGGCTGATAAATGGTGAGAACTGTGGTAAATCTTACTGTTGGTACCTATGCTCAAACCATGTGAAGGAAAAAGCACCAGAAGCTATGTTGGACACTGGAGAATGCAAGGGAAATAAATAAATAATTTCCTTTCTTTGCTTTTTTCATCTAGTTTTTGAACTGCTGAATAATGAGGTTTTAAATAATAGTCTAATGTCAGGTTTTCTTCCCCCCCCCCCCCCCCCCCCCCAACAGATTTATGTGGAACCTAAAAAGAATTAAGCTGGATCTGTGGAAGCACTACTGCTGCCAAGGGCTGCACTTAGTGTACCACATGATGAAGCGAAGTGTAATCTCTCTATCTAAATTTCCTCTGTAAAACAGACCTGGCAAAAGCCATGTTGTCCATCTGGACTCCTTCACCTTGTAACTTATGTTAATGACCATGATCTCACACAATATTTTAACCACTATTCGAAAGGCATAGCCTTATCAAGAGGAAATACAAAGTTGACCATGACAGGGTCATACTTTTGTTATTATTTTAAAGAATATTTTTTGCAAAGCCTTTTCTTCTTTAATGCTGGTAACTGACGTGGAAATTGAATAATGGATATTGTTTTCTGATTTTATAAGTGGCAAATCACAGATAGCAATCATGTAAGAAACATAAAAGGGAACAATATATTTCCTATATTTCTTTTAATCAGTCATATAGAAAAAGCAGCTGAATTTAGGGCTTCATAAAACTGTTACCTGAGTTCTGAGTTTAATCATATCAGCTTCCATCTGGGAATTGGATTCATTTAGTTCTTTGATTTCTTCATCTAACTGTTTAATTTCTTCATCATTTTCTATACCTATGTGATATAAAAATAAAAGGGGTGTTAAAACAATTAAACTTTACATCAGAGTTCAGTGAATTAATTATTTCCATATTTGAAAAGAAATTTATTTCAAGTCTAAGTATTAAAGTAAAAAAGAAAAAGAAAGTGTTCCTCAAACTTGTCTTTTGAAGTTAAAACAATGTCGTTTCCACTACTTTTACTTTAAAAATTGCAGTAATTTTCCAGCGAGAGTGTTCGAAATGCCTGGAGGATCAATACGACACACCTTTTTCTTTATATGCGCTGATTTTAACTTTATGTTGTAAGAAATGCACCTGCAGCAATAAATTCAGCTCCACTGTCACATGTAACTTATTTGAAAGACTGTGTCCACTTATAGGTCTTCGGAAGGAAAATAAAATATCTTAACATGCTAATCTCTTCATAGTACAGCATTGTCAGTATCATTTGTAACTCATTCAGAAGATTTTTTTTTCTGGACACAGTGAAACTTTGTTGATGCACTGGGATTTATTGTGATTCTGCTGTTGCTATTAATAATTTCATGGTTCAGAAGGGTGTTATTAAATAATGCTGTGTAGGATAATTTGCAAAATGGAAGTGATTCCCAAAGTTTTATACCATAAATATTTAGAGAACAGAATTTTAAAGGTACCAGCATCTTTAAGGATTCAGACAGGAATAAACTGCAAAGGTTTGATTTATTTGCCCTTTTAATTCCTATAACAAAGCACAAAATAGCCCTGGGAAGAGACAGACCAGTTCTCTCTCAAGTCAAAGTCTTAACTTCTAAATCTAGAGAAACTGGTGTTCCCACTGTCTTGTTCTGCATGGCAGATACAGTTTTCAGTACTTCCCAGGTTGCAAAGAAAATTACATCCAGATCTTCCACTCCTTGGTTACTGCCTACTGAACAAAGGCAACCAAGTCTTTCTCCAGCTGTGCTGGCAATGTGGCTGCAATGGCTCCTGTGCTGCGTTGACAAAGCATTTTCTGTATATTTTCTGTAAATGCTTTGTGGCTCCCAAACACAGTCACCACCAGCAGTTAAGAGGGCAGCATCTGTAGGCATGCACATCATGGACTAAGTGACTACATAAAGTTTTCCAAGAAAACTCACGACTTAGGCACCTCCTGGCCAAGCCTTTCATGCATTACTTATTTGAACTGAAGCACGTACTTTTTGCTTTTATTGCACTTCCAACTATCAGGGTATTATCCTGACTTTTATCCAGGGTACTTTAATCATCTTCCCTGCAATTCAGGGTTCCCAGGAAGGACTGCAGATTACCGGAGGTGAAATGGCACAAGGCCATCTACATCTGCCAGAGCTTACAGAGTCACAGCTCCAAATGAATTCAGGGGAGCTCATGAGGACTCAACACCTCTGGAAATCAATTATTTTTCTCTTCTGAATCCTGCAACAATTTAAGACCAACTATCCACCTTGGTGAATGAGCTATGAACCAGGAAATTATAATGGTGTATTCTACTTGGAAATATTTTAGTGCTTTAGATTTATGTGGACATAACTCAGGCCAGTCTGACCATTCCACTGCTGGCTCAGATTTCCACAGCATAAAACCCAGTTTCAATTCTACTAACAGTGCATTCACAATTTATACAAAAAAGATTTACACATGTAGGAAAAAAAAAAGCCCATAGGGTAATGATAACATTAGTTCACAAAGAAGTAATATTTAAAAAGGTAATGATTAAAAATTTACCATTACTGGCCCGCTGCTTTATTGTTAGCATTTGTTCTCCAGACAGCTTTGCTTTCTTCATTGCTGAAGTAGCTCTGGGGCATCCTGATAAACTGTGAACAGTAAGGAGCCTGTTAATTTTGATAGGCCATTTAAAATAAATCTGTAATCCAAAACTGTAATAAAAAGAGTATTGGATACAAAGTTTATCTTCACTGTCTGGCACTGAAAGAGTGTATTAGTCTGGAAAAAAAGACTTACCATAGTGATTTAATGATTTTATTCTTTCTTCCAAATTCTTTTTGTATACACAGTTAATATAAAAGTCAGATATATCTTGTAAAACTGTAAACCTGGGAACAACAGTCCAATTTTCTAAAGACACAATGGTCTTAATAAAAAATTTTCTTTTAAAAACAGTTAAACAGTTACTGTGTAAATGCTCGCCTTTGAATTTACACGTTCCCACTCTGAATTTTCAGTCTTCTTAATTCATATGACAAGTTAGAGAATCCCTCAAAATAAAATTATCTCTGAAACAGCCCACAAGTATGGCATTCAAACCCCAAACAGACCAACAAGAAACCTGGATGCTAGAACTATGCACTTGAATATGCAGAAGAATAATGAAAACAAAGTATGCTCACAAGTATTAGAAATCTACTGTGAGATTCATTGTGCCTGCAGCCAAACTTCAGTGCCAAAAACCCAATCATATTCCCAGAACATGGTTGTGCACACCTAGTTTTCAGGACTGCCTAACCCTGTAGATATCTTCTCGGCTTGTCTGGAAGTTTACCTCTCTACTGCTATCTTCAGTGTGCTCCAAATCACGCTCTCACACTGAGGCCCCAGGTACAATGTCCCATATTTGCACTACTAAGCTTCCCTATTCTACAAAACACGGTGGCCACGTTCTAGCTGCCTAATAGCAACTGTCTCTGGCCCACGTTAGCTCCACTGGAAAGATACGTATTGCAAGAGTAAGTCCTTGTGCATCACTGCTACCTCTGCTGCAGTTCAGGCATATTGGCACCAGGTGTCCTCTGCCTAAACTGGAAACACAAAGATCTGGGTCCTGTGCTCCGTTTTTGCCGCAGGAACTGTTGGAGAGTTGTTCTGCATGGATTATCTACCTTCTTCCAGAGGTACCCGAGTGAGTCATGAGTTGGTGAGGGGAAAGGCAAAGGGCTGCCTATTTTTGAGCCGACTAGTGAGGATGCAGAAGGCTTCCACATCCTGCAGCCAGATTAGTTTTGTTCTTAACCACTTGGTCTAATACGATATGCACGGACAGAGGAGGGCTTAGATCAAAAGGACTTTCCTTCCATGCAGCTGCATACCCCAGTCACGAGCTTCCCCTTTTGCTTTCCTGACCCTTACGCTTTAACATACGCATCATGTCCCGCTGTGACTACCTTTACCTTGTTGTTGGTCTGCCCTTAGAAGAGGCCATGAATGAATAGGTCCTTACTTTTCCTGTGGCTTTACACAATTTAAGAGAGCATTTAAAACTCCCAGAGATACCAAATTCAACACAGGGGAAGATGCCAAAGCCAGACCATGCCACAAAATTCCTCTGGAGGTCTTTACTGGCAAATCTGTCTCTCTATTAACTGTATATTGTATTTGTGTATTGTATTGTAAGTGGATTAGTTCACTTACGTGAGCCACGCACTTACAATTCCATTGAAGCAGATACTAAGTTAGTAACCTAAATTAGAGGGCTGAGTTCTACTACAGTTTATTTAACTTGGCTAAATTCTGCTAAATTTTGCCCAGCTGTGTTCTTAATTAGGTTACCTAAAAATACTTTAAATAATTTAAAAAGTAAATTAGGACTTTCAGGATAAGCTTCTGCTCTTCAAGGAAATTCTACCTTTTCCTTTCTATCTTCTTGACTATGTGTACTCCTTCTCAAGGTAACTGCTCTTTCTTTAACTTGAGAACAACCAAAAGAGGGCAGGAAGATGAAAAACAGGACTAAGTCAGCATTGAACCAGAAGTGGGCTGTTCTACAAAGGCTGAACATAAAGGAGGTGTAAAGTTAACCAAAAAGCTTGAACTGAAGATCCCAGTGAGACTGGGAGTGGCTCGAGATCACTAGAATACTGAAGGGTAGAAGGAGGCAGAAGACAAAAAGAAGTTGGTATGATTTTGTCTCAAATATCTCGAGATGTAATTTGTCTTCCCATGACTGGCAAACAAAAGAGTACAAGTGAAATCCACTTCAGTTCTTTAAGATTTAAGAAAAATATGTTTTAAACATCTCAAAAATCAAAAAGACCAAGAGAAACATGCTAGTAGTTTTGGTAAGGATAATACTTGTCCTCACATCAAGTTTAAAGCCTTTATAGTTGGTGCCTGTGCCGTAGGTTTTCTGTTACAAGTGGAACTAGTGTATAATCGATCCTGCTTTGGTTTATTTTTTGTATTTTAACAGATCTTACACTGACTTTTACATAAACATGGAATTCTGAAGCTTGCTCATTCCAGCAAAGGACTAGTAAAATTAATCACAGTTATCTCACTTGCTACTGCCATTATTCTCATACACGTGAGAAATCATGCAAAAAAACCCCCCAAAAAACCCAGATGAGTATTCTTTCCATAATAAAAAATTAATAAGATTTTCTAACAACATTGCTGGGAGTACTGCTGTAATAAATACTGTATAAATGTACCGAACCTTCATTTATCTCTGCCAGATCGTAGATGCCACAGGATTTGAAGTTACAGCATTTTGGTGGGGCTGTGAGAAGCACCACCACTCAACTCCTGGCTCCGAGTTCCTGATTCAGCAGGAGCTGTGAGTTGCTGCTGCCACAAAGGCAACGTATCGACAACCAGGTGGACATCAGCGCCTTGTCTATTTGAGATGCAACGTGTCTTGACTCTCACTGAATTTCTACCATTGGGCTTAATCTCAAAAGTGCAGTCTGACACATCATCCTTGAAAGCCAACCTCTGCCATAATTTACAAAATCCTATGAAAAATGAATTAAACTGTTAGATTAAATTGATCTAGGGTCAGATATTGCCAATCTCCTGTAAGGCATGTGCTAAAATTTGAGAAGGTCTCAATTTTTGCTCGTTGGTGGGAGACACCTAACATCAGAACACATCATTTATTTGGAAATGTGGTTTTGTTGGGCATGAGTGCTGCATGCTGAGGTGCATGGCTCGGCCCCGCTTGTGCAGCTTTGCTTTGCAGGACATGGCGCTGTTCGTGCAACAGATGTTTCTACACAGTCTATACCTGCAGGACTGACAGGTAGAAGAAGTGACCGTGTTTTACACCATCCAAGTTCAACCTGCATTAATCAGGGTTGTTTTTTCAGGAAGACTTAATGAATGGAGGCATGCAGAGGTAAAGTACTCGTAGCTCTATAAAGTGTACAAAATAAGGTTCATCAATATGTAACAGCTACATTTTACCCTAACTGCCCTGAAGAGTAGCGACTAATGGAAACCCAGTTATCCCGAAGGTATGCACAAAGTCTTTGTGCACCAATTAGGATAAAGAGTACAAGGTGACTGCATCTGTTAGAGTTGAACACAATGTGAGGAATGAATTTTCTTTTTTGTTTAGGACTGTGGTTACGTTACTGCAGCCTATGTGTAGCCATATATTCAGTGGATTTAGGAAATAAGGTGAAATAGGTCCCCAAATAAAAGAAAAATTACTGGAGAAAAAACATTTGTAAGGGACATCTAGCTAGTGGTTAGTGCACATTTACCAAGATATTTAGTTCACAAACAAAGAAATGTGGGCTAAAATCCTGAACTGCTTCAAGAATGTAGTTGCACTATCTTCAGGGATGCAAACAAAGGAGGTCATCTGAGTGGAGGATGTTTGATCAAGTGGAGCAATTGTCCGGGTGACTGATTTTAGTTATCTGGGTTCCAGCTGTGCTCTGTTAAATACATTTTTTGCCTCAGCAGACAGATGCAGCCTTGTCCCTCTTGAAGCTGAAAGAATTGTACTTGGCCTGTCAAGTGAAGAAAACATTTTCCAAACAGAGAAGTATGGATGTGGGAAAGGAGACAAAGGTCAAATCAAATGCAACTTTTGTATCTGGTGTGTGAAGTCCTGAATTTTACAAAGAAAGAAAGAACAGGATGTAAAGAAATCAGAGCCCCAACCTGGAGTACCCAAAAATCATCCTGAGGGCTGACTTTGTAAACACTGTAACATGTTTATAGATGCACTACCACAGTGATTTTTCAAAAAGTTAAGAAAATGAAACACTTTTCCTGTTTATTAGAAGTAACATTGCCCATAGACTAGAGAAAGGAACATGTCACCTCTCTTAACTAGAGATAGATCCAAAACAAGACCCAGATGTAAATCCTTTTGATATTCATGGAAATACAGATCACAGTGAAAACTGCTGTTTTATTTTGTTAATGGATGAAACCTTGCTTTTATGACTAAGCTCCTAAGCTATTTGGTAATGTTTGAAGTTCAAGTTAAGAGATCAAACTCAGTGATCAAAGTGGCCCTTTCCTTGGTTTAATATTAAATCCATGAACCGCTCAGTTTTTCGATGTTGAAGGGTACCAGCTTTAGTGGTTTCCTTATTCCCATGGGTAAATTCTGCTACACACCTTAGACGATTAAATATTCTATGCACAACACCAGCACAGATAAAAGGAACTCTCCCTTGCTCAGCATTCATTTTTATTTACATTCAAGGGTGATTGGCTTTTACCCAGTCTCTTACTGATCTGTGAAGTAAAGAGATTCCAGGAGGGAGGTTTTGCAAACAAGGTAGTTTAGTTTGCATGGAGATTGCTGCGACTCACAGAGGAATCTCTCCTGACCACCAGGCACCCAATCCCAATTGCCTTTGTGCTGTAGTGGAGGAAATCGTCCGTTCAGCTCAATTTCAGAATTCTTCACTGAGAAAGAATAATTCTGGTTAATGTAGCGCTTTTTAGGTGTTGTTCCCTGGTTAAAGTTTAGTGGGTTTTTTGGTTTGGTTGCTTTGTTGTTGTTGTTGTTGTGTGGTGTGTTTTTTTGTTTGTTTGTGGTTTTTCGTTGTTGTTTTGCTTGTTTGTTGGTTGGTTTTGTGGGGTTTATGTGCGTTTTTTTGTGCACTTGCAACTCACACTTGCATATTGATACAGAAGAACTTTTAATTGAATTTTCAGTCAGGAGGGAAATCTAAGTTAAAAAGACTGAAAGCTTGATATAATGTAGAAAGTGGCAGCTCCTAACCCAAATCTGCTGAGGAAAGCAACTGAGATTATATTCTGTTTAAATAAATATTTGCATTGGCTCCAGAGCTAAGGAAAGTTAAAACGCTACCCAAGTGGCCATAAAAGAAATATAGCCATTATAATAAAGACAAAATGTAAAATTTTGAAAACTATTTTAATGATATCTGATCATTGCTTCAGAAAGACCTTCAGGAAATAGTTACTTTCTTATTTTAGAGAGGGAGGGCTTAAAGCAGCATTCATATCTGGGCAGTCAAGCATCAAATGGACAACTATATAGAGTGAATGGCTATGATACCCAGAAAATGAGAGGGTATTTGGTTTTTATTGGAGATTTAAAAGGTAAAATAGTGTTACAGCTTAAACATGCATATCCCTAATAACGAAAGAATAAAACAAGAATCAAATAAGAAAAACAAAATAGAAATTATACAGAGCTGTGAACATGGTCAAGCTGAAAGAACAGGCTATGAGAGTAGACTGAATTTGAAAGGAAAGTCCCTGGGGCATAAATATACTCCAGAAAAAGGATTAATGAATCTTGAAGTGCTGGCACTTGAAGAGCACTGCCAAATCTGCCCTTCAACTGGGCACAGCAGTCCTGTGGCAAATTTACATAACATTTTGTTAATTAAATTTGCTTAGTCAGCAAAGAGGCTCTGTGGGTGAGCTTCTCACATGTGCTTATGAGCTTTGACCTGGATCATCCCTGAACAGGGAAGGAGGTTTGACTCTTGCCCAATGATGCAATAACTGTTCAAAAGTCTCTATTTTTGGTGAGTGAGGAAGCACTGCAACACTTCACACAGTATACAGGTGGCCCTTCCAGTAAGTTATGGGGAAGGAGTGTGCACTTAATCAAGCACCACTGAGTGCCCCAGGAGCTGGGGGCCACCTACTGCAAAGTTTAGCAGCCTCTCTCTGGTCTTGTGACTGCACATAGTATGACCTGAAGACCACTGGATTTACTGCTCAGTCAAACAGGACATGTATCGTGAAGGAGAAAACAGGCCGAGACTTCTCTGTGTATAAACAGGTGAGGTGTATCTCTAGCTACATACCTCTGATTAGTGCTTGTGGGCAGCTAAAAATTTCAAGAGATCTATTTAGTGACCAAGCCCAGCTCACTTAGGCACTTAAAATGAAGCACAGTTTCTCCAGGCACTTTGGTAGACAGCAGAGAGAAAACAGGCATTTCAAGAGGAAAATTCTTCCCACCTCAAATCTAAAAAGCCATCCAGTCATCTCTGCTTTTTTATGGGCTATGCCTGGAATGAGGACAAACAGGCTTATAACCAGAGAGCTTCTGCTAAGTGCCTGGAATCAAGGAGATGTCATATTGCAAGCACCTGTACGAATTACTATCTGTTGTCGTTTGTCAGGTCTCCTCAGCAAAATGATTTTTCTTATTTATATTGTGCTGTCTGCTTTTTCTCATATAAATTTCATATTATTTTCTCCTTGACTTTCCCAAGATAAGTAAACCTCTTAAGTCCTTTTAGATTAGCTCTCTGTTAGGAGCCTTTCAGTTTAATAGACTACATCTAATTAAAATGCTATTCCATCCTTCTACCAGCTCGTAATGAAAAGAGCTGGCACAACTACCCACAGTCAGAGGGCCTTACCCTTTCAACAACCAAGCTCTGAAGTTAGCCACTTCTGACTTTTGCCAAATTTTAACTGATCTGATGGAAGTCTTCCATGGTAGGTGTCTGGCCAGCCTCAGATTTTTCCAAATGTCATAGGAAAAAATTTCCATTTCTCAGAATATATTTGTATACCATTGTTTTCTCCACATACCTTGTTTTATTCATACTGAGGGGAAAAAATACCAATAATTTAGTGAATATCTCTAATTATCCATGAATTGGAACAAGACATTTTGCATGGTATTGCTCTGAGTTTAGAGATGCATTCTGCTGCCCTCAGGAAAACAAATGTAGATTGGGCAAAGTTATAAACCCCTGACAGATTGTCACTTGGACACGCTCAGTAGATGTGAGTTAGTGTTTGGCTACCAGACCTCTGTGTACTTTGTGTGTGTAGCAACTGGGAACACCTTCTCTGCCATCAGCCCCGTTCAGGGCTGCAGGCCCTGGAGCAGAAGGTTGCTTGCTGGATACAACACCAGTGAGACCACCTGTTCTGTTCTGCCAGCACTCAGGAGAAGCTACCTGATGCCAGTCACCTCAAATCCTGAGGCTGATAAGCACAGAAGTAAGAAGAAAGATCAAATGGGAGCTGTGGGGAAAGAGAAGTAGAAGTAGGAGAGGAGAGGAGAGGAGAGGAGAAGAGGAAGCGAAGCGAAGCGAAGCGAAGGGAAGCGAAGGGAAGGGAAGCGAAGGGAAGCGAAGGGAAGCGAAGAGAAGCGAAGAGAAGCGAAGAGAAGGGAAGCGAAGAGAAGGGAAGAGAAGGGAAGAGAAGGGAAGGGAAGGGAAGGGAAGGGAAGGGAAGGGAAGGGAAGGGAAGAGAAGAGAAGAGAAGAGAAGAGAAGAGAAGAGAAGAGAAGAGAAGAGAAGAGAAGAGAAGAGAAGAGGGAAGAGAAGAGAAGGGAAGAGAAGGGAAGAGAAGAGAAAGAGAAGAGAAGAGAAGAGAAGAGAAGAGAAGAGAAGAGAAGAGAAGAGAAGAGAAGAGAAGAGAAGAGAAGGCCAGCACAAGACGCAGTAGGGGAGGAGGAGGATGGGAAGAAGACCATGTTGAAAAGTAACTTAAGAAGACTTCCCTTGAGCTTATGGGTGAACACGAAATTCCCAAGTCAAAAAATCCTTTGTACTGCAGGATCCACCTCGCAGATTTTAGTTTAATATTTTCCTTCTTTATGTACATTATTATTATTTAATTGCCAGGTTTCTCTCCTTGCCACATTTGTATGTCTGTCAATTTTCAATAATGTCACCATGATGATGCTTATCACTGTCAGTTGTAATTTCTGTTAAATGCAGTGAGTTTGGTAAGTTGTTCTATACTCTTAACATTGTATTGGTTTCTCCTGCTGAACTGCAACACAGAGCTTGTAGGGAAAAAAAATAAAAAGATATGGGAAACAGCAAAATAAATCCATGGTAGGGAGGGGACAGGCAGGTTAAAAACAAATAAATAAACAAACAAACACGTTAAACAACTTTAAGAAACCTACCGGGGAAAAAGTGAAACAATGAGAATTGAGTGAATTAATGTTTACTTAAATGTGGCACTCTTCTTGTCAATTTGCTGTAGCAACAAATGAAAAAAGGACAAGATTTGATTTGACAGGAGAGGCCCAGCTAGAAATAGATGCAATATTTTAAAGAGTTGCATATTAGAAGTTTCTTACACATCTGGAGGTTGACAGTATTTATGTTTCATAAATAGATGAATGGAAGAACAAGAAAAATTCATTCTCTTCAAATATTTACCATTTTCACCTTTCAGAAGTGCTTTTTAACCTTTGGTTCTCTGGAGTTATAATCTCTGGACAGAAATTCTTCACAAACTTGGTATTTTGGAGGTTTAAAACATCCTGAGATTTCATCTGGCAGTTTGGTTTCTTCGTGTTTTAAAGGATGACCACAATTACTTTTTTTGTTGTTTTTACGGAAGGTATTTCATCATGACTTATCTCATTTTTGCATTGGGGTTCACAGCACTGAAGCACAGAATTAATATGCACCTTCTGATATCTTTAATTTGTACTAGTCCACAGTGAATGCTGTATCATGCATGCGTATATATATATATTAAAAACATCTCAGATCTCATATAACTTTACATTATATTTTCAGTTGTTTAATAAAGCTTCTAAGTCTTCCTTTCTGCATTTATTTGAAAAATCACAAAACTTTGTGATTTCACATTTCAGCTTTTATTTCAAATAATCTTCCTATCCTGCTGAAAAGCTGACTTCTGCTCGGAACCCATTGCCTCCATCTAAATGCGGGGCACTTTCATTTTTCCATGAACTGAAAGGAGTAGCTGGCATTTAGTATCTCAGACAACTTAGTGTAATGTAAATCCTGCTGTCTTATCTATAGGCCTCATACAACACTGCATTAACACAAAGGCTATTTCAGGTCCAAGACTCTGCAGTACTGACTTTGCTCAATTAGCAGAGGTTGCAAACCTAAGTACAAAGCATAAAAATCAGAATAATCTGAGGTCGTCTCAGGCCCTTTGTAACTATAGAGCTCATTTCTAAAAGACATATTCACTGAACTAATGCTAAGTATTTTTGTGTTTTTAAATGCTGAAGCTGAGAAATGCTGATGCTAACAGAGGATGTGACTGCAGGCAAAGACTGAAAGCTCTACAATAATTTAGAAACAAATTTGCAGCCACTAGCACATGTTTGAAGATGCAAAGCAGCTGGATTATAGAGAAACTGCCCCTTTGGCACTCTGCATGTGAACACCCACCCCAGATAAACCCTGGAGTGAGATGCTGTTCTGTGGACACAGGCTCAAGCTATAGCCCTGAGCACCAGGAGATTTGGCCATAGGTGGCACTTCCAAACCTTGCCTTAAGGAGCTGACGTTGATGGCATAGGCTTTTTAGACATCTCTTTCTAAGTGAAGCATATTTCATGAGATCTGCACATGAAAATCTACAGCTCTATCCTTCTTTCCTCACATTTGTCATCTCCCGAATGCTTTGGGAGCTCAGAGGTCCCCTGAGGATCTGAGTGTTGGTATCTGTCTGTTTCTAGCAAGCAGCCGCAGAGGGCAGCTGCTGCCTTGGGTTCATATCTTTTTATTTTTTCCTAATCTGCCTGTTCCCAGGCTTAGCAATGCAGCTGTGCAGCTCAGAGCTGTGACCAGCCTCGAATTTCTGGAGGAAACGACTCTGGCAGTGCTCCTTCACCTCAGGACATGCACGCGAGGTGATGGCTGAACCGAGTGCACTGCTGTTATCTTCCTGCAGGCTTTCTGGCAGCCGTACCTTTAGCTAGGACTTCCCGGTTAATCGGGCTCTGGCAGCTCGCAACAGTCACATGTAAACATTTCCCACAGAAGCCTGAGTATCTCTACATCCATTCCTTCAGGAGGCAGAAGGCACTGGATGGTGTCCACTTCTTTCCATTTTGCAAGCCCAGTGGCATGCCCTTGCTGCTCAAACAGAAATCCTATCCTATAAACCTTTTAATGGATCTTGGAGTCCCACTGGCCTCGGCAAGGATGCAGGTACACTAAAGAAAAATCTCCTTCACATTTTCATCTCTATTTAGCATTAGCTTCTAAATGGTGAAAATACTTATAATTCAACCATGTCTTGTGTATTGTAGCTCTACCAGCATATGTTTTTGCACTGGTTTTGGCTTTTGACAGAGTTATTTTTCTTCACAGTAGCTAGTATGGGACTATGTTTTGGATTTGTGCTGAAAACAGTGTGGATAATACAGTTACTGCTGAGCCGAGTTTAGTCACTTGCACAGAGCCAAGGCCTTTTCTACTTCTCACCCCACCGCACCGAGTAGGCCGGGGGTGGGCAAGAAGCAGGGAGGTGACACAGCTGGGACAGCTGACCCCAACTGACCAAAGGGATGTCCCACGCCATATGACACTGGGCTCAGCAATAAAGCCAGAGGAAGGAGGAGGAAAAGGGGACATTCAGAGTGATGGTGTTTGTCTTCCCAAGTCGCTGTCCCTGCTTTCCCGGGGATGGCTGAACACCTGCCTGCCCACGGGAAGCAGTAAATGAATTCCTTGTTTTGCTCTGCTTGTGAGGACAGTTTTTGCTTCACGTAGTAAACTGTCTTTGTCTCAAGCCAGGACTTTTCTTGCTTTTACCCCTCAGATTCCCTCCCCCACAGTGCTGGGAGGGAGCGAGCAGCTGTGTGGGGCTGCGGCCCCTCCTGGGGTTAAAACACAACAGTTTTCCATAGTGAAGGGAATTTAAAGGGACATTACTGTGTTTGAAATCAGCGAACACTGATTTAAATAAAAGTGGGCAGGAAATGAGAGCAGGAACATTGTTTTAGATCTGAAAAGGCATTTCTGAATGTAATTTCCACTGAAGTTAGCACAAGCATATTTCCCCATCTGTGCTAAGGAGCAGAGTTGCTAAATCCAAGTGTATTCTGAGAAAGTCCTCAACTGATCATTGTATTAGAAATCATGCTGTCCTGAAAAGTCTTCTTAAACCAAATATGAGGATGTAAGGGCCGGTTCAAGAACAAAACTGGAAAGCTACAGTATAATAACCAATTTACATTTCATTATAAACTGTTTCACTTACCTGTCTACTGACTCCATGCTTACATGGCTTCCAATTAATTTTCATATTGCTGATAGATCACCTAATTTCACACTGGCCTCTCCTACTAGCACAGGCTCCTTTTTGAAGTGTAGTGCTCTTAGTTCTATGCTTTAAGTCCCTTCTGATAACCCTCTGTTGCCATTCTTCCCTATGCAAAACTTCTTCACAGACTAAAACTATTAATATGAATTTCTGCAGACAGGCATGGCTAACATTAAATAAATAGAAACCTTTTTTGGTGCCTTTGTTCACAGAGTAGGATTCAAAACTTACTGAAATTTGTGACTTTTTCAGTTGACTGCTTATTTCTACTTCAGAAGCATGTATGTACAAATATGCATATATCTAAATTCCAGACTTCATAATACCAGTTGGAGCAGGCTTTTAACTACGTACTGATTTACCAGCACTTGTGGATCACCTCAAGGGTCCATTGATATCAGTGGAATTACACCATGCGTACAAGGTGCAAGAATGGCTCTAAGAAATCTTTGCGTCAACCCCCCACCCCCTCTCTCTCTATATATTTAATTAATTCAACAGTTGGCATAATTTCCACTAGCCATTCTGCCATTCTAGTTTCCAGAATATTACAGCTGCTTGGATGATAGCACATTAACAGGTGTCTATGAACGGCAGAATATAAAATCTCAAAGAACACATTAAGGACACTACATATGCCCTTAGTATATATGCTTAGAGAAGTGTGCTGATAAAATAATATTTGCACTAGGGAAGAAAAGTGATGTATCAGGAGAGAAGCAAGATGTTCTGCCAAAATTGAAGACTTTAAACTACTACTTCCCTAGGAGTTTTTACTGCCTCAGTTAATGATCATAACCTTGCTTGCTCCCCACGCATGCTGGACACAGCCATACCTGCAAAAGGCTGTATTTAAGCCTGGTTCCAGCTTGTAATTTTCATAGCATTGCTTCTCTTCAGAAGGTGGTGTTTGAGCTATACAGCCATAGCTGTGTAGCAAAATGTTGTCAGAGGTAGAAGATGACACCACAGACTATTAAAATGGACACACTAAAAGTGAGGGGATATTCCATCATTAGGTAAAGAAATGCATAGTCTGTAATTTAGGTGGGACTAAACTCCAGATTAGGGGACATAGGTTTAAATGTCTCCATGGGAACTCTGTGTCAAAGCTTCCACGGAGCTCATTTAACAAGTCTAGCACGCTTCCAGATCCCCTGCGATGCATGTTCAGCTCTCAGCTGTTACAATCAAAAGAGCGTCTCACAAATGTCCAGTCATTTCTCCAGCCCAGTAAGGCCATCTTGCCTGCCCCATCAACATTTCCAAGGGCATAACGTGTCTATCCCTGTTGATGCACTCAGGGCATTTAGGATACAACTCTGATCAAAGGCAGGTGTCTGCGTCACAGGTGAAGTGAACAACTCTCCAGGATTCATTGACTCCATTCATTGGAAGAGGAGCAAAAGCACCTTGTTCAACTTTACATAGATTCTTAAAGTAGGTGAATTGTTCTGAAGCTCAATCTTACATGCAGAGTTTGGTTCCATTGTCCATATACAGGCACGACGTGCCACTTGAGAAGATGTATCATTAAGGCTGGTAAATATGACACTGGACCTACCACAGATGTATGCCCTTCTGAGCAACAGCTGGAGGCTACGTAAATTATCCAAAAGGCATCTAAAATGGCTTCAAGTGATTTTCTTTGTGTGAGTAAATGAACTAAGCCCTTTTAACAGCATCTTAAGAATTTTATAAGAATTAATAATATGTTTTTAAATAATATGGCTTTTTATTAATATTGCCATAGCTTATAGAAGCTTCAAGAAACTGTTAAACTTGCTCACGAAGACTTAAAATACTTGTGCTTTGTTACATGAAGACAATTAAGTAAGATCAGTCTACTTCAGTCAGTCTTTCAACGTAACCTTTCATCTTCTGGTGCTCTTCTCTAACAATAGATCTTTATGCCCGAAACTGGTCTTATAAGGTAAGCCGTTACATGTCTTGTTTTCTACTTAAAACAATAGTACTCAAGAAAGCACCAGGCTGCAATGTGGCAAAATGGCATATTTCAGTTTCTCCATTGCAAAAAAAGAATTTAAATTTCATTCTATTTTTTTTTTCATGAAAACATTCCTGTTGGAAAAAAAGCCACAAACCTCCAGGTACCATTTGCCCCTTAATTTTGAAGAACAGTGAAATTAGTATCAGTATGTTCCTTTCAGAAGTCAGTTATTCTTGTTGCAAGAATTTTCTCCTTGAAAATGTAAATACTATGTAAATATCCCTTGAAAGCAATCTCTCAGTAACTATATTGTACCTTTCAACTAAAGGCAAAATGATTTCACAATTTTAATGACAGATTTCTGTGAGTTAAATAAATGTTACACCATTATGAAGAAAGCTAAACTGAAATATGAATGATAATACTGTTATTTTGCTGAAAGTCAGAAACTTAAATTCACATGTGGATATCTGCACGAATGGTTGGGGCTTTTGCATCTGCATTCCCTAAAGCCTATGGGAGCTGCAGGCTGTGTAACATGTTTCACCACTTCGGTAGCACCTCAGGTCATGGACCAGAATCCCGTCATGCTAGGTATCAGACAAACACTGGGTAGAAAAACAGCTCTGAACCTAAACAATAAAAAGGAACTATGTGCACAAAGTCTGGAGAGGTTGTAGTAATGGTAAGGCTTTTGAGTTAAGGAATAAAGGATTGTCAAAGAAAGGATCAAAGGAAATAGTTACAGGCAAAAGGAGGAAGAAGTAGCTCACTTTTCACCTCCATATCTAGAACTGACTGCAAAGATCAGGTTGGTTTAGTTAACTAAAAGGTATAGAAGTTCAACTGAGGTCTGCCTGGGGAAGGGTGACAAATGAGGCACATTGGCTTGACATATTTGAAGTAATAGAGTTCTATATTAGTGAATATGTAACAAGCAATTTGCTCTGGAATTATAGTCATGTTCAGGCTGAGATTCCCAGTCAAAGCTCCAAGAACACCCTTGCTTCCTCATAAGCTAATCTCTAAAATGGCAGGAAGATTTATCACTAAGAGGCTGGCTGATTTTTCTTCCTTAATCTCTTAAAAGCAATGAAAAATGTTATCACTGAAGTTCTCTTAGTTTTGCTAAGTTTATGCAAAATTGGGCTTTGTATTTCTTTTGTCAAATACTTGTATTCCATTAGTTTTAATTAATCTCCTGTAGTTTACATTTATTGTTTTGAGCAAGCATTTTAATTAACAAATGAATAAAAGCACTTTGTTTTTATGGAACTGGCTCCTTAAATTCTTCAATTCCATGCTCTGATGTGTGGGAACCAACAATGTGTTCAACATCTCTGAAAACCAGGGGCATTCAGATTTGTACTACAAAGTCTATCATAAGGTAATTTGTCCAGCGTCACTCAAGGAAGCAGCAGCAGATTTACAGTAATTGTCATGCACACTTTTTCCCCTAAAATTTTCTGTGTACTATAGATCAGATTCAGGTCACTACCTGCAAGCAAGGACTTGTATAAAAAAAAATTGTGTGTCTTGATTTCCAGTTATCTACAAATGTATGTAGGAAGATTATTTTTCAAAGTAATAATGTAATTCAAAAGGAACAGAGAAATACCATGACAAAAAGCTATACTTTAAATCTTGCTAATCTAATTCAAATAATAATTGCAAGTGAAAAATATAAGCCATAGTTACTCACCTACGATGAGTAAGAAAACTACCACTGACATGTCCTGAGCCATCACATCCTGGGGTTGGACATGACATTCCTTCCGTCTTCACTGACTTCCAAGAGAACTGTGAGCCATTGAGGTACCCATCCTTTTGCCTTTTGGCAGCTAGAGGACACCCTGACGCACTGCGATGGGATGCATATTTTCCAGTTATATGACCCTGACCATCACAACCAGGAACTGGACATCTGGATAGCAGATAGATGAGATAAACTTTATTGTCTTGCCATCATATACCTGGTAGCCTCTACAACAAAGTCAAAATAAACCCGACATGAAAAGAAAAGAACAATCATGCACTGCGGTCTTAAAAATAGTCAAGATACCCTGTAGTGGGTAAAATTAGAAGCAGAACTTCACTAATACAAATAAAAATACGTCCTTTGATAAACTGTAAGGAGGCTAGCCAGTAGATGAAGTCACAGCTGTTGATATTGTGCAATTGCAACAAAAGGACTGAGACATATATTTGAATTGCAAGTGTTCGTTACAGTAAGTATTACAATGGAATTGAAATGTTGGCTATGGAGCTCCACTCGGCAGAGAAATTGCCCGTAAAAACTCTATAAGCATAAAATCCTACTTAGTGTAGTCCTTGGTACATTTTATTTAAGTGTGTGGTATCTAAAGAAGACTTGTCTGAAGTCATGAAAATATTAGGCATAAAGTGATCATGAAACCTCATCGGAAATGCTGAGCACCTTTAACCATGCTCTGAATAGGAGAGATTATAACAAACTACGTGCTACAGCTTAGAGAGAGCAATGAAGGCAGTTCTGTATTCATCTGATGGTTTTCCTTACTTGGGAATTCCCACATACATTTGACATGTATACTTCTAAAAAACGAATAACGAGGGATAGAAAGCTCAGGTTAGAATCTTCAAAGTGCAATGTTTAAAGAAAATAATGGGATTTCTTTCAGTATGCTGCTACATAAAACATGTCAAAACGAGGCTGGTTACTTCACTGTTCGTCCTTCACTAAATTGTTGCTCTAACTCTCCACTGAGGATCCAGTCCTGGGTGGACCAAGCCAGGGGTGTTCAACTCATTTTCTCCGGGGGCCACATCAGCCTCACAGTTGCCTTCAAAGGGCCAAATGTAATTTTAGGACTGCAAAAAGTAGGAATAGTCACATCTTTACAGTCCTAAAATTGGTCACTAAATGGTCACTAAACCGTCTGAGTTCAGTGGCCACAGATATCAGAGCACCTTGCAAGAAGAAACCAAGACCTATAGGTAGGTATTTTTTTCCTCTTGCAAAGTGCATAAACAGTTAGATTTGTTGCAGTAACCTCATGTAAATACTCAATTCTCTATTCCCAGAACTGCTTTATTTAGCATGTATGGTTTGTCTAAAATATGCAAACACTTTCAAGGTTTTTTTTACGAGATAGAGATCTAGGTAATTTTTTAATTTCATGTGAAAAAATATTTGAAACTGTTTCAAAATTATAGAAGATTGTATCTTCAGCTGAATATCGTATCCTTTGCTGAATAAATCAGCACAGATCCTTGATTTGCAGTTCACTCATGGAAATCAGTATGGCCATCTGCTCTTTGGTAACCATCACACAATAATATTTATACCTTCATAAAAAGCTAACGATATCTATGACTTTATAAATCAGATGATGGCCCTTTGACAATATTTGTTCTCACCTAATTGGCTCTTGGTCTTCTTTGTCTTCCTTGCTTTGTGCTATCCTGATTCCGCTTTTCTTTGCTCGCGGACAGCCTGAAAGACTGAGTGAAAGAAAACATTTAAAAATGCAATTTCTCCTTCTGGAGTACAGTTAACACGGTATGCACTTTCTATCTGAAAAGCTGGCAGAACAGATAGTTCCATCCAGTTTCCAAAATCAAAGCTCAAGTGGTTTCAATGTGAAGAGCTGCAGGACATGACCACGACGGGTGCTGCGCAGACCACAGCACTGGCCGGCCCCGAGGGGTCTGACTCAGCAGCAGCAGTGACAGCTTTAAAAGGAATAGAAATCAGTGTTTCAGGGCTGAGAGGTGTTATGTCCTCTATATGTCTGAGAGGGAAGGAAGAATAGGCTCAAAAAACACAAGTCTTTGGATCCCTTGGTAGGACTAACGATTTTTCTACGGACCACATTAGAAACACTACTAAACCTTCTCAGCCATCATGTAAGAATCCGATAGAACTCTTGAATAAAAACGCGGCAGAGCTCAGAGCTGCATGATGCTGATGCCTTCCTGAGAAAGGGTTTAAGTGTTCAGAACTTGCCCAGACACAAAGATTTGGTAGAGACAAAGTTATGTGTTAGGTTAAGCAATGTAACATTTAACTATACACTGAGAATGTTGTTTTTAACTACACAAGTTGTATCTGTTCCAAGATCTTACGAGCTCAGCTTTCCCTTTGCATATGAAGAATTCATTATAGAAACCATTTAGTAGTCTTGACAATGACTTCAACAGATATTTAAAGATATTTTTAAGTAGTTGTTTTCTGAGGACGCAAATATGTCTATCAAAAAATCATGCTTTGTCCTCTACTTAAATGTTATTTCCATCTTAACATATCCATCAGTAGAACACCACCTTCAAAAGTAATGAGATGAGAGATGAAGTAGTGTTACCAAAGAAAAACTTCTGCAGAGAAAGAAAATAAATAGACTATTAAAATTTTGTTTTCAGCATAAAAAAGTACTTCAGTGTTGTATAGTAGGTCCTGTCTTCAGGAAGAAGAGACAGAAACAGTGGTAGCAAAATTTTCAGTTATTTTGTCAAGAGCAGCGAGGACTGGGAAGGAAAAGCAGAGAAAAGGGTGATGCAATCACAGACAAAATTCCATGTTAGTAATGAAAAATAGACAGAAATAGAGTTTACATCCTGTAAAGTCATAAATAAGTCAATTAAAGAAAGGTAGGAACGTTAGCACAAGGTATTGGACGTAGTATATTATTACCTAGCAATGCTTAATGAGATGGTATGGCTATATCTATGGTGGTAAATGGAAGGGACCAAGAACTGCTGTCTTGACCCAAGACCAGCAAGCTCACATCCATCCAGCTGAACTCTCTGTCTCAGCACAGCAGGACAGCTACACCCATATTGCTTAGAGAAAATAATCTAGACCCATGCTGAGGCACAAATCATATCTGAGAATTGCCTGAGAGAGTTTCAGTGGCCCAGGGTCAGCACCATGCCAGGGGACTTGCTACCACTTTAATAAAGCAGGCATCTGCACTCTGGTGCTTGGACCTGTGCTCCTTTCCCATTTCGCTTTCTAGTTTAAATGCAAGCTGACCATTTTCCTTTTTAAAGCAAGCTGCTGTTTATTCCAGCATGCATAGTGCACACCAAAGTAACATAGTTCCTTCTGTACAAACTAAATCTCAGAAAGCCCATGACACTTAAAAATAGTTATCTTTGAAAATATTAATAATATCATCTGTAAGAAGAGAGAGGCAGAAGGAACAGAGTCTGAGGGATTTAGAGAGAGAAGAAGCAAGCTCTGGGGCAAGGGAAGCAGTTCAGAAACAGGTTGGTTCATTGTCCCCCATACAACCTGCACTGCAGAAAGTGAAGGAGAGAGGACAGGAGTTACAGATATCCCTGGCTTATTTGTGAGACTAGTTGTGCCCACCGTGTGAGAATAATCAGGTCTTGTATCAAAAAACTGAATAGTTAACAGAAATGCCTCAGAAAACAATAGTCTTTTTTTTGTAGGTATACAGATGGGTATGCTTGCAGATGATGACATTTTCATAACAAGATCTGAATGAAGAATTTCTGCCTTGATTAATGATTTAATGCTTTCTGCATATTAAATCAATTTAATTATCACCTACTTATTGGTATTTTGGTGCATCATCTTTTTGCAATAGATCTTTCTATTCTGGCTCTGTGATTTATTAGAAAATTCTAAGACCTTTCAGGTCCTCTAAACAGACATTTTCAACAGACAGCTTCTGAGATCATGATTAATTCATTTTGCCTCTGACAGCAGATTCACCAAGAAAACATATGCCAAGAATGAGCCTTTGCTTTAATTTTTTTATCCTATAATAACCAAAAGCTATTACAAAGTAAACATATTATTTCATTTTTATATCAGTTTAATTCCTTATATATGAAGATAAAAGACGACAAGGGAAACTCAACACCGACATATGCTGATATAACTTCTTGCATATGTTGAATGGGTGTGTGGAATTGCAGAGAGTTGTGGCAGAGTTCAACCTGCCTTCATGTGTGCTTGCTGTTGAGCAGCCATTTTAAATACAAATTATACCGAGACACCTTGGCAGCCATTAAAGAGAGAAGTTTGTCATTCCTTTCCTTCTGAAACTGAAAAGGTTGTAAGGGATGGTACGAAATACAAACAAAAATGCTAATTCAGATGCAAGCAGAGGTAAACGCTAATTTTCAATGTGGGAATTAGAAAGCTTAACTGTGAACATGCTGTGGGGTCTTTCATATTCAACAGTTCCAGATTTAGGCTACGGGTTTGCCGCCCTTTTAGAGACCGTGCATTTTGCTGGCCTCACAACCTCAGAGAACAGCCTTGACAGGTACCATGACCTGAACAGTGTGGGGCTGGCTCCATGCAAACATGACAAGTCTCCTGGGGACATCGGTGGTTTTAAGCAAAGAGACATTAGCCCTTCAGTGTCAGTGCCCCCGCGCCCACAGGCAGCCAAGGACCTGGGGCTGCTGTGGAGGCCCTTTGGAAGAGAAAAGAAGGCACGTTCCCAGGAGGTATGTCATCAATATAGACATGATGGCATTTCGAAAGGCAGAGTGTGTTAAATTCCAATGGACTGGACAAATTACAGATCATTTAGTTTTGCAGAATTACTTTTTATGTCTTTCTGTGTACTGAGTATGCTGCAGAATCAAATGAAAACTTGGTCCAGCACTTTTCTGCAAAAATACAAGTACGTAACAATTTACAGACAAAAGTAGGTAACACCATCTACTTCATGGTCTGGTCCTGCAGTGGTCAGGAGACAATGCCCAGGGAAAGGGTTTAAAAAATTAGCTCTAATGCAGTGATTCTTCCTTGTCTGCTTGTAGGTTTCTCATCTTTGTAACACTTGGCCTTCTGCATCTTCACTGTCCTGCGTGCATCTGATTAAATGTATGACCAAATATATAACTTCTTGAAATAGCAAACTCAGGGCATAGCTACATCAAGAATATTATTGGTAAACATGTGAGCTGATAAATCCACATATAGTTAAATGTAGTTATAAATTTGACCTTAAATCCCTTTGAAAGTGTGATATAATCTCCTACATCACGTAAGTGCTTTAAAAATGTTTACATCTTCTCCTTTCTAATGTTATTTGTACTTTTGATGTTTAACTGTGCATTATAGAAACTTGTTTTGATCTTTCATTTTTTCAGCATGTAAAGGTATGGCACTTTCCCAATCTCTATGTTATTTATGTTTTGACTTCAAACTGTTTGTTGCTTTTACTGGGAATACATTTAAACTGGGAATTTGTATATCGACTAGTTATAGCCAACTGTAAACCTACAGAGACTGTCTGAAGCAAGTAAATATCCAGACTCAACAGTATTACTACACATGGGAGTAAAGAGCCTTTACTAACAAATGAGAGGTGGGCTACACTATTATTCTTTGATTAAACTGGATAACTGTTTACAAAACATGGTGCAGCTCTTCTCTAGTGATTTATAGTCCTCAAATAGCCACAGGGGAATTGCTAATTACACAGCATTCGTAACATTATCTCTGCAGTCGTACCACTGTAATTCGTTTTGGGGTTACCAACAACACCCTCATTAGTAAATGTGAAGCTTTCTTTGGCCCTTGGTGAAGATCACAGTTATAGTTTAAGCAGCTAAGGTAATGGCTTTCATCCCTACGTTTGTCTTTCCATTCTTCTGGCTTGACATAGTGTTGTACTATGTGCTGTGATTTAAAAACAAGCCAAGCTTTACTCTGAAATGTACTAACAAGACTGGGGCATATTAGATGAAACAGGTACTTTTTCCCTCTGATTAAAGCTGGTAAGACTTCAGCTTGGACAAAAGGTAAAGAACTGTGTTCAATTTTGCATTTCAGGAAATACAGAGGGAGTCTGGAAGAGATTGATAGGAACAATCAGGAAATATAACTTGTGGGGAAAAAAAATTTCAAGAATGGGATTTGAGTCCAGAGAAGGTAAGATTGTGAGGAGAAGAGTTAAGTCATTCGGAATGTAAAGCAGCAGAAACTGAGGAATGTCGAATTACTTTCCTGGGCTAAGAGAGAAGGTACAAAAACTAGATTCATTTTCTACAAAGATTTTGCTATATATTAACAAAAATCTTCCTACCTGTTTGGGTAGTGAGCCATGCTGAAACTGAGAAATATTACTCATTGGTGATAAATAAAACGAGTCAGACTAATGTATGTCTATATAGGGTACTCAGTGCTGAGGGAGGGAAGAGAGGTCTGTTGCGGTCCCTTCTAGCCCTTCAGTTGTTTGATTTAAAGAGCAAAAACTTCTCTTTACGTACCTTCGATGTGAAGCATAATTTCCAGTAATATGCCCAGAGCCATCACATCCAGGGGTGGGACACCTAGAATAGTAACGGAAGACATATGGAGCAGCGTTACTGACAGGAAAGATACAGCCGCCCACGAAAAAACATCAACTGTCTCACTCCTTCTTTCCATGGGTGCCAGCCCTGGGGACCTCTAGCCATTGCTGAACCTGAGCTTAATTCCATACTGGGGACAAACATAGTTTTTTCATTCGTAAAATACTTTTGTCTGTTACTCCTCACCTGCCCACTCAAACACTTTCTGGATATCTCTAGCATCAGCAGATTAGTGGTGATTTCCAGCAGCAGCCTGACATCCCTGCACCACCAGGAATAAGTAGAGTTGACAGCAAACAGAATATCCAAATGTAAGCTTAGGTACTTAGGTACTTAGGTGTAAGCTTAGGTAACGGTTAACACTAGAGCGAGCCGCTTTGTTTTCCATCAGAGCTATTGCTCTAACCCCACAGCACAGCGTCACAAAGTCGCACCACGGAGAGACTCCTTCACCTCTCCAAGAATTGCAGGAGATGCCTAACGAAAAGGAAATGTGTAGATGGGGCAGTAAGGCTGATGTCTTGCAGAGATATGGTAACCTACCCAAACACTCCCAAACACCAAGGTACAGCACCAGACAGAGAAGTCACTGATACAGACATCAGTGGAATTTCTAATAGCTGAAAGACATCAGTCACCAAAGAAAATTCATGGTTTTTTTCCTACATTTCAAAGATGATTGCCATCACCACAGAATAAGCTAAATTATAATGCTAAGTAAAATCATTAGCTGGCATTTGAACTGCTACACTAAATCACAGAAAGACAAAGGAAGAATTAATTTATATTCATTTTACCAAACAGACGAATGCTACATGAATTCCAGAAAGTCACTTTTCTTGAGCCTGAGTTTTGAATTTTAGCCATGCTTTAAAGCTTCATTTGAAGAAAG
The DNA here is from genome assembly GCF_036013445.1 of Caloenas nicobarica. NCBI lineage: Eukaryota > Metazoa > Chordata > Aves > Columbiformes > Columbidae > Caloenas > Caloenas nicobarica. The sequence goes on along the minus strand of NC_088247.1, from coordinate 20,169,975 downwards.
CATTCAAATTCAAAAAAGCATGTGCACGAATTCAGATGTTGCATTCTGAAACATCAGATTTCCATAACATTGTATTCTTTCACTATTTGAATCCAGCATTCATGCAGCCTTTGGCTTTCACCCTTTAGTTACATGTGTGCTTTCCTCAAATTTGGTCCAGCATACTAGTCAACTTTTTTTCCACAAAGGTTTCTGCAGAGACTTGAAAGCTTTTTTTTTGTTTTTAAAATCAGGAATTAAGCAACCAAGAATTCAGTGCAATAGGGCTGTCATGTTCCTTTAAGCTATGTTTTGGCTCTTTAAAGCTAGCAAGTATTACCTACTTCTGACGAGTTCAGCAGGGCCAAACTTCAAACATGATTATTGCAACCTTGAAAGATACAATTTAAGCTGGAATTCAATATATGGAGTTCTCAGATGGTCTTCATCTGGGCCAGTTCAGTTATTCTACAGAAAACATTAAGATATGATAGCATTTCCAGGATGGAAGCTGGTAAAACCTCTGGGGTTCCCTATGTCATTTCTCTGTTATATAAAAGCCTGTGTGCTTTGGATAAGAAGTCCAAACAACTTCCTTAAAGACAATTCTCCTTTCCTCTTGCTTTACATCTTTGCACAGAACCAAGTATAAGACCATGATCTTGACTAGATGATATAAGGACTACTGTGACTACTGTATGGCCCTTACTATTCTTTCTTTGCTGCAGCTGCACATGGCTAGCACAAACTTTGGCTATTTCTTTCAGTTAAAAAATAAATGGCTAGGGCATCTTATATAAAGGGTCTTATATTTTAAGTACATCATATCTAAATATTTAGATGTTCTCACTATTTATTTTTATTTTTTGGCAAACATTTTGAGACGTGCAACTCCTGCTTCATGTGTTTTTTTAATGCAAGGTATCTTCAGTCATCTACAATGCCTATTTCCTACTGCCATCAAGACCAGCTGCATCACTGAAGCCTGACTGAAGCTTCTAAAGATATTGAATCAAAACATATGGGAATAAGATTTAATTAAAGGAGCTGACTAAACTTTGGCTCTAAATGTCCGTCCATGACATTTAAATGAATAAAGGAGAAAAAGGAGCCATGAGACTGTTCCTCTGCAGTCTGACTGAGGTACTACAAGGATCCCTTAATCAACCCATGCTATTTGAAGCCATCATTGTCCGCTACAGATTTTTAAATCCTTTTGAGAACAAGCTATTATCAAAACTGAACAATGCTTTTTCTCATCTTTTCCAAGACTTTTGCTACAGGCAGGCATGACTCATAGTGCCTTAACAAACAGGATTTACAAGATCCATCAGTATATCCAACCAGTCTTAAAATTAGACCATTACACCTCAAGCATTTGGAGAGTCTTACATAATTTAAAAACTAGCTTATTTCTGTGTCATTAAAAAAAAAATTAAGTAACTGAAGCTAAAGAGGAAATCTCCCTGTGGTAAGTTGAACTGAGAATCTTCACAATGGGCTCTGTACAGTTCACATCAGTTTAAAATCATACTTCTGATTAAACCAGAGGAGATTTTTTATGTAGGCAAGGATTTTAGAAAGACCTTTCAGATTTTGATTTTGGTATGATAATATTTGTTTTCAAGTTTCATAATCCTATATTGATGTAAATGTAACAGATGAAATGACAGTTTAGTGCAGTTGATAAGAGCCTTTAAAAACCCTGGAACATTTCTGTTTACTGCGGGTTCCATTCTATGAGAAGTGCTTATAACCACTGTGAAATATAGGGAGCAGATCTACAGCAGTCTGTTTCAACTATAAATTTATTACAATATTTGCTGTCCTCAGCAGATTAGATAAGGAGACAACCACAGGTCCTTGTACCATTGGAACTGCAAGTCTGTATTTTCAGAATGTCTGATCGTATATTGAATACTACATTACTAGAAGCTGCTACCTGTGCATATTTGACTTATCATATCTACATGCAACAATGCCAGAAAAATTGTATCTACAGGTGCTTATAAAAGGAAAGTAACGGGAAACTCTTTGAAAATGAATATCAGAGTAAGTGGGAAAAGACATATACAGTTTCCTCACTTACTTCGAGTCAATGTAATTTGGCAGGATCAGAAGCTTCTTTGTAGACTGCACATAATATCTTAAATAGCTTATTGCAGCAAAGGAAATACTTTAGTACTGTGAAGAGTGAGATGACAAAAGGAACTCACTCTGTAAAGAATGAAGTTCAGAACATATAACACTAGCACTTTACCACAAACTCAGGGCATCCAGTGAAAGAAAGAGCTTGTCAGTGAAGGGGAATGCAATTAGCACTGCCTTGATGTCCCATTCATTTCACAGAACATCCCAGAGAAGCTTTTTTGGGAACATAAGCATAAGCGGAAAGCAGGGCAGGCAGCAGAACAGCAACAGCTGTGGCAGCTGGATTCAGTATTGGGCTTAGATTCAATAGCAGGAATGAAAAAAAAAAGGTGAGAGCCAAACTGAGATCAATCACTTGAGCCCTACGACCCATTCTTTACTGGGGAAAAGACTGAAGGTGTGCAGCAATTAAAAAAGACTTTTGCAGCTTGAAGGAACTTAGGAAGGTTCCTGGGACTGGGGAGGAAATGGCTGCAATGCCAAAATGGGCTCTGGGAAGGTTTTCCCAAATGTCAGTAGTTAAAAGTCTTGCTGCAAGTTCAGCTGAGAAAAAAACCAAAACAAAATAAAACAAACCAAACAAACAAAACCCAGCTCACGGCAGCATAGCAGACTATAAATAAAATCCAAATTTAAACGTATATTCCTAGGCTTCTGTTTAGGTCTATAGGAGCTAGATAAGCTTACATATAGCTTCCTTATTTAGATTTATAGCTCAACTAGCTTGAGATCAAACAGGTTGATACACAAAGGTGCAAAGACAGAACTGATGTTTTTTCCTTATTATTGTCTATAGCTTTGGTTGACTTACTTTTAAAATTTATTTTAAAACATAAATGATCTCTAAAACATACTGATTAAAAAAAATAGAGTAATCGGCAGCATAACGGAAATACATTGCTTTTTTCTCCCCCCTTTTAGAGAATTTACCACAAAATGACAATGGCTTTTTGGAACCTGAAGGATTGCACTTCCCTAGAGAAGAGGCAGTGCTCAAGGAAGTTTTTTTCAATGCACACAGCCTGACCACAGCTCAGTGCCTGGGCTCAGGCTCGGGCTCGGGCTCGTGCTCAGGCTCCCTCTCTCTCACAGAAACCCTTGGCTGAGATTCATCAACACAGTGAATTCTATTTCCCTCTCAGTCAAATCTTGTCTTTAAGGTTTGACCAGGTTATATATATAAATTCTAATGGAAACCTTGGATCTAGAATTATAAAAGCCCAAATTCAGCACACCACACGAACAGAAGTCAGGTCATTGAAATGCTTGGCTGTATTTTTTGCTAAGTAGGGTGATAACGTTTACCTTAATCGCCAGAGAGAGTTTTAGCAACTGTAACAAAGGCAACTTCTCTCTGTCTCTTGCCCCTTCAACTGCCCTGGGTCCCTTCTGTGCCCTGCACCAAGCCCTGTGCCCCTGCACACTTCCAACCTCATGGCCCGTACCACTACAGCTTAGTTTGCAGTAAGGAAAGAGCATGCTATTAATTCAGGCCATAGTTTTCACAGGAATTGGCAGGTCTGTTCATTATCTGTGTACTTTTTTTGGCTTTTGCTCCTGGGGGATTAAGAATAGCACTCAGTGGACACTTCAGACATGTAAACAATAATGACGGTAACTACTAAAGGTGAAGAGCATTTCCAATTCTATTATGGCAAACAGATTTGATATTTTATTTTTGTGCTGAAGAAATTTGCTTCCATGGAACCGAAATTAAACCAATAATTTCTCTCGCACTGGCCATGCCAAGAGCCATCAGATAGTAATCCTTTCTAGTACCCACCAAACTATACTGGAATTCAATTGCAACAGATTGCTACAAAATACCTTGCATGACCTGTTATTAATAAGCTGGTATATCAACTCTGAAGACTAATGTTACTTTTACTGTTTAGTTTACAGAACTTAGTACCCACATTGTTGTGGATCCAATCTTCCTTTGAGTAAGTAAATGAACACATATGTAAATAATACAGTCTACCAGACAGAATATGTATCTTATAAATTATTAATTAAATATTTAAAGCAGATATAGCTAGCAAGCCAAAAGAAAAATCATATTGAATTGAATGGGGGAAGAAACCAGTAAGTTCTGCAAAAATTCAGAATGGTTCCTCAGAAGTGTTCCACACTGCAAAAGAACTGGGATTTAATAGAAAATTATATCTTTCCCATAGTTTCATTTTGACCATGCTGTCAATCTCTATAGTAGAGGTGTGATTTTCCATTGAAGGTTCAGAAAGGCTAGAGAAATATAATTGTTTCCTGTGGGATTTTTTCACAGCAGAATGTAGAATTTTTTATTGTCTGGTAGTTTCCATGTATTTGAGATTCTGTTTTATTTGAATCACGAGGAATGGAATTCATACATTGGGAGACTGGAAGACAGACACAATAATATTTTGCATTTCTATCTTTCATCTGAAGATCTGAAAGTATTTAACAAACATTAATGGATAAAATCTCACAATACTGCTTTGAAAAAGAGAAGAGTTTGGCAGAGGAAAACTGGGGCATAGAGAGGCTAAATGATTTAACACAGAAGAGGAAAATGGGCTAGAAGCAGAGATTCTTATTCACTGCTCTGTTTGCAGTTATAAAGTCATATGCCTTCTGAAACTACATGTAGATGCATAAACAAAATATTGTGGGTTTTTTTACTAGTCAGGTGGTCCAGAAATAAAAGGTTAAAAAAGTAAACCTGTAAAGATACTGTGTTTGCAGTTTCCTGAATAGAATATACGAGGAAGGAGAAAAAAAGGGGAGTGGGCAAGAAGTGAAGGGATGAGAAGCAGCTTTGTCGAACTAAGAAATGGAGTTTCCCGTAAAGTATGGTAAGTTTACTGTTTGTCTACGTCTCTATGAATCTGGGTGCTTGTCAAAACCCAAAAGGTTTGCAGCTCTCGACAAACAAGTCCTCTTTTTACCTATTTAAGAGGACAAAAGAGAGAACATGTTTTCCTCCAGTTCCTTCCTACAGCACTCAGCACTAACTTGCGGGGAACATTCCAGGGCGAGAAGAGAGATCACAAACAGAGCTGGGTGGTCCTCAGTGAAGAACTGGTGGCCACGGGTGTGTCAGTAACAGTCAGGGTTGTGGTTAGTGTTATGAAAACACCTATTTAACTGGACAGAAACCAGCAACTCACTGTGCCTTCACCTTCCTCAGCAGAGCAATGCCTCCCAGCCATTGCTGTTCTAGCCAGCTCGTGAATGCAATCTGGATGTGAAAATCGCTAAATCTTATTTTCAGTCCCAGATATTTTGGTAGATTGTTAAGCTCTGATTAAGAATGTGAAATAGGAATGCTGCTTATCCTTTTCCTCATGAAGACACAGAAGAAAAGCCATTGTCTGTTCTAGATGCTTTTTCACTTTTACGTCATTGTCTTTTACTGTCTATTTTTTTTACCATGGCATTTGATTTCTGAATTCCTAAAGTGTTGCTACTTTCTTTTGATACCTAAACAAAAACTGTCTACCTACACAACCTATCCATGAATTTGCAAAGAAAAACTTGTTAGGATGTGTTTATTTTCTCTTATTTTCCCTCAGCGAAGCTGTGCATTTACATAATTCTTCGCTCTTTATTTTACTCTCTCTGTTTTGCTTCCTGATACTTCTTTCTCCTCATCTGATATCCTTTTTCCTACACAGGAGCAAGCACCTGCACTTGCTTTTGCCCCATGGTTTGCTTTCCATCCATATGCTGTTTCCCACAGCATTCTCCTGAAGAAACTGGCTGCTCATGGCTTGGACAGGCGCACTCTTCTCTGGGTGAAGAACTGGCTGGATGGCCAGGCCCAAAGAGTTGTGGTGAACAAAGTCAAATCCAGTTGGCAGGTGGTCATGAGTGGTATTCCCCAGGGCTCCGTATTGGGGCCAGTTCTGCTTAATCTCTTTATCAGTGATCTGGATGAGGGGATTGAGTGCACCCTCGGGAAGTTTGGAGATGACACCAACTTAAGTGGGAGTGCTGATTTCCCTGAGGGTAAGAAGGCCATACAGAGGGATGTGGACCAGCTGGATCATTGGGCTGAGGCCAATTGTATGAGGTTCAACAAGGCCAAGTGCCAGGTCCTGCACTGGTGAAGCCACACCTCAAATACTGTGGTCAGTTTTGGGTCCCTTACTACACGAAAGAAACTGAGGTACTGGAGAATGTTCAGGAAAGGGCAATGAAGCTGGTGAAATGTCTAGAGAACAAGTCTTATGAGAAGTGTCTGAGGGAACTGGGGCTGTTTAGCCTGGAGAAAAGGAGCCTGAGGGGACACCTTATATCTCTGCACAACTACCTGAAAGGGGGTTGTAGCATGGAGGGTGTTGGTCTCTTCTCCCAAGTAGCAAGTGATAGGATGAGAGGAAATGGTCTCAAGTTGTGCCAGGGGAGGTTTAGATTGGATATTAGGAAAAAATTCTTCATGGAAAGGGTTGTCAGGCATTGGAACAGGCTGCCCAGGAAAGTGGTGGAGTCACCATCCCCGGAGACGTTTAAAAGACGTATAGATGAGGTTCTTAGGGACATGGTTTAGTGCGAGAATTAGGTGAATGGCTGGACTTGATGATCTTGAGGGTCTCTTCCAACCAAAATGATTCTATGATTCTATTCCACGATTCATATTCCTCTACAGTGTTTCTCTTCCACATTCTACTGCTTCCTTTTCCAGATCCTTTTCCATTCTCATTGTCTCTTCTTGTCACTTTTAAATTTTCTCTTTTACTTCTTTTTTCCCTGTCCTCTTTTGCTGATATCTTCATTCTCTTTTCCTCCCTCATCCTTTTCTCCTTTCATGATCTCTAATAACCTTGAAGTAGACAGTTCTTTCTTCTTTCCTTCTCTTTGTAGTTTCTTTCCATTCTCTCTCCTTTCATCACGCTTCTTGTCCTCCTGCTCCTTTCTCCCAGCTGATTTTATCTTTCCCTTAGTCTGCATTGCTTGTGGTCCTATCGCATTGCCGAGATGACTGGGTACACTTCCTTGTGTCAGGGGAGAAAATGCTGTGTATTGTGAAACCTTAACATAGAATTGCTTGGCTGCCAAGACAAGTGAGTAATTTTAAGCATATTGCACTCTTTTATTTTCATTAAAGTCCTTGTAAGCTTTATTACTGGCTTCAAAGGGAGCAGAACCAGGCTGGCACTTCTGAAAACTGCATTCAGAGCTCATCTGAAGCTCATTTGAGTTGGTTCAGGAGGCAACATAAACTCTGTGGGACAGGTATGCAGATAATGAATATTTCAGTGGATCTTGAGTCTATGGTTTCATGTTTAAGGGAAAAATCTATGCTCTAGTCTTCACAAACATACCTACAAAAGCATGTGAATTCAGACCCTTATAAATATCAAAGGTTCATAAAGATGTGTTGTAAGCCAAAAATAAAAAAGAAGTTAAATTTAGATTCGTATGTTAATTATTTTCCAGTATTCAGCCTAACTAGGAGTACTTAATCACAGAAATTTAGTTTTAGCAAAAGTGCTAAATATTACTTTTTCATATGTAAAATGCTACTAACATTTCTTGCTTAGCAGAATGCTACTGACACAACAGACCTCATTGGAGGTAATAGAAAAATTTAAAACCCAAAACCACAGCAGATATAAAGGAAGAGGATTTAAGGGAAAAACAAGAGCCAGGAAAAAAAAAAAAAAAAAAAAGTTGTGCAGTGGCAAACGGGTTAATTGAGAAAAGTCTTCTATCTTGTGAGTTGCTTTTTGGCATTGGATCCAGTGCAGCTCCAGCAGGAATGGGCAGGAGATCAGGGGATCGAGGCAGGGGTCACTCCTGGTGGGGCATTACTGAGCCCTCTCAGAAGCCACTGGGAGAAGTGCAGGTTGGAGATTGGGAAGAAGTGTAGAATGGGAGGATTTGTTGTTACCATTTTCACTGTACAGTCTTTCTATCCATGAGGGAATGATGCCAGGCCTATGGAGCTAGTCCAGGCATGAGACTAAAATAATTTTGGCTCAGAGGCTTTATAGAGTAACTTCAGTCTCTTCTATCTCTGCTGAGAGATTGCTATGTCTCTCTCTTTGCCTCTAGAAACTGGGGATGGCTGGCTGCATACTCTTCTCTTTAGGTAAAATTGAATTAATTCCCTGACTTTCTGCATGTACAATTTTTCTGTCCATAGCTGCTGGTATTATCTGTATTGCATTCCTCTATTTTTTGAACTGTGTGGGGGTAGGAAAGAACATGATAAGATTTTTTAATTACGCTGAAATCTGTTTTCCTATAAGCAGACTAAAATGCATCATGCTGGCATTTAAAATATTGCTGTGCACTCGAATGCACAGATACACATGATGTGTTTAAATTAATTATATTGCTTTATAAAATATACTCTTGTGCCTTCGGTTACCACCTCTGCAGGCTGCCTGCTCTGCTAGCAGTCAGGACTTCCCAGCTTCCCAGCAGCAAGTGCCATGACGTGCTGCCCACTGTTCTCACATCTAGCACCAGCATATACTGCCTAACATGCAGCTTGCCAAAGGCATGGTACGTGCCTAATGTAAAAGAGCCTCTGTGCGCTACCCGTGGGGTGCTCCATTCACAGAAGATGCCAGGGGGAAGCTGTGAATCAGCTCTCCATGGGCACCTTGCCCACGCTTTGCCTCCTGCCAGCATCGCCTGCCTCACAGGCAGCACCGGCCAGCTGCAGATCCCCTCCCTGCAGCAGAGAGCGCTTCCTGGCACCAGGGATGAATCAGTTCCAACATATGCAAATTCTAATGTTCATTTCCAAACACCTCAGCCTCTGAAAAAAAGCTTCATTTTTATAGTGAAGGAATAACACAAAATGGTCGAGGCGTGGAGAAAAATGCAGAAGACAACCGTAATAGAACATGCCCTACAACTAGGGGCAAAGCCATGTGAGCTCTCTGTCTCCTAATAGCATTGCTGCAAGCCTGTGCTTGAAAAAAACCCCAAAACACGTGGGCTTTTTTTTCAGTAATTTTGAGTAGACACATTTGTTTCTGAAAAAGAATGTCCTGTTCCTGGTTGGTCTACTAAAATGGGAACCACTAAGCCCCTCAGGAATATCTGCCACACAGCCATTGTGCAGCAAGCCTTGTCCAGAGTTTGCAGGACAGCCAGTGACACAATTTCTCTTCCTCCCTGTATGTGAAAATGGGTCCAAGAGAAGCAACTGAAGAGAGGAGCACAGGTATAGTATTTTGGTATTCTTCAACTTAAAAGATATCTTCAAAAACTCATACAATTGGCCTAATTTTTCTGTTTATGAAGTAAATGGAAGTTTTAGCAAAAAAATAAATTAAAATTAGGCCAAATGCTGAGTACTTTGAAAATGCACTCTTTAAAGCAGGGAATTTTTCCTTGATAAGAGATTTACATTATGGTCAGTAGCCTGCTGGTTGCCTTGAACACCATAAAATTATGAATAGCATAGTTCTTGATTGTTGTCTCTATGTTACTGCTCCTCTCATGGTCTGCTCTTTTGTACTTTGTGTATCTTCTCACAGCTAAAGCAATTACTAAAACATCTAGTGGGCACAGCAGTATGACCTTGAATTTGTCACTTTCCCGGAGGTTTGGGATGACTTCAAAATCTATGAATCTGGAAGACTCAAAATGGTAAGTACCTCCCCAAGAAACACTGAGAAAAACTATCAGATTAGGATTGCTAAAAGCACAGGTTACAAATGAACAATTTGCATATAGTCTGTGGTCTTAAGAATCCACTGAAGTCGCTGGGGAGAGAATGGGCACAACCCAGCATTAGCCATTCTTTAGCTATTCTGTTTATCTGTTTTTCACTTGAACAGAACTGTTCAGCTTGTGCTCACACAAATACTTGGTCAAGAGGATGACTCTAGACGAACATAGGAAAAGAAACAGTTGGATCAAATGCAAGGGGGAAAGGAAAGGCTGAGTGGGAAAGACAGAAAGAATAAGAGCATGAAGAAAGTCCAATTCATATGCCCTCTTTGAAAACAGTATATCAAATACTGGTATGAAAGATGAAGCCTACGAAATATTTCTAGCCCTATATAATTAAGAAAGGAGCAGCGTACCTGCCTCTAATGAGAGTCCTCTCAGTCTAGCATTATGGCAAAGCCAGAAATAAATAGGACTGCAAAGATCAATGAGTCACATAGGAAATATATCATGGGCAGGATGAGGATGCAAAAGTTTGCAAAAAAAACCCTATTAAAACTATCCAAATGACATAAAATGTAATGACTGGGAAATTTTTTCGCTATTAACATCTTATTTCTTACTGTTCAAAAGACGAAGTAAAAAGATGATTTTTGGTGCACCTTCAGAAAGGTAAGGTAAGGTTAACATAATAGTTTGGTGCAAAATGTGTCTAGGTGACTAATTGCATCCGAAGGCTGAGAGGTAAGTTTTGTTCCATATGCAGTCACTGCACTGTGCCCATTAGCACTGAGAAGTTCCATTGTACCATGAAGTTTCTATACTGGACGGACTTTTAAATCTCTTCTGAATGCATGAGTTTCTACCTGAAAACACGTGCCATCCAATAACAGGGCAGCAAACTCTCAGCAGTTTCGCTTTCCCCGACAGAAAAAGCAGAGATACTACTTTCTATTTTAGGGGTGAAGAGTCAACAGCAAGAGAGTAAAATCCTTCAGTTTTCATTTCATGAAAACGAGCAGCTTTTTCCCTCTAGGCCTAAAAACATTTGTCAGAAGCCCAAGGGAGGAAATGTGAAAATACTGAGTGTGAATTATATCAGACTGTGAGAGGCAGTCTGGACAAGTAAGAAGGCTAATGAACAGTACTGCTAAGGGAAATCCAGTTTTGTCACTGTTTTTCTGTGTGAATTTATACTAATTTTTGAGCAATTCTCAGACATACTCTATTTTTGGTGCAATTCACTTGAGACATGCTCCATCTACACTGACTTTTAAGTATAACCTCATCATTTACTTGAATTTACCTCAGGCCTGCAATGTTAAGCAAGACTTAATTAATACTGAAGGGAAAAATTCTTAGGGTGAGTCCAGTCAAGAACCTCTCTGCAAGGAGGACAGGTTGAGCACGAGCATAGGTCACTTCTACAAGTACTCCATCCTACTGCCTTGAGGTAGTCTCAGGTGGCAGACAGTGGGCAGACAAATCAGCCTTAATGAAGTGACACTTAGGAGGGCACTATGTCTTCTGTATTCTTTCCAGAGTTCTGAGAACTATAAACACTAAACTGCAAGTGTGCACTGTTGAAAAAGGTCGCAGAATGGTTATGGGCCTGGAGCACTTGATATACGAGGCTGAGAGCACTTGTTCATTCTTATGAAGAAAAGTGTAAGAAATCTGATTGCTGTTTATGCATACCTAACACGATGGTGTGGTGAAGGTATAGCAAAAGTTTTCTCAGAGCTGCACGGCTGAAGAATGAGAGGCAATGAGGACAAGGTTCAGCATGGGAAAGCCCAATTCATTGTAAAGGGAAAAAAATTACCATCAAGCTGGTCAAACACTGGAACAAGTTGTGAGAACTCAAAGATAGAGATACTTAGAGATATTATATAGAGATTATAATCTCTTATGAGATAGAGAAACTTAGAGATACTCAAACCTTGACTGAACAAAGTCCTGAGCAACCTGCTCCAAGTGGACTCAGTCTAAGAGGGAGTTTCGACTAGGTAACATTTGGAAGTCCTGACCTACATGGTCTTATAATTCTGTAATACATCTTAAAAGCTGTATCAGAAAGCATGCTGTTTAGTCTCCTATTGCAGTGCAGATGCCAACTTTCCTTACAGGCTCATTTCCACAAAGATCAGGCACTATCATTCTACTTGATTTCAGTCTCTTCTTGATAGTTCAAGTTCAACCATCAGCCAATTTCTTTGTATAGTTGTATATATTAAAAGTATTTGTACAATTCTTTGTATTTGTATATGTTCTTTTGAACAACTGAAAATTATTACTTTGAACTCCAGTTTGCAGAGCTAATGAATGCTCAGAAATTCTCAGTGAGGTAGATAAAGTGGATCACACCAAATGTCCCGATCAGTGAGAGGGGCTGTGTGGCTGAGATAATACTCCCAGTTTTCACTCCAGGCATCCATCTGCCTCTGCTTCCAGGTCTCCTGTCCCTCCTGAAGGGATGTTGCAGCTGTCTGGATAGCAGTAAAAGAAACAATGGAGGTTTTAGTACGGTATTCAATAACCTGAAATTGGTGCCATTTCACCCTAACCTGTCAGACTGTATAAGGCAGTTTGCACATTATGTGAACAAAGGACACGTCCCTTCAGTGAGGGCAGGAAGCTCTGAGAAGACCATTAAAACTGTTCCAAGATAAACTATTCCTTCTTGTGCTGGAATCTGAGACTGGATTGAAAAGCACATAAGTAATAATTCCAGCTTCATAAGACTGTTCCAAGGTATCATTAAGTAGAGCACTTGAAAATGAATTGTGCTTTTTATTGTCATGGGATACACTCTGGTGTCTTTTCTTTCTTTGGCCCTCTTTACTTTCTCCTTAAAGTTAACAAAGGCAGAAAGCCCACGCTTTTGTACAATTTCCCCTTCTGCAACTCCCGTAAGATTAGGCAGCGCAAGCTTGGTTTATACTGTAAACATTTCATGAAAGAGCCACTTTAATTTTGCAGGCTAACAGCTGCAGGAACAGTTCCCTGAATTGCTGCACAGAGTGTGGGAGAGGCTGGAGGTTACACGCCGGGACAACTGGCTGCGCAGCACGAGTGGTTGCAGCGGCAGTGGAGAAAGCAGCTTGCTCACTCAGAAACACTTTGCTACACCTCTGGGCTCAGAGCTCTCATGCACTGCACAATTAGAAAAGCAGCCCTGAGTGAGAGGCTAATATGATTTTTACAAGAAAAGGGCTTCCTTCTGATTTTTTAAAGCAATACGCTTCTCTTCCAAAATCACTTGTTGTTTTTGTGTGCTTGTAGCCAAACATCCCTAAGTGGTGTCCCTCAGGGGTCCATACTGGGACCAGTAGTGTTTAATATCTTCATCAGTGACATAGACAGTGGGACTGAGTGCACGCTCAGCAAGTTTACAGATGACACCAAGCTGAGTGGTGCAGTTGACACACATGAGGGACAGGATGCCATCCAGAGCAGCCTGGACAAGCTCAAGAAGTGGGCCTATGCAAACCTCATGAGGTTGAACAAGACCAAGTGAAGGTCCCACACCATGGTCGGGGCAACCCCCGGTATCAATACAGGCTGTGGGGTGAAGAGATTGAGAGCAGCCCCGCGGAGGAGGACTTGTGGGTACTGGTGGATGAAAGATTGGACGTGAGCCGGCAATGTGTGCTTGCAGCCCAGAAGGTAAATTGTACCTCGGGCTGCATCAAAAGCAGCGTGGCCAGGTTGAGGGAGGTGATTCTGTCCCTCTGCTCTGGTGACGCCCCACCTGGAGTCCTGCATCCAGCTCTGGAGCCCTCAGTACAGGAAAGACATGGACCTGCTGGAGAAGGTCCAGAGGAGGCCACGAAAATGATCAGACGGCTGGAACAGCTCTGCTATGAGGACAGGCTGAGAGAGTTGGTGTTGTTCAGCCTGGAGAGGAGAAGGCTCTGGGGAGACCTTATTGCGGCCTTTGGGTACTTAAAAGGGGCCTATAAGAAAGATGAGGACAGACTTTTAGTAGGGCCTGTAACGATAGGACAAGGGGCAATGGTCTGCCTAAAAAAGGGCAGACTCATACTAGATATAAGGAAAGCATTTTTTACAATGGCAGTGGTAAAAGGCTGGCACAGGTTGCCTGGAGAGGTGGTAGATGCCCCATCCCTGGAAACATTCAAGGCCAGGCTGGACGGGGCTCTGAGCAACCTGATCTAGTTGAAGACGTTCCTGCTTATGGCAGGGAGTTGGACTAGATGATCTTTGTAAGTCCCTTCCAACCCAAACTATTCTATGATTCTATGATCTATTTACTGCTCCATATTCTGATTTTTAATTCACTTGGTGAACATGGATACAGATCTCACCTAAGCATTGATTAATACTTTTCTCTTTCCAGGCTGGAAAAAAGGAACCATAACTTTCTACTTTCTGAGTGAATTTTTACATCCTGTATTCAAACTCTGACAAAATACTTTTTTAAAAATCACTATCCTCATAAACACTCCTGCTAATTAAATGCCCCCTGACGAGGATTTGGGAGAATAATACGTAAGGCAGGAACATAGCTGAGACAAACTCTTTGTTTTGATTAGCTCAGAGGTTGCGATCCTCAGCTATACATAACATGGAAGAAGAGCGTCTTATTAACCTCCTGGCATGAGCTAGGGATAGGCAGAATTCCAGCCTTAACACTCATTCAGCCATAGGAAAAACACTAATTTCAAGACGAATATAGCATCTCAAGGTCAAATGAAAGACTGTGGAACAGGTTACCCGGAAAACTACATTTTATGGAAATGTCTCCTCTAGGCTGCCACTTCCCAGTGCTCACTGTTATGGATAGTATCTCTTGCACAGAATTTAATCCATTGGTGGTATCTTTAGAAATTGGCATATTTCTCTTTTTTAATCGTGAGGGAAATTTATAAAAAAAAATGTCTTTTGGCTAAACGTCTTATTCATTACATTTACTTTACTTTTGAATGGAAAGTATTTTCATTTATGTGGACAAAAAAAAGTTTTTCTTAGCCTTAAAAACAATCCCACTACCTCGAAATAATGGCCTTTAAAGTTTAAGATGGAGTAAAATTATTTTTAGATCACTCTTGATTACATAAGACTTTATTTAAATATATAAAACACATTTGGTCTGTGGTACACTGACATTCACAAGAATTTTTGCAAAAGTTGGAGATACGTAGTTCTGACATGTTTAGTTATTATCCATTTATGAATCTGGGTTCAGTAGAGTTAATACCAAAATTTGTAAAAATTTTATTAAAATCAGGTTAACTATAGTTAAAATATTGTATTCTGAATACAAGTTTTGCATACAAACTGTTAGGCAATTACCTCTCATTTGCGTTAAATATTAATTATTTTTAATTTACAGAGGTTAATAAACCTCTGTATCCAATAGAAGTCACACAAAAGTTAAATAATTTCCTTACCAATATTTGACTAATTAATACCTTAAAAATACCTTTTAACAAGTAATGGTAGGACTGTGCCTATGACAGTATCAACCTGAAACTGGTTTTGTCAAGTGTAAGGAGTGCAAATTCTGCTGATAGAGTTATGCAGGGAATTTGGCCTTGTATATTTTTCTCACTCCATTAAAAACATGCTGCTCAGGGAAAGCTTTTCACAGTTACAGAACATAACCTGTTTTCCATTCACTTAAAAGGACTTTGGATCAGGCTTCTGAAAAGACTTAGAACCGTTGAAGGTCTTTTTCTGTTAGTGGGAGTGTTGAGGATTAAACCTTTGCTGGCTTAAAGAAATAAAGAAAATATTTATTAAGAATTCTGTTCTTTTACATTCTTCACACTGAAGTCACAACAGGTGTATTGGGTGTTATTCAAAAACAAGGCCCTTGCCCCTCCTCCATTACACCTATACTTATGGAACATACTTACACTTTTCTGACAGATGTTTCTCAATTAGTGCATCAGAGGAAAACAAATCACCACCTACAATGGTTCCTGGAGAAGCCTTGAGGAGAAACCCATAATCTATTTTTTTTTAATTACTCAATTCTTTTAATACAAATTTTTCTGATTTCCCTAGTTTTTTTTTACATAACTAGCTTATAAATCTTATTCATGGAGAACAAACCCAGTGACATATATCTGCAGTGTCCAACATACCTAACATTTACAGCTTTTACATTAAAACTTATTTGTGAAACACACAAAAGTTAAAATAACAGGAACTGAATTCACTCTCTTTTAAAGAATAACTCTGGTATTTAAAAGAAAAATATACAAATATTTGTAAGAAATAACAAAGATTTTTTTTCATTTTTACATATATTGTCTGATACCACGTCTAACACATGGCTGAATTATAGATTAAGATCACACAATCTAAAAGTAAATTACATGTTGTTTACCTATTAAACTCTGAATTCAGCATTCAGTAGATTGCATTTAACACAGGGTCATTTTAGTTCTTTCAGCTATTATCAGTTTATACAAGCAAACGAAAAATCTGTAAGCTCAGTTTTAGAGGCAAAATGAGTAAGTTGTGATTTTCTAGTAAGTCTGCTTTAACATGCTGTTTGTGTGAACTATGTGTGCAAGAAAAGTGCCAGACTGACTGGCCTGGAAAAAATAGTTCTCTATCTGTAAAAACCAAACAAACAAAAAACAACAACAACAAAAAAGGCTGTGCTGGCTTGGTTTTCTTATAAATTGCTTCTGCATGTTTTGATTCCTTTCCTGCTTAATAGAGAAGAAAAGTGCTACAGTATCTAATCTCTCTTGAATAAATTATATTTATAGCTCTTTTAGGCTGACAATATGCTTTCATAATGATGTCCCCATCAATCTGCAGTCTGAAAATTTGGAAACAAGACTCCATTCATCTTCATGTAGTCTTAACTCTGAAGCCTGAAGACGGCATTTTAAATATCACTCTGATTGACTACTTTACAGCTGATGATTTTAATGAAACTATGTAAATAGTGTAAGTCTGGAAACTGCATCTTAAATATAATTTATTTGGATTTAATTTTTTTTCAAGGGTCTGTCTATTTTTCCTTTTCACCACAGTCCAGAAAATCATATAAACAATAGTAACGTGCTTATGCTGTAGTCCTCCTCTGCCTCTTTTTTATTACAGAAAACAGATATTGCTGGAGCTGAGTGCAGTGTAAGCACAGTCAGGCATACAAAAACAATTAATGATGGCCACTGTTAAAATGCTCATCAAAATCTAAGGTTGTTTCACACAGTGTACACCAAATGAGCCCATGCTGAAAGAGCACAATGTCGTTATCTGTAGAAGGAGAGAAACCAGCAGACTTTGAAGCAGTGGAAATTCTGTGTGTGTTAGGGTAGAAGAGCAGATTTCGCATGCAGATGAGCAAATGTAAATTCAAATTACTGGGAATACAAAAAATATTGTAAAAGAAGATTATGATGAGGTGTTTATGAGGGATATGGAATATTTAAGAGATATAAAACATTGATATAGGTACTACAGTGCTGCAAAAAATGTGTGCCACATAAAGTCCCAATAGCATTGAGATAAAAATAAACTTAACTGCATGGCAAAATCATATGTTACTGTGCAGATACAGACACCACGTAATCAAGTCAGCAATTGGCCATTCTAAGAAACCACACAATGCAAGGAATTTTATAACTTCGAAAGATTTAAATAAGGCAATCAAACATGAATGCTAACCCAAGAGAGCAGCTGAGGGCATCTGCCCAGATCATCACTGCTGTATCTTAGCGTAACTCCACGGAAGGCAATGGAGCTATGCTAATTTACACCAACTGAGGATCCGGACAATCGTATTTAGGACTTTGAGTGACAAAATTACTTTTATTTTGGGATATACATTAAAGGGTTTTGGCAAGTCTGACCAAACACAGAAAGTGCAAAACACTGCACTTTTAATTCCCCTTTTAGCAACGGTATAGTTTATGCAACTTCCCATGGGGATTGCCTCAGCACTTGGGATATACCACAGCATCATGTTGCAGATCTTTGCGGATCTGGATGGAATGAGCAATTGGTTATGATCTGTTGATTTGAAGCAAAAATGATCAACATCACAATGGGAGTTTGCACAATAACCAAATTGTGCCAAAATAAAGACCCTTGAATTGAATATGAGCAAATGCCACGCTGAATGAGATTAATTATGCAGGACACATTCAATGACAAGAAGTTATGACCGAACCCAAGGAAGGCAGGAGAAACTGTACAAATGGAAACACTCCAAGACAAGAAGGCCTTAGAGAGGTTCACTGGGCATGTTAACATAATTAAGCAATTCATTGATAACTGATCACAATTAAGTGCTCCTCTCAGAATAGCTGGTTAAGGACTGCACAGAAATGGCACTGGAATGACTGACAAGAGAAAAGTTTTGAAAATTAAAATGAGCCGTCAAATAAATATTCACACTGAAATATTTGGTGATCAGTGAAGAACCTACGAACTAAGGGTTGTATCTTCAAAACTGCCTAAGTTGTTACGGTAGACACTGAATTCTACTTTCAAAGTTAGGCATATAGAAGTTGCAGGGATATGGATGCCCAGCACTTACATTCCTTCTGAAAACAAAGTTTAGACTCTTAAGTCATACCAGTTATTTTGAAAAAAATTACTCTAATTCAGTGAACATTCATCTGAATTCAGACTATTTTGAGTGACAACTAAGTGGCAAGTGGTTTTAAATACTGATTAAAATACAAACAGCAAAAAAGTACAGCTATCATATTTTTTGTTTTAAATAATTAAGTACAGAAAGAAAGAGGCCATAAACTATTTGGGTACTGTCGATGCCACTGTACAAATGAAGACTCTAATTTCAGAGCATTTCATGGTATTGAAAACTTACTAAGGCCCTGATTCTGCAAGGTGCTTCATGCAAGCAATTTTGTGCCTGCATGGAACATTTCACAGGATCAGAGGTACTGATATGCAGATGGCTTTTAAGGAGCTTTTTAGAGAGTACATGCTTTTAAGACTACCTCTCAGTAATGAAAATAATGATGAAGGGTCTTATGTAAACAGAACTGAAGTATTTTCTAACAGAAAAAAAGCCCAGCCACTTCCATATGTAAAACTTATTGTGACTACAGAGATGAGGTTGCTGCAGATGATGGGTTTCTATACAAAGGACATTATAATAACACCACACAACATGAGGTTGGAAATGCTAGGTATAACCTACAGTGCCCATTTGAGTATTGAGAAGTGCAGGAACAGAGCCCAAGGTGTTCTGTTCTGGCCAGGCATGCATGCTGCCATCAAAGATAAGGTATCCAAGTGGAAATCTGCAATAAATACAGGAAACAAAAATGCAAAAAAAACCCACTGAAACCACATGAGATTCCTAATTTCACTTGGCCCAAGGATCTAGTCCAACAAAATGGGAAAGATTATTCCTTAGAGGTGAACTAATATTGGGGATCTATGTTCCTTGGTTTTGGTTTTAATAATTTAAATTAGTCTTGCACGCTAACTTGCAATTTAATAACACATTAAAACCCAGTTCGTTTTACCATAACATTGCAGATAAGTTAATAAAACACTATCATTTACAAATGACTCTACTAATTTTTAACATTACTCCAAACACATCTCATCTGGTCCTTGCAATCACATTTTCTATATAAAAGTTAGCTAAAACACCAAGGAACTTAAAAATTACCTGCAGATTCAAAGGATATGTACTTAGCATCAAAGGAGTATTTCTTTATACCACAAGATTACTTAGTAGGCTAAACAACCTCAGTATTCAAGAAAAATGTAATGACAACTTCTATTAAGTTTCCCATGTGGAAAAACACAGAGAGGACATATACAACAGGGGTAAAAAAGGGATAAAAAGAATGGAAATGGTTATTCTTCTGGTAATAAAAGGTAATTTTCTATGAGAAAAATGACTGAAAATTATATAATGGGTCATAGTCTTACTGAGTTCTTATAGGAGGACAGATGTAATTTCAGCAGGAAAAGGGAAGGGAAGGCAAGGCAAGGGGTAATAGTCCTGTCCAGATGAAGCAACAAATGCACACCCAGGCACTGAACATCGGAAACACCTCATGTGGTAAACACAGGATGTAGGTGGAGAAATCGCTTCAGTGGCTAAACAGATCTCTGCAGAAATAACTGGTCTGAGTACAAAAAGTGGTGGTATATTGGGAGAGCTATCAAGGTTTTAAGAGTATATGTACCAATCAATGCCCAAGAATAATCTGGTTACCTGTCTAAAGAGGGGAATATTTCTGTAGTGTTTTACTAACCTATCCTATTCATTTCTGTTTCTGCATTTTAATTTTGTATTTGGAGAAGGCCTGTTTTTTGCAAGATCACTAAAGCGAGGAAGAAAATATTACTTTTTCAGTAATTTTTTGGTTTATATGTTCATCAGAACAAACACAATGCAGGCTTCTCCATTTCTGGGAGGACATCCCTTCTTCCCAGCTGCTAGTTCTTGCTGAGTGAATTGCAGTAAAATTACACCAATAAAAACTGAATATTAGGTATTATGCTGACATGGAAGAGCTTCCCTAGAAGCATGCACTAAGGATATCCTTTCTATCCAGAAAAGAAATGTACTGCATGGAGTTGTTCTTCCTAGAAGAGTTGTGGTTAACAGGGAAAGCTTCAGAGAAGCTCGCCTTTCCATCTGAAATGAACGGAAAACACTACTAGGATGACACATCTGGGAATAGGGAGACAAGGATAAAAGGAAGATAAGAGAAAGACTAGAAGATGACCACCAAGAATGTAGAAAATAGGGTAGAGTGACATAGAAAGAAGAAGGAAGAACAGAAATACCAACTCTTACTTCGTTGTGGACAATGTGCAAAACCAGACTGAGCTCCTCAGTTTGAGTTAGGAAGAGTTGTGGAAAAGAAAAGCACTTAGGCTTAATTGTAGAGAGGGAAATGAGACTGTACTCCTCTCTGTAAGTGCCACAGAGGAATACCAAAAGATGTCCATCACAGAAAACAATGACACGCAAAATCTACACAGAGACACAGGTGCTTTGGGACTGCAGGATGGGGCACACTACAACAGTATCAGGTAAGTATCCAAACTTGTAGGCACCTGGTTGAACTGCAAATCTTTCAGAGGTTCAGATTCTCTACTAGAAGCACTAATGGGATTTTTCTGGCAGAAAACTGACCAAGGGAACAAGGATAAATGTTGACAATTTGATCATCAGTTCCATGGTAGACCAAGGTAATACTTAGTCACCTACAGCCTTTGACAAAGTATGATTATTTCTACATCAATGCAGCACTAAGTAGAACTAAGTTTGTCATTTTCTGGTAGTCTCTAGTGCCCAACTTCTCCGGTTCCCAAGCTGGAAGTACACCAAGTAGAAATGTTCTCAGTCAGTATGCTGCATTTTGGCTGAGATTGATTTACTGATGTTCAAAATGTGTCCTTCTAAAAGCAATAATTAATTTTAGTGGGGTTTTTTTTAATTTTGAATAAGATTAAAAGTGCTTCAAAACGTTGCTTTTTTATAGTGTTTATAATACTACAATGGGATTAAACTTTTGAAGTAATTGTAACTGTTAGAAAAACCTCCTATGATAAGGAGTAAATAAGGAAAACTGATAAAAAAAGTTCCCTGGGTAAGATTAAACTGGATTTAACTTGTGAATATTTTAATATTGGTAGCTGTCACTGGGTGGGCCGTTAATTGCTTTCCCATCACAGTTAAGTTTACTCATCAATATAGTGTCCCTAGGTCCTTTAAAAATTCGTTGCTTTTCATAAGCACTAGAATCCAAATCTTCATGCTGGAAAAGCTTGGGTTCTTGCCAGATATTAATTTCTTCAGAGACCCTTAAAGCTGTTGACCTCATTTTTTGCCAGCAGCAGTAACTGAGAATGAAAGCTAAAGAAATTCTTCTGTTATTTGGAGATCATTGACCAGGCCATGTAAGTGCTTTGGTCTGCTGATAAACCCTGCACAAAGACTCATGTTTCCACTTGGGCTTTGGGTGAAAGTGGAGAATTGTACAATCTGCACAGTAAACCTGAGCAAGAAGCCTTACAGATGAGAAACACGAGTGGTAAGAAATGATCAGGCCGACCATGGAATAATTTAATTGAAAGCTGCAACATTATTATTCTAGGAGCCAGGGAAGGTGGGTGATGGAATTTATGGAGCCACAACTACCAAAATGCAATACACTGAGCAGAACTGTTAAGTGAAATAAACTTTTCTCTAACCTTTTCAGATTCTCATTTTATTTTGGTTATGAATATTATGTGGATGATGTTATTCATAGATATTATTTGAAGTGTCTGCTACTCTTTATTTTATTATAGTTAGTGCTTAAAAAGAATTAGTGTGTTAGCAAAATTTCCGTCAGGAAGCCGCATTATTCATAACTTGTTTGTGTTATACAACGCACAGGAGGGGATCTTGTATTGGTAAAATGTGATATAAAGGCTTTACCAGCTCAAATGCAATATTTGCTGCACAAGGTATGCATGGCAAAGCCATAAAAGTAGGAAATCTTTCCAAACTATGCAGTCTAGAAATACAATCCCTATGCTGCACTATGAATTCTACCACACTATCAATTTTTCTTTATACTCCATACATTAGCAAACTATTTTCCAGAAATTTTACAGAGGTTGAGGTCTTTATTGATGACTGGAAACAACTACATTGAAAACTGGAACAAGGAATAAAAGATGAAGAAGAGATGGGAACAGTACAAATTGGTAGGGACAGGACAGAAGGGATCTCAGCTTGGGATACAGGCAAAAAATGTGTGTACATTTCTCTTTACAGCCTGGGGCAGGAGCCAAGGTTACTGATTCTCACCACTCTTCCTCTGCCAGCAAATACGTATGAAAAACACCAGCAATGTTCCCCACCTCCTTCTGGTGCCAGTCCATGCAGAGCATTATACCTTCTACTGCTGTTTGCTGCCACAGGAGTTCAGGTGACCTACCATCAGATATGAAAAGTTCCTGTGGTGGCTGGTGGCCTGATAGAGAGCCAGTAGAATCCCACATTATGGAATTTCTGCTTCTTTTCAGCTTGCTCTTTTTAAAAGCAAGGCAATCATACCCCCAAACCTCACACAGAGAAGTATAACAGATGTAAATGGAGTTCTTCACAGCTTAAAAAATTTCAAAACCAGAATCATTTGTGTAGCTTTCGTTTAGCTGTTTTGTGCATATGCATTATCATATACATGATCACATCTTCCATCTTAGGCAGAGAACAAGAACATAAATGAGAGCTGTATAAAGGGTGTTGCCACGCATAGGACTCCTACTTCCCTGCTTTCAAAGCTATGTGAGAAATGCGCAGATGCTTTATTTCTCTCTGCACCAACTTCAGCAGGATGGCTAAGAGGTAGAGAATAATAAAGATATAAAAGTGATGGCGAGAGACGGGCTGATTAGGCAAGAAGCTTGAGACAGGAAGTAATGTAGAAAAAATTATGAAGGAAAACAGGACAGAGTGAACAGACCAAGTGGAAGCTGGAAGTGATCAGAGTTTTGGGGAAGGTGACAGGACAGTTCCGTTGCTGTTCTGGAACACTGGACTCTATCCTGCTTTTTCTGTGGAGTTCATCCCTTTTCACAAAGGGTCCACCACTCATCGTGTAAAACTGCCAAAGAGAATTCAGTGGGTACTTTGTACGTATAGCGCTCTCTACAATGAGAACTCTGACAAATTTAGTCCTACAAGTCTCAAACTGAGCAATCAAAATTGTATGCTTAAGTTTTCTGGCTTTAAAATTAGGATAATACTAACCCTGACTTACTTCAGTGTATAATTACAGGTGAAAATAAATTAATTCCTTTATAACCATGGAAAATTTATTAGGAAACACTCCAATGCCACGGTAGTGACAAATATGTGAGTGAATTAGTAGTTACATCCTGAAAGTACAGTCTGAGAAAAGTGCAGTGGATAGCAGACAGGGCCACACATGGGATAATGAGGAAAACAGAAGAAATTTATTAGTTGCTTGTGCAGTGATTACTGTCTGCCCTGTGCAAAAAATTACTTTGTTATACTGTGAAAAAATATGTGGACAGAAAATGAAGGATTGCCTTGTAATGAAAATACAAAAAAGAGTCTGCTTAGGATTCTGGCACTTCCTAACTTTTGAGTTCACTTAACAGAATTTTTATGTGTTCAATAGGTATTACGATAACTGATAAATAAATAATTTATGCTAAATAAATAATAGATGATAAATCTAAAAATATAACTTTAAGTATGACTTAATCTTGTTCTCTCTGCTTAAGCAAAACTTGAAATAGGTAGATAGAACACCATGAGATGATAATGGGGTCTCAAGTTCAAGAGACTTTTTTTTTCTTCCTGGTCTGCATTAGGTAGGCTTGACTGCAGATACTTGAGAAAGGCAGAGGAGATGGCGTAATTCAGAAACACTTTCCTAACGTAAGTGGAAACTTTATAATGGGTTAGTGCAGCAAAGTATGTGCTTAAGGTATTATTCATGCTGCCCCAAGAGTCTTGTCTGTGTTTTGTTTATGTAATTACACTTCCTTGAACGTCTACCACTTGAGCCTTCGCAACCCAAAATCCAGGTCCAAATCTGAGTGTCTCTGGGATTATGTGCCCATGTCTTACTCTGCTTATACTTACATGTTTTCCCTGATCTCATTTACATC
The DNA here is from genome assembly GCF_036013445.1 of Caloenas nicobarica. Classification (NCBI taxonomy): domain Eukaryota; kingdom Metazoa; phylum Chordata; class Aves; order Columbiformes; family Columbidae; genus Caloenas; species Caloenas nicobarica. Next base: position 20,145,600 of record NC_088247.1, on the reverse strand, counting down.
CCTTCACCTTGCATATCACATAGCCTTCTAGCAGCAGATACTAGCACAATCTAAACTGATAGTTTCAAGAAGGTTTTTTTTGACTGGGTGGGAAATAAATTGTAAATTTTGTACCTGTTGTTTGCATCTAGTGACTAGATTAGCTAAGACTAGAGAGCAGTCTTACTTTAGCAGGTTTCTCATGTTTGCTTTCTTATCTTTCCCATGCTTTACAGTTATTTTTTTCATCAAGGTATGTACTGAACTCAAGAAATGCTATTTAAGGCATTCATGGATGGTAAAGAGAGAATACTGCTTAGCATGGCAGCATAAGCTACCCAGTCATACTTTCCCTACCCAATTTTTCCTCTTCCTTGTGAACATCTTTCCATGTTAACCAAAGTACCAACTCCAGAGTACCAGTATCTCATAGCTCTAACAAATGCTATACAGTTCTTCCACATACAGAGTTTCAGTCAAGCAGGAAGACAGATCAAAGCTAAATCTCATGATTCTCTAACTTTCATTGCTCACAATTTCCACTCCAAAGAACTGAAAGGAATTGTAAAGAATGCATTTTAAGTAGGGGAATAACTAAGTAAACACTAAAAACACACAGTCAAATGAGAAAATGCATTAAGCTGATAACAGAGATACAAACCTGGGGAAAATTATGCAAGCGTTAGGGATAAACAAATTGTTTTTTCTTCCCTTCCATCTATGTCTGAGAAACTACAGCACTTTACTGGTGGTATAATCAGAAGCATTTCATCACTCTAATCGCATGAGAATTTTCTGCTCTAACTAGCAAACTCAAGTGTTCAGGAAAAAAACTGAATAGGAATTGAAGCTTTTAGATGAAAATCCAGAATTTGTGACTTTTGTCCATCCCTATCACCTATTGAATACACAAAACTAAATACTATGTCAAGAGACTTATGTATAGAGCCAGCCTGTATGAAATTTCTAGAGACTTCAGCACATGTTCCAAGCAAGATCAGCCCCTTCTGCAGCAGGTCTCTGGATAGCCTTTCTAATTTCTGATACATTTATATACAATTTGCGGTCAAATAAATGTTTATAAAGAAAATATCTGTTCTTTATATCTTACTTGAGTTCTTGTGAGCTTGTGGCCAGCATACTTCGAATGCTTTTGTCAGCCAAGGGACAGCCAGATAAACTGTAAGACATGGCAGGACATACAAGTAAGTTAATCTTCTTATTAACTGAACACTCCCAAACAAACACAACATAAAAATTAAAAAGTAAAAGTTTGTAATGCAGAAAAGCGATGGGGCAAGTGCTGTAATATTGAATTTTGTAATATAGTTAACCCTCTGAATATATTTAGGTATCAACATTACTTCCAAAATTACATACTGTAAATGTTCTTGTTTGTTTGTTTGTTTCTCCATGAGCTAGTAAAATGCAACAAAGAATATTTGAGATTCCTGGGTTAACTACTTAAATGCGTAAGAATACTTTGGAAATTTTAGTAATCTATTTAAAAATAAAAGACGCTTATACAACACACAAATTAGCATGCTTTTAAGATCAACATATATTACTCAAAGGGTTAACACATAGTTCAACGTTTTACTTTGACAGCATTGTTGAGGTAAGCTGAAAACAATAAATTGAAAAGACAGAATCCACCATGAAAAAAATGAAGTCACACCTTCTATGTGAGGCGTAATTACCAGTCACATGACCACTCCCATCACACCCTGGTGTTGGACATCTGCCACCAAACAAAAACAAAAACAGCCAAAATAGTAAGTATGTTTAAAAAAAAAACTTTTAAAAGTTTCATTGTTTCCAGTTTAGCTGCAATGACTGCAAGGGGTTTTAAGCATCCTAATCGAAAAGCTGCAAAATGAACAGGTTTAAATGAAAATGGCGTCTCAATACAATATAGCATCATTAAGAACAAGCAAATACACGTTAGCTTATCACTTTACTTAACTGGCAGTTTGAAACATTTATATGCTGCAAATGTTGCATGCTCATACTGCAAGGCGTATATGTACTCGTTTGTTTAAAAAAAGACAAAGAGAGAAAAGGTTAAAAGGAAAAAATAATTTCACCTCACATTATGCTTACGTTATTAAATCCTTTTTGCTCTCTTTGCATTGAGGGTATTTGGGTTTAGGACTTGGGATTGTAACTTCACCAGGATACCTTCTTTCTTCAAGTGCCTCTTGGAAAGGATCCAAATCTTCTGGCTACAGGCAAATATATATGCATTAGTGTCAGCTAGGTGAGGTTGCAACTTATGCAAAATAATGCAAAGCAGAGTCATCAGACGTTATCTCCTTCTTTATCTTATTCTGCCAGAGAAAATCGATGAAATTATTTTATATTCCTTCATCTATTAAACCTTTCAATAATATTTGGGTATTTCCACAAAGACTCAACAATATATGAAATACATAGTTTATTTAATTAGAAAAGAAAAACAAGGGGCAAAACACAGCTTTTTCTCTATATCTGTCATATTCTTTTGCTTTAAAAGAATCACTATTTTTTCCTAAAGTTACCACAAAACACACTCGAGGGAAAAAAGATAATGAAATATGGTATCTTACGCATCAAAAAGCCACCTTAAATAACATTTTTAAGAGTTTAGAACATCTCAAAGATGAAATAGGAGCAATGTTAACATCTAAACACCAAATCTAAATCTGGGGCAAACCTCGATGGATCTGCCTGGCACAACAGAATTAGATAATTTGTAATTAACTTCAGTGATGCATTCAAAAATTCAAAATCGTCTATTTCAGGAATGAAGTGGCTGGATGTATTGATTTAGCGATTCCTGCAGATGGTGCTATAAACACCACAGTAGAAACAGGGAGTTCTGCTTGCTCTGAAAAAACACACTTTACTGTCTATCTCGCATTGCCTTGATAGTGACAGATTTCCCCGTAACTTCAGTGAAATTAATAGCAAAATTGTAATTAACACCAGAACTAGAATGCATTCAGTGTATCTAGTGAAAATGCCACTTTGTTATATGTTTCAAAGTTACTGAAAATAGTTATATGTTTTAATTAACATTGGCAGGAGACGTGCCACACACAAATGATTAGCCTAATTTTCTGTTATAAACCAAGAAAAAACAGAGAACAATCTCTAGAAGTCTCAAAATGGACAAATTGAGCTAAGTGAAGCATTGTCAGCTACACAGTGGATAAGGCTCAAACCTGATGGACAAAAGCACTGACCTTAAAACTTGTCAGCAGGCCTCTTCAGTGCCCTGGTTGTTCTAAGTTTTGAAAACTAAAATAAATTCAATAACATATTTTCTTTATTTGCCTCCTCCATTTAAAGGGCTTTGCTTTTGTCTTGGTATTATGAATTGAAAAGTAATACTTATTTCTAATATCCCTTCTTTGTATCCTTGAAACAAAGTATTTCATTAAACCAGGCCCTTTCACACACAGAGCTATCAGGAGTGTATAAGTAGTCTAGAAGAAGATTAGCTGAAATAGTTGAAAGCTTACATTATACTCTGCCGCTTTTGTTTAAATTGATTTCTAAGTAATACATGCTTTCAAATACTCAGCACATCATTTATGGTTTTCAAATTCAGGAGAGTATCTTGTCTTGAGAGCTGATTATCCCAGTATTGCACAGTTATGCCAACTTGCCTATACAGAGTAACATAATCTGGATATAGCGAAACATTTTTGCTGCAGAAAATATTTGCTAACATGATGATGCTGTTAGAAAACATGATTCACATTCATGGTTCAAATGTCTCATGGAACTTAGTCACAGATCAGATGTGTGCCAGCATGATATAGTCCTAAATATTAACCATCAGAAAGCCTTTTTTGTAGAAAACCACTGTTTTTAGGATATATTAATTTTGTTTCCTCTTTCCCTCCAAATTTCAGAAATGTAATGAATTACCAAAATCAGACTGCAATGAGAACTAATAGATGAAAAAGACATACATTAATCTCTTTAGAATCATCTTCATCTATCCTACTGGGCTTCATTTTAGTGTAGTCCACTGGCAAGTCCCAGCAGTCACCCTCGTTCAGCTGGTAACACCGGTTGTTCATCACGGCTTGCCGTTGCGGGGACATTGGCTCCAGTGGTGTCAAAATGGTACAGCAACCGTCTCGCTGCCTCTGCTTGTTCATGCTCAGATCCAACGTCCCATTTTCATCGACTTCCATGTCAGGATTCTGTCAAAATAAGAAAAATATTGTTAATTTGGCTTCACACTAGCAAACTGTTACCTCTCTGTGTTCTTCAATCTGATTGCCTAGCAGAATGACAAAATGCTTTTCCATTCCTGTATAGATTGTAAGCATTGAGCCCCCTCCCACACATAGCATGATGCTGTTACACAACATTAATGCTGTTAAAGTAGATTTCTTCCTGAATGGCTAATCTGATGTTCGGAGGAAGAGGGGAGAGTCTTCATTACTCCTTCTGCCAGCCAGCACACAGGTGCAAACTTTGGAATGAAAAGTAGAGATGTCTAAAGATATTTTGTTGTTTTCTTTACACTCTTGATTTATTCTTTGACAGATATCTATGGGGTAACATCTGTATAATTCTTGTTTCCAGTCCTGACACCTGCCTGGATGATTAGAGTAACAAACACCAGCTAGCATCAAATAATATTTGTTTATTTAACATTAACAGTCAATACTCGAATAGATAATGTCAAAAAATTAAACAGGGAAGTAGGGTATCAAAACAAGTCCTTTTGGACACCATTTGCCAATGAGGAAATACCTTCAAATTTCACAGTTCCTTCCCCAGAGATGTACATATATTAACATTTCATATGTCTCTCTTTCTAATCAATAAATTTAGGTAGCAGAATAGTTGCAACATTGTATCAATTTCTGTGGTGACTGAGGTACTGTGAAAAATAGGGTGTTTCTTCAATAGAAACAAAAAAGAGTTGTCTATTACCTGAGGTGAGGAGAAATAAGGTATCTTAAAATGAAGACAAATTTTTAAAAACTAAGGACAGAAAAAAAGATGCTCACAGAGAATCCCTCATCCTTTCAAAAATGAAATGCTCCACAAGAAATTTGGTTTCAAAACTAATGTGAATGCAACTGACTCCGCGTACATCTGACGACTTTCTCTCCTCTGGAGTAACAACAGACCTGCAGAAAAGCACTGTGTGTGCAAATCTGTCATTCTGAATTCCTGCCTTTTGTCAGAGCATATATGTAATTGCTGCTATCCTGCTAATTTAATCTAGAAAATACTTGTTTATCTTTTCAGATTAATTCCTTCAGTCTCAACATAGGGTGACACATTAGGGAAGAGGCTCCTTCTGGTTTTGACACAGAAGATTTTTAGCACTGTATTCCAACTTTTTCTGTTGCGTTGATATAGAGAACAAGAGCTTTTAGTCATATGCCAGAAAGAGATTTCTCTCTTTAATAGTATTAAAAGAATTAATATAAAATGCAGCCTTTTAAAACAAAGTCACCAGCCATTCTGACTTAAATCATTATTGTTACTAATACCTACTGCTATGGGCTTCTTATGAATGATCAAGGGGCTTTACACAATGACAGGAAGAAAACCTTTGTCTTCATATACAAGAACAGAAGATGTCTGCCAGCTCAAAAGATCTTCTATAAGCACAACAAAAATGTTTCCTCTGCACTACATCTGTCTGCTCAGCCATCTAGTGGCTCCTACAGGAAGCAGCATACTGTCAGCTGGTGCCTGTTAAATACTCATTTCTTAACAGCTATCAGAGTCAAAACTAAATGTTTATAATGAAAGAAATATCTCTGGGTAAATATTTAATGAATGATAATATTGGACTGTTTTTCTTAAAATATAAAGCTCCACAACAAAAGCTTTAATTTGTATGCGTATAGGCATTTCATAATACACTGAGGCTCTATGAACATGCAGAACATTAGTGACCCTGCGCTACTGCTAAGCACATTTAAAGGCGCCTGTATTGGTGGATTTGTTCATTTCAAATATATTATGCATTGACTTAAGAACTGTGATATCACAGGCAAGAAATTATAACATACAAGTAGCATAGATTTCTTTGTGCTAGATCTTACAACCTTAGGTCCCACTTGTGACTTTTAAATGAAAATACATCATTAAATCTTAATTCTTGCACAAAATGTATGAATCAGACTGTGTTTAGCAAAAAAAAAAAAACAGTAGTGCAATTAATATGCCTTGAGCAATCCAAACACCTTTTATAATTATAGGTCTCGCTAGTATGAGACAAATCAAAAAAGAAAGGAGTACATGCTATTAGTATCACCAGTTTATATACCGATCAGGCTTTCCTGAGATGTTTGTGAGAAACTTGCATCTTTCTTTTTTTCTCTTTTCTCTCTGCTTTAGCAGAGCCACCAGATAATGCTAATTTTGAGAAAAAGAAAAACAAAACAAACAAACAAACCCAAAATGAATTAAAGCTGTTCTTCTGTCAGGGCCACAGAGCAACTGAAGTAAAAAGAAATCTTCATCACCAAACAGAATTACTGATTTTTACCCTTGCACAAAGATCCTGAGGCTTAGTGGAGAGGTTCTGGGGCATCTCCCTGCAGCGAGTGGAGAGATTCAGAATAGCAGTGGCAGCCATGTGCGCTGCCTCCATGTCATGAGTGTAGTCAAAGCTGCTCTTGCTGCAGGTGCTGCTGGCACTGCTGCCTCCGCCACAACTCATGTTGCTGCTGCTGCTGGGGGCATAACTGCTCGTTGTGCTGCTGGTTGGACTGGAATTCTTACAGTAGCGTTTAGCTGTGGGAAGAAATATGACAAGGATGAGTCAAAAGAACGAGCATTCTGCATAAATGAAGAGAAAAACAAACTGCTGGCGGTGAAATTTATAATGAGCAACAGTAACCGATGGGGGAAAAAAAAAAAAGCTGGCAATAAGAATGATGGCTGTATTTCTTGATTTCTGTCAGTGACTTTTATATGCTACATATGTGAGTTTGTATGAAAGAACCTCCTGTAAAAATCTGCATGGCATGATCATGAATCATTCTGACAAACAGGCTGGATTTAGAAAACAATGAAAACACAGAAACACTGCTTTTACCCCACATATATAGTCAGACAGAAGGCAGGATCTGCTCAGCTCATTCATGTTTATTAACGAGGGGCAACAAAACACTCCCGGACCTTTTCATATTTACATGAGCAAACTGTTAATTTGAGGCCTGGAACCCCCTGAGCTGAAGGCCGCTGCAAGGCTGACAGGCTTGGGCTCTGGGCCACAGTGCCGCCCCCACGTCCTCAGACACCCTCTGCTTCCTAAAAGGTTTCTCCTTCCTACATCACAGGCAAACGCTACGACACTGGCCATCAGAAAGGAGAGGAACACAGTGGAAGAAGAAAGGTGGTGGTCACACGTGAGCTCTACCATGGCTTGCACAAAAGCAGAAGCAGTAGCTGTATAAATGGATACAGACATGAGTGGAATGTCTCCCACCTTCAAACAACCTCAGCACCTACAGTTCTCCATAAAAACAATAAGTACTAGAGACACTCTGTCCTGCTTACACCCAGGACAGCAGCACTCAGCCGTACTCTGACTGATGGAGGCTGTGAGAGGTCACAGAAGAGCTCAGGGATGGGCAAATCTCATGTCCAGCCTATCTCAATACAGTGCAGCACTATTGCTGCTTTTAAGAAACACTCCTCGCAGCCAAAAGCATTGTAGTAATAGTGGAAAACAGCCCAATTAGCCCACTTATTTCTCCAGCCCTCTTCCCAAATTAACTGGTTTAAGTGTTTACATAAAATGCAAGAAAGTATCAGCTCATGTCCTAAATCTAAAAGTTTATGTATTTTCATTAAAAAATGAAAGTCAGAGGATACATACATGCATATTACAGTGACTACTTCCCATTAAGATGGAAATGTGTACTGCAGAGATCATACCATATAGCACAGTATAACAATAACCAACAAGCATGCTGATTAGAGAGCTAGACAAAAAAAGGTCAGGGCCTAGCTAGAGCTCTTCCGTGATGGGCTCCATTTAAATGCCAGACTCTTCAGGTGTATTTGTCTGAGCAGACATACATATAATAATCTGCTCCCATGAGCACAGCTTATTTGTGCACCACAGGCTGCTTTGGTAGGCAGGCAGGGTTCAAAAAAAGAATCTGAAAGCAAGATTTCTCTGCTAGAGCTTATGTCATCCTCCTTTATCTAAAAAACTGGAAAAAATCGTGGCATTATTTTTACTGTAAAGGAAATAGTGGTTCGCTTAATTCATAACAGATGGAGTTTTATCAGGAAAGCCACATAATATACAGGGTCTGATTTTTTAAAGTGAAGTGAAGTGAATGCTAAACATTCATCACATTTCTTTGTTTTGAACACATAGTATCACTACTTTATCAGGATATCCACTAGTAATAAACCTGTGAACTATTTCTCAAGAGTTTCATTATTAATATAGTAGTCAGTGGTGCTCATTAAAAATTCAGCATTTATCTATTGTTACTTTGTAATGGTATCCAAAGCAGACAAGAATTTTCCTATACTTAAGGAAGGAAATAATTGAATAATCCAGTTTTTACTGTGTTAACACAGCAAGCCCCCTGCACCACTGCACTTGTCAAATTAGAAGTATCTTTCAAAATTCATATGAACAAATAAGACTTCTGTCACTTGCAGAAAACGTTAACCTTGTTATAGCAGGTCACATTTAGACAGACATAAATGACAAGCTACATGGGAAATTATATATATGAGAATGTGTGCTAAAGAAAGGGAGGGAAAGAGGCAGCTTTGTACATAGGACTAACCATCAGAAACTCATGCAGGCTCTGATATGGACTCCTCTGTGGCCTTGGTCAAACTACATTATCCCTCGAATTCATTTTCCCTATAAATAGAAAGTTGCTTCTAAAATTTAGTTGTGTTGTGATTCACTTGCAAAACACTTTGAAGATGTAAAGTGCTAGAAGCATGCTATGCAATTATTAGCTTTTAGATTACCAATAATTTAAGCAAAACTCTGAGAGAAATGGCCATGGTTATTTTAACTTTACTGTAGCTGTACATTTTAAGATGAGTCACATAACCCAGACTGTTCATTTCACATTAGCTTTTCAGGAGAAACAAAGATCGCCAATTTATAATGAACTAAATCAAGTAGAACTTTAATGAAGGGAAATATGCATTTTTTCAATACCAGATAATTCTGCTTGATATGTCACCCAACTCTGTGGCACCAAGTTTGGGAAACTCTGCAGTCCCCCCTACACTTCATCATCCAGAGTGAAACCAAATGTGGAGAACAACTTTTCCATTAAATAACAGACGTGGGTCTAAGCAGCTGCATACCCACATTGGCCTCCTGTCAGACATACCTGGGGCTCATTACAAAGAACCTCTCTAAGTCTACAGGCTCTTCTTGCTAATTAATAATGGGGGAATCGGAGAGATCCCAACAACATGAAGGGCCCAACTAAGGTATTTGGGGTGGAATTAATTCTGCCTAGGCACCCTCATCCCTAGTATTGCCTAAACAATGAATATGTTACGTAAATTAATTACAGTTTCAACACTTTTTCTGACTCGCACGGTAAGAGATTCTTCTCACCTAACTTCAGATATCTGACCTAGTCATCACACGTTTCCTCTACAGGCAGTGGAAAAAAACCAGGAACTTTCTGTTGATGATTCACCTGACCAGTTTTAAATACGTACTCCAGGAGGAGATGAAGTGCATCAGGGAGGTGTCTATCTTCCTCCTTGGATCCGAAAGGGGTGACGAGCTCAGATGTAGGTGTTGACAATATGACAGTCTAGATATGGTCAGATGAATCCCACTCCTAACATATTCTCTGTGATTTAATGGAAGGAGCCAGCCCTACCTGTGGGATGTGAGGAGCTCCTCCCATCACCTGAGCAACCGAAAGGGTTGCCACCTCCTCTGCCTGTTGTGTCCAGATGCTCCTGTATCTGCTGCTGCATACCATAAACCCAACATCCAAACCACTATGAAACTGCTTTCAAAGGAAAAGCAAGCCCGCAAATACAAGATTTCTCAAGAACTCTCAGAGCATTCTATCCCACAATACACAGTATCCATTTTATGTTTGTTTTTTACTAGAGCTTACTGGAAAAAAAAATCAAGAAAACAATACAAAGGAGCTATTTATGTTCATGTCACTCACAACCGTACAGTTACTGAACATATAATCCCTTTCTCTGGTGATGAAACTACAGTGCTAGTTTACAATTAAAAAAGGATTGAGACATGAAGTTATTGATTTCCCGGTCCTTAGACTATTTGTCTCATCTTACATAACCAGAAAAATTAAAGTGCCGTTTACTTGCAAGTTCCCCCAAAACCTTAGGCTTACTTTCAGGTTTTCAGTATGACTTTTCAGATCTACATCTGCTTTTATACAAATGTGTTTGCTGACATACATAATTGGTGTGCACTCTGTGCCTCTGTAATGGCTTTAGTAGCAAAAATTCATTTTTTTTACACACAAATATGAAATCACCCAGAAATACTGCAAAGTTTCTTGAGGAAAAGTGGCTCTCTTAAGTGAAGAACGTCTTCCTGAAATCTCTTTCCTATTCAGTTATTTACAATAACTGTCAGCAAAATCCTTGTCCTGTTGAAAGTCAGTGCCAAAACTGACTGATTTCAGTGTGCCCAGGATTTCACTTCGTCATTCTCTGAATTTAGCTGATTTTCCTGAGGAACTTCAAATGGTCAGTTTAAGCCAAACACAACGGAGTGCTTATGGAATACCAAAGAGATGTGAATCCTAAAGGTTTCATGACAATCTCTGACAAGGTACAAAGAAAAACTCAAATTAGGTCTCATCTCTGGGACCGTGTTGCCATCTCTGGCTGGCCAAACAGCACACGCAGCACTTGAAACCACGTACAGCATGTGCTGCCTCCTGCCGAGCCCAGGGTGTGGAACAAATCCATAGGGAATTGGCCTTCCTTTGGCAAACAACCAGCTCCAGCTGTTCTGAGTACACAAGAACCAGGTATACTTGCTGTACCAGCATGAATCACGTATACAGTGTCCCTCAGGCCTCTCCGGCTCACGTTACTGAGCAGTGAAGCAAACTAGTCCCAGTCTTATCTCCCAATAAAATTCCTATTTACATCAAAGGAAGATGAGTGTGCCTGTATCACCCTAGCCTGTCATCATTTAAGGCTGCTGTTAAACTTGTGTTTAATGTTACCTATATTTTCATGTTCTGGTGATTTGGGGAAAAAAGTGCAGTTTGTAATTATCTGCTGAAACGGGATCTTAAATGAGAAAAATAAATGCCGGTTGCTTTAGCATCAGTAATTTGATCTGAAAATACACGTCCACAGGATACCCCTTTTTTCCCTACAAGAGTAGACTGAGCATACACAGAACAGTCAATATCTCTTTTACTTTATATTAATGTACAGTCATTAGCTTACTTACTACAGTTAGAGTTAGTGCTTTACCTTTAATAATGTTCAAGCCCTTATTCTCATACAGGCAAAGAAGACAAGAGTATGAAATTAAAAAAAAAGGGCACTTTTACTCAAAAATATGTTGTCTTTCACAACCCTTCTCCTTTCTGTTATAGTGCAAGAAAATGCCTGTTGATTTTATGAGAAAGCAAAATATCCAAAATATCAGAAATACGAAGAGAAGAGCTGTAGCAATTTTCCCTTACTCCACTTACCTGCTTTTGAATGTCAGAGTCTGTGTTCAGGCAACAGCATAAATTTTTCTATCTAATATATTTATTTCTGTTTTCCTAAACAAAAATCTGACACCTGCCTGAAATTTCCTGTGGTAGTCAGTGAGTAGTATCAAATATTTTAACCAAAAGATAAACTGTTAATGTTCAAAAAAAAGTAATAAAAATGAAACGATAAAGGCACCATTTGGTTTTATATATATATACACACATAATATATATACACATATAACTGTATTGCTCTGAAAAATTCCTGAAGTCCTCAAAAGCTACAATTCAAATTCTCATTCTTTATCCCACAGTTCATTTTTCTCCCCTCATGGATTCCTCTTGCCTGACAGACCCCATTCATTGTCTTCTCCTGAACTGAAGCCACTTTCAGCCTACTCCTAAAGATGTTACTTATGTTAGGTTTTCCAGAGAATTCAACAGATGTATTCATGAGGACAAAATGAGCAGAAATGCCTCATTAAGTAAGTAGCAGTGATTTCTGAAGTGCAATGAGATCCAGATATTCTACTTCCATATTCCCATAGAGCAAGTGTGTTATCTTTATGGGTTACCTGAACTACCCTACAGAAGCAAGAATCCTAATGTGACTCTCAAGGTCATGTCTCCCAGATAGCAACATAAGGACTAGCTCTGTTACTTAGCTTTTATTGCCATCTCAACACATTCCAGGAGCTTAATAGCTGGAGATGTGCTTTTGCTAGTGCAACAATCCTGAAGCAAGCACCGTATAAAACAACGCTTTTTGAAAAGGCCTTTAAAATAATTTACACGACAGCATTCCTCATAATACTACATGAACATGAAAACATGTCTTATTTGTATGATGTTTACATATACAACAACATGATTAACTGCAAACTTGTCTCTCATGTATAAGAGTGTGCACCTCCTACCATCATATCCTTTGGGGGATATATCCCTGGATTGCACCTTGGGAGCTATGGCTCTCTTGCCATAGGCATGGTTGTCATAACTGTTATATTCAAACGTAGTCTTAGAGTATTTCTCTAGTTCCTTGGCCAAGTTGGAGCGGGGTGTGGTGGTGGGGACATTGTTTCTGTAGCCATACTGAGGGATCTCCAATTGCTTAACAAAGCACATGGGCCTAGAAATTAAAGATATGTAAAGTTTGTTAGATGCAGTTCAGTTCACTGTGTCTGTGCATAATTTATATTTCAGATTAGAAAATCTTAGTTATTTCTTGTACTCAAAAGAGCAATATGTCATGGCATTTGCTTAGTTTGGTTATTTTCAGCAGACAAACAATATATATTTTCTTGAACAAAGCCTAGACAAAATTCATTCTAATACTACTAAATGTATCCTGTAGCTAAAAGTATTTTAAAATTCTGTTTTAAAATACTTCAGGGTTTCCCTTTCCCCATGTAATTGCATCACATAGCAAACATTTTCTGTTTGGGGAGGTGAATTGAAGAGGGGCAAGCACACTGACAGAAGAAGTTTGGACAAATTCCTTTAAACGTCAAAAAGAAAAAATAGCACTGGAAGCTCCACTTAATTAATGGAGTTTCCTCTGAATTTCTTTCAACAGAGCTGCATGCTGCTTTCCTATATGCTTTCCAAAGGAGTTAGTTCTGTTTCATCTCTCAATATATAAATCCCTGTTCATCTTGAGGAATACACAGGAGACCCTCACAATTTCTATTGACTTCGGGGTGCTGCCTCACAGATCCTGGTAACCCTTAAATGCAAAGTTCTGGCAGGACCTGCTACTCTTGATACACAGATACACACTTCAAGGAAGGTTCTGCAAATGAATACAGAATAAAACTGTATCAGCTGAATTTCTCTTTCATTTAGGATCACGGAGGATACTCAGGAGAAGCCCTGACTGAGCTCATTTGGCCATTGTAGAAACTTGTGAAATCTCGGTGAAAGAATGCTGTAGTGAACTCCTCCACTGTCATACTCTTCTGCATGTGGACACAGAAGTCATCAGCTCTCACAGCCAGCAAATGAAGGTCAGATCCTGCAAACCTTACCTATATAAGGAAGTGTTATATGACTGGGTGATAGGGAGCAAATGCTACACAGTGCTGCCTGTCTACCTACTGCGTTTAGCAGGAGGTGAAGATGATGAACAGCACACCTGAGATGCTTCTGCTTTTCTTTTTCTTTTTCTTTTTCTTTTTCTTTTTCTTTTTATCTTTCTTTTTCTCTTTCTTTCTTTTTTCTTCATTTATACCCAAAGGAAATGGAAGGAACATTCATAGAAACATAAATTCAGTCAAGAACAGAACTATCATCATGCTGACTGACAAAATGGAATGTGATAAATAGAAAGAAACAGATTTTGAATATTATGTTTTTCTGAATGAATTCATTTTCATAGAATTTAGGATATTTACGTAAAGATCACCCAAGAAATCATATTAGTCATACTATTCGCTTTGATTTATGTATGCTTGTTCCTTTAGACACTTTGTCACAAGATACAGTGGGCTCATTATACAATGAGCTGATACGAATAATATTTTGATCCTGTCTCAAGATAATCTATATTTAGAAAAAAAAATGCAATTCAGATCCTGTACATTCAATGCAAATTCAAAATTTCTGTAGAACAGAAGTCCTATGAACTTGATTTCCTTTTAAGTAACAAATTTTAAATGCAGGTGGGATGGAAACTGGGATGAAGACAAATATTCAAGATTTACTCTTAGAACGTCATTGTCTGCCTATCAGTTGCCTGCATGCAAATATTATAAATAGCTCCCAAGTTCTTCATTGTAAATACTTCAATGACTCAAAGGTTAAAGGGAAGCAGAAGACAAGAAGAAAGCATTATTTGAGTTGTCTATAAAATTTGAAACACAAGGCAAGCTCACAAGCAAAGTTAAGATTGCAGATCAACTTCCGAGGGAGTTTGCCAGCAAACCAGATGCTGGTTTTGAGCAGTTGCCTTCTTTGTCTGGCATCTGACTTCAGTGCTGTCCCTCCAATGAGCAGTGGCAAAAGCCACTGCATTTTTGATCTGTCTTTTGCCATCAAGTGAGAAACTGTGCTGTTCCCTCAAAGGCTGTTTTTATTAATAGGTTTTGAAAAACCCTTCTATAACAAAAGCGTCTGGGATGCTGTACTAAAAATTGTACGATCTGAATTAGGGGCGGTTAAGATAAAGGCCATCAAAAACAATCCAAAGAAGGAAAACAGAGTCAACAGGCATGACAAAAGATCTTCTGTAGATGTGAACCATGTTTCTTAGTTCTATAGAAAGACTGGTTTTTTAAAAGACCATCAAGATTAGATGAAGTTTTGAGAGAATATTCAAGGAATTACGTTGATAATATGGGAGAAAATATTCATTTTAAGCAGCCCTATCAGATTTTAAATCTAGAAGACAGCTAAGCACTAAGAAACCTATGGAATAAGTAGGAAATTCTGAGAACTAAAGCTGCGGCACTTCCTCCACGCTCTTCAAGGCAGCTGGGAGGGATGTACCTAACCCAGCCCACAGATATCACAGTATCCATGGAGAAATTCTGCAGCTCTTGGGGCATCATCAGCATAAGGCTGGTACAATCATGCAGAAGTCTAGTTTCTTCACATGTATCCTTCACACTTCAGATCCTTAGAAATAATACTTTTCCCACCCACATATCTTTAAAGAGGAGACAATAGCACAATGCTGGATACAGCTTTGGATAAATGCAGAATCCTATATGGATGAAGACAAGGGGTGTAATTATGTCAAATTGGTTCAAAGTTCCCCTGTATGAAAATTTTTCTCTTTTTCTATCCTTCCTGGCAGTGATTTGGGGAAGAGAGATAAAGAACTAAGTCTGACCTTATTTTGGAATCTAAGCTATACCTGGCATTTTTCCAAGTGTCCTGCCAAAAGGTGTACTACCAGTTTGGTAATGCAAATAGGGCTTCTGGTTTAATTTAAACTGATATTTACTAGTAAAAGCCTGCTGAAAAAACCAAGACTTACCGGTAAATATTAGTTTATTCCCAAAAGATACCAACTTTTTTTCACATTGTTCTTAGACTTTGCACTCCAGCAGTCATCTTTACACCAAACAATGCCTAAGACAAAAATGAGCTTTTCAGCTTTACATGTATTTGCCAAAATAATTACCAACCCTCCCCCATGTAAATTGAGTGGGAAATACACACTGTGAGAATTTGATCCAGAAGCCCTAATTCTAACTCTTCTTTAAAGGAGATATATATATATATACAACGTATATAAATATAAATTCTCAGGTTAGGTGAATGTGTGATGAATTCTGCATAATAATAAGTATTATAGTGATTTCTAATACCTTAAAACCCGATCTGATGCCTGGTTTGATTTTGACACATCACAGTTCTGATGCTTCTCTTGAGCTTTAGCCAGTTTCTCTGCTGCAGCAATAGGACATCCAGAGAGGCTGCAATTACAGAAAGGAAATTTAATTGTCTTGTCCTGCGTAGTTTCACATTATAGCACTGACCCAATTACTCTTTCTCCTCCTTAGCCAGCATCAGGAAGAATCTGAAGGAAAAGAGTTTCCAAAAGCTTTTTGGTCATATGTATTTTCTCTAGAATAGACTTTCTTCTGCTTTCAAAGTTGCATGGTAGATCCTTACATCTGCTCTTCTTCCCTGACTGCACATGGGTAGATTATTCATGGATGCCAGCCAGTGAAAATACCAGTGGAGAGAAGAATATAAAATGGAATCTACTGTGCAGCTCTGCTAGCAGACTTGTGACCTTTATGCATCTACAAACGTTGCCAGTGAAATGGCTCCTGAAGATGATTAAATGACACCACCATATAGGCCAAATCTTGTGCTGCTTCACACCTCATTCGGCTCCATTAACTCCAATATTTTTACTAGGCATATAAATAAGTGCAAAATTTGGCCTTGGATCTCTAAATCTACATCGCAACTATGTTATACTTTGTGTTTGTTCATCAATTTCAGCCACTGAAGTATGTTTTCTAATAGCTGATGATGTAACATGAAAAGAACTTCTGCACTTGAAATTCAATTAAATTTGCAAATGCTGAACTATTATTAAAGTGACAAAAATAAGCCTGATTCTTCTGGAAAAGACTTAGAACAGGGAAAAATAAATATGTTGATGCCAGCAGATGGTGCTCTTAGTGAAGCTGTAAAAACCTGTGACCTAACAATGGAGGGGGTCCTTGCCTTGTCATAGTCTATTGCGTGCTTATGAGACCGCAGCTCTCTGTGTTCTCCACAGGGAAAGAAATTAAAATGAAAGACACATCATTGCATTCCCAGATGTTCCCTGCTCTACAGGAAATAAAGGAAAAAAAAAAAAAAAAAAGAGTAAAAAAAATGAAGCAGAGCAAAATGCCCCAAAAGCTGCAGAAAGAGGTGAGCACAGAGTGCAGACTGCTCCCCACACCCCTGCCTTGCTGGCCTAGTTCTGCAGAGGGGTGACGGGGCTCTGCGTGGGTTTGAAATCATGCCAGAGGGCAGCTGTGCTCCACTGACATGCTCTTCTTCAGACATGTCAAATATTCTAGCAGATATTCAACCAGAAGTGAATGCTGCTTCAAGCAGCAGTGATTCCCATAAAGCCTTCTCAGAGGCTTTTGCTGCATCTACTGGCAGCATAACTGCAAAGAAGAAATAGGTACCAGAGCTCACTGCAGATGGACTTGTACCCACAAGAGCCTTCCAGGAGTCAGGCAGTTAATATGAGGAGCTCTAGTAACCCAGAGCTTGATAGGACTGAACTTCCAGTACCTGTGTAGTCCCTTAAGCATTCATGCTACAATTCACAGTAAAAAAGGAATTCGATAATAGGAAGCTTGCATAGTTTGTTTTACCCTCCAACCCACGTTTCCTGGATGTTTTAAAATTGTAAAGAAATAAGCAAGATATTGTTGTTCTGGGGGGAAATTATGACACATACTAAAAATTATAGTAACATTTTGATAATTTTGTTATTTGTTTGACAGAATTTAATAGGCAATGGCATTCTTTCCGTAAGAATCTATTACTTATAGATTCTTTGACCAGCAGGTCGAAGGAGGTTCTCCTGCTGCTCTACTCTGCCCTGGTGAGGCCACATCTGGAGTACTGCATCCAGTTCTGGGCTGCCCAGTTTAAGAAGGACAAGGAATTACTGGAGGGAGTCCAGCGGTGGGCTACGAAGATGTTTAGGGGTCTGGAGCATCTTTCTTATGAGGAGAGACTGAGAGAGCTGGGTCTGTTCAGCCTGGAGAAGAGAAGGCTGAAAGGGGATCTTATCCAGTGTTTATAAATATCTCCAGGGTGGATGTCAAGAGGATGGGACCAGACTCCTTTCAGTGGTGCCCAACGGTAGGATGAGGGGCAACAAGCATAGCCTGAAACACTGGAAGTTCCATCTGAATATGAGGAGAAACTTTTTTACTTGAAGGGTGCCAGAGCACTGGAACAGGCTGCCCAGAGAGGCTGTGGAGTCTCCTTCTCTGGAGACATTCAAAACCTGCCTGGACACCTTCCTGTGCGATCTGCTCTGGGTGAATCTGCTTTAGCAGGTGGGTTGGATTAGAGGATCTCCAGAGGTCCCTTCCAACTCCAACCATTCTGTGATTCTGTGATTCTGTAATCTTAGCAAACTATAGAAGAGTAGCTTTTTTCCTGATCTTCTTTTGTTTTGTTAGAGTGCTTACATTGAACATTTCTGGCTTCTCATTTTTATATTTAATGAGACATTTTCATAATGTTTCTTAAATAACGAAAATTCTCATTCAGTTTTAGCTGGATAAGAACTTTGGGGTTGACACTGTGGTCAGCAGGAAAGCTAACTCTTACAATGTCTGTCTACTTAAAATGCTATTTCTCATGCATCGAAAAAATAATTTTTAAGAGTAGAGTGGATTTTTTCATGTACTATAAAATAATCCCCGAAGAGAGTGAAGTGTGAGAACAAGATCTCTGCCCTAGTCCTGCTGATTTTGACAAACTTTTCCTTTTCCCTTTAACATACCCGTAAGGAGTCATACCATTCATTTCATACCACTGCTGTTCAGCTAATATCTAAACAAAAAGAAAAAAAATCCATCCAAAAAACTAAAGGATGCTTAAAATGTCTTCTGTGGATCAATTCACCCATCCTGAAGCAAACCACACTCGTCCTCCTCAGAAAACACATGAATAAATGTTACTCTTTAAAATGGATAAAGCACACGAAGCACCATCTGTCAATCATAAGAACAAAACAACGAAACACACACTCGCACCCCCCGCCAATGGACTGCCAGAAGGGCCGCAGTTCAGAGGCACCGTTCCCTCTAGACTGGCGTCCAGCGATGGCATCCTTACCTTCGGTGGGAATTCCTGTTGCTATTTACGTGGCCCCGGCCTGTGCAGCCTGGTGTAGGACACTTAAGAACATTTTCATGCATGGCAAGAACTTGACAAGGAGAGTAAGAGAAAACAGCAGAGTATGAAAACAAGAAAAAAAAATCAAATCCCAGTATATATGAAACCATTTTAAAACAAAGCAGGATTCATTAACAACCAGCATTCCTCAAAATACATATGACACACATAGCCAATAAAGCCTGATGAGGGAAGTAAGTATTGTGACCCTATGCTCATAAACACAGGGCAACAGTGAAAGTTATGAAGATTACAGAACCTATAAGCAAAGGCATCTCTGGTGCAACAGTGAAGCAGAAGACTTCCAATATCTTTTTCATACAAAAACACTGAGCAAAGATCAGCTCAATAGTAAAGTGTGAGCTAGCAACGGTCCAATACAAAATTACGGACTAGAAAAATTCTTTCAGGAAATCTATGCATTCATAATGCATAGCTTTATACACACAGTATCAAACTCAAGAGCTGAAAATAGGCTCTCAATTTATACTGGTAGAACACTGAATTATTTGAAACACACCTGAACACCTATTTGAAACACACCTGAACAGAATTTAGCCCTAACTGTAAGACAGCCCAATTGAGCTAGAGGCCAGGTCTGCCCACTTCCACGTAGATATACCATTAATATTTATATGACGAGCAGAACTGGTCCTTTAATTTTTACTTGTATTCTGTACAGATGTGAAAACTGCAATAGATAGAAAGTTTTTGAAAAGATTAAAAACTAAAAATAAGCACTTAAAAAGTTGAAGGATGGTGGGGGAAAAAAAAAAAGTGTAAAAAAGAAATAAGTGGTACAAGCTTAAGCGAGTAAACTCATTTACATCTGCATCCATTGCAAACTGGATGGAAAACTAACTGCCAAGGCTGCTCGGATCAGTACTCCTCTGAATCATAAAGGTCATGCTATGAAGTGCCAATTTATCAAGAAACTTTTTGTAATACTAAAGAGTTTTGCATGATGTGAGACATATCTGAATCTGCGTCTCAGAGCTGCATGGCAGTACTTCGCTCTATGGGAAAAGGACATCCAGCCCTTGCAAAGTTCTGGTTTGCTCATACAAGAACTAGTCTAGAAGACTGTATTTAGTTCTTAGTCAAAAAAAGATCTAATAATATCGGTGAATCCCTTGACTGAATTAAGAACTGAATAAACACTGTTCAGGGACTTGAGACTTTAACCACGTATACTGATTAAAAGATAACCATCGTCATCACCTCATCATCAGTGTACGAAAACATGTGTAGATGCAAAAGCTTTATGCCAAAATTCCTACTATTCAAAGCTGTTCTTGAAACATGCTTCACAAGGCCAACATCACAGGAAAAAAATAAAAAGATGAGCTCACCTTTTTCATTTTAGTAGGCACAGGAGCATGCAAACAGTTTAAAGCTATATTCTTCTTTGATTTACAAAGTCTTCTAAAGAGCCTTTTATTTACCATTTTTAAAAATGAGAGAACTTTGAGCAACTGAATAAATATTTGTGTTCCAGGAAATTAGAGGGTTTTGCAAAGCAGAGAAATTAGTCTATTGGTTCTACCATATTCAGAGATCAACCAAGCTCCAGCAAAGTTTCTTAAAACACTTCCTCATTATTTTACTTCTGGAAGAAGCCACTGTACCATGAAAGAGGAGACTTTTTATGTCTGCCATTCTTGGTGTGTTAATCTACTTCTGTTTTCCTGTTCTTCAGAATCTACTTTCCTTTGAAAACTGGGGCCATTTTTAACCCTGACTGTCTTTATAACATTTCCTTTAGGCTGTTGTAAATCCACTGAGGTTAGAGCTCAGTGCTGATGGACAGTGGGGATTTTAGGTCCACAGGCTTCAATGTAATAACTCCATTTTAAAATTGGTATGAAAGAGAACCGGATCTTAGCTGGATGCTCGCCTGGTGTAAATCAGCATAGAGCAATCAGCTTCACTAGAACTCTGCCAATTCCACCAGCCAAGGAGGTGATTCCAGAAACAGAGCCCTGTGCCTTCAGGCGAACGTCCATGAACTCATATGGGTGAACCTCATTTGCAAAGAATCTGCTGACATGACAGGAAATTCCACCCATGTGACTGACAGGGAAATATTACTCAAAATCCTGAGTTCTATAACTAAGTAAACAGCCAAATTGTTATTTTCGATAATATAAGTTAAATATAAACTATGTTTAAGACACAACAACGACACAGGAAAGGGGTTGAAAGTTTTTCAGGTACAACTATTCCTGTACAAGACAACAGTGACAGTTGATGTGACATCAGCACGCAGAAGTAAAAGCAGTGCACATTTTCTGGAAACCTCTTTCTCTGTTGGCTGAATACATCTATTTAAAAATAGCCTAGCATTCTTAAAATCAAAGAATACAGCTTTAAAAGTTGTTCTTTTAGTGTAAAAGTTAGTAGAGAATGGAAATGATGGAATAAAGGAAAAAATATAACACAGAACAGTTGACTAAGTTGAGACAAATCATACTGAGAAATGAAAATATTTTTTAAAATAAAAGGTTTAAAAAGCATGCTAGAAAAATCTTTGTAGTTTTATCCCCGGTTTCCATGAAACAATGTGAACTTACTTTCTGGAGGGACCCTATCTTTGTGTGGGCATCCTGACAAACTGCGGTGATGGGGGTAAAGCCCCGTTACATGGCCAGTTCCATCACACCCAGGGGTAGGACATTTGCTCTCTTTCTTTTCTGTTCTTGAGGGATCTATAATTTACAACAAATGTGTCAAGTGAATGATGCTTTTCACATTTCTGTAAGAAGGTTCATTTAATCATGCCATTTACTCTTTGGTAAATGTACTTATGAAAACTAGAAGAAAGAAAACCCAAAATTTCTTAACACAGTTCTGTCACTTTTATCCCGTTATCTTCTTTTCAGACTGCAGGTTCCTATGTTCACAGCAATATCCATTCACAGTGATTGGAAAGTGACCTTTATACAGCAAAGCCATACCACTCTCAATCAATGTTCTTCTGGCAAGCATCAGCTCAAGGGTGTAAGGTCATTTGGAAAATGTTTGGTCGGAGTTTCCTTTCTTTACATTCTTTTTTGCCTGATGTATTAAGGTCTGCAAATGTACTATCACAGAAGTTCAGTGTCCTGAGAGTAGCAAAACTAGCTCTTTAGCATGATGATTCAATGATTCAGCGCAAATAAATCCCTTTTCCAAGGCTCACTGAGGAGACGACTCTTGTTTTCTTTAAATTCCTTATGAAGTGGTAGGAATTGTACAAATGTTCCTTTCTCTTTGATCAGTTACGGTGGGGTAAACATTGTAATCAGAGTTACTGAAAGTATCCCTTGCTGTGTGAATTTGGGCCATTACAAATGTGCACATATAATGCTTGAATATTCATATGCTTAAAGGGTTAATTATCTTTTAAAAAGTTGTTGGATCTTCTGCCTACAAATCAATGAAAAGTCTAAACAGACTTTTTTTTTCAACAAATTAAGGTTTTCTGACAATAATGTAGTGGAAATGCTGGTGAGATTAATCCTGAACTAGAACTTTCTCACATACTTCATCATTTTGTTTCCTTTAACAGAACATCTGTAAAATAACATCCCTACTCTTCCAGCCCAGCACATGATTCAAATTACAACTTATCATCTTGACGACAGTTGCCAGATTTTGCAGACTATTGCTGATTTTCATATTAGGATTAAAGGAATAAAATTCAGGATTCTCTGACTGCCTCCATTTTGGCTCAAGTTCAGCCAACATCTCCCTTCCATTTTTTTTGCCCATCCTCCTTTCAATACGCAGTCGGAGCTACCCTCATTTAAGTATTTTATGCTGCTCTTGTCATTACTCTGCTTCAGTATTTCTGCTTTCATCTCTGGAAGATAAGATTTTGCTATTCATTTTCCTTTAAGTCCTTCTTACATTAAATTCCATCCCAGCTTCCACAAATGCAACCATCAGTACAATCAATGGAAATTTTAGTACTTGCAGAACTTCACATAAACTCCATTTTTTTTCAGTGTGAATCAATACAACCCAGAGTTCACATTCAACTGTGGACTTATTTTTCCTTGATTTCTCTCTGGTAGCTTATATATATATATATATATATATACACACACATATACATATGCTTTTGCATTCCAAGTTCTTCCAAAACACATTCATTTTAAGTAAATTCTTTAGCTCATTGTAATGACTCTCCAGGTCTTAAATCCATCCCTAAATTTTAAGATGATATTGAAACCTTGTCTTTGGTAAACTGAATCTCTAACCATGAAAGTTTTCTTTTATTTAACCTTCATGTTGACTGTAGAACGCAGTTCTTTTTTTCATGCTCTTTAACAATAAATACACATACGAATCTATCTCCAAAGTGCTATACAGTTATCACAACACTCCTGGAAATACCAGAATCTTATATGTCAGGAAATTGAAACAAAGAGATAAAGAAGTGAACCCCAAGGCCACAGAAGGAGCAAATGTCAGAGGAGGGATTTGAATTCCTGCCAGATAGGCCTGTGCTGAGACCACTAGAACAGCAAGCCCACAGCTACATACATACACAACTCTAAGCAACTCTTCATGTCGAGTACTTTGGGATGTGTAAAAGTATTACATAAGTGAGTAAGTAATGTAAATGAAATATAAATAATGTAAATATAACAATATTCAAGGACTGCAAAAAATGTAGATGATAAATAGACCATAATGGCTTTTTAGAGACTTTAAACTAGAGGAACTTTAGCTACTCCACATTGTCAGAACTCTGCTGAAGTCAATGCAGGTATTCTAATTTAGAGCAGCTGAGGATCTGGACACTTGCATTCTAGAGTGTCAAGCAAATCCTCCTCTGTATTCAAGTCTATGCTGTGAAGTTACAGCATGTATCAGATCCTTAAGAGCCTTTATGGTCTAATGAGTCAGAAAAGATGCTGTATACTATTCTTAATGATTTCAAAACTTGCATAAAATCGTACTTGCACAATTTCCCATTGCTTTTAATGGAAGACATTAAACTAAATTTTCCACAACTTTATACAAAACACTGGATAATGTTTTGTAAATCCTTTTCTGCTAATTGGGAGAAATATTGCAGAGTTTTAATTCTCTAACCTTTTCTTCATCCTTGCCACAATGTGAATATTGCCTGAGTGAAGGCTGTCAGAGGACTCAAAAGGTTTTAAAATTCATAAATTTCAGGAGAAAGTCTGTTTAGAAGGCTTTAAATGGCAGGGGAAAAATGGCTAGTGGTCCCTTAACAGTTATTTCAGCAATCTCTGAAAGCAGAACTCCTGAAGCCAGGAGGCAGTTCTCACTGCAAACTTGTATACCCAAAAAGGTTCCACTTAGTCATATCACACATCTCTATGGGTATCCCTTCCAGATGCATTTGGAAGATAATGTGTGAGTTGAGAACAAATTATATAAGCAGTTGTGTTACTTAAAGCATCATCTCTCAAAAACTACCAGAATTTTTCCTATGTTTTTTGAAGTCAGGAAGGAATACTTTTTCATTCTTCCTCCATTAAAAAAAAAGTGTAGAATGATCCAGTCCACAAAGTGTCTTGGCCTAAACTACCACAGTATTTAATCCCTGGCTGGGGTTTGGACCTATTATCAATTCAGCCTGCAGCTCCAAAGAGATAGGATGGTGCAAAGAAGCTCTAGAATTTACTGAAACAGGAAGTCCCTACTTTTGTGACTCTCAGAAATTATGTAGTCTTTTTGGGGACACCAGATCTATTTGCATAAATGATTTTCCAGACATGCATAGCCTGGAAAGGCTGGACAACACTAGAGTTAAGAAACTATTCAAAAATTAATATTGGTTTGCCATGTTTTCTGAGGTTTTAATAGAGACATATATTCAAAGGGAAATGTATCTAAAAAGGTCACATGTGAACAACATTTAGCACAACATCCACGTGGCTATGCAGTAATACACTAACTAAATAAAGTTGTCTGCCTCAAATACCCGAAGTTACTACAGCACTCACTGGACCATACGTCTGTGTTTAAAATAAACAAAACTTCACTAAACTACATTGTAGAAGAATGTTTGACATCAGTAATTTCCATGTTTTTCTAAAAGATTGGTCATTACTTTAAGGCTTGTAAAAAGAGATCAAAACTTTTCTTGGACCAAGATGTTGTCTGCCTACCTGACTGCTGCAGGCAGATGGTAGGGTATTACTCTTTCAAAACAGGGGTTTATAAAAAGGAGAAAAATGCCCACCATCTCAGTTGTAGAAAGGAAACCAAATAGTTTTTCAGCAAATATAAGATAAACCCAGTCCTTGCTTAGCATCTCCCAATAAATACCATGTCCTCAAATTCCACTAAAGTCAATGGGAATCAGGGGTGTTCAATGAGTCTCAGGAGGTATTGAACACTTTATACAACATGGCCCTACATGTACAGATGTAGACACGTTGAACAGGGGTGTGGTAATATAAACACACCATCACCATGATAATCCCATAAATTAAGAGGCATCTAAAGGTAACCTTTGGTCTGTTCTTTTTTAATTTTTTTCTTTTGTATTGAATTATGGTCAAGGCAGCACCTTAACTGTTTCCACAATGTAATGAGACCAGTGAAGTGGAATGCACATAAGAAAGAAATTGCTATTGATCTCAGCCCAGGCCATACCATGCCTTGCATAGCAAATGGTTTCCATTACCTTACTATCTTAGGATAATTAATGTGCAGTCACTGCCCCTATCTTATGTTATTGGTCATTCTGATACTGTTCGAATTTCTATCAGGCAATTCTACATTTTAGATGGAAGAGGCTTCATCAATAACTGTCATTTGATGATAATTTTATAAATCGTGATGCCACCTACCCAATCCAATGTGTAAAATAAGTACTTCATAGCTGATTGACTACCTACTACATAAAACCCCACTCTCCAATATAGTTTGCAATGCAATTCCCTTTATTGTTTTTTAATTATTACTATGAAATATATTAAAAAGTTGAGAAAAATCTTTGCCTCTTTCAACATGATCTCTTATTTAAATGTTTTGTTTCCCTGAAAAGTTATATTTTAACTTAGCCAAATGATATTCACTGAAATACTGTACATATTTCTAACACTGCAGAATGAATTCTTTTATTTTATAATCACAGCATGATCCTATTTTACAATCATGCCATAGTACAACAATGCAAATAAAGTCCCCATTTTGTGGAATTTGTAACTTCATTTCCGAAATCTATGCAAAACTTAACATATCAGCTCACACTTTCTCATGACATAACATACGGTATATAGAAATATTACCTTTACCATAATATGGCTTTTTGACATGGCCGTCACTGGGTTTAGGCTTCCTGTCATCTCCAGAAAGGTGTCTTGGAGACTGTTCCTCATATGATCTCATATTATCCCTCCTTCCAGCTTCCACTGCCATTTTTTCTCTCATGGCTTTTGCTCTCTCAGTTTCCAAAGCAATTGCTTTCTCAAGCAGGGTTAAGTTACCTTTTGTCATATCAAACACTTCTTCAGACCTATCTGAAGTAATAGAGGTGGTATCATCGTCTCTTTCATGACAACCATCCTCCTTTGCACAGCTAGAAAAAGTCCTAGATCTGGGGCTCAACTGCTCTTCAAGCCTCATTAGGTTCATCATATCAGAGTAATTCCGGTCTGGTGTTCTTCCTTGGAAGTCATCTTCTTGCCTGACATGCTGACGAGTGTTCATGTTTTGCTGTTGATTTCTTTCCTGTGGGTTTGTCTCACTGAGTTTCCTAGCCAGATCAAAACACTGGTTCCTTAAGCACTCCAAACTGCTGAGACACACCTCTTCATCACTCTCCTCCACCATTTTTTCCGTAAGTCCATTGTTCACAGGCTTCCCTAGCATTACAAAGTTCATATTCCTATTATCTTGCTGTGAAGTATTGTCTGCATAATTTCTGTCATTAATGTTTTCTGAAAGCACTACACCATGTCCTTGTGCTAATAACTTAAGGGAGTCCACTGTTTCCCTAACAACATCACTGTCTAAATCTAAACTCAGCTCACTTTTCCGACCAATATTTTCATTTTTGTCACTATCATCTTCCAGACTATTAGATGTATTGCTGTTCATTTCTGATTCTGTCCTGGCTCTGTATGCTGCATCCTCTGCAATTTTGCCAAGATTTAACAATGACTTGGCCACCAGTTCATCGTAATTATCATACTCATCATTATTGTTATCGTCTTTTTCTGTGTCTTGCATTATTCGAGTATTGTGACAATTCATTTGATGGTCTTCTGCATAAAAAACAGAAACAAAGAAAGAAACAAAGAAAGAAAGAAAAAGGAAAAGAAAAGAAAAAAGTGGCTACAATTGGAACTGTTGTTGCAATCACACGGACAGAAAATAAACTGCATGTCAAATATTGTTAATCATACAGTAATTCTATAACACTAAGGCCCATGTGAAGTGAATTTCTCTCTAGTCCATAAGGCTATTTTTGTTTATTTGTTATTCATATGAATTTCTTTCCCAGCACTGATAAGAAAAAGGTAATCAAAATGCTAATTACTGCTACTGCTAAATAGTATGGCATAAATACTTATGTTTCTCCTTTCACTTCTATATGTACAGTTTTATGTGGTTTATTGCAATCTTATTACTAATATGACATAATTGCTGTGGTTTCCAACTTTTCTCACTCCTGTATTTCCTGTAGACATGGTAGGTGGCAAAGGAGTGAGTGCTACTGGATTTATTCTCTTACTGATGAATGCCATTCATCAAAAGAGAAAGAATACACACCAAGCAGGAAATTGTTGCTTTTTTAACATCATACACACCATTAGCACTAGATAACCAATAATTATACGCAAAGATCAAAATGGCATTTTACTTAGTGGATTCATCAGTAGAAATCAAAATGTCTCAGTTTAAATATGCCAACTGTAGAAAAGTAAGAATTTTGAAAGAGCTGTTACATGAAAGAAGATAGAAGCAATTATATGCACAATATAATTTTAAGTAAATATGCCAGCCCAAATTACATGGTGGTACATGTATGATAGGGCTCTTATCTACTGTCCTGTGTATTGTAACATACTGGTGCAGAGTTACCACATTTTACTTAGCTTTGTTTTAGTAACTGTTGAGTAACAGAGGGATAACTGAATAAGATGGAGCCAACGCGAGGCCCTGAGGATGAGATTCATCTCACCTAACTTTAGACATGAACAAGGCAGACATCTATGTCCGAGTAAGATATTTGATGTTCCCATCCTTAGCCAGTAAGAGAAGCAGACACTTTAAGGATACAGTCCACCTGATCTAGTTAAGATATCTTCTTGAGAATAAAATTAATAACTGCTAGAAGTACCTGTTTCTCTTTATTGACATCAAAGGGACTCAGAGTAGATGTCTACTTTAAAGATATCTGTATTTGGTCAGATTAATTTCATCCAGAGAGCATTTTCTGATATCTCATGTTGACTCAGAAATTATGTCATTCTTAGATCCATTCTTAAAACAGACATACATTCATCATTATTTACTAATGAACATCTCATAAATTATATTTTGATAATCGGCTACCCAAGCAGTATTTAAATGTTTTGAATCACAACTGGAAAAGAAAGTTCCTAAATCTGTCATTACATTGACATGCTAGGCCAGTTTTTCAGCTGGTACAAATGGAAATAAACCAGTAGAGCTAGGACAATTAACACCTGCTCAAGAGCTAGTCCATCAAATAGCATCTTTTCAGCTCAGATGTTCTTTCAACACTGGTATACCTAAATAAGCAGCATTTTCTAAAATGTGACTTCTATGTTTTGGCTTAAACAAAGCGCAAAATTTCTGGTAGTAGGTGGCATGTACACTAACATTTTGATCATAGGAAATAATTTTTGATAAAAATTCTTTTTCATCAGTGGACAAAATAGTGAATCAGAGTTTTAAAAACAAAGCTCAACAGCACAATAATTAATATTTCAGCCACAAGATAGTATTCCTCTACACAGTGGTTAGGGATCCTGGGATGATAGTAGGCTGTAGTTAAGCAGCAGAACTGGTAGATGACTAGGCTACATCTATGGAAAGAAAATGTTTCAATCATAACATGTATACAGTATATATTATCTACCTGGGTACAGTGAGAAGATGATTAATAGGGAAGGATGTATGGTATTTTTACATGACAAGATATTCCAATTCAATAGTGGGTTACCTGTTTTTCATCAAAGGTGGTTTTATTTTAGTTGCTGTTGTTCTCAAGACAATCATAATTCATATTTAAATTTCAGTCCCTCAATACCAGAGTATCAGATTTTCAGTGTAAAAGTAAGGGATGCCATTTACAGTTCCTATTTGAAAAATTTCCATCTTGAATGACTGCATAGAAGAAGGATAATTAGTTTGTACTATTTAAAAAGTTAATGTTTAAATACACTAATAATAATTTTCTAAAGTGAAATGTACAAACAAAACCCACTTTAATTTAAATATTAAGGATAAAACTTGATGCCAAGAAGAATGTTCAATACAAACTGCTGCTTTTATGGGGTGCTTCTTGTAACTATATCTGATGGGCAATCAGATGTAGCAGAAGGAACGTCATAGTAATTAAAGAAGCAGTGAGCTTAGCTCCAAGATTGCCAGTGCCTTCAAGTTTA
Organism: Caloenas nicobarica; assembly: GCF_036013445.1. NCBI lineage: Eukaryota > Metazoa > Chordata > Aves > Columbiformes > Columbidae > Caloenas > Caloenas nicobarica. The sequence continues at coordinate 20,115,938 of NC_088247.1, read as the reverse complement.
GGATGAGATATCTACAAACACTGGTGGAACCTAGCTCTAACAGGATACCGAAATAAAGAGTAGGAAAAAAACATATTTTCCCAAGCCATGCAGAGAACTGTCCAGGTAGTCAGTGACTATTTTGGGCCAACTTTTGAAATGTGAAAAGTTTCAGGCTTTGGTTTTAAAAAAGGGGTTTTGCGTTTCTTTTTATATGAATGAGAATCATGTAAATGATCACCAATGGGAGGAACATGTTATACTTTGCCTGTGCTACAGTGAAAAGTCAAAATATGAATCACGTACTATGTGAGTGAAGACATGTAAATTCCTTTTGAGTAGGTGAAGCTGGGTGAAAACTGTAACTATAATTTTTATTTATTCTGTTTGTTTGGTTATATCCTTTTCAGTTCTCCTGCTCCTTCAATCCTAAAAAGAAGAAAAAAAGGTGGTGGGGGAGAAGAAAGTGTAAAGCATGAATCCCAGATGACAGGGGCAAGAAAACAAAATACTTTAATCAAGCTTAATTCCTCCTCTTTTAATTTTTAGCCTTTTCTTGCATCTCCTTTCTTTAACAACTATTTTGGTCAAGTTTCTTATCTCCATGCAGCAGTTGATTTTAATGAAAGGGACATTTGTGTATACTGTCATCCCCTCAATAACAGTTTGTTGGATGTTGAGCCTACTCTGGTGAAGCACCTGTGTCACCTGGTTATGAAACTGAAATTTTAAGTACTGAATTATTTTGTGTATTATTTAAGGCTCTTCTAGAAAGTATGTTAGCCTAGTAGCTCTACATGAACCTAAGTGCATTTTCTTTGATTCACCTCTGTAAAATCTAATCTTGCTTTCATTTTGCATTTCTACGATTCCTAAGATTTTACCTTTAACTTGGTAACTACACTGTGCCATTTAATGACTGTTTGTTAAATGACTGCAAAGTGTACAGGACTATAACACCTACTCTACCCCTTACATAAGTTTTGTAACCATTGACCCAAATTACAGTTTTCTGTTTGGCAAAGAGGACAAGTTTGTCTCAAAAGAAACAAGTTAGCCGGTTTAGGTGAAGAGCAGACAAAGTTAGAATATGTCCTTTTCCTGTTAGCTTTAGGCGTTGTACAGACAAGGAATACACAACACAGTTTAAAAAGAATATCAGAGTATTTTAGCTCTCATCTGCACAATACTACGACATTTGATCGCAAATTTTGTTCTTTTTACCTCCCAGCAGATACAATAAATGAAAGGAGGGAAATTATAGTGAAGAGTATGTGGAATAGCTATAAAGAACTGGAAGCTTTTAGCCATCTCAACAGAAGTGCACTCTTGTATTGCACTATCAAAAGTGAATAATTTGATTTCTTATTGCATCTTTCATCCAAGGATCTCAAAGCACTTTACAAACATTATTTTAAAAAGCCTCACAACACCCCTGTGAGGTAGGTATTTTAATGCCATTTTACATATGGGAAATTGAGACACAGAGAAGTTGAGTGACTCTTGCCATGTCATACAGGGAGTCACTGGAGAATGACTACAGCCTCTACACCCTTGATTGTTTCCTCTCTTTGTTCCTATCACATCCATATTGAAATATTTTTTGGCAGAAGAAATGGCTTGCTGTTTTTCATGTAGGGAGTCATGCAAAACAGCACCTTCTTTTTGGAAAGGAAAATATACAGAATTTAGTTTGAGAGATTCTGCAGAGAGAGGCAATGATACTTCAGTGATTGCAGTGACATTCCTACCAAAGGCCAAAGACTTCAGACTTTCAAAATCAGTGGTTTGTGTATCAAATCACTCACTTTCTCCCAAGCACAGGAAAACATGATGGCTAACAAGCTAAACCTATATGTGGTCATACAGATGGATAGTCTCATTATCCAGGCAGTATTGCCTGTTTTAAAACACTTCACTGCTCTTGCTACTGCCCTTGTCAGTCCCTGACTGCTCAGAATGTGATACTAGTGCATCACCATTTTTCTCCCTCTAAACTATAAAGTGAGGTGCGTCCGTACATCTCCACATTACAATCTATCATAGCTGGCCTATGAGAAATATTCAGCAAGACAATGTTGGCAAAAATGAATCCCAAATCTTAGAAAGTTGGAGGATTGCATGGGGTAGGGGGTTGTTTGTACATTGCCTTCCACTCTGGGAAAATCTTACAAGTGAGGAAACTGAAGAGATGGAAAAATTAGTGAGCTCTCAACAACTTCTCCAGTCCACACTGAAGAAATGGAGCACCCATGTACCTCTCCAAGGGCCTAAGCAAGGTCTCTAAAAGTCTCTAGCACTCCTACTGACATGGGATTTGGATCAGAGCCCAGGCCTTCGAATATGCCTATTTCAGGTATGCACTGGAGTTGACCATGTGCATTTCTTTCTTCATCTCTGCCAAAGTTCTTGGAGTTCTTTTATACTGTAAGTACTCTAAGTAAAGACCCAAGCAATTTGTCTTCACAGTAGTTGATTGTTTATGGACCTTATAATACCCAATGAAATTCAAAAGAAAAAGATAATTGTTCACTTCTTTATTTGATGCACTTTAATTATCCCATTATATCTCTTTTTTTTTTCACTCTTCCCCCTCAGCCTGGTACACCTACTTATTATAGTTATAATACTGGGATTTACTGTTTAGAGTCTCCTACAATAATTACAGTATTCAACTAATAACCAATGCTCAAAGTAAAATAAGAGTAGAAGTCATTAAGCATGGCAAGGAAAGTCTGAGCTAAAGAACACGGCACATCACAGGAGGATTCAGTATTATAAAGTAGGAGTGAGGACCACAGAGCAAGCCCATACAGACTTTTAAATATTGTACATAATTTGCTGCCTTGCTGAGTCTTTTCTTACCATTTTTTTTCCTGTTACATTTTGATATTTTCATTTTCTATGGGTTCAACATTTTATCTGGTTTTGCTCACTAGAAAATTAAGTACTAATTTGCTTTTTTCTCCCTCTAAGAACTAAAAGTGATCCTAACAGATCTGAACTTCTTTCCTGTTGTGGAGTGATTACTGACATGTAAAGCATTCCTCGTTTTTTCTTCTTTTCGGCTATTTAAAATATTTTAAAGAGAAACTATGAATATTAATAAATTATTTTGGCATAGCAGCATTTTTGAAGATTTACTTCTATGTACAAGTTGGTCCATTCTAGTCTAAATGCACAGGTGTTTGTATACAGTCAATACTCTGAAATACTCTTTTTTTCTTTGCCATCCTTACAACCTGTTATTATGTCTCTGCCTACATCAGACTTGTATGAACAACGTAATCTACAAATAGTCACATAAAGTATTGCCAGAATATAGATGTTCTTACTTGGGTTATTCCTATTAACATTATAGAATCAGGAAGGAATTTAGATAAAGAGAGAACACAACAGATAATCCAGAAGAATGGTGAAACAACACATTTTAAAAATTTAGGTCATTTGTGATTCATCCATGTTTTTGCACCTTAAGTCCCTATGAGCTACCTATATCAGTACAGTTTTGGAAAAGGATCTGAAGATATCTGACAACTCCTCTGGCAAGATCATGACTGTGGTAATTTTGCTTCAAGTGACAAGACTGCAACAGCTGCTTAAAAGTTATCTACGTTCTGGCTCAAGCCAATATGCTCCGTTTAAGATTTTATCTTTTCACCTCAAGGTGCTGCTTGGCTTTCTTTAATCTTAGAGCATCTCACATGCCGTCTGACATTGCACTGCTGCCAAGGAACCATGGGGTAGCTGAGGGTGGAAGGGACTTCTGGAGGCTATCTAGTCCAAACCTTGCTCAAATAAAGGGCCATCTTAGAGCAGATTCTCAGGGCCCTGTCCTGTCAGTCCAGTTTTGAGTATCTTCCAGGATGGAGATACTACAGCATCTCTGGGAAATCTGTTCCAGCATTTGACCACCGTTGTGGTGAAAAATTCCTTCCTCATTTCTAAATGGTATTTCTTTTGTTACGACTTGTATCTGTTGCCTCTTATTCAGTCACTGAACACCTTCATTTTCTCTTTGCCCTCCACACAGATAGCTGAAGGCAGAAATAAGATCTCCCCTTAGCGTTCTCCTCCTCCCAGTGAAAAAAACCTTTTTTCTCAGTCTCTCTTTGTACATCATGTGCTCCAGCTCTTTAATCATCTTGGTTATTCACCACTGGACTCCAGTATTTCAATGCTTTATTGTACTGATGAGCCCAAAACTGGATCTAGTGCTCCACATACGATAGTGTAAGTGCAGAATAAAGAGGAATAATCACTTTCCACAGCCTTCTGGTTACAATCTCCAGCCTTTTCATCCTGACAGACAAACATTCTTTCAAAAAAGTCAAAAGGTAATGAATATGCTGGGGATTTTTTTTTTTCTACCATGGAGAGAGCAGAAAATACTTTTCGGTTACCTGCAGGCATCCATTCAAGTAAATAAGGTCCTGGTTGGTATGAAGCTTGCTTGGTTGGTTTGCAGTATCTGCAGTACTTTGTATAAAGGCATATGTTTAGGTTTGAGAAGGAACTCGCTGAAAATATCTGTAATTAGTAGTGGATATGCTGGGTCTGCAAGGGCAGTACAGTCTAGGCAGCCATCCCCATGTGGTCCATGCTTCTTGGAGAATTAGGCTCAGGCAGCCCTTAACTGTTTTAACCTGACTTCTGCCTGGGCAGATAATGAGATAGCTTTAGCTGAGGACGGGTATTCATTTCATCCTATTTTTTCTCCCCAGGAAGTCTACATGAGGGAGGGGAGATATTCTGTCTCATAGGCTTACAGTGACTCAGTGGAGTATGGCAGTTCCTTGCTTTCTCTCAGATTTCCACAGCTCAGCAGGGCAGCAGGCAATGAGGAAGGAAAAGCTGTTCTCCAGATATTGAGATACAGCAGGGAGACAGCAGGGGAGCAGAGGACCAGCTGCAGTGATTGGAGAACACCCACTCAGACAGCTCTTGATACAGAGCTTCTCATGAGGCTACTCCAAATGCTGTTCAGGAGACAGTGACCCCTACCTATACCCTTCTTCTTGATCATTGCTGTGCAAAGGACGCAGCCTGAAGAAGACATTTTTGGTTCACTAACTAACATTTTCTTTCTCACATATAAATCTCTGAACAAGACAGGTTGGAAACTGTTACTATAGGGATTCATAATCCTTTCTCACTGGTTTTGTTTCAGTTCACCTCTCTGACTCAATGCAGATGTCCATATTGAACATTTCTCCAAATGAACCAGACATCTAGACTCCATTTATAGGCAATGGACAATAACATGCATCCTAGGATGAGACTTGTCTCATCCTAAGACAGGTATCTACAGTAGATTGGCTGAATTTTTCCCTAAAAGTGACTATTTCTCTTGATTGGTTATAAACGATATTGAGGGTATGAGCCCTATCCCAATTTCTTTTGCTCAGAACTTTCAAATCGCTCCTTGCTGAAATTTAACAATATATTTAGTATGATACGGTAGGAATCGTAGGGTGGAAGGAATGAAGGAGCTACCCAAAGGGAGCTACCTTGAGGTTGCAGACAGAGCAAAAGGTATATAGGGAAAAGGTGGTGTGGATGGGGTAGTGTAGATGCTTTGGATGCGATGGATGCTTGTGATTGCATGCATTACATGGAGTGAGTTATAGCTTATTGGGTGAGTTTGATCTCCATTATAAGTGTAATTGCTTATTTTTGGTTGTGTTTGATTATCAAAGGAAACTTGTTTGTACTTTGATAATAATCTGACCTGGCTGGCCGAGGAGACAGAGGCAGACATCACTACCATTCTAGGGGATAAGAGAACTGCTAAATATAATATCCATGAAATTTCTTCTTCTTGTCTCTCCTTCTACCTTGTCAATAAGTTCAGCATCAAGGGGTCTGGAAGGACAAAGACTTCAATGTGCACAACTGCCAGTCTTCATCTGAAATGTAAAGCTTTTCATGAGGGAGTCTGTTCCTATTTTTCTTATCCCCTCATCCAGCTTCTTCATCTAAATTTCCCTCATTTCCCACCTTTTCATGACAAAGTAAATACAAAGGGTGCTTTGCTTCTGGTTATAGCCATTATAGTATAAGCTACTGAGGGACGAAACACCAGACCAAGCAGTGGCATGTGATTATTCACACTGCTAAATGTTTAGTGAAGCCTTGGCATGATTTTGACTTGAGTGACTTGTCATCCTTCCAACAATGTCCAGACACAGTGCAGAGGTGCTGGTGAGGGACCACTCCCAAGAAGGAGTTTGAATGTGGTGTTCCTATTTTGGAAGTCAAAAGCTCAGCTGTATGGACTCAAGTCACGCAATTGTTGAATTCAACATTAAATGGGTGGGTTATAGTGTGTTTCATTTGCTCACATAGATACAGTCTTTGATTACTGTGATTGAAGAGATGGGGAACAGGCAGGAGAATCTTTAAGCTTGGATTGATGGAAAGAACTCTGTTAACAGCAGCTTTAAAGAAAATGTGTAAGGCAAATGGAAACCTCTTCTTTTAACCATGCTACTCCAGTCAGTCAAGAACATGTTTACAGTGGACCTCAAAAACCAGAAAATGGTGACTCAATGGTGCAGCTATCTCTTAGCTAGCTAGAAAGATTATCTTGTGTTTATTTGCCATCTACACTATGTGTACAGATGGCCTATGAGATTGGAAATGTCTAAGATGGAGATTAGAGTACAAGAGACCTGTCAAATACAGGAAATGTGTGCTATGGTAACAGATGTAAAAAAACTTTTTCTGTCACTATGGCATCTGCAAAGGCATTTCCAGTGAGGTTGTTCCAACTACCTGTCCACTTAAAGAACACACAGTGTCACCTTTTTAGAAATTGTCAGCTCCTCCTTTCTATGAGGGATTTCCCAGTGCTTTTCAGATCTGCACTGGGATATCTGTCCTGAGGATAAAAGCTTGTATCTAATAAAACTTTTGCTGGACAAAGATAACCACCTACATATTTACATGTATTTGTATGTATTTCCAACTGAAGACATACCTGCCAGCTATGATGACAGTGGCTTCGTAACCAGCCTCACAGCACCTAAATTGACTCTAGCAGCACAAGTTCAGCACATTACACCTCTGCTGAAACTCTTACTCTGTCTCAGAGAAACAACAAACTACAAAGTGGATCAATCAAACGACCACAATAGTCAGTTTTCCAAGATACACGCGCACACACAGATACAAAGATAATCTTACACTGTACAAAACTGAAACCTGAGTCTCAGTCTGGTCTTAGGATGATTCAGCTCAGAACTTGTTTTGCCGCAGTTCACTGGTGAATATAATATACATGAGATAAAGTCAGTACCCCTACTTCTGCCTGAAATTACTTTTGTTTTTATTTCTTTTCTTCAAGTACTTATCAGGTGATTCATACTGAAATCACTCTAAAATATTGTTCACTTACAATTGCACTTCGTATGATTATTTTTAGGCTTTAGCATCATTAACTTAAATTTCTGCACACTGAATTACCTGAGCTACTTAAGAGCCAATGGAATTAACCTACCCAACATGAACTTTTCCCTGGTGCTGTTTTATGTTTTATGACATCAAAATTAATTTATCAAATGGAACTGCATCGAATCTTTTCCTAAACCTCAGATAAACTCTGCACATTATTTCCATGCTGCCTATCTTCTCAGCGAAGTGCAATATGCAGATGTCAAGCAAAACACATATTTGCCAAATATTTGTATAATTCCTTTTATGAACACATTGCTATTACTTTTAGTTATGCACTTCTAAATAGTAATTTTGACTCATCACTCATATCTTCTCCACAGGTCACGTCAAGTTTAATAATCCTCATCTTCCATATTATAAAAAGTCTCAGAGAGTGAACACTTGTTAGTTAGATTTTCAAAAGTGCTCTACATCTGTATAGTTCTGATTCTACTAACGACAATTATACAAAATTCCATCAGTATGGTATAAAGATACAGTAAGTTACATCACATCATGAAGTGTAGAAAAGTGCTCACATATTAGGGAGGGGAAAATATAGCAACAGAAAAGAACTGCACTGTGTTGCATCAGCTGTGGGTGTGGATATTTTGTCTAGTCCTGATCAGCAATACTGCAAAATTACCCTTCTGTCTTAAAGCCTTTTTATTGTTATTTTAAAGATTCCGCGTAATGCAGATTCCTAGACCGCAGATTTCACACCTTTGTCGTTTCCTGCTGTCCCAGGAAGGAACCCTAACAGCATATTTCACTTGCTGTCTTCTGGAGTAGGTACTGACCTCTTAATCATTTCATTATGTCTTTCTGCATTCTTTTTTTTTTTCCTGTGTAAATCCTGTACTCCCTTTTACACTTGGAACTTAATTGTTTCCATTTCTGTGTCAGAAGGCCCTCTGGCCATTGAAACAAATTTGTTCTTAAACTCATACTCATCTTTGGTGGGCATTTTGATATGAAGTACTTCAACAAAATCTTATGAATAGTAGCAGTAACTTCTACATCACTTTCAGATTGGGTTTCTCATGTGGCACGTTGTACAGAAAGGAACACTCACATTTCTATTTCTCTTGGTTTTACAACTACACTTATGCTCATTTGTGGCTTAAACCTGGGAGACATCTAAACTTTAACACTGGTCAGCTGTTCAAGGCTCTGCTTCTATGTGTACCAAACCAGCTCTAGCCTCAAGTCAAGCCTACCTGCCACTTAAGTCTCAAAAGATTCTAGACCTTGGGTAGTCCTGGTTTTGGCTGGAATTAAGTTAATTTTCATCATAGTATAGAATCATAGAAACAGAATCATTTTGGTTGGAAGAGAACCTCAGGGTCATCGAGTCTAACCATAACCTAACCTAACTCTAGCACTAAACCATGTCCCTAAGAACCTCGTCTACACATCTTTTAAACACCTCCAGGGATGGTGACTCCACCGCTTCCCTGGGCAGCCTGTTCCAATGCCTGACAACCCTTTCCATGAAGAATTTTTTCCTAATATCCAATCTAAACCTCCCCTGGCACAACTTGAGACCATTTCCTCTTGTCCTATCACTTGCTACTTGGGAGAAGAGACCAACACCCTCCATGCTACAACCTCCTTCCAGGTAGTTGTAGGCAGCAGAAAAAGTCTCCCCTTAGGCTCCTTTTCTCCAGGCTAAACAGCCCCAGCTCCCTCAACCACTCCTCATAGGACTTGTGCTCCCGGTCCCTCCGCAACTTTGTTGCTCTCCTCTGAACTCTCTCTAGTATTTCAATGTCTTTCTTATGATGAGGGGCCCCAAACTGAACACAGTGTTCAAGGTGAGGCCTCACAAGCGATGAGCACAGTGGCATGATCACATCTCTAGTCCTGCTGGCCACACTATTCCTGATACAAGCCAGGATGCTGTTGGCCTCTTTGGCTACCTGGGCACACTGCTGGCTCATGTTCAGCTGCTGTCAATCAACACCCCCAGATCCCTCTCTGCCAGGCAGCTTTCCAGCCACTCTTCCCCAAGCCTTTAGCGCTGCCTGGGGTTGTTGTGACCCAAGTGCAGGACCCGGCACTTGGCCTTGTTGAACCTCATACAATTGGCCTCAGCCCAATGATCCAGCCAGTCCAGATCCTTCTGCATGGCCATCCCACCCTCCAGCAGATCAACACTCTCACCCAATGTGGTGTTGTCTGCAGACTTACTGAGAGTGTGCTCAATCCCCTCATCTAGATCATTGATAAAAAGATTAAACAGAAGTGGCCCTAATACGGAGCCTGGGAAACGCCACTTGTAACCGGCCACCAACTGGATTTGGCTCTGTTCACCACAACTCTTTGGGCCCAGTCCTCCAGCCAGTTCTTCATCCATCGCAGACTACGTCCATCCAGGCCATGAGCTGCCAGCTTCTCCAGGAGAATGCTGTGGGACATGGTGCCAAAGGCCTTACTGAAGTCTAAGTACACAACATCCACAGCCCTTCCCTCATCTACTAGTTGGGTCACCTTGTCATAGAAGGAGATCAGGTTGGTCAAACAGGACACGCCTTTCATAAAGACATGTTGACTGGGCCTGATCATATGGTTCTCCTGTATGTGCTGTGTGATGTTACTCAAGATCATCTGCTCTGTGACCTTGCCCGGCATCGAGGTTAGACTGACAGGTCTGTAGTTCCCCAGATCATCCTTCCAGCCCTTCTTGTAGATGGGCGTCACATTTGCCAACTTCCAGTCAACTGGCACCTCCCCAGTTAGCCAAGATTGCTGATAGATAATGGAAAGTGGCTCACTGATCACCTCTGACAGCTCCCTCAGCACCCTTGGGTGTATTCCATCTGGCCCCATAGACCTGTGGGTGTCCAAGTGCTGTAGCAGGTCACTAACTATTTCCCCTTGGATTATTGAGGCCTCATACTGCTCCCCATCCCTGTCTTCTGGCTCAGGGGGCTGGGTACCTGGAGCACGATTGTTCCAACTATTAAAGACTGAGGCGAAGAAGGCATTTAGTACCTCAGCCTTTCCCTCATCTTCTGTCACTATGTTTCTGCCTTCATCCATCAGGGGATGGAGATTCCTTAGTCCTCCTCTTATTGCTAATATATTTATAGAAACATTTCTTGCTGCCTTTCACAGCGGTGGCCAGGCTCAGCTGTAGTTGGGCTTTGGCCCTTCTGATTTTCTCCCTGCATAAGCTCACAGAGTTCTTGTATTCCTCCTGAGTGGCCTGCCCCTCCTTCCAAAGGTTATAAATCCTCCTTTTATTACAGAGTTCCAGCCGCAGCTCTCTACTCAGCCAGACCGGCCTTCTTCCCCCCAGCTCACCTTCTGGCACACCAGGACAGCCTGCTCCTGCACCTCTAAGATTACCTTCTTGAAGATAGACCAGCCTTCCTGGACTCCTTTGTCCTCCAGGACTGTCTCCCAAGGGACTCTAAACAGGTCAAAGTCTGCCCTTTGGAAGTCCAAAGCAGCAGTTCTGCTGACCACCCTTCTAACTTCTCCAAGAATAGAAAACTCAATCATTTCATGATCGCTATGCCCAAGGTGACCTCCAAATGAGATGTTGCCCATGAGTCCTTCTCTATTTACCAACAACAGATCCAGTGGGGCTCCTTCCCTGGTAGGCTCTCTAACCAGCTGTGTTAGGAAGTTGTCTTCCATGCACTGCAGGAGCCTCCTAGACTGCTTCATCTCTGCTGTGTTGTATTTCCAGCAGACATCTGGTAGGTTGAATTTCCTCATAAGAACAAGGGCTAGCGATCGGTAGACTTATCCCAGCTGCCTGCAGAATATTTCATCTGCCTCTTCATCGTGGTTGGGTGGTCTGTAACAGAACTCCACAAGGATGTCTGCCTTGTTGCCCGTCCCCTTGATTCTCACCCATAGACACTCAATCTTATCATCACCCTCCTCAAGTTCCAGACAATCAAAACCATCCCTAACATACATGGCTACCCCACCTCCTCTCCTTCCTCGCCTATCCCTTCTGAAGAGTTTATAGCCATTCATTGCAGTGCTCCAGTTATGGGAGTCATCCCACCATGTTTCTGTGATGGCAATTAAATCATAGTTTTTCTGCCTCACAAGGGCTTTCAGCTCCTCCAATTTGTTGCCCATGCTGCGTGCATTCCTATAGATGCACTTCATCTGAGCCATTGATTCCACTGGTACAGCAAACCAAAGGGGCCTCGTTAGCACTACCCTCCAATGCCAGCATGTGTCCCTTGGGTGTGCCTCTGCCACATCTGGTTTCCTCCCCTGGTAGCTGGTATGGTGCTGTGTTTTGGATTTATGATGAGAGTGATGTTGATAATACACTGATGTTTCAGTTGTTGCTAAGCAGTCAAGGACTTCTCAGCTTCTCATACTGGCCAGCAAGAAGGTGGGGAGTGCACAAAAGGCTGGGAGGAGATACAGCTGGGACAGTTGACCCCAACTGACCTAAGGGTCATATTCCCTACCATATGACATCCTACTCAATATATAAAGCTGGGGGAAGAAGAAGGAAGGGGGGAGATGTTCGGAGTCATGGTGCTTGTCTTCCCAAGTCACTATTACACATGATGGAGCCCTGCTTTCCTGGGAATGGCTGAAAAACTGCCTGACAATGGGAAGCAGTGAATGAATTCTTTGTTTTGCTTTGCTTGTGTGCGCAGTCTTTGCTTTACCTCTTAAACTGTCTTCATCTCAACACACGTTTTCCAACTTCTGCTTTCTGATTCTCTCCTGCATCCCATGTGAACAACATGGGTGTTTACATACATAAGTTCCCAGAGAGACCCAATCCAATAGTTATGCTCTAATATACACCTGAAAGAAAAAGGCTTCCCACAAACTGTTGCTTTGGCTGCCTTGCTTTAATTAAAAGCCAAGGGAAGAACTGCCTGTTTCATCCTTCTTCTCCCCTGTTCACCACTACCTGCCCATCTCCCAGGTAAAATGCATTGTTTAATAGGTCACTTGCTAAAGAATTGGAAGACTGAGAACAAAAGCTCTTCCGGTTTGAGTAGTTTCAATACCACATCTCCCATAAAAGTTTGCTAGTCACCACAATAAAAGCTAGACTGGACACAAGCTCCACCAGGAAGCAGAAAACGCAAGAGTAGCATAAAATCTATACATTTTTTTTATGCTATTTGGGTCATGCAAAAATATACTGCCTTTATTGTACATATTATACAAGGGCACTTGCTTAAAACAGAGAAATGTAGTGTCTGATCCCTGCTCCCAGGACTGATTTTGTAACCTAATATCATGCAGTCAATTCATAAGATGGTTTGAGTGTCCTTGGAGCAAAGACGGGAACCCAGCATATCCCACTTTCCCAGAAGAACGACCCCCTTTGGTCTACTGCAGTTCTTCATTTTTTTTCCCTACAGTGTGATAGAGCTTCAGCAGAATGCATAAGAGCATTGCTTACACAAAGCAGTCTCCAATTGAGCTACTAACCCTCTGTGTAAGGCAAGAAGGAAATGTGGCACTGAACTCCTGCACCACCTCTCGCACTCAACTCAGGTACCTGAGTTACAGATAGAGGCAGAATTTCCATTTCATTCTATTCTGAAACATTTATCTTGCCCTATCAAATGTAGGAGGATCCTTGGCTCCCAAGAAAGGGTTTCAGTTTCTATTCAGTTAAAAGTTGCCCTTTCTAGCTGTACTTTCAGAGAAGGGCATCCACAGACTGCTCTCATTAGGTAATAAAGAAATTCTAATATAAACATTAGTATACTTTTTGTAAGTCCAACTCCAGCCCTATTCCTAATGGTCTGGTAATAATTATCTGTCATTTTGTATTTCCACTGTTACTTTTCGAAAGATATTTTGCACGTAATGATCTAAGGGCAAAGTTTTATTCAACATATTGCAATAGAAAAATAAAGAATTTTTAAATTTCCATTGGATGCCAGCCTTTAAAGTTGAATGATGTCTTAATTATTGAAGATGATAAGAGGACAATCTTCTGTAAAGTCTTCAGTCCAGTGCTTTACAGGGTATCCAAGAAACTGTTTAGCAGATATATACTGTTTATATAGAACTTCTATGATAAGCTGACACAGTTGGTGAAACAATAGATTTGATACAATAGAAAACAGAAGAAAAGCAGTTGCACAGTATGCCTTAAAAGTGTATATGGTAAGTAAGGAATCTCACCATATATGCTTTGGAAAATGTAAAGACATAGCCCCAGCCTGACATGGGCCTGGGCAGCTTTGTCAACACTCCTGTATTTGGTGACTGGAAGTATTCATGTCACACAGGCCTTTTCCTTCTTACCATCATAATCCATATCTGTGGAGCACAAGGAAGAAAGTAACGGCTTGTTTGTTTTCGTAATTGTGAAGTCAGCTCTTCTGTGGAGTTCCTTTAGTGTCACAGCAACACTATTACTCTTCCTATTAATAGCATAGGCTGCAAAATTAAGTTTTGGGATGACAAAACTATCAGATTGATGAGTTCACCTAATAAACTTCCATTAAGTCTTGAGCTGTCAATTCTGTTAACTCGGAAAACCTTCTCCTACAGAGCCACCACAAATTTTTGCTAAAACAGTAATATTTACCGTACAGACCATATATCTGCCACGGGTTACTCAAAAAAGACCCACTAAAAAACCCAACTGTGGTGTTATGGATACTTAACATGCTTAGTGTTAGTGACTGATTATTTTCAGTACTTTCTGCATGAAGCTTTTATGTGTCAAATAATTCTGAGGATTTCAACAACAGTGACCAAAACCAGCTTGAGTCCATAACTCCTTGAGGAGGTTTCTTTCCTAACATTAGTTCTCTTTGTCATCTAATAAATTACGTGACCTTCCTTGCTGTCCATCTTGCTAATGGTCGCTCCCACAGTCTGCTCCCCAAAAATACCTGTAGAATACATTAATTCACAGAAGGGAAAGTATCTCTTATGGTATAAAAGGACTATTCCATGTGTAGTACACGTGACAAAAGAAGTGAACTGAATTGTTCTGAGACCTGTAAAATGAGGAGGAAATGCCTCCACAACAAAAATTATTCAGGATTTTATATATGTTCATTATATATCAACTCTTTTGTTTCAAAAGAATGCTTTGTTAGTGTTGTTGTTTATATATTTCAGTTAAACAAAATTTTGGTGACTTGAGGCATTTGCCAGGACTGCAAATTTGATTCATGAAGATAGATATGGATCAGAAGAAATGATAAATCCAGTCTGGAATTTCATTTCATTTTATGATCTCTTGGAGGAACTGTAACAGTGGAAAAATAACTCCTAGAGCTCCCAGATAAGGTTCTCTGTTTTTCAGGGTGAAAATCTGCTATTTGTGTTCATTCTTTCAGGACGAATCCTGTAAGCCTGATGGGAATTGTGAATTAATAAGGTGATCAAAATTTGTCCTCAGAGCTGCACTCCAAACACAAGAGGAAAACCAAAAACTTCTAACACTGACCAAGCAAAACTAATTTTTAAGAATCATGACATGTATAGTATCAAGAAGGATTCATACAGAGTCTGTGGTGTCTGTGTAAGCTGCAGTACAGTGTGGACAACATAATCTTTGAAGAAGCGCTGCGAAAGGCAAAGGAATTCAAAGAGAGAACATGAAGAGTTCAGTTTTGCACAACCTGTGAATATGTTTCCAAAACTGCCATATCCCAGATGTGGGAGTTTCTACAACCACATCAGGCCATTATGTTTGCAAATAAGGATGCAAAGAGCTGCTGTATAACTGAGTTCACTATTGGTTCTTTAAAGCACTATAACACACAAGTAACCAGCTTCTTGGCACAGTTGTGCCAAAGCCAGAACATTGGGAACTAACTGTTTACGGTCTGAGTGAGAATGGGAATACAGTTTTTAAGGCTACAGCGCTTTTGCTCTGAATATCTTCTCATTCTGTGTTACTACAGAAGGAATTAATTTTACTATATGATCTTGCCAGACAACAAATGAAAGAGGTAAAATCAAGGATCCACTCAGCATTTATCTACAGACAGAAGGATGCCATGGAAACACAGAAAAGGCAACCTCTGTGCAGCCTCTTGTTGAGGACCACAATCTGCAAGTACCCAAAGCAGCATTGCTGAGATATGCAGTTCCTTTCCAGACCTACTGCTCTGGCAAGACTAGAGAAAGATTCAGTCACGCATAAGCCCTGAAACATTTTGCTATTACAATGGGTCCAAAATCTCATGTTCAGCTAACACTGAAGGAAATGGACAGTGAATTAAAAATACAAGCAAGCAACTCCACACTATGTAAAAGAGATTCAGGATGCATTAGCATTAAAATCAGATGTGGTGCTGAATGTGCTCTGTGATGCTTTTACTAAGGCCTCCAGGTCAGGCCTGAAACTTCTTAAGCATTTCAATGTCCTCTACAGAATTTCTGCTTACGTCAACAGAAGTTGTATATGGCAGAGATCTATAATCTGTCTCATCAGAGCTGAATAATTTCTTTACACTGCATAAAGCTATAATTGAATCATTTGCTCTTGAAGGATCAGATATTTTACATTATCACTTAAAGCATTTTATTTGTAGGAAAGGAGCTAAATATGCAAACCTCTACATCAGAAGGATACTCAAGTATTATACATTCCTACCTTTAAACACAGAAGTTAAAGTGAAGAGGGTTACTAACTGCTTAAAGTTACACATAAGTTTCTAGATGCAGACTGGATGGTTTACTGAGCTTCTGAGTTTAACATTAACATAGAAAGAAGTATTTTAAAATAGTTCTTCAAGGGGAGGAAAAGTTAGGTATGACACATGCAACATCACTGCACGTAAATGTAATCCTATTGGCATAAAGTTACTCTTGATTTGTCCTGATCTAAACAAGGTCACTATCATGCCCAATGTCACTTCAGAGAATTCAAAAATAATGTTTAAATAATGCTTTCAACAAATTATACTGTCTCTGAGCAGCAAACAGAAAGCACCTTAAGCATGGAACACCAAACTAACACCACAGTCCTGTTTGACCAACACACCAACCAACCAAACCACAAACATGTAACAACTATAATAGATCTGAACTTTTCTTCCACAAGAACTAGAGGTATCCAGAGGATGTTTCCCAGCTGGCTGTTTCCCCATCCTACTCCACAACCCTGAGGTTTTCAACTCTGAACTACCTGTTCCAAATCTTTTAATCACATTGTTTCTAACAAAAATTTTCAGAGAAAATGTTTAGTTGGAATGTCTCTATGTGTAATAATATCACAAGCTCAATAGCAGAACATGCTGCAATCCATGCTTGTGCCTTCAATGCAGAAAGAAGGTATCAATACAAGTTCTTATGCTGTGATTTGACACAACCACTCCCAGAGTTGAGCACTTAGTAACTAGACCAGAAAGACAGCTTTTCTTACCCAGAGGAAATCAATACAATGGCCAGGATAAACGTCTTCCAGCTGCGACTCTACTTTATTCTGTTCTTCATATTGTTATTGGTGAGATATTCTAAGCACGGGGTATCTCTTCTATGAAGAAGGTGAAACAATACAGCAATGGAGTTTACTAGCTAAGGGTTGAGATCTGCTTCACCTTATGAAGCTGTCAGGTATATATTTAGCCTTCTTTGGCCCTGGAAAATAAACTTCTCTCCACGTACATTGTCCTAAGCAGTGAAAGTATGCTTTCTGGCCTCTTAATTTAAAGCTATACATTTTCTTCTAGTAGGTGTTTTGCCTGCAAGGTACATATGAATCTGGCTCTCTGCTTTTACTAATATTGAACACCTACTGTGTTCACAAAATAGATGACCACTTTCCTGCTAATAGTTTGAATAAATGAATACGACTAGTGATCATTAGGCTGGACAGGTGACCTTGCTAATACAGATCTGTCGTCTTTATTTTATGAAGATGTAGAGTGTCTTCAGAGACAAGCACAGTTGGGAAGCTGTGTGCCACCACCATCTCTTCAGCACATCTGCTTCTTTCATCTTTAGACTGCTGTTTGTGGCTCCTCTTGCTTAGAGGACATAAGTGCTTCAGAAGCAACCTGGTAAGGGGATGAGGAAGATAGCAGAGGGCACTAACAATCTTAACAGAACTCATAGGTGGTTTGCAAATTATGAGGGCCCATGGGTCTGTGTCGAGTTCACGCAAGTGAAGGAAAAAACCCAAACATATTACCAGTTTTTTTAAAACAATCCAACAATTTAAATAAATGTGAAAACAGGTAGAACATCTATCTCCATGCCTATGTGCTAGATATATTTTTAAAAACTGTATTATGTCTCCTTTTAATATACACTGCTGTCTGTGTTTTACAGCTATTTTTGCAGTATATTCCACCTGAAAAATCAGGTGAAGTACCATATTGTATATGCCAGCTACCCTGAGTTTATTAGAGAATGTGAGTGTCTAAAAGATTTATACATCCTAACAATTCACCTCTTGGGAAACAGCAATAGTTTTTGTAGCATCATTTGTGAAATGCATTTGATTGATGTATCAAATTTCCTTAGGTCTAGAATCAGCCCGACTCCTCCAGCCCCTGGCAGATTATGAAATACATGGAGCACAAGCCATCTTGAATGACCTCATGTGATATGGGCTAAACGGTGCCTTAGAACAGCTGTTCCAGGAGCTCCTCCGATGGAGCTTGCTTTCTATAACAGAACAGCTTTGTGAAACAGTCTTTGGAACACAACTACCTGAAGCAAGCCCTTCTCAGGAGAAAGTACTTCAGTTTGCCTTGCAAATCAAATGCGCCCTTCAGATTTCAATCCAAAGGTTCTTGGCAGTTGCCATCACAGAGACGGGGCACTCCAAAAGCAGCCTTTTCTTTCACTCCTTCCCATTTGTATTGCAATTTACAGGTTAGGTTATCGTAACACAAGTCATCTATCTGCTCTTTCTTTCTGGGATATAAGGGAAACTGGAAAGATTCACCTTTCCTTTAGTGGTAGTGCTGAATATGAGGGCTTCTCAAGTCTATTCATAGAGGGATGGATATTTGTTCTTCAGAGAGATTCAGTAGATTTATTGGAAATTTAAAGAGGATATGCCAGCCATTGCTGGGGATTTTTAAGCATTAATTTTGGTTCAACGGATTGTATACAGAAACATGAGCGCAGAATTTGGGACTCATCTAAAAAAAGCTTGGTGGGGTATTTTTTATTATTTTAAATTGGTATTTTGAGACTTGTAAGAATTTTTCTTTAGGATACACCGGTGTTTTCCAAGTCCTTTAGTTTATCAATGACAAGGCTAGAAAGGTGTGAGTTTCAAAAAGGCTGAGATGATTTCAGTGAAAGTCCAAGTATTTTCAGTAAGAACTGTACACTTATACTACCTGTATATTATCTATCCTCTGAGAATTCCATACAAAATTAACTTTCTTTCAACAACAAGTATGGGCAATGAGATGCCAGTGAGGTACTTGAGTTTCCCAGGATGTACTGTTTTCTAACAGAAAACTGAATTTGGGATAAGAAACAGAAAAATACCTTACCTGTCTCCTCTCTCCCCTTTCCCCCACCAACTGCTGCCTCTGTAGTCCTACACTTGCTGTTGGAATTCTTCTGTCTTATGATTTTAGCCGTTTTGTCCACCTAGACTATAGTTACTTATGGAAATTTTCTGAACCGCTATAATCTACAGCACAAATGACAGAAACTTTTATGAGAACTGTGCAGGTATCCTGGTGTCCAGTGGATAATTCTGCATTTTGTTTCTAGGGATAGGAACACTAAGACATATTTGGGCTTCCTGCTAAGGTGCCTTAAAAGGTGGATGGTAGTTTACTACAAAATCTTCATTGTAGTGAGCAAGTGATTGAGACAAATAAATTCAGAACTGACAGACTTAATTTTCCCATATGGTCAATAGATAAAGGCAAATGCCATATTCAGACCACATAGTTTTAGAACCCCTAACTTTGGTTGCACTTTGTTTCCCTGGAAAATCAACAGTCTAAATTCCACCAAAGCTGCTTATGTGATGAGTGGAACAAAGTGAAATGCCAAGACCCCTATCATAATCAATAGGAAATAAACTATCTAAAAAAAGTCTGATTTACTGACCAGCTTCTAGACCTCACCAAGAACAAACTGTTATCACTCTCCTCTCCTTGGTATATACATAAGGAACTCCTCATTAGTTACTACAACTCCTTCTTGTAAATCAGCTGTGCTCTACCTGGGATTGTTCCATAGTGTTTACGATGTTTATTCTCAAATTATCTCGAAATATTTTTCTTATAAAATTCTATTATCAGTTTTCCCATTTTATGAGGATATTTTCTTAATGACTAATATTTGACGTAGAACATATATGTATTTATTAATGTACATATGTATCATGACTGGAATAACATGGGATCCTAAGAAAAGCTTGACCTGTATAAGTTTTAATTCCATGTAATATGCAGAGCAGCTAATGCAGGTACTTCTCTAGAGTTTTTGCAGTTCTTAACCACAGCCTACTATATATGGAAGGAAAGCAGTCAAAAAGCAATGTCAGCCTCTGTAGATTGATTAGGACTACTAATTACATCTGTAACTTTGTTGGAATAATTAAACCACTGTGTTTCATTATGATAGTAAAAGTAAAGTGAGTATCAAGCCTGCTGGCTTGCCAGAAGCAATTTTCTTGAGCTTTGCTTATTTTTTTTCCTTTTATCATTTTTGATAGTGTAGATTCAAAGTTTTTCATGTCAGCTGAAACCACAGCAGAAGTCGCACCATAACCTAAGCACCAAGAAGCTCAGTCACCATTATCTCCTGAAGAAACTGCTAGACATCCTGTGTTTGCCCATCAGGACAGCAACAGCAGTTGCACATTAGCCTCATCTAACACAGCTTCTCTTCCAGGGTCTGAAACAGCAGAGTTCCCTGCCAAAGGACACGGTTTCCCTGGTGCATCAAACTCATGTGTCTTTTAAGATTGGCCATTTATGCTCTACCAATTTTGCTGGCAAATTTAAACAATTGAGGAAATGCTACAGGTTCAGATATCTGAGAAAATGCTTATAGCCACCCAGCTGGCCACCATCTTGCCCAAATGGAAAGAATACTTCCAAAGTCTTTCTATGAGATTTAAGATCTGACCTTACAGAATGCTGAAACAAAAGTCACACAACTTTCATACCTGGTTCCTAAGAGGAATCCAACTGAGGAGTGCTGAAAGCTTTTCTTATATTTTTATTGGTTAGAAAGGTGAATCTACCCAACCAAAAACGTGTTCCCTGGAAATGGGAACAAAATACTTTTTAGATAGCTCATTAATTTTTGCATGACTCTTTCATTTCACCCCAGTGCATTATGATGTCTGTCATCAGCATATGGACTCATGAGTAAGTGGACACTTATTACATATTTTGAAAATAGTGGTTATATAGAGTCCAATATCCCAAAAAAAGATAAAGGTGAATAAGTTAATCATACTGCTACTACATTAATTTGGTTACTACCAGTGACCTGTATGTCTAAATGGCATTTATGCCATGGTATGATAAACAAAATATATGAATTTTAGAAGGATTTTACCTTTGTTAACCTCTCACTCTCTATTTTTTCAATAGAATCAACTAAAGTATACGCAATCAAGTCTCAAAGAACCAAAGTATATTGTAATAGTTCATTCTGAATAGTTTCTTGGAATAGGAAAGAGTATGGGGCAAAATTTTCAAAGAGAAGAAGCCCATTTTTGCTCACAAATATTATCTTCAAACTTGTGACAGCATTTATGTGGGCAACCATTGACATTATATAAGCAGATCCAGCAAATACACTTGCAAATGATCAGTACAGGTACCCAGCTGTAGTTGATGCTTTGCTTGTACCTTTGTGAATAT
Organism: Caloenas nicobarica; assembly: GCF_036013445.1. Classification (NCBI taxonomy): domain Eukaryota; kingdom Metazoa; phylum Chordata; class Aves; order Columbiformes; family Columbidae; genus Caloenas; species Caloenas nicobarica. The sequence goes on along the minus strand of NC_088247.1, from coordinate 20,094,738 downwards.
TCTCCTGGTAAGTGCCTGTATCAATCCATTACTAGGATTATATTTTATGCAAGCATTTTTAGCACAAACACACCTCCACCCTCCTTGTTTGAAATGTGAGTGCTGGTGTATTAAAAAATATTTGGAAGACAGACTTATTGAAATAAATGTTAAGAGAACACAGTGGGGTATATTTTCAGTATGGAGCAGAGAGATTTAGCTGCATGACTTCCATTAGCTTTAATGAGAACCACACAGCTAAATCCTCACACGCCACACTAGAAGATTAACCCAGAAAACACACATTGTTTACTTTTTACTAATACTCTGATTATTACCACGTTCTTCCTCCTCCTCCTCTTCTTCCTCCTCCTCTTCTTCCTCCTCCTCCTCTTCATCCTCCACATCTTCACCTTCCTCTTCATCCTCCTCTTCTTCTTCTTCAATCTCCTCTTCTTCTTCTCGATCTATCTCCTCATCATCCTCCTCCTCGTCACCTTGCTCCTCGTTATCATCAGAATATTCCTCCTCTTCTTCATCCTCTTCTTCTTCTTCCTCTTCCTTTTCATCCATCTCCTCTGTTCCATCAGTTTCATAGCACTCATCTACCGAAGAGTTGTCTGCTTTAACCACAAAGGGTTTTCTTTTGGGGGCTGGTTCTTGGGGTTGCTTGTCTTGTGTTTTTCGTTTTTTTGCCAAAGGACAGCCATAAACACTGTGCAAAAATAAAAGATGCAAATTGTTACACTACCTTGCAGATTTCTGTAGGTTAGATTGTATAACTCATGTCATTTAGTCATATATTCTAAATTTACACCATGCTTACTTGCTGTTCTCAAAATGCATGTTTGGAAATTAAAATGCAACTTAGGTAATAACGACCAAGGAGGAGGACACTTACAAAACCTGTGAAATTGCAAAAAACTGCTATTTGCCTGAAAGTATCACATGTACATGCCAGCATAACAGTTACAGAACTGATACAAATGTATGTTTTTCCTTCTCTTGCTTTTCTCTCTTCTGCATGTTAAACTCTTTTCTAAGGCAGATGAATATAGTTAAAAAAACAGCAATGTGATCCTACCTGTTAGCTATTAGTACAACAATCAGGAATAAAGAAATGCTTCATAATTTTGTAACATTCAGTAAGGGTTTGATTGTGTAAAATTAAGATATGTTTCAGTGCTATTTAAATAATGAAAATACAACCACATTCTTAATGCTTGTTTGCTGTTACTATCATTAGTGACAAATTGCTCTTGAATTCTCCACTACAATGCTCCATTATATGCTCCAAGGCTGGGTTAATGGGAAAGCAAGCTCCTCAACACAACCAAAATAGTTTTCATGGCCAGTGTTGCAAGTGTTCTCACATTTAAAAAATAAAAATAAACAAAACCAACCAACCAAAGAAACAAACAAAAAAACCCCAAACCAAACCAAACAACACCAACCAAGCAATAAACAAAATCATTTGTCACTGAAGGAAGTACATCTTTTCAAAGCTGAGTACCACTTCCTCACCGATCATCTGATCTTCTACCAGAGTGGCCACGTGTTTCTCAAAGGTCATATAATCTGTGCTTGTTGAACCTGATCACCCTTGTGTAACCTGTATAATCTCCTACCCAGAGTGACTGCACACACAAATTACTTTTTTCTTTAAAGAACTTCCTCTGAACTTTTTCATTGTGTGATTATAAATGCTACTCAGGCTACATTGGGTTTTAGTCTTCTTCCTGTGACTAACTAGTTTTGGGACATTTAAACTGTTCTTTCCAGCCCTTACCGCATATCTACCTATAACTTCCTCTTCTACATTATATTTTTGTTCCTTTTATCTCCATTAAAAAACACTGAGGATCTTTATCATTTTCTTCCACTCTAATAATGCCTCATTTTCTATTGACAGACCACTGAAAAATAGGGGGTTTCACCTCATTTAGTACTACAGATGTGCTCTTTGTGGTGTCTGCATGGTCTTGATCTTGGCCTGATTTAATTTCATCCCAGCAGCTATGCATTTCAATTACTTAAACCGCTACTTAGGTAACAAGCATTTTATTTAAGTGCCTCACCATTTTATTTAAGTGTCTAATTTAGCCATTGTCTTACCTAAATTTTAAAGCACTTGTTCACAGTAGCCTGGCTCAGGCTGCCTGGCACACACGTAACTAAAGAACGTGTACAGTCACAAAAGATGGTATTCATCATTGAAAACCTCCTAAGGGAAACCTTCTCTGCATAACACAGGCACCTTTCTGCGTAGGGACTACACATGTCTTTAAAATCTAATCCAGCATACCCAAATTAAACACATCACTCCATTAACACTATCAAGAAATACTGAGTAAACTTCAAGTACCTCCATCTAACCAGATTACAATCCTTCTCATTTGGGAGTGGGTATGGGGCAGTAGTCCTAATGGGATAAAGTTTCCAGGCACCACCGTCAAAGTCAAGGTCAAACAGTGCAGGCTAGAGGGGGAATACACCCATATCCTCCAGATGCCAGGACCAGGCTCCACCCAGCAGGTAGCGTGACATGTCCTAGAGAAGAGCCCTTCTAGAAGATGCGCCCCTGTGCACCTGGCGGCAAGAAACTCGGTCTGATACACAGCAGGCAAGGAAAAGCCCAAATCTTCACTAATTTGGAGGACCCTAAACGTGGGAAAAGAGAAGGCTAAGCTTCTGGCATTTTTGGAGTATATTTGAGATGCTTCAGTGTAAAACCAATAAATACATTGGAAATCTTTGTCCCTAGGTCACCACTCTTGCTCACTGCCAAATGGCTGTCCTGCCCCTCGCCCTGTGAGACCTGCTCTTGGCCAGGACCCAGCTGCCTAGAACCAAGAGGAAAGACAGGACACATTTTCATGGAAAATATCCCACATCATTACAGTCGGGCACAAAGAGGAATTCAATCTCCATCAGTCTGGAAAGTGCCTGAAACCTGGGGCAAAAGAGGAGCACTGTCTGTTGTAGTTCTGACCACAGAAGGTTTATTTAGGTCCTTCCCCTGGTGCTATGGAGGTTCAGGAACTGTCTATTTAAACTCTCCACGTGGAGCTCTGAGAAAACGCAGATGAATTTTTCCTCAGAGCTAGAATTTTAGCGTATGTTGTGCCCAGGGAAATGACTGGATAATTAGGGAGGAACCTGTTTAATTTAGGTGCCTGACAGAGGCTGCAGCCTGGAAAACACGAGTGGGCCACAGCCTGGGGCTCAGGCAGATTTTAGAAACTTGAATATCAGTTCAATGGGATTTAAGCCGACAGGATAACATTTATTGAGTGGATGTGTCTTGCTTTCTTGATTTCTCTTCCTTTTTGTGATGCACACTGCCCTCACTACAGCTTCTTCAATACCATTATCATTAAATGATATTTTCTCAAAACTCTGATCTTTATTTTGTCACATTGAAGACAGAACATTAACCCCACGCTGCCACAATCTTTGTTCAGTTAAAAACACTACATACTTGCAAAAGTTTTCATCCAGTAATGCCCCCAAACAGTCCCCTTTGGAATTCACAATAGTCTAGGAATTGGGGAAGAACACAGTAGGATAACAAATACATCTATTTTGTTTTGAACTACTGTTTAAATTTTGTATTTGGCATCTAAATTTAATTGTATGAACTTTTATATACAAGTTATTGGTCAAAGGTTGAAATAAATTGTTGTCATTGCCATTTCTGGTCATATTTAATCTTTTTTTTTCATGGTTTTATGCTTTTCTACACAACATTTTACAAAGTTTGTGAGGATTTTAGCCATTACTTGGGATTCAGGCCACCCTGGAAAGTGCACAACTAGCAATGGAAATCAATGCCAGTTAGCTGCCTCATCAGCTTTGATGCTTTTATAAATCTCATTAAATAACTATTTGCAACTCAGCTATTCGAGTTGTGAACTTGACCTTAGTTTTTCACTTTATTTATCTATTCACAGTGCCTTTGCTCATAGAATAAAATTGAGGACACAGCAGCAACTAACAGAAACAAACATTTGTATATTTTAAGGGTTGGGTCCGGCACTATAGATTTGGGAAGATGTCACTTTTCCAAGGATATCCGTTATGTTAGTTAACTCTGACTCAGCCTTTGTGAACTTTTTCCTGATTAACTTGTACCAAAGTGCTGTCCATTTCCTCTACAATCCTGAATTTCGTCTTACCTTTGCTTGGATTTGCGGTTTATAAACCTACCATTGCATGGGTTTTTCTTATAAAACCTTTAAAATACTGTCTTGCACTGGCTCCCTTCTGTTCTTTGACTATATACCTTATATAGCTTATAGACACCTCACACACTACAGACTTCATAGTCCAAGAAAGTTAAAAAAAATATCCATGTCTCTCAGAAACCCAGGAAAGAGGTCGGCAGACCTGATGCCTCCTGCTTAGCTGCCCTATTTTCTTCTTTTTCTTTCCTAACCTGTTCTTTTCCCATCCTCCGTTTCATTAATTTTTCAGATTCTGCCTCCAGGACACTTTTCTGTGATTCTGGCACGTTCCCTGCGGTCTCTCCGGTGAGCGCACCGAGGGGAAGGCAGCGCTGGCTTCCCGGCAGCCTCTGCCCCCAACCTCCCCTTCCGACCACACACGGAGACGACAGTCTCTCCACTGACCTCTTGCTCCTCGTATATTTGTGAAATCTATTGTTGTTTGTCCCTACAGCTTCTGCAATTTTCTCTCCATTTCCAGTTTTGGCTTTTGTGATCATCCCCTTATTTGCTTATTTTTCAGACTTGTTTATCCCTGCTCAAAGCAATGACCCCATTGATTTATCTGTCTTGTATGCCTTTATCCGTCCTTTTATTGCTCACTGTATTTCCTTGGTCAGCTGGGTTTGTCTTGTTTTCCCCTCACGCTTCAGCTCTCTTGGCTATCAGCAGAATATACATCTGGGCTTCCTGAAACACACTTTTAAATATTCCACGCTGCTTTGCTGTGTGTCTCAGTCATCTCCGGTTTTTGGAACATGTCATGAATAATTCTTGTGGAAAGAACGCTGTTGAATTTTATAGCAATAAGCTCCAAGAGGACATATAGACATTAATAATTGAAGAAATGTAAGAAATAATATATGAATTTATGCTCCTTATTTAGAAGATGATTTATGATATTATTTAACTCTCACGCAATTTTTATTCATTAAAACATATGATGCTATTCATTGATACATTCAGTAGGACCTTTCTTGAGGAAATACATATTTCTTCCCCAGAGCTAAACTTATTGATTTTTATATACTTTATTACTAATTCAGTATCATTTTCAGCATAATTAGTATGGTTATTATTTCTAAGTTATAACAATTAAACCTATCTGTTTAAACATGTATAGGACCAGAGAATTCAAAGGGATTTTCTAAATCAGATTATTGATTAATATTCTCCTCTCCAACTTACACATCAAAGATGGGACATGACACCTATGCCTGGAGAACTTTCCTCTTAGAGTGTCTTATTGCCTCACATGAATTACAGAGGGAGCTCATGTGACTAGTAAAGGTTCAGTCAGCTTTAAATACTACCAGCCCTTTTTCTTAGTTTGTATCTCTTTCCTATTGAATCCATTATTTCAGAAGCCTCATGCTATAAGATCTAAGTCAAGAAAAATAAGATTATGGCAATTTATGCCTTAAATCTAAATAACTTTTCTTGGAAGTTTGCTATCTTTTTTTTTCCCCTCATTAGTACTTTGAAAAATCTTACAAAGTGTTTTTCCAACCTAAAAAGTGCCCCAGCAACAGTGCTATCATTCTTTCTTTTTTCATGCGAGAATTTAATTTAACATAAACCAAAACATTTGGCAGGTAATAGAATCTAAAAATTTACTGTATAGATGCCAAGTGAGGTTATCAAAAAGCACTTAAGTGTCTGAAGTGGCACTGAGATGGTATTTTATCATATAGAGTTGAGGATAATAAATTAGGAAGACTCTGCTTGGAAGCAAACTTCTGCTTAAGGCTTTAGGCAGAAAGTTCCCAAGGCATTTACACTTGTCCCACTGGATGTCGTATTATTTTTGGTTTGGACCAGACAACTTCCAAGTCTGTATCTCCAGAAGAAGACTTTTAGGATACTGCAAAAAAAGGCATTTTGCAGATAAGTCCTCCATCAAATCCAATCTTCAAAGAATGGGCAAACCTAATTAATTTGCATAACACTGCATCCTATTAAATCACCCTCAAAGCAGTGACTACTTTCAGCATTAAAGGGCTGATACTATCAATTGATAGCATTTGAGCAGAAAATAAATATTTGGATTCCACCAAACCCTACAGGTTGAACTCCCTGCACTCCAGAAGGATGCTGTTCCCAGCAGACTGTGCACTACTAGGAGAGAAGTTGGTAGGACTCCTGTTGAAGCTGGACCATTGAATTGACAGGAATGAAAGAATCATAATAAATTCAGGAAAAGAGACTGACCCCAGTCTAGTGATTTGCCTACTCAATTGCAAGAATAAACTCCTTTAGCTGAGGATGATTTTCCATTCTTATTTAAATCACTGCTTAAAGTATGCCAAGTTACTACAGGAACAAGCAGCAAACCCAGTGGACAGCAATAACTGTGTGGCAGTAGAGTCAAATCATTTGTGCAAAATCATTTTTGCTCTCTAAGCCACCCGGTCAGGAATGTTTTCTATCCCCTGGAAGTCCCATGTAATGTCTGAGTACTGTCCTGGAATAGGGGAGATATTGAGCTGCGCCTTTCCAGGCTGGGAAAGGTAAAGAACTTTGCTGAGTATTCTAATCACTACGCTACAGAAGGGAAAACGGGAAGAGCAACAAGCTAAAGTTCAAGAAGGACATGGAGTTTTTTGAGCTTTCATTTCTCAGAGATGGCTAAGTGCAGCCTACAAGAAAGAGCTAGGACACTCGGGTTTTGGTGGTTCCAACAAGCTGGATTAAAATTCTCTGTGCTAGCATCCTGCCTGCTATGAATCCCAATCTAGCAGACTAATTTATCTGAATCTGCTTTCCAGAAACCTGCTGGCAAGTGAGCCAGAGCCTTGAATACTGTTCCAGAATTAGGCATGCTTCCTGCAACCATCGCACCGCCAAGCACCACAGCATCTAAGGCCACTTACACAATCACTGCCTTCACTCCTGTCTTCTCAGCTGGAGACAGGCACCGATCCAGAGTCAATGCTTTGGAAAATCTGTGTTGCCATCCACGTTTTACATGCCTAAATATTTTCGTAAAAGTGGCCTAAATTACTATGTTATTATCTATTTAAACTATAATTAAAACTAACAATTATCTTCAAAAATACAATAAAGTCATCTCCACAGTTCTACTGTATTTCAGACTTGCCCACTAACTTCTGCTTCTAGTTCAGTAAATCAGATTATTATAAGCAGGGAATGCTTTTATATGTGCAGTGTCAAAACACATCATCTTTACTTCACTTATTTGTACCAAATAGAAGTTTGTTGACTTTTCAGATTAGGTACAATAATATTTCAGTTCAGTGAAAACTGTTAATTTACCTGAACAGGTACAAGCTTTTCTCATAGGAATGAATGCAATATAGAGCATTCTACCCCTTTTTTCCTTCTGGTGTTTCAAATATTTGTGTAGTGCTTTATGGAATACTGAAAAAAATGACAGAAGTGACCAGAAGCATGCTGGATCTCAAAAGGTAAAGGCAGAAGCTGTGATATTTTCTTCACAGAGCTTTAAAAGCCAACTCAGTCCTTTTGCTCTTCAGAGCTTTTTTAAACACACAAATAGCTACAAACATAGCACTGATTTACTCAGGTGTATAGCATTGTTTAACCAAATAAGCCCTATAGAAAAATTAGTATGTTTTTTAAAAAGCATTGGAAAAGGAGTCAGGAGTAAAAAACTCATGAGAATAGAATGATGTGCCGGAAGTAAATGATGGAGCTCAAAACTTATGTATTTTCTTTTTAGAAATTCAAATATTGAAATATGTATTTTTAAACAAAATTAAGTGGACTAGCTTTGATGAAATGAATAGAGTCACAGTAAGTTAAGTCAAAACGAAGATCTTTTATTTAATTGGATCCTATACATCTCCAATGTCAAGCACCTCCTCACCCCTATTCACTGAGACTCCAAACTGGCAGATCTGAACCTTGTGATGAACAGTGGCAAATTTACTGGCTCATCTGCCCTCTGGCTGGCAAAACTCTTTCACCCATTGCCAAACTCTGCTCTTAAGCCATGACAACTGGAAGGAAACTTTAAGTTTTGCAAGAATTAACCCATTTAAACAGTAAGTTTATTTAATTGGTTGAATCCAATAACTGTTCAGTGGAGAAAAATGAGGCACAGTAATGTATTGCTAGGTGTTGTACAAATATACAGGAAAAATCTCAGCCCTGGAGAGCTCATTTAAAACAAGATGTAAAAAATAAATGTAACAAATAATGATGCTAAAAACTTGTGTGGCAGCACAGGTTAGCAAAGTACAAGCCCTGCAGTTGTAGATCATTCAAAAGTATTTATATAAATAAATCAATATAATATTTGATTGCCCCATGACTTATGATGTCACAGATGGGGTTCATCTCTCACCTACCCCTAGGCTTCTAAAAACTAAGTCTATACATGTCAAGTTAAGCTCCCTTCATAAGTCAATGCAGAGAAACTGGGACCTCCTGGGAGGCAATTCATCTCACCTTTCTTAGACACTGCCTATCTCTCCACTGACAATAAAGGGAGTTAATGGTGATTAACTTATATTTCTATCACTTAGGAATCCAATAAAAATGAGAGAAATCCAACTCTTTTTCTCTCTGTTTTTTTTAATATATTGTATGTCCATTACCAACAAAGGTAGTATCTAGCAGATTTCAAACCCACATACCACAACACTTTTATAAAGAGAAAACCAAAGCCCTGCTTCTTTCCTCTCCACAGCTGCTGTATCACTTACAAATAATTCTCCTCCCTATATTTTGGCTATCTTTTCAAGACTACCTGCATGATCCAATGTCAGACAAATGCTGTAGTTGCACTCTACTCTTAGAATGGCAAATACCCAACTTAACTGTGCGTTCAAGAGCCGGAAGCCACAATTGATTGTCTTGTTGCCAGACCCTTGAATGCAGGGACTGATCAAAGAAACTAGGACAGTGCAAAGAGTACAGGTTTAATGACTCATATTGATTCATTAGATGAAATGCATATAATCAAGTTTTGCTAAGAGGCTATTGATTCTGTACACTTCAATGTTGATTTAGATGTGACCCAGACACGTAAAAATGGGAACATGCAAATCCAGTGACCACTTCTGCACTAACTCAAAATCCTGAAGTCCACATTTATTTCAGACATCTAAACTGGAAGAAAAACATTGGGAAAGAAAACCCTCTATTTTTCTACATACAGACGAAAATGAGGTTGGCTACACTGAGCTAAATCAAAGCAGTACCTGGAGTTGCCAAGATGTCCAGCTTTGTGTGGATCCCATATTTTCAGCCACAGTGGTAATGACAACTCTGTTTACAGGTAAAGGGAAGGGCAGGTTCCAATTTATTTCTTTTTCATGATAACATGATATAATGAAAAGGGAAAAGTTCATAATGCATCATTCATCAATGTGAAAGGGTTAAGATACGCTACAAGAGCACATCTGTGTTACAAAAGTTCTTTTCACAGTCACAATGCTTGAGCCTTGGACATGATATGAGATCTTTCTATTCCAGTATTTTAAACATAATTGCTTTTAAGCAATTCAGTATGCTAAGTTCAAGCATTCAAAAATCAAGGGAAATAAACTGCTGGAAATCAAAGGTGATTCATGCAGTTATACTGTCAATCATTTACCAGCATGGCTAGGCATGTATTAGTAGAATCAACACCCTTAGACACAGACTCAATAGATCATATTTAACGACAACACAGCAGGTCAAACTATCATTCTATCATGTACTTCAGTATTGAGTAATAGAGTACACTAACATTTTATCGCATCTCTAATATCGGGCTACTATAATACGACTATCAACTACTGATTCTTATCACAAGTACTCTTCCCATCATCTCTACATAGATACACAATAGCACTGGCTCTCAACTTCATTTTAACTAAGAAAGGTATATGGCACAGAATTAAGAAATGTAATACAATACACCAATTTTCCTGCAACTATAGCAGTAAGTATCTTACTTAAACTAAAAAGCTAATGGCTAGAGAATATAACCAATGGAAGGGAATAATACTGTGGAGCAGCCTTCTAACACAAGAATGGGTTATCAGGTTACTGTTATCAGTAAATATCTGAAATTACAGAAAAAAAATGACAAAAACAAAGTGATACAAGCTGCAACCACTTAATTGCTTATGTACTGCTTATGTATAAGCTACAGGATACTGTTCTTTGTCTTGCACAGTTGGTTAGGAGTCATTCAAGTGTGAAATACTCTAAATTCTTGTTGTTAGAGGATTGAGATGTTTAAATCTTGCTATTTTGGGGAAAAAAAAGTAAAAAGATTGTGCCTTTCTATAACATGAAGAAAACATGATTATTCTAAAACAGAATAGAAATGACAGCATTCTGCCTATTTTATTGCATTATGGAGCTGCAGCTAGAATTGGACTTTTGGTGAAAATGTTAATCATTATTAATACACATTTAGCAAATATTATTACAAAGGAACTGAAAGTTTCTCTTCCATATTAACAGTGCTTGCTTTCTTAGTGGGCTCTACACCAAAAAAAGTTACCATAAAAATCTGTTTAAGGTAAAGAGGATTTCTAAAACACATTTATCGTTATACCTCCTTGAGACTAATTTCTAGGACAAAATTTTGATACTAGCTGTTGTCCGTGGCAGTTTACTACTGCGTAAGTACAAACTTATAACCAAGACTTGATGTTCTTTTCTCTAGATGGACAGAGCTATTTTAGTATTATGTAATTTCCAACAGTCACTAGAGTCCCTGCTAGCAGTTCTTATCAGAGATGCGTTAGAGCAATCTGGGCTTCTAGACTCACACAGTTCTCCTGCTCTAACTTTTGCTCAGTGTGCCAGTAACAGGGCACATCCTTCAAGAGACATAAATACAACGGCATTTGTTTTTCCACCCCATGCAAGCAGGAGGCAGGTATTGTGGATCATTATTCTCACCTCTAAGAAGATGCTGCCACATGCACCGCCTCCTGCCCTGTGACTTACACCCTGAAAAGCACATATTTACTTGTGCTAATAATCTACCAAACTAGTCTCCTCCTGCAGCACACAGAAGTTGTTTTGTTGTAATATCAGAGGGTCTTGCAGGTAGGAGTTCCACTAAGATACAAGCTCACATATGTCAAAGAAGTTGGTTCAAGCTCTTGGCAGACTCAAAGGGCAAAACTGCACCTCTTATGCTAAGTTCATTAATTTTTTTTTTACCTTTTTTTTTCATGGTTAGAAGGATTAGAAAAGCTCTGGTCTAAAAATGAAAGCTTACCTACTGGCTTAAACACATGACTCCAAAAGCCACATATCCAGAATGGGGCCTCAATGGCTTTGCCTTAATCTGGCCTCTTTTGATGTTTCTGAAAGGAAGGATGCCTGTTCAAGAAAAAAAACAAAAAAAACCAAAAAAAACCCCAAACCAAAACCACAAACCACTAACTGAATTCCATCACATTCTAGTCCAGAATAGTGGGCTCCAACTTGACTCATGTCATGATTAAAAAAAAAATACTACAGTATATGTTACTTTTTATAGCTGACAGTGAGTTCTATTAGACTGTAGAAGAATCTCTGATAGAAAATTAAAATAGCCTCCCAAGGGAGTGGAAGCCCCACACAGCATGATTTAAATGTGGCAGCTGGGTTGTGGGTGGAAATGGCAGTTGCCATTGAAAATCTGCTGCCAATATACCTCCTATGGCTAGATTTCACAGGGAAATGTGGCAGTTATCCCTCTCTGAAGTTCAGCTGCTCAGTTTTAAAGATGCACAGACAGGAAAAGCAGCAACAGTCAAAGACTGAATAGAGAAAGTCCAGAATGGTGCACTGTCCAAGGACCAAAGCCTAAATCAGAAAATGGCTGGAAGTCCAAGTGTGTAACAGGAAGACGGTAAGAAGAGGAACGGATTCCTTAGTTGTATAAGATGAAAGGCAACTTTTTAGAAAGTGTATGCCACCTCAAAGACTACTTTTAATTTTTTGAATAGTTTGAGGCATTCGATGCTTAACACTTACGTCTCATTGGAAGAAAGTTAGCTATGTGTTAGTCACTTTTAAAAATGGTCCCTATATATTTGGGGCACAGATCTATAACAGGAATAGTTGTGGCAAAATTAAATGTCAGCACACTTCACTTTAAAGTACTTCAGTTTAGATGACTAAGTTCCTTAGTGAATAAATTCCCCAATGGTAATAACATATAGGTGTATAATCCTGGGAGTCACTATAGCAAGCATGTTGAATGTGGTATATCTACGCTAAGAAATATGAAGTACCATGAAACAAATGCTGTCTCTTGTTGACGTCTGAATCTACTTGCAACCCTGACCTAGGCATCATCTTGAAAATATGACTCATAATCCAAAATGACATTTTTCCATGCAGGTACAAAAATCATGCCTGTAGTGTGGATGGCTACTTTATTACTCTCTCTTTTGATACAGGCAGTGTGGTACTGTTTTCTGCTTTTTTTTTTTTTTAACGATTCGGGTTGAAACAATTGTCAAAATAAAGGAAGACTCTTATTCTCTTTTTTTCTTTTTTTCCCAAACCCATCCACCCAATCTGCTATGGCTCCAGATCTGGTTTCTCTAGAGGAATCCTTTAATGTGCTTGTGCTTCCTGAGATAGCGTTCTCTTTGCTGGTCCGGGATGTACAACTGTCACAAAACTTTTCAGTGAAACGGGAGGTGGCTGCTATGCTGACCACAGAAATCTGTGCTGTCTCTGTATGTCAGTGTGAGCAGAGGCAGAGAACACCCGCTGTGCCTACCGGGTCAGAGGATGCTGGTGCAGGTACAAGTGATCTGCAAATCTCCAGCGCTGCGGCGTGTAGGAAGCACCCAGCAGCACAGCCTGGTCTGAGCTGGCAGCACCTCTAGGCACGCATCCATGGGTTTTCTATTACAAGTTGGGTAAACTACAGATTTTTGCGGATCCTTCTCTTGGAGTTCAGTACATAAGCTCTATTTAGGTTATGCTCTGGAAGCTTGTGCTTATATTCTGGTTCAGGTGACTAAATGCTTTTTGTGAAAACCGCAGATGCAGAAATTTAATGGTAAAAAACTTTTTTCTCTCATTGTCTAATTAACAGGCTAATGTATTAACCAGAAGGTGGGCCAGGTATCAGAAGATATTTTAGTAGCCATAATACCTGGATGGTTTTGAAGGTATGGATGATAAGCTGCACAGGTATGATGTCTGTTCGAAGTATCTGACATCATGTAAAGTTATATTGTAATGTATCCAGCAGTTAAATTTTTCCCGACTCTGTACTAGATGATTCTAAATTTCTCTACATCTTAAAAATTAGGCAGTTTGGTATCATTTCTGTTTTTCAGAACTTTTGTCTACCTGGGAAGTTCTTTTTTTTACAGACTTTTATAGCAACATAATTACAAACTGCCCTGGTGTAAGAGTAATGAAATTCTATTCCTGCTTACACAAGAGATCAGTTTAACCCCCAGTATACATAAAAAGTAAAAAAAAAAAAAAAAAAAAAAAGACAAAAAAAGAAAAAAAATTGCTGCTAGCAAATCTTAAATAACTGTAATAGTTCTGCTGTGGTTCTACCCAAGCTATTAGACTGATTTCTAAGTCTGACTGCTATAATTTTCAATTAACAATGAGAATTATAGTAGATAGAAAAAGTTAAATGTTTTCTCTGTTTTATAGTTTTGCTCAAACGCTGACATTTTAAAGAAGTGGTTCTACCTCTAGTCAACGCCATTTTAACTGTTCAGTCTTCCCTCCTACATCCTTTTAATAACGTAACTGGAAGGAGCAAGCTTGACTGCTAAGATATGAACTTAACGCAGTAGTCAGAATTTATTTGCATTCTTTCTTAAATGATATTTGTTTTATAACTGACTTAGTTTCTGAATCCGTCTTTCCCTGTGGTCTCTTTAGGTCTCACAAGCTTAGCACAGCCAGGCTGCGCGAGTTCTGAGTGTGTCAGTATTTCCCAGGAACACACGGGTGCTGCAGAGACAGTGCCATGACTCAGAAAGCAGTACACTTTCCTTGCCGCTAGCACTGAAACAAATTCTTAGCTCGCCATTGTGGAAGGGACAGAAGACTGTAAAGCTGGTAATACCTTATGTCACATGGAATTAAAAAGAAGAGCTAAGTGTCTGTGTTTTAAGAACAAGAAATGTTAATTTCAAAGCCCTGCTCAAAATAAAATCATGCAATTACATTCTGTCAGAATTATTCCTACATTTTCAGACAGATAAACAATCTTTTTCTTCTCTCAGTTTCCATCCCAAACTCCTAAATTTATGCTGGTAAAAAGTTGCTATGACCAGTCTTGTAAGTCAATGTGCTATTCTGAATATATTACAAATCATAAGCAACATGACCTTTGGTGTGATTTGAAATCAAACACGTAAAAAGAGAAAATGCATTGAGGCTACTGGGTTGACATTTGTGAAATGTTTTGATACTAGCAGTTGAAAAAGCTTTACGAATATAAAATACAGTTATCGTAGTAAATTGTCTACAGAGCAGCGATCCACCTAGTAGGGACTTTGCTGCTTCTACTTCCTTTCGCAAAGTATGGGATATCCAGAGAATTCTCTGAGAAACAGGATTCAAAACCAGCTTTTTTAAAATTTGGTGACTAGCAACATGCAAACATCTATAAGACCCATGTCAGAGAATATTCATCATATCTGTCATGATATATGACATATCCTCTTGTTTGAGATGACTGTTCGCTTATCCGCTTCTCCTGAAGTAGTCCTTATGGTTACTAAGAACCAACAAATCATTAATCCTCTTTGATCATCCCAGAAGAAACCGTGACCAAGCTAGATCTATAGTAAAATGTATCAGTAATTCTAGTGCATTATTCTTATTGTCCCCACAAACATTCAATAACAAGAAATCATTTGCTAATCTTGGTATAAACGAACTTCCAATATAGGAAGGATGGTCTAAAGCAAAAGGCACTGGAGTAGGATTCAGAGGCATGACTCAACTTCTGGCTGTGACGCAAATTCCTTGTGAGGTAGCAGAGAGTCACGAACTGCGAGTTTACCAAGGGAGCGAATGCATTACAGCTCACAGTTTCTATGCTTAGCTGCACAGTAAAATTCTAACATCCAAGTGAGGTATGTATGCTCCTCTTCTAATACCTAGGGACATGTAGGCACTTAACACGCAGCAGAATTTAGATGCCGTAATCGGAACTGGAGGAAGATATTTTCTGCAGCGGGGGATTTCCGCTCCAGGAATTAATCACCTTAAGCCTTCTTTTCCTTACAGAAACAGAGATGAACTCAGTCTTTTGACTAGGAGATGGTCAGAGGAGGAATCACGATCCCAGTCTTAGCCATTATCTAATCTAGAACATACAGAAATGTGTGAGAAATTAGTATTTAATATCATCTTTGCCAGGGATAACTGAAGCTTCATTTTACACCTCTCAGAAGACTGCTTCCTCATGAGGTTTTACAGTAATCTGGGTTGAGAGTACCCATTTCTCTAATACTTCATGCAAAAGAAAACATTTACATGTTCTTTGCTACTGGTGAAAGATTCATTCCATTCCTCTCTAAAATAAGTGTTTGTCTTCTATAGTAAGTGCTAATGCTGGGACTAGAAACAAGGTCCTTCTCCCTCCAAGTGACTTCTCAAAATTACAAAATTATATCCTTCCGTCTTTCTTTTGGATATACTACTGTCCATAAAATAAGAAAAGATCAAGAAAAGAGAATACAAGCATCCTGACATCTTCACTTCTTTATAGTCAATGCAAGTTCCCAGACAACGGGAGAAATGTCCTACCTCCCATTGACAAAGAATAAAATACTGTGCAAGTGCCATGTTTGTATAGAATGCAAATTGGAGGACTTTTAAAACACGTGCTATGCTGAAACAAGCAGATATGAGATTAGAAATGTACTAACTATGCCACTTACTTAGTATGACATAGGTATCTAGGTGTCCAAATAAATGTTTCCTGGCAGAATACTAGAAACTTTGACAAGTTTAATGTTAAAAGTACAGTTGTAATTTGACATCTGAGTTAGACAGAAATTAAGGGAGAGCCCACATTCTGGCCTGGGTGACTTAAAGCAGAAGTTGAATGCATGCCAGCTTTTATCTCTAGCTTATTTCTGAATATCTATTCCCTGTTCACAAAGTACAACTAAGATTTTCTCATGGAGCCATTAAGAGGGTGAAAAAACAGTAGCAGGTTTGTATCATTGCTGAATTTCTTTCATGAGTACCAGCTGGACACAAAGCATTCATTCACTACTTGTTCATTCAATTTAGTGACCTGTTCATTACATTAAATTAAAAAAAACGATGGTAGAGAAATCTGTCGCAGCCCCAGGGAACTGAAATTTAAAAAGCTGTTTTAAATGGCTGGTATTGGCATTGAAACCAATCATATCCTGCCCTGTCTCATTTGGCTTTACAGTATCACACATTTTATCATAAATCATAGATTTCTGACACCGGCCTAATTTCAGGTACAGGAATATTTTCTCTCGGGCTCTATATCCTTTCTCTGCTCTTCCAGGCACACTTAGAGGGTGGCACTGCTGGTTCTTGCAAATAACAAAAGGATATTAGGTTCTGTTCAGGTAATCAATACTCTTCAAGATTTTCTTGGGAAGGTGATTCAGGGGAGTAGCCAAGAAAGTAACTTGGTGGGTCCACTCATCTGGTTGAAGTTATCACCATTTACAGTGTCCTAAGCTGTATAGTGCTGAGGATGTCGTCAGGAGCTGTCTATCCCCTGGGCATTTGATTCTGTACTGTGGATGTATTTATTTAGATGTATTATTGCCATCAAAGGTGGCTCAGGACTATCTCTCCTTTCCCTGTCCTGAGCTGACACCACTAGAAGCAGTACTTCATATCAACCACTAATAAGAAGTGATGTCTTTGAAAGGGCTGTCTCAACTTATTGAAAAACTTCAATATAAGTCTTTAAAGACACATTCTAGTGTATTTTTAGCAAGGGGGGTGAAATCCACAAAAATATTTTTTTTTCTCCTTTTTCTTACAAACTTGTTTTTGTTTTCTCACTACTTTTTTTGTGCCTCATTTCTCTCCTATTTCTATATATAAACTATGTGGATTTTTGTACTACCATGGTCTAGCGATTTAGAACAAGCAGGAGGTAGATGGACCTTGGCTTCACTTCCTTCATATTTGAGTTGGTTTCTTAATTTCTTCGTATTCCTTTGCTACCCGACGTAATACTTAGGGTGCCTGATCTATTAAAATACTAATATTTGAAAGGAAAACATAACTATAACTTTATTTATTTTTTAAGTGACTTCCCCTGCCCATTTTTTGGATGATTCTATCAGACCTCAGACAATTTTCACTGAGGTGGCGAGTAAGGTGCAGGGCAACGCTATTCTCTGATAGCATGGGTGCCATCTATGGATATAACTTTGAAAAAGTCATCTATGTTATTTATGTTGGCATGGACACTGGAGCGAGGAATAAGATGAGGTTTCCTGTCTCTCTAGCTGCCAGTGTTCACCAGTGAATTCTCCTTTCTCCAAAGGCCTGACATGGGATGCTCCATTCCACAGGCCATTTCTCAGCTGCACACAGTAGCTATGCTGCTGCTCAGAACTGTTGGTAGGAGAATGCAGGCAGCTCCCTCATACCCTAAATCCAGTGCACAATGCCATTCATGGCTTTTCTAGTTTAGTGTAAGACCATGACTACATCATTATAGAATCATAAAATCATTTAGGTTGGAAGAGACCCTCAAAATCAACCTAACTCTAACACTAAACCATGTCCCTAAGAACCTCATCTTCACATCTTTTCAACACCTCCAACCACTTCCCTGGGCAGCCTGTTCCAATGCCTGACAAGCCTTCCCGTGAAGAAACGTTCCTAATATCCAATCTAAACCTCCCCTGGCACAACCTGAGGCCATGTCCTTTCATCCTATTGCTTGTTCCTTTGAAGAAGAGACTAACACCCTCCATGCTACACACTGCTCTCAGGAAGTTGTAGACAGTGATAAGGTCTCCCCTCAGCCTCCTCTTCTCCAGGCTAAACAGCCTCAGCTCCCTCAATCACTCCTCATCAGACTTGTGCTCCAGGCCCCTCAGCAGCTTTGTCGCCTCCTCTGCACTATCTCCAGCACCTCAATGTCTTTCTTATGATGAGGGGCCCCAAACTGAACACAGTGTTCAAGGTGAGGCCTCACAAGCGATGAGCACAGTGGCATGATCACATCTCTAGTCCTGCTGGCCACACTATTCCTGATACAAGCCAGGATGCTGTTGGCCTCTTTGGCTACCTGGACACACTGCTAGCTCATGTTCAGCTGCTGTCAGTCAACACCACCAGATCCCTTTCTGCCAGGCAGCTTTCCAGCCACTCTTCCCCAAGCCTTTAGCGCTGCCTGGGGCTGTTGTGGCCCAAATGCAGGACCCGGCACTTGGCCTTGTTGAACCTCATACAATTGGCCTCAGCCCAACGATCCAGCTGGTCCAGATCCCTCTGTATGGCCTTCCCACCCTCCAGCAGATCAACACTCCCACCCAATGTGGTGTTATCTGCAAATTTACTGAGGGTGCACTCAATTCCCTCATTCAGATCATTGATAAAGAGATTAAACAGAACTGGCCCCAATACTGAGCCCTGGAGAACACCACTTGTGACCGCCCGCCAACTGGATTTGGCTCCGTTCACCACAAGCCTTTGGGCCCAGCCAAACACACATTAATAAACAGATGTCTTAAAAACACCCACCTTTTTAAATTTCAGAATCAATATTTTTAGAGAAATGTCATAGAAATAATTCACAAAACATGAAATAGGGAAACTGAAGTTGACTCTAAATGTAAAGTTGTCTCATCATCACAACTCAGGTAATTGTGCTCTATCACCCAGAAAAATGTTTTGATCCAAAAGGCACTAAAACATAACATTAGGTTTCTCTGACATCAACAGTCATTTAACAGGTCTTTATTTAAATATCACATAAATATTGGAGACAGAGGTTTGGGCCCTGTGTTTGCAAAAATCTCCTATATTTGCTTCTGTCTTTACATCTTAACATGTCTGAAATTCTCTTTCTGTTTACAAGTGGGGAAATAGAGGCATAAGGAGATGAAATGTCTTGCCCATCGTGTGAATCAACCCTGTAGATCCTCTTTTCCATTATGAAAAGCGCAAATTATTCAACCTCAAGTGATTTATTTCTCTGATAAGAGAACACAATGTTCTCAGCAAAGCTACCAGGCCAACCAAATAAATTTCCCATAGGCAAAGGAAAAATGTGTATAGCTACTTCCAGGATCTTGCTGGGGGAATCATCTGCCCAGTACTACTGGATGTTCTGGTTTTTTTCTTTCTTTTTATTTTTTTAATTTTCTTTCCCATACTTCCTGCATGGTCTTCATTTTTTTTGCGGCTGATGGCAACATCTCCAGAGAGGTTCTTCCACAGCAAACACTGTGGCTGTAAGTGGGCTGCTGCATGTGAAATATGCCCAGCACCTGCCATGTGAAAGAAAATGAGCGTATCATTTCAGCAACACACAAGCCTGGGGACCCATTGCAGAAAGCGCATCCCAAATCTGCTGTTTGCTGTTGCTGCACAGTTGGGTCGGCACTTTCCATGCTCCTGCCTCTGATTTTATTTCCCCCCCCATCTTTATTAGGCAAGTACTCCTGGCATACGCAGATCCCGCAACTTGCTGCCACTGAAATTGCTATTCCCAATCCAGATGGTGGGAGGAGGAATTGAACTGCGGTTCCTTTGTGTAGTCACCTCTAGACAATGGCCACCAGCATGCAGAGCCACATGCCAATTGCTGGTGTATATTTGGTTGACGTTTCAGACCCAGCTTTGCACCTTTCTAATCATTAATCAACAAACAGACAAAGGATATATTGCTGAACCCAGACAGCAGCCAATACAGACCTCTAATACATTATAGATTCTCTGTCAGCACATTTATTTATTGTTTGCAGCGTTCTGTTTGAAAATCCCTGTGCTCTTTCACTTTATTTATTTATTTATTTATGTATTTCTCTTTAGCTGGACTTAACAAAGCAGTGCAGCTTCATTTATTAACATTTTTTACAAACCCTGAATGGTGGATGACTTTTCATAAAATACATTTATAATATTATTCTTGGTATTTACCACAACTTGCCAAAATCTTTAGCAAATATACCATTAAATTCAACAGTATTAAATTGCACAGGCAGCATCAGAGTATGTTTTTTCCTCTGCTAAATATCCAGTGAATCATTTTATCTTTATTTAACACCATAATGAAGGTTGACTACCAGCTTAGAGAGAAATGAATATACATTTGTCTATGCTTCCAGCATTCAGTGGGATTTGTCACAGTATCATAAAAGCAAGCAACAATAAGGACCTCACTGTTCTGTGGTCAGGCTTGAACACAAATGCACCAGTGGACCCTGGGTCCTGCACAGCGTGCAACCATGCTCTGCTATCAAATTGATGTTAAAATTCGTATGTCCTGGCTTCTGATTTATAATATCGTTGATAAATAGTAAAAAGGACAGGCATGCCATAAAGTTTATGGATGGAGGGATGGCATGCACAATGATGTCTCATAAAGAATAAAGGGGGAAAAGTTATTTATTCTTGTGGATTCAAGAACCAAAATACAGATAGACTGGCTGCGTGCACAGAATTTTTCATAAATATCCCACAGTGCACCCTGTTGTACAGCAGCCATACATTAATTAGAGCATTCAGCAGACACTGCAATGTGTTACACTCACCCAAGTGAATCTTCATTTTTCACATGCAGGGCCTTACTAATTAAAATCAGCTTTGCAATTAAATGTGGAAAATTGTGTTAAACTTTCAAGCATGGTTTAGAAAAAAATGTATTTATTTTTAGGGTATTTTATTTTGATGCAAATGAATTCTCCATCAAAGTGAGACCAGTAAAAGGGAGGTATGAGGATTTCTCTTTTTTGTATTATAGATGCTCCTCTCAGTTGCAAGTTGCAATGCTCCACTATCTCTCTGCCAGTACCTGGCCCTGTTCCAATGCTTTTAGTGAGTGCTATCTGTCAAGGCATGAATAATACAGCCCCTAGGCTGTCGGCAGAATCCAAATGAGGCATACATCAGGAAGCAAGCACTCGACTTTAGCTCCAGAACATGCTCCTGTGAAGACAGGCAATTATTCACCCACGGCTGCAGCCATGGCAATCAAACTGGTGGGTGAAAAGGTATATGAAATGAAAAAATTTGAATAAGAAATATGGCACAACAAGCCACAGAAATCCAATAATTTTCTAATAAGAGAGAGACATTTAAGTCTTTTAATTTTGAAGTTTGGGAGCCTGAATTATTTCACTCACTCTGTTCTAAAATATAGACAACTAAACTACAGTATATAATGCCAAGGCAATACAAATGTATGTGAGGCTTTTCCCAATCAAAACAGCAATGCTAAACTCTAAGGTATTTATAAATTCAAATAAATCTGTTGTATGAAGTGACAAATCTCATATGTAAAAATCAAAAGATGGTCATAACAATTCTATCTATATAATATAATAGAAACAGAGACAGCCTAGTAAAGCAACAAAGAACTGGCTGATATTGAGAAATTTGATGGAAAATTAAAATGCAATATATTTTAGAAGGTTAGGGACAATTCCCACATTATAGATCCAAACATTATTTTATCATCCCTCTTCATTTTTGAGACTTGCTTCTTTTTGTAAGATACTGTATCGGTGATTAGTGAAAAAAAATCCCTTACAAATGCAGTATGAACTGAAGAAAAGGCATGCAGAATTCCTTGGTAAGTTGGTTTTTATCTGAACTCTTATTTTCAGCAATGAAATTGTATCAGTATTTCCATTTGAGATCTGAAATGTTTATAATTTGGCCTTAACAATTCATCCTTCACTGAAATTTGATGCATATTGTTTCAGACTAAGATGGCATTTTGCTTTAATTTCTATACAATGGCTTTCTCTGCTTTCAGATATGAACTGATATATGCATTAAAAGAATCCTAAATTAATATAATATGTCATGCTATCAGCTTAAGATTCTTTTTAGGGCTCCTGTTTGTTAGAATGTGTTTCATTCTGAAGCATGTGGCATTTGGGAAGTGATTAACCCTTTACAGAATCTAATTGCTTAGTGAGAAAAAAAACCAACCAAACAAACAAATGATCATGTTAAGAAGCTTTTGAAATAGGCTATTGCATGTAAACAGCATTTTTTTAGTGGAATCCAGTTAGGATTTTTGTAATGTGTCTACACACCTATTTACATGGCAAAGCATAGGCATCTCTTTGGTGTATGACGTGTTTAAAAAAATGCTAAATGCAGAACAACACAGTAGATTGTAATATTTCTAAAACCATCATTCACATCTACTTAGTAAATAACATAGTCCAGTTCGCATTGTTACTCCAGAGTAACTACTATGTAACCATGGAATTTGCTCCTGCAAAACCTAGGCCAGAAACTGGATTTGCTTTTACATTTGCATACATAGAATGTGAATCCTGCTGTCTTTAAAGCTGATTAGTGAAACTTGCAAAGTTCCTACTAATTGCAATGAAACAACATTCTAATCTATGTTTTTCTTCAGATACTTAGCAGACAGACGTCCTGAGAATACCATTCTGGGAACACTCTCCTGGTGTGGTTTGAGTAACTGCTACATACCCAGATGGATTGTTCACAGCTAAAAGTATTCAGGGATCTGGACCAAGCTTATTGTTCAAAATTAATTCACAGCTCTGAACATTCCTTATTAGGCTGCTATCCAGAGTGGACGTGAAGAGCTACCAACTGTACAAAATAAACAGCATCAGGAGCATGGTTCAGGGAGAGGGTCTGGTTTTCACTTCAAGGTTTGAATTCTTTTATCCTCTCCACCGCTATCTGAATGTGTTTATGGATTATTTTTTGGTTTTGGTTTTGCTTTCATAACTTTCATAAGCTTTGTCTTTTTATTTTTTAGGACCTGATGCTGTGAAGATCCATGCGTTACTTTAACTGCACAATCTGTGAGTAGTTCAGCTGGCTGCAGGTGCCTGGAAACACAAACAAGTAGTACTGAAGTCCTACCTATGCAAACTCTAACGTCTAGGCACTGCCTCATGCTGTGCAACATCGACAGTGCTAAAGGGTTCATGATAGCTTTATGTTTCTAGGTATTACTAAAACACAAAAAGAAAGAGCTGAGTCTGCTCTGAAGAAGGCAGGCACACCACCTAACTTCGGGCACTCACGCTCGGTGCCCACACTGGGCTGTTAATCTTTCCCCAACTTTCTGTGCAGTCACTGGAGAGAGGAACCTTCGCTGAGTTAATTTTAGAGATCCTGGCACCCTGGCCTGAAGTGCCCTGCAGAGCAGCCTGTCCATCTCAGCTGTCTTGTAGCGTGACCAACCAGCAAGCTAAAATTAAGCATCAAACCTAAGAGCTGAGAGCAAAGTACCGACTAAGTCACGCAAGGTTTCACTTCAAACTAAGACAGGACACAAAGAAAAAATCATAAATGTGGAAATGATACAACAAGCTGTTACCATTACCACCGTTACCCCAACTAGTACCAGGCTTGTGTTTTGATACACCTCAAAGGAAATACCAGTGACATGTAAGGCCTGCTGGTTTCCCCAGCTAACCCTAACACTGCAGCCCTTCCGTAATTAAAAATACAATTGCAGTACAAAATATTTGGTAAAGGTCTCCTTTAACTTCTACCTGATATTTTATCAGCAGAACAACATTTCATCCCCTGAATCTGTCTGAAAATTTTAAAGGATCTGTTTATTTCACTGCAAGTTTAATGTAGTATCTGAACACGGTTTTCACTGTCACATTGCTACTACAAGCACAACATTATAATGAAAAAAAAAGCCCTGAAATTCCAGAGACTTCAAGATGTTATAGAAGAAATAGAATTCTGGAGAGCTCTGACTACATCTAGTGGAAGCAAATACATTTCATTCCTAATAACGAGCCAGTCTGGCATTGTGAATGGAAAGGTCTTAACCTCATTAAAATGCTCTGTAGGTCTTAACGGAATTGAGTTAGGCATCAGCTGAGATATGCAATTCCCTGAACGCATTAAATTTTTAAGACAGTCTGATTTCCTTGGAAGAAATGTTTGAGGGTCTTTCCCACTCAAATGGCAAAACAGAAAAAAGAAAAAGATAAATTCCTTCAGGTTCTTTCATAAACTTAAATTTAACGCGTTGGTTGGATCAGATAAAAAAAATAATTCTCTTTTAGTAAGTAAATATGTATGTTGTAAACCTCAACAAAGAACTTAGTGCTTTTACCCTAAGACATATATTGGTTAAATATATTTCGATCAGTGGACTGGCAATTAGGATGGCAAGAAAACATAAAAACCCCACAAAATATTTAGCCAGGAGAAAAAAAAAAAAAGAAAAAAAAATTTTGGTGTATTTCCAATTTTTATTCTTTGCGCATCCGCCCAAAATTTCATTTAATTAACAGCTCTAAGATTCAGTCTGTTCATGTACTGACATACCAGAATCATGTCAAGAAAGCAAAATGTGGAATTAATGTCTCAAAACTGCATGTAATCTTTCCATAGCTCACACCTATTCCTTCCCCCTCCCTCAAAAAGGGTGATTTTACACAAACACAGAAATATAGATCAAAGTTAGAGCAATTCAGAAGAAAAGCTGGATTCTTTTTTAAGCTGAAGTGTTTCATTCTGTATCTTTCAAGACTTCTGTTTTTGAAATTTGCATGAAATCTCACGAAGTGTGAAGAAATGTACCTAGTTACAATCTTGTAACTAGAAAGGACATTATAATCATGTCATTTAACTGTTGACTGCTTGTGAAATTACTACGGGAAAAGAAGGATCCGGTGTCACTCATTAATTACTGGTGATACTTGTATTTACAAGAACAAAAACGGACAAAAGAAAACCATGGTTTGAAATGAAAAGTCACAAGTGAATTCAAGAAGAATTTATGGCGAATGATTTTGGCTACTCCTCCTAAACCAGTGTTCCAACCTAACCAAATCCTTCAAATAACCACAAAAATGTTACCACTTTTATGAGTGGAAAAAAAAATATTAGAAAAAGAAATTTGGATAGAATTAGTTTATGTTTTATATTGCTTAAATGTAATTTAAAAGCATTTTAATATCAGGCATATCACCTTGTTTTAATTTTGAAAGTATTTTCTGGCCTTGTCCCTGAGTTTCATTCGCTGATAAGAAAAAAAGCAGATGAGTGGACTGAGTGGCACTGAGTGGACTGAATGTCACTGTTTGGTATCTTTTCCTGTTTCAAATAAATGCCTTAACCACAAACGTATAATTTCAATTTAATTCATTAAAAAGTATATGCCCTCATTACAAAGCAGTTATCTGATTTGGTGTGAAATATGTGTTCTTATAAACATCACAAGTGCTTTAAAACCTGAGAAGGTCAACGATGAAAAAAATCTTAACAGTTTAAGTAGAATTTAACACTGGTTTGAACACCTCTTTCTATTCAGAACATCAGCCATTTTATCTCCTACAAGGGGTTGCTGTACAAAGTATGTTGAATGAAATGCACAGCATGTGAAAAAAAAATCATGTATTCTAGAGCTATTAAATTTTCAAAATTTTGCACAAGAAATTCATAGACAAATGATTCAGGAAAGGAATGCTGTTTATCCAGATGTACACAGAAATGTAAAGATTGAGCTCTAAATTAACTTGAGGCACATGTAGCATGTGTAACACTTGCTATCTTAATATATAATTAACAATAAACAGTTAAAAACACTTTCTTAAAGGAGATGTCCCCACATACCATGGTTTCAAAACTGAAGTAAAGATATTTATAACTACAATATAACATATGAACCATGAATTCTTATTATGATTCATTTGTCTTAGGCTCTGATCTTTGAATCTAACATGATCATCAAACTTAAATGTTCAGAAGCTCGTTTCCATTCATTTATAAAATACATTAAATAACAGAAGTCAGACTGGCACCAACATGTCAGTAGGGCCAAATTTTAATTTGCAAGACATGACCAAGAGAAATGTATGCAAAAATAGAGAGAAGACTGACAATGAGAACAAGCTTCCTCAGCAAAAATGGCAGTTAGATTTTATGTGACATTCAGAAAGAAAAAAAAATGTGAATCCGAATGGCTTCTAGAATGTCTAATTGCTAATTTCTATCATTGTTTGGTTTATCAAGGTCATGCCAGATAACTTGTTTACCAAATCTCTTCACTAAATTATGAAAAATTACATATATTACCTTCTGTGCCTTGCATATTTGCCACTGACATGACCACTGCCATCACAGCCAGGCGTGGGACAGCTGTGAAAGAGAGAGAATTAATTATATAGGTGCCGGTGTGCTGCAGAAAGATTATACTAAAAGCAGGCAGTAGGTATTACAGAGATGGAAGGCAACAAAGACAGAAAGAGAAATCAAATAACTGAAGGGAAAAAAAAGAGGGGATGCTTTTTATTAGCAAGTCTCGAGGGAATTAATTTCATCAGTGCAGCAGGGCATGAGCAAACCACCAATGAACTTGAAAGTGCATTATACCCATTAAAAGGCTTGAATTTTCTAAATTGCTAATGGGGATACATTTTACACTCAGAGCACTAACCTGAACAGCTCTTGTATGGCTGGTTCCACGGGAACTGCAGAGAGATGGAAAATATATAAAAATTTATCATCTATTACAAGTACCCCTCTTCTACAGAAAATTACCAGAAAGGTTGTGTAAAAGCAAGGGTCAGAATGCATCGTGCAAAGAGATTCTGGAGAATGGAGGTCACCCTGAGCGGGGGCCTTGAGTGATTTACTGAAGCAAGAGACGTACCTCGAACACCTTTGGAGCGTGTGCGATGGCGCTTCTCGTCTGCATCCACCTCCATCTGGGAATAGATTAGCAGGCAGTCAATGTTCTTATCCTGCATGCACAGACTATCAATGCACAGACTGATACAGTCTCTCACACAATTTATTGACAGTATTTTAATTCAATTTTATCCTGTAAGGCAAAGTCCACCTTACAGGGGATTTTTAGATCTTTATGTTTATTTAAAAACAGAAAATGAGGTAATTTTTGCTTTAATCAGTCAATTTGCATGCTCTGATTTCATAGCAAATTGTGTGCAACGAAGAACTGGTTCCTTATATGAAGGGATATTTCTGGTATAAACCCCTGATTACTCCCATGTATTTTGAAACAAGGATTCGACAGATTTCTATACAATTTAAGACTGAAGTCAAGGGCTCACACACCATAGGTCACTTTCTAACCGAACACTTTGCAGTGGGAAAGAGAGAAAGGAATAACGGCTGAAAAGGACACAAAAAGTCATCATTAGAACTGCAAAGATTTCATGTTATTTAATATGGCGTTACGACCTTTGCCAATGTGTTTCATTGTTTAGATGTGGTTTTCACATTTCAGGAATGTGCTCACTTGCTACCTACGGCTAAACCTTTACCTTCGTTTTATAAACCGCATGCCTATCTGACATAGCTCTCTATGCAGTAATAAATATACAGCAATCTTAAATCTTGACCAGACAGGGGCAGGGCTGCAGATTAGACCTCAGAAGGGATCATAAACACTGATCTATAGTAGTTACCATGAGGTCACATGATTTCTTTGGTTCTTCCATGAACTATTGTCACCAGACTTTCAAAGGTAAATGGAAGAGACCAGCTAGAGTTTATGATTTTGTATGACACAAGCCGATTGCACGGAACTATGCCGAGAGACTGTGTCAGGGAAAATATGTGCAGTATTTGTATAATCAGCTGCTTTGGATGTGGAAGAACAGGATGGCAAGATGGATCCGCGGTGGTTCGTACATAGACATGATACTGTAAAGGTCAAGAAGCACAGAATCAACCACAGGGCTCCAGTTCCCCCAGGGAAAAAAAAATCAATTGCCGGTTTATAGCAATATTCTTGGATTAATATCTGGTAAGAATGTCACATATCTCACCCCAAAACAAGGAAACAGGTCCAAGTGACTTGCAGTTAACCCTTTAATCACCTAGCTTTCTTTGGTCAGCACCTTAACACAAATGATGGAGGTAGCTGAGAAGGAAGAAATTACCCACCAGATGATGATATTCTTTTCACTTTACTGAAAAGAAAACAGTACATTGTGCTATTCTGTAACTCCTGCAATGTGAAAGGACTTGACAGGAGACCAGAAGTGGAGATATTTGACCTTCAGCTTAGTATGTTTTTTAAAAAGTTTGGAAAACATTATCTATCATCATTTGTCACCACTGAAAAATCTGCTGAGACAACTATTATGATCTTAACCTGGAAATGTTCCCCATGTTGTTATGATAGTCTGTGTAATTTCAGAAGAGGCAAACTATAATACAAAATAGATTTGCCTGTCTTTCTAAATGAAGGTAAGCACTTAGAGAATGCTATGAGTACACTTTTAACTCCATTGACAGTCTAAGAAGAAATCACTAAGCTGGAAAAGCCTCCATAGGATCCACACAATCCAGATCCAGAAGCAGGTCAAAGAAGTGAAAAACTATTTTAAAAGCTGCACTGTTACTTTAAATTTTGCTGTGCATCCTATATAGCCTGCTGCTTCTCCAGAAAGATCTACCTGCCTTAGTCTGTGACCTAGATGCCCTGTAGTACATGGAAAGGTCTTGGACGCTCTAGGACACTGCAAATGATGGCAGGTGCCTATGTTCAGCCACATGAATCTTGCTTTAACTTTATTTATATGCTCACTCACAGATCTTCGAGACTTTATGTGTCACATCAAACCTTCAGCCTTCTTCTAGTTGTTCAATACTGGATGCTGGGAGGAAGCAATTTCCTGAAGTTCTACATGAGGCACACATTGGCTCTGTGAAAGGAGGGTCACCTGCCAGCCCACCACAGCATCCCCAGACGCGCCCCTGGCATTTCCCTGGCAGGGAACAGAATTCTGCTCCTGAGGCTACTAACCTCACACAAACATGGGCCTCCTCACCATTTTCACGTGCAGAAAATGGAAATATGGTCTTTACTGACTCATAAGGATTTCACCTCAGTAGTCCTACTTTATTCACGACATTTACATTACATTTCTGCAGAATACTGAGTCACCGTTCCAGAAGAGAATGTGTGGACCATGAGAACAGGCTGGCTAGAGTTAGTTTTAGCCTGGCATCTAAGAGGAGACACCTAAAAGATTATGTATGAAAGCAAAGAGCAAGGCATCAGGAGTATGAAGAAAAGAAATTCTTAACATGGCTACAAAGAGAAGCTCTAAAGATCACAGAATCACAGAACCACAGAATGTTAGGGATTGGAAGGGACCTCAAAAGATCATCTAGTCCAATCCCCCTGCCAGAGCAGGAACACCTAGGTGAGGTTACACAGGAAGGCGTCCAGGCGGGTTTTGAATGTCTCCAGAGAAGGAGACTCCACAACCTCCCTGGGCAGCCTGTTCCAGTGTTCCGTCACCCTCACTGAGAAGAAGTTTCTTCTCAAATTTAAGTGGAACCTCTTGAAAACGCAAAGGTCTAAATTCTTAATTCTGAGAAGGAAAAAAAAAAGGTCTTGGTAGAAATTAAACCTGGTAAGTCATAATTAAAAATATTCAAATTATTGGATATGCTGTACTTAGGGTTGATGGGCAGAGAGAGGTAGAGCTTGTAATTCTGTATCACCGCTATGTGCATTAGTGTTATCAAAGATTCAGAGAAACAAGGCCCTGAATAGTTATAGATCAGTGTTCTAACTAATAAATCACAAGATGTGGTAGAAGAGAAGGTCTCTTATATTGGAAGGTGTGTTAAAGACAACCAAATACAACACAAACCAGGTTGAGTAGTTTCCTTCTCACTGGAAAAAAATGGAAAGGAAATAAATCTGTGTTGTGGTGAAGGATTCTTATGGAGTGGCAGATGAATGATGTAACCACAGGAGTATCCTTGAAGTTTCTGAAGATTATATGTGATAAATTTCTCATGTAAGAAATTACTTAACCAGATGAATGAAATTCTATACTAAATCTCCCTTTTCTGGGTAAAAATGAAAAAAGGCCCTGTGTGGTCACCTGTATGCAGGCAACTAAGTCTTGTTATGTCTTAGTGTACAGAATCCGAACCCAATAACTAAACCAAACACGCACACACAAACACAAGGTGCTTTAAAAGTGTCAGTAAATGAAATCTGGAAATAAATATGAGCCAAACTAAGAAGAAAGTCTTTAAACATAAAATTACTATGATTAGGAGCAGCTGAAAATACTTCATTAAAAGATTTTTTAAAAATGCAGAATCACACCAGAAAGATTCACCAATTTAAAAAAAAAAAAGAGAGAGATTAAAACTCAGCAATTCAAAACTTAAAAAAACACCTTGTAGCTCATGAAGATTAAAAAATAATTCATATGCATGTATACACATGTAGAGCAGTTTACTAGTAAACATGAACTATCGATGAGGAGAACTAAAAATATCAGTGAAAACCAAATGTTAAATGTGAAACACAGTAATAATAAGAAATTAAATACAATTGGAAGATTTTTATTATTATTATTACTTCAAGCTATTTAATAGCTAGTATCAATAACCATGAAGAAATTTTTTAAAAAGTGAAAAAGCAGCTATTTGTTATTTTAAAATCGAAGTCCCAGGCAGCATTTAGCCCCCTCAAATTAACATAGCCTGATCATTCTCCGAGACATTGCTGTTGATATGTTACAATCCTGAACACTTAGGAAATGCTAGAGAACTGAAAAAAAAGCTGAAAAAGTGGTACTTGTAACTGGTCAAGTTAACCTTTACTAAGTGCTGAGGGAATGGCATGGTGCACTAAGTTAATCTTCCTGACATTGACCCTTAGTAACATCATACAGAAGCTGATAAGGGATACAAGACGATGACACAATTAGTACCAGCCAACACTTTATCATGGAAAATCTGTAGTTGACAACACCTGAAACTGCTTGTTGACAATACTTTAAAATTTGTTGATAAAGGTAGCTATGTTAGGATACATCATACTTAGACATCTTCTAAACATTTTACTTTCTCTTACTGAATGTTCGGACAATAACATAATCACTTCATAAAATTGGCGTATTTATAATGGTTGACGAATATTTCTCCAGAAAAACATATTATGTATAAAAATTCTTTTCTTTACAGAAATACTTGTAAAAATTAATATATATATATTTAATATGAGCCTTTCTACTATAATCCCACAGGTGTATGTTTTAGCCCTATAATATTCAGTATTTTCACCAGTACTTTGGAAGATTATACGCCACTGAAATATGCAGGTAACACAGAAATTAAGAGTGATAAACTACATTGGAGACAGACCAGTTACATATACTGGCCTGAGTCATTTGGCAGATTTGACTCATCTGAAGAACATGCCAGTGCCAAGGTCCTGTACCTATGAACAAAGAATGTGGGCCATGCCTGAAAGACCAAAGCTCATCATTGGTAAGGCAATATCAGCCAGGAGGACCTGGGCAGCCAGGTGAGCATGAGCAATTTCTGCGCTGCTGTAGCTGAAGGGCAGACTGTGATCCATAGCTGCACAACCTTTAAGGCTGTATTAATTTTCCAGAAAACCACTGAGGTATTCAGATACGGTCAGTAACTTCTAACAATAGAGGGCAAGTTTTCATCAGGCCCTTATCTGTTTTTCTGTTAGCTTGCCCGATACCCTGTTGGAGAATTCAGGTTTTTACAGTATATGGATTTGAGGCTATGAGTCCCCTCATAGACTTAGTCGAGACTAAGCTCCCAAAAGTTTCACAGTCACCAGTGCTCTCCCTGTCTCTAGATATGCTCACATAGCTACCATATGGGCTTCCTCAGGGCTTCCAGCAGTGAGGGATCCAGAGCTTTGGGCCCTTTTGCAGGACAAATGGCGATTTTTTGCTCCCTCATGGGGAGGTAGTTCAGCATTTCCTTCTCTTGCAGGCAGGTAGTCCTGAGAATGATCATTCTTGTTAAAATTTCAGGGTATCTGCATTTCTTGCTAGAAGCATGGAGGCTGAAAGGTTCGGTCCCAAGTTCCAAAACTTCCAGCTCAGACAACTCTTGCTTAGTCAATTAATCTGGTTTCCCTCTAGCTGTGATGTACCAGAAGTCTAAAAAAACCAAGAATCTGCTAAGAGCCTTCGATCTGGACTTGCAACATTTTTCCTTCCTAATTTGGTTTCTTCAAAACCAAAAACTGAGTTCTCAAATACTCTCCAAAATTGTCCAATGTTTCCTCAGATAGAGCATTCACTGTCTATGCTACACAAAGGTAGAAGATGATCACTTATGACCTTAAAAATCTATGGCAAGTACTAGTATATACTAGAATTACTGCATAATTGTTATTGCCAATCAAGCATGTTGCTAAAATTATTAAAAATCTTGCTTTTTCCTAATCAGTAGTATTAGACATACTCATAATGTGATAAAAGTAAAGTGTTCAAGACAAAAATTGTGATTTCCTGAAAATATAATGAGTTGATTATATAAAAAGACAGTTCAAAAATTTATCACCTTGTGACTATCAAGTTACTCAGTAAAGGCAGATTTTCAGTCAGCCATGATGCAAGATTAAAATTTCTACAGGTAAGATTCCTTTACTATTTTTGTAGCCAATGTTTGCGAGATTTTATTTTTATATCTTAAACAATGCACATTATTCTGTGTAAAAGGATTTAAAGAATTTCTTTAAAATCTAATATCTCAAAGAATGAAATAAAATATGTCAAATGTACTTCCCACAGTTAAAATGCTTCTTCTATATTCTCATAATCAAAGAAACATGACCCTGAGAAAATTATAAACCATTTACTTGAGCAGTGTATCTCATATATAGTACTTTGTGCAATCTTCCTAAAAAAATTGTAAACAGACTTTCTACTGCTCTCCTCAGAAAATAATAGGAAAATCCAAATTCTAAAATACCTTTTTCAGGATGTCTGTGTATCCCAAAAGCAATTCATTTTTAATAATTATATTTGTCAGGTATGGCTCCTGATAATCTGAATATGTTTTTAGAAGCTGGATATGTTTTGGAAATACTATTGAACCTGTTTCGTAAATGGGACATTTACCAATTACTTCAATGGGTGCCCAAGTGTCTCACTATGTGAAAGTCAGTAACTATACTCCTATACTGACCTCCACCTTCAAATAGTAGAAGACAAACCAATCATGATTGGAACCAACACTATGTGAAAGAAATAAGAAAATAATATCCTAGATTTAAACTGAAAGTACAGGATATAATTTTTCACAATATATTTATTAATTTACTTTAAGAAGCTATTCTGCTGTTTTCTGCAATTGTCATTAAGTTCTCTGTTAATTTGAACTCATGTAAAATGACCCAGAAGAAAAAAAATGCAATTCTAAAGATTAAGAAGAAAGAAGATGCAGAGTATATATGAACACAAGTTAGGTGAAAATCTGGACTAAACTACTTTAAACTTATTTAAGACAACTAAAAATATCAATGCTTAGCATGTGATCCCTACCACAGTACTTAAACTACAAAGTTATGGCACTATTTCAGAGTTACATTAAGATAACACTGTATCTGTCCTTACATTGCTCCTCAGTGTCCCTCAACCTAGAATGATCCAGGATTTAGGCACTAAGATTTTTTTTCTTTTCAATAAGTTTGTATTTTAAACTATTCAACCAAAATGTGACCACAGATGTATAGATTTATTCGCAACCATCAAGCAGAAGGGAAAATGACGTGAAGGTTCTGAGGAACTAAAATGCGTGGATCAAGTAAACATAAATGTGTTCTCATAGTCTTGTAAATTAATTGTGTTCTAGGATATATGATCTCATTTGTGGTTGAAGGGAGTGGAGTAGATGTCATTTACCTCAGCTTCAACAAGGCTTTTGACAGCGTTCTTGTATCCTGTTATGACTATAATCTGCATAGTCAGTTCTTTAAAATCAGTTCTTAATATTCCAATCCTCTTAATCACACGTGGCCTATGGCCGCTCTTAACAGAGTAGAATGACATTCAGACTCATGGTTTTGACAGAAAACCAGTCCGATTCTCCCAAATATATTTAAGGCACTTGTTTCTGATTTTAAGATCTACAAGACAAAAGA
The DNA here is from genome assembly GCF_036013445.1 of Caloenas nicobarica. NCBI lineage: Eukaryota > Metazoa > Chordata > Aves > Columbiformes > Columbidae > Caloenas > Caloenas nicobarica. The sequence continues at coordinate 20,060,481 of NC_088247.1, read as the reverse complement.
GAGAGAAAACTGCAGGATAGAAAGTTACTCTAAGAAGCTACTGGAATGCTTAAGGAAAAGTCAGGCAGAAGGGAAAGCAATTTCCCTGTCCTTTCAGACCCTTCCCACCACAAACCCAAGTGTACTCTTGGCATGGACATGTGAAATTTAGTTCAAATATTTTATAGCACCCTTTTCAAGTAAAAAGGCAAACTTTGTGAAAAGAACTATCATATTTGAATCTTCCCCTCAGGAAAACATCAGCATACAACCATGCCCTCTTAGAGCAATGTTCCAGAGGGATCTGCAAAGATAGAAGTTACAAGTTGAGGGTATATATTACAAAGCGACCAAACAGGCAGGAGAGCAAATTAAGGACTAGAATATAAATTGCTCCTTTGTCCTCTTCCACTTGTGATGAACACACAAAGCTTTTATTGATATCAAGGAGAGTCCTTCCTGCTGAACAATAGGAGAATATATCCTTAGGACTTGTTCTCAGGCTTTTGAGTGAGAGTCATTCTCCTGCTATAAAGCACAAAGGGAATGCAATCCTTCCATTTTCAGAAGAACAGTGCAGGCAGCAACCAAATCTGTAAATGCAGGCCAGAATAAGCAGAATTTTGGTTAAACTCACAAGTTCACCATTTATTCTTTTTGTGAGTAAATACATTTGGGATTCATTGAGTTACTCTGTTGGGAAGGCAGGAAACACTTTCATGTATTTGCCATTGGCTGTGTGTCAGTGAGAGTGGAAAAGACCCAAAGTGCACACAGCTCATTTGAGCATTCATTCTCTTATTACTTTTTTTGACATTCTTAGATATGAGGAGTGAAAAAGTAGGTGGAAATGAGAGGTAAGGGGAAATAGCACTGGATCTATAGAACTTCTTTCTTGGGAGAGAAGATATCCTTTCAGTAGTCTGTGGTTTCCTAAAGATGCTTTGGATATGTTTAGTGAGTTGGCTTTGGGATATAAGCTGCAGTAGAAGTAGAACTTCCATCTGGAAAAAGAGATGGAGAACATGTCTACACAAGACTTCAAGAAATGAGAAGGAAGATTATTTTCTTTATTGTTGTTGATTCTGAACCAAATTTGCACAAAATTAACTAAATTTCTTCTAGAATTTCTGGTGGCATGGGGCTACATCCCTAAAAATAAAGACATTATCATATTTTTTATCTGATAGTCTAGCAGTTGTTAGTTACATTCAGTGTGAATATGCAAGAAATAGTTTCCCAGTCCCTCCATCTTCTGAAATCAGTTAAACCCATGTGAAGAATTTCTCATCCACCATAAGTCAAGGCAGTTTGGGGTGAACTGTCATCAGCCTCACTGCATGATGATGGTCTCTTTTGCAGAATGAGAATTAAGCATCAACATAATTGCTCAGTGTTACAAATCACCTAGCCACTAAATTATTGAGTCAATCTTCTTATCTTAGTGAATATTTAAATGCTTCAGGTTAGCACTTTGGAAGGGAGATAAACCCCAAAATCTCTTGCAGCCTGGTGTGTACAGTATGGTTCTGAGGGACAGAAGGCCTGGGTCAGAGATTTGGCTTTAAACCTGGATCATCCTTCTCACTTCATTTTGTTTTCACTGTAGACATTTGATGATGCAATGTTGTAGTTCAGATAAAAAGTTTTGTTTCAACTTGAAGCAAAACCTTTAAAAATTTTATTTAAATTTGAAGGTTTGGTTTTTGTTTTTGTTTTGGCTGCTGAACTGAAAAAAAACCCAATGATTTGTTGATATACCAATATCAAAGACACAACCTTTTCAGTTCCAGCATCTCAAAGCTGACCGAAGTCTAAACTTGGCTGTAAGGATGAAAAAGATTGTGCAGAAAAGGAGGAAGCAGAAGGCCTGACCAGAACACACCTAAAAATAGAGAAACAAGGGGATAAAAAGAGCCAGTTGAGTGTAAATGGTTGGCTGATCAGTATGCTCGTCTGGCCATGCTCTGTGCCTGAGCAGCACAGTCTGTCCTACTGTAAGCTCCTTTCTCTTTCCTGGGTGGGAACGCTCCATGTGTCCCTGGTGCCAGCAACTGGAGTGAGCATGAGTGCATGTGATCGCCAGCAAAGATCAAGCTGGACGAACCAGTGAGCAGGTGAAGTGTCCTGGCATCAGGAGGTTCGGTGGGTCCCCAGGTGTGAGCCCGTGTGTCTCTACAGGCAGGAGCACAGGGGCTGGCTATGGGGTCAGGGCGTCCCAGCCAGCTGTGCGCAGGGGTGACGGTCTGCACCAGTGACTGGAGCAGGGCTGCAGCCCTGGGGATTCGTGTGTACAGATGTTGGTAACTGGGGAGACTGGGATCCAGGGGCGGCTACTAGACAGACTGAGAGCAGCTGCTGGAGGGATCCACTGCGTATATATGGAGACACACACATATATACTTTTTCATTAGTGGCTCTGCAACCTGCTCATTCAGAGAATAGGATGAGGCTGTGGGTGACGTCTGTGTCCACACGAGTGCTCTGAGTGTCAGGGTATACCACAGTATAAAAAAGATATAAAGCTACTGCAGAGTGTTCAGAAGAGGGCTACAAAGTTGGTGAAGGGTTTGGAGGCGAAGTTGTGTGAGGAACAGCTAAAGTCACTGGGTTTGTTTGGCCTGGAGAATAAGAGACTAAGAGGAGACCTCCTCACGGTCTACAGCTTCCTCGCAAGTGGAGGAGGAGGGGCAGGCGCTGAGGTCTTCTCTCTGCTGACCAACGATAGAACCCGAGGGAATGGCAGGAAGATGTGCCAGGGGAGGTTTAGGTTGGACATCAGGAAAAGGTTCTTCACCCAGAGGGCGCTGGACACTGGAACAGGCTCCCCAGGGAGATGTCACGGCCCCAAGCCTGGCAGTGTTCAAGAAGAGACTGGACAATGCCCTCAGACACATGGTGTGAACTGTGGGGTTGTCACATGCAGGGACAGGAGTTGGACTTGATGATCCGTGTGGCTCCCTTCCAATACAGGACACTCTGTTTATCTATCTATATCCGTTCAGGATCTGTGTAACCAGCTGTGTATGTATGCATTTATGTACACATGTAGTATATACACGTGCTTTGTGTACATGTGCCTGCTGGGGATGCATCTTCAGCCTTGCTACTGATTGGACTTGGGACCATGGAGCAGCAGCAGCTTCTTCTCTTTTTGAGCTGTTGGATCTGGTATGATTTATCTTCCGTGAAAAATCCTGTTCCCAAACACAGTGTGTCGAAAAATGACAAGTATATGACATCAGAAAGGTTACTTTTCTAATTCTCAAATTGAAGTATGGCCATTTCTTATATTTTGTACAGGAACAGAGGCAGAAAAATAATTTAGCTCATGGCAGACCTAAATTTATTGATTATGGAAGGAAATTAGTGAGAAGAGTGCTTTAAAAGAGAAAATACATTAGAAATTTTAGAAATTTAGAAGCCAATAGGACTTACCGAAATCTGAACGGTTAAATTTCAGCGACATGAAAAAACCAAAAGGTATTTCACAAAAGATTATTAAATCACTTCCATTCCTCACACCTGCTACATGCCAATGGTAAAGGTCCACATTCCTTTAAAAAGGGGCATGATGCTGTGGGAAACAGTCTTGGCAACAGGAACTAAGCTAAACTTGAGTTCAAGTTACAGAGCATGCAAGCACATTCACTTCCATATTTGTTGCATTCCAGTCATGCAACTCATGTTTTATTATTCTATACTACTGAGCAGTACCTAACACCTCATAGATGGCAAATAAATGTGCAACTTCGAGTCCATTTTAGAATGGATCAAGTTAAATCCATTTAAACTAGTTCTGATGACAATTCACAGAATCACAGAATGTCAGGGATTGGAAGGAACCTTGAAAGATCATCTAGTCCAATCTCCCTGCCAGAGCAGGAACACCCAGATGATGTTACACAGGAAGGCTGTGTTTACCTTTCCAATGATGGTAAAACTACTTGTACAGGTCTGACATTTTCTTTCTGGATCAATGGATATGGAAGTTAAATGTTTTGCAAGATGGAAACAGTTTGAGGTGTTCTGAGACACCTCTGAGGGGCTTCAGTAACCTCTGTCCTTACTGGATCCCCAGGGAACTGATCGTGGTTTGTACTCTTCAGTGGCTGTGGTTCAAGGAATCAGGGTCACATTCCATAAAAGAGTTAAATTTTGTATGTCATAATCTACCAATCACAAAAAAACCCCAAAACCGAAACAACTAATATAGGATACCATGGAGCTCATAAGTAACACAAAATGTTCGGTTTTCACTGTTAGGCTTAAACCCACTAGCTTAGGGAAGGCAGGCAAGGTAGGTGCACAGCCTCCATAAAGACAGTCTAATTCATCTTTGATACGTGTGTGTAACCCGTGCTGACACCAACCGCCTGCACATCCTGAGGTGTAATATGTTTCAAAAGACAGGTTTACATTTAACTCATAGGATTTATCACTGAAGACTAATTTCACAGGAGTACATGTTCTGAACAAGCACTAATAGCTAAACACAACTTTACTTCATCTAGATCTTACAAGTATATATAATGGTCTTTTGGATACAGCATGCCTAACGAAAGTTTCCATATTTGTATTTGTCTAATATTTTGTGTGTATGTTTCAATAAGCACATATTTTATTAGCTGAAATGTAACTACATTTGAAGGGCTGTAACCCAGCCTTTTCTGTAACTCTCATATAATATATTAGCACTACACATTTTTAAATTATCATTAAAATCCTGGGAGAATAAAGAACAAGCCAAATGTGGGACACTTTAATAACCTGCACCAATATTGAGGAACACGAACACGTACAGTGCCTATTGTCACACACAGAAATAAGACCACACAATAAAAAGCTGAAGCACAATCACAGAAATTCAGGTCAAAGCGGTCATAACTTTAGAGTTTTAGCTTTGACTTTGAATGTCCTAATGACTGTAATCACAATCACGCTGTGTTTCAACCTCTTCGTTCACTTGAATCACCCACGTTCAAGTCAGGCCCAGAGGCCCTTTGATGGGGGAACCCAGAGCTGTGCCTGCAAACAGCTGGGAGAAGAGCACCTGGCCTGCAGAAACATCCATTCATGACTCGTTCCCACCCTTCAGCCAGAAGCACAGAGCTTCTGGAGAGCTGTAAAGCAAAAGATCATTATGGAAAATTAGAAGAAAAAAAAAAAAAAAAAAGAAATTCAACTGTCCCACTCTGCTCAGCAAATTTCACTTCCAGTTCTGCCGCAGCAAGCGGCAGGCTCGCCTTCAGGATTTCTGAAGAAAAAATACCAAGCCTGTTCGCGTATCTTGTGCATTTTTAATTGGGTTGGGGTTTACCCTCCAGAACTTATCTACATTATCTGAGACTGTAATTAAATTGAGGAGTCTATTGGTTTCTCTTGGACTGATTCACTCTTTCAATGGGGAATGTATAAAAAGACATCATTTTCTGAATCCAAAGAGAAAATAGATCACCTTTGAACATGCAATTTAACATATTTAGTACCGACATGTATTCTGTTTTTCACTGAGAAGCATACACAGATATCTATGATCTAAGATGCCCACAACGAGCTTTTGTAGAAGCCAAGTCACCAAATCCACAAATAAATATTAGTATGTCACATATGCAATTTGTGTGCTTACAAAAACTAGGATATCAGATTTTAAAATCTGCTTTCTAGTACCCAAAACTCAAAAATATACCACAACTATTTCACATAATACTGATCCAGTATTATAGCATCCACTGTAGACAACAGTAATATCTTCACTGGCCCTGAATCAGACTGACAACTATTAAAGCATTTCAGAACAAAAAAGACAAAAACACCACGCAAAATGAAAGCATTATTGGAAAGACGAGACTCATGTTTTGATTAAACACGATTAAACATAAGCTAACTCTAGTGGGTATGTACCATACAAAAGACAAGTATTTCAGGTAAAGAAAGAGGAAACATTTATTAATTATATCCTCTTTTTAATGCTATGAAAACATGCAAGCCTTGCACTTTAGTAAATTATCAGTCTTCACATTGAAAGCAGCACAGTAAAACCAAAAATCCAAAAATCTTAGTCTGTTAAAACTAGCTAATTGTTGTTGCTGTTAAGTATATAAATGAGCATCCCTTCTTTCCCTTTCACTACTATACAGCAACAAAAGCCCATTTCTGGTTTTAGGTTTTGCCTAATTGCAGAGATGGCAAGGGTACTATTTCAGAACTACACAGAATCAGTAACGTTTGTTGCTGTTAGTGTGCAGACCATTATGCTTATCAAACGGTATGTTATAAATAGCTTACAGCTATTAGAAATACAACAACTAGCTGATAAATTAATAAGACAGACAAGCAAAATATCAATCATGGCACTGCTAACACAATTAGCATAAATTAAACACGATCACAGATTACTGCAGCTGTTGCATAAAACAAGAGCACCTACTTACGTTGTTCAATAACTTGCACAGTTCTAACACTAAAACTATACTATAAAATGCTCAAAAGATAAAAGGAGACCACAAGAAAACAATAAAGAATATTCAGTGGTAGTTTTCTGCCCAAGACTTGTTTAGAGCAATTTCTGGAGTTAAAACAAACAAACAAGAAAAAAAAAAAAAAACACCACCGAAATGGATAGGAATTTGTAGATTAACATGTGCAGCAAAAACCCAAATATCTTCCTAGGACAGAAATGACAGCAAGCGTAGTGATAGCTACTGCATAGTGACCTAGCGGCCTATACAAGGCCTGTACAAGTGCTACATTAAAACAGACCCATTATTACCAGCATATTCAGCAATTTCAGTGTTTGCATGAGTTTTGGAATACAATTAAGCTGACATAAACAGTGCCCCTTTAACTCCTGGAATCAAGGGACAGAGTGGAAGTGATTTTATTTTCATTTCTTAATATATATTTATTATATTTTTCCATTTTCTTTTATTTCTTGCCATCACTATGACATCAGAGCACCTGTAATTTCTATTATTATAAATAGAGATTTTTTTAAGCAAATTGAAAAGCACATTTATTCTTAACCAGGCACAAAAGAGACTTCTTCCTCCAGAAGCTTATGCTGTCTGAAGAAGTTTTAAGGTATAGAAAGAATACTACTCATGTTAAATAATTCAAAGCAGTCAAACAAGACCGAATAGGTAGAACTGCCCATATTCAACTCTCAGTTAAAACTTTGCATTCTGACTTAATACAGTTACTCAGATAACAGTGAGACAGATTAATTCTGTTCATGTTTGTAAGATATCAGGATAAAAGAATGAAAACTCAGACTTTCAAAATTATGTCTCTGCATCCTTAATGGCAGTTTTGTGACATACTCTCCTATTATACCACCAGCCACACAGGACCAATGGTGTAAAGATTTTATCTCCGTGATTCATGTTGTAAAGATGGGAAACTGCATCATTAGGCTTTGTTTTGACAACTAGGTGAAAGGACTGAAGTGAATTCTGCATAAAAAGAGCTCCCTTTTCATCCTTGAGTAACAGAGATAAACCTAAGAAGATTTATAGAAGTATGCATGTGCATTATTTTACACGCACTCTGAAACAGTTGACCTGATGCAGGCCCAAGTCAGCATTGGAGAGTGCGGGTGCTTCCCTGTTTTCTGGGCTTCTTTTCTCCCCAAATTCCATGTTAAAGTCCTTAACATTAAATTTAGGATCTGAGGCAGCATTTCTGAAGAGAAAATATACCTTTAATATAGTTATTACGCTGTCTGGGTGAGAGAATGTTTCTTGGCAAAGAAACTCTTTCATGAAGAAAAGGCATTCTGGCAACCAAAGACATTGAAACAGGATGTCCAAAGTTCCGACTGTTCTTTCCACCTATGCGAAAGGGCCAGGGCCAGCAACAGGAGGAGAATCTGCCTTTATAAAATTTGCAACAGCAAAAAGGCTTAGAGCTTCTAATTTTTGTGGTTTTATGAAGTTCTGACATAAACCAGTGGTTGACAGGTCTGCAGAAGGCCTTCAGAACCAAAAAGGTCAAATTTTGGTCAAAGATTTATAAAATAATTTTAAAAGCACCACATATTACAAAGGTGTAATGCAAAATTATTTCTCTGAGCTGCACATCCTTAAGAGTTGATACATCACGTCAGATATCAGATAACAGTATTATATACACAGAAAACTAAATTTGAACTTGCATGCAAACTCAGACGCTGTAAATATGTATATATAAATGTAGATGTACAAATGAAACAGTTAAAAATATCTGAAAATATATGTCATCTTCCTAACAGATGACATAGATACACCACATCAATGTGCTGAAAGTCATGCATGGCTGTGCTCTGTTCTATTAGATCACACTGGCCTATAATGCAACCTAATATGCAGATCCTTGAACTCATCTCATGTCCCGCTAACATAAAAATTGAAAACATTCATTTATTTAGACTGCAAGTCTTCCAGGGCAGGGCATATATTTGTACAGCATTTGGCGGAATAAAGTTCTGGATTGTGATTACAGCCCATAGGCATTATAGTACTACAAGTAATATATGCAATAGCATGTACATATACACTCACATTTTCAAGGCTGAGCAGAGATATTTAGCCTAACAGCTACCTAACGCCAATGAAAAAAGCTAGGTAATGGATAACCCAGAAGTACTTCCCAAGAAAACATCCTACTGTTTTCATGCAAACGGAGAAGAAAGCCACAAGAAGCAAAAATCTCGCTGAAAATTGCCTAAATACAGACACTAGAGCTTGATATTATAGTTGTCTGAAGATACATAAGGACAAAAACATAATGGAGAAAAAGACTTGCAAAAGACATAGTAATGCCAATAGATTTCTCAAAAATAGAGTCTTTCTGTTTAACTCAAGGTGGTATTATTCAATCGGGAGAAGAAAAAAATGAATATTAGCAAAAACAAAGGCAGGAATTGCATCTTCATTACAAGTAATGGAATTACACAGATTTCTATTCTTCCTTACTAATTGTGCATTCTCAGCAGAAGGGGAACTGCAGATGAGAAAAACACTGCAAATTTTGGACTGCCATTAGATTTAGTACAGTTATCCTGGAGGTTAAATCAGAGCCTTAGCAGAACACAGCACCTCCACATTTGTTTAACATTTATATTGTGCAATACCTATCACTTTATGTTTTTAAAAGCCACAAATACTGCAGCTTCTCTTTGCAATCACAAGACCTACGAAGATTCTTATTTTAAAGGGAAGTTTAGATTTTTGTATAGCTGGTGCTACAAAGAGCACCTTTCAGAAAATAATCTCATATTATTAACTACCATTTTTATGTCAGGCTTTTTTTCATGCTTAAGACACAGGTGAAGGTTCTTCCTATAACATCTCTGTTCCTTTCTTTCAAAGCTTATGGGATTAGCTGGCATTGCCTACCTACAGCATGCGGTCGCAAAGCTTGAATTACACCTAAGTCCTAGACCTTGTGTTTGGTATTGGTGAGGCAACTGATAGATCTGAGAGCCATAAAGTAGGAAGTTAAAGGTACAGGAATTTAGATGTAGCTTAACCTCTTCATATTTAAACCATATTTTCAAAAGTGTTACTCATTTGAAATCACTGAGGACATCTATAGATAGTTTCTATAATAGCAGGTTTGCAACTACTCTGTTGTTCTTCCTTCTTTCTTGAGTTCATGGATCATACCCTCTTGTGAATTGGAGCATAACTAATCTGAAAGGGAACTGTCTTTTAATCACACTGGGTATCTCCAAATTTAATTTTCACATCCCTTTAGTCATAGTGTCCCATTCTCTGTGTCTTTCTGGTTGAAAAAAATAACAGAGTACCACAGGACCAATAATTTCAAAATGCCATCAGATACTCCTGTTACAGCATAAAAGGAAAGAGTGAAAACTAGTAGCAGAGGTTGCAGAAAGCCATAGAATCGGTGCATTATCATCACATGCTACCTAGGGTTATCAGTGGAATTTGAAAAGTAGCACTGAGAAAACACAGATAAAGTAATACTTAAAATGGTTGTCCTTCTATCTGTTTCTTCACGTTCATTTATTTTCTAAATTATTTTTCATCTTCCATTTCATTATCTCTGCTGGATGTCTCTGCACACACTCACAGTATTTGTCATGCATCAGCTACTCGGGAAGGAAATTAAATGGTTAAATTTCTGACTTTTTGGGGAAAAGATATACATATTTAAGATTCTTTCACTAAAAAGTATATATTTCATTATCAATTCAGGAACCCTCTACAGTGCTGCAGGTTTTTGTTTGCTTTCGATTAAGAAAAGCCTTAAAAGTGACAGTGATTAAAATTCGTCTTTGTGAGGAAAGTAGAACTGGGTTTGAATAAGAAGTAAATCTGAAACCTAAATCTCCTAAAATACAGGTTTTAGAACGGAAACCCAGACAGACCTACAACTACAGTGGCGTTCACAGGCACCATGGTGATGTCTGCTTTTTCAGGCTGCACAGAACTGTAACACAGCAATAGCTTCTGTGCTTTATTCCTCCAGGTTTTCAGGTTTCCATGGAAATGAGTGGGAATCCCAACACAAGGGAAATATAACAGGCTATCCATCTCACACCATGGTGCTGGATCTCTGAACAGCTGATACACGAAGCACTAATCACAAGAATAAAAATACACATAATACAATACTACACATAATGCTGGAGCCAAAGAAAACAGTTATGACTGTGCCTTAAAGGAACACATGTAAACTACTGCCCTAGTAGATAAACAAACTCTGCAAGAAAAGGCTTTACACATTTTTGAAGCCGCCCAGTATACAAATACAGGTACTGTATGATGTTCTGAAACTAATTAATTGAGCAAGTTATAGCTAATTAAAGCAGAGCCTAATTTTCCTATTGCTGGCTACACAGATGGTGAATTAAAAAGCATCTACCTTTTGAATTGCAATTTAAATTATGTGTGGTATTAACATTCTACTAACACTAATGTCCAAAGACACATCAACTGCTGCCTTAAAGAATGGATAGACCATTTGCAAAAAATTCCCTCTGTAGCAACACAATGCCTTTATTTGAATGTTGAGGATTCATGCCGGTTCTTCTGCCCTTTTTGCATAGAAGTGGCAGGGTCGCATGGTTTCTCCTTATTTGCTATTCATATCTAAGATTCACGGAATTGTTGGTATGGTCACATAAATGCTTTTAGTGTTAATGAACTGTTGAAAAATAGAACCAGCATAATCCTTAAACTTCCTTAGATCAGGAAGAAAAAAAAAAAAAAAGAAAAGTTTTAGCCTGTTTGAGTAAGTTTTCTCTCTGACCGGGCAACAAATGTGAACAAGTGTGTTCTACCACTTTTGTTGGTTCAACTGGAATCGCTCCAGGCTCATTGCTGGACCTAACACACCGTATTTTTCCGATTAGATGCACACAACGGTTGGAGTCTTGCAAACAAAGTGGAGTACATTTTAGGATGAAGCCTTGGAGCATACAAAACAATATGCTAAGCCCTGCAGACAGGCTGCTGGACCTCGTAATGATATCTCCTGCTCCTTGTTAGGCTCATCAGCCATGTGGTAGGAAACAAAAAATCATGAGGTGAACAAGATCTTTTAGACTGGGAGAGGAGAAAGAAAAATAATTGAAGATTATAGAATTGCCAGAGAGAAAAGGACAAAACCCCTGCGTGGCATTCTCCATGAGGAGAAATACAGCATAGAAGTATTGAATGTCAACAGTGACCGACCATAGGGCCTAGGCAAGTATGCAACTTCTGTACCAAAAGATGAGCAAACATTAGCACAAGCTGTGGGCAGGCTCATCAGGCTTTGTGAGGCGCGACTTCCCCAGGGGTACAAAGCAGCACTGGGACTCTATATCACTGCACTTGTACAAGGTCAGCCTTCACCCAAACCTAGAAAGTTTCCTTCCCGTACCATTGGTTGTATGACAAAGAACAGTCATCTCAAAGTGATTCTATTATGACATCTCAAACAAGAAACAAGAGGTAAGGAGTTATCTCAGTCGTGTCTGTATGAAATGGGATTACCAATTTGCACTTTTTTATGAAATACTTCTGTCAGTGTGTCAAGAACATCACACTGAGCTTTGAGCACTGGCTGACTAAGTAGTGGTGCCTTCCTAGTGTTTTACCTGACAATGGATTAACGATTCATTAATGGCTTGGCCACCGCCCAGCCCTATTGAACTTTGTTTACCTTTGTTTACCTTTGAGGCAGGTGACAACTCCACAGAAACAAGCTCAGGAAACAGCATCTCTGAAACTAGAGGAGAAAGCCTGCCTGTGACAAGAAGGTCAAAACCTTTTCCTGCCTGAGGTAAATCAGCAATGAAAAAGAATTAAGAAGCCCATTTCCTGATCTAACCCATCATTTCTATGCCTGTATGGCATTTTGACAACTAACTATTGACAACTAACTATTAGTGGTGTTAGGCTATAAGCACAGTCATTGAAATTATCCCTCTTTTGGTGGATTATTTTGATTTTCAGGTAAGCACCACTTAGCTGTATCGCCATAACTAAAGGGATAGCGACCTGTGGCACGAGGGAAGGAACAAGAAGCCAGCAACAGAGATGGACAAATATTCCTTAAAACGGCTTCAGCACTGAGAAAATGTGACGCAATAGTTTAGCTGAGAGGCACAAGTAAATTTCAAAGAGGTGAGGACCATTTGTTCACATAAAGTGAGGCTGACACAAACATGAAGTGCCTGGATTAGAGCAGGTTCAACCTGAAGCTGCCATTGAGATGGGACAAACTGAACTTGAGTGAGTCTCTCAGCCCCCATATATGTAGGTGCCCTAGGAAATAGTTAAATATCTGTAGCTCCATGCTCCTAAAAAGAGCATCTGCAACTCCTACCTGAGGTTCACCAGAAGTACTACTGGTTGCTTTGTCACATTCTGGCTTTGTTTATCCACAACCACTCCCCAAGACTAATTTCAATATTCAAACTGTGCTTTCAGTTCTAGTTCTGTTGTGATGAAAAAAAAAAGCTAAACATGCCTTATTTTTTTCAGTGTATAAAATATTTGATTTTTAACATGTTTCTATATCTGTCTGCACCAATCATGTGCCCATAACCTTTCTATGCTACAACAAATGATGATAATAAAGAACAGCAAATGGCAACTACAACAGTAATCATGTCACATTATTTATACATCAGTGGCTGAAGTATTAATTATCATATTCAATATTTTTTGTATATTTCTTTGCAGAATCTATGTGAAAAAATCACTACTTGTTAGTTAAAATATGCCCAATGAGCAGTTGTTCCCACATTCAAAGACCTGTTATTTTTAAGTATTGCTTTATTATTATTTGGTAAAAAGTCATATTTGTTTCTGCTGGCTGGGTGAGGGATGGTCATACAGTAATTTTGGGCTCATTCCCTGCAAGTTTCCGAGCAGGCTACAAGTACCCATCCAGCACACAGGCCAGTGAAAGAGGTGAAGGAAAGCCTTTAGGTGCAAAAGGCAGGTGGGAGCAGAGAACGGAAGAAGAGGAACTACAAGGGATTTGTTGCATGATAAGGGACATTATACAGAATGAGATTCTTATTACATGCAAAAATATACACAATTGATTTTAATTTGATTGGGGTTTTGATGAGTCCTTGTAAGAAGGTTTGACTGGAGCCCAGGCCTGCCTAACCTCTAGTGTCTGGCCTTAGGCCCTGGCTTTCTGCCCTGTTCTCTGGCTCCCTAGTACTGCAGCTGGCATTGCCTGCTTTTGTTGGCCATCAGTCCAAATTATTTTCTCTCTTCATTTTCACCTCTCCCATGGCTGTGGAGCAGGTGGGAGGTCAGTGCCGTCACTCTTCCCCTCATGCCCTCACTGCTTACCACCTTCCCTCTTGCGCCTTTAGCAAAAGAAACGAAACATAAACCGGATGAGGAGACAAAGCAGATGGATTTATGGCAGGAAGCAAAAGGGACACACTGTTAAAAGCCACCTTCTCCAGAGGCATCCGAGCATTAAGAAGAAAAGCTAGAGCCAGGCACAGTCAATAATGCAACTGAAGAAGAGGGATAGTACCAGCAGCCAAAAGCATCGGCTCTGGAACTCGGCAAGAAGATACAAGCAGAAGTGGGACAAAATGCCTCTGAGGCAGGTGAGAACACCAGTACTAAGTAGGGAGAGGCTGCCAGATAAAGGGAGATAGATGTGGTTGAAAGGTAAGAATACGGGGATAAACAGTTTGGAACATTTTTAGGGACACCTGTGTTCCTAGCAGAACAGAATAAACTGTATGTGAAGACTTCAAGCATATGCCTACACTGTGCAATAAATTGCTGCACGAAGTCTTCAACTCCCTCCTCCTAGATTACACCAGAGGAGCCAGTTCTGGCACCAAAGGCAATGTACTAATAGCAGGCTCTGTAGGGCAGTCAGACTACTTAAAGTAATCAAAGGAAGGGATAATTAGCCTTTACTCAGTCATGCTAAAACAGTTATGATTTTTCTGGGTCATGAGCCTGCACAGCATAGCAGCATCAAGCCACGTAAGCAGACCACATAAGGTCTAGTGTCTGTCCAGCAAGTGCAAATGACTATTTCCTTCTAGTGGATAATACAGTTATAGGGAAATTGCAAATTCTGTGCAGATGATGTCCAAGGTACAAGGGAAGAAACCGAAGTGAATTCAAGTAGCCTATCAATAAGAGGTATGAAGACAAATCTCCTCCATTAATTTTACTACAGCTGGTCCTGCTGATGAGTAGATACATGGTGGCTCAGCTAAGATTCCTCTTTGCAAACTGAGTACTGGGCATTTTGTGTGACAAACGGCAAAACGTATGGTACGGACTGCAGGAGCAGGGGGAGCTGCTTGGCTCACCCACTAGCATGGTCAGTCTGCAGACCAGTGAACTATTTCTTCATGAGCTCCAGCCTGTGTAGGCAATAAAAGTGACCCCCAAAGCCCTTGAAGGAGGATTTTTCAGAGGTAGCTGTGTAACAGCCTCCAAAATCGGACTGCACAATGGGACAGCAAAATTTCACATAGCAGCAGTGCTGCAGCTGTGCTCAAATCAAAGCAACAGAGTATCCCATAGGCCAGCAGAAGTGAAAAACAGTCACAGTCTGTCCCAGTATCAGCTGTATACCGGGACTGGGAGAGCACAAAGGTGAGTCGAATCAGCACCAGACCCCATCTGCGAGGTTATGATTGCAATGACTACAGGCTTCAGGCAGAATCCCACTGTAATTCAATACAACTGAATGCATTTAAGGTTAGATTACAGCAGAATTTCCATGCAGTTACACACTTATTTTGAAATCAAGAAGAAAAGAACTCACTGTGTCAATATTATACTGAATACAGGAGAATTACCACAGAGTAAATTTTGTTTTAATAAAATGTTTACAATTAAAATTAATGTGTTATGCACACAAGATATCTTTTTGGACTAAAATATAAGATTACCTTTCCATGGGTGGTTGACTGTGCCTTAGTGTTTAACACCTAAAATGGAATTTAATAATGGTTGATTTCACATCAAAAAATGAGGAAGCGAGGATGTATAGCTACATATATGACATTTAGAACATCCAAATTTGAATACCAGGCAAACTGTTTTTATTTTCCTTATTCTATACGCACTGCTCGCACAGATCATTGGCCCACTTAGAATAGTACTATTCTTTGGCTAAAAGCAGATGCTTCAGAGAAAGGAACTCTTTTGCCCCAAACACTCTTTCTGACCATGCAAACATTCCTACTGCCTACATCTGATGTCGATTAAACTGGGTCTTGCAGTATAACTTCTAACTTCTATAATTTCTAACTTTGGCTGTGTACTTAAAAAATTATTCAGACAAGAATATCTGAAAAATCTTTCCCAACTGTAGATCTCAACACTGTAACAATGAAACAGGGGATTCAAATGTCACTTTTCTTCACATCTGTTTGTCTTCCTGTGCAACTTGTGCAATTTCTGTAACACTCTAGAGTAACAAAAAAATAGAGTTTTATCACACAGTTAAATTAAGTCAACTCAAAGGATAATTAAACATAACTAAGACAGTAACAGAATACCTGTATCAGCTCCTGTATACTGTAATGAGTTGCAAACGTGTGACACCACTGACATTTTACATTCTAATAAGCTTCTCTTGCAAATACGGCACGTCTAGGCTCTTTTACATGCCATTTTTATTGGCTTAAAAAGAAGAAAGGTGTCAATCCAGAGACAGACTTTCTTTCTTTCAAAGCACTGGTCAGCAGATGGTAGAAAAAGCGATTCAGATCCTCAAAAGGACCTGATGTTCTTGTTTTCTCTCTATTTTAGGATGCAAGTCCTGTTATCACTGAACAGAATGACACTTGCAGCAGGTACAGCTGACACATGGAAATATGTTGGATCAGTCTCACTAATAGGATCTATGCATTTGCTAGAGAAATCAAACAAATAGGGACCACTTGGACAGGCAGGTTCAGAACCTTACTCACAGTGAATTTTCTGTGCGAACATTTGCAAGGAAAGATACCAGATGGCTTAGGCATGTATTACACTGACATATACATAAATGTGTATGGAGATATACAAAATAGGAAGAGTTGTGACCAAATTAGGGCACTACATTACATATGTATAGGGCAGGGCAGTGACACAGGAGAGCGACCCTGGAAGATGAGGAGAAAGGATGCTAATGCTACAAAAACAGATATTAGACACTAGCATTTCTTCCAGGCAGCCAGACTCTCCACATAGATATACTGTGTTGAGGATTTATGTGAGAGGTTCACTTTAACGCTGTGAAAATTATGTGTTAAGATCCTCCATACACTGATTGGAAGACTGGCTTCATCGATCACAGGTGCTCATGTTAAAATTTCTGGTAGGAGTTTCATAACTGATGTATTTGCTTTGCTGGGATTCACTTTGCCCGCCCAGCCAAGCAAAAGCGCTACAGCAGCAGTCACCAGCACAGAAGGCTGGTTAGAAAGAAAAGTGACAGCCTCAGAATTGAGAAATGAGCAGTACCCATGCATGGATGTATTGGTAGGAAGACAGTAGGGGGAGAAGGGAAGAGCACTTACTGATACAGCAAAATGTAAAAAGACAGCCTAAATATGCACTTAAACTGACAGACAGATCCCAGCCTTCCTCACACAAGAATCCTGAGGTCTCTGTAATCCACCAAAGTCTTAACAGAATCCTTAAAATGAAGATATTGTCTTTTTCTTCAAGAATGGCAATAGGGTACCTTTTAAAAAGAACACTTTACTAAGACAGGTCAGAGTATATATTTAAGAGCACATCTGCTTGGTATTAAGAATCTTCTACATAAGGGTACTGTGCCTGGCTAGGATATAATCCATTTCCTTCATAGTAGCTCATATGGGCCTGTGTTTTAGATTTTTGACCAGACCAAGACTGATAACTCACTAATATTCTAGCTTTTGCTGAACAGCGTTTGCAGTGTCAAGGCCTTCGCAGTTTCTCATTCTGCTCTGCCTCTCAGTGAACAGGCTGGGGAGTGTGCAGTAGGTTTGGAGGGGACACAACCAGGCAAATGACCCAAACGAACCAAAGACATATTCCATAGCATGTGACACCGTGCTCAGCAATAAAAGGGAAAAGTGAGGGTTTAAGGAGGTTAGTCATCTTTTGCATGGGAACTGGGCATCAGTCTACCTGTGGGAGGTGGTCTGTGATTGCCTTTGCATCACTTAGTTTGTTTTCTTTCTCTCTTCTTCCACTTCTCCTTAACTGTTAAACAATATATATTTTTTAATCTTGATCCCCAAGTTTTCTTGCTTTTACTCTTCATTTCCCCCATCTCACTGGGGGTAGCAAGGGACGAGTGAACATTTGCGAGGTACTTAGCTGTCCACTGGGGTTAACCCACAACAATAAGAAAATGGCCAAGAACAGGTATTCTGCATTTTGAAGGGCTTTTGTTTGTTTCTTGTACTTTAACCTAATCCTGTATCAAAGGAGACCAAGTTAAGTTTTTAAAAAACCCAATACATAATGTGGAACGGGAGTAGCCACAGGAATGCCTGTGGAGCCTTACATTTGCCCAGCATTTCCCTCAGTTTCTACAGATTCTGTCTGAACTGACTTGGTTGTGCTTTCAGTGTTAGTTACCTGGAAGGTATTTAAAGCAGAAGTCCAATACTTTCATACCTCACCTTCTGTTCTCATTTCATTAGCTTCAAGTTATGTTTCTCTGTTACATTTGCATGGCAAGTGATTTGTCTCTTGAGTTCATCGATGTGCCTTTCTTGAAACAGCCTGTCTTGTTGCTTATTGTACTTCTCCTGCAGACATTGTCTATTGCTTTTGAGACATGACCTGTTCGGTTCGGTTACTTTTTGGGAAGCCTCTGCTACGATCAAGCAGGAACCACGCTTATTATCACAGCAACTACTTCAAAGAGCTACTGAATCCTTTCTAACAAGTCTGAGCAAAATTCAGCTCTGAAGTAGCCTAGAGTTATTTTGAATTACAGCAGGAACTAAGTCGATTAGTCTAACTTTCCAAATCTATTACCTTTCCTGCACACTGATGAGCCAGCGGGCGTGTGTGTGATTTTGGCCCGCCAGACTCTCAGAATACACAAGATCTGAGTTCTTCAGGACTTTTTGAATCACAGAAGCACAGAATGGTTGGGGTTGGAAGGGATCTCTGGAGATCAGCTAGTCCAGCCCACCTTTTACCTCAGTGAGTCTCTTTCCTTCACTGTCTAACCAAATTTCCTGACCAATTTGTATGACCAACTTCTTCTAAGTTCAAGACTTCTATCCTATTGTTAAATTGATGTGAAGTTTCAAGTTATTGCTGGGGAGGTGAATGAAACAGAGAAAGTGAGATTTCACATGCCTCATTTTCTTATGAAACCAGCTTAAAATATTAAGTACTGGATATGAAGTGTTAAACAGAGACAGGAAAGATGGTGAATTTAACATTGCATCTGACTTAAGCTGTGTGACATGCCAGTCACTTGGGTTGTATAACCTCTAATTTCTGTCCTTTCCTCCTTCAATGATCCCATTTTATAGGATTTGAATGAACTCAAATCAAAGCAAAAATGCTTCTCTATAAAAGTCTCTATACACAGGCCCAAGCTTAAGAGTTAGGGTTTTACTTTATTTTTGATCCAGTCCTCAAAGTCTATGAATACAATCATGTCCACCATGTGAATCATAAGAAGAAAACCTCTGGGATGATTGCAACCCTATAACACTTATATATTATTCATAAATATCCTGAGCTACATTACTTGGTCACATGATTTCAGAGGCATGACGAATGTAAATGGAGTATTTTTTCACAAAATGTGGTATGTAAATGGATTATCAACTATCACACAATTTATCCAAAATCATGCAATCTCACTGAAAAGACTCACTAGCTTGAGTGAGCTTTGGGTTATCTTCTGCACTGGAAAGGGTCAATGAAGGACAGAATAATCACCATGAATTGGCATGGTACTTCTGCTGAAGAAAGCAGAGCAATGTGACCCAGTGAACAGCGCACAGGGATTCAGGTGGTGGAAGTTCTGATCTTATTTTTGCAGGTAGGTTCTTGGGTCACTTTTGACAAAGGACCTTATCTTTACATCCTGTTTCCCCATCTCTATAATGGGAATGGCAATGCTCACTTTTTCTGTGAAGTTTTTAAAAATACATTAATAAAGAACCTTATTTAAAAGGTCCGTTTACATTGCTTTTACTAGGTAAAGAGATGTGGCCAGAAAATGACAAGAATTTCTTACTTGCCATGACAAAGCGAATGCAAAGACAGCTAGAGATGAGAAAGACCAATGTTATGTACAGTACACTATGAGGTCAATGTCTACACTAGGACTCTTGGGTTTGGTTGGTTGGTTTTATCCCTACTGTGAGTCAATTGAGTTTTTACCTACTGTAAACTTAAAGCATGTCACAAAGGGAAGGGTAATATTAAACTTTGTTACAAAGCAGGAAAAAGATTTTACAGATATTAAACTCTAACATACAGCTTTACTATTTAGCACAAAACACATTATTGTGTTCATTGCTAAGAAGTTTTGTAAAACATAGTTCCTCAGCACACCTCTAGAGCCATCAGACAGGCTTTACATAGTGATTCTCCATAGGTCATCAAAGCATGTAAAGATAAAACTCCACGTTACTCCTAAAAAGCTTGTATCTTGCCTACTGCCCATTCAACCACTATTTCACCTGCAAAAATGAAATCCTGTAGGAAGCTCCCCTGTACACTTTTTCCAGATTTCTTTCTTTGCTTTTCTCTGGAGATAACAGGCACTTAGTTTTGAGTGAATCTACATGACTCTTCACATTTTTTTAAAGACTATAAAATGCTTAATGTGCTCATTTTTAGGTGTCTTACCCTCTGACAAAAGTTTCTACTCAGTACCCACTGTAGTAAATCACATCAATTTTTTTTATTGTGCCCACCGGTGCTAGTTGTCGTGCATAATGTACCTGGTTGAACTGTGCCCAGCAGGAATGTGGAGTGCCCAGGCTCTACCAGAAAACCTTCCACTGGCGCTCATACTTTAGTGCCCACAGAACGTAACAGGAATTTGACAGACAAATCTCCCCAGGCTCAGCTGCTGAACTTAGTAGGTACAGTCATACTGCACACTTCTTCACACTTCTTTCCTTCTAGAGGTCATCTTTATCGTTTACTATAAACTGGCTTAAATCGACACTAAAGACCTACTATGACAACTGCTGGCCTTTATCATATATGCTTAGGATGACAACTTCCCAGATAGAACACTAAAAGGCAATAAGCAGTTCCAAGTCTGCATGTATTTAAAGAAATGTTATTTAAGGTAACAGTGCCATAGGTAAAGGAATCAGGATGATTAAAGGACAGTAATGACAACATTTTTAAAGTACAATAGCTGCATTTATGTACCCTAAACCCAAAATTTATATACTTTAATAAGTGTCCTGACTTAACAGTGCTGAGCATTTATCATTGTCCCTTGAGTTCGCCTGGACTGTTTCTTGGTTCCAACTGAAAAAAGGCTACACATTCAATTATCTGAAAGTCCTGTTGACAAAGTTGGTCCAGAAATGCCACATTACATACAGCTCACTTTGGTCAGCCAGCTACCAAAGAAGAGTTGATAAACAGGAGATGCTATAAAAAATGTACCTAATTTGACCAGTGGATCCATTAGCATCAACACAGATAATTTAACTTGTTAAATGGTATTAGGCCCAGACTTTAGGAAATTTGTGCCAGTAAGATTAAGTCTGTATGTAAGCAAGCCACATTTTAACAAGTCAAATAGCACTGCAATCAAAGGCAGTATTATTCATTTTTTTAAAATATGGAACAATGGGGCCAGATGAGGAAAGTCCAATTGCCATATGCCAGCAGAATATCTAACTTGCCAAAGGGAGGTTTTAAGAAAATGGATTCTGTTCTTTGTTTTTGCTGTTTCTCTTTTTTTTTTTTTTCTCCATTAGGATTATCAGTTTTCAAATGCATTGGCTGTCCTCTTGTACTTGTCCTCTGAGAAAAGTATAAAGAAGACTCTCCAAAGACCATTAATTAATATTTTATGTTTTCATCACATTAGAATTAGACTTATCTTTTTTAAAAGCCCAGCTGTGAACATATTGAATTTAGGAAAAGTAAGAAGTAGAATCAGAACCTATACAGAAGTCAGATCTATACCAAGATTTTCTTGGCTTTACGGGCTTTGGCTGAGATGGTGTTAATTTTCTTCATAGCAGCTCCTATGGTGCTGCTTCGTAGCAGCTCCTAATTGTGACCGAAACGCTACTGATAACACAGGGATGTTTTAGTTACTGCTGAGCAGTGCTCATGCAGCATCACGGCCTTTCCTGTTCCTGCCACCGAGTAGGTCGGGGATGGGCAAAAGGTTGTGAGGGGACACAGCTGGGACGGCTGACCCCAACTGACCAAAGGGATGTCCCACACCATATGACATCATTCTCAGCAATAAAAGCTGGAGGAAAGAAGGAGGAAGGGGAACATTCAGAGTTACGGCATTTGTCTTCCCAAGTAACTGCTACGCGTGATGGAGTCTGGCTGTCTTGGGGATGGCCGAACAGCTGCCTGCAATGGGAAGCAGTGAATGAATCCCTTGTTTTTCTCTGCCTGTGTGGACAGCTTTTGCTTTACATTATAAATTGCCTTTGTTCCAGCCCAGGAATTTTCTCACTTTCACCCTTCTGATTCTCTCCCCCTGTCCCACTATGGGAGGAGTGAGCAAGGGACTGTGTGGGATTAACCCACAATACTGACTCACTTTTCTCTTTCTCTACTAAGTGCCCACATGGGACTATTGTTAAATATCACCCAGAAGAGGTGAATCGAACTTAAAGTAGGACATTGGGTCCGCCTGTAGCTAAAATACAGACTTTGCACAGAATAGAACTGGGATGAAAAAACTCCAATATTTGGTCTATCCCGTCTTATAATTTGCCAAAATTGTATGGTTCTACCCAAAATATAAAATTTATAGCTTTTACAAGCTATTTGCCTCTGCAAATTGATATGCAAATAACGTTAAAAACCTTTCTAGATTTGATGATCAAAGAAACAGCCATTCACTGCGGCTATCAAGATAATGTAATATTGAATGAGATGATTAACTAATAGTATGATATTGTACCTCTAAATACCTGTAGTACTGAAGGCTAAGTACACCGAATTAGAGACTCCTTTCTTATGTTTTCATATTGATTTATATTGTGCAGATTGTACACTAGCACAATTAATGATGTAGTATCAATACTAGTAGGGTGCTGTCGGAGTTATCACATAATAAATAATTAACATCTTAACTTCCAGAAAATGATAGCACTGTTTATTGTACTCCCCATTGTGAAATTCAGAGGATTTTCACAAACTGTAGGTAATATTTTGACACAGTTAATCAACAAGGTTACTACCAGGTGTCTTTTACTAAGAAAAACCACTTAGCGCTTAACAATCCTAATATAGTCCATACTTAGGACTTCCATGTAGTTCTTTGCCCTGTAAGGTATATTATACTATGTTTGCATAAACACCCCAAGAGCGCTAGTAAGCAATGAATAAATGTCCTTAATATGTGATTATTATCAGAACATTTAATCAATCATTCAAATCATGAAAGTCTAAGACACTGTAGATACTCCAATCAGACCTTCAGTGATTTTGACTGGCACACACACAACCTGGCCTCCCAAAGTGTGGTCTCAGCCTTACCGAGGACAATTCGATATGGATGCAAAAATGCATCTAGAAATGCAATATGTCTAAATGCCTAGATACCCGATTTTCTTTTTACATTTGTCTTCAAGCCCTGGTTTCATAGATTAAGCATCTGCATAAATCCCACGAGTTGAACTTGAAACTGCCAGATCAGCAGCCCTGGCGAACAAAGTCTTCAGCTACTGAAAGTTTAGATACAGAGAAAACGGCTGGCACTGAGTAGACTTGATATAGAGGTTTGACTTTAGGTGTAAAAGTAGTCCTTTCAGTCTTTAACATCTATTTCATTGTTTTCAGTTAATAGCAATTGTTCTCTCAGAATTAAAACTGAAATCTCCATTTTATTTAAAGCCAGGAACTACAGGTTAGTATAGTAAAGACTGTTACTCCCCAAAAAAACGCCTCACCCTGGAGAAAAAAAACCAACTTATTTCATAATGAAACTTTTCAGTAACTCTCTCCTAAATATGCAAAACAAAATTGCTTCAGAGTGTCTTGCACAATATGTCTGAAGAAAATACATACGGATACTGAGATGACTTGATAGTCTAATATAGAAATCTTTTATGGAAACACTTAATAAGATCTTTTTCTATATTACACAATTCAACAGCAGTTGAAAGTTTCTTGAGTGGCCATTGAGAAAATAGGCTATTTGCTAGTATAATTTTAACCAACACACAAACAATGCAGATGTCTTGCATTTATAATGTTAAAATATTCCTAATAACCACAGATTAAAATATTATGCAAATATCAAAATCTGTTCACTCAGAGGATATTTTTTCCAGATAGATTTTGGTATTTCAAATTTAAATCCATTTTCACTAGAATAAAAGCCAAAAATTTTCAAATTCTTTCACAAAACAGAATTTGCCCTACTGGAAGTAATCAGTACTTCTCAGGAAGATATGTTTGAGATGTCCTGACAGTATCTTCGTGCCCCAATGAGTGTCACCTTGTCTGACCTGTCACAGCTGTACTGTTGCTCTCCCATCAGCCCCAGTGTGGAAAGAGGTCAGGTCATGGCAAGACAAATCGAGGTAACAACTGCATCGTTTCATCCAGTCTACTCAGCTATAATGAAAAGGCAAACAGTAGTTCTTGCTGCCAAGTTCATCTGTCTTGCTGAGGTGTATAATTACAGTCTGGAGCTTCTGACTGCGAACCAAGGGCAGAATCTGTTCCCTCCATGCACTCTGTGAGTGCTCAGCAGAACTGTGAAGTGCCCCATCCGCAGCACAGCTGGGACCGGGCTTTCTCCACCTTATCCCGCTGCGGAAGGTTTTGCATGGGTCTCATTACTGCCAGCACTAAGATAAGGATAACATCACATAATTAGTACAAGCAGTGATTACTGGACACTCTGAACAAAGGGAGCATGAAATGGAAGGCTCCCTATGCTATGTGCTACAGATCATTTCCAATAAGGTTTTGAAATGTCCCAACTGTGAGTGGATCCCACATGTTCACTGTGTTTCATCATCTCGGAAGCAATTAAGTCTTTCCAGTTGTCTTAGTAGTAAACCATGTACATTACAATAAAGCCTTATCTTCGAGGCAAACCCAGGTACAAAATAGAAGAGTAGCCAGTAAAACAAGGTTTAGGCTTGGTCTGTTGTCCTTAAGACATTGTCCTCAAGAACCAGGGATCGCTAATCTGCTTACAAACTTCTGGGATGAATTCTAGATCAACAGGAAACAGTGAGATTCTTCTTTCTTAAAATTTGCTGTACTTTTTCCCGCCAACATTTCAGATATGCTCTATATGAACTTAATGATTTATTATGATAAAGTACATCTAGGTCTTCAGCATATGTATTTTTACCACTCACTCTGCCCCCAACTACAAACATTGCTACAGCTTCGATACTTGACATATATTCTTCTGCACAAATTCATCTCACGGTGTCATTTTTTACAGTCTTTCACGAGTCTAATCAGTTAGACCTGCTAAATAGATTTAATCTTACTGTATTCAGTTATGTTTTGTTTATATGTTTGCATTTGAAAACACTGCCTCTTCTGTGAGGTGAAAGAAATTTCATGTGCTCGAGAAAATACCAATGATAAAATGACTTGCTTCAGTGTTTGGATCCCTCCTCTTGTCAGAAGTGAAACCCCCATTTACCTTTGTAATTTTTGAGGTCCATTAAACGTATAGATATGTAAACATCTATCACTGTATATGTTTACATCTATTTAATTACTAATTTTTCATTCATTATATATTTTAACACAGTCTACAAAACTAATATGTATCTGAACATATTATTGAAATGGTATATTTGTTTTTCTGTCAGCTTTACTCATCTGCCAACTTCTACTCAAGCTTGAGTCATTCTGACCACTGTTATGCCCAAGAAGGGTACATGATGTCAGCATCAGTTTTTCATGAAGTTAATGAAACTGGATAAGCCTCATAACTACCTGCCTATTCTGCACAGTGATATCTGAATATGACATATCACAGATTAGTATTTGAATAGATGCCTGAACATCACTATGAGAAAACCTGCTAAGAGAACAGAGGCAAATGACTCTCAGAAGTTCTTGACTACAGACCTTGTTTTAACCATATAACATGTGGACTTTGAAGACAAAGTTGGAAAAATTGTATTATATTTTAAAGTTAAAACAGCCTGCAGCTAACAGACTTTCTCCAGGTCCTAGAATTCAGATTATAGCAGGCAGTCTAAGCTGAGCATAAGTTGGCTCCATGATTAAGACTTTTTCAAGGAAATAAATTGTTGGGGGGTTTTTAACCATCTTTTAATTGTCGTTTATAAGTTGAGGCTGAAATCAGAAATTTCTGGTTTTTCTTTCACCTCACATCACTCCTGTGCATCTTATGCAGTCTGAAAAGCTGGTGCCATTTGGAGCTAATGCTCTGCTTTGAATTGGGACAAGTTAGCAGCTTCCAGGACAACTCTTACTATCAGTTCACTATCAATTTCTCCTGGGAGTGGGTGGGGTGGTGGTCCTACCTCCTAGCTGCTCTGCTAGGGAATACAACTTCTGGGGCTTATAGTATCAACCAATTCTAGTAGTACAGCAGAGCTAATAATGTTAGGAAAAACTGAATTTCACACTGACTGACTGAGTGAATAATACAGGAAGAAATTTGTCTCTGGTAGTACTCATTGGAGATACCACAGAATCACAGAATGGTTGGGGTTGGAAGGGACCTCTGGAGATCATCTAGTCCAACCCACCTGCTAAAGCAGGTTCACCTAGAGCAGATTACACAGAATCACATCCAGGCAGGTTTTGAATGTCTCCAGAGAAGGAAACTCCACAACCTCTCTGGGCAGCCTGTTCCAGTGCTCTGGCACCCTCAAAGTAAAGAAGTTTCTTCCCATACTCAGGTGGAATCTCCTGTGCTTCAGTCTGTGCCCGTTGCCCCTCATCCTATTGTTGGGCACCACTGAAAGGAGTCTGGTCCCATCCTCTTGCCACCCACCCTTGAGATACTTACAAGCATTGATGAGATCCCCTCTCAGCCTTCTCTTCTCCAGGCTGAACAGACCCAGCCCTCTCAGTCTCTCCTCATAAGAAAGATGCTCCAGACCCCTAGTCATCTTGGTAGCCCTCTGCTGGACTCCCTCCAGTAGTTCCTTGTCCTTCTAAAACTAGGGAGCCCAGAACTGAACACAGAACTCCAGATGCGGCTATTTTGGCTTTTGTGTCAGCAAGAATTAGCAATCTTTATTCCTAAGTACACAGAGACATCACACAGAGTTACTGGAGTTAAAAGTAAGGTTGAAGTTCAGGAAGTTTACCTACAGAGTGCTTCTGGTCAATGTTCTTTCCAGTGTTTTAACAAGCTGAGCAACTGGAGATGCCAAACGAGCACATGATTTTTGCTAGTTTGTCAGAAAAAAAAAAAAAACCTAAAAATTTCACACATTTAAAAATATACCAGCAGTCATTTTTTGGTACTGTATGAAATCCTCCTTTCAATTCTCTACCTACCTCCACAAGTCAACATGTCCCAGATGTCCTCTCCTACCTTTCATGAGGTGATTTGTGTATCCCTTGCCAGAGCCTGTGATTTCACTCATTTATTTTGGAAACCAAGTTTCTCAAGGTGTTGCAGAAAAGGACATCATCATTGCTGGTTTTCAAATTTCTACAGTCCTTTGTTTTATCCCTACTAGCCAACTCCCTTTCCAGTATTCTCCTTTCACTGTACACCACTTTTTACTATCCTTTTTACTCCTCTTACCTTGCACTGATTTCAATGTTTTCCCTCAGTAAGCTGTTAACTTCTTTTCCTTCTTCCTTCTCCTTTGTTTCCTTTAAAGCACACTTCTTCTAAATGTTCCCATTTCTCCTTCCTTTATCTGATTAACCACTCATTACAAATTTATAAGACTACTGTTGGAATCCCCTTTGCAGCACAAAAGCTGCCTCATTCATCAAGACTGCTCCATAAAAACAAGTTTGCTACCGCTGATGCTTGCTCGCTCTCATGATCCAGTTCTCACCAAAGTCAGACAGAACACTTCCACTGATTTTTAAAGGGTACTAGATTGCAGTCTTAGCTTTTTTTAATTTCAAATTCTAAATGCTTACTCTCACTCGCTTTTTTTTTAGGTCTCCAATTCCTAGCAACAATAAAGATGAATTTCATTGAACAGAATGGTTTTTTTAAGTGATTGAGATTAAAAGGCAAACTAAATTTAAAATCAGCCTAATTTCCTACTAGCTATAATGTTATACCATTTATGTATATTTTAAAGTTTATCACAAACACACACCAGATGTACTCCAAAATACCACTTCTGTTCACTATTTGCAAATATATATTTTTAAAATGCATCAATTTACCTTAACATATTATAGAGCAATATTAAAATGTGTGCTACCAAAAAATGAACAAGAGTGATCATATATTCAGATAAAAAAATTAATTACATTCACTTTTTAATGGTTGGCATTTCCGTCTGGCTCTGATAATACATTCTGGCTGCAGTGAGAAAAACTAGGACAACACTGAGAAAATGTCATAAATTCAATCCATTACTTGTGACATATTGTAACAAGAACGAGAAATGGCAATTATCATGACAATTTGTACAACAATATGGTGGACTCAATCCTGTGAGTATCTACCATTTTACAGAGATGAAATACACTCTAAGACTCCAATCTGCAATTACCTACGAAACAACTTTAATGTGACTGCTAAAGAGAAATGTTTATCGTAGTAAATTAAGTATCTCCACATTTGCCAAAACTTGAAAAAAAAAAAGTAATAGGGTTAGAAACACAATAAAAATAATCGATCTGCAAAGATTTATATTTCTGTTTTCAAGTCTTGTACCAATTACAAGACAATAGCCCTTACTCAGCATCTATTAGTCCCACTGATGTCAGTGGAAGTTATACAAGTCAAGCTGTTGCAGCACTGGACCACAAGACCTTTGCAGTTGAGTATCTGGATTCAGCTGTGCATGAATATCTATCCCTGCATGGAAACTTAATCTGCTCAAACCCTCTGCCATCTCAAATCCTATCATAGGTCAAGACTTGCATAATTTAACAGGAGATGTGCATAACTAAGATTAATCATTCTCACCTGATCTTCCAAATACTAAACATTTCCAACTATCCATCAAACCAACTTCTAAGATATAATCTCAACAGCCAGTCACAAGTTTCTGAAAGACTAATATAGAAAAGCTTACCAGTATTTCAAAAGCAAGTGCTCTAAGCGTTAGTGAGGTATACAGTATATACTGCTGTAATCTGTTCTATTTTCCATTTACAAATCAGTCGTTCACAATAACTTTGGAGGACTACGAGGAAGAAATTATCTGTCATTATTGTTATATCTACTTGTATAGTCCCAAATTTATGTGCTTCAAGGGCATTTTAGAACAGTGTGGTAATATTAGCAAGCACACAACTTTGGTCACAGATACTCAATGTGCCTTATAAATAAACAATAGAGTGTCGACAATGTGCATTCAAGTAGAAAGACTGTAAACTAGTTCACTATTTTTCTCACTTTATTCACCTAAACTTCCCTTCCTTAAGAAACCTGCTTAATGAAACTGGCGTCTGGTCCAGGTCCAGTGGTAATTTTTTTAAAGCTAATAACAGAACTTTTGGAAATTATTTTTGAACAGAGAGCTTGCAAGTATATCTTTCAGAAGAGACAAAAGCAGTGAGCAAAACCACTTTTCTCTGACTAGATATTTGTATCTAATACACTTACCGCCGTGGTATTCAAGGATGTAAGATAAAACCATTCTACTCAGTAATATCAGATAATCCTTATCGGATAGAGAATATGCATTATAAATGATTATTGTGGGTTAGATCTCAGTGTTTCACCTGGGAATTAAGCAGTTAACATCACCAGTGCAGGATCTAAAGAGGAGACACAGCAAAGGTGAAGACTGCCAGGCTGTGTCTTCGAACTCTCTTAAGGACTCTGCAGTATTGGCATCACTCCAGAGTTTAATTTGGGTACATTCTGAAAGTCTAATCATCTTCTTCAGGGAATAAACCCCTGACCATCATGCTGTTAAATATGAATGCTCTTGCTCTATCTTTCTGTATCTGATGCTTTTATTTTCTTTGAGGGAGATGAGGGTTGTTTAATTGGTCCAGAATAGTATTTTTCAGGAATCACATAATGCCTTATTACTTTGGTTCTTTGTACTAATTTCCTGTGGGCCACTTCCTTTGTTATTAACACTAGTAAAACTGTAGCCCACATTCTTGCCAATTGTAATATTTATATGAATTACGACACGTTATATACTGTTGTTATTAAATATTGCCAACATACCGAAAATAAATTGAGCACTAAACAAAAATACAAATAGCCCACTGTGTCTGTCAACGTAAATTGTGTCCCTAAGACACAAGTTTGTGCAGTTTTTACTCTGTGGACCAGTTTATTAAACACAGTCTATAATTCAGCTATAAATACATGAATTACACAAACTTTCACTGCTGATCAGCACCAAGAAAGAAGAAAATATGTGAAACAAAGTAAGCTACTAGATTCCACACTTATTTTAGGAAAAGTTTTTTAATTAACATTTAGCGATAGAAACTAGGAATCAAAATACCTGAAGTGTATTCTTAGTAGACTACTAATGCAAGGAGTAATGATGAGAACATATTGAAGGTTATGTTTTCCTTGTGATAGTAAGAGGGTGATATTGTCTACTTGCTTCACAACTACAAGTTTCCTTAAGCAGCAATGTGCCACAGAGACTCACATGGCGGAACAGAAGGCTTTCTTGCCCTTATTACATTGTTTTGATGTCACTGTGGAAACACATTCCTTTGTCCTCACTGTCTACAGAACCAAACATATGTATTGTTATACGGCTAAGAAGCTAAATTTAAACCAGAAATCTTCATTTTGGCAACAATACAGACTGCCAGTCAGCTTACCTTGAACCACAAGGAAGTATGTAAATGGACTTTCATATTGAAATAAAGTGCACCCACATGTAATTAATCCCAGGCTTGGGCCAAGGGTATTTTCCTCTTTTTCTCTACTACCAAAACAAAACAAAACAAACAAAACAAAACAAACAACAGCAAAAACCACACAGCATTATAATACACAAAAGAACAGCTTTAAAAGCCAGGATAACTATAGTATTTTAAAGCATTGATTGATATACTTTACAGAAAAGCAAATCTCAACCAGTGTGGAAAACATATTGGTCTTCTAACATCCAAACTTTTCAAGCCTTATTAGAAAAACAGCAATGCATGTTTCTCAAACATCCTGACCTATGTGCAAAACTGATGTAGTACAAGAGACTCCGGGCTATCTTGGCACAAGGGAGGAACTTTATAATTTTTTGACTTCCCTTCTCCCTCAACTCCATTCAGCTGGAAATCCACGTGTGGAGGCAGACTAGATAGTTACCTTCTGCACTAGCATTTTGGTGAGGCTTACTTTTTCATGGCACAAGAGAGAAAAAACTTTGCAGTAGCTCATATATTCAGCTGTGAGACCTCCTTGGTTACATCAGCATGAAGACTGCTTCCCAGATAGGACTATTCCATATGTGCCTATGCTGCAGGCATTTTTAGGGCACCTGAGGACTAGGAATGAGGCAACACCAGCAATGGTATCTATGCCATAAGTCCTCCTGTATCCTCTAGTAAGGCCTTTGTAGCACTTGGTGCATCTCCCCTTTGTATTTTGCACATCCAAAGCCCTGAACCACTAGTGAACCCTAAATAAAGAGCCCTGTGCACTCCTGTGATTTTTCCCGTGTGACAATCAGATATTTGTGATGTGAAGAGAATAGGCAGAGGCCCCACTGAAGCCTAGGCAGGAACAGGCTTACCACCGCTGGAGTTAGGGTCACTGTGTCGCGAATTCACTGTGTCCTTTAAATAAGTCACCAACCAGAATATGAAAAACCACCTTCCTGGCTCTACACCAAACTTAATGGTGGTACTAAAGAGTTGACATACCTACCTCTGGACCCCATCCCAACAGTGATGCAGGTTGTCTTACCCACTGGAAGATGCCCGTGGTAAAGCAGTTTGAGCCTGACAAACCTGCCACCACATTTGTCACAGAGCACTGTGGAGCCGATGAAGTGGTTTTAGCTGGAACCAGGTGGTTGTGACAGGACCAGACCTGCCAGCACTCCCCACAGGACTGACTCAACATCAGAACCCATCAAATTCCCGGCGGCCAACTGTGCAATTCACAGTCCATGTGTGCATTTACTCTCTGCCTCACTGTAGTCTTTGGAAGGCCTTCACCTATTTAGTGACAAATTTGAGTACAATTTTGATGGACAGAGTTTCAAAAACAAAGTGATGCAAACCCAGACTGTAAGTACATTGGGGAAATTATTCCTCTACATCCACACCTGGTATCACGACTGTTAACTTACCTACTTCAAAGCTGAAAATCTCTTTTGCTCTCATCTCTCTTACCATTCCTTCTAAATCTCACCTCATCTTCTCCCAACAATTTTGTCCCACTTTTCTCCACTTACTGTCCTCTGAGCTTAATGAACTCTTCCATGTTTTACCATAGAAAGCAGGACAAGACCATTCAACCCATGCTGAAATTCCATCCTCATTCATTAATAACACTTAACATTGAACAGTTAAACCTGTTCTTCTCTCTGGTACTCTTTCCTATCTGTCTGCAAGTGTTAGGACACACTTTACAGTGGAAATGGGCAGATTCCCAGCCCATGCAACTGCTAAAAAAGTAAGTTTCATAAAACACCATTTAGCTGTACATTAGGCTCCTCTGCATGAAGGCTTATGCCATCTCCACCATCTATATTCACACACATCTTTCCCTACCCATCTGTTTCTGTTTGGCCTTCCTCCAGTAGTCATGCTAAAAGTATGAGTTTGAACCTGCGAAAGCAGTGAGTAGGCACCACTGCTGTGCTCCCACCTCGCACGGAGCAGGAGACAGTTGCCCCAAGCACCTGCCAACTCCGAGTGCCTCACTGGAGGATGTCACCCCGCCACACTCCAGCATTTCTCCTCCTTCCACATGCTCCCCGGCTCTAATGACAGATGCCTCTGCTCTATCTTGCAAATATACTCCTGGTCCAATCACTCTTTCAGTGTCATCTGAGGATGCTGCTTCACATGTTGAAAGCTAAGAGCCTGACCCAGAATTAAGGGTATACGATGATGGCATTTGTCTTTTGCGGTGACAGAGGAAAAGGACAAATTTAAAATCCAATTCTCGTTAAGTCCAGAAGATAGCCACACTGATTCTTTTTAAAATTGCTTTTAGGAATACAAACATTACTTGCTGCCAGATATACAGTGATACTGTTAACATGGAGTAATATTTTAAAACACGTAATTTATACAATAGTTTCTTATTCAAGGGGTAATTACAACAATGTGAATTGGGGAATGGTTTGCTTCTATGAGTAAATCCCATCTTTGCCTGATTTTTCTCTTTTGTAACCAACACCTAAAAACTGTATCCCTTTTAGTCCTTTGCCCTGTACAGCCTTTTCCCTCAGTTCCTCGAACCGAAAAGACACAAAAAGACCCACCAATGTTCTGCTGCTTCTCATTGTCCAATATATTTAGGTCTTTCCCAATAGTGCTGGAGCAGACTCTTGGACCAAGTAACCCAAGAAGTCTGTGTCTTT
This sequence comes from Caloenas nicobarica, assembly GCF_036013445.1. NCBI lineage: Eukaryota > Metazoa > Chordata > Aves > Columbiformes > Columbidae > Caloenas > Caloenas nicobarica. Next base: position 20,027,198 of record NC_088247.1, on the reverse strand, counting down.
ACTCACATCAACCAGCGCAGCTGGAGACCCAATTCAGCTGAAAATCTAGCTATGATCTAGTGGATGCCTGGTAAGTGATGGTGGTCTCAGGTTGGGAGAAGCAGATGGTCTGGGGTCTGGGCAGACCACACTTGAAGTGGGTGACGGAAACCCTCGGCAGACAGCAGTGTCTTACTGCCTCATTATGCTCCAGGCCTGCAATTCCTGGGACACGGGAGAGAGGTGCCTTACTGCTCCTGGGCAGTGTCCCCAGGCAAGCTGGTTATACGCTACTAGTGCTAGAAGTTTTCTGCACATAGCCAGAGAACTTCCTGCCTTTCCCTCTTCCAGTGAAGTGTATCCAGTAAAACTTTTCCCTCCCAGGATGGCTTTTTGTCACCTACAGGATAAATGTCAGGCTGCTGAGGACTTCTGGAAGGTCGAATACCTCCCAGCAAAAGTTTCCTTTCCTGACCTTGTGTATTTCTATTCATTTCCTAATCCCAAATTAGTTGATTCTCAACCACCAGCCCTACAGGGCCAAGTGGACAACAGTAACTTCATACAACTTGTTTTGCGAGAGTTTGATGAAGCTGTGTCACCGACAGTTCTCCAACCACGGAAGGAGCATGTTTTCTCCAGGCACCACACGCTCCAGGTTACCAGCTGCTGCAGTAGCAGACCTGACACAGCGATATCACACTGCTTTAAAGGACAGGACTGCATTTTCTGCCTACATGATGAGATTTTTGAAGAAGGATGCCATGCATGAAAACATCAGGTGTCATGCATCTGGTGTTGTTCTCGGAAACTCAAGGAGCTCTTAAGTCCCTTGAAAGGTACGGAAAGGTACAAAAGGGTTGGTTCCCAGTATTTTTGGCGGAAAATCAACAATAAAGTCAGAAAGTACAAGAGGACAATGCAACGAGCTAGACAGTGAGAACTGACAGCATATTTATATTGAGGAAAGCTCTGTCAGGAAGGTATGTGTGCAATTCTATTCTGTTCTCAGTCTTCTATAAGCACAGATATAGGCTAAGACTGCAGAAATTTTGGCTGAATGTATGAAACAGAAAACATTTTACCATTGTTCAATTAAACAACCTAAAACCAAAATAATTTGAGGTAAGAAACCAAATCTGCATCCAAATACCCCTAGAATTTGGGTTAGCTCATCACTGAATCTGATTCACACATGACAAGTCTTCAAAAAGTACATAATATAAAATCGCAAACTCAAGATTTCGTATGTGAAACAGGAATCTTGGGAAGGGAAAGTAAAAAAGACAAACTATAGAAGTGAGGTTAGCAAATGACCAAGTGGGACCTGGTCACCTGGGAAAGGCAAATTCCTGTGCCCAGGCACCAGAAAGTCAGGAAGATGACTGGTTGGAAAGCAGCTTTGCAGAGAAGGAACCAAGGCTGCTGGTGGACAAACTGGCCATGAGCCAGCAATGCACACTTGTGGCAATAAAGGCCAACAACCTCCTGGCTGTGTGATGAATGCATTGCCAGCAGGTTCTTGGAGGTGATCCTTCTCCTGCGCTCAGAACTGCTGAGGCTGCACGTGGAGTGCTGTGTCCAGTTCTGGGCTCCTCAGTACAAGAGAGACATGGACATACTAAAGTGAGCCCTGTAAAGGCACACGAAGATGATGGACTGAAGTATCTTTCATACGAGCAGAGGTTGAGAGAGCTGGGAGTGTTTAGCCTGGGGAAGAGAAGGCGTAGGGGGATCTTATCAATGTGCATAAATGCCTGCTGGGGACAAGCAAAGAAGAGAGAGACAGGCTCTTTTCAGTGGTATCTAGTAACAGAAAAAGAGCCAACAGGGACAAACAATGGGCAGAATACAGTAAAACTCATTTAAACATTAGAATGGTTTGGTCCTGAGAAACCTGCTCTAGCTTACTCTGCTTTGAGCAGGTAGATTGAACTAGATCTCCAGAAGTCCCTTCTGTAATTCTACAGACGAAGGTAGGAAAATGTCCATTTTGGAGACAGTGGATGAGTTCTGAATATGATATTAGGCAGTCTTAGAAATTGTCAGGATGGTTTGAGGTGGAGATTAACTATATGTATTATACCTACGTATTACAAAACATATTAGTATACATTAGAAATATATTCCGATAATACTCAATATATTCTTAAACAAAAGAGTGGGTTATCTGAGAATATAACTGGGTTGGTAGCTTAGAGATTTGAGCAAAAATCTCAGATTAGAATTGCAAAAATTCAAGTCTAAGTTGATGACGTATCAGTTAATCAAAACAATATTATATAATTGTGATAATGAGTATTCAGACATGGAAGATTTAGAAGATAACAAGAAATGTGAAGTGAGTGCCTCATAGAGTATTCTTGCCTGGAAAGAAAAGTTCTGAAGCAAGAATGCAAGTCTCCACCATGCAACTGCTCAGCTGTCTAACACCCTCTGACATTTCCTCTGGGTTGTCTTTGGTAAATTATTGTTTCCCATTAACATTTACAAAGCTGCCTAATTGTACATCTCTGATTGCTCCTTGAGTCTTTCATTTGCAGTGATGCCCAAGCAAAACCTTGACAATTATTAAGTAGCAGGTATACTGTGATCACTGCTTGCAATGTTTGCCTCAAACGTCTTCCAGTTTGCTTGCACTTCACCGTCAATGTGCTCTCCACTTGTTATATGGTACCTAAAGTCTTAGTTCTTCACAGCAAGGACTGTATTTCAATCTGTATTTGTCAGCACTAGCTGATGGTTGGCACTGACATCATCATCCACAAGATGAGACCAAGATGCCACTAAGAGAGTAAAAGTAACAAAAATATTAGTAGTTTCACACTGGCAATTTACACATTAATCCTAAACTGCTCATCCATTACACATCCAGTACACAAGCACATGCCCTGTCCCTCACACCCAGGCACTGTTTAGTACAGTACATCAGATTGTAGTAGCAGAACTGACCTGGTTGATACTAAATAAGTTTTTGAAAAGGCCTGAAATCTACTGGTGTATCTTGTCTCTTCTTCTGAAATTTTAAAATCAGTCATGTTCAGGAGAGTATTGGACACTTTTGCAGAGGCAAGCAATTTAACATAACCATCTCTTTTGTTATCTTTAGCAGCTAACATCCACAGTTGGGAACCCGAGCTGCATTCAGCTCTCTGACCAATTAACATTTTTGGTTTTACTGACTGAATAAAAGACCATGGCAAACAATAAGCTCACCTGATGCAAAGCAGTGGCAACTGTTTAAACAGTGATCTTTAGGGCAGCTCTGAGGCAATTCAGAGTGGCTCAGCTTCTGTCTCTGACATTATAGTGAACTGTGCATTATGTATACTCCAGCTTCTTTGTTTAAAAAGTGGCAAGTCTTCTGCTACTGCAGAAAAGTCAATGAATTTTTTGTGTAAAATCTACACGAGGTTGTAGTCCTGAAGCATTTTGCAGCTATTAACTATATGTTTGCGGTTTCCTCCCAAGATTGTGCTTACAAATAGTCAAATACTATTATTGCTATAATTGACATGTGTACCTGTTAAAACAGTAAAAACAAAAAGCACCACACTAAACCGGAAAATTTAAAATTAATTCTATTCAATGGCAGAAGGACAAACAAAAGGTTGTACAAATAGATAAGGATCAGGAGGATTTTGAGGGAGACTGTAGTCTCCTGGTGTGATGGATAGAGGCAAGCTGATGACAGATGAGGCACAAAGTGCTGCAAAGCTAAAAGATTTCTTTGTCTCAAGTGTGTTCACTAGGGAGAAAGAGGGAAACGTGCCAGAATGAGAGAGAAGTTTCCTGGAGGAAGAAAATGAAAAATTAATGAAATGAAGAGTGGCACCAGAATAAGTAAGAAGGAATCAGACAGTGAAAATAAATGTACAGTTCAAGTATTGGATGGTCTGTATCCCAGCATTCAGAATGTTATTGTATTTATACATTTTAACTAAGTTGGGAACTAAATTTATTACCATCAATAGAAAAGGCAGATAATGCACCACACTTACCAGAGTTCATTAGGGGTTGAGGGATGGGTAAAGAGATTTCAGGGTAAAAGACTTCAAAACGGTGTGGATTCGGGTACAAATAACAGGCAGCTCTGAAATAAGACACTGAGTACTGGCTGCAGAATCCAGTGTTTTCACATTGCATGTCTAACTAAAGGTAAAACTTTGTAGATTAAAAGTTTGTGTACACAGACATGTGAATAAGGGTTCTAACACTTTGATTTAAGAAAGGTTTTAGATAACTAAATTATCAAATTCAAAAATGACTACCTGAGTCTTTATAATCTTGATATGGAAAAGTATTGTATGCATATACATGTACGCATCATTTTCTATTATTCTGAAGTGTAATTGCAAATAAGTTGATGTACTAGGAAGCTTATAAATCAGGATTCACACAGCACAAACTGAAGACAGGATATGTATAAAGGTATGAACAGTTAAACCAGACACAAAATCTGCCAGAGAATACAGAAAACCCCATATTTAAACATGTGACTTGAATTAGGAAACACAGGAGGACTGGCTGAAAATTTTATGGCAGCTGAACATAATGGGCTAGAAGCTTAAGCCATTATGTTGATCTCCAAACAAGTTACAAAAAAACATGCGGGTATGTAAAGAGAGGAGACCATTAATGACATCAGGACCAGGAAGAAAAAAATAGAGATTAGGAATCACAGCATTTCACACTGCATTACAGCCAGGATTAAAAAAAAATAAAGAAAAATGTGTAGAATTATGAAATACTATTTGAAAAATTTTGCCATACGAAATTAAAAATGGATATGTAGCCAAATACAATTAAACACAGCAAAGGTCACATTCAGGCTTTGTTATACATCGTAGCTCAATGTGCATATTTTACAGGACCAACTAAAAGCCATGGTGAGATGTGGAACCTCCTCATACTAACTATAATGCAAACGTATAAGCATCCACTGAACAAATCTACTTTTTCCTGAAGTCAATTAAGCCATTCGTGTGAACTTGTATTCGCTAATAAATACAAATCATTACAAATTCAGAGTAGCACCTTGCTTCTCAGGTGGTACTCTTGACTTCACAGCATTGTATAACTCAATAGTAGCTACTCCTTGAGTGAAGACGCAACAAGTTGAGATACTGTGACAGAAGAATAGGGATAAAGGGAAATAAAATCCTCTCAGATAGGAACAGGATTATGAAAATGAATCATGTGAAATTCATTGCTGTTAATTAATTCAACATTGCTGATGTTTTTTAAAATCACACTGAAGCAATAAAGTAATAAATTGATCTTTTCAGTTTCTACAGACCAAAACTGATAACATTAAAATATAAATTATGGAAGATAAAATGAAAAATAATCAATAACAGCCTGTATATTGCTACGCCGCGCACAAAAAATACTCTGTTGAGAGCAATTATAATGCATGCTAATGATGAATATTAGCTAAGTCTTAATTTTTTCTTGTGGGGAAAGTCCTTCTCAGAAGTGAAACAAAGTTCTTCATTACCATGTCTCATATGGCATCCCCACTGCCTCCTGTTCATTACCATGACCAATATCCTTGCTTCTGTCATCCTCACCCAGAAAGTGCATGATGCCTCCATCCTGGCAAGTATAGAGGGATGTTCCTTCTCTTCTTTTTACGTATATATGTTCGTGTGTATTTATTTCAGTGAATCTGGCCAGGGAAACAGGTCCTACACTACAAACAGAATTGCAAAGGCTTGTGACAGTCTTCACGGGGAGTTTGTTTCACAGTTTGAGGTCAGCTCTGGAGAGGTTGGTTGTCTCCTACCAACAGGCAACCACATAGCTTGTAGAGCTCCTTTGTGCCAGAACTGCTCAATGTAACAGCAGAGTTGAGGTGCAAGATGAGAATGCGTGGCAGCCAGCCCTGCGTTTAAATTCACCAGGCAATCCCTCCTATTCGACAGAGACATCCAAGAGAGAAGCTAGTAGTAACTGCTAAACATGCCAGCTGTTTATCTGGCTTTCTTCCCTTGCAGATTACTAAACAGCACAGACTGAAACAAAGGATTAGGAATGTTCATTATATCATTTTGCTAGAAATACCACAATTAGAAGGGGATAGCCTGTATTAAAACTATTTTAAGTATGACTTTTTTTTTCTACCTATTTCAAACAGAACAAAGCCATATCAGTTAAATAAAATTAATGCAAATGAATGAAAATGTCCAGGATTTTTCAGCAGAAAGAGAAAGCTTTTACAATCTGATTCCAAGCAATCTTCATGTAACTCTGTTCTACCCTAACTGCAATAGGAATTCGATATTTGAGCTCCTGATACTTGTTTTCAAGATGCAGTTGGACAAGGTGCTTGACAATCTCATCGAGGTGCCCTTTCCCACAAAAGGTTGGACCAGATGATCCTTTGAGGTCCCTTCTTGCCTGGACAGTTTAATGCTGATTGAAATATTATTGTTTCCATTGCTTTCTAACTGGGGTATCTTAGTGCCTTTTTTACTTCTTTCGGGTTCAAAAGCAGTAGACTGGAATTATATGATAGCTATCAGTGCAGACTGAATTCCTTCATCAAGTAGTGGGGAGTGTATAATCTTGTGCGCTGGACTGATCACGCAGCTCGTGGCTGCTTTAGGCGGCAGTTGAGGTAATCGCCCGTCACAGAGACCCTCACACTGATTGCACACTGCCAAGAGGAGGCAACTGGTTTCCCGTTCTCTCATTTGCTGATATTACCTTTATGTTGCTACCAACTGATCTATGTGTACTGCACAACTCTTTACAACTTTGTTTACATGGCACAAAATATTGTTTACTACAGAAATCTTAACCAAGCTTTAAATGTTCATAGACAACTAAAACAAACCCCCAGAACTAAACCCCCTTTCCTCATAAACTAATAGTGTTAGAAGTCAATTTAAGCAACAGAACAAGCAGTTTACAAACTATTTAAAAGGCATGCTTCCTTCCCTGAGTAGTTCTTGGTGCCCTAAATGAGAAAAATGTACAGATCTTAATAGAAACAATTATCAGCAGAAGCTTTTGCTTTCTAATTGAAGTAGAGATGCCACTGGAACACAGCTTTTCTTTGTCATGTTGTAATTAAAATTACTCCTTATGCATTTATGTATCCGTATGGGAGTGGTCCAACCCCCTAAATCTGTGTGATTGTAACGCTGAAAGGTGGCTGGGATGGCTAACCTTTTAATGACTGTAGATATACATAAAAATGGCAAAGTAGCAAGTAATCGATCCACTAGTCTCTATCCACAGAACAGACAAAGAACAGACCATATCAAAAAATGTTTTCTCACTTAACCTTGAATGATATAACCTCTAAATTATATTGCCATTCAGTCTTTTTTCTGGTATTGCCAAAAGCAATGCCCGTTACAGTCACCGATGTTTCATGAAAATGGTTCCTCTGAGTGTAAACATATAGCAGTAGCTTTAAAAAGGTTGAAGCGAATGTTTTCTAAACCGTACTGCTGATACACATAGAGCCAGGTGTTCAGTTGTCTATTACATCTCTCAGTTTGTTGAGACTGCTAGTATTCATTGACCAAATGAAGGTACCTGTAATACAGAAGACTCCATCTAAGCCCATCACCCTAAATGTCGCGAACTATAGAAGAGGCCTAAGGCACTGAGCTCAAATGTAGATATCTAGATTGCAGAAGAGGAAAATCAACTCGCATGTGTCTTTTAGCACCCATCTTGAAGGAACACTAAGGCATATTTGACTTCTTACACTGCTGAAGCCTCTCACATCATCTCAAATGCAAGCACAGCGAAGACTAGAATTCCAAAATGAATTCTGAGCCGTAAGATTCTTACATTAAAGTGCCTAAACTACTGTCTTCATTAATCGTAATCATTTGATGGAGTTCAAGACAGCTGCTACACTACGTTCCTTGGGTTGATTCCTCTATATTTAAACAAAAAGTATAAATTAAATATGTTGTGTAACATAGTAATATGCTTAGGTGTTAACACTTCTCTAACGCATGTAAAAACTCTCCAATGTGAGTATGTTCTGTTAACTCAAAGAATATAGAAAGTTAAGTATTTACAATGCAGACCATACTGACTTGATGTGTCATCATATTGAGGTCTCACATCACAAATACAGGGTTTCATCTCATATCCAAGCAAGTCTGAGCATGCTGGAGACACAGTAAAATATTCTTGAAGATAAATATTTAAGTGCCCAGCTGGACAATCTCACCAGTGGTGTACAAGTGAGAAACATGACGGAAGATACTTGCAGACAAGATGTGGCCCCGGGCAGGTGAGAGCAGAGGCTAAAGTAAACTTGCCTTGCCAGGGAACAATTGCAGGCATGTCAGATTGTGGCGGCAGAGGTTGAAGTGTCAGCAATGTGAGGGAACAAAGAAAATACTCCTAAGTATAGCAAGGCCTTAGTTTTCTTCCTGTGCCTTCAAACTTGTTGTTTTGTTTTGTTTTGTTTTGGTTTGGTTTGGTTTGGTTTGGTTTGGTTTTTCCCAGTGGCAAGACTACTTTAGTTGAAACAATCGCTTACTGTAGTCTAAATTATTGCTGGTTCAGAGCCAACACACAAATCCAGCATTCTCATTTTGTTTCTAGTACTTGTGCCTACAATTTGGCAAAACGTTGTTCAGACCCAAACTCAGAAACTTCTTAGTCACCTTGCTTGTGTCAATGTAAAACCTGTTTTTTCACAACCAGTGATAAAAAGCATTTCCAGCTTTAATCCTGGACACCAGGGTGTTGAGGTAACAAGTGGACAGCACTACAAAATGAACCCAAGTTTGCTAAGAAAGATTTGTGTAGGCAACATTACGAAGTCTTTCCAAAATTATGCCAGCAGTGTGCTAACTTCTTGAAAAATGTCCTATTGATTTGAGAAAGTAATTCAGGCTTCAAACCTACCTCAGTCCTCCTTAAGGGCAAAGAAATAAGGGAAGTCAAATGCTGAAATGATGTGAGTGCATCTGTGATCTTTCACTGACTTACCTACCATTTCATATAAGCTTCCTGTGCCAAATAAACATCCTGAATTAGTTTTAACCCTGACCTTGTCTGGTTTTCTAGAAAAGAAAATAATTGAATATTCAAAAACTCAAAAATGAGGTCTCTACATTAAATTTACAAAAAACATTGCAAAACATGCCATGTTTTGGAGAGGAACAGCAGAACATAGCTCCATCTGTAGGGCCAGCTTCAACTCAAAATGCCACAAGATGGCTCTGGTGGGTTTGGAAGTGTCCCCTGATCACCGCTTAGACCCACAGATGACATTGGGCTGTGAGGCTTGGCTGGAACAGAAGGCTGGCACACTGAGGGCAGGCAGTGCCAAACAGGCAGCCACTCTCTGTAGTTCTTGCCTGGCTTGTGATTAATACTCTGTTTGTTCAGTAAATGTGATAGCTAGTAGATTAATATATTCGTTTAATGCAAAATAGGCTGATATGAAAAGAGAGCAGAGAGGGTAAGACTGTCTCAAGATATTTGGTGCACTCAGAGGCACTAGAAAAGGCTGAGAACTCAGCTATCTTGGAGCAACAACAGTAAAATTCATAGAAAATTATACAGACACTTAAATGATATTCATGTTCTCCCTGCCCAGGACCATTAGGCTCCTCCTCAATGTCACTCCAACTTCTGACAAGGCTCTTGGACTAGATTCAGCTTGCCTCCTTGGACTTTAGAGGAAGATGTCTCACACAGTAGACTGTCGTGATCTCCATAGCATGGCACATTTTTCTCATGAACATTTATCAGCTTTGAAATAGCCAGTAGTACTGAAATGTAAATTATGCCTATTTGAACTGAGCTGAATATGATAGAATCCACTTACTGGGCTATTGTTCAAAGCTCTTCTCCAAAATTCAGCCAGCACTGCTTCAGTCACACCTGGTTAATAGTTGAAAGATGCCTTTGTAAGCAATTTTGGAAGAAAAAAATTAGTTTCTGCTACTCACGGTTGCATCTTAGAAAAGAGAACACACAGTGCCATCCCGACCTCTTTTACCAGCTCAATCTTCATTTAACAATCTCACACTCCAGGAAAAGTTAACCATATTCAACAACAAATGCAGAAATTCCTTTTACTGTTCAACAGTTGTCACCAAGCTGACATAATGGGCACACCAGAAATATATAAAATATAAAATAAGACATGGAAGATCTTATTCTGTCCTGCTGTAGACGATGTTTTCCACTTGTTCAAAATCGCTGTGCCTGTTGTGAGACAGGGCACACACCGTGTGCCAAGTAAGAGTGACAGCCCGGGAGCTGGAGTCCCCTCTCACTGTCCCCAGCAGAGCAGGAGGTGTGTGGTGGGGAGGACAGCAGGCAGACCCAGGACTCCAGGTACCATCCTCAGGGTGTACGCAAACTTTCAGCATGACACCATACTCCTCATTTCATCTGCCTTTGTAGCAAGGGAATAACAATACCTCCTTTCTCCTGGTTTTCCTCCTATCTCCTCTCTTCAGATAGCAATTTATTTGTGCGGGTACCATTTTTCACCCTGTGTCTGTATAGCACAATAGGATACCACTCTCAGTTAGACCATCAGTGTGTTAATACTGTACATCTAATAAAGAGTTGAACATATATTCTCTATATTTTGAAGAGCAGTAATTATATTTTTTTCATAAAGCTGTACTTTCTCCTCTTTCTTTTAATAAAAGTCCTCAATATTCAGCTGAGAAAGCAGGAAGTTATTTATGTCTGGCTGACATGGGAGCATAGCTTGGTCTCAGACATCGTTTAATGTCACCTCAAAGCTATTCAAAACTGTATCAGTCTGGCTGCAGCCCCAGATCAATTGCAGAATAACTTCAGCCTCTTTTCCCTGTCCTGGCAGCTTCAGGGATGTGCTGGATGACCTAACTGTTCCTCTTTGAGCTCATACTCTGAGGAGTCTCTAACTGCAGAAATCTGGGAAATGTCATGTTTCTTTGTAACACAGAAGCACTTCAGAGTTAGTAACAGAGTTTTCAGACTATTTAGGTAAGTAATAGAGCAGATATTTAAAAACAAGGTTTAACTATTTTATGACATAAATTTAAATTCAATATTTGAAATCTTCCAACTTGTTCTAAAGAATACAAGTAATGAAGATTCTAAAGGATTAAAATGAAAATACAAAACAAAGTTATAAGCAGTTATACCTGTATTTCTATATTACTATAACGTTATACTGCTCAGAAAAGCCTCTTCCCACCGTGAAAAATTAACAGCCTGGCCACATGGATTAATTATGGATTATTACACATGGCTACAGTAACCCTTAGCACACAGTATTTTGAGTACACAGTGTTTGCAGTTACATATGTAAACACTGGCTATCTCCTTGGGAGTAGGTTTTCTTCTTAAGAAGAGTACATAAGGAAACATGCTCTAGAAATTTGTGTAGTAATCTCTTGATGTTTAAAATTATAATGCTGTACAGAATAGACTGGGCACCTGTTGTGGGTTAACCCTGGTAGGCAGGTAAGCCCCACACAGCCACTCACTCACTTCTCCAGTGGGATGACCAGCCAGTCCCCAAGCAACATTAGCCCTGGCAAACTTCCCCGCAACTTTTACTGCTGAGTATGATGTCATATGGTATGGAATATCCCTCTAGTCAGTTGGGGTCAATTGTCCCAGCTGTGTCCCCTGCCAAATTCTTTTGCACCCCTGGCCTACTCGCTGGTGGAGCAGCGTAAGAAACAGAAAAGGCCATGATGCTGTGCAAGCACTGCTCAGCAACAGCTGAAACATCACTGGGTTACCAACACTGTTTTGGTCACAAATCCAAAACACAGAATGGTACAAGCTGCTATAAAGAGAATTAACCCCATCCCAGGCAAAACCAGAACAGCAGGTCTATTCGTACTCTATTGTACATTGAACTTGGCACATGCTCTGGCTAGTTTTGCTACACCTGGTACATAAAAGGTGCACAGCACCAGCCAAATGTATCAGCTGCGGTGTGGAAGCCTGACCGCTGTGCTGGGATGGCCACTCAGCAAGACTTACGAGAGTGTCATGCCAGGCACACCATTTCTACTTCCAGTACTCACTCATGCTGAAACAAGTCTTATGCCTTGCCTCGTGACCCAGTTTGGGTCTTTCTGTAGTGGGAGGCACTGATTTGCTCAATCATATGTCATACTGTTTTAGGCCCATATAAAACTGACCACATACAAGGAAGAAGCCTACCCTCCTGCAGGAAGAGTGAGAAGCAAGCGTTCCTGCAGTCCATGTGTTATGGCTTTATCCCTCCTACAGCAGCTGTCTGGGAAGGGCAGGGAACCAGGCCCTCCCGGGCAAACTTCTTTCTGTCATGTGCCAGACATCATTCATGCTTAGCTATGCATCTGGATCCAAACAGAATGTCCTGAACACAGGCAGTGCAGCACGTCCATTACATCTGCGTGTCCATGGAACGCTGGAGCACATGAACAACAAACAGTCAGGATGTCCACCTCAAACACAACCCACACCACCTAACCCTAGAACCTCAACTCCAGTGCAACAACATGCTAAGGCATGTAAGTGAGCTGCAAAAGAGAAAGGTTAGTCTCAAGGTTTTGCATCTTTTTGGAACACAGTACCTGTCACTCATCTCTGACTCTTTGTAAACACAGATCTGTCTGGTGACTTCAACACACAATCAGCATAATATTGTTGTATGCCAATAATGCAGCCACCATTGTATGTATGATGTATGTTTTTCATTTGCATTTTCTTACTTTATTTAAGAATTTATTAGATGCAGGTCTTCATATATTCCATGCTCAAACAGTGCTGACAGTGTTCTGGAAGCCAGGGTCACCCTTTTCAGGGGTGACCCAACCTACGGCGAGCACCGACAATAAGAAGCAGCTCAGATGCAGACAGCAAAGATGAGACCCATGGGACTAAAAGGCCCTTATACCCTACTCAGTGCCCTCTGAAGGGTTCAGGATGCAGGGGTTGCTGTGGGTGCAGAGGGTGTCAGAGAAGCCTGCAGGGCTATGACCCGCCCGAGGTTTGCTCTAGTGTTCTGCGTTTGTGGAGGGCTCCCGTGGCAAGGTCCCGTGTAGTGGAAAGGGCAGGTCCCACAGCACCCACCATGGGGACGAGGTCCTGCCCTGCCCAGGGGCCAGGTTCTGCAGTGCTGGGCCCGTGGGCTGGGTGGGGATGCCAGGGGGAGGCCAGGCAGGGCTGGCAGGGCTGCTGGGGCCCTAGTAGTTCTCTCCATCAAAGACTAAGCTTATTCAAACAGGTTTTTATCAGTTCATAAAACAAAGCTGCTTTTCCTCTGATAACTCAAAACGGTCAAAGTCTCCGGAAGACACTGGTGATCAAAACCTGATATCTGCTGACAGCTGAATTTGTTTACCCACTGTTTAGGATCTGCTAATGGCAAATTGCTATAGAGAGAAGTCAGAAAGCAAGAGAATGAAAAAGCATTTTCCACATCATAAGCTTGTTGTTACCAGCATTATGCCACCCGAGAAGTGCCGTGAATAACATCTTCAGGCTGTCACAAGAATGCATGTGTTTTGCTCCTTCTTTCTTGTTGCCCACAACTTTGTCACACACAGTTTGCACCTCTGTTTCCCACCGCAGATTTTGTTGTGGGTCTGAGTTATCTGTCTCTTTCAACCCTTGATGTGCTCTTTTTCTTGAGTTATTTTCATGACAGCAGAAACTGTCAAAGAAGCAGGATTTGGGGTGGGGGCTGGGAAGGTAAGTCCACAGATACCTCTTTTCCAAGCTCACTAGGCTTCATATATCATGTCACTTTCATGCCATATTTTATACTTGCAGCATGCACAGATATTATGAAGTAATTGTTAAAGTCATCTGTTAGGTCTAAATATACAATCCCATTAACGAATGACATGGGCTGGAAATGGGTTTCATAAATCTCCCTCCCATACTATATTTTGAAAATGCAACCCCCTGTATTTTAATATTGGGTTAATACGCTGAATGATAATAATTTACATTTATATTGCAGCTTTCATCCTGCCAGATTGCAGAATGCCTCCAATTACATGCATACCACAGCACACAGATGCAGCCATCTCTGTGGCAGGCATGAAGTGGGCAACAGCAGAAGAGAGAGGAACTTTAGTGCATATGACAGTACGGCAAACCCCTAGACTTAAGCCACCAGCGTAGCATCCTGGAGTCCAAACAGAGCAGAATAATTTAGTTTTAAGATGACTTCAGAAGTCCTGAACCCTACAAACTCAGTCTGCTTTTAGAAAACGGATGACAGAAATCAGTCCTGCATGGAGATGAACTAGCATTTCCATTAAAAGTACCACCATTGAGGCACTCCAAAAAAAAAAAAAAGAGGTTACAAACAATCTCTTTTGGATGCCTAAAAGTACAATGAAATAAGTGATTCTATGAAATAAGCGGTTCAATTATTACCCTATTTTTTCAGGAGGAAGAGGATTACAGGGGATAGATAGAGAACAGAGGCGAATGGTTCAGAGAAAGTTGATTTTAATCCAAAATAAAATTGGAACAGGTCCCAGTCAAGTGATCAGTCTGATTTCTATTCAGTTTTGCCAGCCCGAGTGGGTCCCACTATCAGTATTATGCCCCGTATCATGTGATTAGTCTCATTGAGAGAGCACAGTTTACATGCCGAAAGCTGATGATATGAAGCCTTTAGCAAGAATAATTTGTACACCTGCTTTTTTTGGAAACATTTCAAAAATATTTCTTTTGGTGTGGGGGAGTAGTAAAGTGAAGCCCTGTTTAAAAGCAATGCCTTTTGGGGGAAGTGCTGTTCTTGTGACAGGAAAAGGTAAACCAACAATTTCACAGGTTGCTCTTTCAATTCATATTAGTTTTCATTTGTTCAGCAGAAATTCCTCTTCATATAAGGCCATTCGGACCTTTCTGTCCTCTGATGCAGAAGTCAGACCCAAACCCTAAGAGATAACCCTTGAAGTCAGCAACTAGAGATCCTTATGCAATTGTAACTTTGAATTTATTTTTTATAAACTCTTTTTTTTTTAATGCCATATTTTCAAGAGAGCTTAGGTCCCATCTAATAAGTAAATGAAAAGTTCAAAAACTACCATCTATGGGTGTTTGTTATTTTTTTAATCAATCAAAGATTATGAGAGTTGCAGTTGCTCAGCTCTTTTTAAATATTGGCTAAAATTTATGAGAAAGAGACTGGGGTAACATGTTTTTCCCATGGTGACAAATTCTCACCGTCTGACTTGAGGTTACAATGAGTTGTAGAGAATTTTGAAATGGCTCTAACATCACCAAACAGGTCACCTGAAGCTCACAGTTGCCCTTTCCTTTTAATTTGCTGCTTCAGGATATAAAGTTTTTTTGTACTAACTTCATTCATATCTAATAGCTTTGGTCATCAGCATCATGGCACAATCCAGTATTACACTCTCCTCACAGACAAATGTGCACCCAACAGCCTGCTCGCTTTATGTGCACCGAATTGGGGCATCACTTCTTTGCCTGTCATATGTTCTGCTCAAATCACATAAGAGTGAGCAGTAGCTGGTTTTTTTGGATTCCCACACATGACTCAGAAAGCAAACATCTCATAGCCCCAGGATTCACAGTAGGTAGCCTTATGCAGAACCTGAGCTTTTGAGTATCTTCGATGTTTACTCCTTGAAAAAAAATCTGTGGCTATGGGGGACAATTCCCCACTCTATTATACCAACACAAAGTAGCTCCATTAGTAAGCAAAATTACACTTCAAGATAAGGAAAAAAAAACCACCTTCTGTAACGCTAAGACAAAACCAAACAGATACAGTGGACTGAGAATTAGCCTTATATCTTTACTGTTAATAGCATGTCGTGTGTTGTTATTTTCCTAATCCAGCAAAAAATAAAAAAATACTTTCTATATAAAGGAGCTCTCCCTCTGGTTACATGCATATGAGTTACATATCGCTCATTTAGGCTCCCTGAGATTTTCTTCTCAATGGTACTGGTACGTAGCTGTGTTGGTCTCATTCCGATTTGTACGTTTTTACGCTTTGATGGTTTATTTGGCTTTCCATTCATATGGTTTGAACTACCTGGCTCCTTTTCAGACTCAGAAGCCCTGCTGCTAACATGATACAGCAAGTTTACGATGCTCCAAATAAACATAATAGAGCTGGGAATTACAAGCTCTCTTCCTCCAATAAAACCCCACCTCAGAATGGCCCTTCATTCACTCTCCCTCACAGGCACATAGACACAACTGCACACAGTTAAGGCTCCTTACATAAACTCAACCAACTAAATAATTTGGCCCTTAAAGCACAAAGAAATTCTGCTTTCTAATCGTCTTCGCTGATTCCAGCATGTACGTGGTCTTTCAAGGTGCTTTATGTTACCATGTTCTAGCGCTACTCTGCAGACCCGCCCTGTTCCCAACAGTCCCTTTGGTCAAATATATATATATGAGTATATATACACGAAATCTCAGAGGAGAATTACTTC
Organism: Caloenas nicobarica; assembly: GCF_036013445.1. Lineage (NCBI taxonomy): Eukaryota > Metazoa > Chordata > Aves > Columbiformes > Columbidae > Caloenas > Caloenas nicobarica. The sequence continues at coordinate 20,010,786 of NC_088247.1, read as the reverse complement.
CTCTCCCTGCCTGCCCTGGCTCAACCCACAAGAACACACCGTGTCTTCACAGAGCGCTACACGGACTCTCCAGGACTATCCCATGCTGACTCAACCACTCCCATCATGTACTTCTCCCAGACCCAGCAGGTATTTAAAGGCAGAAGGACCTCCAGCCCATCTAACCTATTTCTTCCCACCTCTCTTCCCCAGATACACTTGATGGTCCTTCACTGAAGGGTAGTATTCACTCTATGCTTCTTTTTCACCACTGATGCCAGGTAAATAAAAAAGAAAGGCAGCAGAGGGGAGAGAAAAATGGAGAAAAATGTAGTAACAGGCAGATCTAAAAAACACCGATTCACACCAATTTTCTCCACCTTCTGAGATTTAGATATTTATATACACATGATGCTCAAACACTGCTTGAAGTGTGTTGCACAAATACTGGAACAAACGGGCAGAAACATTCAGGAACCAACCTGCTTTTGTTATTCTGTACCACTTGGTTTTACTCTGGTCAGTAATATGACCAACATATAGAACTCTGAAAAACTTGGATGGCATAATAATATAACAAAAATGGAATAACTTGTGAGCAATGGATAATTTAAACAATGTAAAACTTTTTAATCTCAGGAAAAAAGGTTTTAAGCTAGAGCTGAATAAGGTCTTTCTTTAATATAAATAAGTTTCCAGTGGAAGTGGTAAGTGATTTGTGATTTCATGTTGGTTTTAATATGCCATTTTGACACTTTCACCATATGTCATCATTTATCACAAAATTAAACATAATTATAGATGAAACTCACATTTGCTTAAAGAGGAATTACAAAAAAAGGAAGAGGGACAACTTTGGTACCTTTACAATCTAATGTACTACAGGGAGGTTTACAAATACTATGAAAAGAAAAAATACATTTACAGTTTCTAAAAAATGAGATTTTTGGATTACTGTAGTTACTTTCTTAAGAAGTAGGTTTGTTTTTTCCACAACCAGAATGGAAAAACTAAGTTTCCACTAAGTCTAAAAATTTAAACGCACAAAGACTGGGAAATGACAGAGCTAAGATCATTCTTTGAAAAGGTTTTTTTGTAGTTAAATATTTTCTGGTTTTCTGAGCAAATAAAAATCCCTACAATTGGATCACACAGCCTCGCATTGCCAAGACTGGTTATCTGCCAAGCTAGGATCATTTGTTCCACTGCACTAATCACTACCATGCAAGCATATGAAGCAACTGATGGCAGCAGCACGTTACCATCCCCTAGGTCTATCGGAACTGGAGCAGAATGAGGCAGAACAGAGAGGTGAAGGCAGCCGAATCCTGCCCGAAGCCCCCGCAGCTGCCCCTGTCCCTGCCGCACAGACCCCGTGGCGCGGCAGTCAGGTCTTTCCAAGGGGACACCGAGCAGGTGACACGAGCTGTGTTCCCCACCTTGGGCTCCAAGCCTGGCACCACAGAGCCCGACAGCCCAACAACAGGATCAGACACTCCTACTACAGGCAACAGAAACTCTGTTTTGAATGAGTTCCACATAACACTAAGTGTTCTGAAAAATCCGCGATTGCAAACTGACTAGTCAAAATTGGTGAATCTGATTCTTGTTGTGCCTCAGGTTTCCATCAGAATGTGGCTAATGCCATGTTTTACCTTACCCAGCTGCTGCAAGTGCTCAGCTATAACAGCAGCAAGCAACAGAGCGAAACTAATAAGAAAATTATTAATTTTGTCTTCAATGGAAAATTATAGCAACTGTAGTTCCCTGGATCTTTCTTCTTGCAGCTCTGGAATCAGCAGTGACACTGGCTTTCCTCCAGATCCTCTCCCGGTCACTGTGACCCAGTCACCACACGTGGCTCCGCGGTGACACGGAACAGGTCCCTGCGCACCCATGGGTGAATCCTGTCAGGCCCCATGGACTTCTGTCTGTCCAGCTTAAGTGCTCGCTAACCCCATTCTCCGCCAAGGGTAAGTCTTTCTTGCTCCAGATGTTTAGGTTGTAAACGACCTGACGAAAGAACTGCTTCCTGATAATCATATCTTGTGAATAAATGATGCATCGTTACAGCTAAAATCAACATGTGTTTGGGATGTTCTCGCTGCTGCAATGATACCATGACCTGCCCGAGAAAGCCAGCCTTTTAGCTCAGAAGACAAATGTCTGTGATGATGTCTGCCAGGTTTCACAGCTGTATTTCATGAACAGGAAAAAGAAAGAAAAAAATACTATCATTCCCAGGTCTTATTTATTATATTGCTGCTGTTGTTGTTGCAACATCTATGAATTTTATTAGGGATGAGAATCCCGCTGCTCTAAGCATATATAATGCTATGGATTACAAGAAGTCTTAAGCATATGTCATATATTCTGTGAAAAAAATAACTGCTCCAAAGAACTCACAATTCACAGGTTAGAAGAGGAATGACAAATGTACTCAACTATAACCGGGAAAAAGCAAGTCAGATGAGAATTAAAACAATATTCATTTCTTCGCAGGTATAAAAAAAATATATGTATTAAACTACAAAGATAATCTGGGAGAATAAGGAGTTCAGGAAAAACGAGAGACATATACTGGAAAAAACACTTTAAATGGATGTCAGGTGAGATACAACTAAGGGGAGAAAGAAAGTTTGGTATACTAGATAAAGAAAATGTTTCATGCATCTAAGACAAATATACTTCTGCCTCACAGAGACCTTTCCTCTAATAATGATGATAAATAGATGACGTGAAAATGAGTAGTCAGAGAAAATATTTTATATAAGCTTCATACCCAGAAAACATTCAATCTAACATTTCCTCTGCAATTCATTCTTGTTTTCTCTTCCCTTTAGTTTCTTGGTCACATATTTTAAGGGCCATTGTCACAACCGTGTTGATATTGGCAGCTTTACAGCTACAAAACCAGAGGCACTGGGGAAGTCAGGCCTGCGGTCCCAGGAGTGAAGAGAACCAGGGGCTGCTGACGGCAGCGCTCCCTGTCACCCCGACACAGAGACCATTACAGCCTTGGGGACAACAGCCTTCTCAGGAATGGGGCTGGTGTGACACTGGGAATTGCAGAAGTTGTGAACATAAGAACATTAGACATCTTGGTAAGAAAAAAAGGCTACTAGGCCAAACACACCTGTTGCTTTTGGTTCCTCTTGATTCTGTAATTTTCTTTTTTTCCGCATCTATCTCAATATTCCCTTTCTTCAGAAACAAATAAGCTTCTCTACATATTTTGCAGTATTTGCTTAATTTCTAAAGCCGTTCTGCTTGTGTATTCCCACTTGTAGGCAAGAATCTGCTCAGAATTCTTTTGTCTTTTTTAGAATTCTCCAGTTTCTTGTGCTCCTTCCCGGTACCCATGTGTATTTTACCAATTCCTTTCATACTTTAGGAGTTATTGACTCAAATATTCATCCTGCCCCAGCTTAAGTGGAAATCACGTGAGCCATGTAGTCTCAGAGAAATATCTGCCCTCTGCACAGTAAAGCAAAGAAAATTCAAACAGGATATTGAACAACGTTAAAAACAAACTGCAAATATGCCATGCTCATTGATGTAGACTGCGTACTTGAACACTGTGCCTCATTTAGCCTTTCTCATCTAAAGAAGAGTACAGTGGAGAAACATATAGCCCCAGAAAGGGCAATATATTATGAGAAGCCTGTTAATATTCCTATTAGATTGTGGGAGTAATAGTGCATTCATTTCAGAGAGGAGACGGAAAAAACAGACTGTGAGGGGTACATTGTTTAAAAGTAGTGAGCAATGGCAATAAATTAAAGAAAAAAAAATTTATATCTTCACACTCAGTTCAAGAACAGGAGTATATTCCATAATGTTAAAATAGTTTTACCATGAATTAATAGAAACTTTGAAAATAATATACCCATAATTGTCTCATTAATTAGCAGAGACCAGTGGAGCAGTCAAGACGGCGGCATTATTGTGCAGGCACCACACAAGTGGAGAGCATCAGAGAGCACTTGCCAGGAAAACTGAGAGTCTGGAGAGAGGGAGCAGACAAAAGGCAGCCGAGGGAGTGAGCACACACACAGGCAAAGTGCGATCACCATCTGGGTCCATTTAGGGGTGGCTTGGTACAGAAGAATCAACCAACTGGGAGAAAGAGTAGCAAGACTGGACACTGAAAGAGATGAAAAGAGGACCAGGCAGGGCAGAAAAAAGGCAAGCATAAGCGTGGAGCTAAGCTGATGCAAAGAGTCTGTGCGGGAGCTGCGGGCTGTGAACACCCAGCGACAGCCACGGGCAGGTCGCTGCTTTGGCCGCTTCGCAGCTGCTTCTGCTGTCGGCAGCCTCTGACTCTCCGCCGCGTTCCCCACAGCCGGTTTGGGGCACAGGTTTAGGGGCACCAGCTGGGTCCCAGCATCCCCGCGGTCAAAGGGCCTCCCAGGCAGGCTGCTGGGTGCAGCAGTGCCGGGACAGGGGTGAGCGCCCTGCGGCCGCGCTGCCGGCCCTCAGTTCTGCATGTAAAACCTACACACAGCTTATAGCCGCCCAGTTAACCTCTGCAGTTTACTGCAGCTAGATGAAGGGATTTTAACAGGTAAAAGGGACTATCGTTTAATGTGAGAATGAAAAATGTCACGTCACGTTATAGCAACTAGCATTAACAGTTGTCCCTGTGTTGTTTTCTAATAATTAAAAATTGTTGCAGGTTAAGAGTGTGAGGGAGGTCGTTTGATTCACTTAAAAAATACAGGCTTTTTTAGGCATGTAAACACTTAGTTCCCTAAGGTTAAATCATAAGAGGCCAGTGTCCAAGAGTGGTTACCAGAGTGGTTTGCACATTAATCTGGCTATTTATAATGACTCCTACAATTTGTTTTGCAAAGTCAAAATGAAGTTTTACAAATGACCAGGGAATCGGCAAAGCCCACCCCTGTGTTTGGCAGATGTTAAATGTAGTGCTTTATTTATTCTATATCATCTCCATCTTCCAATATGACTCATTAAATCTTCTTTCCTGTTTGTACTCCTCCTTTACACCATCAGGACTTTGACTGTTACATGTAGTAAAATACTGTACAATTTCTTCATCACTTTATTAGACTCTGAGAAAACCACTTATGCATAGAATAAGGGAATTAGCATTCAATAACTCTAATATTCTGAGTTCCTGCAGGTAGTATATTAAGTCATCAGCATAAAGAAAGGTATTTTGGTTTCCCTCATAGTAGTCTCAGTAGACAGGTCTAATTTACAGGCTTTTTTTTTTTTTTAATTGTGAGTAGCTTCATCAATGAGATGGCAAACAAGCCCAGCTGGTGATTCCCCCTTCTCTTTGTTGGTCTACTTCCACTAATCTGTGTATTACAAAGGAGTGGAGAAGTCTGGACAGAATGCAGTAAAACAGTTTTCAACTAACACACCTACGATGATTTTGCTTTGGATCCTGGAACAGTTATCTACTTGTTTCCCTATGACTGCATGTCCAGTTATGAAGACCCATTAACCTTTGTGCTAAGTGATTTAGGTCCAGTGGCAAACAGCATGGTGGGAAAGCATCCTGGGAACACCTCTGACACATCACAGCCAAGTTAATGTTCCATTTAAGCTGCTTATCTGAAATCCAAACTGTGGATGTGATGAAGGGATTCAGGACCAAAGAAGGCACGAGCGTGCCCAAGCGAGTCAACAGCTAACCAGCTTTTAGTACTGGTAACCACAGCCAAGGAAATGTTTAAGAAAGAAATGTGAAACACAATACTAATAATAGGCTGATCAATATTAACTCACATGCTGTTTGACCTGCTGGATGAATCTCTTCCTTTAGACTGTAATAGGAAAACCTAATTCCTAACTTTTTTTGGAATACGTAGCAGTGATCTGTGTGCACAAGTCATGCAGCAGGATCACATCTGGAATGTCACATCACATGGATGGACAAAAGCCTGTGATTTTGTCCTACAGACAGTGCTGGTAGGGAAGTGGGGCAAAACTTAGCAGTAGTCCTTTGCATGATGATCCCAATCTGATCCAGAGACCTACTTCAGACCACAGCATTGCAGATTCCAAGCTGTTCTCAATCCACTTATGAGAAATTAAACCAACATGTTTTTCTGTGTAGTTTGGTCCAGTTTCTTCATGTGTGGCCAGCTATCTTTACTTTTTGTGGTGGTCTTCTAATGGAGAAAGCAACATTTAAAGAAATAAAATATTGTTAATCTTTGTTTTTCTAAAACAAACACCTGACATGCTACCAAAGACAGAAGAAAACTACTGAAAAAAAATGTGTCTGAACTAATTATGTTTCATGTGGTGGTTCTTTTCTTGGTACTTTGGAATAAAATTAATACTACCACATGGCAGATTTGTATTAAACAAAACAATGTAAAACAATGATAATTGGAAAACTAAAACACCAAACAAGTTTCTGCTCTTTCTGAACCTATTCATGCATAAAGTGATAGGACAAGGGGTAATGGCTTTACACTGAAAGAAGGTAGATTTAGATTAGATATAAGGAAGAAATTCTTCCCCATGAGGGTGCTGAGGCACTGGAACAGGCTGCCCAGGGCAGCTGTGGGTGCCCCATCTCTGGAAGTGTTCAAGGCCAGGTTGGATGAGGCTTTGAGCAACCTGGTCTAGTAGAAGGTGTCCCTGCCCATGGCAGGGTGGTGGGTACTAGATGATCTTTAAGGTCCTGTCCAACCCAAACCAGTCTATGAATCTGTGATTCTATTATAAAAACTTAAGTCTGGTAAATGTTCTACAAAAATAACAAGACATATCTAACAATAGAAATGATATATTCGAACAAGCATTACAATTGTATAACTAACTCTTGTTCTCCACCTCCATGATCACAAGGCCATGGCCATCTGCCTGAGAACAATCAATGCCATTAGAGAATGAGTAACATATTAGACTTTATAAACGATGTGTAACACATTAAGTGAAAAGAAAATGTAGTCCAGGTTAGTACAACAGATATCCTCAACTGTACTGGGACTGAGTGTCATGCTCAGGGAATTCCCTTGGTGACTTCCCTGACTGCCATATGAATCAGTTTCTCATCTCATTCAACACTATTTTAAATAACAGGAATGTGCCTCTCTCCTCTACAGCTTACAGCTAAGACAAATATATGGCATTGGCCATCCACTTTTACAAGGTGAGTCCAAAATGCCTTAGAGCTTAGAGAGCAAAAATCCAGACAGCTGAACATTGAAAATATTGCCCTAATTACTTTAGGAATGAAATTCACTTCATATTTTAATAACCAAAGGCTAAGTCTCTGACAATTATTTCTTTTTAAATGACCTATAACTAATATGTTTTAACACGGAATATGAAAATCAAAAGATAGATAAAGGAAATCAAAGCTGCAGCCAAAACACATGAAGCACCACCAGACTTTTCACAGCTCTCTGCAAGTTCTAGAACTTTTCTTGTGCTTTTTTATCTTGTTTCCTGCATTCAGACAACACAAACATTCTGCTCAGAACACAACTCAGAGCTGACGGCAAATCCTACATCTGAGTGGCTCTAGAAACCATCCCCAGCTCGCAGTGTCTCCTGGCAGCAGCAGCTTTCCGTGTGTCTGGCTGCAGCACTGTTCTTCTCGCTTTGATACAGGTGATTAGGCTGGGTCTCCTGTTGGAACTATCACTGAAATGGCAGCCCTCAGGGATTGTGCTGCTGTCAAATTCAGATCAGAGGAGTGAAAAAACACATTTTCAGATCTTTTTAAAAGCTGCTTTTAAACTCCTTGTTCAAATATAGATTCTCATTATGGTCCTGATCCTGTACACTGATTGTGTCAAGACAGAATCCAATAACAAGATTGCAGCTTAAATTCATTTTCCTGCAGGCACTCAATATTCCCTCTGAATATCCCTGCAATAATAGCACTTTGCATACATATTCCACATTTCATCCGAGGAATTCAAATGGGTGTTATAAACATCCAGGGACACATCCTGTTCTCCCTGCAGCAGTCAGAGCCTCCCCAGCTGCACATCTCCTAACACACAGAGGAAAGAGGGCACTAATCTGTGGAGTGAGGCACTCGGCGTGACCTTGCACAATGAGGTGGAAAACAGAAACCCCTGCCAATAAAACAGAAGCTGTGGGAGTTCATGCAATTTCTGATCTGCAGAATAAGAGCTGCCAACCTGTTTTTATGAAAATGATTTGTTTTGCCACTCAGCCCTCCTTCTGGGCCTGTCTGTGCATATCCAGGACTGTCACAGACCCCAGCTCTTCTGCCCGTACTCCAGGCTGGCCAGACACAAAGCAGCTTTGGTAAGGCATTAATTAGCTCAAGAAGAAGACGGTGCTAACCCAGCCCTGAGAGTGGTGGGCCAGAGCCGGCTATGTCCAGTCAGCCGGGACAGCAAACAGAACCAGCCTGACCACACGGGCTGGTACTTGTGCTCAACGTGCAAGATGTGATTCACCGTCAAAGTACTATGTATAAATTATATGCTCATTATGTAGATTAAAAAACCAGTATCACAGATGTTAAAAGAAAACCCAGTGCTGACAGTGACAGATCTGAGTATAGAATGCAATATGTGAATACTGCTCTGTGGGTGGATATTTGTTAATAATGATCACTACAGACTAATGATTAATAACCACCTGAATTCCAGGCTCATTTTTTTATCAAGCGCTACAGAGACTGCTCCCTTCCAAAAAAAACGGCTGGGTTTTGCACTGCTACATGTGACTTCAAAGCAGCAAGGTGGGAACAGCAGGTAGATTTACAAGGTTTCTCAAAACTGGTGTGTGTCAGCAGAGAAAGGGTTCCTTTGTGTAGCCTGTACAACTCCTGGCTGGCTAACTTAATGCCTACAGCCTAGTGCTGCATAAAAGTTTTGCTGCTAATTGCCTCCCCATTTCAGCTAATTCTTTGCTACATGAGCTAACCGGGTGTGGAGCCAATTTTCACAGCTTCCAGGGTTTTACATGGCTTTCCACGCTGCAGAGCAACAAACTATCATTTAATTGAATTAAACACTTAATTGTGCTCATGAATGTGGAAAGAATACACCCTCCCCTCTAAGAAATAGGAATAAATATTGATCTGTAAGCTTGAAACCTCCTTATGCCCGATTTAGTAATAATACTTATAATTTTGAAAATTTTTTGATTGCCAGGGGGTTTCTTGTTGTCGTTGAAGAGATTTTGAGTGGCAGCTATTGTCTGGGGCTTAGAAAGATCCAAATAACTAATTGGTTTTCCATAATTTATTTTCAATAAGTATTTAAAGGGTAATATGCAGATTTCAAAATATGTCATTTGGGTTGTATGACAGTTACTGTATCACACAACCAGTGTGGTTACACAAAATGATACTATTAATTATGTATAGAGTACGCACATCGTCATATGCTGGTACTCAAAAGTCATATTAAAGCAAGGTTACTCTTCTCTTTCAGTGCTGCTGTATTGAGTTTAATACATCCCAGAACCTTACCCCAAGCAGAGATAATAAGGACATGGACACACACACACACACACACACACACACACACAAGCACACACTTACACAAGCAGAGATAATGTGAATGAAAGATGCACAGTGGAAGTAATTTTGTTCTTCTTCCCACTGTTTTTCACCTTATTATTCTTTGTCAGGAAAAAGAAGTGAGACAAAGTTGAAATAAAAATTCTACAAAAGATCTCATAAAATTTCACATCAGTGAAGAAAATATTATTGCAAAGTAAAGAAAGAGAGGTGGAGGGATAAGGGGGAAAATTAACGGGACTTTTAGGGACTAATTGTATAAAAAATCTAGTTTATATGAAGCATTAAAGTCAGCCTGAATTATTACGAGAAACTCCCCTTGTGCCCCCAGGTGCTTTATGATATCTCTATAGTCCATACCAAAAGTTCTGGATGCTTTGTGCTAGAATCACATGCATTGATAAAGCACAAATTTAAGAAGACAGGCAAAAGAGGTCTATGTGACTAGGGACTGATAATGGTCCATAGGGCCTTTCACCTTTATGTTACTGGTTCAAATCCAGCCTAGCTAAAGTAATGGCTAAAAATTGTCAAGGTCTGAGAGCTGTTCAGTGGCCTACGTGAAATGAAACGAATGATCCTCAACCAGTTCCCTGTGGACTAGCAGTCGAATCACAACTCTTCCTCCTGCCTATGTTTTAGGCTGAGTCTTTAACAAAGAGGGGGGAAAAAAAGCCGTGGGAACAGTATCTTAACAGTCTACCTTCTCTGCAAGCAGTAAATACCAGAAGCTTAGGGCACTTAAACTTATCATTACTGAACAGCAATTTGTATTGCATTAGCACCAGTGGACCTTGACTGCTGTCAGTGTGAGCTGTAAGCATGCAAAAAGAGATGACTCCCTCTTCAAAAAGATAGAAAATAAGCATATGAGAAAGGACAGAGGGATGGAATCAACTCTATGGATTGTATTTGTGCTTAACTACACCGCTCCGCTCCAGCCACGCCAGGCTGAATGGAGGCTTTCAGCACAGCACTCCTGCCAGCCCTCCAGTTCCAAAACACTACCCTATGCTTAGATGATTTCAGAGATACCAGCAAGTGGTTTTAAAAGCATATATATACAAAGCCGGGGCATTTTCCTGTCTTTGTTGTATGAACGTATATCAGCACATTGCTGGTATGATTATAAGGAATTCTACTACAGCATTTTGAAATAGTTTCTCAAGACTATTTGAGGCATGGGTGACAAACTCATTTTCACCGGGGGCCACATCAGGCTCGTGGTCGCCTTCAAAGGTCCAAATGTAATTTGGGGACTGTATAAATGTAACTACTCCGACACTTATACAGTCCCCAAATTACATTCGGCCCTTTGAAGGCAACCACGTGGCTGATGTGGCCCCCAGTGAAAATGAGTTGGACACCCCCGATTTAAGGTCTTGGAAACAGACCTTATTCATGGAAAGCTCCAACTTCGGTCTCTGTTAAGACTGCAGTGGGACTGCAGCTCCACTGCTCTGCAGAACCGGACCAGAGAATCTGCAGATCAGCACAGCCTCATGTGAGCACCTTTGCTCTGAAACAGATAAAGCTGTAAAATCTCAATGCCAGATGAGGCGACACCACCCAAATCAGAGGAAGGCCCCTAATAAAGGTCACATCCAGGAGAGCTAAAAGAAAAGTATCCCATAAAACCACAAATAACTCTGAGGAGTTTTAATTAAAATCAGTGGATAAAAGTAATATATGAAAAAAAAAAGTAATTTGGAGGCTTATAAAACTGAAAGCAAAAGAAATGTCCATTTATTTAATATTTTGGATTTGCTTTGTGGTTGTTTTATCCCTCAACCCATACCGCCTTTCTCATTGCTCATATGTTTTTGGGCATTTTTGTGGAAAAAACCCTGTAAAATACTTAAAAATTATGTTAATTGAATGAATGCATACACAGTCTCTCTGTTCTCATTGTATCTCAAATGGTCAGAGGTTTTTGAAATGAAAAAGCTTTTCAAAATAAAAACAGTTTGGAAACTGACTTCATGGCCTGTCTCTTTACCCTTACTCGCTCCTGTCTTTCACGCAGCCAACTGTCTGTCCCAGGAATCAATACACATATGCTTAGACCACAATACAATTAAATTTTTTCTAGGCATTTACTTATGTTTCAGCAGCTCCGTTGACTTCTGATCTTGGAAACATTTTACATTTTTTACTATATTACTGGCATAAATGTTGACTTTGCTAAGCTTATTTTTCAGCCTCAGAAACATATTTAATCTTGTGATGAAGAGAAACCGCACCAGGTGAACAGCATGCAAATTTTCTGGATCCTGTTTGCCTTATGAGGAAAGTGAATTTTTACTGCAGATTTAATGTGGCAACACGAATCCAGAGTTACGTCATTGACTATAATCTGTCAAAATACAGAAGCCCAAAGCAAAGGATCCATTCTTAGTTTCTTCTGTTGTGCAACTATGTATGGTAACACCAAGCTAAATTCAGAGATACGAGAAATCGTGGCTAAACAATATAGCAGTAACATACATTTTAAATGCTGAGTGTAGCAGAAAAGCAACAATGAACTTAAAAAAAGTAAAACTGTACTTGATGACTTACTATGAAGCTGACTTCCTGAGATTAGTTTGTTTACTGCAGCTTTTCCACCTTTTACCCGAATTGCACCATATTCACACATACTTCAAGAATACACAATTTACCCACATCATGCCAGGTCCTTAGAATGTATGCTGTAATACACTGTGTAGATAGACCATAAGAGAACCTCAACATATTTATCATAGAATCATTTGGGTTGGAAAAGACCTTTAAGATCATTGAGTCCAACCGTAAACCTAACACTGCCAAGTCCACCTCTAAACCATGTTCCTAAGCAACCACATCTACACATCTTTCAAATATTAATACCTCCAGGGATGGTAACTCAACCACTTACCTGGGTAAACATACAGCATATTGCAGGGAAAGACATAAATCTGACAAAAACATCTCCCCCCTCTATGAAATGAGTGTATCACTCAAACTAAGAAGTATGTGAAAAGAAAATGGAAAAAAATCCAAACACATGGAAGTATGTGAGAACTCTTGAATTCCACAGCTACTCCAGGCCTGACTCTGTGAGATGCCAAGTACTTGGCAAAGGCAACATTCAGGTAAGACAGATGTTATCCTGTGTTCTTACCAGAACACTCAAAGTTTTGTATTCTTAGGTTATAAGTATCTTGGGACTACAAGATTACAGAGCTATAAATTATTACCATGGAACCCCTAGAAACCCAGTCTCTTCTATCACTTTAACTGTCACACAAAGGACTGAAGTACTCAGCTGGAGACAACATCTCGCAATCTGCTACTATGGCACCCAAGACCTTTTCATCCAATGTAACAGATGAGCAACTGAACCCATCTAATCACTTGGATAAATTTATATTTAAATGCTCACACTAAGATCAAGATATAAATACTGTGCTCCCTCATTTCATGATCTCTGGAAACTCGTAGACAGGTGACCAAAGAGAACGGTACCTCATCTAAATGAGGGGGGTCTTTTCTCAATAAAGCCTGAGGGATTTTAAACTCTGAAGAGCTGCTGAAACAGAATAAAGTGACACACTCCCATGCTCCACCACGCTGAAATATTGCACCATTCTTACAATTCATTTCAAGTCTCGATTCCCTACAGTATTAAGTGTGCATTTTAACTCAGGAAAAAAAAATCACATTTCAAAGTCACTGCAGAAGACAAAGGTTGTACTGACCTGTGACAATGTACACACGGTGAAATGTTTCATGATGAATTCATCCATTACAGCCATGGTAAGTTGCAAGAGTTCAACAACTGCACCCTGAAATTAGCTGAACTGACAGCAATTCGACTTTTTCTTCCATCCAAGATATTTAAAAGAAGCTCCAGATTTGCTGGTATGGGATTAAGAACCACATCTTAGATGTGTTATGAAGAAAGGAATCTGAACTATTTACATAGCCTTGATAGGAAGATCTGAAGAGGCCTGAATCAAAAGTAACATCTGTATTATTGGTCTCACAGACAAGAGGGTGACTGAGAAAACAAGCAGTAAAGAAGGTCTAAGAGGGAAGCCCTTTTTTAATCATGCCCATCTTGAGCTGCTATTATAATGTCTGGAGTGCAGATATAAATCTGAGTCAGCAGCACAGAGATGTCACTTGTATTTATTTGTGGATGGGACTGTAGAGGTGATGTGTAAAAGGAGAGCAGAGATGGATCAGAAGTAAAACTCCTTAGGATTTTGGCAGAAGCCAGATCAGGATGCTTCAAAGGATGAATGAGAGGAACAATTAAGGATTTAGGAGGAAAAAAAGTAAAGAATAGAGCCCAAGATACAAGGTGTGATGAGATTTAATGAGATCAAAACTGACGGTGTGAGAGGAGGATGAAGAACTGGCTAAGAGAGAATCATTAGGTAATTTGATGAGAGTGGTTTTAGCTAACAAGAAGGTCAGAAGCCAGTTTGAAGGGGTTTACAATAGCACTGAAGATCAGATGCTTTTAATACAACAGAATGTGAATATGTACCTAGCAGAAGAGATCTTGGAGCAACAGCAGGAAGCAACAGAGGGGAAATAAAGTCAGGATGGTTTTCTAAGGATTGGGAACGTTAATTAAGACTAATACACTCTTGAATTACAAAAGAAAGGAGATAAAGAGACACGGTCAAGAGAAAATCAGGAGAAAATGACAGCAAATGTAAGAGAGGTAAGTAAATAGGGTAAAAAGGGATCACTGGGAAAAGACAAGAGTTAGAGAAGATGAACAGATGAGAAGCATCTGCATCAAAAGACCAGTAGAACGTGGCATATCTAACTAGCTGTATAAAAACAAACAAAAAAAATCACAATGAGGGTGGAACAGGGTACACAGAAAGATGGAGTCTTGTGGAATCTGGAGCCTCCACCCTTGGAGACATTCAAAGCAGTACAAGGCTCCAAGCAACCTGATCTACCTTGTAAGTTTGCTCTGCTTTGGGCAAGAGGGTGGACTAGATGACCTTCAGAGATCTGTTCCAACCTGCATTACTGTGTGATTCTGTGTGAGAAGGACAGAGAAATAAGCTGGAGAGATGGAATCATCATTTCGTAGTTCATCAGTTTGGGTGCATGTGAAGAAATCACCAGGATTTTAATATGGCTTGAGGTACAACATGGGCCCTTAGGAACAGAGTTTCAAAGGTACTTCCACATCCAAAAAATGCATTAAGTATCTAGTGCACTTTTGAGGAGTGCTTATATCTATGTCTCAGCAATGAAATGAGATGAGATGAGATGAGATTTCCTATAGAAGCAGCTTAGCAGTTCAGGCCCTTTGTAAAATCCCAGTCAGTACTGTACATATCTTAAAGAATGTGAAATCTTTCAAATCTGACCTCAGGATATCGATATAAGTGGATCCAAACTGAAAACCAAAAGAAATGGAAAGGAAAACTAAACATAAATAACAATTTAATAGCTATAATTCATATCAAAATTCACCCAATTCATGCTTTAATGATTAATAGTTAGTAAGAGAAATATATATAGGTTGGAATCCTTTTACCATAGTTGGACCAGAAGTCTCTGTTCTTTTAAGTACTATAGAATTTCTTTTATGAACTTGAAATATTTTTTAAGTTAATGACCACACCAAAATTTCAGAGTCCATTGCCTCCCTGGAAAAGAGTAAATAGGCTAACAACATGGGATCTAGGGAAATCTTTCATCAAGATTAGATTCACTTAATATTTGAGAGATGTACTATGGGCCATGTGAGCAGATAAAAATTCCAGACTCTGTCAGGATTTTGGAAGATTATGAGAAAGGAACTGTGACAGAGGCTATAACAGAATGTTAGATTTTGGGTTAGTTAACACTATTCTGCTTCCAAGGTGAGAACAGATGCAGGAGAAGACCTGAATTTCTAAAGGCATTTTTGCTAGTAAATTTTACCTTACATATCTGTGCTCCCAACGAAAATACATGTTCTGAAGTTTCAGTGTCAGGTGGATAAAAGTGTAAAACAGAGACCCAGATTCCTGACTACACAGAAGAGAGTAAGGATCACATCTTCACTGTAGGATCTTTTCTGCAGCAGCATTCATACAGTTCAGAGCAGCTTAGGGGATGCTCTCATCTCTTCCAACTGCTCACAGCTGTCACAGGACTATTGTTATTTGGTCATACAATAATGAGCACATTCCCTACCAATTATTAACACCAGGTAAATGCAGGAAAACTCGTGACTGGAAGTGACTTCGTGCATTCCAATGAATATCTGGCTGGAATATCATCTGCTCTTCTTGTGAATTGAAAAGTCCAGTTTTTTCCAAAACATTTAAAAAAATCAAAATAAAAGCACCATTTATGATATTTAGCAACTACAGGTAGAGGTAGAGTATCAGCAAGTTTTACTGCTGAATATTCAAAAATATATATTCCTCAGAGCTACCTTGTAAAATAAAAAGGTCCCTGAGTAATAATGCAATGAAAACTAAGAGGCACATGATCTTAAACAAATGGCATACTACACATTCTGTATCAAAAACACAATCAAAGCTGCTTGATTAGGTAACAAAAGGCTGATTTTCTAATGTTAACATGTTATGCCTTTAATAAGTCAAGAATCAGTGCATGATTCCGGCCATCCAAGGAACTCCTTCTCACCAAATCACACTAAAAAAAAAAAAAATTTCCTTTGCAAAACTTTACCTAAGTACATGTAAAGGACGGGAGAAAGGCAAGTATTGCATGAAAAATGCTTTTAGTAGAACATAGGCCTTCTGGCTGAATCACAGAATCACAGAATCACAGAAAGTTAGGGATTGGAAGGGACCTCAAAAGATCATCTAGTCCAATCCTCCTGCCAGAGCAGGAACACCTAGGTGAGGTTACACAGGAAGGTGTCCAGGCGGGTTTTGAATGTCTCCAGAGAAGGAGAATCCACAACCTCCTTGGGCAGCCTGTTCCAGTGTTCTGTCACCCTCACTGAGAAGAAGTTTCTTCTCAAATTTAAGTGGAACCTCTTGTGTTCCAGCTTGAACCCATTACCCCTTGTCTTACTGTTGGTTGTCACCGAGAAGAGCCTGGCTCCATCCTTGTGACACCCACCCTTTATATATTTATAAACATGAATGAGGTCACCCCTCAGTCTCCTCTTCTCCAAGCTAAAGAGACCCAGCTCCCTCAGCCTTTCTTCATAAGGGAGATGCTCCACTCCCTTCATCATCTTTGTTGCCCTGCGCTGGACTCTCTCCAGCAGTTCCCTGTCCTTCTTGAACTGAGGAGCCCAGAACTGGACACAATATTCCAGATGAGGTCTCACCAGGGCAGAGTAGAGGGGAAGGAGAACCTCTCTGGACCTACTAACCACCCCCCTTCTAATACACCCCAGGATGCCATTGGCCTTCTTGGCCACAAGGGCACAGTGCTGGCTCATGGAAGAGCAGGAAGATAACACCTCATTTGTATCAATGTATATTTCAATTTACTTTCCCCAGCTTTAGCTTGGGTTGTGCTCAAGTACTCATTATGCATCACTCAAACAGGAACAAAACCGATAAGAATGTTACACATCATTAGGGAGTGTAAACTCAGTTATGAGGGACAAAGTCCCAAGCATCCTAAAGCTTCACTGAGAATTGGAAATAGATTTCTGGTTTTCAGTTTTCAGGAAATGAAAGGAAAGAGCTTTCTGATCTTAGATATCCTTGGTATTGATAGAGCAGTCACTGTGGGACTACTCACATAAATAAGGCTATAGAATCAGGGCCATCATTCTTAATTTAAAAACATTGCTTTCCAGACTCAGACCAAATAAGCAGAAAATTTGGTATGTTTTTGATTAAAAATGTAGAAGTATGAACTAAAACATATTTGTCAGGACAAAAAAAGATTCTGTAAAGGAAAATTTCTATTTGAATGCAATAAAATCTCTTTCTCTAGTAATTAGACTCTATTTCAAAGAATCAGACAATGTCATCATTGCGTCATGTGTGAAATTCTGCAGCCACAAAAGGTTCTTTTATGCCTCTTCATTTAATACACAGGTTTGTACAAACCTAGTGGGAGGATAGCATTTACGAGCTCCATGAAAACTTGCTACATTTCTGCGCTGATCATAATTCCTAGTTCACATGTACATTTTAAACCATAATTTGTCGAGTATGGCCAGCATGAGGCTATGTCTCATTTTACTGAACTGTGTGTGAAGTATACTGATTTTGCATGCCTGTGTCTACTTTGTTTAGAGAAAATATTTCAGTCTTGGTTGTTATTTTTCTGAGAGCCCATTTTCTTGACCACCAGATCACATCACCTGGGATCTACAAAATTCCTGCCTCCTGGAGAAGGAAGGGATCGATGCTGTTTTCCTTTGTTGTTCGATGTGACCTAGCACAGATAGGTCCTTAGCTCTACAAAATTGCTCTGAGCTATTCATCATGCCATGTTAATCAATATTTAAGATCAGTGTGAACTGGGAACTGCACAATGTGCTCAAAGCTGAGTGAGGTGGTGGTAGCTGTCGAGGCTGTAATTGATCTAGGCTTTACATACTTTTAGTCATAGGAAAATATGTGCTTTGACAACACATAAATCTAAGCCATTATCCTTTGTGTGAACTAGTATCTGGCCATACTTTTATATAGGTCTTGAAGCAAGAAAAAAGATGCGACTCACTTCCACAGTGGTTGAATTCTGCTGTTTGAACAATTTGTCCCCAGATGACAGATGGGTCTTCCCATAATGGAGCTAACTTGGAAACAATTTTAGAACACCTCAGCACAGACAGCTATGGAATATGTCCCTAAATACACACACACACCTGAGTGACGAAGCAGTGAGGACACAGTAGTATCAACAGAGCTCACATCTGCCTTGGGCTACCCCAACTATGAAGACAAGCAGGACAGGTTAAGCATAATGAGTACAGGCATGGTCAGGGCACAGCTCAGGTCCTCTCTATTACAACTAGGCTGTTCTTAACTCCACAGGTAATTCCTCCTGAGTTAAGAACGTGTCATTCAGATCAAAGAGCTACTTCGCACAACTCAGAGACACCTGCTGTGAAAACGGATGTATATACCTTCATCTCCAGAGAGTAATTATATATTTGTACTATATTTGACTGTTATTTCCATTCATCTTCTCACTGGTATATATGCTCTCGATGCACCACCACCTTCATGCAGCCCAAAGGTCTCCCTGCACTGACTTGAGGCACATAGGTTAAAGGAAAAGGAAACTGCTGCACACAGAGTAAAGGGCTGCAGGAAACCAGACTTAAAGTAAAAGGGCAAGAGAGAGGAATTCTGGAGGAACAGAAGCAGTGGTTAAATATGAGCAGTAGCAAGTAGCTGTGAGAAGCTTGAAGGTAATACAAACCATGAGAGCATGAGTGTCATTTGAGAGGAGGACAAGAAAACAATGGTCAGAACTGTGCAAGTCAAAGGAAGGTTTGGAAAAATTCAGTTGTCTTAGGTTTAAAATTTCCCAATCCATCAAGGACAGTACTCATAACAGACATACCATCAATGACAGTACTCACACAACAGTACACTAGTGGAGTGTAATCAATGTCTCTTCTTTCTATGGTGTCTTTGAGGTAGCTATTTCAACATGTGTGAGACAGTGTTATTCCCATTTTATTAATAAGGCACTGCATCATAGAAAGAAAAGAACAGCCAGAAGATGTGAACAAAACAGGGAACTGAACACAAATCTCCCATATTTATTCTAATCTATCTAACCATCATTACTGTCTTGGTCCAAATCCAATATTCTTGCCCTCATTTACAATATTCCCCATAGACTCCATTATAAAGCTTAGGCTGTACTGGCATCTTTTTCCCAAACCTCTTATTGATCACGTGCTCTTCCAAGTCCCTTGCCAGGAAAAGAATGAGGCACCAAGATGACAAAGCAAAGTGCAGTAGAGTGAAAGAGCCAGAAGCAGTGGAAGAAGAGAGCAGTATTGTGAGGCTTCCAAGAAATTGCGCATTTTGAAAAAGCATGGAAATTAAATGCAATAATTAATCAATGCAAAGTGCATACTTCCCAGTACTACCTAGTTTCCTTTCACGTGGAATACCACTTTTGCAAGAAAAAATTAGCTCAGTCCCCCTTGGAGCTGGCTACAATTTCTAGAAATGTTTCAGAAGTGATGTAAAGCTTTACAAGTTATGGAGGACAGAAGTAAATCCACCACCTTCTTACATTTTAAATTCAAGATCAAATAATGATTAGGCCATCTTTAGCTACAGAACAATACAGGAGTATGCAGATAAAATTATCCAGCCTGTGTTAAGCAGAGTATGATACTAGCTAAACCAGTGAGCCTTTCTGGATTCAAACTTTATACAAGTCTGCAGTAAGAAAACTGAAGTAAGAGTATATTGCACTGTACCATTTCCATATATTGGTATAGCAGCGCTTTTCTGCATAGGCTTCATCCAACCTATTACATTACATTAACAGTCTGTTGAAAGACAAAGAGATTAACCTGCCCAACTGTTACGGGGATGCATAGAGGGGTGCATCTGTAACTCAACCAGTAGGTCTCATGTCAGTGCTGAAGTCTGGGGTTGCATCCATGCAATATCCCAAAAGTCCAGTTTCATCCAGCAGAATCGGTCTAGTTTCAAGACTGATGATCAGACAAAGTATGATCAGCAATGGAGAGAAAAAGCAGATATACCTAAGTAGGAATGGACATGGTAAATATCTAGCAGAACGATAAAAGCTGGCTTGGAAAAGGGTCAGGTCTTGAAGACCGGTCATGGGCGCATCACTTCTTTTTCCCATATTTAGATTTAAGACCAAATTTTGAGCAAAACAAAATGAAAGTCATGCAACGTTGTCCTAGAGTGAGCAGAGGCTCTGCTCTTAAATTTACCATGAAACTTACTTGGAGAGAGTTCTGATCAGTTCCCTACTGTCCAAGGGAAAATGAAGTGGCAGAGAGGAAAGAGAGAGGAAGAGCCAGCATTTAACAGTAACGTTTGGAACAGGCAAGCAAAGAGACAGGTGATGGGTGGTTGGAGGCACAGAAACTGAAAAAAAAGAGCTTGATAATGGAGATCTGGCTGGAGAGCCAGTGGGAATGAGGACATACAAAAGCCTAGGAATCCAGCTCTGGAGGAATGAGGGATGAAGACGTATAGACACTCACTGTAGAAAGGCACTGGAGACAAGGAGGTGAAGAACGAGTACTTGGGCTATGCTTGGAGTAAAAAAGAAAAGCAACACAGGACAAGAAGTCAGTGGGGCAGAGAAAACTAGAACTTCTGCTAAGGACAGAGGATTGGGTTATACTCAGAGTTACAACAGACAGAGAGAGAAGGGGTAGAAGAGGTCATTGAGAATTTAGCAGAGAATCAATAATGACTAAAAAACCCTTTTGGGACTTCTGGGAACCAAATTTCAGTTTCTCAAGATTCCTATGCCTGTCAACAAATATCTGTGGAGTCTGATGGTAATGAAAAAAGTATCTTGTATCTTATTCCTGCAGCAGTGGTTTTCAAAGAATATTATTCCATGCCATCTTCTTTAATAGAAGAACGGTACAACATGGTATGGGAGATTTTAAGGTTCAAAGCATCTCATAATTCAGATGGAGTTTAAGATACTCTTATAGGCTTCCGTTTTTAAAATCATAAGCATGTACTCTTTATCTTTCCCTCTGTCTCTCACTTTCTTACACAGACACATTTTTAAAATGACTTTTTAACATGACCAAATCAAGGATAAAGATGTCAGGAGTGCCAGGTTGCCTATATAACCTAATTTTTCCCCATCTTGTGAATGGGCATTATGATGGAGACTAATGGCATGACTCATATACCATTTTTCCCAGAATACACATGCATCATACAGTGCACAAGATGGCCTTGCTGTACGGATGAAGCAGAACTGTGTTCTGAAGAAGGTTCACTTGGTGAAGAATTTTGAAGAAATGCATTGAAAAATGGGACAGCACTACAAGATGAGAAGGAATGCTTAAGTTAATTGGATGTCAGCCTAGAAAGTAGGGTTCTATCTTTTCTTGCCATAAAGTTCCTATAGTAGTAATTCCAACCAGGTTTTTTACGGGTGGTCACTAAAAGTATATTCTTCATTTTCTATGACTCACTGACATGAGGCATTTGAATGTGCAGAAGTGATGAATGCACAGAGACACAGCTTGAAACAGGAAGACCTGAGCTGGAGAAGTTCTATATCACAGGAAGGAGTTGAGGTGGTTGGACCAAAGCAACTCAGGCTGCTCTTGTGGATTAGTGGCACCTTTTGAACACAGTTCCTCTGGGCCATTGATCCCCAGCCACAAAACAGAAGTCACGTTGTCTTCCCATCTCAGAGGCTGGCAGTAAAGCTAATTTAATGTTTGTTTGTCACTTAGATGCTATAAAGATGATCACAAGGAAAATCCCAAAAGGAAATTAATAATAATTAACTATTCTGTCATCAGGGCTTAAATACTCTGTAGTAAACAAGGTACGGGGCCGCACATTGAACAATGTCAAGAAAACAAAATATTGAACAGCTGCTCATTAAGTGATTATCATATATTCTGTGAACTGAATGAGGAAAGGGTCTTGTAAAAAAAACAATATGTGATCATGTAATTAAAGAAGTCTTCATAATGCATATGCATGTGGGAAATTAAATTAACTTGCCCTAACAAAGTTAGTTCTGGCATGTAGTAGCTTTTGAGTGTTTAGACTATTTAATGTAGATTTTCAAGATATAATATGAAATAACTGAAGATCCTGCTGAGATCTGATTAAGAGACATATATTAACCATCCGTAGTTCAAAACAGAATTTACTTTTGACTATTGGAAATGCAATATTGGAATGAGTTATATATATATATAACTGGAATATTGGAATGACTATTTCATTACCAATTATTCCTATTTTCTACAAAGGTTTGGATACATATTTTAGCCAAAATTTTCCTTTAGCATCATAAACAGCAAAAGAGGCAAGTTAAAGTATAGGTACCATCCTCTACGGATGTGGTACGCTACAGCACAGTAGTTCTTGCTGCCTACCATTGTCATTTGAATTAATTAAATTACATGTGTTCAACAAGAAATTTATTACTGGTTCACACAAATAAAGAGTATATTCAGCTTCCATTAACTTCAATGTGTTTCTCAGGACCCCGGAAAGTCAGACTGCTGATAAACATATAAAAAGGAGGTGAAAAAGGGTCAGCTTCAGTGAATGCCTATAAGCACAGAGTAAGAGAATTCCCCTGATGGGCTCTGTATAGGACACAGGAAACCATCCTAAGGGAGACATTTGTCCCTTTCTACAAATTCTCTGAGCCTTCTCACCAAAGGGTGCTTCACTGGGTCTTCATTATTGTGCTTGTTACTGGGCTCACAATTTGAACAGACTGCCTGCAGTCATGTAAGATTGTAAATAAGAACAGGAAAAAAAACCCACTGTCCCATTCTTGTTGATTGAAAGTAAATGCAGATACTTTCTGGTGGCCATTCCCTTATTATACAACTTCCTTGTTTACATCAAGCTTAAGTTTTATGTGGTAATATTCCCTGAAAAGAATCAGTTAATTAATCTCTATAAAGGAATTTTTAAAAATCATGTAGATTCCATCTGACCCTGAAAGGTTTTCCTGTAAGAATTAACCATTGACTTTTTGCAACCCATCAACTACTCTTTAAGAAAGCACAGCTTCTTTGAACTTAGTAAAATGGATTTAAATATTAGGATATTTATAAATATTCATAGAGGTAGAAGGAAATAACCAGAAATGCAAACTCACATTTAACAGATTTCATTAAATACTTCAACAAATTGTTTACTTAACCCAGTTCAGTTTTCAGACAGTTTGGAAACAATTTCCACAGCAACTTCCGTGCATACCCTTAGATGTCCACTTTTACCTAACATTTTCTAAAACCTGAACTTTAATCCAAATACTTTTTAAGTTCAGTGTTCTATAGAATCTAGAAGTCCTCTCTAACAAAAGAAACTATTAATAAAATATTTTTAAAACGTATAGGACAGGATAGATTGGTTGCATTACTTTGCTGCATATATAGCTTGCACCACTCCAGACAATTCAGGGATTACAAAAGGGCGATATTAGAAAAAGGAAGGTTGAAGATTAAATTTAGACATGTGCACGCTAGTACTGTCAAAACTTGCAGTGTAGTCAGTGGGTATCTAGTCAGTAAAGTCAGTGCAGCCTAGAAAGAGATTCAGCAGAGCAGTCACATACTGTCCCAACTCCATAGACTGAGAAGAGAGCAAGACACCTGTATGTAGACACCACTGTTTTGGCATCTTAACCTTGAAGAAAACACCACACCAAATTTTGAAACCAAGCCATTTGTTACACAGGCTACTGGGAAAAAGATGCTGACACAAACAGCCAGTAGGACCCTAAGAGATGTGGAGCCAAAACGTGTATTTTTATCAGCCCTGTTCAAATACATAAAAGATTAAGCCAAATAAAACCTTCGCCTCCTCTTTTTCATGTGGATAACAGGTTCTGCGAAAACCACAGACTCCTTGTGTACATATGTGTAGATATATCTGTATATTTGATTACGTGGCTTCCATTTGAAATATTCAGCCATTTAAGAATAACTGCATCTCTTATATCAGCATAATAAATCGGAGATCATTACTTGTTCTACAAGTTCATTCCTTGCTTTCCTTTGCACTCAAAGATATGATCCATCACATTTCTAATATATGGCTACATATTTAAGGTAAAATCTCAGTTTTAAAAGATGCTTGCTGGTTTGTTTCTGGTTTTTTGGTTTGGTTTTTTTTTTTCAGTGTGCACTGCCTGGCCCACCATGGCTCAAAGGAATTATATGCCTTGTTGATGACTAGACAGACTACATGCAAGATTTTGCTTTTCTAATCTTTTCTGTAAAGAACACTGTCATTTTGTACAGAGCCAGCTCAGTGGGTACTTCAGACCATGCATCGTATACACATGTTCATAAACTTTGGAACGTTAAGTTCCCATCTCTCCTGTATCATTTACTATACCTTAACTCTTAAACTTTGGATTCCTTGGCTTTGCATTCATAATCAAATTTTACGAGAAAGTGCTTGTTACCATGGAAATATTTTTTCACCCTGAAAATTTTAGCACATGGGCATTTCTTTGGGTGTCTACAAACTATAGGAGTCATCATTCCTCTATCATAATTACTAACCTTTGTTTCTTAGCAACTTTTACATATCTTACATGATATACATTCAGCAGCAGATTTGCAAAGGGCTACAGTGGCAGAAGGATTTCAAATTTAAATACAATATTTAAAATGCAAATAAAGTTTCACACCTGTTTTTTTAAATCCTTTTCACTCCTATCATTGTAGTTCAATTACATCCATAAATTGTACTGCATTTATCTTATTTTACCTACTAAACACAGAGTACTGACTATTTCAATGAGTCTGGCAACATCACAATGCATTTTGCAAGCTCAGGTTCACTTAGCACAGTTCTGGGATTGCTGTCTTTAAAGTTAAATGCAATTCGTTAACACAGCCATTTAGATTTTTACCTATAGCAAATTCTTTACAGGCTGATCAAACAAACATGTTCTATAGCTGTGAGTTTACTTTTGATAGTAAGATAAACTGATTTTACAACACTTGCACTTACAAAGCAATTTTTATTGCTGTTTACATATTTGAAGCTACTATAAATGAAGACAGCCAAATACTCTAACTCTGAAAGACAGGGAAAATTAGGTAGAGATATTTAGTAGACTTTTGCATGGGATTCAATTTGATTTCGTGTTTTCATCTGTGGAATCCATGGTGGTTCTTCTCTCAGTTACTTTTGAAAAACATGCTAAGTGGCAAAATAAAGATTTTGGCCAAAAAGAACCTCTACTTGAACACAGCTCATCTGTGGCAGAGCAGAAATTAGAACACTGGTCTTTTAACTTTAAATTTCTCGCTTAATCTCAGACAGTTCTGCAGACTGTATTTCTGAAGCCTGAGGGGTTTTTGCATTTATTTACTGAAGTACATTTGAGATTATTTTTGGCATCTTTACACTGGGTCATGAAACAGCATGTTTTGGCACCTGCTAGCCTCACTAGCAATCTGCTTACTCCCGGCTGTCATCCCTGCGCTACTCCTGGGTATGCATCTGATAAAAGTCTTGCAGGTTTGCTGGGATCTGGAGTTTTGCAAACAATGGGAGAAGAGCAGCATATGAAAAAGCTGCATTGGTGTTTAAGTGTTTTAGATGGGTCTTCATTTCTTGGTTTTGTATTTTAAATATATAATAAACAATGTTCTTTGTTCCTGTATGTTCCATTTTATTGCTTATAGTTGATACTTAAAGCAAACACAACCAATATAAAGCTGAGATCCTTTCTATTAGCACTTGAAAATATTGATCATGGGGACCTCATCTAGGTGTTCCTGCTCTGGTAGGGGGATTGGACTAGACGATCTTTCGAGGTCCCTTCCAATCCCTAACATTCTGTGATTCTGTGACTTTCATGTATATTGCACTAAGCACCCAATGTACTGGGATATTTAGTGAAACTCTAGCAGCAACAGTAATGATTATGATGAGGAAAAAAATAAATTAGTCTACTAGCCCTAATTAACTGCATGTCTGCCTACTTGCAGAGATTTCAGATTGAGAAAAAAGTATCTGGTTCTGAAATGGTTTACAAGGACCAATCAAAGCCATGGTGAGATCCAGTACACATAGAATATTAGCAGAGACTAAAAAAATTATGTCAGTTTGGAACCAGTGGAATAACTGATGATAGATATATATAAATTACCTACTTACACAATAAAGTCTACTCAGTCTTCACACCTTAAAATACTTAGTAGGAGAAGGCAGGGTGTAATACTCTAAAAAAAAAAAAAAAAATCACCTCATGACTATGACTATGAAAATGCACCCCAGTGCAGTGAAACCAGGAGCTCTGAAGGAAAAGGTGCGAACTGAACAGTAGGATATTTTCCTCTGACTTTGAGCTCTTAGTTCCTATAGACATAGAGTTCATTTCACTTAACTTTAGATATCTGCAACATAGGCATCAATATCTAAGTTGATCCCTAGGTTTCCTTTATTCTCACAAGTATGGAAAATGCTGTTCTACAGTCTGATTCATCTGACCTATTTAGATGTCTACCTTCCAAAGAGATGAATCATGCCCTAAAAGTGTCTGTTTCTCTCCATTGACTATAAAGGCAGCCTAGCCAAAGACAATTTAGATATAAAAGACATCTACATTGGGACAGATAAATTTCACCCTGGAAGCCATGAAAGGGAGCACAACAAGAGTGAATACTATTTTCAGCAATATTCAACTTCTGTACGATTTTCGAAGAGAAATCCTTCCACAAGGTCATCTGGGGACAATACTCCTGCAAGCTGCTGAGCAATGCCCGGCTCTGTCTCACAGCACAGTGGAGCAGCTCCCTCTTGAAACACGCAGGCTGGCCTTGGAACGGTAGTGTGTAACTGCCCTGTATCTTCCCAAAAATGTGTTTGGAAGAAGAGAGAAAACTTTTAGAGTACCTTTCTTTCTTTAAATTTTGTTTGCAATACCATTAATGAGGACATACTACAGAGTCATAAACTGTATTTGTGTACAGAAAGGACTGCTGAGCTCGTAAGAATCTGCACAGGCTTTGTCCTCCTGCCATGCTTTTAAAACCCTTTTTAAAAACAGCTTCTTATTATAGCTTTGATTGACTAAAACCATGTACCTTCTGTTGACTTCACCTATTTATTGGATAATATTCTTTGTAGTTTTTATCAAGCATATTCCTTTCCTTGACATTCCTCAGTGTACTGAAGATGTGTGCATTGCTCCATAAATGTACTTCTGCACCTTTCTTGTCTCAATGTATCAAAGTATTTTTTTTTATATGTAGGCTTTTTAATAAAAGCTTTATTTCTACTGTATAAAAAGCACATTGCTGACCTAAGTCAACCCTGATCCAAACCTTATTCGATCAATGAAGTCTTTCTCTTAACTCCACTTGGCTTTCACATTACTGTTCTGTGCCTTCCTTGGCTTCAGAAGAAATATTTCAGTTAGGCATAGGAGCTAAGCAATGCATAGTCACTTGTCTGAAGTGAAATAAAGCAAAATGCACATATGTGCTGAGACCTTTTTTGCCCACCCAAATTTACAACCCAATATTCATGAAGACAAAAGAAGCATTTAAGATCACATAACAAAGCTAAAAACTGGAAACTGCTCAAAATAAAGCTACATGACAAGCTTTCTTCATAAAATGCTAGAGTAGTAGAAAAGAAGGGATTCAGCCTTAAGAAGCTGTGGTCCAGGATCCACAGGATCCATGATCCAGGAAAATTATTTTGAAGTCTTCTAATCCAATTACTCCAACACTTCCTAAGCATTTGATAGAAACATTATCAGCTCTATCATAATCAGTTTTCTCTTAAAAAACATTTTTACTTATTTTGTGTTTTCCCCTTGATATGGGATTGGGATTTATACATGTAGCTGCTAGTACAGTGAGGAGAGACCATGCCCTTTGATAGTGGGTTTAATTTGATTCTATATCCCAAACAATTTTCAGGACTATTTAGGGATCAGGTATTCTGGCAGGCTGAGCTCTATACCTAATAAAACACCAGAATCTTTTTTTTTTGTTCCTAATCCTTGTTGGCGATATGACCATGCTCTGACAATTTTAGCTTTAACGTAACTGTTCTCTTCACCGTGCTAACATCAGCAGCAGCCTGTGATCAATCACAGTTGGCTGGGCCATGCAATATAAACAACCAAGCCTGTTCAGAGGAGCAGAGATGCTGCCTAGAAACTGCAATTTAAAGAGCCTACTGCCTCATTTTTGAAGCTATTTAAGTCTGGAGAGAGACAAAGAGAAAAAAGCACAATTTTATGTGATGATTTCTACTACTTAAATTTACAGTGGTAATTTATGAACTGTAAATTTAGCAACATGTGACATCTTGATTGATGAACTTCACTTTTTTAGAAAATCATATTAGGAAGACTTACACTGCCAAGAGCTAACATGAACTTGCCATCATGACAGCGTATTTATAATATGCTGTCCGAACAAACATAAGGCATTATTTTGCTCTCTCGATCCCTGTCATTCCACCGATATCCTCACGTAAGACAGTATGATAGAGAAGTATAGAGAATTCATTTCAGCTAATGAGGGAAGCTAAGATTTCTGACTACTCAGTTATTTAAGTGGGATAAGTAAGACACCGGAAACATGGAAGGACACTTGATTCTGCTTGAAAAGCTAAGAAAATACAGTCAAAATCACTGATCCTTAGGTACTGCTGAATTTTGCTCAATACTTAGCTAAATGTCTTGCGGGAAGTTTGTGGCATAGACAAAAACTGAACTCATCTTTCCCAACTCTAAGCTAATTCTCTAATTAATGGACCAGATTTTTCTCATTCCCTGAGGCACTGTAGAACAAGCAGAAAGAATATAAAGCTGGCTAAGATGAATGTTATATACCAAGGATTCCTACACTGCCTAATTAGGGTTGCTTTACTATGTCTTTTCAGCATGGTGGCAGTGCAAACTGGATAAAGCAGCAGAGAGAAAATGCCTTAAAATCCTTAATCTATGATATTGTCTCTGTGGGGCTGCATCCTCTAAGGAACCAGAGCATCCCTTGAGGGTGTCAAATAAGGATACTAAAAATGCTTAAGATTCTGTACCTTTGATTGGATCCATCCCATATTACAAGATGGAGCTTAATATCTGGTCCAGAATGATTTTCTATCGGTCATCAGCTGAAGTGAGCAATTCTCAGAAAGATCATTCACATATAGAACAGAGCTTACATGAGGTTTTCAGGGGTCACTTCCTAAGTTTCAAACTTATTTACTCATCTATAGTATGTACAACTGTTTACATGTCAGCCATGTCAGGTATCTGGAATGTAAAGATAATAATTAACAAAATGTATGTATCTGACATTCCTCTGCAGATATAAGATCAAGTTTTAAATAAATGTTAAGCAGGCAAAAAGGAAATAGCAAAAATCACACCAGCAGGGTTCAGTCTGCAAGGTTATGCCCTTGCAGAAACACAGGAGTCAATAGACTGTGTGAAGTTCTATTTGTAAATTATCAAATGTAATGAAGGTAAATATTTCAATTCAGACTCCGGGGCTGTTGGTAACTGCTTATGAGTTATCTCTCTCTCTTTGTGTTGGGGCAGAATTGATTTTGGTTTTTTTCCCCCTAGGCCAGCAGTTTCTTAATTGTCTTGTTCTGTGGAAGGCTCTACAACAGAAAGATCCTCTTGCGAATCCATTTAATTTTCTTATGTACACTCCCTCACTCCTCAAACTTTAAAATTATTTTATTTAGCAGCCCACCAGAAAGAACTACACAGATTTCTCAGGATTCTAAATGACAGCACAAGAAGTTCTACGACCTCAACCTGTCCAGTTAAGAATCCCTTTAATCACGCCTCGCATATTCTCAGCCCACCCTCACAGATTGTTTTACTGCTTGCTTCTTCTTATGCTTGCACTTCAAATTACTATTGCTTTCCAATGTGTCTCATCAACTCATTGCAGTCAACTGGGAAATAATAAATCAGAGGTGAGTTTTCTCCTACATTTAATCTAAATTTTCCCTACAATAACTTAATTACTATGCAATGGAATTAATTATTCATTCTTCACCTTATTTTAGTATAGAATCCTGAGTCTAACTACATTTATAACTGCTGTCCATCATTATCAAAAGAACCAAGTCAGTAGACCAATATATTGTATATGCGTCTCTATCTTATAAATTATTCAGCTTTCAACTGAAGGTTTTCCTGGGTTTCCTTTGAGAAGTTCAACCTATGGCTATTAGCAGAGTTTATTCCCCTAATGAAATATGTATTCTAATGTTGTTTTGGGAAAACATAAGGGATATGCAAGAAAATAATAGAACAATTGCATCTTGCTAAATTAGTTAATAAAGGTCTGTAAAAAATGGCTCCCCAACATCTGCTCCACATAGAACCTGATACCAGCCTTTTGCATTTCTGGGTAATGTGTAGGTTTTCCGAGTAAGAATTCAGTAAAAGAAATAGGATGTAAAAAAACCCCTCTGTGATGAACACCAAGGCAACACCATCTATTTTCTCTATATTCCACATACATGGAATGCAGACAAAACCAGCATTTTGCACGTTTGCAAGCAATGCTTAAGAAAAATGCATTCTTCAAAACTGAAATGGGTTTTATCATTACAAGCCTCTGAATTCAGTTCATCCACATTTTGTACACTTACACGCTTAGTTCATACGCTCATTCATTTTTCATACCAGCATATGATAACTACAGTGATTGCCTGGAGGTAGGAGGACACTGGGGGAAGCCATACTTTATGGATAAATATATATACAAAGAAACAAATAGCAAGTGGTCCAACCTATCCATCCTGCACAGCTGACACTACTGTTACAGTTTAATGAAATTAAAATTCCTATTTATTTACAATTAACTAGTACTATCTTTCTGATTTCTGAGTAAAAATAATTCCACTGCATCCAGGTCCAAAAGGATTCAGGCACTCATTCCTGCTCTGTGTAACTGCCGCAGGAAGAATAATATATGCACCATCTAATTTAACTGCAAGTGACTCTTTTAGCATGAATTGTCTGTTTAAAGATAATGTACCACAGAAGTCTTAGCTGCATCCCAGAAGTCAGGCAGCACCAGGCAGATAAGATCATAGTGGTTACCAGCAGTAGCAAATGGGAAAAGCACTACAGGAAATGAGCTCTTGTCAATAATCTCAAGAGAGTGCTATATTTAGGTCAATTGTACCTGAAATTGTTTGGTGGGGTAATTGCTCTTTGGTCCAGACTCCGCTCTCTGAGCCTATCAGAGTGCCTGTAGGTCCACTGGATTGGATTCACCAATTTTCTTCCAGATTCATTTTCTAAAAGAAAAAAAAAAAGAAAAACAACAACAAAAAACTTTACTAAAGGATAGCAAGCTTACTAGCAACCAAGAAAATCACTAACAAAATCACTAACATGTTAATTTAGATTTTTAAAACAGGCTTTAAATAAATGCATCTAATACAAAAAATTGTTCCAATATCCAACTGATTTCCTCCATTTTCTAGAACAGAATTTTATTCAATTACTCAGACTTTGTATTTGGCCTCGCAAAGACTTTCTGTATCTGTTAAATATCTAAGGTAATTTAGAGCAATCCTTTTGCTTTTGCTGATCGGTTAATAATCAATGGAAAATTAGAATTGGGTTTAAATCCTATGATGCATCCCAGTGCAGCATTATTCAGCTTTAATCTGAGCTGAGTCCTTGTCTGATTCTTGTTTAATAATTTAAGATGTTTTATGCATGTATTCAGAGGAATGTCACAAATTCAGTTTTAGGAATCCGATCTATTGAGCCACATACTGACCCTTTGCAGCAGTTAGTTGGATTCATACAGGTATCAGAAAACAGCACCTAGTCCTTCTGTCTTATGATTTCTTAGAAGAAATACAATATTTTGCTTTGATAGCACAAAGTCTCCAGCAGTACTATTCCTTCTTCACATTAAAGAGTCAGTATTAATAGGACGAATTTTAAAGTAAGGGCCTCCTCTGGCAGCTATTCAGCATGTGTTTACCTTCTACACAGACAGATACAGCGTCATATTTGTAGTCATTACTCAGTGCTTGTGATTAGCATCTACCATAATTAGAGAAAATGTCGTGTTGTAACTACAATCTTGAAGAACAGAAATTTACTTTTTATTTTTAAAAAATTACAAAGGGAATAAGATACTCTGCTTAAAGTTGTAGTAGGTGCATCAGTTATTTGAGCTATTGGTTTTTTGTGCAAACTTCAAATTCAAAGATACTCATTAAACTGAGTAGATGGCAATAACAGACGAAGTGTTAATGGGGCAGCAGTGGAGTGTGTCAGGAAAATGAAGAGACCCTGAGGGGCTCACCATACTGTTTATGCTCAGCTACATTCAGCAGCATTACCATAAATCCTCTAAAAGATACTGTACTCAATTTCTTATATGCACCTTTTCAGGCAAGGAAATATTCTACAAGATTAGAAAATGGGAACAAAAATAAGGTTAAAAACTATTTTCTAATAAATAAACCATTTGCATGTAAATACACTACGCAGTATTCTGTTATTACTTTTTTTGCAGTTTTGTAAAAACAAAGAGAGGGTCTTTCAATCTTCAAAATAATGTGTGAATCTAAGTGAAAATTTCTGAAATTTTACACAGGAACAGAACCTTTTAACAAAAGAATCATCATTTCTTTCACAAAATTCTTTTATAATTTAAGCATCAGATTTCAATATCAATTTCTCATATACATAATTCAACTGGCTAAAACACAATTACCCATAAACCAAATAACTTTTCACAAGAGTCCAAAATTCTTGATTTCTAGGTTTTTTTCCGTTTTTAATTAATTCTAAGATGGAATTCTGAGGGATTAAAATAATCTTAGAAGATATACTAAACCATTAATTCCAATAATTTACTGCTTAAAACAAAGTATCTTCTATGCAGTTCTGCATGCACCTTCATGGTGACCTTTATGTTCCTTTTCTCTTTGATCTTAGAAGAAACTTTTCCTATGTAAGGATAGACGGATTTATTGTTAACAGGAAAACCGCGGTAACACAACTGCGTAACGTCAATTATAAACTCAGCTGCAGGTAAGAAATAATTATTTACACAACAAAGCTACCAACAAAACTGTGAAATGCTTCATATGGCCTATTTTTCTGATTTTGTTTAAACGCTAGGTTGATAGTTATGGTTCAGCAGCTGGGCGCACTGCCTGCCCACGGCGCCGGAGTTCAGCACCACGGATAGCGACCCTGGCCCCGCCCCCCGGCGTCTCGCCCCGCCCCCAGCCGCCCTATGCAGTAGCCACGAACTCTTCCTAATATCCATAAAGTTACAGTTTTCAAAATGAAAAGGTTTTGTTTCTCGAGGTAGTGTAAATATATGCATGTGCTCTGTAGGTTCTAATTTACCGCTGAATTTAAACCACTTACAGTTTTGGATTATTGCAGACAATGAGCATCAACCGGTCTGAAAATGCATCAGTTGTTAACACACATGAAGACGGCGCTAAGGGGCTGACACTGCTGGCTTCCACTGCGTGCTCCTGACCCTCTGTTTCGACTCTGAAAATCTGCTACTAAACAGCACCCTTGTGCTTGCGGGGAATCCCGCTCTGCATGCACAAACCAAGTCCCCTCATGTGCAGTACCTGGTCAGAGACTTGCCTCAATATCAGCATGGAAAATGCACATGCAGCCACAGGCAACTTGCTTGCCCTCGAGAATGCTGGAAAAATAAAGCTCCCCTAGTTTTCCATTAAAATTCTGCTAATGGTAAAAATGGTCTGTTTCAAGAACCCAAACAAAAAATTCTATTACCCTTGTGGAAGTAGAAACACAGGGTACTTGTAAGAGGCTAATGTGGAGACTCTCCTTACAGCTCAGCACCAAAGAAAAGCATATTTAAAAGACAGATTAAATGACATGGCCTCTGAGATGCCCTAAGCAATGCAGTTAATATGAGAACGGCAAAAGCATCTGGAATGGATACTTCATCCTTACGAGCGGTAGACATTTTAGTAGCAGCCAAGAAAATTCCCACAAAAAGGTTAAATTCCAACTGATGCAGAGAACCAGCAATTCCCACAAAGGTCATAAAGAGCTCCCAATTGTTACTGTCCCTGAAGGTACAGAAGAAAAACTGAACCAGTGAAATAAAATCACAAGGAAACGTCCAGCTCTCCCTCGCTCTCATGTGAACACTGCCTGCCTTTAAGCGGCTGTGCCCTTCCTCTAGTCTGAGTATTTCAACGGGAGTGGTCACTTGAGCTGTTTCTTGCAGTAATTTAATTTGCTTTACTGTTTTTTCAGGAAAGGATGAAATAATTACAACCATTTCCAACAATCAGGTAATTTTTTTAAACTGATTTTAAGAATTGACTTAACATCTACAAGATATTTGTGATTATGGACAGATTTTAGCAGATGATGGTTATGTAAATTTACAGACACTAAAGTCATGCTTGTGATTATTCAGAATAATGTGTGAATAAAAATACAGTGGGCTTAGTCCTGCTTCTGCTGGCATTAGGCAGACTTCGATCACGCTTTTCAATGGAAAGAATATCATAAAACCAACCTCTAGAACCAAACATTAAGTCAAAGGTCAAGAAATATGAAGACAAAAATTAAGTTAAAAAACATTAGCTGAATAACAAAATATTTTTTCAGTCAGAATCTGAAATTCTGAATGCAACTGTGAAAACAGAGAATTTAAGGTGAAAAAATATCTTCCCTATCATTACGTATTTGGCATATTAGCTTCTCCCATCAACAACACATTTAAAACTACAAAGAAGTGTAAACGTTTGTGAGCCTTTACATTAACTTTCATGTAAATCCACCAATAAACAGTCTCATCAAATCCTGCTTTGAGATAAACGTTTCCTAGACTTATAAAACACTACTATCTATAAATGAAAAAGGATTATTAAGAAAAAGTGTCCTGAACTATAAAAATATAGCAGAATGAATGGCCTTCATCAGAGGAAAAAGATACCCAAAGTTGGCACTTAGTACTCTCAGAAAATCTGAGAATATCAGCATGGAAAGAAACAATCTATGAGCATCCTTATTAAAACTGGATGTCATATTTTCTGATGTCAAGTGTAGCTTAGGTAGGATTAATGGTTCAAAGAATCAGTTGCTGCCAAAGAAGGATTTAAAACTAATGAGGAAAATACACAACTGGCACTGAGGGGAGTTTTTGGAAAGGCTGCATGCATTCCTCAAACGGGGCACAGATGGTCATCTCCTGACCGTGAGGCACACGGGAGAAAGTGGGAAACAGGGCGCTAATACCTGGGTGAAACACCTGTGGACTTTCCTGATTGCTGAAGGCAATGAGGATGGTGAAAACACAAGGAAGTGTCACTTGTGGCTCTTCCAAAGTGAGCAATGTGTCCAATGCCAGGACAATATGGAATCTGAATACTGCCTTAAGTAGGAGGATGGCACCCCAACAGGACTGGATGTGTCAGACATTGTCCTTTATCCCACATCTCAAAATCCTACTACAGAGCAAATTATCCTCAGAGAAAGGCTATTACATTAAAAGCTGCTGATTTGGAGGCATTTGAAAAGTCAACAAATATCTTTTTGTGTTCAGATTCAACTCCTCGATATAGTGTTACCCAGAGAGCCAGAGCAGAAGACAATCAGGCAGGTAATCAAAGCAACTTGCCAATGATTAAGTGAAGTATAGGGCAGAGAACTAATTTGCCTTTCTGCATCCTTCCTGCTGTTTTCTGAAGCAAACCAGATGTAGTGATAGCATCTTAAATACAAACAACTAGGTAAATGGAAGTGTAAAATAAGTAGCACTAACCCACAGATTATAGAGCTGTATAGCTGTATACTAAACATTGCAGACTATCAACTATACACAGCAAGAGTTATTAGCAGATCTAGTTTTACCTTCCTACACTGGCAACTGTTGGAGAAGAATTTCATTATAAGTGACATGGCGAAGAGGCATGTGCTACTGATGTGCCGACCATGCCAGATTTTGTGCAGAGCTGTTTACACGGTCTATTGTGCACCAAGGCAGGAACTACCTAAGGGCTACAGGTGAAAGTGCCGAGCACCCACTGCCTCCTCTGTGGACTGTGGTCCAATTTTTCAATCTGTTGTCACAAGTTAGAGTTTTTATTCTCTCGCCTTTAACCCTTAACTGAAGTTATTTAACAGCAAGATCATTTTTTGAATAAAATGAAAGTAAAAGTGAAATACCCAGTGTACTATAGCATAAAAATGCATGGTAGTAGCCTTCCCAGTACAAAAAAAAAAAAGAAAGAAAGCCATAGACCCTGGTCCAGGAAATGCACTACATTTGTACATCAGTTCCATTTCCTTTGTCTGAGTTTGATGGTGACTTAAAAGGTTCTATGATGTACCTGAGCAATGTTTAAAAAAAAATTGTCACACATCTTTAAAGCCTAAAGAGCAAAGATGTATATACATCAAAGAGAGATAGGGAAATAGTTACTGATCTGTATGTTTTATCCACCTATCTACTCAAAAATGAAAAAGGAAAGAAGGAAGCCTTACTACTGTTTTGCCATATGCAAACAAGCTTGATTGATTGAACAGTGATTTTTTTTAATACATTACTCTGCTGAAACCTGCTTTACTATTGTCAGAACAGAAAGGAGACGTGTGGGGAGATCCTCTTTCCTTGTCATACCCTGTCACCCCAACAGCTGTCACTCTGAAGCTGCAAGTTCTTATGCTCTTTGACCAACACAAATTGATATATTCCAATAGATTCCTCTTTAAAACAGCAATTTATATGAAGATACTTAACGTTAAGATTCTCAGAACCAAAGATATGTGTAACTGAATTAAATGCCAAAGAAAGTCTATGTTAGTGCAACACATCTCAAAAAATTGAATATGGAAATTAAAGCATTAAGTTTGTTTTGTGGTAAGTCATATTGCACGTAAGTGTATTAGTAGTGAATATATGAGCAATAGTCTTTTCAACATGTTTATAGTACATTATACAAGCTAATGCTCAAATACTACTCTGTACCTGAAAATTACCGTTATGTATACTCAGTCGCAATGATTTACATCACAGAAAATATTGCTGTGAATGAATCTTACTGTTGATTTGTATGGCACTCAAAAAGATTTGTTTGAAATACAAATAATTGATCTTTCAGTGACACTTGACAAAAAAGAAAAGTATAAATAATGTTTACAAATTAGTCTGTATTTACAATTATATTTAGAGGAAGATCAGAAAACGAAAACTAATATTCACTACTAGTTATTAATTGCCTTTCAATTATTTTGTCATTTCAAAGACAGCCAAATCAAAAACTAAAACAATATGTGATCATTCAAACACTAAGAATAACTGTGTGTAAGTGTAAACACAAAGGGTAACTCTCCTCCAAGGCTGACATTTGTCTGCATGAACAACTGGAAAATACTTGAGAAGAATGAATATGGTCCTACTGATTGTATTTCTTTGCAAATTATTTGTAAACAGATTAGAGCACTAAATTAATCCCAATTTGCATTTATAGTGAAATGTAGGCACGGCTGTTACTGTCTTACTTTAAAGCATTTTATGGTTTCAGACTATTTCTCAAGTGATGTTAGCTTGGAAGCCCACTCTTCTTTCCTCCCTGTATTTCCCCAGTCCTGTCAGGTAAGAGAAAAACAACAGCTATGACTACTTAAAGCAGTGCACCAAATGCAAAGCTGGGGTATACCACGGTTAGCTGGAGACAGAAGACAACTGCTACAGAACAACCCAATATACAACCTCTAATAGCAAATGAACAGGAAAGCAAAATATGCTTATCAACATAAGTGTGGAGAGGACAAAGACTTGGTGTCCTCTCATGCAGGTATAGGAGACCTCAAATGGGTGACGGAATATTTGTAGGGTAAGTTCATAGAGTCAGAGGATCATAGAACAGTCTGGGTTGGAA
Source organism: Caloenas nicobarica (assembly GCF_036013445.1). Lineage (NCBI taxonomy): Eukaryota > Metazoa > Chordata > Aves > Columbiformes > Columbidae > Caloenas > Caloenas nicobarica. The sequence goes on along the minus strand of NC_088247.1, from coordinate 19,972,767 downwards.
GGGACCTTCAAAGGTCACCTAGTCCAACCCTCCTGCAATGAGCAAGGACATCTTCAACTAGATCAGGTTGCTCAGAGCCCTGTCCGGCCTGGCCTTGAATGTCTCCAGGAACGGGGCATCTACCACCTCTCTGGGCAACCTGGGCCAGTGTTTCACCACCCACATTGTAAAAAATGTCTTCCTCATGTCTAGCTTGTATCTCCCCTCCCTCAGTTTAAAACCATTGCCCCTTGTCCTGTCACAACAGGCCCTGCTAAGAAGTCTGTCCCCATCTTTCTTGTAGGCCCCTTTTTAGTAATGAAAGGCAGCAACAAGGTCTCCCTGGAGCCTTCTCTTCTCCAGGCTGAAGAATCTCAACTCTCTCAGCCTGTCCTCATAGCAGAGGTGTTCCAGTCCTCTGATGATTTTTGTGGCCTCCTCTGGACCCTCTGCAACAGGTCCATGCCTTTTCTGTACTGAGGGCTCCTCCAGGTATGGTCTCACCAGAGTGGAGCAGAGGGGCAGAATCACCTCCCTCAACCTGCTGGCCACACTCCTTTTGATGCAGCCTAAGGTACGATTGACCTTCTGAACTGCAAGCACACACTGCCGGCTCATGTCCAATCCTTCCTCCACCAGTACCCACAAGTCCTTCTCCACAGGGCTGCTCTCAATCCCTTCACCCCCCCAAGTCTGTATTGGTACCGGGGGTTGCCCTAACCCAGGTGCAGGACCTTTACTTGATCTTGTTCAACTTCACAAGGTTCACATGGGCCCACTTCTTGAGCTTGTCCAGGCCCCTCTGGTTGGCATCCCGTCCCTCAGGTGTGTCATGTGCACCTCTCAGCTTGGTGTCATCCACAAAACTGCTGAGCGTGCACTCAGTCCCACTGACTGTGTCACTGATGAAGATATTAAACACTACTGGTCCCACTATGGACCCCTGAGGGACAACGTTTGTTACTTGTGTCCATCCAGACATTGTGCCATTGACCACTACTCTCTGGGTGCAACCATCCAGCCAGTTCCTCATCCACCGAACAGTCCACCCGTCAAATCCATATCTCTCCAGTTCAGAGAGAAGGATGTTGAGGGGCACCACGTCTACAACAGAATGATTTCTAATTGTGTCAAAAGTAGAAAACTAAGGTGGGGTGATGTATCAGCTACAATGTGAGCTACATATCAAACAGCTCTACTGGCAGATCTGTAGAGCAAATATAGAGCCTTCTTGAATGAAAGAATAATCTGCAGATGCAGACACACAGGTGTACAACTTGTCCTCAAAGGTACACAAAAGAAATCATTAATAAAATGAGGTATCTTTAGAAACCTAATATATTACAGCATGCTTCACATCAGTGCTGTCCAATTTGTACCAAAAGAGAAAGTAAAAACACTTGACTAGCAGGTAAAACACGCGTCGAATAAATAACTTATGGATTAACAGATAATGCAAAGTAAGACAAGCTGAAGTTCTATTTAGATTTAAAAAGAGTTGTGATAAGGCTGTAACAGAGGTGCTGGCTTACAAGGTGCTGTAACAAAAAATACAGGAATACTCCCATTTTTAAATGAGTGAAGGAAATTTCCATCTATTCATCATCTCCCTTGAATAATAGAAGAGCTACTCACATACACTCATTGTAGTGTCCAAGAACTTTAAGTTTCTCAGTGGAAACAAGTAATTGTTGATGACTGACTGCACTGGCTGGAAAATCATGATACAGGAGGAGATAACGTAACATGCTGTGTGGTGCCAGAGAATGTAATGGCCTTTACAGTGGGCACAGAAGAAGCACAGTCAGGTAAGACATTCTTTCCTTTACTGTAAAATTGTTTGAGACTTAGAAAAGAGAGAGAGAAAAGGAAAAATATTTCAAAATAGTCAATGGTGTCATGCAATAGCCTGAGCCGTGTGTGATACACAGTCAGCTCCCTGCCACATGCCAAAAGTCATCTCACAATGAGCCTGAAAATACAGCATGAGACGGGCGTCCTCTTTCCCCCAGATGTGAAGGGCAGAAGGCAATAGAAAAGACAGGTGAAACTGAGAGCCGTTTCTGAGATGCTGAAGACCGCGTTTGTATTGTCAAGCAAAAGACACAAAGCAAAGCAAGGAGACAAGCAAGAGGGAGAGAGGAGGGAAGAGAACAAGGTGTCTGAGTGTTGAGTCACTGAGGCACATAGGAGAAGTTTGAGAAAAAGATGACAGAAAAGTAAGCATGACTGACTGTTAGAGAAAACTAAAGCAGACCTTATTAACATCCTTGTTGAGAAAGTTAATGAGATGTGTGTATAAGAGGTGAAGGTTACAAATAGGGTAACAGAAGGATTATTAAAGTAAGCTGAAGCTTTCAAGTAAGTACCAGAGGTAGTGGCAAGAAGGTCACAGGAATGCCAGTTGAACATTCTTCATGACTTGCAATATTTTAACTTTTACAATAAAGCATTAAGGTGATTCTCAACATTACAGCTGCTGTGTTAGATGTTAATACTATCAAAAAATGGCCTTCATAATGTAATATTTGATCACCGTGCCCAGTATGTCCCGGACCGTCACCATAATTAAGGTAATGGTATCATGCAGCTTCTTTTCACCTCAGCAAGTTTCAAAAGCTTCTATTCACTGCCACATTTCACTGTTCTAGTTCATGGCTGTTGCTTTCATCCTTTTCCTCATAGTTTACTGTTTTGCAACAGACTCACAAAATAGTTAAAATTTTTCATGGTTTTTTCAGCATGTTGTGCTTTGATCTAGGTCTCATTCCCACAAAGGCAATAATTTTGCATGTCAAAGATCCTGACTAAGGACATAGAGGATGACAACCTATCCTTTTTCTACTCCAAGCCCTGGACAGGTATAGGTTGTTTTGTTACAGGCACTGAAAGACAATGGCAGGTTCCGATCTTGGGGCTGAGTTGCCATTCAAATCTCAATGTAAAAGAGGGTCTGATTCAAGAGGCACACACTGAGAGCAGGATTCACCTCAGAAAGCTGCCATAGTGCACAGAGTCCCTAAAGTTTCTGCAAGAGGAGTATCAGAAAGTGCAAAGGTATCCGGCTGCACCTCAGCTGCCTGGTAATAACTGTAAGAGATGTAATGAAGAACTGCAGACTTTTGTCCCCAATTCTTGAACCTTAGACCTTAAGTGTGATTCATTTCACAGCTTCAAAAGACAAGGGTCTCTCTGAGACTCAAATTCTCAAAAGTTTTTAACTGCCTAAGAACTTCTGAGGACCGCAACCTGAACGTGTTGAGTCCCCAAGGAACACTTAAGATTAAGAGCAGAACACTGTTACTGGAGCTATATTAGGAGATCTGCTATGTATGACTAAAACCAAGATGTATTTACAGCAGGTTCCATCTTGTTTTCATTCAAGTCAACAACAAAAAAAATCCTTTCTGCAAATGGTAGCAGCATAACATCCATAAATTTAGGTAAGACACTTTGAAGGTCTCCCCCTATGCTACCCAATTACCTGAGGACTATGGTATAAATTAAAAGAACTGTCAGCAGTTTAGATTGATTCTCCCCTTGTTGCCATTTATTAGTATTGATATAGAGATCTATTACTGAAATGAGGATAAGTTAGGCCCTAAAACAACGGCAGTTTAGCATCATCAGCTTAGACCTCAGATTTTTTTCTGTGTATTTTAAATAATCGGCATAGTCTGAATAAAGTATTTATTGCAGAAACTCAAAGGACTTCTCACCTAACTTTTCCTAGGGGTTAATCAATAAGACTAATTAAAAAAACCTTGCAACCTTCAGCCATTCTATTCCTCAGGAGTTTCAGTAATACCAAATGCTAGGAGAAAAGACTCCCTACTTGCAACAATTAAGAAGCTTCAAGAAATATTTAAAGCTACGTGCAGGTTGGTGCAAACAGAATTGCGGTTTTTGCATTGTTGAAATTTACCATTTGATATTGGAATACATTCTTAAATAAATGTGGTTATGTTACACATCATTTTAATGTCCTTTTCTCAATTTGTTTTTTTTGATACTGACTTATTACTAGCTGTTTATTTTATATTTATTTTAGACTATGGATATTATGTTAGACAAAAAGCAAGTTCGAGTTATTTTCCTATTCGAGTTCAAAATGGGTCGTAAAACAGCGGAGACAACACAACATCAACAACGCATTTGACTCAGGAACTGCTGATGAACATACAGGCGCAGTGGTGATTCAAGAAGTTTCGCAAAGGATTCAAGAGCCTTGAAGATGAGGAGCATAGTGGCGGCCGTTGGAAGTTGACAACAACCAATTGAGACCAGTCATCGAAGCTGGTCCTCTTACAACTACACAAGAAGTCGCCGAAGAACTCAACATTGAACATTCTATGGTCATTCGGCATTTGAAGTAAATTGGAAAGGTGAAAAAGCTCCATAAGTGGGTGCCTTATGAGCTGACTGAAAATCAAAGAAATTCTTGTTTTAAAGTGTCGTCATCTCTTATTCTACACAACAACATCAGCAAACCATTTCTCAATCAGGTTGTGATGTGTGACGAAAAATGGATTTTATACAACAACTGGTGATGTCAGTGGTTGGACAGAGAAGAGCCTCCAAAGCTGTTCCCAAAGCCGAACTTGCACCAAAAAAAGGTCATGGTCACTGTTTGGTGGTCTGCTGCTGCTCTGATCCATACAGCTTTCTGAATCCCGGGAAAATCATTCCATCTGAGAAGTATGCTCAGCAAATCGATGAGATGCACCGAAAACTGTGACACTTACAGCCAGCACTAGTCCAAGTCTTCTCCACAACAACACCCAACTGCACATCGCACAACCAACACTTCAAAAGTTGAATGAATTGGTCTACAAAGTTTTGTCTCATCCGCCATATTCACCTGATCTCTTGCCACCCAACTACCACTTCTTCAAGCATCTCAACACCTTTTTGCAGGGAAAATGCTTTCACAACCAGTAGGATGCAGAAAATGCCTTCCAAGAGTTCGTCAAATCCTGAAGCACAGATTTTTATGCTACAGGAATAAACAAACTTATTTCTCATTGGCAAAAATGTGTTCATTGTAATGGTTCCTATATTGCTTAATAAAGATGTGTTTGAGCCTAGTTATAATGATTTAAAATCCACGGTCTCAAACCACAGTTACTTTTGCACCAACATAATATTTCAGCTTGCCAGCCAGACAGCAGTGTCTGAGTCACAGCAGCTACGAATCTTCACGTGCAAAGGTTGGTGACAGCCTAAACAGTTGTGACTAAAAATGGTCAGCAGGATTCCATCAATGTTTATCTTGGTTCAGGTGTTGGGAAAGATACAACCACAGCAACAACCTACAGGACAAGAGAGCAGGAGAGGGAGAGGAGAGGAGGGGGAGAGGGGAGGAGAGGGGAGGAGAGGAGAGGAGAAGAGAAGAGAAAAGAGAAGAGGAGAGAGAAGAGGAGAGAGAAGAGAAGAGAAGAGAAGAGAAGAGAAGAGAAGAGAAGAGAAGAGAAGAGAAGAGAAGAGAAGAGAAGAGAAGAGAAGAGGAGAGAAGAGAAGAGAAGAGAGGAGAGAAGAGGAGAGAAGAGGAGAGAAGAGGAGAGAAGAGGAGAGAAGAGGAGAGAAGAGGAGAGAAGAGGAGAGAAGAGGAGAGAAGAGGAGAGAAGAGGAGAGAAGAGGAGAGAAGAGGAGAGAAGAGGAGAGAAGAGGAGAGAAGAGGAGAGAAGAGGAAGAGGAGAGGAGAGGAGAGGAGAGGAGAGGAGAGGAGAGGAGAGGAGAGGAGAGGAGAGGAGAGGAGAGGAGAGGAGAGGAGAGGAGAGGAGAGGAGAGGAGAGGAGAGGAGAGGAGAGGAGAGGAGAGGAGAGGAGAGGAGAGGAGAGGAGAGGAGAGGAGAGGAGAGGAGAGGAGAGGAGAGGAGAGGAGAGGAGAGGAGAGGAGAGGAGAGGAGAGGAGAGGAGAGGAGAGGAGAGGAGAGAAGAGAAGAGAAGAGAAGAGAAGAGAAGAGAAGAGAAGAGAAGAGAAGAGAAGAGAAGAGAAGAGAAGAGAAGAGAAGAGAAGAGAAGAGAAGAGAAGAGAAGAGAAGAGAAGAGAAGAGAAGAGAAGAGAAGAGAAGAGAAGAGAAGAGAAGAGAAGAGAGAAGAGGAGAAGAGAGAAACACCAGGGGCTCAGATGTGAAAATGGTGAATACAAGACAGGCACAAAGACTGTCAGATGGAGAGGAAAAGGCAGAAGTACTAAGGCAGAGGGAAAGAAAGATTACTCATATCATGGCATATGTTACCTATAACACAAAATTTCAGCATGCAATTCTTATTTACAACACGCAAAACACCCTTCATTGAAATTTGTGATCTTGTCAAAAGTCATTAAAGCTTTCTTTCTAAAGATCTGATTTATAATTGCAGAAGTATATTTGCATTGTAGGAACCTTTGTATTTTAAATGTACATACATTTTCATTTAAAATAAACAAAATATGCTGTAAGGCAAAAAGGTTGAGATAATAAGAGGATTTATATAAAAACCAAGCATACATTTTCATCAATAGATTTCATGAAACTGCTGACAATTTTTAAATAGTTGAAAGCTTAGGGAAATGTAAAAATGTGAATAGAAATAAGAAAACAAATTTCCATGTCCTTTGCTGAGGTTCCTATTCAAACAAATAAAAAATTAAAAGAAAACATGCAAAAAAAAGAAGCGCTAATGAACTTCAATAACTGTACCTAATCACAGAATCTAGTCAGGAATAGGCTGCTACCATAAGGCAAGACAGGTTGCAGACCGTAGTCCTTTATGTAAAAGCAAATGTCAAAAGAAAAGCTCTGATATTTGGTTGTGGGCTCCCACTTTTCACTTAGGCATTTCCTAAATCCATGTTTGATGAGCTTCTCCAGCTATAAATTCTGTAAATTCCCTCTGGAGCAGTGCAGAGTGTGCTTCATGAAAATGTCATCTGCCAGCGCTGCAATTACTCACACTCCAGCAATCATGTGCACAATACAGAATGGGTCGAATTCAGGTGAGAACGAGAACCAGCAATCAAGCCTCTGGAATTGAGAACAAAGCCATTTTCTTTCATTTGCCATCAACACAACCATCAAGGCCTTAATTACAAGGCAAGTGTCAAGCCTGGCTGCTGAAAGGCTTATTATTATACAGCTCAGCTTCAAATCAGTTTTGTATTGATGAACTGCAAAAACGAGGAAGCCAGCTTAGCCCCACAAGAAAAGAAACAGGGACTCACTGATTATGTGATTGGCACGGAAAAACAAGGACATTTAAAAATACATTTTTAGACAGTAAAAGAATTAGTGAACAGCACACCTAAAACCTTACTGTAAACATATTTTCTATCTCAATAGCAAATCTGAGTGGTCTGATAATTCAAAGGACACTTTCCTTTATCCACAGAAGACACTGCGAAAAGACTCTCTTTAGGTCATGCATTCTGGTTTTCAGACAGTGATGCATATCTGAGTGCTCTCATTGCCCCCTTACGTCTGTCTGTACCTTGAACATAGAGATATTAAGTGAACTGCACATGTATTCGCAAGCCCTCTCCCAACAATTAGCTATGCACATTAGATTAATTGTCTTCATATTGAGCAGCAGATGAGAAATCATCATTTAGTAAGCAACAGAGTTTATTTACGTTGCTAGTACCACATTATAACGAAAAGCCAAATGCCCTCCCTTTTACCATTTTCTATGTAAGACCTTTAAGCATGACATCAAGGAAGGAACTGTTACAACAAGGCCTGAATTTGGAACAGGCTACTGACATAATACAATATTACTGTTATCAAACAAGTGTTAAATCTTGTTTTGTCCTTTGGTCATTTAAACTCATATTCTGACTTGGTCTCCACAAGTCTTGTGTGACTGGAGAAATATGTGCTTAAGTCACTGGTCTGCCTTTTTGCTATCTAAGATGAATAGGCGCATGTGTAGCAGGTAGGAAACCATTTAGGTCAACGAACATTTTACCATGAATTTTATGCATTTTACCTAAAAGGATGACAGACCATAGCTCTTTCTTTACCCACTGCTGCATCCATTAGATATACAACACAAACTCATTTTTCCTCTTGCAACACACCACATCCTGAAAATTTCAATGGCTCATGCTTCAGCAGGATATTAAAGAATTTGAAATCAACGGCATGAGAAAATAACTATTAAAATTCAGAAGATGAGGGGACATGACAGCAACAGTCACATCCCTATCTTGTCATTCAGTTTCACTGGTTACAAGCTGGATTTATTTCCATCTGATATATAGTTATTATATACAATACATACAAAAATCAAATACTCAAAAGTTAGGAAATAACAGAAAGGTAATACCTGCTGAAAAATATCCAGTATATTTTACAGGGGAGAAAAAAATCCAGAATAAAAATTGATGGAGATTTTAAGGGAGAAGGCTTCCGGGCCATGCATTTGAAACATAGTCAGGTAATTTCAATGGGGGTTAGGCAATTTTACTGTATCTGTTTGTACTTGCATATTTTGACACCTAATTATTTTTTAACTTTTCAGTTTCCATTGAAAGACAAAGAACTGAATTACTAATTCCCATTTTGCCATTTAAATACTCTAGATACAGGAATAGTGTAGAAAACTCTTATAAAAGCTGTATTAGTTTCATTTTTTCTCACTATTATTTTTATTATTTGTATTTATATAACTCCTTCCTTTCAAGGAATTTTAAAAGTCCACCTGATTTACTTCAATCAAGTGCCACCCCTTTCATTTAGGAAGAGGTCTCTCTCTCTCTTTGTAGCTCTGTTTAGGTTTCTAAATCATAAGATACATTATTGTACCACAAATATGCATAAAAACGACACTTCTTTTCTTAGTCTTTTCTTATTTAGAAATAACAAGCAAAACAATGCATTACTTCCTCAATGTGAAAAAAGTAAAGAAGAAACTTTTAAACTTGTATTGAGTGAGGCTTAATACAGAGAATAACCAAGTATCAAGGATTTCATATATAAGACAATAACCTCAAAGCATTATTAAATACACACAAATTGAAAGACTACTGAAAAATGTCATTCCCATATATTGTTAAAAAACACGTGCTTAGGTATCCAGATCAGAAAACTGATGCATTACGTGTGAAACCTAAAAGTGAAAAAACAAAATATTTAAACAATTGTTAGGGGTAGCATTGGTAGGTATGTGAAGAACCCTGAGGTGCCTAAAGACCAAGATAAATGGAACTGGTACCAGTAGCTTCCCAGAAGTTTACTGACATAGTCTGATGTGGTTAGACTGTGGTTAGACTGCAGTAGCGTAAATCCTTGTTTAGGTAAGGGTGGAACAAAGGCACTTCAGCAAAAAGACATGGTCAGCATTTGTTGTCTGGAAAAAGGGTTGTGTCTTGTGCTCTGTATACTAAAGACACCCAGATACCTTACAGCAGAATAGAATAGGTTCTAAGAATAAAATGAAAAGTAAAATGGATACTGGCAACAGATCCTTATGTGGAACCTATCTCCAAACATCTTTTCAAAGCAAAAAAATATTCATAATAATGGAGATTAATTACAGGAATAAGTTAGTATTTTTCTAAAGTAAACCCTTTCAGAAAACAAACTGAAAATTACTGGTGTAGTCAAGTGTTTTAGGAGCCTACATTGTTTTCCTTCAAATGAATTTGAGGTCTTAGAAAGAGCAGGGTAGACTACATCCATACACAGAATTGCTGTGATTTCATAAATATTCTGGTTTTGAGGGACTAATATGACAGGACAGCAAGAAAATAAAGGAGCAATATAAAAAGTTAATGTAATAGTGTTACATATGTTCTCATATATTTACTATCACATGCCCTTCTTTTCTCTATAGATGTCGCCCCTCATTTCAGAGCTCCTGTTTTCTCCCTCTTTGTCCTCAACAAACAAGAGCAGAAGTAACAGACTTCTGTTCTGTGCATATGTTGAGGGAACTACATGAGATAAATGTATTTATATTGCACACAATTTGGGGGATTCTTCATATATTTTCCGTTAAACCTGTGCCTAAGAACCTTGCTAGATTGACAGGACAAGTGCAAGACCCTAACCATTACCTTCTGAACTCTGCCAATACAAGACCAGTTATCTCTGACATCCAACACACAAAAGATTCTTTCCAATAACGTTACCTAAATACTGCCTCATAAAACAATTACCACCCTTTCAAAATCAGAAAACAGAAGTAGTTCTCCAGCTACAAAGTACAGTGGAAGAACAACGAACAAAACAAGCCAACCCAATCTTATTAAAAAAAAAAAAATAGTACCTTTCATATGAATCAACATATTTTTAAACTTAGAAAGAACCAGGCATAGTTGGGGTGGGAAGAGAAAAGGAAATCTTTTCTATGTAATTTGAGGATACCACCTACAAAAAAATAAAATGGAATACTGCTTGCCCACGTTAAAATTGCCACTATGGCAGAAAAAATGTGTTTACATTGAAAAGGACAGTTGCTGTTCTAAAAATAATTTTTGTGAAAGTGTTGTTTATAATTATTGCAACAGTGTATTCCTACAATTAGGACTGCACCAACATCCACTTGGCAGGCACCAGGAAATCATGCTGAATATAGAGGAGCTGCAAGCCAACACCTCTCCTGAGCCAAAGGCTGTATAAACTTGAGTGAGCTATTGACATTGCTAAACTTGAGTTTTATCATGTATTGTTTATCTGAATAAAGGAAAAGCTTTTTTTTTTCTTTAACTTATACAGCAAGACACATGAAAATGGGAAAGAAAAAGAAAAAAAAAAAGGAGGATTAACTCTTGATTATTTCTCAAAGTTTCCAAGAAAGTCTAGGAGAGTTTTGGAGTCCACAAAGCAGATGGATTCAAGGTGAAAGGAAGAAATACACAAAACTACAAATGTGCTACTTTCATTTGTTTGAAGGCCTTAACACAGATTTTATTCTAAAAGCTCGTGATTATTATATGTGGCTTGTTTTTCTTAGTGCCTCAGTTTTGTGAATTCAGCCAAAGACATTATTACTGAGTTTCTGAGATTACTATGGGCTGCTGCCATTCAGAGATACTTTTGTGATTTCTTATGTTGGACATCAAAGGTTATCTGTCACTTTGGATAGTCTTGGTCATTCTATACCCTCTAGTCATTAGAAACAAATGGGCTGCAAAGATTCATCAAAATAGGATGTTCTGGAGAAGATCCTGATGCCATCACTTAGTTAATGGCATTACCTAGATGGAGCAATGCTATCACTTCAGAGAAATTTTAAGGTATAAATTCAGCAAAGTGACTGACATACTCAGGTTTCTAAATTAACCTCCAGACTCATTCAGTCAAATTTCTTTCATAATTTTTTATAAGGATATTACGGCTCAATTACAACTTTACATGATAGAGCTCAAAAGGAGTTCTCCTTCCAAGGGTCATAATTTCAGTGTGTAATTACTGCATGGACCAGAAAGGTGTCTATCAGATGGAGGTTTTTATGTAAGTTTTGGATTGGTTAAGGTTATTTTTTCTTATTTCAAAGTTGTTAATGAAACATTTACCATCTACCTCTGTACAAGCAAGGCTTGGATTTCTCTTAATAAAAAGCCTGAAATGTAAAGCAAAATACATCTACATCTTTTTCTCCACTCTGACTCTTAAATGCTGCAAATTAAGGAAGGAGCACCCATCACATCTTAAAATGAGACAACATTTTATGTCTTTCTTTGATTTAAGTATCACAACACAGTGTATAGTAATTTAACATACTCACTTAGAAAGGGAAAATAATAAACAATAACTACAGAGCAGCACAAGAAAGAAACACTCGTATCTTTTGAGCAGGTGGTACTAGATGAACTTTAGTAGGTTCAGTGGGACTGAGTAAAACTAACATCCCAGAGGACAAAGGCTGTAACTGTAACTAAGCTCTTTTTTCTGCAGTCTCTTCTCTCATCTCGTGGCAACTTTGTTTTCAGACTTTTACAACTAGATAACAGGAAAGAGTTTGAAAACCTGCACAGGCTGAAAAGCTCTTCAAAGATCATTACTTGTCCTCTTTAACAAAGGAAGATAAAGAACTAAATACATAGCCATAACTTTATATGGACATAAAGTAAGCATTTTCCCTTGTGTTTTCCGAAATCAATATTGGCCAATTTCCCAGCTTTTCCAATCTATTACTTCATAGGTAACTATCATCTATTCATGTTGCATATATCTTTCTTCTTTATTAAATCATTCTCTTGACTCAGAGATCTGCATAAACAGGACTGCACAGAAAAAAAACCAAAACAGACAAGTTCATGTTAAGTGCAACATGTAGGTTCACATTTATGTGCACTATCAAACAACAGAATATAGGCAAGTTTCAGGCTTTGTGTCTGAAAGGAATGTCTCTCTAAGACTTCTAATGTACATTATTGGAGGTAGAATTACTATTATGCTAACCTAAGGCATATAATTTCATAGTAATTCCAGATATATACATACATTTTCGACTTTGTACTTCTGGCAAAATGAGAACCTCTTTTGTCGTTGCTGTTTTTCAGGAATACACTTTCCTGTATCTTTTTTCCTACAGTAAGTGACATGTGACTAAGTCCAAAAGCATTTTCAGTGTAAACTACTTCTTACCAACAGAGTTCATCCTTACTACTGTTCAATTTTTATTTCTTCACCCTTTACAAGGTGCAAAAATATCTGACAGGAAAAAAATAATAAAAATAACATTTAGTTTTCACATCATTATGATTATGGAATTATTTCTCATATAGGAAAATCCCACAATCTATATTTGGAATACCTAAACTTGGGATAAATCCAATGGAGTTAGGAATTTCTGGACCCCTTATCTCTGAAAACTTCTTCTTCCTTAATCTTTCTTGTTTGATTCCTGGCTCCATCAAATTGCACTGTTCCAAACCAGTGGCAGCCTTGACAGCACATGACTGGAGACTGGAAAGACGACATATAAATCAAATTGCACATCATCAGTAAAGTCAGGAACTGGCAGCACAAGTGGACTTTCAGAGAGTAGAAAGCAAGGCAACACTGGGAAGTGTGCTTGTGGTAGACCTTACCAGAAGGGTACTACTCTCTGTGTACAGTATTACTCATACCTTAATCCTTAAAGACAGAAAATTTTGGTAATCCATTATGAGGATGACACACAGAAATCGCAAAAGGGCAAACATTTTCTAATCAACAGAAAGCAGTGAAACACATTTTCTTTACTCATAGAACAAGATTTTGTAAAAAAAAAGAATACAACTAGATTGTTTTGACAGAAAGTAAGCAAGTGTCTTCAGTACATAGGAATTATCAGTACCCCTGTCTGCATAGGGGAATTAGCTCTTTGACTTTACCATGGTTAAATTTAACTTTGCTGTTCTTCATCCACTTGCTGAACTCTTGCTAGCAGAACTGACAAAAGAATGAGAAAGTCTTCTGTAATGTACTATGATCAGCAGGTTTTCTGGAGACAGTCTGATGGCTCTTGCCAGACGAGGTACCACCAAATATCACAAGATGTGTTCTTGCTAAGAAGACTGGTGTAGGAGTCTGGTACATGATGGAGAGCACAGACATAAACTACCAAACTATGAATTTCTATGGAACAGTTTCCTAGCTGAGGCAGATTAGCTTCTGACCAATTCTAAGCAGATATCTTGATTTGACAAGTCATTTTTTCCTTGACTTGGTCAACAAACCCAGTAATTTTTCTGTTATAAAATCTAGATAGAAGCTTCCAGAGCAGTTCTACTTGTAAGTCGCCTTAGTGGCAGTAAGTAGCATTTATGCAAAAATGAGATATATGCATCCTTTTTGACAGTGGATATTAGTCCAAGAAGCCTTCTGAAGATACAGGTAGAGAAGGAAAATAAAATAAGGAAAACTGAAGCAGCTGTGAAACCTCTGGAGTGACAGCAGTGGATGTTTCATGTAAGAATGTCACCTGTGCACCAAACATTTTTAGCCTATGTCAAGAGCTACCACAGTCACAGACCAAACAGTAAAAAAAAAATTGTGTTTGCTCATTTAACACTTCTGAACTCCCTATTTAATAATTTCATCAATTAAGTGTTCCTCTGGCTAAATCAGAGGTAATAACTTAGTACTTCTTTGCCTACTGTGATGTGACATCATTCAGCACACCACTTACCTTGGATGAGGTTACCTGCTGGGAACGATGTGTCAGAGTCATCTCTGGTGCTGTAATATCACTCCCCACAGCAGGGACTTTATGAGGTGAAACCTTGGGGAACATTCTCAAAACCATTGTGGCTCCCTGCAGAGCACAGGGAACCAACTCTTTTTTAAAGCAGAGATAGATTGCCATGTAATCCTTACGGAATTCTCTAATCCTAACATTTCCTTTAATATTTACTTATTTTTCCAGCTCACTTTTTTACAGGATCAGAAAATCACAGAAACATTCAGGATGAAAGGGACCTCCAGAGGTCTCTAGTCCACCCTGTTCTATGGAGGGTCAATATGGAATCCGGGCCAGGTTGCTTGGGGTTTTGTTCAGCTGAATCTTGAAAACCTTCAGTGATGGACATCCACAGCTTCTCTGGGCAACCTGTTCCAGTGCCAGTTTCCCCCTTTTTTTCTTCTAACATTCACATACATAAAGCTGAGACTTGCAACAGGTTCAGCAACCTGTGATCAAGACTTTGTCTGCCCACTTCAATCAACATTTCACTTTTTTCTTTTTTTTTTAATATCTAGAAAATTATCTGAACCATTACTTTTCAATCAGGATTTAATGATAATATAGACAATATAGTTGTGATACACACAACTTTCACAATATATTACCTTCATTTGTTGGGTATTTTGAGGAAGACAAGTAAGTGGAACTTCTGGAACTAGTTAACCAACAAATTCCAGAGTAAGGGAATGAAGTAACTTAATTTATTCCAGTTTCATGAAAATTTTTGTTTACTTCTGACTTGATGTAATAGAAGGAAAGCATACACTAATACTGGAAAAACACTAATTACCTGATTGTTACTATTATTAGAATTTCAAAAGGTCTCCTGACAGAGTTTAATACTACTTTACTGCCTGCACTAGCAAAACTGATTAAATCTATCATATTATACATTTAGCAATGGAATCATTTGTTCAGAAATTTTAAAAAGGGTCAGCTCATTAGTCTGACTCAGCTTCTTTTACAGTCAATGAAAAGGTATCATGAAAGATGACTCAGAAACTATAGCAGATCAAACATTTCAGACACTAATGTAGGAGAAAATCTTACACCAGACTGCAAACTGGATGAAGTCTGTCATGGCAGAGCCAGGATTTCACCCAAAATACTGTTTTCCAGTCTGTTTTTTTTTATTGTCTGGTAAATAAATGTAACTACTTCAATGCACTAACTCCACCTCAATCCCTGTCAAATGTTTTAGTGTGTTTCCATGTTTTCTTCTTTCACTAGACAATTCTCCAAGGGTAAACCTCAGGCAGGTTTAAGTTTCCAGCTGTTAATAATAAATCTATAAAAACTGACGTGTATGAAAATGGAAAGTGGTTTCTGTGGAGCAGTCGTAAGCCTTTTGGAAAGTCTCTTATACTCTGATTTTGGCCATTAAATCTCCTGTCTAGAATGTGCTTTGGAATAATTCACTGGGGCACTGGGCTGCTGGGTTGGAGAGGAGGGTTACAGCAAACAGCTGGCCCACATTGAAAGGTTTCTATAGGCATCGCAGTTTTGTGCATCTCAAGTAATTTCTGAATACGTTCTCAAATGTGGTGAAGTGCTTCACCAACCATTCAGGAGTCAACAAAAATAATCCTACCTCATTTTCATTGGAAAAAAATTACGAAGCCAGATTTAACAAAAAAAAAAAATATGACTAGATGAATCAAATTGAAATAAAACCCTTATGTCTGAGGAAACACCTCTCCACATAGTCATTTGTGGTTGCAGGTAGCAAATTCTCTTGCCCAAATTACAAGCTTTCTTGTCCAAATGGTGTGTGCAAATTTTAGAGTTAAGCAGGATCCAAGTGATTTACTGGTTACCCCTGCTCAGGACTGAACTTCATCCTTCTGTGGAACATGCATTCCGTCAAAGCAGTGTCAGTGACTGCTCACAAAGAAACATGCTCGAGGCTGAGCAAAGCAGTTCTAATCGGCAGCACCTGCAGTTGACCATAGTCATAAAGGGTAAAAGCCCACCATCTTTCCCTGGACTATGGATTAGAATGATCTCTGAGGAAGCTACACTGGAACACAGATGGCAAGAGCTCTCCTAAGACCAGACACTGCCTTGGTTTCTCCTTAATTGATTCTACCTGCTGATTTATTATGCTTAAAACAAAACAAAACAAAACATGAAGAAAGCTATCCTCAACAATCTGTCCTTTTATTTTTTTAACCTCCAAGCCCAATAAAAGTAATTCAAACACTTTTTATTTTCTCTTTAAAGTATGTCTTCAATTTCAGGCTAGACAGTGAAGAGGATATCTGAAGACTTCAACATCTCATATAAATAATGCTTGATTACTATTTTTCTTATTGTTAGAATTTTTTGAAAGTACTTTCATTGTTAAAAAAACATGAAGGGAAAAATGAAATCCCTGTTTCTAGTGATTTTTACTAATTAACAGAGCTGAGGGCTAAAACTTTCCTGGCCATAACAGCATTAGAGCATCATGCATTACACTATCTCAGTAAACAAGAGTAGCTTTTACTTGCAATGCACTGGGAGTCACTAGCCAGATGAAGTAAATCTGAGGGTTATTTTTTCATTAGTTTCACTACCATGAGTCCTCAGGGTAAATTTTGTGCCCAGACTGAATATGATGCGGGGCTGAACGAACAGATATCATGCATGTAACTCCCTGTTTGATGTGGGGTTTACATACATGTATATGGATATGCTTCCCGCTTTTGTTCAGTACGATGCTGACAGAATCTAAAAAGGAACAGTCTGCTTGTATAATTTAAAAGTGTGCTTTTAAATAAAGCAAAGCTTTGAGTTCATTTTTCGAAGTGTTTTTGCTCTTTAATAACTGTCAGGTTGAACTTGGCATAAAAGCCGTCATGACAATTTATTTTTAATTACCATTAACCTCAGCAAGCCTGTTTTCCTTTGTGCCCATCCCCAGCAGCACGGTGAGAGCTCACATCCCGATGTGACACACAGGGCATCACGGGAGCCCAGATGCCAAGCAGCTGAAAATATTCATCCAGCAGCAGCATGTGGCCCCTTGGTGGGCTCCACAGGCAGTGAAGCTGACAGCTCTGCACTTGCCTGTGGGTCTGTCATGTAGTGAGGCTGCGAGCTGACCTGACTTATTCTACTCAGTGCCAGTTTTCTTTGACTTATCTTTGATCCTGAGATATTTGCATATCGTTACGTGCTTGAGAAAAAGTTCCTCTGAAAATCTCTTACGAGCCCTCTGTGTTTGCGCATTCTTAAAGTAAGAGGTGATATTGCCCAAACACAGAGTCATGATGCACATTACTTGTGATGTTGTCACGAGATAAGCCCTCTCATTGCTTGCATAACACATCCTAAGGTTAATAGAAATGGATACGCGATACCCTGAGAAATCACACAAGATCTAATAGCAGCACTATAAGTGGCACAAGACATGACTGCAGGTACCTTTCAAGCTGCACATTAATGTATCCATGTGTTAGTGCCTTAAAAAGGCTGACTTTACTTTTCCTTTCTACCCTGATTACCATATCCATTAGCAAAGGTCTCCAGCACAGCCGAGTCCCAAGCAGGAAGAGCCGGCATGCTGCGAGGCTGGAAGGAGGGGAGGAGAGCACATGAGAAAAAGGACGCGAGCTACCCAGCGTGGTAGGAACAGGGACTGGAAGAAAAATAGAAGAGACCAAATGATGATGAATCAAGTTCAAGGAGCATTGGTGACAAGCTCAGCTCTTAACAATTCATCTAGCCTCCACAAACCATCCATTCCTAGGTAGGGGGCAGCTCCTATTACCTTTAAGAAAAATGTGTATTGTTGTTTCTTGACTCCCTGCTTCTTTCCTGGAAGTTATTTGTCCCTAAGGATCTCCTATTATAATGCATTTTGTGACAATAAAACAATGACCCTCTTTTTCTTCCCTAATTATATCTATTTGTAACTTCCAAATGTTATCGGGCTCTACAGCAATTTTTACTGTGAGGTTCCCTTTCATTTTTTAATGCCAGAAGATGTAACATACCAATTCATTCAAAATCAAATTCAATTCTTGTTAAATCTGGAAGCAATTACCCCTAAAAGACAAAGGTGTTTTGGTTTTTAACTGTTTTGGCACACAAAATGTTATAGATTCCATTGCAAATCGTAGAATAGGTTCAAAAAGAGAACTTTTCTAGATTCTTCTAGATTCTAGCAGTACCAAAGTTAGCCCCAGGAGAGACCTAACAAAACCTCAAACAACTTACCTCTAGCTATGGCTTGTCCAATAACTAATTGCAAGCCACAAAGTGTCTCCCTTCTAATGACTCTAAAGCAAACACCGGGGTGATTTGCTGAACCTGGCCCCATAGAGACAATGATAAACTACACCTGTGTCAACACAAATCCTGTTGGGTATGTAAATACACAGATTTCTATTGGAAGGCAAAATAGAAACTGGAAATTGCAGAGTTCAACTTGTACAAGCTGACAAAACCTTGATTGAGCTGCTCCTCCAGCATTTCTAGACGCTGCGCTCCAGCTCTCGTGGCACATGAGTCCAAGGCACAGGAAAGCAGGAGCCTGTTGTTCCTGCAGTCCTTCTGGGCTCTGCCTATTCTGACAGTCTCCCTGGGATGCTGGAAGGTAACACATAGTAAAAATTCATGTTTGTGCATATGGTATGGGACATGGAATAAAAGTGACTGACTTGCTACCTTATTTGGACTAAATATTAATTGTCTGGAACGAAAAATTTGGGTCAAATCTTGGAGAGATTTTTTATTTTATTATGATTTGGCAGTCCATTTATGGAATGACCTGCTTAGATTTCTGGCTCTAATATATTGATTTATGTCAACAATTGTTAGTGCCTTGCAAACATGGTCCAGGATTGCTTTAATTGCATGTTATAAGGTGCAACTGAATATTTTCATATGCTGCAGATGAAACTTCTGGGACTGACAACTTTACACATAAAGTATCTAAAATAAATAAATAAATAGATACCGTTCAGCAATCTGTAAACCTTACTTGTTTTCTTGTCAAGTATCCTACAACCAAAAGAATAGCTACCTCTACATGGCACTGAAGCTACAAAAAAAGTTTTTAAGAAACCCCAACCATTCATGATCTTTAAATTATACACAGCTTATTATACCAGGTTTTACTGTAAAATATGTGCCCTTCATGAAGGCGAGTAAAAGTTTCTTCCTATATCTTTTATACAATAGCTGAAATTTTACAATTCTTATTACATGTTAAATATATCAAAGAAAATTTTCAGAAGCGATATTTTATTTTATAATCCAACTCTGGTTAGCCCAGGAAACAGAATTTCAGGTCTTAATACTGGATCTCTTATCAACATAATACTTCCACATCAGATATGAGCTTATAATTGCATTTCTGTTTAATTAACTAACACACACGGTACTTTGTTTGTGTTGGCTTCATGGGCTTTTTTGCTTGTCTGACTTTCTGACAGCTGCAAAGAAATGAATGTGATCTGATCAAACAAAGTTAGATGAGAATAATTTGATTCAGCATAAAGTCTACTTTGGACAAAGTTAACCATTCAAAATTATGTGGTCAAGCTTGAACCAGTAGAATAAGTGATACCAATTCATGACTTCATATCACGTACATGTTCACTTCATTTTTTGGTATTAAGTACTCAGAACTAGACTTTCTATGGGGTTAAAATTAAGCTCTGAACTTTGTGTTTAATACATAGATAGCATCAAATCCAGCTTTGCAGGTAAGTACAGGTTACATGTTGAGCTGTGACACTGTTGAGCCTCTTTCAAAAATCCAGCCTACAGTGTAAAAAAAATCAAGCACAAAGTATCTGAGCCACAGCCTCCTCTGTAAGTGTAAGCAGAATCTGGCTTATTAAGTAAAGAACTTATGTCAGCATATATCAGCATTTTCAGTAGCAATTCATTTCCCTGAATACTGAATTGGTCTCATTAATTTAGTAGCTACTTAGAAAAATCATTAGATTAACAGTAACAAAATCTAATATAATATTGTTACCCAAAGATGTGGCATTTCCCATCTTCTGAAATTAGAATTAAGTTTAAAAAGGCAGTTATAATCACTGTGAAGCAATACTCAAATTTCCTATGCCCTTCTTGAAAAAACAAGAAAAGCAAGATTCCAGCTTCTAATGCCTTAAGGTCTGATCTGGCATACATTGCTAAATTTTCAAAAGAGCATATAAATGAATATGCCTAACAGCCACTGAGTCACAAGCTCTTCTGAAAATCTGGCCTTGTTTTTGTGTCATTATCCCTTTTGTGCCACAAGAGAAAACAGTGGATTCAACGATGAGACCATTACACTGGAAGGTTAATGAACAGCAAGTTATAACTATAAAATTTCACATAGGTGAAAAGAGCCTACAAAATACAACAGATGCCAGAGCTGTAACATGTAACAGAACTTCTCATCACAAAGTGTCAGGGTCCTAAAGGTACAGTATTGAAATCAGTGTTAAAAAGCTTATCATACAAAATACTTGAGATGTTTTGCAAGTATTTGATAGTTTTTTCAGTGTTTTTGAATCAAACAATATTGAATACAATTTAAAATAAATCGACCAAGTCTACTACATCATCAAACGAAGTGCCTTTTGCCCTTTCTCTTTACTCTACAATATCCTTTTTCCCAAGTTGGCTGCAAAATGTTTTGTTTCTTTTCTGTAACTATTTTCCCCTCTCCCCCAAGCTTCCTTCCTTCCTTCCTTCCTCCCTCCCTCCCTCCTTCTTTTCTCTCCTTTCCTTCCTTTCTTCTGTCTCCTTTCAGCCTTTGCCCTCCCCATCTTCCTCCTGGTGAATTCACTCACTCTCTGCCTGCCTGTCTCCTCACACCCTTTCAGGCAGATTTGTCTGATTTAGGTCCTGCTTTTGCTGCAAGGAATCTACATCAGCTACCACAGGTTTCTTCATCTCCTCCAAGTTCCCCCCTCCTGGACCTGCAAATTCTCTCGTGTCACCTCTCAACCAGCTCTGTCACTGCAGTTTTGCTTCCTGGGGCAAGTTCCCCTTACAAGAAACTTGCTCCTTTGCTTTTTTGCCTTTTTTTTTTTTTTTTTTTTTTTTCCCCCTTTTCTTTTGCTCTTGCCTGTCTGATCTAGTTAAGACTGGCTGGAGCAAATGAGATCTGCCAGTCAACACCCTTTCACACACTCTCATCCAAAAGCCACCCTTAAAAAGACAGCATTTCCAAGGAATTCTACCTGGGGATAACTTATGTCCATCCATAATTTATGACCCACCAATTCCAGTGACTTGTACATTTTCCATAATGGGGGCTTCCCTATGCCCAAATACGATCTATATCTTCTGGTGTAGTATAAAGAAAGCTGAGCTGGGTCTGTTCCTTTGCTGTGTGCAGACAGGAAGATTAATCAAGTTCTTCAGAGACAGAATAATTACTCTATTTGCACTGCATTTGAATTTGTGATGCAAATAGACATAGCACATCATCAGAGCTTGGGAAAGCACCTGAATCATTCAGGGAAGCCCTGGTTACCACACACTCCTTACTAAGAAATAAACAAACAAAAACCCCCTAAACACATATCTCACTTTTAGGGCACTCATGGTCTTACACTCATGCCAGAGGCAGAAGCTGGTTACCTTGTTCTAAACATTAATCCTCTCAGATGAAGACATTTCCTTTCCTCTCTTCTAGCATCACTTACTGGTTTTGACAATTGAAATCTCATTTACAACTGCCATGATCTGCAATAAGAGAACGCATGGCGACTCATTTCACAACCTCATTTGTGCTAGTTCTATCCAAAATCCTTTCAGAAGAGAGATCACTATGTAAAATGAATAAAAAAGCAAATAATTCCATACTGGCTGATTCATACACCTTAGACCTTTTTACAGTGAAGCCTCAGCCCTTGGACGCAGCAGTATACAGAAGCACTGAAGGCCAGATGCTAATATTTCAAACACCATTGCCTTCTGCAATACACAGCAACTCTTGCCTATGCTTTATGTTGCTACAGGTAGTTGCTCATTTTAATTAGTGTTTCTGCACTGCCTCCTTGCAGTAATTCCCAACAGAAGTAGAACAAACCCCTGACTTTCACGAACAGTTCCTGCAGAAAGTTGAAACGTTTGTTTATGCTGATTAGTGCAAAAGACTATTCCAGCATTATCTGCGAGGAGAGGGACAGCTGAAGAGTATAGAAGCCAGAAATATTTGCAATTATTTTTATCTGGAAAGAGTGCCCAACTTTACAGCCTTGCCACATTTTGTCTTTGGACTTGGAGATCTACATGTTTACTTTTCTAAATAGCTGTACTGTTAAAGGTATGAAGCAATCAATAACATGTCCTAGATTGACCCAAAGTACCAATAGAAACAGACGAAGAGCATCAGCTATGGTATTTGGGAGAAAGCAACATGGTAGTAATTTCAACAGTCTGAAATCTGGTAACATCCTGTTCATAGTGAAGGATTTGCTGTCAAAATCTAAATAATTTGAGATTTTCTTGTCTGTGGGACAATGAGGTTTAACTTGTGAAATTGACCCGCTCCTGATGCTCTGAAAAAACACTACCTAAAAAGATAATGCAAGAGTAGTAGTGGAACAAAGCTAAACCAAATAATATGTCATAAATGAATCACTATACTATATAAGCCTCAATTTTGCTTGTACCATAAGCAATGTATTTTCAGCAGAGTTGTCACACAGCCTGTGTTTCTGGCAAAAAACCACAATTATCAGCATAAAATAGATCTGTAGTTGCAAATATTTGTAACTCCATCAACAACCTGATTTTCACCTGCCATCAGGTTTTGATGTTACGTCTCCATCCATTGTAGGTAAAAAAGCCTCTGACATATAATTTTGAATGCCAAGAGAGTCTGCAGCAGTGTAGAGTCAATACCCTGTCTACATACATGCTTTCATTAATTCTTTTGTTCAGGTATCACTGTTCAGATCACCACATAGATCTTACAGATAAATAGATAGGATCTCAAATGCTTTTAAAAATAATATTTTTCTATCAGCCTGAGAAGACAGAGCTCAAATAAAGTAAAGCAGCTTTGCAAGCATCTAACGAACTAAGTGCACTGTTTCACACTGACACTGTGTCACTTAACCACATAGTGTGTATGCTCCTCTGAGAATAAAATTCACAGGCTGATTTCAACAACACAGGACTATGACACATGCTAAAAAAGGTTTTATGTTAGATATGAATAATATCAAACCACCACCCTTTCAAACTGCCATACACACTGTTCTGGCTGGGTTATACAAACAATGAAAAACACTGGCAAAGCCTGTTCTACCTGACATCCCCTGTAATCAAGATCTTCAGAGCAGTGGTCAGCATCTGAATTTTAGGCAGACTGAAATTAGTCACTACACTGCTGTTTGCAAGTACATCCACACTGTAGTTGTCAGCTGAAAACAGAGGGAACGGCATCCTAGAATTTAAGTACTAACACTCAAATTTAACCATCATTTACATCTTGTTTCCCAGACAAGCCACTAGAGGGTGAGACAATTGCAAAATTGGTAGGATTTGAACCGGTCTGTCTCCGGTGGGCAGCGATGCTTGCACCACTATGCGAGCAGGCAAGGCAGCCTGAGGAAATGAATTCTCGATAGCTGGTGTGAGCTCACCAATATTTCATTTTACCAGCTGAGACAGTCACCACAGACCATCATGCAAGTGGAAGTCTGAGTCTGTTGGCCACACAGCAGTGATTTTTCTTAATGTACTAGAGCTGAAAATTTACTATACATGCGGACGAGATTATTTCAGTAGATTGGTAATAGGTCTGTCTCCTTCAGGTCACTGAGTCAAGCAGTGAGCAGGTCACTAATGACTAAATGTTGTGAGCATTTGAGGCTAACAGCATACTCAGGGGTTTCCTACAAGGAAAATAATTTGATGTTTTCTGTCTCTGCATTTATTGCTAAAACCTCCATCACAAAGAACATCTATTAACATTTCTGTTAGTTCTAAATTCACCAGACATGACAACAATACCCCAATTTCTTAAAGAAATTCCAGCTTCTTGGTTGACAACATTTTCATCTCCATAAAATCAATCTGACCTGGCAGAAGTGGTCACCATCTCGATGAAGTCCTATCTGACATCACAGTTGAACTGTGTCTTGCAATCTCAAAATAGACAATGGAAATACTTTGATACAGAAGCTAGCATTCTGTGTGCAACCGAATTACACAACTCCCAACTATGGTTGAATATCGTACCTAAAGAACTCAGCATTTCTTCTATCAGGTCTAGAAATGTGTACATATTAAGAAACACTTTCTATGCAACTCTGCATTGCCAATTGCATACAGAAGGTCCAGTTCAAAAGGAACACCAGAAAAGATTTTGCAGAAGTCAGAACTATCTCTGCAAAATTACATGGTAGCTATAGACACCTTCTTGAAAGGTCCGTCCCTTTTAGGATGGTGAAGTGAAGGAACTGAAGCGCTTCTCTTGGAGCTTGACTACTGATCTCTGCTTTTTTACTTTTCCGCAACAGAACCATCACTTGGAACACTTATATTACGCAATCTTCCATTTTTATTTACATTTATTTACATTTACGCACATACTGGCATTTAACAAACTCAGTAACCAGCAGTCTTTGCAGGTTCAAGTGGATTTGGATATGTTTAAATAAATAAATAAATAAATAAATAAATAAATAAATAAATAAATAAATAAATAATTAAATCCCTCTCACCTCACAGCATTTATTTTGTTGCACTTGTCCAACTGACAACAAAAGAACTTTCATTTATGGCTCTGCCAACACAGGAACTTTCACAGAAGTTATGACACTTGGAAACAACCTTTTCAAGAAAGTTAACAAATGCATTTATTCTTGTGGTGTTTCCATTCTTTTCTGCTTGTGGGAGGTTCTGACATTTGTGCAATCTCTTCTGAAACTGGTAGGTTTCTTATGAACTATAACATAGATTATTTAAAGACAGTAACTTTCCTTTATGCTTTTACACTACTTAAAACATCAATAATTTACTTATTAAATCGATTATTCTATCTTTCTGTTTCCCTTTCATTCATGTGTGGTCTCTAACTTACAAAAAAAAAGCCCACATGTAGAAAAGAGAGAAGATAACATTTTCAGAGATGCCACAGAGAGAGATGGTGGGAACAACAATTCTCTGTGATCTGAATGATTATAAGGCAGACTCACATAAAGACAGGAAAACAAAAAGCAAGCTCTGAACCTTACATGATGAAAGAGTGGAACAAATTTCCATGTCAGCAAAGCAACACTGTTGCATCCAGTGAAAACTCTGCACAGGAGGTGAGGAATTCCTACCTGTACTTCCAGTGCTATTGTCTGAGATGTACTGTTGCTTAGTCATATTTTACGAAAGAATGATGCATTCGAATGTCTCAATGCACTGAGCTAGCACGATGAAAGCGATGTGGTAGCTCTTATTACCATGGAGGAGCACAGGGAAAGCGGCAACAATGATTGATTAGAATCTTTGAGAAACCACTTGCCTATGCATGCAATGCACTTATCTTTCAATGCTTTTGCTTCCTCATGCAGGCAAAACATTTTCCATGTATATAGGTAAGACAGAAGACAAATATACATTTCATATCCTAAAATGATACTATAAACATGCTGGGAAAATCTTATCTGGAATATCTCTGTACTTAGTAGTTTTTTTGCTGTAGTTAATAACTGTCAGGAAGCTCCAGATAAGGGATGTATGCATGTATGGACTGGTGACGTAACAAAGGGGACACCGATTTATTTTCTAGGTAAATAAACTTACAAATTAATTATTTCTAAGGTTTTCTGATGTCTAATGACTATGAGCCACCTTCTTTTTGTACACAAGGGCTTGTATTACATTCATAAACATCTGTGTCCATACTTTGTACAAAATGTAATGCCACATTAGCAGCAGGGTATAAGAGCCCCTGACATCTGTAAATCACGTTTTTTTCCTAAACGCAATTTGTTTATTATTCTTGAACAGGGATCTCCTCCACCCCTCTAAGGATAAAGACCTCCTCTGCAGTTGGAAGTCGCACTTTTATTTCTGCTGCTCCATGTAACTGTAATTTCTTTCTCCCCTCCTCTCTCTGAGTCAACTCCCTTGTGTAAATCCTTCCTTAAAAACATTCCTTATCTTCAGTTTTAATTGATGCTTGTTGTGGAACATTATGTGGTGCTCTGCGTGAAGGACACACTGTAGGTGCAAATAGTACTTCTTGGTAGTAGGCATTCAGAATATCTGTATGCAAAACGACTTTCAAGACAGAACTGCTGGATTCAGGTTGGGGGTTGACCTGGTGGAAAGCAGCACTGTGGAGAAAGACCCGGGAGTTCTGGTTGAAAACAGGTGGACCATTAGTCAGCAATGAGCCCTGCGGCCAAGAAGGCCAATGGTATCCTGGGGAGCACTAAGAAAAGTGCGACCAGCGGGTTGAGGGAGGTTCTCCTCCCACTCCACTCTGCCCTGGTGAGGCCACACCTGGAGTACTGTGTCCAGTTCCTGGGCTCTCCAGTTTAAGAAGGACAAGGAATTACTGGAGGGAGTCCAGCAGAGGGCTACCAAGATGACTAGGGGTCTGGAGCATCTTTCTTATGAGGAGAGACTGAGAGGGCTGGGTCTGTTCAGCCTGGAGAAGGCTGAGAGGGCATCTCATCAATGCTTATAAATATCTCAAGGGTGGGTGTCGAGAGGATGGGACCAGACTCCTTTCAGTGGTGCCCAACAATTGGATGAGGGGCAATGGGCACAGACTGAAGCACAGGAAGTTCCATCTGAGTATGAGGAGAAACTTCTTTACTTTGAGGCTGCCAAAGCACTTGAAAAGGCTGCCCAGAGAGGTTGTGGAGTCTCCTTCTCTGGAGGCATTAAAGACCCACCTGGACACATTCCTGTGCAATCTACTCTAGGTGAACCTGCTTTAGCAGGTGGGTTGGATGAGATGATCTCCAGAGGTCCTTTCCAACCTCAACCATTCTGTGATTCTGTGATTCCCTCTTTGGCTAGTGATCTTTGCCATAGATAAAACCCCCCACACCCTCTACAAATGCCTTTGTAGAACTTCGGAGGGTTTTAATACAGCTTTAAAGATTTCTGCCTGTTTGGCAGAGTCAGCACACGAGACTCCATGCAGGAGTCATGCAGTCAGGAGTTCTGCCATCACTGCACTGCCCAGCGCCACCAGCTGATGCTGCTGTCAGCTGCGAGCACTGCAAGGAAAAAGCTTTACAACTGAAATCGAAGCACTGGGAGTACAAGCACACATGCAAACACCTACCTGCTAGAAATCTGAAGACCACAGGCTCTCAAACACATTGCACACAGAATTACATTAGTAGGCAGGAAGGTGCAAGGAAGATGCATTAAATGTGGATTGCAGAGAAATTCATGACATACCGATACTGATCTTTGGAAGATGTATTAATAGATACATATTCCTATATTCTTCTATATTAATTAATTAATTAACCTGGTTGCTGATAAATATCTACAGGATTAATTAATCAAAACTATTTTAAAGATTTAGATTTAATACTTAAATACTATGATTGAAAGATTCTATGAACACTCCTTTTTAATAAATAAAAATGGCAGAAACTTGACCCTGCGGTCTGCCCACCTTTGTTGCAGAGATTTCATCTCCAGTCCTGGACTCTGCTCAAAGAAGACAAACAAAAACAACAGGAAGCCTAATTTCACTTTAGCTGACTGAAATTAAAAAGAGCAGTCAGTGCTTTTTGGCTTACATCAGAGAATAAGTTTGTGCATAAATGGCCTTTGTATTCTTCTACAAAGACTATCTCTGCCTTGAGTCACAGGCAAGGGGTAAAACACAGCTCTCAGGGTTTACTACACGTTTTCCTGACTAGGTGAGAAGATGACATAAAGAAATAGTTGCAGAAGTGTCTTAAATTGCAGTCAAATTTCGATTCTGTAAAAAAAAAAGAAAGAAAAAAAATCCTTCATCAGAGGCCACCCTGCTTGCATTTTAATTCAGCCTGTTTTCTTATATGTAGTCATCTCCTTCAGCTTCTTTCAATCCTCTGCCTCTAAAAAGGCAGAGCAGAGCAAGTCTTGTTTGCATAACTGCATTTTGTGGGGATCACTTAGAAGCCGGGAAGTACAGAGAGGATGGGAAGTGCCACCACATCTGAGTGCTAATTGCTGTGTGGTAATGTGCAGAAGCAGCCTCTCTGCAAACACCTGTCTGCAGCATCCGGCAGCTATTTAATTTTTAACTCAGTAAAACTGCAACAAGAGATTAAACCCAATCCCAAGCCAATCTAATATACATTTGGATTAAATCAGATCAAGACTTTTCGTATTTTCAGGGACACTTAACATGTTTTAATTCCCAGGATAATATTTCCTTTCTCTGCCACTTTTAGTGAAGACTTTGCAGCAATGGAAGTCTAAAGGTCAGATACTCAGGCTAAACTACTGTAAGCATAATGTAGATCGGCACTTGCACTTCGGATGCGAAGAAGAGCTTGAATATTTCTCT
Source organism: Caloenas nicobarica (assembly GCF_036013445.1). Classification (NCBI taxonomy): domain Eukaryota; kingdom Metazoa; phylum Chordata; class Aves; order Columbiformes; family Columbidae; genus Caloenas; species Caloenas nicobarica. The sequence continues at coordinate 19,944,150 of NC_088247.1, read as the reverse complement.
GCAAATCTGGTCTAATACAAGATTGCTCTTCTTCACACCAAGCTTGGCTCATTTATGACCTCAGACCATGCATGTTGCAAAGCCAGGTCCATGGTGAACTCAGCCAGACTAAAAGCTTTCCTCACAGTGACTGGAGAGGAGATACACACCATTACAGGGCTATTTAATTCCATCCATAAGATAGAGGTCTAAAACTTTACACAATTAACACTAAATGAAAATTTTAGCAAGAGTTGCAAACTACAATTCTTTCTGAAAAAAAATCACTTTGAGCCAATTCACATAATACAGTTAAAGGGACAGCATCATATTGCACAAGAAATTCACTGAAGTTATGGATAGTTCAATACAGAAATCAAGCCACATTAAACATGCCCACATTCAGCTGGAAATCAAAGGCAGAGACAGAACATTTTCAGCAGTGTATGTATTTAGACTTGTCCTCTAAAAATACTTCTTTAATAATTCTCATGACTGGTATGTGAACAATACATTGTACTGAAACATCCATGGTCAAAAATCTGATTTTTTTTCTCTTTAGAGCAGTGAAGTGTTTTGCCTTGCCTTACAAGTCTATGGAGAAATTAAAGGAATAAAAAGAATGCAAAAAATCAAATGGCCAATTTAAAGTATTAATATTTCTTTTATCTGCTTTCAACTTCATCTTCAAACTGCCATAAATCCTGATTGTGCCTAGGATATGCAAAATGTCTCTTTCTTTCTGTTTCATTTTGGGTGTATGTTTGTGGTTTATTTTACAACCTCGGGTCTCAGCCCCACTTTTGAAATATGGGCATTCAGTGCTTTGTACCTTGCCAGTTTGGCTAGGATCTATTGTAGAGTCTGCATGGCAACTGAATAAATGACACATGTATAAAAGTGTACCTGATTGTATCTACGAGAGCTATATCAAACCCTTAGAGAAAGTCAGAAACTAATAGATGTATACAATGTAATATCTTACTTGCACATGCAAGCACATGGCGAAGTTTTATCTCTTTCCAGATTCAACCCCATTCTTTAAGAGTGGACCCAAACCAAAGCGTCAGACTTCAGTGTACCTGAATTTTGCAGTTGGGGTCTATTTTGCTGCTTTCTTAGAGTATGGAAATGCTTTTTTACAACTCAATTTAAAACTCCTTTAGCATAATTTTTGTATGTGCTACACGGTTTTTACCACATAAGAAGAATCACTGATTTTGCAGTTCTTTGTGTGAGGCATGAGGAAAGCACGAAGCCTCCCTTGCCACTGATCTGGGAACACGAACCACCACACGTGTTGCTTTTTCCTTAGACTTAATGTGCTGCCTCTTTCTTATTGCCTTCTGTGTAACTGGTGACCATCAGGGTCTATCTACCTTACTATATTAATCTATTTTTTTCACATTTAATTGCTACTTTTAGTCGTGAATGAAACACGTACAGCTTAAAATCGCACAAACAAGTAATGCAACACAAATTGAAAGCTACAATCTGGAACGCAATGTCCAATACACAAATCAAAGCCAAATTTTCCAGGGCTAAATTGCACTGAAGACCATAAAACTAACACTAACTTTCCCACAGAACATGGCAGTTTTCAAAATCTGCAGCAGAATGCCAGGAAGTTACGGGATTATTTAAAAAATGCTATCAAGTTCTGCACGCATGAAAACCTGTCATTAAAGTATCCTGTAACTATCATTACTAGCTCTGCTAATTTCAAGCATTGTTCAGGCAAAAAGTCCACAGTTTAACTGATGAAAAATAAATGGGAAGATTATACACCTTGACAGGGCTTCATTTAATAGAGCCCTTTGGATCTGGTGAGACGCAGAGAGCATAATTTGTACAAGTGTCACCTTTCTACTATAAATCCAGCTAATTTGGAGGTAACAGGCGAGTAGCACTGAGTATCGCCAGGCGGTCCCGCAGTGGCACTGGTGGCCTGGTGGGATGCAGTGGTGGGTGGGGAACAGACACCCCTGCGGCGCCGCGCAGACTCACACAGCAAAAAGGCAGCGTCACACACCCGAGCAGGCTTCCTGCAGCACGACTGAATTCAAATTAAAGCACGTTAACATCTCAGCTTGCAAAACTTTTCAAGGAATTCCAAACCAACCAAACAAAAAAGCAAAAGTCCCGTTTAAAATACAAAATTACAATAGTCTTTGTTTTTGCCTATTTGAAACAGCAACGGTTTGTGAGACTCAAGCAGTGGCGTCCAGATGCCGATCGCTGCATCCAGCAAGGTTTCTGCTGCTTCGGTGTGGAATGAACCCTTGGTCTGCACCTCAGTTAGATGCAAATCCATAAAATGGAGAGATTCTTACTTAAAAACCCCTAAATTTTCTAATTATTACTGCCTGTGTATTCAAAGCAGCTGATAATTTTAAAATAACTAAACCTGAGAGTTTCCTGAAACCCATCTACATTACTGACATGATATGTCCACAGTCAAAATCTCTTGGGTAGGTAGCCAAAGCAGCCTATTATACTTTCATGCATTTAAAACATAAGAATTTTACATTTGTTCTAATGTTGGTCATTCAACCTATTTTAATGCATTTCTGGGCTTTAAACGATGCACATTTAGCCTGCTCTCTGTGTGGGGCTGATTTTCACCTCAGTGCATAAAACACTTAATTATAAGATATGCCAAGTTTTCAAACAAGAATCAGCAGCTCTCCAGAAATACCTCAGGATTGATTTTGAAGCACTCTAGCAAAGAAAACAAAAACTGAATTGCAACCATCTAGCTCAGGAGCCTGAAATGGGAGAAGAATCTGCAGGCACCACAGCAAAGGAGAGTTTTAAAGAGGGATTTGATGGGGATTAGCAGACAAAACTAAGATAATATTAGGATGGTCTCTCAAAATGAAAAGCACAGAATAAAGTGCTTCGATGCTTCCATATGGAAGTCAGCCTTATGGTGAGTTTGGAGGAAGGAATCAGCTCACTAGTAAACATGGGATGACAGAGAAGATTTCCTATTAAAAGTTTTGAAAGTTGAGTGATATATGTTCATGTGAAGGCTAGAGGACAAAAGAGAAGAGGCAGGTGACTATTGACTGAAGCAGCAGTGGTCAGAGAAAGTGTTGATGCTCATTTGAACCCTCTTATTCCCATTTTTTTGAGTAAAATTAGTGAGAAATCAACTTGCATATGTACAAGGAAGAAGCAGTATAACACAGTAAAAATGAGACGTTTCCAAATTTGAGTCTGGAAAAGAAGAACCATAAAAGAGGCTTCCATAGGGTGCCTCCATTCTGATAAAGGTAAAAGAAGCAGAAGGCTGATGAGGGGAGTCTTAGCAAATAGACTGGGTAAGATGCTGTTCTGGCAACTCCTGCCTTCAGAAGAGAGACTGAATAATGGGGAAATTAAGTCCAGAGAGACTCATTAAGACAGGTACCAAAGAGAAGAGACATCTGCAGCACAGATAACCCTAAGGACTTCAGGATCCTGCTTGGGGAAGAACTACCATAACCCAAGGGCACAGTTCCTCTACAGGAGCCTCTAAGCTTTAACACAATAGCTTAGTTTTAATTGATACTTGGTTTCAGCTAATGCTGCTAGGAAAACAAAAGCCAGGCTCTTTTCTAAACATCTGAGGGACATAATATGTGCACATGCAAAAGGGTGGTCATCACTGAATATCTTTTTGCCTTTAATTACATAACTTATCTAAGATATTTAACATATTCTCTTTATTTCCTTAGGGAATAAAATGGTAATGCAGCTTAGTTACAAAAGCTATGCGTGATCAATTTGTGTCCACACAAACTCAAACACACACACACAGCCCTTCATTAATATCTGTTTGTGATTGCCATGTGATAATTCTCAGGACCTAACTCCTTTCTAATTTATTGTATTGTGTGGAAACTTTATTGCAATTTCCTGTACAAAGTTTCCTTCTAAGGAAGCCATAACACATAATAATAAATAAAATAAATGCTGAGACTGTGTGCTTGCCTGTCAGCCAAAGTATGTTCACACCGCCTCACTGAGGAGCATGGCATGTAGCCCATATCCAGCTACTTTCTACCAGTGTCTGAGCAATAGCTTAAAAGATAAAACATCTCTGTATTTCACTACAGTGTGTCTCACCACTGCAACTGCAATACAGATACACTCCAGTCGTGTCTCTATCTGGATCTCTCAGTCTAGCTATAAGCTTGTCAACATTCTAGTTGATCTCCTGTGAGGATATTTCCTTTGATTGGTACATGGTGGTTGGTGTTTCACAGGTGAGCTCAAGGATAAAATTCACATGTTGGCATTTGTATATTGAAGATTTCATTTTGCACAGAGGGGAAAGTGTGATATTGGCTGAACTAATAAACAACTACTTGAGTTTGGAATAGGTCATAGGAGCAGACATTTTCTTATAACAAAGACACAATTCCTTTCCCCTCTCTAGAATGCAAGTGTGTGTGTGTATATGTCTCCACCCACCTTTCCTCTTCTTCAGCATTTTCTTTCATTTGACACTTGAAGTCAGGAAAGAGGTGCGGGGTTTTTTTTCAAAGTAGTTACCATTCTTATCTCTCCATTCATTCTTTAGTGACCTACATCCTAAGCCAACTTCATGTATTTATCATTCTATATGAATGAGCAGTGGTGTTTCAATAAATACTTCTCTATATTAAATTGTGGTTTTGCTTCTAAACATTCAGAAATACTTTCTTCACTAAAGACCTTCACAGTGCTACTCAGTTACAGATTTTCCCTGAACTAAGGCGTTAAATTCATTACTAAATGCTGGTATGATTACTAGAAATGATGTTACTTGGTCTGATATTATAATTAGGCAGCTTGAACAAGTTTCACTTTCAATATGCTGCAGCACCGAGGAAAAAACTCTGGTCCAAACAAAATAAATATTGTTAGGGACAATATTTAAGGCCAGTAAATGGATGTAAAAACACTTTTTACCAAGGTCTATTTAAAAGGAAGTAAACACAATTAACCCTTAGATTAACTCACTGCCACAGAATAGTGTTTCATTTTGTAGCCAGTGATACATGTCATGCCATGCTAGTACCAAAATATTCTTCAAGAACCCAGTTCAGAAATAAGCCACATATGCTGAGTGCAGAGCAAGAACTGCCTAATGCTGCAATGAAATTCCCACAAGACATTCAAAGCAACCAACTTTTTCAACAACAGAGGGATATACATCATGTTTCTATTTTGCCTACTACTGCATAAGTGCTGAAAATATTTATAAGACTTACATAAGTAAATAATGTGTAAAATTAAGTACATGTATGGTTTTATATTTTGTTGCTAATGTGTAAAGCTATGATGCTTTTTTTTAATATGGGAAGTAAAGAGTTTATCTTGTTCTTACTGAAATCTCATGTTTTCAAAATACTATTGGTCCTAAATGTTGAAGTTGTATTTATAAATAAGGTGAAATGTTCTCTAGAACATCCAAGAACTTAAATGCTTAGTTTTAGTACCTGAGGGATACAGATCCCTATTTCCTTATTAATTCTACTCAATACCACATGATTCATGTTTTCTAACAATGAATTAGGAATTTTCATACCCAAGTGTTCATTTGATCCCTCTAGGTCTGAATTTCCAAACTTGTAAGACATTCACAAACAAAATTGAAACTGAAGATATGTTAAAAAAAAAGAAGGAAAAGAGCATTGATTTTTTTTTTCCTGTGGAGATTCCACGTTCTGTGTTCAGAATGAATGATGTACTTCAGAGAATCAGTGTGAGTGGCAGGCATCAGCGATTTAGTGAATTTGATCTTCAATACTGGGCTTTTAATGTCCCTGAAAGGTCAATAGTTAGAATTGAATTCAGCTGCCTATGAGTCATATAAGAAGTATGGACAAAGTTGACTTTCCTTCATAAGAAATGAAGAAATTACTGGCCAACAAAGCCTCAGTAGATCCAACATGCTGGATTCCTTTAGATTCAGCTCAGCTCTCCCACTCTGACTTGTTCTGTCCCTAACAATTTCCTCACTTTTTCAGTCAGTATGGAAAAGAAAGCTATAAACAAAGCAAACATGTTCATGTGCATGGTAACCAAATGGTTCGTGTCATTTCTGTTAGAATGCCAGCATTTACTAGAGTTGTTGATATGTCTATGTGTGTAAGACAGAGAATATCGCTGAATACATTGTTGATATTTGCTAAGTAGGGCAGGTAGTGAAATGGGAACAGACACTCTGCTCTCCTTTTCATTCTGGGCTGTACCAGGAGAGTTGAAAGGGTTAAGCAATGGCTAAATTAGGGCAGAATTTGACCCCCAGGATGTTCGAAAGCAGAAACTGTAATCAACATTTCGTTACATACGGCTTTAAAACCAGAGTCCTTACACAAGGCTGCTCAGTGGCAATCCACAAAGTCAATTCTTTTACATTCACCTCAAATTTAAAAGCAACATTGAAACTGTACTGTGATAAAGCTAGAATATGGATTTGTCTGGGATACTTCTTCCCAGATTCAGGCCTTTTTTTCTACTTTTTTTCACTGCATAACACTTAACAATACAAAAGGCAATGAGTGTCAAATAGCTGGAGCCCCTAGCTCTACTGAAAGAACGAGCTTGATGCTCCTGCTTTAAATAAGGTGGTTTTAGGAAAAGGATTAGGGTACCAGAGTCACTCCTGGAATTTACAAAAGGATCCACACTTTATTTCCAACTCCAAAAGTCTGCAAAGACCAAAAGCCAGGATTAGAGATGTTTTGTCCCCCTCCTTTTCTGTCCCTGTACAGTGTTCTCAACAACCCTCTGAAGCCAGAGTGCACAAAAAGATGCTTCTCCAGCCTCCTCCTACTTCTCATCTCCAAACAGGCAGCCTGGAATGGATTTTTGCTGCTACCCTGGCACTGTACATTTACCAAAATACAAAGCCAAAGCGATTTCCATCATTCCCTTCCTCTCTGATGTTACTGTGGGTCCCACAAGATCATGTGCAGAGAATCAGCACCTTCTAAACTATGCTCCTACCGGGGAGGGAAGGGGGAGGAAGGATCGGTAAAGAAGACAGGGACGACAGACTTCCAACTCAGAAGTAAGCCAGGGAGGAAAACAGTGGGGAGACAGAAAATCTGAGGGCAGGGGAGAGAGAAAATAAATGCCCAAATGCTATTTACACACACACACACATATATATAGTTAATAGGCTAATAGTCTGTTAGTTGAGGTGAACACCTAAACCCAGTTCTTAAATTTCTACTAAATATTTTAATGGGAGAACTTAGGGGAATAGGAGTTTTGCTTTTCTGATTATATACTATTCTTTACAAGCAGTTGTATGTTTTGGCATCTCTAACTCTACATAATGCAACGTTTAGCCTACTCTTGGGCATATAATCTCAGTTTATGTTCTTGTGATCAAATCCTCCCTGGTACAGCCTAAGAAGCACTTCAACTCATTCTCAGTCATGACTGGGTAAAACAAAAAAGCAAGTACACATTCTGGTAGGTATAGTCCATGAAGGCTTTTAAATTTGCTGGGAGTGAGAGGATATTGTTCATCTTATGTTGTCGGTAAATGTACTTCCCCCAATATAGAGGAAAATAGGCCTTTAGAGGCACTTTTACCAATTCATCAAAATGGAGCACTGAAAATGGCAACTGGACGCATTGGTACAGAAGATGAGAGCAGCAATACCTGGCAGTTTGTATGACTCTGGGTCATGGTATAGATTTTATTTGGCTTCCTCTGCCTGTAATCCATGAAGTTAAATGCAGAACACCTTTCCTCACCCTAAATTGCCCACAATCATTGTTGCATCCCAGATAGACACAATATATGACCATCACTATGGTTTCTTGTGAACTCAGGCATTTCATGAGCCTTACAAAAGCACTGAAAAACTCAGAATCTGACCTGTGTTCCACATTTTGCTTGTCAAAAATAGGATACACATCCTTTTTTTTTCCCCTGGCACAACATACTGAGATTACTGTTGTACAACAAAGAAACCAGTAACTGACACTGCAGGTTCCCCATTCTTTAGCAAAAGTCTCTTCAAACGGAAACCATTTATTCTCACACATTTGTGAACTCTGCTCACCACAAATTGCTCATAGCTGAGCAACACAATGTACTTCAAAACTTCGCATCCTGGTTTAGCACATTTTGTAGGGTGCGCTTTGACTCTGCATGAAATTGAACTCATACTGCAAGTGGATTATTTTGGCAGCACCGTGCTTCAGTAGACAATTCAAAAGGTGATGTGCCCATTCACTTTTCAAGGACTTTTCCAATATTGTAACATTTCATTCCTCCCTCACATTTTATTAAGTAATAATACTGATCACATAGTAAAAAAAATGTTCTTTTCCATTACTATTTATAAACCTGTTTTCTGTTCATGTGTTCATTCTCCTTTAGGGCATGCCTACCGCAAGAACTCTAGTATACATTTCTTACCATGAATACAAGTCAGCACCCAAGAAGTATTTTGAATTAATAAACTTGAGCGTCTGCAATTAGGACAGCTATACTTTGCTGTATCTGTTAAAAGATACATGCTATGCGAATTATGTATCTACAAGTGATTCCCCAAGCACAGGATATATTTCATCTTTCTTTGCCTGATTTTATAAACAGCTCTGAGCAACTTATACTGAAAAAAAACCCTGCAGGCAGTCAGATACTCCAATGAATAAATGGTACATCTTACTTGCATAAGCGCTACTGGCCAAGAATTGTTTGCCAAAATCAAGCAATAAAAATTTTTAAGGCAAATAGTCAGCTGGCCACAGATACTTCACAGATATAGTAAGAAACAATTCACTGAATAATTATTTGCTGTAAATTATTCTCCAGCACAAATAAGTTGTTCTTGTTCAATTATGATCTCTAAAAACATATTCCATACCAGTTATATGAAGTGACTAATAATTACAATGTATATTGATAACCCACTTTGAATCACCACAGTCTGATTTACATTAATATTGCACCATATTTTGAAAAAAGAGGCAGATAAAGGACATATAATCTAGCCACTTTCAATAGATTCTCCATTGTCACAAATCTACAGAGTCCCTGAATGCTAGATTTTATATTCAGCTTTCTGAGTTAGCTAAAAGCTATGTAAAATCACGAGTAGGCAGAAGCTCCCTATTGTCTGTGTCCCTGAGAAGGCAGATTGCTTATTCCACAAGTGCATGAAAGAGTTGCAATCATGAAATGTAGAACAGCTCCAGTGGCCTGCAAAAAGTGTTTGAGTAACTAATGTACAGGGCTTAATTCTTCCAATTTGAGGGACGTATACATTGTGCGCACACACACATAATAAGCTTTCCTATTTTGTGGGCGTTCCATACACCGTTGCATGCTTATGAATAGCACACACATGTCTGGATTACACGACCTTGTTGCTTGGTTCTGCAATATATATTTTAAACTATTTTTTTTAATTAGGATTTTTATAGCATGTATATTGTGGCTGTGATCTAGTAGTGGAGACATACCAATAGCTATAGACATAAAAACACTCTATTTAAAACAAAACCACATGCTTAGTTTAAAATACCTACTGTAAAGCCACCACTAGACTGTAATCAAACCTTATCAGGAATATTCTTTCTGCAGCACCTCACCTAAAACCACTCCACCAGGCTTATACTCCATCCCTGTAGTTTCATCTCAATGTCAAACTTCCTGCAAGGTTACCCTTAGCAGAATTCGATTTCCTTAAAATTAGCCTCAACTAGAGATTTCAGAATAATTTGAAGTTAAGCAATCACACTGTAGGATAAGTACTATATTTTCAATAAATAAATATTGAAAAATCTAAATTTATGGCAGGAAACTGCAAAATTTTTACTACTATTTCATAATTTAATCAAGGTACCATGTGATACAGGTATCAATTGAGCAATGACTGTATGAAAAACTGGCACCTTATTAAGCAGTAAAAAAAAAAAAAAAAAAAAAAAAAAAGCTTTAATTCATTTATCTGTCTGAATATTCAACATCTATATATTGAAGTCACTGGTCCAGCTTGGGATCTGATTCTTTGGGAAGTATCTTTCCAGTTGTGTGACTTTCAAGGACTCCTAATCCAGCCAGAGTTTCTGTCTGTCAGCATGCATCAACCTTCAAAATGAGGGCTGCAATGCCCTGAAGGACAAGTAAAACAAGCAGCGAAGTTACCTACAAAATCTACTTATTGTGTGGTTTTCCAAGACCTAAAACATGTATTCTGAAGAAACTATACATACACATATATACGGACACTTAATTTTCTAACAGTGGTATAGTGGAAAGGTGACTGAGAGCCCTCAGAGCTGTTCCAGATAATGGACTGGGGATGGTCTTTGGAAGCTTTGTCTCCAGAGGAGAGGAGAAAGGGGTGGCCAGGCAGGTCTCTCCACCTAAATCCCACCCACAGAAGTGGCTGGACCACAACGTATGCAGTCAGTACCAAGTTGTGCAGAGCAGTCTAAGGATTTGGAGTAGGTCCTGAGCCCAAAGCAAAGCTCTGGGAGCCAGGCCTGGCAGAGCAATGGTGGTGGCAGGAGCTGTGTGGGTGCAGGCACTGCGGGAGGTGCTGGGCTCTTCCTCCCAGCCCGTCAGCAGAAGTTTTCGGTGCCCCCTCGCACCTCTCAGGGCAATACCTCCTGGAAGGCAGGGGAAGGGCCTCTTTTGCAAGATCGCCAGTATTTTCTCATGATGGTTATGCTATTTTTATTCTTTTTTTCTGCTAGCTTGCTGGGCTCCCAGGAGATGATATGGCCATAGATGTAGCTTTAAAGAGCAAGTCTGGGTAGCCAGGGCACAGGGTGAATATCTACAGCTTATTATTACCATTGCTATGATGTGTTAGCACATATGCAGCCCTTTTCTTAGCAGGACACCATAAGGTATTCATAGCTTTAAACTATGGGGAATAAAATGTAATATATATGTACATTAAGACAGCTGGACCTTACATAGATCGGCCTCATCAGACATAAGCTGCACGTAAATTACCCTGTAAGGTAGCCTCAACATAATCAAAATACAGATGAAATCTAGTTAACAACTAACAAATTACTCATTATGTGGGTAATCATCTGAATTATCTGAACTTCCAAAGGATCCAGCTAGGCACTCCAAGCCCTTTGTCCCTGAACTACTTCTTTTCACATGCACATTTAAGTATTGCTTTTGAATGAAACTGGGGACTGAAGAGTAAAAAGACAAGCTTCGACTTAAGACTGTGTCCTATTTCCCAGATCAGGGAGCTACAGCATTACAGAGACCTGGTACAAGACTTGTATTACATTTAATTTGGAGAGGTAAGGAGTTCTGAAAACTGCACAGAGCCTTAATCCTCATGTGCACCCACAGGCAAAATTCTGTGTGGGCAGATAAAAGCAAACTGCCTTACGTAATTCCTTGCCTACGTGACACTGTCACAGCACCCTGTATAAGCAAAAGTAACAATTTTTTCTCCTGTGTTTCCCCCTACATCCTAAATTCCCTCCTGCCTATTCTTCCCAGCTGGCATTAACTGGTTTTGAACTCTGAATTTCTATCCACCCAGGGCAGTGCTCAGCTCACCAAGCATATTTCACCTGTGCTTTTGGCAGGACAGAGCTCTAAGCTGGTGTTTGACAGAGCAGATCAGCATACTAACACATGAACCCCGCTCGCGCTGTGGTGAGATTTCCAGCCTCTGTCTGGCAGCCAGTTTGGGGAGCCTGTTGTTCCAGATAAAAGGTGCCACTCTCAGAGAGATTATGCTGAGGCGAAGGGAGCAGCTCTGCAAACTAAAACTGCAGAGCTGCACACAGGGCATTTTTTTAAAGCTGTACAAAGGAGCTATGAACCTAAATCCTGTTATAAGACAGAGTTGCACTCAGTTATCAAATTATGTTCTTCTACATATTAGCAACATCCTGGTTCTAATTAATTTCACACTTTTAAACGCCACTACAAATGTTTCAAAGCAACATTTTGCATTTCTTTTTTATATTTTATTTTTGCTTAAAACACATAATATTTCTCCTGTGTATGCTGCAGATCGAATATTTTGCAGTGTGACCAAAGGAATCTTTCCGAATGCATTTTATTAAAGACTCGTTTATGCATTTTTATAGGTCTATGAGGAACCAGATCTCCAATACAAATAGCTGAAATTCATTTGCAAGAATAAAATTGTTATTACTTTCAATCTCATAATTGTAATGTATTTCCCTTACATCAGTTCTAGCCGAGAGGAAGTTCCGTTTCATTGGAACAAAGGCAGCAGGGAATGCTACAAGACTTTGTGTTCTCCAGGTTGGTTTCAGTGGTGTCAGCCAGCAGAGCTAACAGCACCCAAGCAAATAGGTGAGCTTGGAAGTCCAAAAAGTCTTTTTAATTTTCTTTTCTATATTGCATTAATTGGAAAAAATATTAATTGTTTTCTTTCCCACCAAGGCACGTGGCAAGAGGGCAAGTGTCAGGAGAAAATAAAGGTCTAACAGGAGAGACACAAGGAACCTGTTAGATGAAACAATGAGTATGAAAAGGTGACAGTACTACAACACACCAGCTCTTTCCTTGTTTTTTTCCTGTTTTAATTACTCTCTGCTAAATTATTCCCTTCTTTAACTTGATTTTATCGCCTTATCTCTATTACTCATTTAGATTAACCAGTCGCTCTGTTGTTATATGAGGAGCACCAGTCTGTCTTCATTATATTTCTTTTCCAGTTCAGAAGTAATTAGGACTGCTGATGCAAGCAATAGTCAGAGGTAACTGATAACCATTTTATACAAATGATTTTTGGTTTTTATGAAAAGTTATATACAGTACACAATGCACAAAAACAAATAAATAATTATGCATGGTATATCAAGAACTCAAATATTCCAGTTTTCAAAACAAGGTTATGTGATCTGAACATAGGCATCAGGATGACTGAATACAGATACCTGTGAGTTATAGTATAGTCGCTTCAGAGCAGACCATTGCAGTTGTGAACAAAACCTATAAAACTAAGCAGCCCAGATCTTGCTCAAGTTTCCTTCAGGGAGCAATTCATCTTCAGGTGGGGAGAATATTGAATGGTTATATATGGGCCTGCGAGTGTCCAGACTTTGAGGTTTAGCTTGCAGGGCAGCACCTGTTTGAACTGTAGGTCTTAAGGACACTGAGTAAGGAAACTACTCATAGTGGTATCACCTGGATACCAAACACTTATTAATGTAAACAGCATGAAAAAATATTTATACATACGCATTTCAAATATATTCCTTGCCATTTCTCTGTGCACATCTGTGCGACAAGAGGTTTCTTGTTTTCTCTAAGCAACGGCAGAAATCAGGACCAGCTAAACCAAAGCCACTGCCATTACATGGTGCAGCTCCTTACTGGGTCTAAGGCTGTTCATGCGGGAACTGATTTAATGTGAGTGCCGAGCAAAATGCAGCATCAGGACTCTTCACTCAGTAAGAGATGCTGGTAGCAACTGGGTTTGTGCAGCTCTTTGAGGCCCCCAAACTGCTTCTTCCTTATTGCTGAACTGAAACATAATCCTTGCACCATTTCCAAATCCTCTGGTCGAGACATGAAACAGCTCTTATTTCTTCCTGTAACCACGTCCATAATCAGACTACCCCCTCATTTAGAGGGTGAAAATTAGGCTGCTTATGCAATTCCCATATTTAGATTTTTTATTCAAGTATGATTATTATTTATGTGAATTCAAATGTGAATGAGACTATTAATCTGCCCCAAAACTCAGCTGATCACATGCATGTATATATCTGCATATAATGCTTACCAATTGCTGTTTCATCTGCACACAGAAGAATGAAAAAACATATAACATATACATATAACATAGCATCTCTCTAATTTATATAGTTCTCGTCACATGCATCTTATGCAGATTCAAACAAGGTAAAAAAGGCAAATCCTTTAGAGACAGTCAAACAGATCCCACAATCAACAATTCTATGAGACTAAAAAAGATAATAGATTTGTGAAAATACAGTAGCAAGAATGAGAAGAAAAAAGTTGAAATAAAAAGCAGTAGAACACTCGCTGTGGGAGATCAGGGCTACAGTGAGGAAGTTAAATGAACAACTTTTAAAGTTCATCACAAGCTAAAGTGATTAATAGGAAGATTTGATGTAGAAATTAGAAGATATGTGACTGAAGTTGGGAAATTTTTAGGCGTAAAAAAGACAGCACCTATGACTTATCACTAGATGTCATTAGAAGAGGACAGTGACGATACCCCAGATAAAAATAAAAAACACAAGCAAACTGTCAGGAAAAAAGATAGAGAGAAGGTCAGAAAGGAACAGAAAAAAAATAAGCAGAGACAGGCTGGAGAAGAACAAAGACAGAGCTGGATTTGGGAGAGATCAGGTGAATTAGCCAGTGAAGGTGACACAGTATGCGGTGATACGGTCTTGTCTCCTGGAACAAGACAATAGTCTTGCCATAGCAGTCTGAAAACCTAGACAGTGTTCAAGGAGGCAGCTGAATTAATAATGAAGCTTTTAATCAGATAGAAGTAGCCAAAAGATATATATCATCTTAGAGCTCAATGTAGAACCCTTCAGCCCTTCTTCAGCGTGAGGTTCTTGTGGCCAACCAGGAGAGAGCATGCCTATTTTTTGGCTACTTTTAAGGATCGACATAAATTAGAGCCCCTTCCTATTATGAAGATGGCTTATAAATACAAACTCACAAGTAGCCCATAAAACTCCTTCTGGGAAGCTGATCCAGAGCCTCACAGATCTGTTGGTCTGAAATCCTCTTCTGACGTCCAATTAATTCGTGTGCCAGTATTGCCCTTTAGCTCAAACAGCTCTTGTCCCTGCTGCATGTGTGTATCTATATTCCAATGTATTCACTGAAGCAGCTAGGGATGGCAGAACCATGACAACCATTTTTTCTTCTTCCAGTAAAGTGTGGCAGTCAGGGGGGCTGCGGCACACAGTTTCAAAGGTGTGAGAATTCAAGGCCTTCGAGACCATGTCTGAAAGCTGATCTGTTCCTCAGGAGCTGATGCTCTCAAGTTAACAGTTTCTCTGATACACAAGAGATAGTAGAAAGCAGGGTACTTTCACTGGGAGGGTGGTGTTAATTTAGAATTGCTTTGCTAGCTTAGTTCATTAACCTCTAAGTCACACCACGAAACCCTTTTGTTCTTCCTGACTTGCTCTTGGATGAAGGATGAATGAATTGGAGATGGACAGGGAGATCTAAGTTTCAAGAAGGATCTGGGCAGAGTTCCCTTCTGATTTGTAATGGCGTTTAACTGCTACCACTCATACAGTCAGAGCTCTGGAAGGAGACTTGTTAATTAAACACAAGAAATAAAACTCCTTTATGAGACTAAGCCAACTACAGGAATGGAACCCAGCACACGTGTCTCACGAGGGAGATCATCATGCAGCTCATCAAATGCACAAAAAGGGTGTCAGGGCATCCACAAAGCTTCACCCCACAAATATTCAATTGGCAGTGCTTGAAAATCAGCTGTTGTTAGAAGAATTGTATTTTCTTCCACTTCGCAATGTATGCAGTTAGCTGATTTTTCAAAGATCTTCTGACGTAGGAAAGAGCTCGCTCAAAGCCAGTATGGCCATTCAACAAAGCATCAATGAAAGATCACAACCCAGATGTTGAAATTCTACAGCTCAAAAGCAGTGAAACCCATATTTAAATCCAATAGAAGCTGGAGACTAATAGCAGAAATAATCAAGTGGATATGTGTGAAACCATTTTTTGTGTGTCCACAACTGCATAGACAGTGGTCATGTACATCAGTCCTCTCTTTAAAAACAAGTCCTTCATTCCTCTGGCTATTTGTATGAAACGTTTCACTTATTCAGATTAATCCTACTGGTTTATTTCCTTTTCCTGTTGTTTTCTGGCCATTACACCCTCATGCTATTTTTTAATATATTTTAAGTATTAGAATATTCTTTTGTTAATCTAATAATCACTGTAGGTTTTTAATTCTCTTTTTATAACCTTTCTACGCATTTTGTCTTCATAAATAAATGTACCTCCCCTGAAAACTACAAGATTGGCAGCACTTTGGACTCAATATTCAGCCCACATTCTACGAAGCCTGGGTGCCTCATGTGTGTTCTGGAGGGCACACCTCCAGGAGCGAGAGGCTAATTCATTCTTCATGCTTATTCAGTCCTTGGCCTTTCTACTGATACTTCCAACAAGGATGCCAATTAGCGCTAATTAAGTTAGTGGATTTTGTGATATGGAAGCCTTTACTAGAAACTGGACTGACATCGTCTGTTCTTTTCACAAAAGACATGAAACAGCCATCAAATGGTAACTCCTAGCGGCACTCTCACACAGGGAAAGCCTGGGTTCAACTTGGGCATGGACAGACACCTTGAGAAGGTCTTTAGCTTGGCTTCAGCTTATGAAATGTGATTTTATAACCAAGATATCTACCATTATTTTAAAAAATTGAAGACCGGAAAGAGCTGTCAATGGAATGTTATATAGTTCATACCGTTTTGTAAAATGCACTTAATAAAACTGTGGTTATAAAAGGCTACAGAAAATACATAAACCTGTACCAATCACATGTACTTTTTAAAGTACTACCTATAGTCTTACATTAGTCTTATCCTCACTGAATTAAATAGAAGTTTTCCATGTGAGTGAAGCAGTCAAGCCTCTTGGTCAGCAAAATTATGGAAGAAACTGCACAAGGCAAACTTTTTTCTCTTATGGTTGGATAAGATGCACCAAAGGGAAAGCAGTCAGTCCCTGTGCGTCTGTGCACGTGTTCAGATTTTGATGCTGCATTTCTTTTTCAAATAACAATTGTAGAAAAACAAAACTTTTAAAAATATTTTTGCATACATACGTCTGTATCTATCTGTCTATCAAACCAGCCTCAGAAAAGTCTAATATGTTTGTGAATGTGTATTTCAGCAGTTGGGCTCTAATTTGATTTATGTGATAAAGGGGGTAGCATCTCTAATTAACTGCAGTTATCCAAACTTCTTAGCTCTTAATTTCATTCAACGTGTAAGAATTAGACTTCAGTAGTGTCAAATCGAATGGGGACAAAGGTAACCCATAGACACAACTCGTTTTCAATCTTAATCATGTTTTCTGTGCTATACTTCTTTCTCCTTTGCTGTCACAAATTTTGTCTAGCCAAACTTGCTTCTTCCTCTCACTCTCAACCCAAAGGGCAACATTACGGTGTAAGTTAAAGCACAGCATGTATCCTTGAACTTGCCCTCTGAAAACTCCACCTGTATTCCCAATTGCCTGCCATCCACATTATAACCATCCCACAATTACAGTTCTTTTAGTTTGTTAATGTGTGTATATTGTTAACACTGGTCTTCAGCACCAATACCTGATCCACTCTTTCTGATACATTACTTTTAGAGAAGGGAAATTGCAAGCTTTGGTAATACGATCGTGTGGTAGGTTGACTTTGGCCCATTGCCAGCCACCCACCCAGCCACCCACTGTCTCACTCCCCCTCCTCAAAATGATGGAGGAATGAGATGAAAAGGCCCATAGGTCAAGATAAGGACATTGACATTACTTACCAATTACTGTCAAGGGCAAAACAGACAATTTGAGGAAAATTAATTGAATTTATTGCCAATTAATGATAGAGTTGGATGGTGAGAAACAAAGACAAAACCTAAAATACTTTCCCTTCACCTCCCCTTTCTTTCCAGGCTCAACTTCACTCCTTCATTTCCTACTCCTCTACCTCCTGCCCCCCAGACCCCAAGCAGCACAGGGAGATGGAGAATGGGGGGCTGGAGCCACCCCATGACAGCTCCTCTCTGCCACTCCTTCCTCTTCGTGCTTTTCCCCTGCCCCAGAGTGGGTCTTTTCATGGGCTGCGGTCCTTCGTGATAAACCTACTCCTCTATGGGCTCTTCACAGACCAGAGATCTTTCAGGACATATCCATCTGCTCTGGCATGGGATCATCCACAGGCTGCAGTGTGGACATCTGCTCTGCCATGGTCCTCTCCACGGGCTGCAGGGAAATATCTGTTCCACCATAATCTCCTCCATGGGCTTCAGGGGGATATCTGCCCTGGTGCTTGGAAGCACTTCCTCCCTGTCCTCCTCCTCTGCTCTTGGTGTTCGCAAGGTTGTTTCTCACACTTTTTCCTCCTCTCTCCTCTCTGCCTATGCAGCACTTTGGCCCCTTCTTATGTTATCACAGAGGTGCTACCTTCTTGGCTGATGGGCTCGGCTGGGTCCTGGCAGGGGGTCCATGGTGGAGTCACATGGAACTGGCTGTGGTCTGGCATGGCAGACCCTGAATGCCTCCCATGAGGCCACCCCTGCAGCCCCCACCAACACCTTGCTACCTGTACCAAATATACATTACTAAAGATGTTGATTGCTACAGGCTTAACTGAGAGATACTTGACATTGACCCCATTGTGCAGCCTTGCCTTCAGTTTAGAAAGAAAGACCTAAGTCATTCCTACCTCCATAACACTTAGCATACTTGGTGAGACTTGGTGAGGTCTCTACCACCATCACAGTAAAACCCAGCTGAGTAACATTATGGTCTTTATTTAAAAGAATTGTTCCAAAGACCTCAATAACCATAAAGCTGATAAAGTCTACACAGTATTTGATTTTTCTCCTTCTTATTTGTTGTCTTTTAACAGATTTTCCTCACGATGTCTTTTATAGAGAGACAACGTTACACCAACATAACTGCTAAAAACTACGTCAGCCTCTGCAATACTCCTACAGTAGCATCTGTGAGCTTAGGGCAAAAAAGATTAAACATTGTAATCTGGCCTTCTTAACAAAAGCAAAAAAGACATGTTAGAGTCGCCAAGGCTAGTAGTACTAGGGTGCAGTTTCTGACACATTATTTGCATTTCTTAAATAATAAAAACTATGTTTGCTGTGACATGTGAAGTGTTCTACACTTCTGCTAAAAAAAATATAACTCTTGCTTAATGTTATTTTATTGGAATTAAACAGATGTGTTGAACTTGTTAGTTCACATACTTATTTATTAGTCTTTTAACTGTAGATTAGATAGATAATCACAGAAAACTAGTAAGTTCCTTATAAAAACTATAAGGTTGCCTACAAAAACAGTGCTTACTACTATAGTACTCACTGTTAAGCAGGTTGGGAGGGGTAGGAGAAATTAAAACAAGAGACATTTATGTTAAGCTTCCAGTAATCATTACATTTCTTATTGACTGAATTTTGTAACTCCATCTAGAGAACTTTGTAGCATCCTAACAAATATTTTCACATTAAAATGCCGACCCAGATGAGGCCACTCTCGAGAAACAATCTCTGGGCTGGAAAAGGGGGTCACAGCATAGACTTAACCATCTGCCAAAGTGGATTTACAGTGTCTACAGTTAGCTAAGTTATTCACTGCAAATATACTCTGTGTGGAAAAATGGACCCTTTTTCTGTCATGTAAACTGCTAAATCTTATCAGAGAGATTCTTAACAACAATTTTATCCATGGATTGGTCTTGAAATGTGCACTTCAAGGAATAAGCAGCTGAGAGTGGTCACTTAGGCCACACTGCAGCAGCTCAGTGCCCTGAGCAGGGAAGGAACAGAACCGATACTACAGGGCTACAGCCATCAGCCATCTGACAGTAGTCATGAGAACATGGTACAAAGAAAGTCCACCAGCAATACATATGTTACATCTGTTCACAAGATACATTTGTTGAATAGTTTTGAATAGCTAAAAAATGGAGAAAAATCTGTTCATACACAATTCACGAAGAGGGAACAAGGACAAATTTGCCAAGCAAATTGTTTGCTATGCATAGATATCCCAGCTGTCCTCATTATCTTATTTATCCTGTTTAAATCTCCCTTGCACTCCTACCTTCTTGCCTGGTTTCCCAATGTCATCCTTTCCTCTATCATGCCATGTTTCCTCACAGCCTCAGTCATGTCTCTGAAAAACTTATTCTTCCACCAACAGTTATTTTAGCTCTCTTTTTTCCTTTCAGATAGTTTGGAACGAAATCACAAAACTGTTAAACATATAAAAAAGGTCATAGAAATCTCCTCATTTAATGTGTGACATTAAGTAATAAGTGCCAGTAAAATGCCTGCTTCCTCTGCAGACAGATACGCTGATTCAAATTTTAAAGGCACAGAAACTAAAGGCACCCCAATCTCCCACTAAATTACAATATTTCTGCTAAAAGGAAGAAGGATGGGCAAGTGAATGCTGTGTCAACACCTATGCCAGCTCCGCCAGAGTCTTCCTTTACGGCTTTGGAAAAAGGCACATAGGTTCCTCTCTGTAATATAGGATAAAAATATATGTATGTCTGGAAGGACTGGCATGAAGATAAACACATTAAAGACTGCCAGATGCATAGGAACAATAGTAATGGAGATTACACTGAATATAAAGAGATCACATGTGAAAAGGCATATGTGCATGGATGTGCACATATACAGCATAAATGAGAGGTGACAGAGGAAATGCTTAGAAAATGGACATCCTTTACATTTTGGTAAGAGGAGTCTAGCTATGTTGGAAAATTAGGACATTAGTCCCACTTGGAGGCATCCGTCCCATGGAGTAAGCAATGCAACTGACCAACAGTCAAGTGTACTTTTGCAACTTCATATGGATTCATTGCAACATCCATGTTATATATCACCACACAGCCTTTTTTCTACTTCTTTCCAGTATTGATATGGTTCTGACAAAATTACATTTTGAAAAAGGGGAAACGGCAATAGTGCGTGGGAGTGAGACAATGTTAAAACAAGGAGAGCGGCAGGGGACAGAAGTCAGCAGAGACAGATCATGCAGGCTGCTCACCCCGCTGGGACTGGAATTGCTGCAAACACTAGAGCCAGAACACAGGGCTTCACTAATTCTCAGCATATGAATAGTAAATGCTTTCAATTTGAGGCAACATTTACATGCAATTTAGCTGCATCGGTTCCAATCTTGCTCTTTTTTTGCAGCTAGTCAGCTTTATTGTTAAAGAAATGTTAGGGCACAAACATGTAGAGCAAAGTGTATGTGCAACCTGTAAACAAGCCCTCTGGACAACCTCAGAATGCATCAAGCAGCCCTCGGTGAAACAGAAGCAAATAGTATTGCCCTGGATTAATAGCACAGGGCTGGAGAAGAAATGTAATCACCTACTAAATCTTGGCTGCCCAGTTTCTTAAGGGAGGGATGAACATTCTGCACATTAAGTGGGTACCAACAGCTTGAAAATTACACTTCTGTTAGAAAATTTTATAATCACAATATTGCAAGGAGCCCATAAAATTACTGTGACTATAAAAAAATCCTAACAAAGTATTTCTTCCACTTTTTTTCAGGTTTCTTATTTAGAGCACATGACAGAATTTAGTGGACAACCAGTCTAAGTCTATTAAGGTAAAGACAGTGAGTCTTATATCTTTCAAAGACCAAAACACTCAGCTTGGAAATCATTAATACTCTCTCTCTGTTCAGTGGGGCTATTAATATTTTTCAGGTTAAGCACACGCTACAATGCTATACCAGGACGTTAGATTTTTTTTTCCTTTGGCAACTACATCTTTAAGACTTTCAAATGTCAAATAAACAGAAAAGCAGTAATAAACACACTTTAAAGACTCAATCCCAAATTAATAAAGAAAACCACATTAAATATAAATGATCTTATCTTTCAAACAATATTTACAGATTTTTTCTTCTTTTACTTACTTGACAAATCCAATTTCTGTATGCAGTAGACATATTATGCATGTGGACACTTGCGAAGACATCAGCTACCAGAAGGTGAACTTTGACTCTATGTCTTGAAAATTAACTTAATGGCATATTTGTTATTTGACATAGTGTAGGTCAACTCGTTGCTGCTTCAGACTGCCTCAACCCCAAAGTCATGGTTAGATAGCGTTCTGTTTGCAAGCTACCAAGTAAATCATGGATCGCCGCTCTTCCCAAAGGCTTACTGCTCACTTGTAGTCATGCCCTCTCCTGACTGTCTGCCAGTCTCTAAACTCTCTCCTCCTCCTCAACTGCTTTGCCAAATCTAACCAGGTCACTTATAAGCAGGTACGAAATAGGAGTATTCTCTCTCCAGCCTCTCGGGACCAGCGAGAATGATATTCTGTACCCAAAAACGTCCTCTAGAGGCCACTGTCCGCCCTGTCATCCATATCCAAGAGGTCAAGTACACCCTACACAAGCTGCAGGAATGTTCCTCCCTCCCAGTTCCCTTAGAACTTGGTACTCACTGGGATCTCCCAACACGAGGTGACCACAGCGGTGGCCTGCTGCCAGACACCAAAATGCATGTAAATGTTTACAATCACTGCAGATTCTTGTTTTCTGTCTATATTGTTTATCTTCAGTAAAGTTCAAAATAAAGTCTTCATAATAATACTGCGAAATAATCAAGTAACAACCTATGTTTTCTATTGATCAGAGGCAACTTCTTCAACATCTACAGGGGCATTTCTGCCTTTATTGACTGGATATTTGTATGCATTAATGTAAAATTCAATGTTTTTGTGAAAAAAAATGTAAAGCAAATTACAAGGTCTTTCCGGTTCTCCCAATGAACCGAAACAAAAATACTGGGCCAAGCAAGGAATTGCAGATTATTAGCATCCAGGCTGCCAAAAGGTTTCAATAACATTATCACCCCAAATAACTGTTATATCATGTAGTCTAAGCTCAGGCTTAACACTGTGCCCTCAATGATATCAGACAGATGATGATATCAGATAGATGATGGTATTTCAACCTTCTAAGCTACTTTGTGTCACAGGAAAACACAAAGGGTATAGCTTTGCCACAAATCTGCAATGCCTTCAGAAATGGCATGAACCTGTTCAGTCAGAACATGCCAGATGAATCAGCAAGCGAAACAAGCCCCACATTCCTTTCATTGCTCTTTCATTAGCAGCTGAACTGTTTGGGCACTTCTCTTTCTTTGAAAATGATGAGGAATATGGGAAAGAAGTAGCAGCACCTGTTTCCAATGCAGAGTTATCTTACAATTAAAGTGATAAACATCAGGCCCAGGTTCACATTTACTCAATGGAGAAGGAAGGAAGAGGAAAAATAGGTGGCCTGTAGTTTCCCAGTTGCCAGTGCCTGGAGTTCTGCACATGTTCCTGTTCATGCGATGCATTGAGAGCTAAATGGTTACATCACTCACCTGCTCACATATGTTAGCATTGCATCAGAATTCATACTGATGTTTATTACTTCAAAAGAAAAAGAAAATGACCTTAAAAGACTTTGACTTTTGAGTAGTACAGTAGTTGGCATCTCCTCCTACTAATACACTTTTGCTTCTTCCAAGGAAGACAAATAGTTTGATGCATTCAGATGGGTAGTTGAGAAAGGTTAATTGCCACAGATTACAGAAGATCACTATCTAGTTGATAAGAGACCACAGAAACTAGTAAAACTCACTACAGCATTCAAAGGAACAAATTAATTGCAAATATGAACTCGTATGTATTCTGCTTCAAGAATTATAAACAAGTCATGCGAAAGACTAAGCACAACGTAAATTCCAAGTTATTCAATTAAATGCAACCATTTATCTGGTGGAAAACCATTGCACAGTATCTCACATCTTCACTAGAACATGACAGCTCTGGAAAGCCAGTGAAAAGTGCCCAGCTGCAACTTGTTGGGCTCAAAGCACAAACTATTGAGGATCTATGTTGTGTACTACACAGAAGACCAGACCTAGGTCCTTACCGCCTCCTTCTTGTCTTAAAATCTCTGAACTATAGCAAAAGGTTGAAGACTTGTGTGTGATTTCTATTTCATGTGTAAAGAATGTAGATTATGACTTGCACTTCGAAATGAGCATTCCTGGAAAAAATGTTCAGAGATGGCGTATCCTTTGGATAATCAGCCACAACCCTTCCTCTCCCCCTTGAAAATGAGGAAATTTGTTTTCAAACTTACTGTGTCAGGTGGAGATCATTGGGGGATAACAGTGAACAAGGCATAGATTTTACCATCCCATAAGAATGACGAATTAATCCCTTTGGCTGAGTGACGGTCTTGGAGATAATTAAAGGAATTCTGTCACCATCAGACAGTACAATTCCACAGCTTTTACACTCGGTGAAAGAAGGGAACCAATTAGACAAGAAGAGATTCTGCAAGACAACTGAGGCCAGCAGCCTCTCACTGCAAGACGGCTAAATTCTTCCCAATGCAGGATTATACTGAATAAAATATTAATTGAGCCTATTGTGGCCTCCTGCCAAGTCTAATAGCCTTTGCTGGGCCCTTGGTGGAAAACACACAAGAACCAGAATCCTCAGATACATGCTAGAAAGCTAGATTCAAGAAGTCTGCTCTAGATTATGTTCTCACCACCATACCTGAGATTTATGGGAAGGTTTCTATGAGGATACAGGTCTATGCAAAGATTTAGAATTTGAACTTCCCAAAGTAGTCGTACTAGTAGCACTGCTTTAAAATAAAAAATTACTTTAAATTGAGAGCTGCCTTTTGCTGCCAGAGCTGTTACCTATCTCTTTGCCACTTTTTTAAAATCGACCTTTCATTCAGCATGTCTGAGGACAGAAGACTATACTGAGGTGCAGGAGCATGTTCTTGCAGCTCTGAAATCCATGCGGTGCAGAGTTTTAATGGATTGCTGTTTCACCTCTAAGCATTTGGTCCCTGTCCAGTTTAGGATAAAAGACAAATGTAAAGATCTTACTTATAGTCCTCGGCTTTATCTTTGTCACAGAAGCACTACCTAGTTTGCAGCAAAATTACAGTTGGTATTCAAGTGTGGCATAGGAGGAGAACTGTCTCACCAGCACTACAGTGCCTGAGCAGTACAGGTTGAGAAGATTGCACGCTCCCACCTGCATTAAACTTAGTTCTAACCAACACTAATCATTTCCAAGAGACATCTACTGAAGTGCACTTCCTCTCAAAATACTGACTAATGGTGAATATCAATACAGCAAACTGGTACAACATATGACTTGGATATACCTGTTTCACATAATGGAAGGATTTAACTTTAAGGAATTTGTGACCCAAAAAATGCTCTCTGCAATTAATGATTAATTAATTATAAAGGTGCAGACATTTGTCCCAATTACAGTCGTTATCCTAATTGTTGTGCTAAAGCAAAGCACTGGGCTTCCTGGTGTGGAATTTTTTTTTGTTTGTTTGTTTTGTTTTTTTGTTAATGGGAGCCAAACAAATCATTCACTGTTTAAAGCTGATTTCTCTTCTGGAGTCCTTTTCCACACATTTTCAGTGCCCCTTGACTTCAGGCATCTGTCACAGCAACCCCTCTGCTCCTAGCAGGGGAGAAGGTGAAGGGCTTCATCAGAAGCAGATGCCAAAACCCTCCTTGCATGGGCTGGGGCACAGTGATGGTCGCTCTCAGCTGTGGTACAACTTGACTGCTGTCCTGGAATCTTCCCCAGCCCCAGGAGGTTCAACAACAAAGTGCTGCTCAGAAGATGAAGCCCTGATTCTGCTGATTGGTCTGTCTCACACGCTGCAGAAAGTGATGATGGGAAGGCGATCACACAATGTCAAAGGTTAGATTTTGCCCTCAGTTATCCTTATGTCAGCTCATTAACAGTTATTGCATTATACAGAGCAGAAAGAGGACCTATTTTTTATAGGTTCATGGGATCTTTTATTAACTTATTTTCAGTTTTTAAACAAGCACCATTGCATAAGAGAAACACAACTGATACTTGAAAATAGTAGTTCTAATGAAGAAAAATAGATACACAGAAAATAACACTGTATTTCCAACACATCTGTGTGAAAGACCTGATCTATAGGTCTTGGAGGTCTTTCCAATAGCCAGTGGTCACCGCATCAGGCCCAAAGAACCAAAACTAGGATTACAGACATCTTTAAGTCACCCTGTAAAGTGGAAAAATGCAATGCCATCAGAAAAAGAAAGAAACAGGAGAATATATGGGGAAGGGAGGATGTGAGCACATGTGTACAAGAAAGGAAAAGAGCTTGGGCAAGAAAAAGTGTCTAACAAAGTCCACAAGCTTGCTTAGTAAAATTAACAAACTTTTCTGTACTGCATGTGTTATTGAATCCTCTGTGATTCATATTGCCAAATTTTAGATAAGATCTCAATGCATTAATAAAGTGTTACAAAATTAATTTTGCTCTGTAAGCATCCTGGTCCATTAAGTAAATATCATTCTAACTCCTAAGAATTTCTTGGGGCCTCTATATTTTATTTACCAAAATTTACAGATGGCAATGGGAGTCCTTCCACTGTCTTCAACATTCTTTGAATCTGATACTGATGCTGCAGAAGCTGAACAACTTGTCCAGTGATCCTAACACAAACTGGTGGGCATATTCAGAGTAATCATCATAAACTGGTCAGTAAAATCTTTAAAAGATGCTGGACTCTGGTGGTGAAATCCTGGTAGAATTAAAGTCAATAGCAAAACTGCCTGTGACTTCCAGAGTTTCACCCGGAGTTTACCTGCCCAGGCCATTCCTGCCACATTGCTGAAGCTAGACACAGCTGAAGAGCTTCAGAAGCACAGGTGAGTTTTCTGGGTGACGCAGGTTTGGGTGTCTGGGTAAAGGAACCAGGCACTGGAGAGGGTTTAGAACAGCTGATAAGATACACATATTTCTCAATTTCTAATGCAATTATCTGAAATATTTAAATATGAATATGCAAATATCTGTACTCTGGTTGGGATAAAAATGCAAGAATTTATTTTTCCTGCATTGTTGCCCATCAACAGCTGCAGTCTTAACATGACAATCAGCCTCCTGAAACCAATCAAAATGCAAAAAATTGCACAACTGGGGAAAAGAGTTATGCAGTATTTACATATGCAGCTCGACAGCAGTTTGGTTGTCTGAGGCAACTCAGTTATGGCACAATTTAGACGTAGAATTTCTTACAGTGAGCATAACCACCCTATGCAGGAAAGTTCTTGTCACTAATAGACTACTACTAAGCTAAATCACCATGTTTATCTGCTACTATAGTTTGGACACAGGATCTGCTATCTCATGTAACAATTGCTTCACTTGTCCCGAATCTCTTCCTGCCTGTTGCAGAAATCCTTCTTTCTTTCACATATTCAACAGGGTCAACTACCACCTTGTGTTCTGTCTCTCCTCATCAGATCAAAATATATGCCTTCTCTATTTGTTTAAAGAATAAATGATCAATCTTTAAATACTATCAAAGGTGCAGAGTTTGCCAGTCTCTTTGGACACAAACAGTGGAGGCCCAAGCAGTAAACAAAACAGGCTAGCAGGCAGTGAGCTATGCCACTACATCATAGAATGTTCTGAGTTGGAAGGGACCCACAAAGATCATCGAGTCCAACTCCCGTCTCTGCATATGACAACCCCACAGTTCACACCATGTGTCTGAGGGCATTGTCCAGTCTCTTCTTGAACACTGTCAGGCTTGGGGCCGGGACACCTCCCTGGGGAGCCTGTTCCAGTGCTCCACCACCCTCTGGGTGAAGAACCTTTTCCTGATGTCCAACCTAAACCTCCCCTGGCACATCTTCCTGCCATTCCCTCGGGTTCTATCATTGGTCACCAACTACTGCAAACATGTATAAGTTATGAGATATGTTTCACTTTTGGACCTCCAAATTCCTGTCACAAATACCATATGTAAGAAAATCATCAGTCTTTGCTGCAGTTGAAAGAAGCAGCCGGCTTAAAGATCAGTCCCCAAAGACCCACGGTTCCTGCTCACACCCCTTGAGTGCAAAGTAGGAAATAAGACATTCACTTACCATATTTGAGGAACCTCCCCTTAAGTCCTAAATTGGTTGATACCCTAGGCACTACCAAAATACAAACATTAAACAGCCAATAGATCCCAGTGACTATAAGTAGCTCGAGTATTTATGTGGAGATTGACTCGGAGGGACCATTGCACCATGCTTACAATTCTCACGCTTTCAGACCACAGCTGCTTCCTTTAACTTGTGAGACCAAATAAAAACCTTCCAATTTTGAATTGAAGAAGAGCCTTGGTTTTCAATGATTTGTCTATTTTCCAAATATATTAGCTAGACTAAGCAAATAATGAAACATAGTTATCCTTCTCTCTAGAATTGTCCATTATGATAGTCCTGGACTACCACAGCTGCCATGATGCAACTAATTCTGCCAGATGTGTACAAATTTGCATATATTTTTATTAGAATTTTACTCGTTGCCTCGCCGCGTTATTTTCCTCTACAAAATTTCCTTAGTTCTCAAAAGTGTTTGCCTTCCTAAGAGAGTGGCCCAAGCCAAAGCTTAAATTAGCCAGGGCTTAGACTTTTTTTTTCACTTTGGACTTTGATAAACTAGTTGGCACAAAGTTCCACACTGCTCTGACCAGATCATTACCAATATCTGCAGCAGCTAGATAGTCTCCACCTGTTCCTTGTTCACTGAAAGCCAGATCAACCTCATTCAATAGCCCAATCTTTCAGCTTCACTTCCTTGCATTGCTTTGTCTTTTCATATTTCTCTGATTTTCTCTTGCAGTTATGCAGTCACAGGAAACAGGACCTCAAAAGGCCACCTAGCCCATCCCTTTGTCTCAAAGGAAGATCAAACATAAATGTATTACCTCATTACTAGAAGTATTTTTTCTGCTTTTTAAGATTTTTTTTCCTATCACTTATCTATAAAACTGAGTAACCATACAGTTTTTTCTAGGGTACAAGAAACAAACAGTGTCACTCATTCCAAAAATGAATATCGACTGAAGCTTGTAACTACAGAGACTGACATATTCCTACACTTTCATTTCAAGAATATTTTTAGCAAAATCATATATTCAGGAATTTTATAATTAACTAACACTTCTGCTGAATTTTCAGCTTGCCATAGAGATCCACACCCATACATTACAAAAATCAAAGATGATTACCACTGAAATCATCTAAAATGATGAAAATACACTGAGTCTTCAGTATGTGGTACACTGTATATCAAAAAGTTGTCCTGGTTTGGAATAGCTTATCTTCAGCAATCCCCTGCACAGAATCATTTACGTATCTGAATTTCAGACACACAGAAATCGTGCCTCACCTACAGTTACAATAACGTATCTTATCTTACCAATAGTGGGCCTGATTCTTCTCTTGAACATACTGATGTAAAACATGCCTGATGATGGAGAGTTCAGCGGTATGGCATCAATATACCAGGCAACTATACAATATCTACAACTATATACAAGCCAATCTCTGCCAGTTTTGGCTTTGTATTAGTTACTGATATGGAGAACACAAAAAGTAATTATGTTGTTTGCTTATTTAAAACACTGCCCCAT
Organism: Caloenas nicobarica; assembly: GCF_036013445.1. NCBI lineage: Eukaryota > Metazoa > Chordata > Aves > Columbiformes > Columbidae > Caloenas > Caloenas nicobarica. Next base: position 19,914,895 of record NC_088247.1, on the reverse strand, counting down.
AATTGCTTCGCTATGAAACCCACAGTGAGAGACAATGTTTAAGTTGTATTGCCCACAAGTCAGCCAGATAGGTCAGCACCGTGTTCTTCCCCTGCCGCTGACCTTGACTTCCAGTGAAACAGCAGCTGTGTCTCTATAGGATGCCTGACATATGTATGTTACTCTTGCTAGTAGCTCAAGTCATGAAACGGAACACCTTGTGCTAAGTGCTGTAAAAACACACAAGAAAAAGATGGTCCCTGTAGAAAAAGCACACCTGCTTTGTCAGTTGTAGAGCCTTAAAATACAGCTTCAGGTGATTCCACATCTCACTATCCCCTATGACTCTGTCTTTATCTCTTCTTGACATTGCTGAGAACAATCTCATTTTGACTATGAGTGCAAAACAGATGTCACTGCATGTGTGATATCATGTGAAAAAACATCAAAACCTTAAAGGTGAGTGAAGATTCTATAAACTGCTAAATCATGTCAAACCTAAGAGTATTTTGCAGTCAGAAACATGCCTGAAGGCCTGCTATAAAAAGTAGATCTTTTTGTGAAAGAAGCTCTGTCTCTTTAAAAGGACCTCCTAAATTCTGATTTTGAATTTAAACTATGAATTATATTTTCTTATTCGTAATTAAAAGTTGTAGCTCCAGTCTATGTTCCCACCCAACATTCTGCCAGGCATGCAGTCCTTCCCAAGGTATTCTTCTTGCAGCAATACCTGGATACTTTCAGAAGAGACAGTAAAATTACTTGACACACTGAATTTACACCACTGCTACAAAGAGTTTGATCCTTAGTGTCCTAGCTGTGTCCAAGGTGGGGATTTTGTCTCTCTGAAGTGAAATGAACCCATCTGTGCCCTATGCACGGCAAAGGAAATAGAATCTTATTTTTTTCCATTTTATTTTTGTATGAGGCTGCTCATTGTCACCTCTGATCTGTGAATCCAAGAATGCTTCAGGTCGACACTGACTAGCATAAAGGTAAGCAAGAGACAGAACAGCATGATGTTTTGTTATGGAAAACAAAAAATTACCTGGTTTCACCATTCCACAGCGTCGCTACCTTCCTTAATAGAAAAATAAAGATTTATTAAACAATGAAACAATCTGAACTGTCCTACCCCAGTTTTGTTTCTAAGTTTTATTTACTGAAGTACACTGCTCCCTGTTTTGCCCCGCTCCTGTGGGCATTGTCTTTTTTCACACTTTTCACTTTAATTTCTGTGATTCTATAAAATAGCTTAAAATGAGAAGAACCTATTTGGCCAACCATGGTATCTCCCCACTGGTGCTGAATGGATTCCTATTGTACCTTTTCTAACTTGTAACAGAAGTGTGTTTCTGTGATTAAAAATAGAAATTCCTTTCCCAAATGATTTTTCAGAACAGAGAAAGTAGATAGAGGGGTTTTTTAAATATATTTTTCAGTGATCGTGGTGTTCAGCTTGCATTCTCCTCCCACCCTTCTGACCTGTGCAGATGTTGCGGGTTCCCTTTCACCACCTGATCTAACAGAAGAGTCTGCTCTTAGCTCTAGGGATGTTTCTGTTCCAAATGACATGTGGAGATGCCAGAAATAAAATTACCTCTACACGGCAATATCAGGTAAAGTCAGTATAGCTATAGCGGCATACTCTATCATCACATTTAAATAGAGTTAGAGAACCTGATTTAAATACACTTTTTTTTTTTTTCGCAGCCTCTCATGTGCTTCCACAATATTTTCATACTATTGTACAGACTGAACTTTGGACTTTATTATGGCTCTATCCTGATTTGAACCCCTTTGAGAAGAAGATTGGACTAGACCTTCAGATATCCTTTCCAATTTGATTTCTCTAGAATCCCGTAAACTGTATTTGATATGGTCTCTATATCAAAACAAGCTCTTGGATGAGCTCTTAACTGCCAGGACTAGCTGTCACAAATATTGTTTTATTTTTGTCATGAAATAAAACACTGTTACTTCTACAATTCTTTAATTCTTAGATCAGCATACACAATTTTAACGTTTCATTAAGGCATGTTAGGTACAAATGTTTTATGTCACTTCGTCATAAGATGCTATCTCAGGCGCTTAATAATCCACTTGCTCTCAAAAAACCTGCTTGCAAAACACACAACAGAAGGGAAACATGAATTATGCTTTATTCAACCAACTGGACAGCTTACCTTGGTAAGTCTATCAGCCTTGTAAAATTTTGTGCTCCATACTCTCACCAGGTTTTTAAGAAAATAAGAAAACAAACAAACAAGCAAAACTGAGGATCTTCTCAATGACCTTTCAGCAAAGCCAGCTCAGGTATATTTGCACACCCTGTACCCATACTTGATCATTTTGATGGAGACACACTCTTACTGGCTTATTGACAAACAAGTAGATGAACGAAAAGAGAGAAAACTCATTAAGTAGAATGAGAATGGACTCACATCCCTCCTCCCAGTTCACCAGGCAAAGGCTGGTAAAGACTCATCTAACACTTTTACTCCTGTTACTCTTTTTCAGATTACTTCCCAGGTGGTACCGTCAAACCAAAATCCCTTCAAGCAGTAGCATCTGTCACAGATCTAGAAAACATCATCATACCATTTGCCACCATCAAGGGAAGCCTGTTCTTGTTTTACCCCCTCACTTTCTTTTCCTTGCTGGCCCACAGTAATGGTCTTACAACAAACAACAAAAAGCCTCTAAATTTAGTAAACAGGCTGCGTTGGAAATGCTGGTGGTAGCGCAGATCTGCTCTCGTGCCACACTGTCAATTTGCAAAATGTCTTTTGTATTAGAAAAGATGCAATAACTGTTACTAAGATCTAAAAAAGGGCAAAAATGGCAAAAAGATCAGGATAACAGTGTACTGCAGAGCAGTGTACAGTTAATTTATATTCAAAACTATCTATAATTCACAAAAGCATTTCACATGACAAAAGAAGTTGCACAATGTTAAACAAGCAATGAGGTGTATCCAATTCCATTTTCTATATGTCTGCTATACAGTGACAAACCAGGAATCTCTACAACTGTAGAGATTCACCCCAAGTGATTACAGTTACGTTGTTGAAAACAGTTTTTTGACCATGCAGGCTCAAACACAGATGCCTAATGTTGAGAGAATGCACATCTGCTCGTCTCCTAACCAGAGAAGACTGAGAGGGGATCTCATCAGTGTTTATAAATATCTCAAGGGTGGATGTCAAGAGGATGGGACAAGACTACTTTCAGTGGTGCCCAGCGGTAGGATGAGGGGCAACAGGCACAGGCTGAAGCACAGGAGGTTCCATCTGAATATGAGGAGAACTTCTTTGAGGGTGGCAGAGCACTGGAACAGGCTGCCTCAGAGAAGTTGTGGAGTCTCCTTCTCTGGAGACATTCAAAACCTGCCTGGGCACGATTCTGTGCAATCTGCTCTGGTGAACCTGCTTTAGCAGGTGGGTTGGACTAGATCCAGATCCAGAGGTCCCTTCCAACCCCAACCATTCTGTGATTCTGTGATTCTGAGACATGCAGCTTTCAAGGAGTGCCTGCCGACAGCTTCCTGGGCAGAATTTAGGCATGCACAGATCTCAGTGCCACTGAACTGAGTAAACTTACAGAGGACAGTGTCACATAAATCTTTCCAATTGCAGCTCCAGAAAAATTTTGACATATGAGGTTAACTTATTCATTCTTGTTAATCTAAGATGAGATGTTTGGCAAATTGAACACTAGTGAAGTCACGAGAGTTCAACTAGATCATTCAATTTAACTAAAAGCATTTTGATGTTAATTGTAGTTTATTTTGTAACATAAGTTAAGGAAGTATTAGAAAAGCCGTTTCTAATAGAAAATCAAACTATTTCATTCTGGAAGGAGAAATATTGTGGGTTTTTTCCCATTATTGTCCTATTTATAGGTTTTTATAACATAAACTGAAAAAGTTCTCCAGTTTTAATGAATTTATGGTTTATTTTGTCTCAAAACGTCATTTAAGTAGTGAACTTGATCTCTGACTCAAATGCTCATGTCCTAATTATGTAAACACTGAAGTTTAACCTGTGAGTAGCATATGAATAGACTTATGAAGTTCAATATCAGCACCCAGGTGAATATGTCATACAAGAATCAGGATTTTTTTCTGCTATGTTCTGTCTATAAATACACATCTTGTTTTCTAAAGCACGAGATTCCTCCCAACATTCCTGCCAGACATCTGCAATTATCAATATATAATGTAGTTGGTTCTCAAGATCTGCAGCAATGCATTCAAACTTATTTATTGTCTTGTATGATGCTTATCAGAGTTTATGTATCTATAGCAGTCGTATGCTCTTCATTTGCATGCAGCTTTTTTAAATTATGTAAGTAAAACCTCTATGCACAGTTCAAGGCAAGCAAAAAAGCTTGAAGGAAGATGAAGGAAAAGAGAAAACAGCTGAATATATTTAAAAGATTATTTTCCAGAAGCAGTAAGGTCACAAAAAATTATGAATGTGTCAGTTAAATACTGTTTAGTAAAGAGAAAAGTTCATTAATACAGATATCCTATGCCTTTCAATTTGATACTGTTTTGATCATTACTGTTTCAGGTTACCTGTAAACAGGTGCAGCAACCTGCCCTGGAGAGGACAGTAAAATACTTCTTGGCTTATGTCATGGGTGTGATACCTCTTGGGGAAGATTGTTTTCAAGCTTGCCACAACCAAGGTAATGGTTGATCAAGAAACTACTCACAGCAATGACATGCCAAACTCAAAGGTAGTATTCAGATCTTTGGGCAAAATGATACAGCAACAGAGAATTCAACTGATAAAACATGGGTTAATAATTATATTTTAAATTGAATTTGTTTGAAAGCTGTACTGGAAAAGTAAGTTAACAGCTGAAAAACCTAGAAACTAACACAAAATGCATTCTTCCCCTAAAGAAATTCTCAATTACTTCAGTGGAACAGGATTAGGCCACTGGCTCTGTAAATGTAGCCATGCAAATATATTGTCTCCTTGTACTAATATAGCTGTCTGGCAAATTCTTTTTGCTGTTACCATGACTCTAACATTTTGATGTTTCAGCAGAAAAATCACAGTTAAGTCTATGTGTGAACAGTAACTGAGACACTTTTAGTCATTTTAGGGTTACAGTTAGCAGTGAGGTCAAAATGTCTTCTTTAGAAATATTAAGCTATGATCTGAAATCTTTAGTTCTTACATATGAAAAGTCTTAATACGTATCAATCATAAATTTGTCAGGAAAGCTACTGATTTGGCTTCCACAGTTTCCAGTCCTCATTTTTTTTTTCTCTTCATACCTCAGCTGGCCAAAACATGGAACAGGTGGAATCTCCTGACTTACTTGCATTCTTACATCAATATACTACAAATGAGTAAGAAAAGGCCTCTACTTCTCCTATAGCAAATTATTTTAAAGTCCAGCCTACAGTAGAAACATTTCCCAGTAACACTTGTGCCACTCAACAGCTCTTGGGAATGCAGTTTGTCTAGGACTCATGCTATCCTGAATCATAGAATATCTCAAGTTGGAAGTGACCCATAAGAATCATTGAGTCCCACTCCCTGCTCCTCACAGGACTACCTAAAACTAAATCATATGACTAAGAGCATCATCCAGATGCTCCCTGAACTCTACAGACGTGCTTATGAAGGCCCATACAAATACAGTGTTCTCTATAAATGACTCTACTGGACAGATGCATTTTGGAATTGGGCATAGTTAACGCAATTTTCAGACATTTGGAGGGAAAATACTTGGCAATGCACTGTGAGACCCCAGGACTTCTGCCTAAGGAATTTTAAGAGTTTAGGCTCAGCTTCTTCCAATTCCTGTTTTCTTTGTACTTTTTTTTGGTGAGCCCCTGGTTCTTCCTTCATTCCCTCATTTTCATGCTTCCAGTTTTCCACACTCAGTCTATGACAACATTAGAAATGTCTATGGAACAGATCAGTGGAGTTCTTATGTCAATTTCATAGGGTAGTACCTGTTGTCCCTGCATGTGCAGAGCTTTAATTTTATCAGCAGATTTTTTTGAGAAAGAAATAAAATTGAGGATAACTAGATGATTGAGACAGAAAATAAAACTTGCCATAAAGTACAAGTATTCCCCAACTATTTGAACAGGGTAAGGCTCATGATATTTAGCCCTTGGAACAATCATGGTGCAAATCTAGCACAGTCAATAGCAAAACCAAAGCTTATAGATACAGGAAACTGTAATTCCAGTTCCTGTAATCATGTGCTGAGTTTATATCAACCATTCAAAGGAAATGCCTCAAAAGCAAAAGCATTTATACCCTGGGAAACTAGTGGTCTACTGGCTCTGGGAACCTGTAAACCCTGATGCTACCAGTGTTTAGCAACTTGGTGTTGACACATCTATAGTGAACATGATGATTAAAAAGGGGTAAGAACTGTGACTCTTGCAAAGCATAGGAAAACAAGAAAATTAGTAAGCAAGGTATCCCATTTCCACTTCTCTTAACTCCCAAGTACATAAGCACAAATGAGACTTTTGAGTAGCTGCATGAAGTGATAATGGCTCACTAACTCCTGTGCAGTTATGAAATCTGTGTAGACCTCACATTTTTAAGAATCCTTTTGCAATACAGCAATGCAAAAACAGTTTTCTAGACCACAATGTTTATAAAGATACAGTTAATTTATTAGATGTAATTCTTAAAACACTGCTCTATCTTTTCTTTCGTAGTTCCTGAAGTGATTTATTTGGCATCTGGAAATGAAGACGTAAGAATTGCTCAGTGGCTTCTGATGTATATTTGGTAAATTAAAAACACCTCTAAAAACAAAAATGAAGATGCTTTCGCTGAGAGTAGAAAGACTTGTGATTCTGAACACAAAAGAGCAATTATAGGAGTCAATCTGAATACAATTTCTGGAAGCCTCAGAAGCATGCTCTGATATGTGTTGTTGGCAGTACTGCTTTGATTCTGCTTGTTCTGCTCTTTGAGTAAGCTATACTCACAACTGCTAAAAAATTGAATTTCAAGTTAACCACATTTTACTGAATTTGGCAAGAAGTGCAGGTACAGGAAAATAGTGTTCCATATCAGCTCTTTAAACAGAACAAATACATCACAGCTTTCACAAAATAAAAATTTATTAACCGTAACAAACATCATATAAAATGACAAATAAGAAGTGCAGGGTGCATGAGTCATTAACATATGTGCACTCTTGTCATGTGCCCTTATTTTCCACTGGATTTGGCTGGAATTAACACTGTGGCAATCTGTGTTGGCTCTTGAGGAGGTAAGAGGTAAAGAAAGATGGTATTTGGGATGAGACCTGCTCCGCAGAGCTCTCTGTGAAGCACAGTGGCTGCTGCAGTAAAATGACTGGGTGTTTTGTTCCATGCTGCTTTGCAGTGCCTGCATTTGCTACATCAGGATGCTCAGTCTTCAAGGTAAACTATTCAAGTGTGCCTTTTTTCCAGTGTGTTGTGTCACAAAGGCCAAACAGACCCATGGAAAAGATCTACCCTTTTATTTCTTTTCTTTCTTCTAATCCTTCTCGGCCAAGGTCACTGATAAGCAACAACAAAACAAAAAAAGCATTGTTAGATTAGAAAGGTCGTAGAATTCTCCATCCTTTTCCCACATATATTTTTTTTCATAAAATATGAAACAGGTCAGCCTCGTGGTGGGCAGTTCAGAAAATCTGTCAATGATGGCTACTTTAAGTCTATCACTTTTTGAAGAGCTGGCAGATAGGGCATGGTCTACCACATATACCAGCTGTAAAAACACAGCAGTAAATATGACTGAACAGGCAATGATTTGTTCATAAAGTGCCAAGATCCCTGAGAAAGTTCCTCAGAGCAGCTGGAGTTAACCCAGACACATGGTACCAGCCTTTCCGCAACAAGCGCTTCTCCAGGGCTGATAAAGGTGGGGCAGCAACAGAGTGTAAAAAGAGAAGTAAAACAGGCCTTCCTGGACACTGACTCTCAAAGTCTAAAGAATAGATGCTGAAAAATGCTGACAGTGTCCTGAAAGTAAAAGGAGATGTTCATGCAGAGATCAACCTGAAAATCCACAAATGGAAATGGATAGCTGCTATCGTTTAATTCAGTGAGCAGGTTCTCTGAACCAACAACAAAATGTTTTGAATTTGCTTTCCTCTCAGAAAGCAAGGGACTGTATGTATGAAGGTTCATATGTTACATGTCTACATTTTATTCACAGAAAACACAGTTTTGGCCACTGGTTACAAGACTGCTTGCAGATGGTCTTATGTTTCTCATTTGTTTTAATGTTGTATTAAGGTATCTGTTTCAAGGCCTTTGTTTTTGCCCCTGCATGCAAAGAATTGTTATTTAGTCACAGAAATTCTATATGTCTACATGCATTTATGCATATTTAGCACATGTTTATGAATAGTGGGTGTGGTCTATTCTATCTTTTTTTTGAACTTATGATTGACAGTGCATATAGGATTGTTGTTAAAATAATTGGCTATTTGAAAGGTATTTTCTTTGTTCCCTGTCCCCTTATAATTAGACACCATTCTAAGAGAGGAATGGAAGAACTGAAGTGAAGGGATGAGTTCTTAAAGCTGTGAAAGTTAAAAAAAAAAAAGGAAAAAATAAGAAAGAAAAAGAAAAAGAAAAAGAAAAAGAAAAAGAAAAAGAAAAAGAAAAAGAAAAAGAAAAAGAAAAAGAAAAAGAAAAAGAAAAAGAAAAAGAAAAAGAAAAAGAAAAAGAAAAAGAAAAAGAAAAGGAAAAAGAAAAAGAAAGAAAAAAACAGACCAGAGGAAGTAGCATATGCAAATAAACCTACCTGAGCTTCCTTTGTGTTTCCAGCTGGTCTTTGGGTTCACAAAGTACTCCTGACTCCAAGTACACGTCCTGGCTCTTCTGTGTACCCCTTCTCAACAAGCTTGTTATCCGTATGCAGTTCTGAGGTTCTGCTCTTTTTTGAGTTCGTATGTCCAATAGTCATGGAGTTCTAATTTTCCTTAGCGTCAAATCCTGTATACTGGTCGGTATAACCTCAGTTTTTCCACTGGCAGCTTCCTTTTCATTGAATGTTTGATTCTTTTTCCCTTCCATGATATTGTTATTCATTCCTCTTACCACAGCCTCTGCATCTTCTAGTTGCAATGTCCACAAATCCCTTTAGTTCTTGTGAGAATGCTGCAGCCTGGCCTGCACCTACTACCCCTGAGGACTGAAGTATGCTACTGTCCTGGAATATGGAGGGTCAGTAACTCCACACAGTGTAATGCCCTTAAGCTCAAGTAGATTCAAACATGCAGAGTATTTTAAAAGGCTGAGAAAAAAATTTTTTTCCATCACCGGAAGTGATGAAACCTGGAGTTTGATGAAAACTGGACTTTGAGGTTGGGAGCAGAGTGGTCAAAGCCAAAGGGGCAGAAGATTAAGAAATTTTTAATGAATTTAGTAGATTTGTTTCTCATAGTAAATAAGTAACATACCACCTGTGCAGGCATCTTACAGCTGTTGGAACAGACTATTTGTTCTATGTGAGAGGATAGTTGAACTTGACCTGTGTAAACTCTGAGTGTTTCCTGCCAAGACCCAGAATAGACTTTGTGTGTGCCCATGCTGAAAAAAACACAAGCATTATCTTGTAGTGTCAACTCCAAGCCCAAGGAGTTTGTTTTTGTGGCTTTTTTACTTAAACTATGCTGCAAAACCAAGACACTGCAGAAATACCATTCTGAATTCATAACAACTTGTCTTAAACATACTATAGAGCACTATAAGGATACACAGAAAATAAAATGCCCTGCACTCAACCTTATCATCTTCTAAGACATAACAGTTTATTTTCTTCCTAAATATGAGCATATCCAAAAAACAATCCTGAATATTTACGCATGGCACATGACAACCATGATGTATGCAAAGTTGTTATAAACATAGTTTCATATTTAAACATGGGTCTTTTCCCCTTCAGGCAACACAGGAATTGCTAGTATCTCTGAAAACATCACTAAAACAAATTGCCAGTGCTGAAAATTAAGACATTTGATTTAACAACTAATTCTGAGGAAGAACATAAGAAATAAAGAGATGAGCCACTGATTCACAGTATCACAACAGGCCTGGGGAACCCCTTTCAAGGGTATTCCTTATACAAGAGAATGCCCTGCTGCAGCACGGGAAGCAATGCCAGAGCAACTGCTCTAAGAGAAAGAATAAGCAGTTCCTACAGTTTATCCTCATAACAAACCTTGGCTGTCTTCTCTTACTGCATTTTGGCTATTTTATTTGAACCGAGGAACTGTTCAGGAAGTTACAAAGATGGACCAGGTTAAATGCTGTAACATGGTACTTATTCACACCACATTAGGCAGAGGAACACTAAAATTAGGCATAAAATTTTATTCCCTTGGTAATATCCTCCGGTATTGGCTAGAGACGGGAGGAGAAAAGGAAATTTCCCTTGGAAAAATAAAGCAAAGTATTGACATGTAATATAAATATTGCATCATTACATCTTTCAAGTAAATATCACCATTTTTATTAGGAGGTGGGGAGGTGAAATATCATCAGAGACACTGGAAAAAATTAACCATTCACTGGGTAGTTTAAAGGCTCTTTTGAATGGTTACTATACTCTCCCTTATATTCTGTCTGTAAACAACCTTATTAATTACAAAACCGTGTGAAAGTGAGGAGATGATTTCTTTTGATTTTACTGGAGCTGCATGAGAAATATGTTTCCCCTGTCACTCTATAGAGAGATATTATAGGCCTGATCCAAAGCTCATTGCTGTCTTTCCTTTGGACTCAGGAGCAGGCTCAAGCAAAGTAGGAACAAACCAGCAGCCTTCTTAAAATCTAACATGTAAATAATTTGTAAAGAATTGCTGCTTTGCACTGATTCTCTTCACCACTGCACCTAGTGATGGACAGCACTTGCTGAATTCAGACTGAAAAGCTGAAGTTTTGCCAAGTGAACATACATCCGTAGTATATCAGCCCTTTTTCATCAACTTCCTAATTAAAAAATGCCATGTTGATATAAGGTATGAGAGATTTAGACTTCTAATACTTCACAAAATAATAGATGCCAGTGCTGGTTTGGTTGAAAATCTGTGATCTTATAGATGTTTAGGAGTTTGCCTGGTGCAGAGCTATAATCAAGTTGGTTATGATGGACCCTCAAGATATGTAAAATTTATCCTGGAGGAAACTGTTTTCTGAAACCAAATGCTAGGCAGGTGGGAGTTTCAACAAATAAAAGGGTCTACTGGTAGATGCAACATTGACTTCTTAATGTTTAAAACCTCCCAGACAGTTCTATACCAGACCAGGTTTGATGGATCTCTATGGGGTGCCCTGCAGCCCTGGTTATTTCCACAACCAAGTTGGGTAGTTTCGGTACTTGATGACTGTGTTCCACATCTGCAGCTTCAGTGCAAACATTCTGAACTACTACATACACTGCAAATCTGACCTGAGATCACATTTTAAATCCAACCTAATAACAATGTTTACTGTTTTCATGACTAAAAGTATGATGCCTTCTGAGGGATCAAAAATCCTATTGTGTTTTTTGTCTGTCTGTCTCCACATCCTACTCCCCTTCCCAAAACAAGACATTCCTCTTTTGTTTTAGTTTCATTACGTTTTGCTGCTTTTTCCTCTGTGGCTAAAATAGGCAGAGTGGTTCTAATCAAAGCAAAATACTGTGAAGGGTTCTAAAGAGATAACCTTTGTCAACAGCCTACAAAAGCTTTGATTTGCTCTCCTTGTGACTTTTCAATCTAATATATGTGGAGAAGATGATGCTATTTGGTCTGCACCCATTTTCATGCCACAGAAAACTGGCTGCACTTCTGTTTAAAACATCACTGATAGTCTTATTAGAATTTCTCATCACTCCTATTATGAGAAAGAAAAGGTCAGTAAGTAATCTAAAGCCATAAAGTTTTCTTGTACTGTACTATGAAGAACTTCACATGTTTATTGAATGTTGATCAACATAATGCAAACATTTATCAAGTTCAGGCAAATTGGTTTTATATTCATTCATATATTCCATAAGGATCTTCAGTACTGTGTACATACTTAATATGAAAGTACTTTTCCACTGCTGAATCTTTCAGCAAAACAATGACTGTGCTCCGAGTTGATCAAGAAATAGGTTCTAACACAGAGAACTTTGTTTCATAAACGTGTTTGTGCAAAGCACTTAAAAAGAAATGTCCATGCTGATTTTCCATGGGTGGGAATTTTATTTTCATCCTTTTGGAGTTCACATAAAAGCCTGACTGGCTCAGAAGAACAGTTTTCAAAACAGCACCTTTTTTGCCCTTCGTATTGCAAAGTTTCTATGCTTAGGTAATAAATTGCCGCATATGTGTATGCATGTATGTGTATGTAATCAAAATACTCCTTTGCATATCTTATTCATCTCCTCAACATGAAAATTAAACAAAATATAAAAGAACAGGAAAAATAAGAGACCCTCAAAAATGATCCTTAACAAATCTGGATAAATAATACACCTCTGAATACACTGAAGTAGCTCGTCTTCTTTCTTAATTGTCTTTGTCTCCAAACACACAGTTGCTCAATTCTATAATATGTAAGATACCATATTGTAGAGTAAAACAAAATGCCAAACTATGAGCTAGGAACTACTGTGATAAAACTGATGCCCTTTTTGAAAATGTGGGCATATAACTGAGTATTTGAATCTAAAACAAAGAAGCCACTGCAAATGCTAAGTATTTAACTATTGCCCTTGTTGGTTAAAATGGGAGGCGGGGGGGGAGGGGGGAGAACGTTCCCTCTCCAGAAAGTTCAGGCTGTAAAATACATACCAAATTGAATCTCCTACATCAGTTTAAAATGTACCGAATTCTGCATTTACTCATTGTAATCGCTTACTCTTCTCTTTGTTTCACTTGATAAATCAATGTGGTTTTTTAAAAAAATGTAATAATTACTTTTTTCCCAGTGAAAAATCCTGGTTTACAGCATATAGTCTTACTCTGTATTTCTTATGTTAGGAGTGTTATGTTGCCATCTCAATTGTTTTTGAATGTGTCATATTGCACACAAGTATAAACATACGTATTCACCAGACTACACCACAGCAACCAAGTTTAACCTTATCATTTCAAACTTGAAGAACCTTGATAAATCCCCAGGAGTATCTGCTAACTGCCTGCTAAGGGTTAACAGTTCCAATATTTTTTTGTTCGCTTGCAGAGTGACATGACAAAGACTTTGTTTGGTAATTTTTGAAAATAAACTATCACACAAAACCGAAACATCAATTTTTAAAAAAAGGAGAGAGGTAAAAACTAAATATCATTCAGAGCTGTATGCTGTTGTTCTCCAAAAAACCCCATAATTAAAGGTAACAAAAGCCCCATATCCCTCAAATTAAAGTAAATCATTCATTAAACTGTTCTACAATAGTCACAAGAACTATGTAAAGACAATTGAAGGATAATAATTTCTACTTAACCCCAACCTTAACTGCAGTTTCAAAATTAGGTCAGTTAAAATGAAAATCACCATTTTCAAATAGATTAAGAATCATTAAAATTGGATAAAAATACTCCTAAATAACTACCTGAAAAAATCCAAATGTAAATAATTGTTAAAGCCCCCCATATTTTATACACAACATCAGAATTATATAAGAAATGCCTATCAATGGATGCTCTGTTCGAGAAGTGGGATTCCAGTCTGACTCAGTGTTATTATCTGGCAAAAATAATATGTAATTCAAAGATAGCTTGTTTATTTTCTTCTTTTGTTTTCTCCTTTCAATAAAGAAGCCTTTATAAGGACACATATATAATGGAAATATTTGGAGCTGAGACAATCACTAGTAATTTGTCAATCAATAACTTTAGGTTTTAGCATTACTAGTGAGTTTGTGTTAAATAAGCTTTTTTTTTCCCTCTCAGTCAAGAAAATATATACCACACCAACCAAAAGTAACCACATCTGGGCTTTAATTGAAACAGTTGCTAATTTTACAGGTCTGCCCACCTTATTCTAGAAAATAGGATGCAGAAATCTGGCATTTCCAGCAGCCGTTATTAAAACGACAGCCACTGAGAGCTCGATCCCATTTTCACTGGGAGCAATGTCAAACTCCCCGTTGACTTCAGGGAGAGCAGGATCGGACCCCGAGCTGCTCAGCCTCCTCCAGCTCCGTGCACAGGAGGCTGTGCAGAGGAGCTGGGGTGGGAGAAGAGCAAAAGTACAAACCCCAGCTATTCCTTTGTTAACTGCCCAAAGAGTTGAACTTTCCATCACTTTGTGAACAACAGCAAAGTGCTCTGCAAACAACAACGGTGATAAAAGGACATATTTACCTTGAGGGAATAGCAAAGGGAAAGCCGTAGAATTGCAGAACAAAGTAGTCCAAATGAATTATCTATGCATGCAGTCCAAACGTGCACCTCCAAGTAGGCCACAGTCTGTCAAGCAGTCGTCTCGGCACCAGCCACCCTGCCTTCCATCTTACGAGGTTCACCCAGAAAACTGACAAACCTGCTCCACGACAACAAAACTCTCCTAATGCTTTTGAACGCCCACCATTTGTTCTCCATTCATCCAATCAACTTTCCACTGCACATCTTCTCCTGCGACTGAGGCTCAGAGGCAGGATCCCTCCTCATCTGTATGCTAATTATTTTGCCACATGGACAAAAGTAATAATGCTTTCAGACAGGAAACCAACGGGCCTGAAGTCCAAGGCAGAAATTAATAAGTTGCCACCACTGAACGCTGAGATGGGCATGCGTGCAGTTCTGTGCCTGATGGATCAGCTATAACCTCCATTTAAGAACAGCAGAGAGGCGACGGGATGGAGGAAGCCTCGCATGCATCGAGCCCAAGTTCCCTCAGAGACCGCACTACCGCAGCAGAACAGCATCCGTAGCTGCTCGCTGACTTACCCCGCCTCAGCCCGCATCCTCTCAGCAGCGCCGCGCACAGCCATGTCCCCGGCCCCGCCGCGGGTGCCGCTGCCCTCCGCGGCCGCGCACGCCCAGCCCCGCCGGCGCGCTGGGGGCGGGCAGGGCTGGAGCCGCGCTCCGCGCCCTCCCCGGCACCCCGGGCCGGGCTCCCCGGCGGCGTGGGGCGCCGCGGCGGCGCTGTGTTCCACCGAATACAGGGGAAGCGAGAAACGCCGCAGCCGCCCAGGAGGGGAGACCGCTAAAAATACTCCCCTGCCGCTGCTGCTGGCGTAAAATGGTGTCTCCGTTATGGAACACTCCCTCCCTGCTCCCCCTCCCCCCAAAAAAAAGAAAAAACAGTAATTAGACCTCTAGCTGCATCTCTAAAACAAAATAATTATTGAAAACTATCATTGTTTTACTGCTGGTGTACCACTCCAGGGTTTATAGGGTTAATTCAGCTGGATTGCTGAAGCCTCGCTTATTTTACCTGGTCACACCATCTTCGCCCCTTTGAAACAAAAGACGTGAACTATTTCCAGAGGAAAAGATTAGCAGCCTTCCACCGTTAGCAACTTGCGCGGCTCAACTTCATGTGATCAACAGCTCAAACATAAACAAGGGATCGCATACAAAAAGGGCCAGATCTGCATGTGCCCGTTAATAGCGTTTTCCCCATCAATTTGACGTGGATTTTGTGGCTCTTGCTGCCTCCGCTTAGCCAGGGACTGCGTTACTAAACGTGTCACACAGACAATAACTGGGAAGAGGCACCTCACCCCCTTGAAACGCTGTTGCGGAGGCTTTCTGCCGGCGTGCGCCCGCCCCCGGGCAGCCTCCCTGCGGGGTTCGCCCCCGGGCAGCCGGATGCCCCTGCGACGGGAACGGCTTGCCAGCGGGGAGTCACTGCGTTTAAACCCGTCCCCGAAATGTCATTTCGGTAGCAGCGCGACAGGCTGTGATCTTTACGCGGAGGCGGCGGCACCCCCCCGCATTGGCACAGCTCCGCAACCCCCGCGGGCTCAGCCCTGCCGTGCCCCAGCCCCTGCCCCGGGCACCACCGTTGCTGCCCGGCTGACACCCGCCCTCAGCGTCCATTCCCGCGGGCACACTGCGCTTCGTATGGGAAGGACCCTGGCTAGCGCACGCGGACAGCCTATATGCCCTCCCTATAGACACGCGCGCCTGCCGGTTTCGTTGCCCTCCTTATTGCCATTGTGCTGCTGCAGCCCCCTCCTCGCCGCATCTCTCCTCCCTCCCTCCCCGCCGCGGCTCGCCCTGCGCCGTGATGCTCGGTGCGGGCAGCCCCGCAGCTGGCAGGGCACCGCGGGCAGACCCTGCTGGCTGTGGCTGGGGCGGGGGAGACTGACCCAAAAGTCACAAGGAACAACCTCCTCCAGCCCGCGGAGGTAATCCCGCACGAGCCCGCTGCCTGACGTGTGGAGACCAGACATGTCGGTGACTGTAGAGGTTACCCTTCCCTTCCCATCCACCCTTGCCAGGAATCACACTGCGCTCTGAGGCGAAGCCGGGTCTCCGCGAACCAGCCCTTCGCATCCCGAGCCATCACAGCAGCTCCACAGCCGCGCTTTGATGGCAGGAGAGGGGCTTTTAGGGGGAAAGCTTGTCACAGGGATTCAGAAGAGAGCCAGTCTGCTGAGGAAGGGACTAACAATAGCAGAGCCCTCACGACTTCCACCTTTTGGTGGAAAGCGCAGTGTTTCCCTCAGAAAGCAGAAAAGGACTTACGTGTCTCTTCCCCCGCCCCCCATCTCCACCACCTCGCTCGTGGTTTGTTGTTTTTTTTTTTTTTTCTTCCTTAATTTTTCTCTGTCATCTCTGATTACATCTCCCCGCACTCGTAGGGCTCTCCCGGGGCCAAGGCGCAGAGCCCTCGGGAGCGGGGCCGCGGCCGGGCCGCAGGTGCGGGCGGGAGGCGCGGAGGGCGCCGCGCAGGGCGGGTCGGGGGGAGAAAAGGCTCCTCGCAGCGGGGAGGGAGAGCTTTTTGTTTGTGTCGTAGCGAGAGCATGTCAGTTTGGGTTTTTTCCACCCAAATCAATGTAGCCTGAGAAGCACACGCACACCTGGTGATGAAACGGCCCCTTTGCAAGTGCACAGGGGTATCTGCACCGCTGCAGACAAATCTCATCGTTTTCTAACGTAAGATTTACATGCAGAATCTTTGGATGACTGTATTCGCTTTTCAAAAATCCAGAAGTGTCTTTTCCCTCTGCTAGAGCTAACCTCCTATGTTAGATCCTAGCTAGACTTAGTAAGATAGCGAAGGCGACCATGTGGCACACATATCATGGCAGGTGTTTTCAAAGTTTTTGAAGGCTATTTAGCTGGAAAAAAAAAATCATCACCTTGTCTAGCCTTCGGGATGAAATAAAGAAATGGAAGACAAAAACAATACTTGCTTTTATGGGGGCAGAATGTATATATACCCTGTACTGGTGAGACTTAAGATGCGGGCGGGTAGGGGGCATGTGGAGGGAGGGGGAGAACTGCATAAATTAGAAACATTTACAAAAAGACCAGTGTGGGGAGAAAAAAAAAAAAAAAGAAAAGAAAGAGAGACTGGTGATTCATTGGCCTAATTATCTTCGATAAGACGTTAGGGTATGGGTTTAATGTTGTGGGATGGATTCTCCCTCCCCCAGCCTGTGTCTCGTCAACGCACATTATCCATGGGGAAAAGGAGATGCAGGTCATGTTTAAGCAGCGTTAATGAGAGCACGGTATTCTTCCTGAAGGTTAAGTTAGCCAGGTTAACAAATTTCAGGTAAAGTATGCTTGAAAACCTTCAATTTATTTTACTTTCTCGCTGATAGCAGTTTCTAACAAGACTTGAAACTTTAGACAAACACAGAAAGCAGAATTTAAGCATCAGACGAACCCACTACTGTCAATACGGGAGTACAATTTCAGCTTGACAGGAGTATTACAAGAATATACCCGCTAACGAACAGCCTTAATTGGCCTGCATATTGTGGCTGTCACTGTTAAAACCTGTTCCTATACAGTCCTATTTTATACATCATTTAAACGTATAGTTCTCTAAAGCAGTTAAGGAGACAATTCTTTACTTACTGAGCTTTTGATTTGGGGTGGGAAAGAAATAGGAAGAAAAAGAAATGAAAATAGGAAACACTGGTAAGAATATTACATCAGTGACTGAAAAATTACGTGAAAGTCAAATGTATAGTAAAAAAAAGAAAGTTACAGACTTTTCAAGTTTCAGTGTACTTTTTCAGTTATGAATGTAAATTATTATTAGCTGAAGAGGTTTCACTGACATATTATACTAAAATATTTTAAAATGTAGTGTGTTCTTAAATATATCCCATCTTTTCCTCAGCAAGACACTTTATCTTAGAAGTATTTTTAATTTTGTGATTTGCAGGAGTTCACTGCTCATCCTGGCAAATCCTTCACACAATAGAGTTTAATGTATGGTTTCGGTTTCCAGTACAGAGCCATGTTCATAAAGAATACAAATGAAAGAGGATATTATTATTAATAATAATATTATTAATAAGTTACCGTGTATGTGCAGTTGGTAGTTATTAAGTGATAACGATGCAACTTCTAGATAATAAAAGTCAAAAAACCAAATAGGGCAGGGTAGATCATGCCCTAATGCTATGTAAAGTGCCTTACTTTAGATAAATTATTCCTAGTCCGATTTTAAACCGCCTAACCTGCAAACTTGAATATAAAATAGTGCTGGAACTGAAAACTGCAAAAGTCATTTATGTGTACAATGAAGCCTTAAAAAGGTCTTCGACATCAAGTTTCAATCAATAAAATGATTTCTATTGGCAAACTCCGGGAAACGGGCATTTGCAGTGCAGACGCAGGAAAGACCCTAGGCACAACAGCGGTGGTGAGGGCAAAAGTCATTTCGACGAGGTGAGCTGGACACGTTGTTTATTCGGACAAAAAGAAAACAAATGAAAGCATTTAGCTCAACAACACTCTTTTACTAGGATGAAAAAGTCTGGCTAAGTATGGCAACACCTGTAATGTCCCTCACGTTCTGAGAGTTCAGTTGCACGGCTGCAGGGAAGTGCTGTTTAACCCACCCTGCCCAGTGGATCTCTCCGAGAAAACAAAACGCACGCGAAGACGGCTTTTAAAAGAAGAGGAAGAAGTGTTTAAACGCGACGATTTGACGCTTTCCCACAGCCACCTTCACATCGCCTAACTAGGAGGCACAAAAGCCTCTCCTGCGCTTCCCTCGCTAAGCAGGGTCATGAGGGGGACGGACGCGGGTGGGTTCCCGCCGCCGGTGGGGGGGCGCGGACAGCTCCCGGTGCTGAACGGCGCGGGCAGGCCCGCCGCACCTCTCCGCACCGCACCGCACCCGCGCCCAGAGGGGCGGCGAGCGCTGGGGCTGAATGGCGCTGTCTGCACAACAATGGCAGCCAGTTCCAAATCCTCCTATAATCACATTAATGAGATTAATCAGTGAATTAGCAGCAGTCAAATGTCAGGGTGGCAAGGAGGAATCCAGCCAAGCTTGATAATTAACTTTTGAGGGGCAGGGGAAGGGAAACGACCGTGCTATCCCGAAGTTTACCAGGTTCTATTCAGGAGCCTTTGGAAGACGCTGACAATTCAAGCGGAGGGGGGAGGAGGGGACAAGACGGGGACCTCAACCTTTGCGTGCAGTAAGACAGCTTGCTAATACACAGAATCCCATTACTTCCAGCTGAAGTCCACTGGGGAAACCGGTACCGTTTCAAACAGCCCACCCCAACGGCCAGAGCTGCACTGCACTGAACTCGGAGTGTGAAATTTGCTCTGGGGTCCCACTGCCTTTGCAAATTCCAATAGGCACGATAAACATGGCCGATGCCCAAGGAGTAATAAATCTTACTCCTTTTTAAAAATCTACGAGAAAGACACTCTTTCTGAAATCAGAGGGGTAGGAGAAAAGAAAACCCTTTAAACATCTATGAGCAATAGATTATCACAAGTTAATGCTAGATCTGTTGCAGGGTATTTTCTAAAACAAAGAACTAAAGAGGAATTTTAATCAAGTAATTTAGAGTAAGTTATTTAGCATAGACAAATCGGAGGTCTGATCTCTAGCTCACCTCAACAAAAGTGAAACTTCTCTCCACCTCAAATTCATCACCCACGATCACTTCTCCATTACAAATAGAAAATAGAAAAAGAGATTCCCCATAGATCATAAATAAAATCCAAATGTATTTATTTGCAAGAGAGTACTGCATATCTCCTTTTCTGTCTTCAAAAGGAGTATTGTCAACATGCAAAGCATTTATTGTGTAAAAACTCTACTTTTATGCACACGCTACTTCTTCAGAAAACAAATAAACATTAAAAAAAATCTTCTCTTTGCCTAGATAAAGCTGTGCACGTTGACCAGCACTCAGAAGAAAACGGCATGCTTCTGTTCCGTTAAGTTTAATCTTTGTTAGTGACAAATAAAAGAAGAAAGCCTGTCTAATGTCTCTTCTATTAGAAACTAAGTAGTTTCTTTTTCACTTGTATAAGCCGTTTTCTTTTAAACTTTTCAGTTACTTTTTAGCACTAAATTAATCATATTAATAAATTTGCACTAAATGTGCATGGACTACAGTCACAATTATCTGAACTATTTTAAAATTTAAGTATTGACTATGATGTTTTCAGAGAACTAACTGAATTAACCATCCCTTATTTACAACTGTTTTTCTCTTTAAAGAAAAACTATTATGGATAAGAAACGTTTTGATAGTGTTCTTTCAAAATACTACTCTTATATGAGTGTTCCCCTTTAAAGTTCAAATCCAGTGGTTTCAAAAGTCGTTTTAGTGTAAAAAAGTAGCATCTTATACTGTTTTATTTAATTGTACTCATCTGTCAGGAGACTTGAGCATTCCAATCTGTGAAGTTTTTGTCTCAGATTCTCCATATCAAAACAAGTACCTTCCAACATGCAGCAAGTTTATATAAACAACAACATGCTTAATGCATGCAACACTATGCGTTCGTATAGTAAACAAACACTTTAGGATTTTTTTATCATCTATTCCACAGCCCAATACAATTTCGGCTGCACAGCAGTATTGCCAGAAGAACTTGAAAAGAGCAAACAATGGACATTTAAGTACAAGCTACAGAACGACTGCAAAAATCACAATAATCTTTCCAGTCCGCTACAAGAATCAACCCCCACCCTGCACAAAACACAGCCCCCACCTGCATCGTTAACCACTTACAAGTTAAACATAAACAAGACATTTCAGCATGGCTAAGAAACACCCTGGCTTACTACAACTTTGAAAGGATGAGGAGTAAGAAGCATACCACAGAGACCCAGAAAAGGCTGCTTTTTTCTTCATTGAACACTGAAAAGATACCCCATGTTCCAGGGAACTGAAAAAAATATATATTAAAATAGACCCACCAACATTGAGTTAAAAAATCAGGGGGGCTTCAAGAAGATTGCAGGGAAAAAGCTCTCACTCTCTTTAGTGTGCAGAAGCTTAGGGGGAAAAAATGTCGCCCTGGCAGGAATGACAAATGCAGTAGGATAGGCTAGCAGGCCTGAGGGATCTGTTTTACTTCCACATACATCCTCTAATGCACGCACTCCCACTCATCCTCTCGAGATGCCTTTTTTTTTTCCTCCACTTTTTTTTTTTTTTTCACCAGCTCCAAATCCCCGGCATATGACCTTCTGTTAAATAGATAAAAAAAAATTTGCTTATCAGTCATGCAAATGAGGCTGAATTCATTTTCCACAACAGATGGCCTCATAGATAATGATGATGGAAGAGAGAAAATTGAATGTCTCTCACAAGGTGGTCATGGCAACCGAGAGCAGAATAATATCAATAATAAGCTCACTGCATAATAAGGTTGTCAATCCCACAAATCAAAGTCTCCAGCTAAATCAGGTATCCCACCCCCAGCTAGTTATCAGGTAAATAGAGAAATAGAGAGCGTCCTTTTTCTTTTTAAACGGGGAGCTGTGAAAAGAAATGGTAGCTGCAGCGATTCTAGGGTACAAGGGGAAGGAAAGAGCAGAAGATATTTTGCTCTGCTAATTGTGTTTTATTTAATGATTCGGGGGGGGGGGGTCGGGTTTTGCCTTCCTTTTTTTTTTTTTTCCTCTTCTCTTTCCACGGAGGTTTTTTGTTTGTGGTTTGTTGTTTGTTTTTTTTTTTTAATTGGGGCGGAGGGTGTGGGGGGGTGCTGGTTTGTTTTTTAATAGCGAGGCTGGTATTTGGAAGTCGATCTGCTGCCGAAGCCTTGTCTCCCCTCCCTGTGTCTGATGTGGAGTGCTGCATTGATGCAATAGCAGCTCGCCTCAGGCTTCCACCTTGGCTCCCAGGGGGCCATCCCGCAAAATGAATCAGCAGCCATCCTGAGCAGACTGATTAAAATGAAAATGGCAAGGCACATGTCTGGGCGGAACTAGAGCTGAGCTGCGCTGCCTGTCTGGCAAGCATGCTCAATATAGCTTTTGCTAATAATGGCTTACCGCCTTTCAGTTTTTTAAAGGTATTACCGTCGCCCCTTCCCCCACCCCTGAACAGATAACGGTGCTGGGGGGTTCCCCCCCTTTCACTGTATACTGCTCACAGCTAGAGTTTGCCAGACTGACATGCAGTGATCGTGAAAAGACACACTTGCTTTGCAGGGATTTTCTTCGCAGTTGTGTTGAAATACCAAGACAACATATTAACATGCAGCTATAAATTATGCCCAGATATTAGTTGGGAGAGAAACCTCAGAGGAAGAGGAAAGCTCAGTCACTACAAGAAATATCATTTTTTCCCCCGGTTTTACACCTCAGCTTGCAATGGCACCTTGTGCATTATGCATCACGAGAAAATGACTGCCAGTAAACGCAGAGCGCCTTCCTGGAGCTCTCTGTGCCCGGTGCTCGGCAGACTCCGAGCTGTATTTCCAACCACCCTCTTCCCCAAGCAGACAACTGGGTGCATAGAGAAACAGCCATTTAAAGCGCGCATCTCCTGTAGTCCTTCAGTGAAATAGACCCATTTTGCGGACAGCTTCGGTGTACAAAAGCAGCACCGAGAAAACGTGCACAGGATCTGAAACCTGGGCGGATTGTTGTTTCGTGAGGTGTGGGGATTGCTCTGCCTGGGGATTTTTGTTGGTGGATTTGCTGGGTTTTTTAAAGCAAACAGCACAGTGGCATATCTCTGGAAACCGACATGTATGTGCTGTACATATGCACATACATCTCGACATGCCTTCGGTTAATTCCTGTTTTTAAGCCGCTGGGATTATTTTTTTCTCCTGCCTTTTTCTCCCCCCCCGCTCTGCACTCCAGCCCTGTTACCGCAGTGTGAACCAGAAATCAATAGGGCTGCTCTAATGGAGGTTCCAGCTGCAGTTGGCTGTGCAGACACACACACACACACACACACACGCACACACACACAGAGACACTGACGTCTGTGCAGCTTTCTCAGCCGATTGGGCACCACATCGGATGTTCTGTGGAGCAAAGAATAGGAATCATTTACAGTCTGCTAAAAAAAAAAAAAAAAAAGGTACCTTGCATTTCGCTGTCTCCAAGAGAGCCCGGCTGGGCCGGCCGTACCCGCTGACTGCGGTGCGGGAGCCAAAGCACCGCCCAGGGCTGCGCGGTCCCCGCAGGGTGCCCGGCGACACCCCGAGGTCACCACAGAACCTGCCGGCGCACAGGACCCCGCAATTCATAGGGGATGTTTTTACAAGGTTACCAGTTCGTACCGTGAAAGACAAGAAAGTAGGAAAATAGACACGAAAAATCAAAAGTGGTTTAATTGATAGATTAATGGGGTTCTTGTGCCCTTTGATATGTTTGCAAGTATTTCTGAGCTCTGAAGAGTATTTTAATGAAAGCTTTATTTTTAAAAGCTTTCTTAGAAATTATGCACTGAACATTTAATATTTCAATGTAAGTTGCTCGCTTCCTCTTCCTTCAATAGAAAAATATTTAATTTGTTGAAGATTAACTTCAAGTTTAATTTCCTATAGTCTTTAAATATACATACATATGTAAATGTGTAAAGCTACGCCTTGTTACTAAAACATATTTGTTTTTTTCCACTTTTAAACAATAAAACCCAAGCTCTGTCGGTTACCTGATGTTGTGGCTGTTTATTTCTGAAACAAGAAACAATCGTGTTGGTGAACCTATAAAAAAATTCTAATTCTCTGCTCCCAGGATAAGGTATTCCCAGGATCTGCAGCCCTGCAGAACACCTCCCCCACCACTCCGTCGATGTATTTCTACTCCAGTGTATTGACAGCCGCTGCCCCAGCCTCAGTCTGGCTCCAGTGAAGCATTGCTGTTCCTTCCACTCAGCCCTGTGGACCTTTGCAGGACTCAGGATGCTAACCCAGGACCCGCTCTGGAGAAATAAAGTCTGGGGAAAATGAATGAATCATAAAGCCGTCTTGCATGGCGCAGTCACATCCCAGCCTGTGTTCTACAGTTTGTTCTTATGCAAGCTTTAAAAAACTGTGGTTAAAACCCTAAAAATGATGGCATGTGGCAGACTACTAAGTAATGGGCTGTAGGAAACCTTAGAACAAAAGGGCCAGGAAGCACAGAAGTCCATGTCTCCTCAACATTAGCTATTGCATGATCACAGTACCCCTCCCCAAATATTTGTCTAATCTCTGCTTTAATTATTTATGCTAGTTGCTTTTTTCTGCTGTCCTTGGCAGTTTGGAGCACAAATTAACTGCTCTCTGTTTCTCTGTGTGGAGACGTTCTGCCCAGGGTTTTTTCCCTTCCTCCTGCACAGTCTTTATTAAGTTTTAACCCCTTTTCTACTGGACAGAAAGCTCAGGCTGTGTGGGTACTGTAATTGCTGTCCATTTAAAATGTCTATGCTTTCACGAGCCACCAGGTATATTCCCCACCCTAGCAGCAGACTGTTTACCAGACTGGTAAACATAGCATCACAGGCAAAAGTTAAAGCATACAGTGCAACTATTGTCCTGGAATATGAAATTAGAGTCTGAACTCTAACCTATATGCTAAAATGTGTTTATTTTGTATTTTTTTAGGAAACAAGCAGATTTCCACATAATGAAGCTATTAGGGTGCTACTGCTTGGCTCATGCTGTATTTATTAACATCAGTGAAAATCAACAGTGGCAATTGCCCAGGTATAGAAAACCCTTATAGTGCCACTAATCCTCACATTCCTTAATCTTCCATATTTTTTTCCTGACACTGGCATTTAGCATGCCCAGAAACATGAGGACGGGGCATTATGATGGCCACTAATCCTGACTGTTTCCTGAGTATGTGTACATCAGGTAACTACTTTTTTGATCTGAAGTTGAGCAACCTTCTGGTAATTAACGGCTGGCTCCTGTAAAATCTGCAGTTGGGAAGGAGGCTGGGCACCAAGGCCTGGTTGGCTAACTAAGTTATTTGCAAGGATTAACCCAAAAAGCTGGTGCTAAGTCTTTAGCAGATACTGGCCATTCCAGCAGCTCAGTCCCACCTCCACATCCATAAGAGTACCTGAAAAACAGTCCGTCCTAGTCCATAAAGGTCTTGCCAATTTACTGATAATATCTGATATTTTCCAGTGACTTTTGTTAAAGCAGCAGGTTGGCATTGATCATACAGTATTCAGTAAGGGAGTATAAAGATCATTTTGATGAGACTCAGAAGAACATCTTGCAAATGCTGCTCCAGCACAGGGACGTGGTAGAAAGTATGCCTTAATAAGCATAAGTGGGCTTCATGCAGACAACTCAGCCAAAACATAACCCTAAGGCCCAGAGGAAAATAAAATTTTTAATTTCAAGCAAACCTTGTCTCAGTCGTAAGGTTGTACATAAAATATTGCTCACACTGTAGCCAAACTAGTAATTTATGCACAAGTGGGGCATAAATATTCTTCAGTATCTGTGAAGCAGTGGTGCAATACCTTGTTCTTATAGCTTTGAAGTTTTTATACTGAAACTCTCTAGTGTCTGGCTCCTATGAACCACTGAGCAAAAAATACATGTATATGAGTCCATCCATATGTGCAGAAATTCCCTAAAATATTGAATATCTGCTTGCTGTTATCCCTCAACCATCTCTGTTTCTCAAATGCACTGTCCCAAATGTCAACAGTCATTACAAACGAGGAAAGAAATCTCAGTGATTGAACACTCAGTCCCAGACAAAATGCTGGTGGCTCCGTATGAACACTGAGCCTGAGTATTCTCCATTTGGAGCCATAGATCTGAGGGAAATATTTTACTGTCTAAAGTGCTATGAACACTTAGCATTATTTTGGAGAGAAAGTACCTAAAGTGGCCGGTATCTCAAGTATGACAGCTTCAGCACATTCACACTGTAGCTTTCATGTGAATATGTAAGCAGTACTTCTGACATTTAGCAAAAGACTAAATAGTATTTTCATCAATGTTGCTGGCCTCAGATGCTCAAAATTACTGATTATGTACTCAAAGTGTTTCCATGCGGCACACACTGTTGCAAGCAAATTTTGCCCATGTTTCAAACTGCCAGAATGCAAACAGTGTCTGGTCTGGAAGTCAGTCAGACACAGTGAAGTTAATAAAAGGCCTGCCAGATAGAATTATTGGTTGAACTAGGTGATGGCTATGTGGACCCAGGACAGATGTAAGTTCTAGTCCCATTATAGGGAAACTCCAAAATATTAATAAATTTGAGTCAGCTGAAGGGGAAAAAACAAACAAACAAACAAACCCTACACCAAACAAACAAACAGACCCCAAAAACAACAACAACACTTGTTATGGAAATAAGTTAAAAATTGCAGGAAAGAGTTCTGAGTATTAACATGTGCCTTCACTTTTTCCCATTGACTTCAGCAGAAAGGAAGAGCAGGCCCACAGAGATGTAAACAAACTGGAGAATTCAGTAAAATAAACAAACAAACTAATAAAAACAATTAAGAAATGAAGGAAACAGCTTATGGGAAAAGATTAAAAACTGAACTCATAGAATGCAAATAAAAATTGAAAGAAGAACAGCTACCTCAAGCATAATGGAAGTCCAAAACTGAAAAAAAGGAAAGTAAAAGGTACCCAAAAGGGATACCTCATACCCATATATGAGAAGTCAGGGTAAGTTAAAATTGTCATAGTTGAATTCCAGGGGGGTAGGAATGGCAAGGAGACACTGAATATTGTGATAGTGTTCTTAGGAGAACAGTGCAAAGAAGTAGAAGTCATTTACAACTGGACCAAACAAAGGACTCAAAATCATACTATAGGGAACAATCCCAAAATGTCAGGGGAAGGGTTTACACAATGTAACAGGTCTTTTCAGCTTTTAATTTTCATGATTCCTAATTATTATTAGTTGCTACCCCTATTTAAATTATAGTCCTCATCGTAAACACTTTTGACTAAGTAAGAACCCATAAAGGGAGTCAGAAATCTCAAATGGAAAAAAAAAATGAGATTAACAAATCCCTTTATTAAATGTTGAGAATTTTTCCAGCTTAAAAGTGAAAATAGAAAATAAATATACATAAACTCAAGAGAAAGTAATTTTCTTCACTATTTTGCAAGATTAACAAGCTTAAGGCTTTTGCAGTTCTTGAAAAACTACAGTCCAGGGTGTGTGTTAAATACAGAGGAGACCATTTCATGCACATGTACAAAACAGACATGAAGTTTTAATTTGACAAAACCTGTTACGTGCTTGTCAGACTTCCAGACTTTGTTTTTCCCAGTGGTGACTTGCATGCAGAAACAAGCTTAAATTCTTTGCTGAATCAGGACCTAAGCTCCTATTGCTACTAATACTTGAGTGAAGGAGTAATTCTATACTGATGAAAAGTCCTGCTGCCTACTCGTATATATATATATAATATTTGCATTATTGTGGAATTTTAAAGCTTAATGAAAGGCTTGACAGGCACTGTAAAATTACCAGAAAGAAATATGATATGAAGTTCTGAATATCTTAAAGAAGGTGACCAATTAAACAAAGGATAGCTAAAGAAGTTTGTGATAGAATTCACAGACTCAACATCGAGCTTAGAACTTATTTCATTGCTTCTACTGTACTTTCCACAGTTGTTTATAACATGTTTTTTTCCATTATATGACTTAGGAGAACAGGCCTCCTGTAATAAGTGTGTCTTCTAAAGGGATGTGAAGAAATTAAGGGAGAAGTAGCAGACTAGAACAGGATGGGGCATAAAACAGCCACCATGGCAAAAAGGTTGCAGAGGAATGGTATAGAGCGAAAAAAAGCCAATGACTTGTTCGTGAGAGTGGCAATTGAAAGCAGGATTCACTTCAAAGTTAAGACATGTACTTGTAGGTGGTAAAAGTCCCATTATAGTCAGTGGAGCTCTAGTCAAGACAGTTAACATCACTTGAAGGAAATCAAAGTGGTCAGATAGGATGTGTCTACTTCAGAGAGATTAACAGCTCCCCAGGCTCCAACACATGCGTTTCTCATATCTCATGTTGCTGTAAGAGGAACTAAGATGCTGAGTCCATGTTCAGGACACCTAAATCAGAAGAAAGACTCAGCCACAGAGCCAGACATGTAGATGTTTTCATCTCACCATGAATATTACTTTTTCTAGCTGATTCACTTTTATATACAGGCATTTACTGCTACCTGACCCATCCCACTTTCCAGTTGCTCCTTCAGAGGCCACAGGTTTCCCTGTAGGTCTTCCTGGAAACATCTGCCAGCCCTGTGCAATTTTCTGACAAAGATGTAATTTTGAGACTAAATTAGGGCACAACCACTAATGATTCTCTTAGGTAGTTCTGTATTTCTTAATTAGGAATAAAAAACCAAAAGCTGAGAAGTTCCACCATGCTTTGCATTTTTTATTTGCTTTGTTTCTTTTCCCCTATCTGAAATATCAATGGTTTTCTTCTTGCAGTACAAAAATGACCATATTGCCAGGCACATTTTAATTAGAATACCTGCCTAGTTCATACACTACCTTCTTTTAAAACATTTATGGTTTAGTTACTAAGCTTAGATAAGTCTCCAAACTATTTAATATTGCAAAAAATATTCAGAGGAAAAATATTTTGGAAACTTTAGTCAGGACACAATATATCTCCATTACATTTATAAGCCTAAGAACTATTTGATCCACTACAGTCAACACTTTAATACACAATTAGGCAAACAAACCAGAGCAGATACTGGTCATTTCCCTGGCATAGTCTCCAAGGCCCAGCAGCTTGTGTTGTATTGATATCCTAAACCAAAGTTTACGTGGACACCATTGTGCTCAACAGCTCAGTTGATATTCTTCCGTAAATCAGATCAGTTTTTGTTTGAACCAATTAATTCCTTTCCTGTCATACGCTTTTAATGCCAAAGAATTGTGCATGTGTTTGTGTATTGAAATATATTCACTATTTATTTCACAGTGTCTTTTTGTTTCTTTTATACCCGATGCCTCATAATTTTATTAGGAATCATCCTCTTCATGTATTGCATGGCCAGTCTTTACTAGCCCATTCTCCACACCCTTCATGCTTTCATAGATCATCACTCACATGTCTTCCCTTCCACTATTATCTTTATGCCAAGTAGAGTAGTTCTAGCTATGAAAGTTCTTGCATAGAAGCTGTTGCTCACCTGTGACTCTTGTTGTTGATTTTTTTTTTACCAATTTACTTTATCTTTTTTGAGATAAGATTACCAAACATGCATGTAAAAGTCAAGGTATGGACATGGTTTATTTTTAGCTATACATATATAGATATCTGTTGGAGGGACAACACACAAGGACATAAGCAATCCAGGAGGTTACTGGAATGTGTTGATGATAACTTCCTTCTCCAAATGATAGAGGAGCCAATGAGGAGACGTGTTATGCTGGACCTTGATCTCACCAACAAGGAGAGGCTTGAGAGGCTCAAGGAAAGCTTTGACTACAGTGACCATGAAATTGTGGAATTCAAGATCTTTAAAGCAGCGAGGAGGGCACACAGCAAGCTCACTACCCTGGACTTCAGGAGAGCAGACTTTGGCTTCTTAAGGGATCTGCATGGTAGAGTACCGTGGGACAAATCCCTGAAGGGAAGAGGGGCCCAAGAAACCTGCTTAATATTCAAGGATCACGTCCTCCAAGCTCAGGAGCAATGCTTCCCAACAAAGAGGAAATCAATCAAAAATGCCAGGCAGCCTGCATGGATGAGCAAGGAGCTTCCTGGTAAACTCAAACACAAAAATGAAACCTACAGAGGGTACGAGACAGGACAGGTACCCTGGGCGGAATACAGAGAAACTGTCAGAGCAGCCAGAGATCACGTTAGGAAAACTAAAGCCTCTGCACACGAGGTGGGGAAATCCCAAGCACAAATACAGCCTGGGTGGAGAATGGATTGAGACCAGCCCTGAGGGGAAGGACTTGGAGCAGAGAAGAGAAAGGGGCTTTGAGGCTCAGCAATAGATCCGTCAGCTGGAGTAGGAAGACTTGGCTCTTCCATTCTGCTTGATTCACAGCCGACAGGCAAAGCATGTGAAACAGTCCCGTGGACTCCAGAAAATGAAGTCATCTCTTTAAAGCTTGGTCACAAGCTACCGTGCATGCTAGAGGATAACAGTTGCTGAGTTCACATCCATTAGGGTCACCACGCTTTGCAGCACAGGGTGGAAAACAGTGTGGGGGACAGCTGCTCCCATCCCTGGCTGGTAGGTAGATGCCTTGACCCTGTCTGACTGATGGTCTTTATAGCACAGCCACCCCCACTGACCATATTCCTTACAATAAATACTTCTTTTGGATGTAGTGCCTTATCTGGCTGTTCCTGGTGTGCCGTGGGAATCACAGAATCACAGAATGTTAGGGATTGGAAGGGACCTCAAAAGATCATCTAGTCCAATCCCCCTGCTGGAGCAGGAACACCCAGATGAGGTTACACAGGAAGGCGTCCAGGCGGGTTTTGAAGGTCTCCAGAGAAGGAGACTCCACAACCTCCCTGGGCAGCCTGTTCCAGTGTTCTGTCACCCTCACTGAGAAGAAGTTTCTTCTCAAATTTAAGTGGAACCTCTTGTGTTCCAGCTTGAACCCATTACCCCTTGTCTTACTGTTGGTTGTCACCGAGAAGAGCCTGGCTCCATCCTTGTGACACCCACCCTTTATATATTTATAAACATGAATGAGGTCACCCCTCAGTCTCCTCTTCTCCAAGCTAAAGAGACCCAGCTCCCTCAGCCTTTCCTCATAAGGGAGATGCTCCACTCCCTTAATCATCTTTGTGGCCCTGCGCTGGACTCTCTCCAGCAGTTCCCTGTCCTTCTTGAACTGAGGGGCCCAGAACTGGACACAATATTCCAGATGAGGTTTCACCAGGGCAGAGTAGAGAGGAAGGAGAACCTCTCTCGACCTACTAACCACCCCCCTTCTAATACACCCCAGGATGCCATTGGCCTTCCTGGCCACAAGGGCACAGCGCTGGGTCATGGTCATCCTGCTGTCCACGAGGACCTCCAGGTCCCTTTCCCCTATACTGCTCTCTAATAGGTCATTCCCCAACCTATACTGGAACCTGGGGTTGTTCCTGCCCAGATGTAAGACTCTACACTTGGCCTTGTTATATTTCATTGAATTTTTGCCTGCTCAACTCTCCAGCCTGTCCAGATCTCGCTGGATGGCGGCACAGCCTTCTGGTGTGTCAGCCACTCCTCCCAGCTTGGTGTCATCAGCAAACTTGCTGATAGTGTACTCTATGCCCTCATCCAAGTCGTTGATGAATATATTGAATAATACTGGTCCCAGAACTGACCCTTGAGGCACTCCACTAGATACAGGCCTCCAACTAGACTTTGCCCCATTGACCATGACTCTCTGGCTTCTGTGTTGGTTGATCAGAAGTTCAACACGAGCCAGCAACGTGCACTAGCAGCCCAGAAAGCCAAACATATCCTGGGCTGCATCAAAAGAAGCGTGACCACCAGGTGCAGGGAGGTGATTCTTCCCCTCTACTCCGCTCTCATGAGATCCCACCTCAACTACTGAGTTCACCTCTGGGGTCTCCAGCATAAGAAGGACACAGACCTTTTGCAGTAAGTCCAGAGGAGGCCACAAAGATGATCAGGGGGCTGGACCACTTCTCCTGTGAAGACAGGCTGAGAGAGTTGGGGTTGTTCAGCCTGGAGAAGGCTCCAGGGAGACCTTGTAGCAGCCTTCCAGTACATAAAGGGGACCTACAAGAAAGCTGGAGAGGGACTTCTGACAAGGGCATGGAGTGATAAGACAAGGGGTAATGGCTTTAAACTGAAAGAGGGTAGATTTAGATTAGTGGTTGTAGCATGGAGGGTCTTGGTCTCTTCTCCCAAGTAACAGGACAAGAGGAAACAGCCTCAAGTTGCATCAGGGAAGGTTCAGATTGGATATTATGAAAAATTTCTTCATGAAAAGAGTTACGAAGCAGTGGAACAGGCTGCCCGGGGAAGTGGTTGAGTCACCACCCCTGAAGGTTTTTAAAAATGCATAGATGAGGTTCTTAGGGACATGTTTTAATGCCAGAGTTAGGTTACGGTTGGGCTCGATCTTGAGGATGTCTTCCAACTTAAATGATTCTGTGAATCTATGATTCTATATAAGGAAGAAATTCTTCCCTGTGAGGGTGCTGAGGCACTGAACAGGCTGCCCAGAGCAGCTGTGGATGCCCCATCCCTGGAAGGGTTCAAGGTCAGGTTGGATGGGGCTTTGAGCAACCTGGTCTAGTAGAAGGTGTCCCTGCCCACAGCAGAGGGGTTGGAACTAGATGATCTTTAAGATCGCTTCCAACCCAAACTATTCTATGATTCTATGACACATATATACATGTATACATATCGCATATGCATATACAGACATTCATACAGTGGTAGAATATTTTCAATTTTATTGAATTCCTTAATGTGACATTTAGTTATTTTATGGGGGAAGTTCGGGGCACAGCATTACACACAAACATACAAAAGGTCACGTTTTATTTATGATGGAATTTAATCCCTTTTGCATTACATAAGACAAAAATTGCCATCCCCAAACCATCCTGTTACCCACCATCTCATCTTAATAAAATCTCAGCATCTTTAGGCACTCGCTGTTTTGTAAGAAAATGTCTCTCTTTACCAAAAGCTGGCATTTTGATCATGCATAGAATTATCAGATTAGAGTAGCTAAATGGCTTATTCCAGATGAAACTGTTGTGGGCTTCAGAAACTAGCTAGGACTGGAAGGATCTGGTGCAGATGACATAAGCCAAATATATTTAAGTAACCATCTGTCTTCCCTCCTTATCCTCCCAACATGCAACTGCAACCGTATTTTTTAAATGAAGAAGCTACATGAGGAAGAAGTGGTACTCATCCTTATGTGGCAATATATTAATAAGGATATTTGCCCAGGGTCTAAGGGTGCCCATCTAAGCTTTGAACGCCAGAATGCAAGACTCTCAATCCCAGGTTTCTAAACAGAGGTGTTGGTGAGTTTTAAGAACCACCATGAATAAGTGGTGCTTTAAAATAGGCAGTCTGCCTCAATCATAATTGGGCACCAAGAGCTCTTTATACTCAGGCTGCATGAAGCCATGTTTGGAAACTCCAAGCAGAACCATGAGAATGAATGCATTCTGGGACACCCAAAAATTACTGTTGCTGTTAAGAAGTTTGCTTCTGCACACATATTTGAAAAAAAGAAACTACAAAACTGAAATATGTTAATAACTCCACTAGAAGAAGCATTTTAAAGAGGGTGAAATAGAAAGCTGGCATGCAAGTGGCATCTGTGACAATGTTACTTCATCCACCATCTAATCCACATCTTTACCAGTTCTCTTCCCACCTCCTGCTCTTTCCTTTGCTATCAGTTTGTCAGCCATCATGCTGAACCTGGATAGCAGGCTGACTATAATATTTTTAGATTAATTGCTTCACAAGAAGTAAACGGACATGCAATTTCTTTCCTCCTCTCCTCTCCTCAACATGAACACAAGGTCAAGGGATGAAATAGCTCTATGCAACAGTACAGGATGAGGGCTGACAGAAGAAGCTTGGCAGAAAAGAACTTGGGGTCTTGGAGGACATCAACTTGAATATGAGTCAGTGGCATGTCCTTGAAGCAATGAGAGTTATCTGCATACTGGGCTGTACTAGATAGAATATAACCAGCAGGATGATGGAAATTATTTCCGTCTAATAGGGATGTCTGAGACCATATCTGGAGCAGTCCAGTTTTGGGGTCCCCACTGCAAGAAACACATCAATAAACTGGAGCAAGTCCAGAGGACGGCCACTGACTTGCAGACCTGGAGAACATAACATATCGGCAGAGGGTGAGAGAGATGTGTGTGCTCAGCCTGGAGGAGAGAAGGCTAAGAGGGGATTCAGCTGCTGTCTTCAATGATGTTATAGGTGGTTATGTAGAAGACAGAAGCAGACTCTTCTCGGAGGTGTAAAAATAGCATGGGTGGCACTGGTCACAAGTTGCAATAAGGGAAATTCCTATTGACTATAAGGAAAACATTCTTCATCATGGGATGAGTCAGTCCTGAGAAGATTTTCCCAAAGGTTGTGTGATTTCTAGCTTTGGAGATATTCAAAACTTGATTACGCAAGCCCTGAGCCTGTTGCTCTAACTCTGAAGCTAGGCCAGCTTTGAGCAGAGGTGGAACCAGGTAACCCTCCAAGATCCCTTCCAACCTAAATTGTTTCGTGATTCTAATCACATATTTAAAATTACAGTGCAAGGGCATTTTCAAAGTTAAGGTTCAATTTCCAGCTTAAAAGCCTTCATGTTAAGCTCCAGAAAGATGTACAACCATTTCCAACAACGATGCGCTTACTAGATTACAGGCTAGTAGTAATAATGCGTGTAAAAAAACCCAAACCAAAACGCTATGTTTGTGCAATCCCAAACTAAGCATATATAGTCAGAAAAAAGAAGGCATGGGTCTGCTGTAACTTGACCAAGTTTTTATATATGTACAGACTATATAACACATAGCTCAACTCGTATGTTTGTGTTCAGAATACCCCAAATGATAACTTGTTAACAAAAACTGAGTTAACAAAGGAATATATTGCTTACATAATTTATAAACAATGATATCATGAAATGCAGTGAAATGTAATTTTCACAGTCAAGATTCACAGGCAACATAAACATGTAAAACAAAGCATATTGTCTGAAAGAAGTCAGGGGTAAAATCTGTGAACTTTAAAGGAAAAAAAGATCTTCAGCATTGAAAGTGGAAGAGAACTTAAAGGAAGTAGGAAGATATAAGTGAAACATAGTATGCTTGAAGAAATAATGAACATTGTGCTCTGGGTAAGGATAAAGATTCCAGTGAAAGCACGGAATCCAAATGTAAAAGCCTTTAGGTAAAGTGAGAAGTATTTTCCGACTGTTTCTGTGGTTGAAATGGCAGCATTTGAAAAACAGAAGAAAACTACAACAAGTATCACATTTGTATAAGACATTAATAATTCTACTGGTTAAACTCCTGCTTTTAACTCATCCTCAGTGTGACAGGATCATTTATTCTTCACCAACTGCCTTGCAAAAACAAGGACCAGAAGAAGGAAGAAAATAGCTGTTTTCTCCAACCATTGGAAATAAATTGGTTTTAGCCAGATCTACGCAACACACAAATACAATTTAAGCCCAAACGTGAGTAGTGATAGTGTCAAGGAACTCTGTGTTTACCCCTAGAATTAAATAGAAGCAGAATGCAATGGAAGAAAGATACAACTCCCTAAATAGTAATACACTGTCATGGTTTAATCTGAGCTAGCAATACAACCACGATAGCTGCTCGCTCACCCCCTCCCCCACCCCCCCGCCCAACAGGGGAGAGAATCAAAAGGGAAGGGAGAAACTTGGATTGAGATAAACACAGTCTAATAAAATAACAAAATACTAATATGCTACTAGTAAATATATATATATGTATATATATATGTGTAATAGAAATAAAAGATACTCAAGACAATTCCTCACAAACTGTGTCCACAACTGAGCAGCCAGTCCCAGCAAGCCACACCTGGTCCTAAAGCTGATCCCAGAGAGAAAAAAGAGAGGAAAAAGGCAGAAAAGCCCAGAGGCCTCTGCAAAATGGCAAAAGCCAGGCTAAATGTCCCGACTGAAAACTCTCCCAGCTCCGACGAAAGAGTGAAGAAAAGAACGGAAGAACCAACCAGAAGGTCCCAACTCCCAGCCCTCCTTAAATAATTAGCATGACGCTAACGGGATTGAATACTCTCATTGATCAGTCTGGATGTCAGTCAGGCTCTGCCCCATCCATGCCCCGCTTCCTCAGTGCCTCACACCTGTGGGCAGAGCTCAGAACATCCTTGGCTCTCAGACCAGAGCTATTCAAAACATTAACTCTGTGCTGAGGTGTTATCTCTCATTCTCAAACTAAGTCCAAACAATGAGCATGCCAGCTATGAAAAAGAAAGGTTTCTAACTGCACAAAGACAATTAACCAATTTTCAGTCAAACCAGGACATACACTAATTCTTGTATTCATTTAAGATTTTCTGTTGGCAATATAATATTATGGTAGAAAGACATCCAAGACTGATGTTATTTTTACTTACGAACAGAAAGTCTCAGTTCCTTGAGGAATAGTTTCTTTTCTGGCATCTAAACACAATTTACCATTATTTTTCAATCTGTCACAGAAGGGGAGTAAAGAAATTCTACTAAGACACCTATAGGTGACCTTTAGGTAATTCATTCCAAAACCAACTGCTAAAAGAAGCAATATGATTCTAACAAAATAAATGGTAAATTTGCAGTGGTAGAGGATCAGACTGGTTTCTGTTCCTTGGATGTTATCCCCATATTTTCTGAAAAATATGAATGATAATTGGACAGATAGTGACAGCACCATAAGAATTGGTGCTCTGATTGTATTTCAGTATGTATCAGATCAAAACTTTTAGCAGATTAAAAAATAGTCTTACTTTTTGAAGTTAGAAGAAGAAGTTGAAGAATTGAAGTTAATCATGAAGACAACCATTTATACAGGTAGGGCCTAAGAATTTTGGTAGTCAATCAGAATTGGGTACCTAAGTAATACCCTGGGATTCTGAAGTGCATAAATAATTCAAACATATAACTCTTAAGAAAAGAATAAAACTGTGCTGTCAAAAAGAGGAGACTCTGTCATGGATATTAGTGAGACTACACCTGTTGCAGAAATCCTGACAACTTGGAAAAAGCTGGATTTTTAAATGCATCTCATACAAAAAAACCCTGAAGTTGTCTTGTAATGTACGTATGTGACATCACCTTCACAAGGTTCAAAGTCCTGATTTGATCCATCATGATTTTCAGTGCAAAATATTAGCAAAAACATCTACCTACTTACAGGAGTATAGTCAGACCACCTAAAATTAGACCGATACTTTAAAACAGTATCAATTAGATTGTTTACGCAGGAGTGATTTGGGAACACAAACTATATTTTTATTTAGAAAAAAATTATTAGCCAACATATTCTGAAGAAAAATAAGTTTCTCTGATTTAATAAAGAGAAGAATATTTAAGAAATATTCTACTTTTAATTATGGTTACTCACAGTTTAATTGGTTAAGAAAAACATTCTAACTTATAAAGTTAAATTAACCGAACTTAAAATTAGTGCAGATTTTAGTTAGAGATGGCCCATTATTAAAGAGTGTGTAGATTAAGAGGAAAAGCATTTGATCAAAACTGATCATGCTACCATAGGCAAATGAGTTACCAGCCATGAGCAGTATTACAGTAATTTGCCATGTGCTCTCTTCCAACTGTATCTAATTAGCATTTTATTTCAATATTCACAGTAAGTTATTATGACATAGCTTAAGTGAAGTGAATACATTTTACACCCCAACAGCAAACTAAAAATACACACACAGCAGATTATACCTCAGCTGAGGTCCTGAAGCTCATTACTTTACAGTAACCTAACCATTTTCAACATTTCAATGTTAACACAAGCCTGATATGTCTTTCTTCCTCAGCATGTCCTCTTTTTCTTCTCCTCCTCCTCCTCCTCCCTCCTTAGACAGATTTTGAGGACTGGAAAACAGAAAGAGGAGAGAAATCACAGACTGGCTCTATGACCAGGATTTCCAGATGCCCAGGATAAGTGGGATCTGGACAAGCCTTGTGGAGTTGATCTGTGCAATCTGTGCAACTGCGTAGTGTGTGTTTGTGAGATCAGACGTGCGCATATGTAGCCAGTTCAGTGTATGGCACGCAGCCCATATTTCCCTCTGAGATTCCCTGGATGTGTGCCCACCCCTGAATTCTGTATACCTCAAAACACCCCTTCCATTCCCCTTTCTACATTCATACAGAAAGTTAAGGAAGTTGTCCTATAAAGTAAAAAGCATGGTGAGAGAAAGGCAGCAAGAGCTTTTTAAACTTCATCAAGAACACTGTCAACAATATTAGCTACAAATTATTTATTGCAAACAGCAACAACCTTCTATACACATAGAACAGAACAACCAGCTGAGAACAAACACCACACACTTCATCACAATGAGCATTTACATAACACGGCAGGAGCACTCGGTATTATGTCACTAATGTGACTCTCTCTGTAGTCCCCTGAGTGCCCCTGGCTTTGCAGAGTACAGCCAGCTAAATAGCACTTGTATGGCCCCAGGACATACGCCGTCTGGCCTCCTGCAGCCACTGCTCAATTGAATATAATGGAGTCCTGGTAAACGACAGAGCCCTCAGTGTGGTAGGCGGACGGGGCAGGCACAAGCACAAAGAATTAATCACGCAAGCCAACTCTAAATTGTACAAATTCTGTGAAGGAAATATCTATAAAATCTTCTGCCACTGAGACTGTCAAAATGGGCTAAATCCTCAACTCAAGTGAAAATAGTACAGATATTCTAAGTCACACCGATGATGAGAATATGCACTAACAGAAGTTGTTGCCTTATTTTAGAGGGTTTTTAAAAACTTGATGCCACAAAGAGGCTTAGAAACCACAACTTCTGCTTCATACTCTTTCCTCCATTCACTGAACTTCATATTTCTGTACTTTTGAAAGCCTCTGCTTTTCTGCCCAGGAGCAAAAGCTGGTCCTGTCCTGTTCTTTCCTGGACTGTCAGTGCAGTGCTAACTTTGTCAACAGTTCTGGGAAAAAGATTTGTTACTTTACTTGTACCCTAAGGCTGTGCAAATGATCTGTAGCAAGTAGCTGTCATTTATTCTTCTCCTTCTTATGCTTCTGAAGTATTTTCACTATTTGCAATTTTCATCAATTTCTTAATTTATATATTTTCTGTAATTAACTCAAGTATCCAGCATAGCTATATAATTATATATTAAATAAAAACCACATTAATTTGATCAAGAATTTGCTGTACACAACGAATGCTTAAGTGTTTCCTGCAAAGCTGAAGCAATTAGATTTATTTCATACCGCACTGTTCCCCACTTCAAAGAAATTATGATAAAAAAATAAATAAAAGTTTACACCTTTTTTTTTTCTGGTGGTGTAATGGAACCACAAATGTTTAGTTTGTGTAACTGGATAAACTGCTGAAAAAAAATAGAACATTTGAAGGTGGTAAATTTTCCAATGAAAGACAAGCAAAACTTTCTAGAGCCCAGGTCTGAACTAGGTATAAATTGAAAGTGAACAGATCAAGTTCTAACCTTGTCTCTGGAACTAAATTTTTATGCCTACGAATAAGGAGTTTATTTCCAAGCTCTGCTTTATTATTGACTATCTGTAAAATGGCATATAAATTTTTTTTATAGTATCATTCACACAGTTTAATTAACAAGTATTAATAGTGGCAGAGGTGCTAATAAAACTGTCTTCTTTTTGTTGTCACAGCTGTTCTCAATCTACCACTGTATTGGCATTGTGAAAGGAAAACCATGGTATACCCCTTTCTTCAATTTTGAGAGCACACACGAATGAATTAACATCCAAACTGGATTTCTGAGCTCCCCACATATTTTAAAATCCTTAAGGAGCAAAGTAATCAGTTATTGCTAGCTAGCTCAAAAGACATAGGGCAAGTTTTCTCTGAAGCTAGTAAGATCTAGACTGCCACTGGGTCAGAAGTTTGTATCAAACTGAAGATGCAGATGAACATAAGCAGCTTAATGTCACAAATACCA
The DNA here is from genome assembly GCF_036013445.1 of Caloenas nicobarica. NCBI lineage: Eukaryota > Metazoa > Chordata > Aves > Columbiformes > Columbidae > Caloenas > Caloenas nicobarica. The sequence continues at coordinate 19,874,876 of NC_088247.1, read as the reverse complement.
TTTTGAGTTTACTGTGGAAATAGAGCAAGATAGGATGTGTTTGTACAACAACAAATAAGGTCAGGCAAACATACTATTATATTAATATCTTGTGTAATGTCCTTATGGTTAAACCCTCTTCATTTTATTGCATAAATATATTGGTTATTATTCATGCACCTGTCTTGTACAAAACAGGCTCAGAAGGCATGTTCCCTCTGAGACAGGTGCACAGCATGTGGATCTCAGCTGGGTTAAAAGAAAAGTGTGCATATGCATGTTGCTGGGAGAGGGAGAAAGGAAAATGGATGGAAGTTGATCTCATACAAAAGAGAAGCATGAAATGGAAGGACATACAACACATGGAAAGGGCACAGACGCATGAGTACACTAAATAGGAAAGAAAGTTCCATGCATAAAAATTCAGAGTAAGCAAAAATTAATACTCCTCTACTCACATATATTAGAAAGATCATTTTCTTAGAAACCAATTACAATTGACAATAGTTTATAGGGCATCATTTTTCTTAAGCAAAACTGGAATATTTCAAAATAAGGGTTCTTTTGTGAATGAACTGAAAAACAGACAAAAGACCTGAACTCAGAAGGAACCTAAGCAGAAGAGGCACAAAATTTAGAACCAAAACCCTCTGATATTCCTTATCACTTCATCTTCAGCAAAGTTCATCCATACAGGAGCTCTCATATCTGTACTAAAGAAGGATTATCCAATGATTAGAAGTGATTATAAAAGTAGAAATCCTACAGTGAATCAGCATTTTCTCAGCTCACTTGAAGGATTAGGAATGAATTTTCGAAAGCACTAGAGAGATTAGAGTACTTCTACACTGTATTCAACTGCCTTTTGTTTTCTAGATATGCTGTCTTTATTTATGCATGTCTCATAGACAGGACACAGTATTTTTTCTTATACATAGCAGTATATCTCTCAGTGCTTAGAGCTCTCTGAAGGAAAATTAAAAACCTGTGGCTTAATATGAAGATAAAATTGACCTTTAAGTCATATTGTGTCCCATCTTCATAGAATTTGATTAGAATCTATGGAGAAATTGATCATTTTTCATTTCACTGTCCTGTCCAAAGTCTGTGCATCGTACACAAGTCTATAAAAAGCATAAAAATAAAAAAGCAACTAAATAAAATATTTGCTAAAACTACCACAGGAATTTAAAGAGCAAATTGAGCTTCTTTATCTATTTTTAAAATGTACATGTTCTGAAAGTAAAGACTGATATAGCCTCATATTGAAGAAATATTCTCTATCTGCAGTCCTTTGCAGCTCAGTGGCAATTTCATATGTTTTAAGCCAAACACAATTTAAATCAACAATTTACAGTTAGAAAAATGCGACTACAATAAACTGTGAAGCAAACCCCTACCAGTATGTACTTTAAAGATATTTCTAGAACAGAAAGTATCAGGCATGGACTCCAAATTCTCTCTTTTAGTTACTTCCAAGTGCAATTTAATGTTAACATTATAGAAATGCACAAGGAGTTTGAAAGAAGCTGAGAAGTTCACCTGTTTTCAATTGTATGCTATTTTCTGTTTGGGTATAAAACTTCAGAATTCTACCCATAGTTAGACTGATAAAAATGAAAATTATTCAAGCAAACATTTACTAGTTGTTTCCATTCTGGAGCATTAAAAGGATTCTTTTTTAAATAAAAATGATTGCTATTGATTTATTGAAAGGCCATTTTACACAAACAATTTTCACAAAACAGTACAGGAAAAAGATTTACAGCTCTTTCAATTAAGCTGACATTGTCATTCTGGGGATGGAGTGGCAGGAAGGCTCTTCCATCTAAACACTTCAGTTTTTTTCACAGGCCAAACAGAGTCTGTATTTCTTTTTTACCTTCAGGGTATAGAATCATAGATTCTTACAATCATAGAATCATTTCAGTTGGAAGAGACCCTCAGGATGCTACATATCTTGTCTCTAGGTGGCCATGCAGGTGAGAGCACATGACCAAAGCTTGTGGATGTTGGATACACACAGCTATTAATTTCAGCAGTGGTCTAGTTCCAGAGTAAAAGATATTCCTTCTCCATTGCCTTCTGTAAATCCACACTTTACCCAACCCCACTGCACACTGAAAACATGTAAGTTGATGAAGAGCTACTCAGTAGATGCAAGTCACTCTGTATTTTAGTGCAGAGACAGTCTGAATATGAAAATATTGAACTTTATCCCATTGCTACATTGTCTTGTGGTTTGTTTGCAGGTAATGGCTTTGCACATAAAAAAGCATAAACAATAGCAAGGTGATAGGAACTTTTGTTAGGAAAAGTTACAGAAGTTTGTTGTATTTGGTTAATTAGTATAATTTTTTTGAGTTCTAACAATTCATACTATGTAAATTCATTAATTTCAAGTAAAAAAAAAAAAACATCAGAGCCAAGCAAAATACAACTTATCCAATGCAGAACGACCCATGAGGAAAACAGAAGTAATCAGTCTGGAAATCTGCATGTTTATAAAGCACGGTCTACATGGCATAGATGAGGAAAGAGGTTTCTTCTGGGAAGACTGTACCCTCAACCACAAAATCATGATGTAAACCGGTATTTAGAGTATGAATTGTAATACCTGACATTTGAAAGTGATTTGTGACTCCATGCATCTGAACTCTGACATAATCTAAAACAAAATTATCAATAGGAACTTAATCTCTATTTTCACAGAAGGCAAAGTACTATTGGGAGGGAAACTGGCCACAGAGAAGACAAGAAACATGTGAAGCAGGATGAGATGCTACTGCTCTTCTCCTAAGAGACCTATTACAGAACTAAGTGCTCACATTAATTGGTCAGGTAGTATGTAGAAAAATAAAATGGAAAGGCATAATAACTGCTATTTTCATTTTCTCCTCCATTTTCTAGGTGCTCACATTTTTCTATTTTCCTTTTTCCTTTTCTATCAATGTCCATGTCTTTCCTTAATCTCGCCAAGATCTACTACACACAAAACCTTCAACTGCCAAGGACCTTGTTGCTCTCCTGAAGGAAGCTTGTATCACTATTTCATTCACAAGAATCAGCTGACTGTGTTGAATTGACTATACACACAGAGTCCCTTTACCCTTTTAAAACTATATCACAATTTCTTTTTTAAGAAAACCAGAAATTAAATATAAAAGTGCAACATTTTTCATTCACATAGTTCATAATAAAATGTTGAAGACAGCAACAAAGGAGGGTGATTTTGCAGGAGGCAGGGAGAAAAGGCAAGTCAGGTGGGAAATGCAGTGTAAAATAAGAAGTCATATTTTTTTTCTGAAGTTTGCTGTAGAACTTTTTTTTTCTCCTTTTTTGCGATCATTTTTCTAGGCAGGGTCCAGAAATCTACTCGTATGCTCAAAGAGAAAACTTTTGACTCATCTTTTCCTGCTATTTTCATTCTTCGTTCTTTCAGATGACTAAATAGTCATTTGGGGATTGGAGTGGAAATCAACGACAAGTGGGAAGTCTATTTCAAAGACAGGAAATCTCATTTCAGAAAAATATGGACAGTTTAGGGTACAATCCGAATGAGGAAACAAAAAAATAAAGAACAATATTAGAGAAGAGGAGGCACTGTCTTTGGAGAATTGTGAAGAAGTACACAAAACATGAAGGTAATTCTCATCCCAGATCCTTTCACTACAATATAAAAATCTGAAATATCCCGTTTTGAAATAATTACAGCACAATCCAATTTACAACTTGGCCAGAGGAAATCATGTTAATGAACAAATGAGGGCAGTTTTATGGTTGGAATTGTAACTAACATATGCAATATCAATGGCCAAAACACACCCTATCACACAGGCCTGATGATACTTTCTCAGTTCCCATTTAAGTCTCTCACATTTTAACTCCACTGTTTCTGCCACTGCCTCTCCCTCTCACAATGACTTCCAGTGACTCTAAGTTCTACATCCTTCCATACTATTTTAGTTACTGACTTCCACAGATGAAGGCAAAAATTACATCTGGACATAATTTAGGTAGGTCTAGTTTCAGAAGTTAAACTTAGGATAGAGTGGAAAAATTAAAAAAAAACCAACCCCAAACCAAAACAACAAAAACAAACAAACCAACAAAACCCCAAACCAAACAAACACACAATAAACCCCCAAACAAACAACAAAAAATAGCAAACCAGCAACTTATTTAATATTATTTACTTATTTACATGGGTAAATACCTCAGTGACCAGCACACAAATCTGCAGTCAGTAATGAGTTGGTTGCTGAAACATGAAGTCGGAAGAACTTCAATGTGGGCTACCAAGTCAGATATACAATATAATATTTATCTAAGTACATCTACAGGCAGACAAAGATAATGACAATCTAGGGCTGTGAAAGAAGATTTTTTTTTTTCATTTGGCTGTTAGCCATGTCCTGAACAGAGTGTGTTCCTTTCAAAGAAAGCAACTGGGCAGCTAGGAAAAATGCAGCTGTTTACTTTGTCCTGGAACGTGGAACCCTCTGGAGTGAACGGGGGATACCTCCTTCCTCAATAAAACTCCAGGATACTCTGTACAAATAAGCTTCTGACACAGCCAGGGCAAAGACCACTATGTCCACAACAAAGAGGAATAAGACAGCAGGGGCAAGATGCACAAAAGCAATCAGGCTTCGGGGATGATGAGAAGAAAGGTATTTTCCCAGGGATCAGACAGGATCATCTATAATTTGTTACAACCCAGGGAGTCTTTGAAAGTTGCTGAGATAAGACCCAGACTGAAAGTAAAACTTGTGAACACACAGTTGGTGAGAGGAAGATGTGCTGTGCTCTGTTTCAGCCAGCTGATGCAATTCTCTCTGCTTTACTTACCTTGTTCTAAAAATAGGTTTTAATCAGGATAAGAAGCAGGTTTTAAAGACCTTTTTGTGTATATCCACTTTAAGAGTGAGGACAGGCAGAATGATACCAGAGTACTGACCAAGTCAGGAGTTCCATCAAAATGAAAAAATATGCCGAGTGTCCAGCATTTACATTGCTCAGCAGGTTACTAGCCCTGAGTTATTAGCAGTGTCATGATATTTCATTGTAAGACATGAAAACTGTGCAGTTTATTCTACTATCTCACATTTTAATAAAATGAAAAGAATAATGTTACTAAAAACCTTTAAAAAATCTATTTCGTATTTTTTTCTCTTCACAGCCAACTTTCTCAGTTTAGCATGGTCCCCAAGCAACAGTCAGATGAAACTTTGACATGAGGCCGTCACAAGGTTAGATATCTTGTGAATCAGTGTGGCTAGAAATCAGACATTTGGATTGTTAGCTTCCACATGCAAAACACCATGTAAAAACATGCATAAGAGATAAATAAGTTTGATATTTTAAAATTATGAAATATGAATCAAACCACATAGCAGGAGTGCCCACCTTACATGGATGTATCATTAGGAAATGGTGTGTGTCAATGTTCATAGCAGAGAGACTTTGTGCTTCAGTATATTTTCTCTTCTCCACACTTCATAATACCATCAATAGGTTAAGGATTCAGAGTCAAGCCCCAAAATAGTTTTACCAGATAGCATGCACTGCTCTTTAGATGGCTGCAGCTATTGCACCATCCTGAAGGAGGACAGAAAATACATGTGTACTTTCAAAAAGGAGACATACAGTAAAACAGTATGACTGACTGGTCTGCTTATATGTTTACATTTAAAATATTCTTTATATTCAGGTCATAACTTTCCATTTTTAAAGACAGTTTTCATTTAAAAATAAAAACAAACAACAAACTCACAAAACACCAAACCATTCTACAGGACCTGGTGGGTCCTGGTGAGCACCAAGCTGGACATGAGCCAGCAATGTGCCCTTGTGGCAAAGGTGGCAAATGGTATTCTGGGCTGCCCTGGGACAAGCGCTGCCCACAGGTGGAGGCATGTGATCCTTCCCCTCTCCTCTGCCCTGGTGAGGCCACCTCTGGAGTGCTGGGTCCACTCCTGGGCTCCTCAGTGCCAGGGAGACATGGACATACTGGAAACAATCTGTTGAAGGGCCACAGTAATGAAGGGCAGGAGCATCTCTTCTATGAGGAAAGGCTGAGAGAGACTGTTCAGGCTGGAGAACACTCTTGGAGGAGCACTTATTAATGTCTATAAAAACCTGAAGGGAGAGTGCAAAGAAGACAGAGCCAGGCTCTTTCCACTGGTGCCCAATGACAGGACCAGAGGCAATAGGCACAAACTGAAACACCAGAGGTGCTTCCTGAACATCAGGAAGCACTTGATTACCGTGAGAGTGACTGAGCACTGGCATAGGTTGCCCAGAGAGGTTGTGGAGTTTCCCTCCCTGGAGATATTCAAAAGCCATTTGGATGTGGACATGGGCAACATGGTCCAGGTGGTCTTGGTTGAGCAGGGAGGGTGACCAGATGACCTAGATGAGGGGGTTGGACTAGACGACCTTTAAAGTTCCCTTGCCACCCAAACTAATCTATGATTCCATGATTCTATGACCTCCAGAGGTCCCTTCCAGCCTCCAGCCTATGTCTGCTATGAAGTAATTTCTCTACAGAGGAACCTTCCTATACAGACACCTGAATTTTCTCACAAGATGCCTCTGCTGTGTTCCTTTTCCCTGGTAGGTGTTTGTTCAAATGTTGTTGAAGATAAGATTGCAGAATTCACATATTAGGAGACCTTTGCTGACTACTGAATGTCATTGTAGATTTGTGTGTACATAAAATCTGAATTAAAAGATACATTGCCTTTGTTTTATATGTGTGTGCAAAGGAGGAGCAGGTCAAGGATTTAAAACCTACTTCAAAGAAAGAGGGGCACATAAAAGAAAGATAAGTGGCATACAGAGAAGGTGAATATGATGTAGCAGATTAATTGTGTATCTGTAAGGGAAAGAAATGGACTTCTACATTGGTTCAAACTACAAAATTATTTCTTCCTTTGTGGGGTAGAAACATGCAGAAAAGGTTAAATTGCAAAATCTTATTTTCAAAACAATAAGATACTTGAGTAAGGGCACCACATGCAGGAGGAGTGAGATCTTCACTGACATCACACACTGTAATAGACTGAGTAAGACTCCAGCAGCTCCTTTCCTTCTGGTTGGTCTACAACTTTGCCCATGCATGGACATAGTTGCTTGGATGCTGTATAACAAATTGACTACTTGGTAGAGGCTTTCATTTAAAAAAGAAGCAGGCATGAAATCTTGCAAGCCTCACTGATACTACCAATGATTGTGTATGCTTTGATATCAGTCAAACACAGACATTCTTCACACACTGGAAAGGAGCATGTGAGAAAGATTACCCCTTTTCCTCTGTTGAGTACCATGTTTAAAAACTTTTAAAAAATCTTTTTATTTTCTTTTTTAATGTCAGCTATCCCTGTAGAGTATAGTCTTAATGTCAAACCGAAGTCCCTTAGACAACTTTTTCTCCCACTTGGCAGAAATATTTTGGAAGCCCTGTCTGGATTCCTTGAGCCTTTGATCAACCTGAAGCTCTCTAGGAGAACACACTTATTTTCAACAGAGGCATATAAGAGAGTAGGCCATCTTGGAATATATGACTATATAATAAACATCTATTAAGCCCTTTAAATATGTTTAATTTTAATAGCAAAACAATACATGTTTTGTTACACTTATATGTTCACAAGTAAACCTATATTCTCCACAGATTTATGCATACTCAAAAGTGTAATCTGTTTACAAATTTACAAATATATTTTGTGAATACAGGAAAAATTCGCATTTTCTACAAGAATGCGAACTCCAGATCCTTAATCAAATTTGCATGTATTAATAGGAGTTTTAAACCGTGCAACTTTTTAGTGGGATTCAGCTTACTTCTGATTTGCTGTGAAAAAACACATATTGCAGTCATGCAACAAAATGAGGCCCCATTACAGCCGATCAGGTGGCAGGAAAGGGGCAGCAATGAAGGACGACAGATCCTTTGAAGTGGAACCTTCCTCATATTCTAAACAACTTCCTTCAGGCTCCCCCAGGCAGCCAGCTTAGCTGTGTGTGACGTTATGTCCTTGACTGGCAGAGACTGGCATAAAACACAGCACTCGACAGTCTCCCTTTAGACTTACTCATACGGACTAAAATCAGAGACATTTACTTTTTTAAAGAAAGCGCCTTGCACATTAAGTCCATATTTGAGATCAGAGGGGTTTTCTTCCTTACATTCTAACTTTTCAAAGGAAATTTGTTATCTTTCTGTGGATATAGTTTCAGCTGTATTTTAGATGTGTATGGAAACTCTTAGTTCACAATATAAACTTGTATTTTGTTAGTCTGTTTGTTTGTTTTTCTCCTAGACTTTTAAGAAAGTATTTCAAATCAAGGAATGAAATTGGAAAGAAAAATAAGAAAAATATTTTACTTTAGAACATCTCTGCATGTGAATTCCACTGCAGTAAAAACCAAGAAGCATTCTAAATGTAGATTTCATTTCTGTTGGTATAGTTAGCCAGTGTAGTTATGTTAACTGGAACACTGATGTGTTTCGCCAACTTTAAACATGTTGAAAACCTCACAATGCCTGATATTTTACTTTAAAAGCTAGATCCTGCAAACAATGAGAAGTCTCATGGGTTTAAATTTAAAGACATACATTTTTCATTGAAATTCTTTGAAAATAATTATTTTGTATGGACTGGTTGAGCATCAGGATCTCTATACATCAGTTCTATACTCAGTTCACTCCATCCAAAAGGGCACTTCAAAGCTTTTCCAAAACTCCCACTAAAACTATGCACCATTCTTTACTCACTTTTTTTTTTTGTCCCTCAACTCATAACTGTTAAGGAAAACAAGTACAATGGAATTCCAGTTTACTGGAAGGTTAAGCTTTTAGGAACTGGGAGAGAGGAAATAAAAGGAAGCTAAGTACAAAAATGCTTAAATCACTGTGGAAATTTTTAATTTTCTTTAAAACTCTTATAGTTTCTGATTTCTTAAGGAATAATAGCTGTGAAGGTAATTATTACTGCTTCTAGGATACTCACATACGTGTGCTGAAGAAGTAAAGAAATGGAGTTTTTTGAATTATTTAAAAGAATCCCGTGATAAAACTATTGTTTTCATCTAGAATGAAAAAGATTCTCCACGTAAGGAGCCATGCTTCTTTTGAGGTTTCGTAATCCATAGAAACAAGAATTTCTAACATAGGTAGTAGTTTCCCATCTAAATAGAAGCTCTGTTGAAATTTAGCAGTAGAAAAAAAGTACGTGTTCATGTAAGTACCTCTGAGCGATGTTTTACCAAGATTCTGCAGAAAACGATACATTCACCAGGACCCCATATATTGTTTTACCCACATGCACAACAGAACCCTGGCAGCCCGCGGGAGCAGGCCAGGGAACAGCCCAACTTTTTTTCCTGGCTGACACTAACGGACAGCCAGCCTGGTGTTCACATTGACCTGCACATGGGGAGGCTTCCCCAGGTGTTTGTACAGAGCTCTGAGACATATCTACCCAGCAGCTTGCAGAAAGTCAGATTTCAGCAGCTGAAGAACATGAGTTGTCCTGAGAAAAAGATAAGGGTAACAAGGAATCCTAGAGCTGCCCACCAGGAATGGAATTAAAGTGGACAACAAGCAAGTATCACTCCTTTCAAGGGCTAAATGAACTGAAGGAGCTGATGGATGACTTTAAGACCTCAGATAGTTTGCTTGCAGAACAAATAGTGGGGTTTTGAAGTCCTATTCAAACGCAGTGAAAAGGCGAAACTTAGGGAACAAAATATCTAAATCAGTCTGAAAAGCCATAAAGAATGTCTCCTTAGGTTGTGTGATACCAACTGGTTCACATGAAAAAAACCAAACCAAACCAAAAAAAAGTGAATGGGAGGAATAGGAAGATGCGTTAGAATAGCAGGTGAGCATTTGCCAATTAACTTCCTTGACTGATAACAGGAATGCACAGTCTCCTTCTGCTAATTGTCTGCCCTCTTTCCCAGATGAGTAGGTCAGGTTTCTTGTGTTATTTTAGCCACCTAGACAGATCAGGAAAAAAAATAATTTCTTCAAGACAGTGGCATCTAAACACAGTCCTACAGCTTCCTGGGAGTAAACTGGTTTGAGGCCCACCCCCCATCTCAGTGCAGTCTCTTTTACTGAAGGAGAAAAAATTAAGCAGCAAAAAATCTGTCAAGAGCATCTTTGGGACTCTAGGGTCAACTGAAGCATTTCTTACTAACCACACTGCTTCTGGGTAGAGACTGTTTTCACTATATCTTTAAGTGTGAAAGCCTGAAAATGCTATTTTAGCCTGAGGTACAGCTTTTCCCTCCTCACAGTTCCTGTCAGTTTATGATACACCTTCATGGCCCCTCAGACGCTGTCTCATCTTCTGGCTGAACTTCTCCTCTTGGACAACCTTAATTTTACCTAATTTTTTTTACAAACTTTTTAAACTTAAGGACTCCACAAATCCCATACTTTTAATACTCTCCTTCCCCAAAGAGTCTTTGCGTGTTTTAAAATACCTTGAAACAGCTCCCCGACTCAGTACTTGGGCTCCTTTCCCCTCTCTCCTCAGCGCTGCAGTGTGGCTGTGGTGGCGTCGCCTGTGCCCTCCCCAAAAGGAGCGGCAACACTGGGCACCCGTTTTTCTAGCTGGGTTTTTCATCACTGCGTCAGGAAAATGGCGACACTGGGTTGACTTACAGGTCCCTCTACACAGTATGCTGCGTAGCATGTCTGCAGCTACATGTGGCATGTTAGGGCATGCAGGGCTTGTCCCCATGTCACAGACCAGCACTGTGCTCGGCTGACGGGCAGCAGCTAACAGCAGCAGGATAGGACACCCACTGCACGAGTCTGTCAGCTAGAACAGGCATCAGTGTCAGGGAAAAGTTAAACATGGAGTCAGTGTTTGTACAGAAAAGGCCTGAGACTGTTCACAAAGTTGTCTGCCGTCAGCCACCTTCTGTGAAGGGTGAAGGTGCTTCGCCCTTGAAGAGGCTCAGAACATTCTGGAAGGTGGGTTATCCCTGGGGCTCCCTGTCCTTCCCACTTTCACATTAAACTGACCTTCAACTCAAGCAGGTGTAAAGTGGAAAGAGAGACCATGGCTGTGAGAAGCAGTTTTCTAACTCACATCTTAGCTCTGGCTTCTAGTGCTCCTCTGAGGCAGCGTGTGGTGCTGGTGAGGAGGCTGAGAGGCACCAGAGGCACGGTGAGGGCACGTCAGGGACCAGGGGAGTGGTGAGGGACATGTCAGGGACAAGGGGAATGGTGAGGGCATGTCAGGGACCAGGGGAGTGGTGAGGGCATGTCAGGGACTGGGGGAATCGTGAGGGCATGTCAGGGACCGGGGGAATGGTGAGGAACATGTCAGGGACCAGGGGAGTGGTGAGGGCATGTCAGGGACCTGGGGAGTGGTGAGGAACATGTCAGGGACCAGGGGAGTGGTGAGGGCATGTCAGGGACCAGGGGAGAGGTGAGGGCATGTCAGGGACCAGGGGAGTGGTGAGGGACATGTCAGGGACCAGGGGAATGGTGAGGGACATGTCAGGGACCAGGGGAGTGGTGAGGGACATGTCAGGGACCAGGGGAATGGTGAGGGACATGTCAGGGACCAGGGGAGTGGTGAGGGACATGTCAGGGACCAGGGGAATGGTGAGGGACATGTCAGGGACCAGGGGAATGGTGAGGGGCCACTGGGAGAGCATGTGGGGGACCTGGCAAATTTCACAGCTCTCAAGATATGATACTACAAAACTGAATAACAGAATCATAGAATGGTTGGGGTTGGAAGGGACCTCTGGAGATCATCTAGTCCAACATACCTGCTAAAGCAGGTTCACCTAGAGCAGATCCCACAGGAATGTGTGCAGGCGGGTCTCGAATGTCTCCAGAGAAGGAGACTCCACAATTTCTCTGAGGCAGCCTGTTCGAGTGCTCTGTGACCCTCAAAGTAAATAAGTTTTTATTCATATTCAGATGGAATCTCCTGTGCTTCAGCCTGTGCCCATTGCCCCTCATCCTATCATAGGAGAGCACTGAAAGGGCACAGTGAGGAGCCGCCCTTTCCTGTGGGGCTAAGAAAGTGGCCATTCCCACCTTGGGCAGCTCCTTGCTGTGTGTTAGAGGCTCCAACAGTCCTTGAAGGTAGGTCCAGTCTGCCAAAGATGTGAAATATGAAGAAAGATTTAAAAACTCAAGGGTGCGTGACAGTCCAAAGGAGTTCTTGGAAAACCAAATGGTAATTTTCAACACATGGAATTGGTAATGTGGCTGGCTACAGGTTTACAGGGCACACACAGCTCACACGGGTGATCCCTCCTTCAAGTTCTCCCACAGGCAAGGCCATATTTCACGCATCTGCAGCGGCACTCTGCAGCCTTCTTGATGTTTCTGACTCCATGTGCCAGCAGCAGCTGGCCAGTGCATATTTTAATTTGCTGTGACTGTACCTTGCATGAGAGGCCATGGCTCCTACAACATTGGAACTTGGCAAGGATATATTTCCCACTAGGTCCCAATTTAGAGAGGCTTTCATAACATGCATACATTCTTGCTGCAGCCTAATGCTGTACACTCTGTACCCACCCATGAGCCCCAGAGCATGAGAGCATCCCTTTCATCTGGACATGCATCCCACTGCCTCCTCCATTGTAGCACAGGGAAACCAAGGTATTATACTTCATAGTACATCATTTGAATGCTGCTTTCACACACTAGAAACATCTTTCTTCATTCCATAAAGAACAACAAATATTCAGAAGGATCCACCGGCAGCTCTGTACTTCACAGGGTAGCTTAGATTTCATTTTCCAGTATAAAGGCCTGATTCAAAGCTTTGCGAAGTTCATGACAATCTTGTTTCTAGCAGGCACAGGATGGATTTAGCTCTTAATTTAGCTCAGCAACCATCCTGATGTCAGGCCACAGATTCAATTTAGTTTTGACTTCCACTTTCCCTAGTTAATCCTTTCATTTGTGAATACTTCCAGGAGTCAGGAGTTAGACATTTCTGTTCTAAGATTTACTACAGAGGATTCATATATCCTTAGTCATGTGGTGCATGTTTATCCCAGACTTCAGTGATTTCACCTAGTTAACTTCCACTTTCTTGTTGGATTTAGTTACCTCGTTATTTTCAGAAGCAGGAATCTTTAGCTGTGGATCATTAAGTTGCACTGAAGTGCAATTTTTTAATTTGCAATAGTAGGTTATTTATTTAGTCTTGGAAAAAAATCTAACAAAAATGTGCTTCCTGGCCTTTCCCCTGCAGATCCCCGTCATAATTTCTCACTGAGTTATATCAAGCTTAATATTACATAGATGTTTCAAAACACTGAGAGGACTGGACTGTTGTGTATTTTAAGGGTGCAAAAAGAGGGATACAATAATGATAAGTGGCTAAAATGACTTTGGATGAATGAACCAAAATCCTAAAAGGGTGGTAACTTGGAATGAGAGGCCTTTTTGTATCATTCTCCATCTTGTCATACACTGATTGAGGAAAAAGGAAACATGAGAGAGTCATGGCTTAGGTCATGTCTTTTACATTATTTGGAGGATGTTACATCTCTTTTTGACTCCTCTTATCCCTTTGCCTTTTGCATGTGGTAAGGAACGTTATCTGATATATTTTCTTTTACCTTTGTATACAGGAGGGGGTAATGAGAAACTAATTATTTGATTATAAGTAAGCAAAGAAATATATAAAATTATGTTTATTAGTCTGATAAACTTTGAATATATATATATTATTATTTAAGCACACTTACAAACCCATGTGATTTTGTTACTTTTCTTGTAGTATGCTAATAGAGATTGAGAGATTATGTACGTGAGTACCTGGCACAATGAAGCTCTGGCTATTTCTTTCACTATGTGGAAAAGGCCTACCAAACTTTTAATCACAAAGTGTAGAGATACGTTAGACTTATCCAGAGTGGACCACTGTCACAAAATAGCAGTTGCAAAAGCAATGAGTGAAAGGAAATAGTCCTTTTTGAAGTTGGTAATTTTCTGAAAATTAGTGAGAGTCTTTCTAACACTTAATGTCTTGCTCTTGATACATTAAATGATTTGTCACTTTCTTTTGTTTTTTCCTTAGATTTCCGGGTGCTAAGATTAATAGGTATCAAATAAAGAAACTTTGGCCACTTTTCTGATCCCTTGTATTCAGTGAATCATAGTCAACAATGTTAATCAATACGAGAAGGGAGACAAAAAGGAAGCAGAGGAGTAACGGTATCTTGCAGCAAAATCTGGGGATTATTATGTCCAGGCAGGATGTACCAAAGCACTCAAAAAAAGGGAAAGTGACAGTTTTAGCTGCACAGTTTCTAAAGACCATTTGTGTTGTGCTGATAGTATTTATATAGGCCCAAATCAGTATAATCAGTATTTTATACAATCTGTTCACTTGATAGCGCTTGACTTACTGCTCTGGTTGTTCTGCCATTCATTGGCACAACTTTTCATAACAAAAGAATAGATGGTAGTTATATCAGCCAAGTGCAGATAATATTTTCATTTTTTGATGTGGAAGACAGTAGCTTCTTATTAGGAAGCAAGATGTTCTGTGAGAAAGACCTTAGGGCACTCAAAACAACTCCTGAATTTCCCTTTTGGCTCTGTCACTCATCTTTAAATTGCCCTGGCAATGTGAGCAGCCATAAAGGCGGGCTGGTTAGAAGGGGAAAAATACTGAGCAGAAGAAATTGTTTGCTGAAAAATACTGTCAGGGAAAGGTCTGCCAGCCTGCGACTGCAAGCTGGGGAACCAGAAACATCCTTGAAAAGTGCAGCTGGCCTCTTTCAAGTGCAGCTGGTATACCTGGAAACCAGAGACATCCTGAGATACCATGGATAAGCACAAAACCAAGGGACCATAATGGCAGTTTATATTCTGAGAAGATGGAAAACCACCTGGAAAATAAAATTGCTCTGAAAGAACAGAAAACAGCATCATCTATTGGCAGTTATAGGTCTTCCCAGATGAATTCCATGCGAACTTTCTGTGAGCTCTTGGACTCTCACTGGGGATACCTGAGTGGCTCCAGAACCTGTGACATGGATCTTTTTTGAAGAGATTCTCTGCCTGTTTTCTCAGTTCTGTCGGTCCTCCCCTCTTTTGGGGGTGGCTATGTCCCCGCCTCTGAGATCCTGCCACTCCCCTTTCATTTTGGATAGTGTGGCCTCTTCTGAAGTCTGCCTAATTCACTTTATATCAATATTATATATATTTATAGAAGTAATCTACCGTAACTAGGTCTGCTGTTATATTGTTGACATGTTTTCTTCACTAATGTTAAGTTGTAGTGAGCCATAGTAGTATATAGCTACTTGGTTGTTGCTGTTATTTGTTGTACTGCAATACTGATTGGTGCTAATATTGATTGACAACATTCTATTGATTGGTACTATGGTACCAATGGTTATAAGTCTTTGAGCGACACCACATACATGTAAATATATTCATGTCTATTGTGGTGGTATACAGGTCATGGATGTAAATATAGGGATTGTTTAAACTCTTGCATACAGATGGCTGACTGGGGAATTTATTAACATGAGTTTTTTCAGTTCTTTCATTCACTGTACATGAAATAACTCAGCCATGAAATTGGGATTCAAATAATATTTTAATTCCAGAGAGAACTTTTAAGATACCAAGTTTGCTTGCTTCAGACTGTACATGGAACTGGGATATTGATTCCTGTCTTCAGTCAACAGTTAATGTCATCATTAAGATCACACTGTTCCACTTTCAGAAGAGTGCTTGGAAAGTCCTTCACAAGAAGCTTGTGAGTCTAAACTAAAATCTCTTTTGTTATGAATCCTGCCAGAAAAGCCTTGATAACTGTTAGAGAGCAGATTTGACAAGATAAGCTCCATTTTTCTAACCAATACCATCTTATTAACGCTGACTACCTAGCTGTCTGCAGTTAAGACTGTAAGCTTTCTGTTCCATGTTTGCATCATTCCCAGTTCGACACTACCCTCACCTGTGGCTAGAATTCTTTTGCACCATCACAGTACGAACGAATTTTAGAGCAACTGAACTTGCAAGATAAAAAGAAACAAAAATGGGCAGATACAGCCAAACAAATAAGAGAATAATATTCTGCATATCCTCTCACAATTTGACAAAACCATTTAGCCTAACCGTATAAGAGCACCACAGAATTTTTGCATTTATATTGCTTAATATGTGTTTCTAGTCTTTGTAGGTCTACTTAAGAAACTGTCCTTAGCTATGATTGTGACACTAATTTAACCATATTTATTATAATAATGCTAATTGATACAGTAGTAATGACCTTGATTAAACAACTTATGCTGGTGTGCCTGCTTTGTAAGATAAAGATTGTTGGTACAAACCAGTGTACATTTCCCTTGGCAGTGCAGTGTGGCTAACCAGCTTTGTGGCAAATCAAACCAGAAGGTGGCTAATATTTTCACCTTATTGTCACGATAAAAAAGCAGGTGTTGACCCATAACATGGCATAGGGTATTTATGTCTTCATCTGTCAGGAACTCGGAACTGAATAACATTGCTAGGAGTTCAGTGTCTCAGCTTTCCACACAATGGAGAAAACAATATTGCTTGAAAGTAGTAGGAAAGTAAAAAAGCTCAAACACGGAAAGGTAAGGGGTAGGGAAACAATGCCTCTAGTTAGGCTGGATCTCTTATCTCTGAAGTCATGTACAGCCTGTAATTTAGTCAGCAACTTGTTGGACAGAAGTATGTTGAAGAGTTGGACCTAAACTGGTCAATACACACAGCATTTCATTTGAGTCTGTCCTGTGGATGATAACTTCAGCATTCCTGTAACAGTTGGATTTGATTATGGCTTTCTCACCCATTCTAAAAAAATCCACATAGAAATAAATAAAGTTATCCTGAGATAGAACTGCACTCCAGTAATCTGAGTGCATGGATAACAACAGCTGTTGGGCCATAACTGTGCATAGGTTTCTCAGCAATGGAAATCCCCAGTTTGCATAATACGTGTTTACAAATAAATGTATCATTACAACAATTTGCAAAACTCTTATCTACACATTTGTTATTAGTGAGGTATGCTTTTTATATTTTTAATTAGAATCCAAATACAATATTAGGTATTTGGTGAATCAATACCAGTGACACAGTAGCTGCTATTCTCTCTAGATATACCCATCTATCCAACAGAAACAAATTTCCTTTATTGCTTGCGTACATTCACAAGCATCTTCCATCTCCTTAAACTTTTGTTCCTAAATAAAGATTCACCAGTGAAAATGGTGTAAGTAATTTCACTTGTATTAAGTTCTATTATACTTTAAAATCCTGCCTTCAGATTTCAGTAGTGAAAGCACTGACTGGGAAACGATGTCAAATATCTGTCACAAATTAACTTTCAGTGGAAGTGGAGCTTGGAAAGACCCCATACATTTATATTTGCATAGGGAAGAATTGGTTAGAATACAACCAAATACAACCAAACCATTAAAAACCATTCTCAGCTGACAGAGTCCTCAAGGTGCTTAATAAAGCAGCCCAGATGAGGTGTGGCATTAAGCACATTCTCAACTATTTTCATTTTCTTAGAGGGTCTTTTTGGTCTAAAAGAAGAGTTTCTATTTATATGAGCCATTAACCACAATGTGCACTAGAATTTTTTGCATAACCTTTTATTCTCTTCAAAATTGGTTTGCTCTGCAGACAAAACTGAAATGAAAATTTAGAACCAGCAGACTTTATAGGTACAGCTTACATCACATGAGTTATGTAACAAACATATGTTTCAAAAATAAATCATATAAAATAAAAAGCAAATTAAGTCATTGTCCTTAGCTTTCCATCACGTGCTTCTTGAAGCTGTGTTGTTGCACTCTATGTTTTTTTGTCTGGAATTTCCTCTTTCAGTTTTCTTTTAGCTGCACACATAGCCAGCACATCTCATCCATGCCTTTAAAAACTTTTAGCTCATACACTCCAAATAATTCCTGAGTGATAAAAAGAATCCATTAGTTCTAGATAAATAGCATGCAAGTGAGCACAAATGAAAGTATATGTGAAATATGGGCTGCAGTGGGACAGCTGGTCCGCTCAGGATCTGCACCCCGGGCTGTAGGGGAATCTCTGCTCCAGCGCCTGGAGCAGCTCCTGCCCTCCTTCTGCACTGACCTGGGTGTCTGCAGAGTTGTGTCTCTCACATATTCTCATTCTTCTCTCCAACTGCAGTTGCACAGATTTTTCCTCCCTTTTTAAACATGTTACCCCAGAGGTGCTACCACCATCACTGATGAGCTCGGTCTTGGCCAGCAGAGGGTCCGTTTTGGAGCCGTCTGGCATTTGCTCTGTTGGACATGGGGGAAGCTTCTGGCAGCTTCTCACAGAAGTCATCCCAGTAGCTCCCCACTACCAAAACCTTGCCATGCAAACCCAATACAGTGAAGCAGATGACCTCACCTTCCACACACCTTTACATCTCTGACTACTAGATCGAGAATAGAAAAACTGTGTTTGAAAGAAGTTATAAAATGATGAAAGTAACTGCTGAAGTAATACTAGCATATCTGTGTAGTTATGGAGCAAGTCTGCTTCATCACGGGCTAAAGTATAAAGACTGCTGGCCACTTTTGCATCACTTAAACCAAATGAAAACACCCTAGATTTCTCTAGAAAAATAAGGCAAACTTTCCTAAAAATGCCTCTTTTTTTTTAAATTAGAAAAAGCATCTTACAAGGTCCACATCACTGATGCAAGATTTTGAAAAAAATTTATTTTGTGAAAATCATAGTTATAATGAGACAAAATGGGATGAGGATATTGGTTATTGTTTTGTCCATGTCTAACATAAAACAGCTGGGAAACCAGAGACTAGAAATGTTCAGTAAGCAAAGCAGCTCTTTTCCCAAGTGCCTACGCTTTATCTTGCCATAATCTTATGATTGGCTGTTTCTACTGCTCACTTCAAGATTTTCCACCTCATTATTTAAATTACCAAAAAATAATAAAGATACAGCATCTAGAGTGATCACAAAAAGAGCCAGGTAGTCAGAAGGTAGGTAGTCTTAAAACCCAGATAGATGCACAGGCCACGAGCCTGCATGGAAACTTCAGGAGCCTTTTGTATTACCAGGGCCAGCTCAGACCTCAGCTGCCCAGTTCTCTCTCAGAAAGAACGATTTGGATAGCACAGGTCTCTGTGAAACTGGAAACTTGCCCTTTGAGGACCAGCGGAAGATAGCTGTGGTTTGAGAAGCCAAACAGGCCAACCAGCAGAGTTAGTTCTGCCTCGTTGCATGGACGGTGGGAAAGCTCGAGGTCAACTCAAACTCCAGCCACACTAATAACTAATAAAATCAATGGTATGTGATAAGCTTGCAGCCTGATTTATTTTTCTTAGACTAAATCTGTTAGTCTAAATGTTTACTTGTATGTTCCATGTTAAGGTGTTTTTTTTTTTTTTTATGTATGAGACTGCAAGGTAGATTCTGAAAAATGGAACTCTTATTTGAATGTGGAAAAACTACTTTCCTGCCTGTCTCCCTCCTTCTCTCTCTCCCTCTTTTCGCCCTGAGACCTTCAAAGAAAGCTGCAATCCCAGATCTCAAATGCCCCTATTGTCTATAGAGCATGAAAAACATTGATCTCCGCAAAATTCCTTTCTGTTTGAATCCTCGTTCTGGGGTGAAATTGGAAATAACAGGTTGTGCTCGAGCAGTAGCCGTTCCGCAAGGGACAGCATGCTGTTCATAGGACTCAAAGCTGTTCTCAAGCATAAAAGATAGTTGTATAAAATATTGGTTTCTAAAGTGCCGTGTTTACAATTTTATCACCAGCCCCACCAGGTAATCGGTTTGTTCATGAACTAGTTGACCACTAGATACGAATTCCCATGTAAAGGCACAGTATTATATTTTTATGCCTGGTTCAGTTATAATCAGTGCATAAATAGAAAATGGTTTGAAGTTGCTCACATACAAAGGACTGCTGCAGATTCTGGTAGGCACGTTCTCCATGCACCACACCATGTACAGAAATGTGTTTAGCAATCCCTAGAAGTCAATAGTTAATGTAACCACTCAGTCAAGATAAGAAATATGGAAGTTAAAATAAGCGACTTGAATCACTGTAACAGCAAGAGGAAGCTTGCAGCTCCATACTACACAATGCAAAAGCAGACATAAAAGAGCTGCTCCTTTTTGTTTTCTTTTTCAGCCTGCTGCAATACAGCAAACAAGTCCCCAAATGTCTGTAAATAGCATTTCTCTCATGCTGAGACTGATTTTTCCAGTCATAGAAATATTTGAAGTTTTAAAGGTGAGATAGTTGTAGATGTAGAATCTGGAAAAGTCAAATGAAGAAAGAGAGGACATGGTAACTACAAATGTAGAGAAAACAGTTTATAGTCAAAAGTAATATTCCTGGCATGTGTTTCAGATGTTAGACTGAGAAAGAAACTTTACTGTGTGTATTGTTATCCTCTACTGCTGACATGAAACTTTAGATGCTCAAATAGTCTCCATGTAACCAGATTTTTTCGACTCCTGGATACAGGAACCATAATGTTATCATCAAACTATTCAAATAATTGAATATTGAACTTTGGGGAGAAAAAGATTCTACATCCTATATCTTTCTGTGTTTTCAACATGGTATGTCCTTTTTGGGACAAAAGGCTTGTGTATATGTGTCTGCGTGCAAAAATCTTACCTCTATCATAGTTTTGTTGTGTGGCCTGGTGTAGATCCCATACTTTAGGAGGGACTGAAATCCTGCTCCTGCTACTCAGTGGGAGCCTTGGTCTTCAGTACGTTCAGGACATCACCCTGAGTCTCATATTCTGAAGCTGTGCAATAAAAACATGGATATAACAAGTCTTTGCCTCCTTCACAAGAATACTGGAAGTTGAAGTGTAAGTAGGTTCACTTCAGAAAAATTACTGAGTTCTGTTAATTAACTTCATTTTGTAAATGCATAGAATTCTAAAAAAAAAAAATAAAAAAATCAAAGTATCTTTTTTTCATCATGAGAATTACCTGAACAAAATGAGCCTTTCTGTCTCTACCTCTAGTCACAGTTTTTTTCAGCAGTTAATCCCTACTGATAAGCTAAGTATAGTGTAGCCAGATGGATTAATTACTCTCATAATATATGTACACTGCAATTTTGCACACACTCCTTGAAAAAAAAAAAATACTTTAATGGGGCCTGAGTCAACATCATTTCAGGGACTAACTAAACTATCATTTCAGGGACTAACTAAGCTTAGCTTTTCATTCCTTTTAGGGCTAGTTGAATATTTTGTACTGAGTGTTCTTTATTATTATCATCATCATCATCATGATCATCATCTTCATCATCATCATCATCGTCATCACCATCATCATCATAATCGTTATTTGAAATTACCTGGGTTTTATGAAAAAAGTTGTTGTTTCAAAAGCTAAAAATCTGTTACTGAAACAAATATTTTTTTCCAAAATATTTTTTTTTAAACTTATATATTTATTTATTTATGAGAAGCTGGTGATGAAAATAAATGTTGCAAATACTTTAGTCTATCTAATGGGGTATGTATAGTCATTTATGAACTATGTTCCCAAACCAGAATGCATCTTCAGCAATGCACCAGTAAAAACAAAAGACTGTGGTGAAACATAGAAGAGGAGAGACAAGAATTAATACAAAGAATGGGAATATAAAGATCTAATGAGGAGCTTGCACAATCTGAATGCAAATGTTTGAGGTTTTATCACAGTTAAGGGTGTTTCTCCCTGCTTTTTCTAACCACATTAGCTTATGTGGCTAGTAGTCACGTATACATAGCTTTTTGTTCTGTATTGACAGTAGCTTCTTCTTTGGGTCATACTTCTATAATACGTATTAAAAATCATGGAGTGAACTGTACCTGGGAGAAGGTAAGTATAGCAATTTTCTGTTCTCTTCAGCATGGTGAGTGTCCTGTCTGCTTTAGTGGAACATTTAAAAGGGTATTAAGACAAGAAACTAATGCATTTCATATAAATATTGAGATAGACAAATCAGAAAAAGAAAATGGATATACTACAAAAGTAATTAATAAATTTCTAAGTCCAAGATCACCATGAAGCTAGGATGCTAGGACAGTCGAAGGATATAGCCTTCTGAATATTTTTAACAGTTAAAATTAACCACTCTTCTTCATATTTTCACACTTTAAAAATGTTGGCACATTTCAGGGAAGATAGGAAGCAAGTTGCATAGGACATCTCAGGAAAACTCACAGCAGAGGAATTGTGGGGTTGTTAAAACATAATAAGGAAAATCAGAGCAGGAAAAGAGGATTCCAGAATGAAGAACAATGATAAAAAGGGCCAAATAATACAAGATCATGGTACAATTTTGGGAAAATCTCACTTAGAAAAAATATCTGGAGACATTCAGAAATGTTGGGGAAGTACAATAAAGTACAGATTTCTAAAAAACATGTATGAGAAGCTGTAACACATTGTGGAGAAAAGAGAGGAAGAAAGATTCTATTTTTTCCATTTAGATGAGCATAGCTGCTGTTCGATGGTTCATAAAACATCTAGTACTCAAACTGAGATTACAGGAAAGTGACCTTATAATGTCAGAAAATGAAAAGGATAGGAAACAAAGAAATAGATAATAACAATAAATATTTGGAAATAATTGGCTCCCTCTGTTAATCCTTGCTGTATCATCTACTAATATTTTTTCTCATCCACGTTTCAACAACTCTTACAATCTCCTTCCCAAAAGTCTACATTTTATGTTTTAAAATACATGCATTTTTCTGATATTCGCTCTCTTTTTAACATTTAATTTAACCTCAACTTTCCGTTGTACTTTTGTAGATTGTGTTCAAAATTTCTCCTTCCTACTTACTGTCTTCTTTTCAAAATCTTAGGATTTTTTTGTTATACCCCTGTGTCAGTGATTGATTGAAACTTTTTGAAGAAAGTTAGCAAAAGTTCCTCCTGATGATAGGTGTGAGAAACAGTTATGGTGGTGTTTGTAGCAAGATATTGCAGCAAAACAAACCATCGCCCAAACATGAGTTTGATCAGAAACAGATCTGTGTCATGCTATATTGATATTCATTGCAAAGGCAAGGAGCTAGTCCTATTTGGCTTGGTTTCCCAAAGGTATATAGAGAACCTGAACAAAGTGGGAGTGGGACACAGAAAAAACCCAGAAGGACCATTTTGATTGGAATGTGGCAGAAAAAAGGTTGAGAGCTCTGGAAAAAGAAATTTCTCCCGGTTTCATTCCCATTGTTTTTAGTGTCATGAGGGAAATGTGACTTCGCAGTTTCTCCTTATAAAACTGCCTGTAAAATTAAAATACTGGCTAACTATTCAGGTTAGAAATAGGAACATTTCTCTTAGTCACTGCTTTTTTAGGACACAACAATCCAATTATTTTCATATTTATTGCCTTACGCTTTAGTTTCTCCACTGCCTTGCCTAGTGTTCTCTAAACACTTCATAGATTTCTGGCATTTCTTGGTGCCCACTGCCTCAGAATTCACCTCAGTGATCCCACTTACCATTTACAGAGAGTATCAGCTTCTGGATATGATGCTACATATGGAGTCTGAAACCCCAGTTATTATTGTGTCAAATTTATGGTGTATGGCTGTCCTTATATTTCATTCAATATTATTGTTTTCTAGCTACAGTGGGTCAATTTGAGAAAGACATCCATTTGGAAAGTAATATTCGTATTTTAGTATACACTCCCCTATTTTCAAAAGTTTGCGTTTGTGATATATACTAGTGAACCTTACTAGTGGTAAATGTCAAAAGGAATATTGACTTTTAGCAAAAGGACAGTAAATATAGCTCTTTCATTTTCAAAAGGAAATTTCATTTTGTTTTTTGATATCACTTCCATGAAGATGACTTTGGACTCTTCTCATCTGCTTAAATTTGATTTGCTGAACTGAGCTCTTTATTTTGTATCTTTTCCTTCCCTAGATCTCATATCTTGCTACTAACTTATCTCCTTTTAGAAATATCTTCAAATTTATGTTCTGGTATTATGAATAGCACTTTCATAAAATAATCTTCGAGTCATAATTGGGCTACTCTCAGGAATTAACCCTGCTGACACTTTTTTTGTAGATCCGATTCTCAGATACAAAGGCCAAAGGGGACTGTTGCATCACCTAGCTTGATCTCCAGTACCACACAGGACATTTTACTCAGCTACACTACCTGAAGCCCACTAGCTTGCTCCTAAATTTGGTTGTATTTCTTCTAAAGTCTGTATTGATTTGGGGCATGAAGAGATGGGGAATTCAACCTTTGCCTTAGTATCTTTGCAAACGTTAAGCATGTTCCTTTTGAAATGTATTTTATTTGGATTTCCCTTGCTCATCTTTTAGCCATTGGTTCTTATAATGATCTCCTCTGCTTGCTAAAAATGTCCTTTGTGTACAGTAAACTCAGAAAAATATGTCTTGGTAGGCTAAATCTGTGTAGCTCTTTAAGACTAAATGTAAAGGATCATCCTCAGACTTCTGATCATTTTTTTGGCTCCATTTTTCATTCCCTTTCCCACTGTTCTGAGCTCTTTTTTTAAGCAAAAAGTAAGCAGTTCAAATTTTGGTTCCAGGTAAGTACACATTTACTGCTAAATTGCCATTAGCTACACTAAATCAATGTGGTTTTGTGCTAAAATTTGTCACATATTCCTACTTATTTTTACCTTATATTCACAGAAGATCTTTGGATAGTTAGTTTTTGGGTGTTCCTGTCCAAGATGATTTCAATTCAGATTGCAAGAATTAATAATACAATCTCTCTATCATTGTTTCATCCCATTTGTGTTTTCTGCTACCTAGCCATTATCTCTTGCATTACAATTTAAGTTCTTAAATTCTGAGTTGGTACAGCACTTTGCAAAAATTAAGTTCATGATGAGGGTTCCTCCATAATACAGTAATATGTGAAGTATATGTAATAGAACATCTTCAACATGCAGGGTATATACTTTACATTGACTGTTACCGATTTGGCAATTCTGTTGAACAGCTGCAGCCAGAGGCCAGATATGCCAGATGAGAGGGAAAGAATCTCAGCTGGTGCAAATAATGACAGCTTCATTGTCCATAAGAGAGCCAGGACAGTGGAGCAACTGACTGCAAGAACCCAAATCCCTGAATTATTCTGGTCTCAGGAGCTTCAAGTCTCTGTGAAAGGACAATATTGTTATTCCTGAATGACAGTGTCAGGTGGATCCAATTTGGTCCAATCAGGCTAGGAGATGTGTTACAGACTCTTTGAAATTAAGGTCATGGACAGAAAGATTGTGTTGACAAGACCTGAGGAACGAGATTTGGGTATAAATAAATGATATTATTTTTACTTATAAATGACAGATATTTCCTGCAAATAGGCAAGTGCAGGTTCTTGATGAATTTACTTTATTTAGAGTTTTGTGGGAACAGAGATTTTCTGCAATAGATTGTTCTTAATTTTTCATCCTCTGGTTTTTATTTTATTTATTTATTTAATACATAGAGCCTCTTATTTTACTAGGAAACTAGTCTTGCAATATGACAGTTGTGTCACCTTTTATTTCACTGTTTACTTCTCTGATTCCTCTGATATTTCCACTGTTTCCTGTGACTGGATGAATTATTTAGCCAGGTCTCTTCTTACAAAAAAATTGTATTGCATTGACTCTTGATGTTTTGTTATTGGTTAACCCAAGTAGTCTTTCTTCTTTTTTTATGAATAGCTATAGTTGCAAAAATCTTCCTTTCTTTTGATTGTACTTCCCTCTATTACTGTTGTTTACAACGATTTCCTGTGGGCTGTGTCTTGCAGGAGCCCCAACACGTATATTGGACAGTACATTACAAAGAATAACAGTGTTGGAGAATGCCGAGGAGAGAAGATCAAGACAGAGAAAAAATGTTTCTTGTTTTTTGTTTTTACTGCAAAGTCTTAATATGTATTATGTGTTTAGAAAGCTTAAATCAGCAAATATTTTTATGGAATCAAAATGGAATCTTATCTGAATCATACTAAACATCTGCACACAGCACTTCTCAGCTCTGTGTTGCTCACTAAAAGCAAGCAATTTACAATTATATCTTCACGTAGTTGAATATTCCACCTTACCTATTAGCGTACTTGTGGTGGCTTGGGCAACTGGCTGCCAAGCATCTACCCAACTGCTCTTTCACCCCTCTTCCTCAACAGGACAGGGGAAGAAAATAAAAGGGAAGGGCTTACGGGTCAAGATGAAGACAGGGACACCACTTACCAATTACCTTCACGGGCAAAAGAGACTTGAATTTGGGAAAATTAATTTATTTTCATGCCAATTAAAATAGACATGGATAATCAGAAACAAAGACAGACTAAAACAACACCTTCCTCCTACCTTCTTTCTTCCCAAATGCTCAACTATACTCCTTTATTGCCAACTCCTCCACCTCCACCTCCTCCACCCTGTTTAGCAGAGGGATAGGGAATGGGAGTTTATCAAGATTACCTAGTTAATATTATGGGGCTTTTTTTGCTTTTCTTCTTCTGCAGCCTTTTTAACCTCATATTCTTATGCCAAGGAATGTTTTATGTGGAAGCTTTAAGAACTTTTGTGGACAAATCACAGCCACTTTGTACATTAAGCAAAGCAGACCATGAAACTATTCCGTCACTTTAGGTATCTCAGCAGCCTCTACAGGTCACTCCCTGCTTTGCCCACATCTTATTGCCTCACCAACACAATCAGTATAAGGGATCATGCCCATCACAAAAGCAATTTCATGAAAGAAGAACCTTTCTACAAAAGGAAGTAGCTGCTTTCCTGATATTGGTTCTGAGCTACCATCACAAGGGTAGCTGGGATTCCACAGAGCATGCATAGGTCTTTTGAATGCCTTCATGTAGAAGATAAAAGAACAATTAATTGCATTCTAAAGTAGTTTTGTCTCTGGTTCACTACAGACCTGGCTTCTAAAGTACTAACTTTAATGACACAAAGTGACAAGATATCATGTTCAACCTTGAACCTCACTTCAGAGCTGCTTCTGAACTTCATACTACCATTTTGAGCACATAGATTGCCCTCTGAACATGTGATAGGCCAGACTGGGTTTCCAGTGCCTCCATTTACTAGAATATTAATATTATGTCATGTTAGAACAGGTTGAGTCCTCATTTCAGCTAGCACAGTGTTAATCGTGACTGAGTAATCAGTACAGAGGGAGGAGATGCATACCTAGCATGAGACAGCCAGTTGAGATTAAATACTATGGAACCTACAGGGTTAATTGCAATCAGCTCTCATCTTGACAGTAAATCAACTTGTTCCTGTTGACACTGATTTCAAAAGTCTGATAATTAACATGGCTCCCTTTTTTTCCCTGTAACCTACTTTTTTAGTGAAAACATTTCCAAATAGAAGCTAGAGGTTGTGACAAAGAGTTCTTAGGAAATTGGCCACTGGATTAAAATTCACCTTTATGTAAATAAACCTAATCCTGGGAGAATTACATTTTGTATCTAAGTGTATTGCTTTTTTTCACCAGAGCATTATTGAAGGTCTAGCATTTAGACAGCAAGGAGCTTTCTGTTTTGACTGACTTAGCTGAGACTACTTGTATCTGTGACAGGTACGCTGCTGTGAGACGGAAGAGAAGCTGTCAACCAAATGTATAGTCAGGATGGAAGAGTACCTATATTCTGTTTTGTTTGCTATGATGGGCTTAAGGGGGCAAAATCCTTCATGTCCAAGCCCTGCCTTCTCTGCACATCTGACACATATGCCATTTCACTGAATAGATAACAGAAAACACGCTTTTTCTGGTAGCATTTGTTGCACCATAGGCACAGTGCTCGTTTGAGAGCAAGACAAATAGCTGTGTGGACATGTGCTGTTAGGAAAATGGCTTTCAGTCAAAGTCAAGAAGATGGATTAATTTGGGGAACATTTCATGAACCACTTCTATTTGAAGTCAGAATTGTGAACAAATGCTACTGGAATGTGATACAAATACCACGTGTTTACACAATAATATACCTGACCCAACCAGCTCTTCTAGGGTCCGTGTTTGCCCCCAATCCACATGAGAACAGCTATAGTCCCACCACAGGAACTGTGGCCTCCACTGTTCCTGGAAGCCACATAAATCTGAATCTGGCCTTTGCTTAGAGCAAACTGTCCCTAGTGTAAGGGAGATAAATCTACCCTGAAAATGTCCATATGTCCGGAATCAGATGTGAAAGTGTATCTGAGTTTTGTTATCTCTGTAGCTCAAAGCACTTCACAAATGCTAGTCATATACCATTTGGCTTGTAAGGTTCAGGGGGTTGTTTTATTGGTTTTTGTTGTTGTTGTTGTCGTTTCGTTGGGGTTTTTTTGTTTTTTGTTTTTTTTTAGTATTTTGTAATACAAAGTGAAGTAATAATACAAAACAAACAAACACAAAAAGGCATGAAAAGTTTCAGTCAATTCATATTAAAAAAAAAAAGTTGAAAAATATCCATAATGCATTTATACAAGAACATCCACAATATTTCCCACTGTGTTTATTGAGTTGCCTCCTTATTATAATTATCTGGTTGTTTCTAGCAGGGACCCATGGGAAGGAGGAACAAAGCTCCCCATTGGTAAATATTTTTCAGATTAGTAAAATCTCAGCATTCCTTGGTGTGACTGCCAGCATTTATTTTAAATCAACCTGTTACTTTCACCATTACAACACATATTAGTAGATATGAGTAACAGAGACTGACTTGTCAGGGATGACTAAATGGATGGATGGAATTCAAAGGAAGCTTGAATAACCACTGCACAGGCAACATTTACACGTCTATATTTCAGAGGTCTGACTGAAATCCTACATTCAGGTGAATAATAAATAAAAGTATTTGTTCTTTTGGCAGTTGCTGGTGGCTCCATTTTATTATTTTCATGGTGGATGACTAAAAAGTAGAAAGTGTGGCAGCAGGACATTGTTACAATAGGTGAACATCTGAAAATTTACAGCTTTAGCTAGGTATCCGTAAGTTTCTTCCTTGTCCAGTTAAAGGTTTACCCTTTGGTATTTACTAAAATTTGGATGAAAGTTTCACATGAACTGGCTCTTTCAGGATTTCTATACAGTATTTTCCGCTCTCAGGCTGCAAAGACACAGAGAACAGTAAAGTATAATAAAAACAAGAGGGAGACTAGAAATAGCTATATAAAAGCTATATAAACTCAATCATTTTAATGGACATTAAGCAATAATAAAAATAATAAACAGCATCAAAATGCCTTCTTTCTGTCCTTTGTCCTCTACAAATCCTTGGAATTCCTTTTTTCTTAATTCTTTGTCTCACACTTCTTTTGCTTTCCAGTGCTCAGTAGTGTATGTTTCTTTTGACCTTTACTTGTAAAGATAGGGCAATGTTTTTAATCAGGTGTTTACAGTCAGGCACCTAAATCTATATTAAGTATCTAAATAAAGCTTGCATTTTAAATGAGCCAAGCATTAAGTCAATAGCCGTTGTGGTCTCTCACTATGACTGCAATATAGTCCAGTGGCCAGTGCTCTACCCACAAGCTGGAAAACATTCCCAGTCAATTTGGTGTGATTCTTACCTTCACTATGCAGCGTAGTCTTTATGTTAAATAAAATTCTGCTCTGACGCTGTACCTTTGCCATAAGACGGGAGCATTCATGGCTGATGCAAGTTAGCAGATAACTACACATTTCACAGACATCTGTGTGTTTTGTGGTTACTCTTGCTGTCACAAAACTATTTGAAATCTTATAATTCTGTTGTGTTCATTGTATGATTAAAAAAATGGCTATACAAGAAGGAGAAAAACACTATGTTATTTTCCTTTGTTAGGGAAATAGCATGTTACTGGATGGGTGCTCCGCTTCTGCCGAGAGTGTTCGTTCATCTCTGGGAGATGATCCTCATACTACCTGTCTCCCAGCTGTCAGTTCGGGATTCAGGCAGGAGCTTGCAGGGCTGTGTGTGGTGATGTGCGTTGGCTGGAGGGATGGATGTCTGCAGGAGCTGGGGAGGAACCAGATGACTGACAGCGACTCAGGCTAGACGCGGCGTGGAGGGGGTAGGTACAGAAAAAGAGCTAATCCTGCAGAGGGAGTTGAAGGTTTTTTTGAGGGAGGGTGAGGGAGGTAGAGAGTATCTGAGGGATTTGCTCTTCAGAGAATTTAAGGTTACTTCTGCACCTCTCTGCAACTCAAGGAGCCTGAGAGCCAGTCAGCACATCAGCCTTCATCAGTTATGCCAGCACAATGGAGGTGATACAGTTATGCTAGTGTAGCAACCCATGCGAACACTGTTATTTCAGAATTAATACTTGGGGTTTTTTTCCAGTTTAGCTTAAATATTATGTAAAGCTGAGCCATGGTGGGTTGGTTTGTTTGTTTGTTTGGGGGTTTGTTTGATTTTTTTGTTTTGTTTTGTTTGGGGTTTTTTGTTGTGGTTTCTTTTTTTTTTTTTTTAGGAAAAAGAAAAAAAGGCATTTCTGCTAGTAGAATAAACCACACAGGAATTTAATTTTATGTAACTAAAGTTGTTTAATTCAGCCCTTGCTGTGTCCTGGTGTATTTCCAGCATGTGCACAGCTTTGACTGTACTGTTTTCCTTGAAGTGAGGTTACTATTAGCTAGAAATGGAGACCTGCTGGAGATAAACAGCAGTAAAACCAATTGCAGATGAGCTCAGCTTAAAACGAGAGCTACGGTCTCTCAGTTGATACCAAAAGACAGCTTGAAAGGCTAATATATCATGCAAATGGTGGACCAGAATCATTTAAGCATAGATGGTCTGTGGGCTGTGCAGAAGGAGTGAATCTTTCCGCATTCAGCTGCGCGTTTGTGTGTGCGTGTCTCGCCGCCTCCACCCGCTCCTCTCCCTCTGTCTCTCCCAGACAGGCAGAGACACCAGCTCCTTCCTTTGTGCTGCCAGTCAGGTCCTCCCTCTGCAGTCTTATACAGCAAGAAGATTTATAATAGCTGCATGCAATGCCTGTGTCTCAAAGAGACAGTATCACGCCATGTGGAGGATTTTCATATGGGGTTTAACTTTGCTCCACTGAATTGGAAAGGTACATTTTAAAAAAATCTGAATTATTTTAAACAATTCCTGTGACTTTTATCTCCTGCTCAATTCTGACCTCCAAATACTAGCGTCTTTAAATCACAATCTGTTGTCACAGTACTGTAATGGCTGTGATGTCTTAATTGAAAACATGGGGATGTAAGGAATTCGAAAGTATAATTAGGGCACATTTCAATGTGAAGCTGTGAGTGCTGTTCTGTAAGATGGGCATCTGATATTTCTGACATACTGTATCAGAAATATAAGATTCAAACTAGAAAATGAAAATACAGCACACATGCAATGCAACTGTACCATATGTTAAGAAATGTGCACCTCATCAACAGCAGGCTAATTAGCTAGAGAAAACTGAACGATGATGCTAGAAATAAAAAGGATCATGAAATCTCAAGGCAGACTTGTGTAGGAGATCCACCTGGCAGCAACTTGCCAGGTTTATCAAATTAAATGAAATCAAAGGAAAATTATAGGCGGGAAATAATGAACTTAACAGCACTACTTCCCTTTGTTTTAAGCTCTCAGTTGCCTGCTTCTTACCTCCCTCTCTAGTGGCATGTATTATAATTAATGATGAGTGAAGCATCAGTGTCAGAGAAACTCAAAAGCTCAGAAATTTTCCCTAGGCCTGCGGAAAATCTCTATCAAAATTTGACAATTTTTTGGGATATCTCTCTTTCCATTCAGTAGTAGGAGTACAAAATTAAAATAGACTTCCTTTTGGCATTTCACTTCTTAGCCTCCCTGTTTCCCAAATATGAATGCACAAAGTTGAATTATTTTATTTCAAGAAATCCCTAAAAGGGTTGACCCCTGTCAGTGTCTGGGTTCGATATTAGTAACAGTTTCTCTCTGCAGAGGAATCTACAATCTGAAAATCTAAAACCTTGATTAAAGAGTTGGGAATGGAAACAGTTGCGCTAAGAAGTAAAACATTACACAGTGGGCCAGGGCAGGGAAGAGCCTGTATCTAATTCTTCTGACTCAAATACATGCACTAGATGACAATCAGTTGTGTTTCCTTCTTCTACCTTGTTTTCTCTCATCCCATAAAGAACGTATCTAATCATATTGCTCAGGATTTGCCTTAGATCTTCTCTTCGCATGGCTCAATGAACTCCAGAAGAGTGTTCACTGTATTCACTTCCTGTTGGTTTTCAGCAGCAGGAGGTCCTAGACATGCTTACTCTTCTATTTAGAGAAACATAATTAAGAAGACCTACTTCCACTATTCAGTCAGTCCTGAAATACTTCCTCTGATTTTCCTCAAATGTTAGCATGTCCAACCAGAACCACTCTCATTGCATTGTTCTTGAGCTCTACTCATATCCAGTATTTTCAGTATAATGCTTGCTTTTGCTCCTCCTGATTACCAGAGCCTTTGTCTTCCAGCTTCTACAGCTGATCCATTGGTAGTTTTGGCTGATGGACTCTGCAAACAGGCTGACATAGAAGATTCCTGTCCCAACAGCATGTTAAGTTGATATGCTGACAGCTATTTAATCTGTAACACTAACTGTATTGGTTCTAGTGTGCTAGGAATTCTATGTTTACCCA
Source organism: Caloenas nicobarica (assembly GCF_036013445.1). Taxonomy (NCBI): domain Eukaryota; kingdom Metazoa; phylum Chordata; class Aves; order Columbiformes; family Columbidae; genus Caloenas; species Caloenas nicobarica. The sequence goes on along the minus strand of NC_088247.1, from coordinate 19,842,262 downwards.
GACTGAAGGAATATCAGCAAAGTCCCATGGCATCAGGGAACTCAGCCAACTCCCTTGCTACTATACAATTGTTTGTTATTCTTTAAAGAAGCTTAGAGCTGATCAACAGAAAGACTTCCACAGAATGAGCTTAAAGCTTGGCACCCTACAGAAATTGTTCATAACTCTGTGGTCTACTTTTAGCATAGGACATAGCTTTCTTCAGTGCTAATGAAATCTGTAGTATTCGAACTATTCACATGAAATCTTTTCTGCAAAGGACTCGTATACAACAGGTAAATTTATGCACACTGTTTACATGTGAAACTAAACCTCAACGTTTCTTAAGTTGACATATATGTCATCATGGTTAGATGTATTTTTTTATCTAGAAAACAGTATCTGTAGAGTTATTTTCCATTATTTCTGGTCCTCTGAGGTTTACACTGCCTGCAAACACCACAACTTTTGAGATCTTTTTGGTACAAGATTCAGAGAGTGTCTAATTGAAATCTGTGCAGAAGAGGTGACTGTATGCAACATCTTACCTGAGAAGAACACAACATAGAAAACAATGAGATGAGGCAGAGGCTGTACAGAAGGCTTCATCATGCACATAGCTGTACAAATACAGAGATGCTATGTTTGTGCGTGTGTCTGCATTAAGCCTATATAGCTACAATGCTAAGTAAACAGGGCTTGAACTCCAGCACTGGACCACTGGTTTTCTGCACTGCTTGACTGCTAAGAGACGTCATTCTGCTCAGTTTGGCAGGTGCTGACTAGCACCCTGCACGACAATGCCCAGGCACAGGGATAGCATTTGCCAGGAATCATTCCCAATACTCAGCATCACTGTCTCTGAAGGTTTTGCAGCCTGACACACTCCAGCATTCCCCCCATGTCACACACCAGAGCATGCTGCACATTCTCTCCATTTCATACTAGAAAAGCCACCCTGATAAAACTCTGTAATATGACCCTCATGTCATTTCAGACACTTTGTCCCCTTGAGGGGACACTCAAGGCCAAGTGTTATGTAGTATGTCTGCAGCCACTCTGTGCCATTTAGCCTTAGGGCCAGAAAACAGTCCTTAGCCCTGTTTTATTTAGTGACATATAAAGCCAACAAGAGGTTCTGAGTTAAAGTTAAGGAACACTGAATGAGTGCAGTGTTGAGCCAGGAGAAAGAAAGAAGACTAAGACGAATGGCATATGTCTCATGTATTTGTCAGCAAGGTTAAAAAAAAAGGTACAGACCATACGAGAGACAAATGTTTGCTTCCCTTTGTGCCTTAGAGCACCAAAATATCTCAGTGGGATCAACAGAGTTTTTCTACAGACTTGTCATACCACAAAAAAATGCTTAATCTCCAGAGAAATCACAAACAGGCAGCTAATGCTCAGTTGACTAGGTGAATATTCATGTTGATGAACAGAAGGGTAGTCACAGAGACAGAACAAAGACCTTCCTCTGCAGTTGATGGTGTTGAATGAAACTAGCACGCTTCCTGTTTCCATGTCAGAGATAAAGCTTGTGTTCAAAAAGGGGAAAGAAAACAAGCAAACAAACAATCAAACAAAACACACCACGACTTTAAAACTCATCACACGGGAAGCCAGGATTCAGTCATTACATTTAAATAGATCCAGAGATAAGACTATCAGTGATGCCCACAACCCACATTATGTGAGATTTGGAAATTCTTAGCTAGGTTTAGTCTCAACCAGAGAATGTGAGCTGCATTTTGCACCAACAACAGAAACACCGGGAATGCATATAGTTCTAGAAATTCTACATAAGAACAATATCTCTACTGACTCAGGATACATGTGATAAGCGATGCTACAGTGGTTGCAAACATGGGTTGTAAAAGAAATGAAACTGTCCAACAAGAAGCCAGCAGCCCATCAAGCTAAGCTATCAAGACTGGAAGCCCAGTGAGGGTTTAGCTAATTCTATTCAGCAAACATTGTCCTGGTAATGACTGATGTAGACACAAGAATTTATGCCAGATACCATCTAGGAGTGTCCCGGAGAGCTTGCTTCCAGCCATGGTGCCCATCCAATGAATATGAAATTTCTTATAAGAACCAACATCATAGGTTCCAAAGACTTCCTTGAGTGTTTCAAAAAGAGTTTGTCCACTTCCTCACACTGGTCAGGTGGTCATTAACACACTCTCCACGATGTCACCCTCAGTGGCCTCGCTGATTCTCACAAGTTCTCACACAGCTCCATACATTTGAGCTGATCCCTCAGATAGACAGAAGCGCTCCTTGCCTTCTCTATGTGTCTGTCTTGAAGATCTTGTGTCAATCTATCCTCCCGCTCCATTCACTCGAGCTACCCTGTCATGCCTCATTGCATTGATCACAGGTCCTGTCACATTATTTACTTAAGAGTGAAGCTAAAGTTTCGCTTCATAAATGAGTTATCATGCTGGAATCAGAACAAAACCACTTTTACAGGGAAGGCTAAAGCTACATGATTCCATAAGTTAAAGTACTACTGCAGTTATTACTGAGACTGAAAATATTGCACACTAAATGTCCCTACTAATAAACAAGCAGTGGTATCTAAAACAAGTAAATCAGGATGGTAGCAATTGACAGAGAGTTCTGCAAGATTTGATTAAAAAAGTAAAATCTCTCCTCTGAATCATTCATGAAAAATCAAAAGTTTTAAAAAATTCTAAGCAATATTTAAAGCACATTTGCTAGTAAAATTCTGTTAAAATAATGTCTATGGCCACACAAGTATTAAACTTAAGGTAAGATCCTACTACCATCAGATAGGTTGAAGTATTTATATGACAACTGGCATGCTGCTTAAGTATTTTGTAATAAATTACTGAGGGCTACAGGAACAAGGTACCTAGAGAACCAAGTCCACTTGGTCTTGCAAGATTAAGCAATAAGATCCATTAAATACTATCCAAAGGCAGGTTAGTCAGTACTGTTACCATGAAGGGAAAAAAGATATAGAAAACTTATATCCAAGGGAAAAATAGTGTCCTGAATACTTTGCCCATAGTGTTTTGCCAAGCAGTAAAATGTGACAAAGAAGGACAAAACTGCAAAGGCATTCTCTAAAATACACCAAGTAGGTGTTGTTGTGACTTCATTGTGAAATAATTTTTAAAAAGACAGTGAGAAACTCTTTTTATTCTATTATGAAAATGAATATATCAGAGATACAGAAATGTGCCAGCTTAGTGTACCAGCTTGCAAGAAGGTCATGCAGCCAGTAAGAAGGGGATTACAGGCCTAAACCTTAGACTAACTATCATAAGCTCCTGACTTAGCCAGAGGAGACTCAGATATTTAACAGATTTGCAGTAAAATTAATTGAGAAAGTCGTATTGAGGCTATTGGTGTAAGGTAGGATGTAAAATGGGAAAACGAATACGCACTCGTTTCATTTTCTTTTGGGTTCCGTGAGTAGATTAGCATAGCTTACACATAGCTATATGTTTAGCTGTAATGACAAATATTGCCTAACAGAGGAGTGTTTCTCAGTTAGCACAGCCTCTTTCCCAAATGGTAGGGTTTAGAAATAATGAAGCATTGGCTAAAGAATTCAGATTCACTAATATTGCAGGAAGAAGAATACTACAAAAAAGTGTTCCTGATCCTGGATCTTCCAAGGATAGACTGACAGACTGGTTATCTAATCAATGGACTGACTAATCAGTAAGGGTAACCACTTAACAGAGACTCTTGTTTTCTAGATCACACTGTTGTTCTCTTGTACAAATTCTCTGCCTTTACAGCTGGTCAGTTACATTGTCTCTCCTGAAGGCAAAAGGTTCTCAGTACATAATTAAAGGTGAAGTATGATAATAGACTTCAAATACATGAAAAGCTGACACAAAGAGGAAAGGAGCAATTTGTTCTCTGTATTGTCAGTAGATTAGGCTGAGAAGTAATGGACTTAGATTACAGCAAAGTTAGGCATTAGGAAACAAATTCCAGCGCTAAGGACAGAGACACCCTGGAAGATAATCGCACAGGAGATTGTAAAGACTCCCTCACTGGAGGTTTTTTAGAATAAACATCAGTCAGAATGATATAAGCATACTTGAGTTTGCATTAGAGTGGAGACATCGAAGAAATGGCCTCTTGAGGTCCCTTCCAGGCCTGTGATTCTATTATTCAAAGCCTGATTCAAAGAGTTACAGTCTTTAATGTGTTTCAAATGGAATTACATCTCATTCACATGTTTGTGAAATATTCAAATCAAACATGAGACTCATTAAAACCTGAAAACCGGAATGGGCACACTAAATTAATCTCTCAAGTAATTCTTTGGCCTCTTATATTTCTCCTTTTGGTTTATTCCTGCCACCGTGCTTGAGAAAACTACAACCTGATGACAAATACAGGGATAGCTGGCAGTGACTCAAACTGATCCAGCTGTGTTCGTGCTTGACTTACCTTTTCTTAAGCAGTTTTGTCTCATTTTTGACCAGTCATTAAGCTCATTGACCAGTCTTTAGACACAAGTAAGTGACAGGCTTAAAGTTCATAAGTCATACAGAAAGTCTGTGTACAACTGAAATGTATTGCTTACTTATAGTGGCAGTGGTTTTTTGTACGACAGCTGGCTCGATCTCTGAACAGAGCATGTACTGACACCCAGCATATTGCATCTGAAAGCTGGAATTTGAATAGATTCTGCCAAGTAATGAAATATTATAAACAGGACACTTCCTAAACAAAGATTCACTACTACTTTCTTCCTGGCCCTAAGACATAATCCCTTTCTTCCTGTTTCCATCTCTTAATCGGTAAAATGCTCCTCAAGATTCGTCTGTAGCAGTCATGATCGACTTCTCAGCTGAAGTCAGCAGGAGGGAGGCAAGCTTCTTCCTCACCGTTAGGTAACACTGTAATCAATAGGAATCCTCTGCCCTCTTAACAATCAGGAGGCTTTTCTAAGAAAAAAAAAAAAAATAACCATCCAGATCAAATTGAAAGGAAATGCATAAGCTCTTTCCAGGTCAGTTAAGCAGAGTGAGTCCTTCACCTTTTAGCATACCATAAAGAAGCCCCTCTCTGTCTATTGTTGCTGTACTGTAGATAACCTCCTGTTGTTCTAATGCAGATTTATTTAATTTTAAATTTTAATGTATTTCACTGAAACAAAATGCCACCAAAGGAGGAGCAACAAGACAACTTTTTAAAAAAGTCTAAATAGAAAAGAATTTTCAACTTGTTAATAATGAAAAATAATCACCTACATTTAAGGCATTATGAAATAAATCCTGTCATATTGAAATCAGATGTTTAGTATAATGCTCCATGCTATAGAACTTCCAGATCTCACATATTATTGATCCTGTTTTTATGAACAGCAGAATAAGTCAGACAGACCTCAATTAACAGCAATGAACTTGCACCTTGATTACAGTCAGTGAATTTATACCAGAAAAAAATCAGGAAATTCACAATAAGGACAAACACAGTTACACAAAGAATGGTGATAAAAATGCCAGCCTGTGAAGGTCTAAGTATGAACTTAGCAGGAATGTGAGCACTCTAGCTAACTTCAGTTAAACTATTCAGAGACATCAAGATTCAGAGTATTGTATTAACTCAAATCTAAATCAGAAAAGTAGGTTAAGACGAAGTGAAATATCAGATTCGAAGAAAATATTTTAAAGAAACAGATTAGATGAGACTAAACAGAAAATCCCATATTTTCCAGTTCTACTATCTGTTGTAAGAAACATACATTACTGAAATACTGTGGATAAAATAGAGAATAAAGAATAGAGAATGAAGAATAAAATAGAGAATAAGAAAAAAATTGATCTCCCAGAAAGAGAGAGGAACAGCATTGTAGAAAAGATAAAAGATCTAACATATTTTATAATTAAAGAATCTTCACTGGAAAGTGTAAAATACGTTTTTCCTAGAAGGCGTCCACCATTAAGTGCATAAGGACTTCTGAATTCTGTTTAGCATTCTGCAAATAAGTCTTTTCAGTCAATAAACTAGGGTTGGCTTCAGGCCATTTTTTAAAAAAAAATTTTTAAAAAGTGTGGCCAATAGTCCAGTCTAGAGTAGATTCCCTCTTTTATCAGTAGACGTAAATCAGCACTTCCAGAGGGTAGTATATCCCCCTTTCTCAAACTCCTTTCTTAGGCACCTCTAAAGACCAATTTGTCCCATCTTAGGTCTCTCCATTACTTGCTGAAGAAGTGTAGAAAATTAGCTCAACCAAGATATCTATACTACTACTAAAGGAAAGCTTTATCTAAAGTCTTTCTATAGACACAGCCTTGTGAGTTTCCACATCAATAGCATATAATTGATTTTCAGGTAATTAATAAATACACTAAATCTTTGAGGTAAAAGAAAAGTTGGATTTCCATCAGCAACATTCTTCTGGACTCAAATTTATGACTGTCTCATTGCAGTGAGGTTTATTCATTATGCTGGTACACCTTTGCAAAGGCAATATGCTAACTAATAGGCATGCTCCAGTAATTGAACATGAAGGAAATGATGAACTTAAATTAGTTCTACAGTATTTCAATGGATTTCCTGTTAGAAAACAGGAAAATATCATCTCTTCCAAGTAACGCCATGGTACTGATTCCCGTGGTATGAAGCCCTTCCCTGCTGAAGGACTCACCGCACCATGTGCACAGCCATGTTTTTATTTGCTTTTGGGAACAGCTGAAAAGAAAAAACAGTGTGATTTTAAGTTTTCCAGTATTAAAAGTCTGTAAAAATCTGTTCTTTGCTTGAAGTCTGTAAGGAACTACAAACAATTCCATATGTTCCTTTATTTTGTGCTGCTTTTGTGCTCTTTATTTTGCAGTGTACAAAGTCACCCCTGGAATCCAGTGACAAACCTTGATTAACTATGCTTAATCTTTTTTCTACAGAAAAATTAAACTAAGTGTTCAAAAACCAAGATAATAAAATTTTATCATTCCATCACTCTGATTTTATTAAATATGCTCATCTTATTTGCAAAGTTAGTCTATCCAGTTTGGCATCTTCATGACAAGACAGAATGTATAAGGAAAAATTTGTTTGGAAACATATGTTTACATATGCTATCTGCAGTGGCAATCTTACTGACAGACATTTGTCACTGATCATTCTGTTGTGGTACAGTACAATTGGTATGCTTTTCCTCCTTGTTACTGGAAGGTAAATGAGAAAATAGATGACTGTAGAAAAGTCTTTAACTTGTTATCTACTACCATTCATCTCTAAATCAGCTCTAAATACAGGGATTCTGCCCAATACCTGTGAAGCCCTTCGTTTCTTATCACAAGAACAGAAATATTTCATGAATTCAAAAGGCGGCAAATTCATACTGATAAAACAAGATACTCTCTCACTCTGTAACAAGGCTTTAATTTTCATCAGTGTGACAGAATGGTGTTGAACATTATGGTTGAACAAGTTTTAGAGGGTAGTTAGATGTTCATATGCCTAGCAGAAAAGAAAAAAACAAACAAAACCAGCACCTCCCCTTCCCCCAGGTCTGTAGTTAGTGGGGTTCCCCAGGGGTCAGTGTTAGGTCCAGTCCTGTTTAACCTGTTCATCAATGACTTGGATGAAGAGACTGAGTGCACCCTCAGCAAGTTTGCTGATGATAGCAAAATGGGAGAAGTGGCTGACACACCAGAAGGCTGTGCTGCCATTTGGTGAGACCTGGACAGGTTGTAGGACTGGGCAGAGAAGAACCTGATAAAATTTAACAAGGGCAAGTGTAGGGTCCTGCACCTGGAGAGGAATAGCCCCACGCACCAGTGCAGGTTAGGGGCAGACCTGGTGGAAAGCAGCACTGCAGAGAAGGACTTGGGGGTTCTGGTCGACAACAGGTTGACCATGAGTCAACAATGTGCTCTTGTGGCCAAGAAGGTCAATGGTATCCTGGGGTGCATTAAAAAGAGCCCAACCAGCAGGTCGAGGGAGCTTATCCTCCCACTCCACTCTGCCCTGGTGAGTCTGAATCTGGAGTACTGTGTCCAGGTCTGGTCTCCCCAGTTTAAGAAGGACAAGGAATTACGGAAGGGAGTCCAGCAGAGAGCTACAAAGATGACTAGGGGTTTGTAGCACCTTTCTTATGAGGAGAGACTGGGAGAGCTGGGTCTGTTCAGCCTGAAGAAGAGAAGGCTGAGAGGGGATCTCATCAATGTTTATAAATATCTCTACGATGGACATCAAGAGGATGGGACCAGACTCCATTCAGTGGTGCCCAATGGTAGTATGAGGGGCAACAGGCACAGACTGAAGCAGAGGAGGTTCCATCTGAATATGAGGAGAAACTTCTTTGCTTGGAGAGTGCCAGAGCACTGGAACAGGCTGCCCAGAGAGGCTGTGGAGTCTCCTCTCTGGAGACATTCAAAATGTCCACCTGCCTGGACACATTCCTGTGTAATCTGCTCTGGATGAACCTGTTTAGCAGGTGGGTTGGACTAGATGATCTCCAGAGGTCCCTTCCAACCCCAACCATTCTCTGATTCTGTGATCTCTAAAATGAAAAAGAGCTATAAACTTTTGTCCATTTGTGTGTAAGATAAGAAATAGAGTAACAGTATTTCCTTTATTTCATTGTTTTAGTTTAATAGTTAGATTGTTATAGATTATCTGTAATCACATATTTATCTATCAAAATTAGCAAATCAGTTTAGCAACTAGATAGCCAAAGAAATCAGTGCATGTCTCTCACTTCATTAGGGGTTATGAATAAAGACAAGACAAAATCTATGAATTAGTTTAAATTGCAGTAAAAATGAGCCTACAGGAAAGGAATACCACAACCCCTGATCCCCCAATGACAGAGAGGTCAACTGAACAACAGAACTGCTGATTGATAGGATAATCACTTAAATAATTATGGTACTAGTTGCCAAGATCTCATGCATATTTTGTTAAATAAACTTTTGTCTAGGCAGATGAATTCTTGTCTTGTATCTGGAGGGATCACACCAAAATTTCTCATTAGATGAAATAGCAAGAAAAAGAGAACTTCAAGTGTACATATGGAAATTATCAGAAACCACAGTAATGATTCAAAAGAAAACACAGTGTTACCTTCCTGCTGCTCTTAATTTTTCCCTGCAAGCAGACCTTGTGGTTGCCTGTTTGGCATCATTTTTTTGGACATTCCTTTTACTAAGTTATTGAAAGTCACATTGCTGATTCTTATTTTCTGAATTCTTCCTTTTCAAGAAGAGCTATAATCTCTCATGCCTGGATCAGTTTACCCATGGTTTGACCATCACTCTAGGTTACCTTGTCTTGACTAGTTGCACAATTCCCAAAAGAAGTTTACCATGTGATATGAATAATTTATTTCTTTGAGACTTTTCTTGCTCCTTGGAGATGTTGAAGGGGATTGTTTTCATATGGAGTGCCTAGAGCTGTGATTGCAGTTATGGAACTTGTGTTCCTTAAAAGGATTCTCATTAAGCTATCAAAGTACCACTTTCTGAGAATGATCTAAATGATAATTTTTAATATAATTTTATATATATGTGTGTGTGTGTGTGTGTGTCCTGGTTTTGTTAAAAACACGACCAGTTCCTCTTTTAGTGAATTTTCCATTCAGCTAAGTTATTCTAGGTAACTGCACTTTTCTGAAGTTGGATACATGTTTTTGTAAACAGAAGCAATGGAATGCAAGGTCATTGATAAAAATACACGTCTCATAAGTATTTGCAAGGAGGGGTGAACTGAACAGGTAACTAAAATTGACCAACTAAGTATTCCATCCCATCCACGTCATACATCCTACAAAAATGGTAGTTCACGAGGGTCTCGCTCTCTTCAACTATGGCCAGCACGTGAAGAGGACTCTGCCTGTTGTCCCTGCTAACCGAGGTCTGGCTCCAGTGAATCCTGAATCCAGTTCTGGTTTGCTGCAGAGTCCAGCCCAGGACTTCCGGGTGCCTGTCCTGCAGCTGCTCGAGCAGTGCAGAGCTGGGAAAATTCAAGATTGGTTTTGTATATTTTGTATTATTTTCTCTATTTTATTAGTAGCATCAGTAAAGCATTTTAAACTTTTTTTCAACTTGCAAGTCCCTCTCTCTTTTCTTCCTATTGCCTTTCCTTGGTGGGGAGGGCTGGGGTGGGGGATGGGGTTAACAGAGCATCTGCCATGGTTTATTGTCGCCATGCAATTAAACGGTGACAATGTGTGTGTGTGTGTATAATTTAATATATATATAAACTACTATAAATTATATGTATTGACTATAGAATGTTTAACATATATCTCATATATATTTATATATCATATATATTATATAATCAGGGTAAGAGTTTGGTGGAATAACTGGGAAGATAGTCTGTAGACATTGGACTGGAATGACATCTATAACATTTCTGTAAGCATTCTCCAAATAATGAACCAGGTTTAGTTGTGTAAGCAAGAAATTCCTTCAGAATGCAATCAACAGGCAGTACATACTTGGTAAGACAATAAGATCCTAGTGACAATAAAACCTTCCACCTGGCTACTTGATCTATAATCTGATTTTACCAGTTCTCCCAAACTCTGTTTATTTTTCTTCTTTGATTTTGGTAAGCTTACACAAGGCAGATGCTCGCTCTTTTTCTCTCTCCACATGTTTTTCTTTGCAAAACTGTCTCTAACTCCTTTAATTCCTTTAATACCCCTCATCTAAAATTAGCTGGTTTTCTTCAGTATCCATGCAAAAAATTGTCCAAACTTGATCCTCAGTTGCTTCAGTTGTGTGCTTCATCACTGGCCACTTTTGCTTTTCCTTTATTAATTCTATCCAAAGTGCTGGTCTAGTAATCATCTACATTATGGACAGCCTCTATTATGATCTATTCATTAACCTCTCATTATATTCATTATCCTCATTCCTGACTTCCAAACTCTGCATAACTCCACTCTCGTTATTGCCAATTTTCTCTGCAGTTTCTCAAGTCTGTCCTTGTCTCTGCTAAGTCATGTGCCCTTGAGTTGCTTCTTTCATTCACATTTTTAGGCCTCAAATTTTGGAGAGTCTTTGGATGTCTGAGTAAAGGGTAAACATACAAGCCAAGAGTGCAATCAAAGAAATTTTACCTTAAGCAGTCACTGAAACCTTTCAAAATGAAAGTGAATTTTCAAAGATTGTCTTCACATTCCCTTTTTTCTTTACTTGCCCAGTTAAAATACTTAGCATTTCTGCTTCCTAAAGTTGCCAAGGTTTGTAAAAGGCGAGCAGTTATTGTTAGCCTAATTTTTACAGTGCTAAGATAGGGTAAACATAACATTAGGTAATAGTAAGGTAAAGCAAGATCCCATATCTTGCTAAAAGTAAAATGACAAATTAATAGCAGAAATTAGAATACAACAGAGAGTAATATTGCAAACCCAGATTGTCTGCTGGAGCAGACAATCCCAGATTGATATTTTCTATAAGATGCTCATGTCAAACTAAATATGTTCTCTTCTATTCTAACATAGCAAGTTATGAAAGTATTGCTCATGGTCCATTGAAATACAGTGATATTATACTCAGAGAAGCAGGGAGTATTCCTGTCCTCCAGGCTAAAAATATTTTCCTTTCAAGATGCTGCCATGGAACACAATCAGGAACAAAACTCACTGTTTTGCTCAGAAATAGAAAAGATAGTACTTTCTTACAGTCAAAAGGACCTTTTTGCCTTCATTGCAAGTGCAGCTGAGATAGGTGAACCAATAACTGGCCTTCAGATATATTAAATTATGTTTCATTGATGGCAAGATCCAGTTTCCAGTTAATACTCCATTTAGTAGATGGCTTAAAGTGCACCTTAATCTGCATCGTGCCCCAAGTTTGACATTATTTGTGTAGGGCATCACAGGTTGATAGTATTTTTTTTCTGCTGACAGGCACAGTTCTCTTCTCCATTAAAGCTTATGGATATTTATAACTCAAAGTGTTCTTGTAGTAGCTGGTAATATAGAACACTTCTCTACAGTCTACTATTTGACAGCTTCTACTTACTGAGATCTTACTGATGAGAACATCCATAGCTCTTAAAGTTACTAGATAATTGCACCAAGGTGATTCTGATCCCTTAACTACAAGAAGCAAAGACACAAAAAGCTAGTTTCTTACCCAAATTCTTGTGTCAGATTCTTACTGGCATTAATAGACACCACCTTACTTAGATAAATAACAAATCAGCTCTGACTTCTGCATCATTTTTTCCTGTTTCTTCAAAATAAATGTAGACTTGAATCATCCTGGCTGAAAGCAGTGCCTGCATATATACAAATCAAAGTACATTTTCTTCATGTTTAAGAACATGGAAACAGTATAAAAACCCACTGCTTTAAGAAGCAGAAAATTAGAACAAGAGGATCGTTGGAAAGACCTTTGGATTATTTGATTCAATGTCTTGCTCAAAGCAGGATTATTGCCAAGACTAAATAAGATTGGGTTTATCATGTCCTGAAAACCCCCATGAGTGGAAACTCCACAACTCCTCTGTGTAATCTTAGTGCTGGGCTACCATTTTCCAGCATTCCAGTGCTGAAAAAGATATTCATAATGCCCTGCTTGAACCTCCCAAGCTGCAGCTTGTGGCTGTTGCCTGTCAGCAAGTCAGCAAGTTCCTCAACTTCTCCTCACAAACTATATGCTGTAGGCTGCTGATCATCTTGATTGCTCTCTGCCAGATCCTCTCCAGTTTCTCCACATCATCCTTGAATGGGGAGACCAAAACCTGGTTACAATAGTTCAGGTGTGGCCTCCTATAATAGAAGTGAATAATAAGTTCCTTTGATCTATTAGTGAACATAACTTAGCCCAGTACGTATAATAGTTTGCCTCATATGTGATGAGAGCACACTGGGACCTCAAATTCAGCTGGGTGTCTGCCTTAACCCCATGGCCACTCAGCCAGTCAGCTCAGAGTTGTATGAAGTTATTCCACTCTGGAAACAGAAGTTTGAACATCTTATGGATTTGTTGCATGGGCTTTCTTTTGGCCCAGTCCTCCAGCATCTTAAGATCTCTCTGAATTGAAGATCTAATATGCATTGGGTCAACCACTTCAGTTTAATACCTTCCACAGATTTACTGAGAATTCTTGTTTCATCATTGAAATTGTTGGTAAAGATACCAAACAATCATGGGGCCAATATCAACCCGCTGGGTCTCGTGCTCATTACCAGCTTCCACTGGACATCACATCACTGATTACTACCCTCTGAGCACAGAAGTCCAGCCAATATTAAGCCTACCTAGAAGTGCATTCATACAACCTGTACTTCTTCAGCTTACAGTCTACAGTGCTCTGAAAGACTATCAAAGCCTTAGTAAAGTTAAGGTGTATTACATCCGCTACTGTCACTTCATCACTGAAGGCAAATGGGTTAATAATCATGATCAGTCCTTGGAAAACCTTTGTTACTTACTTGTCCTTCAATGTTGCTGTGGCTTAACTCCAGTTGGTGACTAAGCACCACACAGCTGCTCACTCAGTCCACCCTTGCCCTGGTAGGATGAGAGGGAGAACCAGAAGTGTAAAAGTGAGAAAACTCATAAGCTGAGATAAGAACAGTTTAATAATAATAATAATAATAATGAATAATTGTGAAGACAAGAAAAAAAATAACAGAGATAGAAAATAAAACCCAAGAAAGACAAGCGATGCAAATGAAAACAATTGCTCATCACCAACCAACTGATGCCCAACCAGTCCCTGAGCAGTGGTTCCCCTGCCAGCCTCCTCCTTGGTTTTGTTGCTCAACATGACATCATATGGTATGGAATATCCCTTTGGTCAGCTGGGGTCAGCTGTCCCAGATGTGTCCCCTCCCAACATCTTGCCCACTCCCAGCCTACTCACTGGTGGGGTGAGAAACAGAAAAGGCTTAGACTCTGTGTCAGCACTACTTAGCAGTAACTGAAACATCCCTGTATTATCAACACTGTTTTGAACAAAAATAAAAAACATAGCGCCCCACCAGCTACTATGAGGAAAATTGACTGTATCCCAGCCAAAACCAGCTCAAATGTTTAGAAAATATTCTCTTAGAATCTGTTTCCAGGGACTGAGATGAATCTGACTAGCCTGTAACTCTCGGATGATTCTTCCTACCATTTATAAAGCTGGGCATAATATTTTCCTTTTTTCATTTGTAAGAGACTTTTCCAGATTGAGACAATTCTTGGCCACAAATAAGTAGCAGCTTCACAGTCACCTCAGCTGTGTGCTTCAATACTTTCAAATTAATCTCATCCAGACCCAGGGATTTGAATACATCAGGATCCTCCATGTAGCCCCCAGCCTGCAACAATTCCGCTCTTGACTGCTCCTCTCCTTCCCAAGCTTGACTGGCTTGTGCAGTGATCTGGTCTCAGGCTTTTACCATAGGGACTGAGGTAGGAAGATAGGGAAGGCATCAAGTACTTCAGCCTTATCCATGTCATCAATCACTGGGCTGTCTCCTCCCTTTCACCAACAGTCCCACATTTTCTCTGAACTTTTTGCTCTGAACCTTTTGCTATGAGCAAACTGACAGAATCTCTTCTTGTTGCTCCTCGTGTCACTAGGCAATTTTAACTCAAGCTGGGCTTTGGCCTTCCAATTTTCTTCCAAGTGAAGATGATTAAGGGACTGGAGCATCTCCCTTATGAGGAAAGGCTGAGGGAGCTGGGTCTCTTTAGCTTGGAGGAGACCGAGGGGAGACCTTATTAATGTTTATAAATATGTAAAGGGTGAGTGTCACAAGGATGGAGCCAGGCTCTTCTCAGTGACAACCAACAGTAAGACAAGGGGTAATGGGTTCAAGCTGGAACACAAGAGGTTCCACTTAAATTTGAGAAGAAACTTCTTCTCAGTGAGGGTGACAGAACACTGGAACAGGCTGCCCAGGGAGGTTGTGGAGTCTCCTTCTCTGGAGACATTCAAAACCCGCCTGGACGCCTTCCTGTGTAACCTCATCTGGGTGTTCCTGCTCCAGCAGGGGGATTGGACTGGATGATCTTTTGAGGTCCCTTCCAATCCCTAACGTTCTGTGATTCTGTGATTCTGTGGAGTGACTAATGTTTCCCTCGTGGTCATCCTTGTTTGCAGTTTCTTGTATGCTCTCTAGTTTAGCTAATATCAATTTGATAACCACTAAAAAAATCAATTATTTTGTGTGTTATTGTATTGCTATTTGCATTGCATTAGTTCTATGCAGCCTGTGTTTTGTTACAGTTTGTGTTCTGGCACCATGTATAATAAAGTACTAGTGGATTGATATAAACATATGTATATATATATTTATCACGACAGACAGATAGATGAAAACTCACTTGTTAAAGCTGATCAAGTTAAGGGGCTGTACTAAGCCCATGGGTCACCAACAACCCAAATTTTCCAGGCAACCACAATGCTTAAATTCCTTCTCATCAGGAGGAAAATTTTTTTTAATACTTAAGGTAGTTATATTCAAATCAAAATATATGAATGGTGTCATGGTGCTGTGACACCCCTCACACCCCTATCTACAGGAGCCCACTCTTTGGTGTTGCATGGTGGTCCAGCTGCCATCACTTATTTTTACATCCACCTTAGGAATATGTGAACCATTATTCTAGATCTTTTCTCTTGCTTGTGTTTCCTGCATATGTCTCTCTAGCTGAGCAACTTATACAGAGGTTTTCAAGTTTTTCCTGATCTCTTACTTAAAAAACAACATCCAAAGGAGACACTTCCCCTAAAGCTACATGCACTCTGTAAATGTTAAAATCAGTTTCCCTCTATCTGCCACATTGTTTGTAGATTTTCTCATTAGATCAGATCAGTTGGATCTTTTTTTCAGTGAGACATTGGTTTAAATGTTCCATTTTCTTACCTTTTAGAAAAAAGTATTTTCTATTTTAGAGTAACATACCATGTCTAGAAGTAAATCTACCACTATTTTGAAGTATGAAGATTGAAAGAGCAAGAAAATGCTTCAGTTGCTCTTAGCTTTTTGTTCATTCATTTGGCTCTTAGATATAATATTTATGACAGCTAGAAAGTTTTGAGGTCACTTCCCTCCAGTTAAGGAACAAACTTAGGGAAGAATGAGAAAGTACTTTCCACCCACAACTTAAATTAGCTCTGCACATAATGTAAAGATATTTCTTATGTTTACAATGAATTTATAAATAGTTAGTATAGGAATAGAAAAATCCATATTAAATTTGACTTGCCCTAGGTATTTAAACAGAACCACCTAGGAAAGAGTGTTTTCACTCTTCAGTTTATATCCAAGTCCCTCAGACATTGGGGATTTTTCTCAAGCTCCAGCAAAGTGTGCCATAGCTCCTTTCCACTTCCCCAGGGAAGATGTAAACCAACATTTATGAAGACTCTATGACATCTGGAGGAATCAAATTCTTGGAAAATTACAAGAACGTCATGCTTTCTGTTGTAGTGCCAGAGGGCCGCTACCTAAAAGATGGCAAACTTAACACCATAATAAGAAAGAACACACTATTAGTTTATATTTACATGTTTTTCTCCAACATTATAAATACCATTTTAAAGCCCTTTTTGTTTCATTGGCATGATTAAATGTTATTACATGCAAGCTGTAAGGTTTTGTATTTTTAAGGTCTTTTATCCATTCATCTTTGTGAGATTTGACAAGTTATTTTAAAAAAATCTTAAATCTTATATCCTGATGGCAAAATAAAGAGGTGTAGACAAAAAATCCCAGACCAAAGCAAAACAAAAAACCAACAAAAACAACCAAAACTTTCGTGCTGACTTTACATTACAGAAATGAATTTTCTTTTTTAAATTTTGCTTTTATGTTCCTGTGATAGGGGCAAGAGTTGATGAATGGATGTTAATTACCGGTGTATGTCTCAGCAGAACTGAGTGAAAATCAATGTTAATGTGTCTTCACCTAAACTTTTAGTATTGTTCCTCCGGAGGATCAAATGCAAATCACTCCGGCCAGCAACCTCTGCACAAACAGGTTAATTTATGATTCAAATGTATAACTCCACACACAAAGAGGCATAAGCAGTTCAGCAGCAGACTAGCTGTAAATTTGTACTCGAGAGGAAGATACT
Source organism: Caloenas nicobarica (assembly GCF_036013445.1). Lineage (NCBI taxonomy): Eukaryota > Metazoa > Chordata > Aves > Columbiformes > Columbidae > Caloenas > Caloenas nicobarica. The sequence continues at coordinate 19,825,241 of NC_088247.1, read as the reverse complement.
CATTTCAGCCTTTCTAAAAAAAAAAAAGAGATTGAATCATTTTCTCCTGTCACTGTTTTGTCAGTGGAAAATGCAGGACCACTGAGGACTACATCAGTAGATGAGAATTCCAGACAAATCACCCAAGCTCCAACTCATGTGCTTTCTTTAATTTTAAAGGTTTTGGGAAAAAGTCAAGTTGCAAGAGTTAATGAATTTGTTCAGCAGAACTCAGTGAGAATGATGATGGGCCACAACAGCAGCAAGACATTACAGAAATAAAAGAAGAGCACTCTGACCCTGATTTTTCTTGTATCACAAGCAGTTTACAGAAAGCACTCTTTCTTACTGTGACCATGGAGCCCCAGGCTTTTAAAAAATGGATGCAGCTAAATGACTGAGCCCTGAATTCAAATTAGATTATATTAAAAGCTTAACATTCCAGGTATTATGGACTTGGCAAGGTGAAAGGAAAAGCAATACAAAAAGGCTGTACTTTAGGGAACTGCGAGGTGTCAACCGGAAGCAGTCAACTACTGAGATCAGGATGAAGAGAGCAGATGTATTATTATTACAATTTTCCTGTGTTGCCAAAGATACAGAGAAAATGAGATCACAAGAGACAAGAGGCACAAAACTGCAATTCCTTTTATATCAAAATGACTCTCAAAGGCTTTCTTAAGCAAGAGTGGAAGATGAGGTACTTATTCATTGAGCACTGCTTCAGGATCCCAAGCAGGAAAAGACCAGTAGTGCGTAAGCAAGGAAGACACGTAACCTCACACACACGCCAGTAATGCAGCCTAAGGTCAGTTAAACAGCTTCAGGCTTCACATCTTCAAAACAAGATTCCTAAGGAGGGATATGGTGAGAGGTAAGGTGGATAAGTCCCTGGTAAGTTCCTGGTCACCTCCTCCATGCAAGTCGTGAAACAATTATTGGCTAGTACTCATAACAAGGACTAGAGTAGGCAATAACCATACTGGCCAAAACTTGTAGAACAAGCAGAAGAGGCTACCTTGTCACTAAGGGCATGTCTATGAGCTGGAACTTATTTTTATGATTTATTTGTTATTGTGTGCCAAAAATATCAAAGGGAATTCAGACCCATTTGGATGAAGGCTGCATAAAAAATTGTTAAATGGAGAACTGTGTACATCCTCTTTAGCATCCCTTAGTGGCTTATTCTTGGAAAGAGAGAAGTTAGTGGAACTATACCAGCTCTCTCAGGGTGAATCCCTACCTTAGCTTCCATTAGCAGTCACTGTCAGAAGCTGTTCAAGATGGACCTTTGCTCTCATGCAGTACAGCTGTTTTATGTTAACTAGACTTTTATTTTGTGTTTTTATCCTGCCATTTGTGTACGTTTGTTTAGGGGAGAATTTCTCAAGTGAAGGATGGAAATGGGTGTCCAGATCTCAGTGACTGCCAGTCATGTCACCTTTTTCACCTTCGAACTTTTTTCCCTTAGTTTTTATTGATGAACAACTATTATTAGATCAATGTTGTTATGGTTGCTGCTTGTGCAACTTAAAATTACCATTCATTGTTTGAAATCCTTTTTTTTTTCTTTAGGATTGCTTGTGAACAAATATAATCTCAGAGATAGCAAAATTAGGACTACATTTTGTCTAATAGCAATATGGCCATTCAGTTTGGCATTATAATTATTGTCCATTTATTGACCCTTTCATTTTTGAAGATGAGTATCTATAATTTGCTGGATGAGTGAACAATTACAAAGTCCACTATAGACAACAATTACTGTACAAAGAACAACATAGTCCTATTGAGCTGCTTGAAATATTTCTGTACACTGTTTCAAGCTGAAAGAACTTGAAATAAGCTTTTGTAAAAATGTGTTTGGAAAAAATTTTGAGAATTGATTCTCAACTTCTTTAAAATACTTCAGTCTTGGAAGAAGGAGGAAGAGATGTCATTGACAAATGCAACAATTTTCCAGCTACTTTTCAAAGAAATAATTTTTGAAATAATTCTATTTCAAAATTATTTTATCACACTAAATTTTAGTTGAAAATATGTGATTTTTCAGATTTCTTTGAAGCTTAGTCTTCCCAGTTATCCATGCATTTGTATTTCTCAATGATTCTTATTCAGCTGCAGTCAACATTACAGAGGGAAGTTCAGCATTTTTTTTGAATGCTGGTGCTAAAAAGTGTTTTTAGAATACACTTAAGCTGCTTAATTTTAAGGGTTTGCACCTCATAAAACTTGATCTGGCAAATTAAGAGTTTTTTCTGAGCTTTTGAGAGGAAATCACAGACGTTTAAAAAGGAAAACTGGGAGGGAAAAAAAGGAGGCATAGTTATCTTCTCCATTATGCAATACAGCCTCTTTATGATTTTTAAAAACATCTGTGTCCCAATTTATCTCTAAATAATGCTTATTCTGTGTTTAGTAGATTTCAAAACACTTTGCAAAAGAGATCAAAATCATTATCAAAGACAAGACAAAGAAGTGGTTTGTCCAAACTGCAGTTCTGCACAGAATAGAGCACGTCTCCTAAATTTAGTCCACCAGTCCACCTGCTAAATGACACCAACTTTCTGAATTATCTTATAATTGTAAATATAGTCTTAATTCTGGCTCAGTAATATTGCAATGCTGTCAGACCCAGACAGCAGGACTCTATTGTTTTGTGAGGGCGGGTGTTAGCAGTCTACAGATGATTCCTTATTAAACAGTAATATTTGCAATGTGTTTGATTGAAAGTGTAAAATATAGGTGCCAGTGGTGCCTGATAATTCTGAAGATTAACAGTGACTTATAGGCCCAGAGCGTTTGGAAGCTCTCTGCGTGTGAATTTTTACACATATGCATATGACTGTAAATATACATGTCTATGAATATGCATGTACATACATATATGTATGTACACAGTCATATAACACAGTCATATAAATAACAATGAGTGATGTCTATGAAGAAATTGGAAAGTCTCAACTGGAAAGCTCAGTATAAATCAAAAGAATTATTATAAAGTTTTAAAAGATGATAGAGGGTTTTTTTTAATGTGAAACTGTCAGTTTTATGCTAAAATCTAGTTTCAGGTTTCTGTAACAAATCTATCATTGACAGTTTTACTTTTTTGTGATAACTCTGAGAATTTCTGACATTTTTGCAACCAATTTTTTCAATTTCTTTTGAGATTGTTGAGACACTAATAACTGTGGTCTGCTTTTAGGATTACTTAGAGACATCTCCTGCTCCTCTTTAGAATAAAAAAGCCAAAGGATAGTCACTCTTCTACCAAGAATTCAAATCCCAGTTTCCCTAGTCTGAAGACACTATTGTCTTTTGAGATCACTTTTAAAACAATGGCACCCCGAGGCAATGGGCCAGAAGCAATAGAATCTGCAATTAGTGTCACATTCAATCCAGACCAGGAGTATAATGCGTTTTGTTTTCACAGAAACCTTATTGGCTATGTAACTCAGTTTTATGATGATGTTTCAAGAATTCCCAAGTCATATACCCTGGAAAGGTCTGTATGCTCATTAAAGAATAGGTCTTACGGTATCCTAAGGAATTTCAACAGAAATTGAATGTATGTTTAAAGACATCTGCCAGAGAAAAAAGCTGGTGGTAAAATAAAGGGGTGACACATCAGTGGAATAAAGCAGTGGCTCAAGAGATGTTAGTATATTAAGATGGCAGAACAAAGGTCAGATTAATTTCTGTTATTGATAGATTATTGAAACTGCTGTGAAAGCTAACAATTTCCATCAGGATCATGTTCTGTGAACACCTGTGAAGAAACTGTTTTTCCCCGCATGGGGTCCACATTCTGGACAAAGCCTTACTAAGCAGTAGATATCAAGTGCAGAAACAGCAAATTATAAACTTCTAGGATGAAATTCTGGCCCTAGGTAAGATAGGGTAGAAATTACTTCAGCGGAGACTACAGTAACCCACCTGCTTCAAAAAAAGTACAGGCTTTTATGATAATTTAGACTGACTCTGCTTGTAGTGAAAGTGCATTTCCTGTATCAAACCCAAAACACCTACACCTGCTTAAATGATAGGCTTCGCAGACTGCTGACATTTTTATTAAGCAGTGCCTAATTTCTTCCATTGTTAATGGTTACCAATAGTGATGACATTTGCTCTAATGACTTTCAACATCTTCACTGTGGAGCTTCAGCTGATTTAGCTATCACTTCCAAACCTGCCTATGGGTCTGTCTCTGCTTCTTGTGAGTGTCCTGGCCTCCCACACTCTGCCTGTCTTGTCTCCCTCCTCCCAACGCTGAGATGCTCTCAGGCAAGGAGCCAACTCTCCCTCCCTCCTCTACCTGACTCAAGGTGTAACACTTGAAGTCACGCTTGATATGCAAAGCTAAACAGAGTGGGATGCTTGAATGCATGCTGTTCTGCATATGCCAAAGTGGGTGTTTGGGCTTGAGCCTTGCTTTGCTTCCAGTTCACACAGTCAAGCTTTCTTGCCCTTACAATTGTAGCTTTTGGTTGTGGCTTTTAGAGCAAAGGGCAAACATATAAATAGTAGCTTTTGGTATGACTTCTCTTGGAAGGATGTTAACAGCACACGAAATTAGTACTGAGAACCGAATATTAGCAGCTGAGAGACAGCTCACAATTTTAAAACCCATTTTCCAGATGCATCTGACTCCTTAGATGCTTCTATACTCTCACAGAGAAAAGTCAGACAGGTTAGGTCAAACACTTTCAATGATGGATTAATTAACTTGTTTCATTATTTTGAATGGAAACAGGTTAATAAGCACTCAACAATAGAGGGATCTTCCATACCTGAGCTCCTAGCTCTGCCATGGTAACTGATTGTGCTTCTAGTCCATGGTTTAAGAGACCTAATTGAGATTATACTTGTGTTGGCAGTTGCACTTCCCCCTCTCAGAACTGGGGCCTTCAATGGGGCAGCTGATGGCTCTTTATGGAGACCCAGAGTCGGTGGGCAGGGTCATCAGCAGACGAGGGGCCAAGAGCGCCCACAGCCCAGAGAAGCTGAGAAGCTTCTCAAATGCCCATAGTCAGGGGAGGGGCGCAGAAAAGCCGAGAAGCTTCTGGAATGCCCACAGCCAGATCTGAACAGACTATAAATGGGGTTCCCGCCGGAGACCACCTTTGTGTGGTCTCCTCGGAGGTGCGGCTCTGCCGTGCTGCCGGAGTCCCTCCACTTAGACGGAGAAGCCGTCTGAGGTAACCTCCCGGGATGGGGAGCGCCTCACCTCCGCATGTGGGTGAGTGATAAATTACTGGATATATGCTTTAATAAATCCTCGCCTGGTAGGCAAGTGTAAATTCCTCATCTGGGACAGACGAGTGTAAATTCCTCATCTGAGACAGATGAGTGTAAATTCCTTGCCTAGCAGGCAAGTGTAACTTCCTTGCCTGGGACAGGCAGGTATTTATATCTCTTATGGGCAAAACGGGGCAGAGAGGGCTCTGGTTTGTTTTCTTGTGAGTGCGTATATGCACACTGTGGATCCTCATTATTCTTATTTCGCTGCACCCCAAATAATCTCCTAACCTAATATCCAAAACTGTATCTTACGTTATCGGAGTGCTAACTAATTGTATAAACCCCGTTTCTAATCGGTTTGTCGGCGGTACTATTCCAGCCAGAATAAAGTTTGTTTTGGACCTTATTGTCTGCCTAAACTTATTTTGGGGTGCCTCTGTGACAACACTGAAATGAGAAAAAACCAAAACCAAAACTAAAATCAATCAGTCAAACAAACAAAACCAAAAAACAAAACAACAAAACAAAACACCAACATCAAACCCCACACCAAACATGGTTTGTATTCGGTTGAAACGCATTAACTGGAAATCTCAAGGAACAGCCATGTTCAATGTAGCTGAAAACTCAAAAATATGCCCCTTGGTAGAATCAAGATTTTGGAAAAGACTAATTGATAATCCTGCCCCTCAAGTCTTCATTTTATTGTAGGGCATACTTGTATGGCATCCTTTACAGTTAAGTACAGTTTGACCAGTATGAGGTTATTTCTTGAACCACAGAAAAGCAGACTTCCAGAACTGATTTGGAACAACAGGGACAGCTATACAACTGTTTCTCAATCAATTTACAATCTGCAAATCAGATATCACTATTTTCTGAGCAAGTATGAATGCTTCTCAGATCATCCTTTAAAACTCTGAAATACATTGAAATACTGTGTGTGATGAAGAAACTTCTGACATTGCCTTGCAAAAGGTTATTTTAAAAAGCTATCATGTCATTTCACCACTTCATGGAAGTTAAGAAAACCTTCATTTTAGTCCAGCTTTGTTAATTAAAAATATCTGAGTAGAGCGACCACGATTGCAAAGGACTATTAGCAACGAAGTGCTGAAATTCCATGGAAAATACCATATACTTTGCATGCTGTTCTGCTCATAAGCTCCTCATAAAGAGTGACTAAATTACGAAGTTGACTACAAATCCCATAAAGATAGCTAAATTATGACAATTGTAGAATAAAACCTAGTGTCCATATATAAAGCAATGCTTATGGATCTCATGTTTTAATATTCTGAATTGAAGCCTTTTCTGACTTTTCCAACTAAAATGGATTTGGTGTGTGCTGCAAGACAAGAGATGTCAGCACTTGAAAACTGGTGCTAAAGTGAACATTTTGCCCTGCTAGTATCAATAGGGCAGTAGGACCATCAATAAAGAAAAACACAGAAATGTGAGGTTTATGAACACCGTATACACGAATATTTCAAATTGGTAGGAGCAGCTGACCTTTTGGAAAGTGACTGGAAGGAGAAAGAAAAGTGAGGAAACACTGAATAAGGTAAGCACTGGCTAAGAAATACCTGTTGGAACCAAGAAAAATTACGTAGAAAACAGAAATATTAATGGCATTACTACTTTTGCAGAACAGGCTGAAAAAAAAATCATTTAAATAGAGGAAATTCCAAATAAAAAGTTTTAAATTATTTAAAGAAAAAAAGAGAGACAAATGCCAAAGGTCTCACTAAGGTTTTACACTAATTGTAAACCACTTCTTGTTTTACATATTCAGAAGCATTTTTTATTGCAGTGCCTGTTGTTGTTGTTATTGTTGTTTTGTTGATGTTGTCTTCTTTCTTAGTGCTTAGACTAGACTTTAATATTCTTTAAAATCAGGAGTGAAAACGAAATAGGAGTACTCCTGTCTGACAAGCACTGTATGAATTAATACACTAGGTATTTTTGAGGGTGCTTGGTAGTCACAAGAACATGTGCAAGACCTAGGTATTAGAAAAATGCACCGTGAGATGAGCTGCATTTGTTCGTTATTTATTATTATCCAGTGCAAAGAAAAAGTACCCATTTTGAGGAACCCACTGACTGTGCCCACCTGGCCTTCACTGTTGATAAAGTCCATGATAAAGTAAGCTTTGCCTCCTGTACATTAGCATGGATGTCCCTGGATTGATACTGCTTCAGAAACAGGTCAGCTGTGTCTTTCTCAGAGACTTTAAAATAGTGTCAAAAGAGCTTCTAAAGGTAAGTTACTGTTAAAGTAAGAAATTAGTTTATTTAAAGGACTGTAATGATTCATAATCTTGTTTTTATTTCTATAGAAGTGTGTTGCTTGTAATTTCCCATCGGAGACAAGAAATGAATGAAAAGGAAGCAACTTACTTCAGTGATAATTCAAGCAACTTAGGTTTTAGGTTTTGTTTTTTTGACAAGACTCAAGAGGGGCAAAAAAATACTGTGTCATAGCCTCAAGGGAAGGAAAACCAGCTGTCACCTTGAAGGAAACATTGGTTAAATTATGTCATATAAAGCTTTTGTTAGACCTCAACTGCAATGAAGCCCCAACATGCTTTTGCATACACAGATTCTATTACAAATCATCTCAGTACATTTATTTATGTACAACGCGGTCCTATCTCATTGGTTTCGTACCCATGGTTCTACCTCAACCGCTTAATTAAAAAGACCGTTACTGTCTCAGCTACTACCAAATAACACCATCGTCAGATAATTTCTTTCTCTATATACCTTTTCTGTTGCCCTCACTTAGCCATACTGTTGTTCTTCTTTAGCACTTTTTTGCACACTCTGAACAGTCTACATTTTTTTGCTTGCAATCACTTTTTATTCCATTTTTTTGTTCCCTGTAAGCAAATCTTGTGAATCAATGAACAAAACCCCAAGGTGATACAAACCAGATACCTTCTAAAAATAAATCATATAAATACAGAACATCTGCATTCTTAGTTTCACCAACACAAGGTAATCCATACAAAATAGCCTATAGAGGTGATTGCTTTCTAAGCGAAAAGAAAGACTTCAGTTGTTTGCATGCTGTTAGGATTTGCTCTCATACATGTTCAGCTTTTTGTCAAGCGTATGTTTCTTCTCATTCCTACTTACAGATATTTGTCCACCCTAGATGGACCAAAATATGACCATGGAATGATGCAGTCCAGAAAAGAGAGGTTTGTCATTCTGTTTATTTTTGGTTGGATCAAGCTTTATACTGTTGCCTGGGAAGTTATAGGGTAAGATTTTATCCAGGGCAAGTGACTGCTCTAAGTCCAGTGAGACTTCTCATAGCAGGTACCACTGCCCTGTGGACAACTTTTGGTCTTATCTTCCAAGTGATGTGCATTGCATCCTATACCTGGATGTGCCGGAGGATGTGAGACTTTAGGACTCACCAGCGTGGTACCATGCATCTCTACGTACATTTTGTCAGTCTGCCATAAGAGGCATTTTGCAGGTCATGCTGAGACATATCTTAAAGACAATGGTTTGCATTTCAGAAATCAGCCATTTGTGCTCTTTGCTGAATAAATTCACTAAAGCAATGCATGATCCATGATGAATGAACAAAGCAATCATTCAGCAGATACTGTTTGCATTTCAGGAACTAAATAAACCATTTTCCTACTAGGCTTTCTCAATGACTGAGTATTTTCTCCTCGTGCTATAACAATTGTGGATTAAGTACTCTTCCCAGCAGCATGAATGCTGCTTATTGATGTTGCTGACACTTGTCTTTTGTGTATGACTGGTTAAACACCTCAAGGCATAGAGGTGGGCATAGTTTCTCTTTGAGAGTCCTAAAAGTTTATGCTCAGGCCACCTTCTAAACTATCATCTTCAGGATACTAACGAAGTTTATTGACAGGGTAGCTAGGGTAGACACATTTCAAATAATCTGTCTAAATCAGTCTCTCAATGTCCAGAAAGAAAACTACCTGCCTTTTTGTTCTCAGTATTGCACAATGAGATGTCAGCAACTGAGTCAGAAAAGGGCTATCTCACAAAGAAGGGCAGCACATTAATCACGTTGACAGTGAGAGCTGTGCCTCATAGATAACAGTTCTGTGCTTGCTGCCATTACCAGTGGTACTCATCATTTTAGGTATGCATTTCTTCCTTGTCTAAGGAGGTGGCTGTTCATGGACTAATATCCTGAGCGAGAATGCAGTCCATAAAATCCTGAAAGATGATCATCCAGGCCCAAAAAGCATCCTTCGGAAGTGAAACAGGTCTTCATCCAGGGACTTTCTGATACTGCCTTGTGAGGTGTTGTGTGACCATGGAATTGGTCCTTCCACAACTTTTCCAAAGATATGACATTCACTTTTCTGAATCAACAGCAAAACAATTTATTTCACTTTTATTTTACAGATTCCTCTATTATCCTGGACCATGATCTCATCTCCAAAGTCTGCAGTTATCCAGGCTCCATAAGAGCGTAAGCACAGTGCCATTTAACAAGCACTGGAATTGGTACTTCAGCCAAAATTGCATGTCTCAGTTTTGGATTTTGCAGACCTGTTACTATTTCAGGTCACAAACGGGCACTTCTGTGGTAAAAGAAGCAGCTCAGTGCACAGGGCTACAGAGAAAGCAGTCACTGTTTGGTTTTGTTGTAATGTGATGGGCTGATATTTAGAATGACTTACTGAAGTGTGATAAGAGGTTCCAGAGGCATCACCAGGACACGTTTCTGCTTGCACACAGGTGATCTAGTGTAGCCTATATCATGCAGTCAAATCCCATTTCTTCAGCAACCTGAAAGTCAGAATGAGACTTGCCTGTCCATGAGGGAAAGAAAGATACAGTCTCTTATACACAAGGATCTCAAAAAAATAAAGGAAACTCAGGTTTTATCTGTCACTCTCTTCCAGCAGGTATGTTAGATACCTATATCCAAAAAGCCCTCCATTTCTAGCAGCAGCTTACAGAAATAAAAAGCAACAGCTTCATCTCATCTCCAGCTATCCTCATGTAACTGAGCAGTGAGCCTGTCCTTGCCCCGCACAGAATGAGTTGTTGTGGCTCACAGGCACAGAACTACAACTCTCTAGCTTGAGTGATTTGCTCTACAGGCCACCAGCTCTGTTGGCCAAGCAGATGGCTGTTACACTTTATTCATGAGATGTAGAGCAGTTTCCCACAGCATGCAGGGGACATGTCACTTTCTGTTCAAGCCTCTTAAATCTATATTCCGTTTGTTCAAGGAGACAGACACCTCATCTTCTGGCCATCAATGGATCCTTCGTCCTGTTGACTCTGTACAATTCAAGTGTCCTGGTAGATCCCGCAGCAGTCTGGTTTGTCTCAGAAGTATCTCTAGTGTTTTCAATAAAAACATCCCCAACAAAATCCAGTCAAATATAAGAAAAAAAAATAAGCAGTAATTATATGAATTTGGCAAAATTATAAGCAACTGACACTTCCCCTCCCTTTTGAAACAGTTGAAGGGCTTCAATAATAACAGTTACTCTTAGTCTGCTGTGTATTAGAGTAAAACCAGATTTTCTCTCTGCACTATGTATAATATGCTGTGGATCTTCATGCTTCTTCATATTAAAATATGCCTCATTCATTTTTCTTTTTTAATTCGCTTTTTTTCCCCCCAGTTCTTTTAAACTGTTTCTTTGGAGATCTCGTAAATTTCAATTTCACTGGAAGATATACCAACTTTTTTTTTATCTTACCTAGTGCTCATATTTTCTGAACTTAGTTCACATGAAGTCTGAGCTTCAGTAGTTAATGGAAGGCGGATTGTGTAAAGAGTGTACTTCTGACACTTGGTGAATAGTTGGCCTCTGGCTTCCTGCTATAACATATGCACACAAGGGGCTGGGTGAACTCAGGATGACTTGATATGTCTGTGTTTAAACCTGTGGTTAAACTGGTAAAGAACTGACATGGGGCTTCCAAGGACTAAAGTGTAGGCACCTAAGCTTGCACATTAGCATGTGTTATAATATGTAGTTTATTTCTCAGAAAATGTCGGTATAAATAAGTAATGTTTAGAAAATATATAGCACAAGGCTAATGAAAGATTTGGAGGGGGAAAAAAAAAAAAAACCAACAGTATTTTGCAATTTAACTAAGGTTCAAACTTGACAAAAAGAAGTCAGTTCTTTCCATCAGCTAATAAATTCCAGTTCACAAAACCATAACTCATGTATTTGTGTAAATTGTATTAATCACAACGTTTTCCAGGCAGCTTATATACAAATATCTAAAAGAGATTTTTTGAGAACTCTAAAAAGTTTCTCAGAATCACAGAATGTTAGGGATTGGAAGGGACCTCAAAAGATCATCTACTTTAATCCCTCTGTCGAAGCAGGAACACCTAGATGACGTTACACAGGAAGGCATCCAGGTGGGTTTCTGTAGAATCAGTCCCACTATAAGTTGATTATATATCCATTTTCACTATATGTATCATAGACATTTTGTTTAGCTAGATTACATTTCTGAACAATCTATATGGCAGTTCAGATCAGCTACTAAAATGACCACATTGAACTGAAACAAAAAATACTTCTGTTGTTCAAAGTACATATATGTTAAAAATGAAGGTATACCTCTTCTATTCATACTTCCAATTATACATAGCAAAAAAGCTGATGATTTCAGGAAACTAAGAGCATATCATCAGCTTGATTTAATTTCTTTGCAGCTCAAATAACAGTTCTGAAGCATTAATTACTGTACTAATTTTTGCCTCCATCTTTTTATACGTTAAAACATTCTGGTTGTAGATTGATTTTACTTTTTCTGTGTTTACTATTGTTTCATTTGCTAACAGACAAAAAACTGCAAGAGCTTCATTAAGTGAATTGAGACATAACGCAGTTTAGCCACAGATTTGTAAAAACAAAGAAGCCAAATACTACTTCATAAAATTAATTTCCAACTACAGTTTCCAAAAGTCTCTGCAGTGCCCTTTCAGAAACTGCATGTTGAAGAAGCTTTTCCCCTCCTTGAGCAATCAGAGAATACCACTGCCACAAAGTTTGCTCAGCGAGGGCAAGGCTGCTTTCTGCAGTGATGTCAACAAATAAGTGCTGTTCTTCAAATGCTGACCTTTAAAAAGAGCATTATTAAAACTAATACATTATCTTACAGAGGCTGTAGAGCAAGCAGGAATGAAGCTTCTGCTTAATAGAAGAGATACCATTCCACTTCACGCAAAGCTTCCAAACTTTGTGAAAGTGCCAATTTTTCATATTTAAAAAGTGTTCTGCGCTGGCCTCGTTTGCCATGCCTGGGTAGGCGGATCTGCACTAAAGAGCAGGTTTTATCCCATTCCCAGATGAGCTGAGTAGCACAGCTGGTTGAAGACAGTTAATTGCTCTTCATGATGATTAGAATGTTGTTAAGGTTTTCTCAGAGGGAGAGAAAAGAACATGCATGTGGTTTGAAAGGTCATGGTGGAAACAAGATACAGCAGGCACAAGATAGCATTATATTGACAAGTGTTTATCATAAGAAAACACACTCAGTGTTAAAACCTGCTATCTCTTCCAGTTGATTACAATGTAATATAGTTTCATGAAATAACACCATGATTGTGTCCTTTTGTAAAATCACAGGTTTTTCTCTTCTGCAGAAGTTCGCCATTTTTGTGGCTTACAAGCAATGCAAATGTGCTAGAGGGTCTTAAAAAAACCAACCAGTCTGCCACCCTCATTAATTTGCTTCTGAAAGTGAATGTATTGTATTTTCTAAACTGTTTGGACTATATACACAGAAAACACATGCATATTATTTCCTATTTATCATACTCAGTCATTAGGAAGACTTACACTACTGATTTAGCCCATGGATTACACTTCACAAAAAGGACACGTTCTACTTGAAGTAACCTGGAGAGTGGGGCTGCATTCAGTGCCCTCTTCAACATCCAGGCACAGCGGTTCGCCCAATGCAAGAACTGGAAAATAGCACTCATGTGGCCTGATGGATATGTGCAGATGAATGGAGTTCATCTCCAGAGCAGATGCAGTACAAGCGATTAATGCAATTAAGAAGGAAGATATTAATATGATTATCCCATATACAGTAAAGGGGTAACTTCTGAAAATAGGCAGGAGCTCTTTATGCTATATGACCATCCTACACATTAACAATGGCTGGTCAATCTATTGTTGCCAGATGTTTATAGTGGATCACATCTGCTTTTTCTCCAGGATACCATGGAATCCAGCAAAATAACACACACCAGTTTGTTCTTTTACTCTGGCTGGCCAATAAGTTCCAGTGAATGTGAAAAAGAAATTCAAGGTCATCCTTTCAAGGATGCTTGCTCAGTCATGCCTGTTTTAATTGCTCTTGATTCTCTTTGTCTCCAGATACAAGCATTTACTGAACAGCTCTATCTACCTTGTCCTGAAGCTCTCCCTATTCTGGTCAGGTTTCCTTACTCAGCGCTAACATTTTGCAGTTCTGCTATTCCTCTATTCCTGGAAGATTGTTCAGAAATAGTTTTGAAGAATAGGTACACTGTAGTATGAGCCTAAAAGAGACATCTTTCTATACTATTTCCAGTCTTCTCAGGCTTTACTCTCTCATGACTGGCACTTCAAGAAAATACGCTTGTTTTCTGTGATTACTTGTGGTGTTAACATCTGAAAAAATCAGGCCATTTGTACTCAGCTATGTCATTCAAAAGGTGAAAATTAGAAAGTGTTGGTGCATGACCTTTAGGCTATCTTGATGAGAGAGGTGAATATCTGAAAAATATACAAATGTAATCTTTCTGGGCTTTGTTTGAGACCTTCCTGCCTTTATTTTTTTTTTTTTTATTTTTTAACAACTGAGGTTTTTTTCAAGGCAATGGCTGTATTTCAGGGGTAGCATTTTCAAAGAATTGACCTTCATTGCTGCCAGATATTCCAACTGCACATTCCATTTGGATTTAGGTGTCAGGACTACAAATTCTGATGTTCTGCTGTGGCTGAAAACTCACAGGAAAACTACTGATGATACAGCAAATAAAAAGTCCTGATGATAATAGTTCAAAGTGGGATGGAGTTCAAAATACGGTCATATGCATTGAAAAAGAAATAACAATGCCGTATTTCTTCTATAAATTATTAATTATGTTCGTTCAGCTTCCTAAACTGAAAAATTGAGGTTGAGAGAAGAATAACTGGCTCCACTTAAACTTATTTAAAAACACAGAAACAGGTTTTTTGTCATCTAAACAAAGAAGAAATAATTTTTTGTAAGAAGAATGTTCCACAGGCTCAAAATAATTTGATTTTGGGACTGTGTAACAAAAAAACCAAACCAACCAACCCACCAAGAAACCACAAAAACCACAAACAAAACAAAATAAACAAACAACAACAAAAAAAAAAAAAAAAGAAAGACAACAACCCAACAAAACAAAACGAAAATTGAAAATTCAGGCTAGGGTTAATGGAATTTTTTAAGGATAACCTGCAGGTCCATGTACACACCAACCTCCTTGTCTTGTCTTCTGAATCCAGCTCAGACTGGGGAGGTACCACATTGAGCTTTTTCAGCTGATGTTTCAGAAAATCAAAACTGCATCTAGTTTGGGGCAGTTTTGTCTTACACACAGTTTCTCTGCACTGCTAAACTGAGTTCATATGACTCGGTCTTCAAGTCACTGCTCCTTTTCTTTCTAGCTGTATGTTGAAGAAATTATGCTACTAGTTCTAAAACCACCAAGTTCAACAGGTCTAATTCATCCCTGGGGCGACTTTGTCTCCAACGAGAATGCCATAGGGAGGAATT
The DNA here is from genome assembly GCF_036013445.1 of Caloenas nicobarica. Lineage (NCBI taxonomy): Eukaryota > Metazoa > Chordata > Aves > Columbiformes > Columbidae > Caloenas > Caloenas nicobarica. Next base: position 19,810,232 of record NC_088247.1, on the reverse strand, counting down.
TGGTTCCGTGTGTCTCCCATGTTTACTAACCATGGGAGAAGGAGCAGTCCTCGCCATTTGAGAAGTGTTGTGCAGAACTTTCATTACAAAATAACAAAGCACAACTAACTCAACTCTGAATTTAGTTATGGCTTCATTAAAATTTTGCAAAGTTTCTGACTAAGCATGAATTTTTATAGTTGATGCTTTATGGATTCAGCTGAGTTTCAGTGTGCATTTTAATCCTAGACTCACAGTGAAATACAAAGAAATGCAAATGGCAAACAAAATTCAATATAAATGCCAACAAGACAAATGCTTGAAATTTTTTCCATTCTAATGTTGCGAACACTGACCTCATCCCACATAACAGTGATTTTTAACCAGATTCTGCTTTCCTTCCCCACTGGATGGAGAAGGGAAATTTGCTATCTAAATAAAAATGTCTACATTAGGAATGTAGGTTCTTGTATAATTAAAAAGTAAAACATTTTGGTGAATACTAAGTGCGCTTCAGCTGGGAGTTAACTCCTGCCATGATGCCCTGAATCACAGCGCCTGCAGAGGCAGCTCCCTCTGCCCGGGAGCCGCGTGTGCAGCGCAGCGGAGCTGCAGTCTGCAGTGCACCGCGCGGTCCTGGTCCCCACCGCTCACATCCAGACCTGGAGACAGCCCTGAACACACAGGCTGCTCTGGACACCCCTGCTCCGCTGGGGTGCATGGGGAGCCACAAAGGCAGGGGCACTGTGCCCGTACCAGGACTCCTCCCCTCGAGGTCAGGACCTGAGATCAGGGCTATAGTGTCCACTGCAGCGCTGTGGCTTGCAGTCAAGAAAAAACCGCTTGGGTTTCCAGGAAGTACAAGGCATCAAGACACCTCACACTGTGTTGTGTGGATGCTCCATACTGTGCGTGGTGCTGCTCAGGGAGCACGGGGGTGACAGGAGACAGCACTTTGACGCACCAGCAGCCCCTGGCACACCCGGTACATCACACCACAAGGACTCTGCGTGCCTCTGAAAGATTTTTATATTCTCAGAGAGGCTATTTGACTCCACTAAAGTAATTTCATCAGTTGACTGCCTTTTAGTAAACCAACATAGAGCTTTATTCACAAATACGTACTACATATAGATGTATGTTTTTACACACGTATGTGCGTGTGTGCATATATAGGAGTGGTGTTTCTAAAAATTCTTTTTTAAATAAAATATATATTAACAGATACATTTTAAATCAGATCTCTTTAGTATTTCTGACGTTCTGCCTGAACACATTCTAACTTTACCTGAGATTCTCAGACTAAGGAAGTTTAATAATGTGAAAGAACAAGCCTTGCTACTAACACAGGCCTACATGCACGAATTTTTCTAACCCATTATTCCTGGTTGAAACTGAAAAGTAACCTCAACATGATATCAAGGACATTGCATAGAAATAAAAGATACATATTGCTCAAAATCATTGTAATAGTCTGGAGCCGTCCTCTATCTTTAGGATGGCTCCTGATTTCAGTGCCAGCTGACTGCTCTCCAGGGATCCTGCATCCGACCTTTCCGTTTGTGCTGGGTCTGTATATGTGCGCAGTTCCTTTGGGAAGGAATCGACAGGAGGCTGCAGACGATGTTTGCTACAGGGAAGAACATCCTGTGGGACTTCTTCAGCACAGCACTTACTCTTCTGTTCTAAAGGAATAGGCACGACGCGGGTTTCTGTTGGTTTAGCGCACGTTCAGTTGTGTTTGTATCTGTCGTGGTCTTATTCTCCAGAGGCAAAAGCAAAGCTAAATTCGAGCCAACCATGGTGCCTTGTGCACTCTCGTTTCTCCACCCCAAAGCCAAAACAGGCCTCGGGAGATCTGTATCAGTAAACCTTGCATGCTGTGCATGCCCTTGGCAGGGATATGCAACTGTGAAGGGGACAGATTCAATCAAAACAGAAATGGCCTAAATGCTTGCCTTAAAGAAAATGTGTTAGAGTTAACTGCAGCAGCAGAGCACATGAGAATGCTTTAATTGTTGCCTAGCAAAAGGCTGTGCTATTTGAGAAAAGGTATGCGATCAATAGTGCAGCGTCTGCATCATATTTCACTTTCAGGAAGCCAACTCTGACACACCAACAGCATAAAAATCCAGCACATATTTGGCAGGGAACACTCATCCAAAATTGGAAATGATAGTAAACAGCCAGCAGTTTCATTTCTCGCTTTGTGTTACCAGGAGGACAGCAGGCGTTAGGGGTTGCTGTGTAGTTCAAGAGCTGCAACATCACAACAGGCACCTGGAAATGCCAGAACCTCCGTGGGGTCCAGGGGATGTCACTGGCCACTGATCGTGTGTGGAAGACACTCAGATGCTATCACAATTGCACACAGCCTAAATTTTTCAGCTAGATCCCTCCCGTATTTGCTAGAGATTTCAGGCAATGTGTTGCTGCCATTCATGTATCCAGGATGAGGGCATATTTAAAACAGGAATGCATTTAATTTCTACTGAAGGTATGAATCCAACAAAGCCATCATGATGACAGCAAGGTGTCAGGATGTTCTTTTGTAATTATGAAGAGTCATACCTAGCCCTCTTTGTATTGAAATCATGCAAGCTGCACTGACTGTGCTAATAAAATAGCGTCTCAGATGGTAGCATGGTTGCTACTAAAGGCACAGTCATTTGGAATCTTTTATATATGTGAAATTCATTATAATTTAAGAAAACAAACATAAGCAATGTCCAGTTATAACATCGTCCCTGAGGTTTTATGCAGGAATATGGTAAAGGCAGTACAATCATATTCAGCAAAGCCACCTTCTTAAATCAGAGGAGATTCCCAAACTGGCTTTTCAGAGCAGCCTCCAGCAGCCCCAGCTTTGCCATCTCTCTGCTGGGACAGCTGCACACACAGTTGCATCCTCTCCTCTGCCGGCCCCGGCTCCTGTCTGGTGTCCCACCTCACAGCCCCCCTTGGGTGCTCTCCCAGCTCAGTCCCAAAGTTAGCAAAGTTCAGCCACGCATCTTATGTACCTGATAGGCATTTAGCATGCATCAATTACTACATGTGGTAGATCTGACTCTAGTAGTGCTTATACTGGCAACTACAGCATTGTGGAGCTATTTTGGACCTGCAAATCTGTAGGTACACTTCAAATGAGTTGATATAATTTTGAGCTTACTGTGTTTTCTTCACTGAAAAAATTCAACTGTAGCATTACACTAGTGATGAGGTTAGAAAGCATTGGCTGATTTTCCCTTTCACACTGATGCGTGCTACAATATTATAATATCATAATGCAGACAGCCCACTCTGTGATTTCTGTAGACTGAGCCCACTGATCTCCTCACTTTCCTAATTTATCCAGAAAATTGGGAGGCTGTGGTGCCTCAGAGGTATTCCTGTACTCCTGCCTCAGAAAAATGGGATTTCTTAGAGAGTCAAGAATAATGCATGGGCCACAGTTCTTACACCAAGTTTACTAGTATAAACATGCATTAGTGCAAATGAAACCTTGGATTTTCTCCCAGCCAGACTGTAAGAATAACAACCTCATAAATGTTTATTTGCATCCAAACAAAGCCACCACTCAAAGCTGATATTTTAAACCAATTTCCAGAACCTCTAGTTGACAGCTAATTTTCAACTCTTTCAATAATTGTTCTCCTTATAAGTAGAACACTCTGATTAAAATATTCCTTGACTGAGTAAAAATCTGATGTATATGGTATCAATGGTACAATTGTCAGAGCGTAACTCCAGAGTTCATGGCCAACAACAAACATGATATGAATCGGTGACAAAGAACAGTAAATATAGTACACAGAGAACTCCAGAAACACAAAATCCTTCAAACACACACTCAACAGCCAAAACCACAGCACACTACCAGCTATAGTACTGGAAGTTCCTTGTACAAATTCAACTCAACTGTGATTTTGAAGTGCAATCTAAATGCAGATTTTTGGTTAAAATGCTTAACATTTTATCAAGTCAGAGAAAAGACCTTAGGGAGGTAATTAGGAGTGTTTTTAACCAGATATTTCGTATTTGGTATGCTGTAGATATAACTGATAATTTCAGTGAAAATGAACGAGTTGAAGAATAAAAAACATTTGAATAGCTGTGCCATCCACGAAAAAGAAGGCACAGTTCTACTTCTGCCAGAATTTTGACCAGACAGCAATCTACAAAGCAGAACCAAAATAGTTCATTTTCAAGTGCACCTTTGCACAGCTTCAGAAAATGCAACTTACAACAGAAATAGTGTAAAAGCCTTGAAAAAGCACGTCTCAGGGAGATGATGGAGCAGTGGAGAGACATGTCAGCAAATACTGGAACAGGCAAGACACAACGCTAACCCTCCCCTAGATTCCAAAAGTCACAGGTCTTCCTAAAGCAGAACTTCAATCTAAATTATTTAAACCCACTTGCCAGTAAAGCTTTGCTAGATTTATATGAATGGGCAAAAATAGTCCCCATTTGCTTATGTCCGGTTCAAGTGAGAAATACAGAAATGAACCATATGCCTGAGCACATAAAGAATTGCACAAAAATGCTCAGCAGCACAACTGTCACAGCATCCTGGAGAGCAGTTACGTTTTACTGCATCTTACCTTACACCTAAATAATGTAGGTCAGGTTCTCTAGTGTTGAGAGAAATTACCAGAAAATGACTGACTGCTGTTTTATCACATTTTATTTCCTCTTTATTTAGAGGGACTGTCATTACAGAAATGAAAATAACAATATAAACCTTCAATAAAAATAAACATAAAAATAAAAATGAAAAACATCAGTGGAAGGAAAGTCTTGTTAACTGCAATGTGAACTTTCTCTAAATGAATCCCTCTCCTGCCTGAACTTTGCAAAAACAACCAGTATCCTTATGGTAATACAAGAGCAATATATATTTATCATGTACTAGAAAATCAGGTGGTAAAATAGATCTATTCGTTTCAGTCAAACACACTAAATTGTACCAGGCTGCAGCAGTACACAGTTGTACATATACATCTCACACACAGGCAGATCAGCATTACCTTTTGTTAAATAACTGCCCACTATCAGAGATTACAGAATTTCTCATAGCAAGATAATGCAATAGTCCTCTATGGCTGTGTAATTACTTAATCACATTCAGGAAATGTGCAGAGGATAAAACAACAACAACCAAGGTCTAGATAATTTTCAGAATTCCTTTATTTATAAAGTGCAAGAGCTTTTATACCAGCTTTAAGCAAAAGCAAGCAGGGATGTTTTCATCTTTTATTTGTATAGGTGTCTTTTAAACAAATATCCGAAAAATAAGTCTAGTTTATACCAGTGGACTGATGAAGGCAGAGCGGTGGATGTGGTCTACCTTGACTTCAGTAAAGCATTTGACACCGTCTCCCACAGCATCCTCACGGCTAAACTGAAGAAGTGTGGACTGGACAATCGGGTAGTGAGGTGGACTGCAAACTGGCTGAAGGAGAGAAGCCAGAGAGTCGTGGTCAATGGGGCGGAGTCTGGTTGGAGGCCTGTATATAGTGGAGTCCCTCAAGGGTCGGTACTGGGACCAGTATTATTTAATATATTCATCAACGACTTGGATGAGGGAATAGAGTGCACTATCAGCAAGTTTGCTGATGACACCAAGCTGGGAGGAGTGGCTGACACGCCAGAAGGCTGTGCTGCCATCCAGCGAGACCTCGACAGGCTGGACAGTTGGGCAGGGAAAAATTTAATGAAATATAATAAGGGAAAATGTAGAGTCTTACATCTGGGCAGGAACAACCCCAGGTTCCAGTATAGGCTGGGGAATGACCTATTAGAGAGCAGTGTAGGGGAAAGGGACCTGGGGGTCCTCGTGGACAGCAGGATGACCATGAGCCAGCACTGTGCCCTTGTGGCCAAGAAGGCCAATGGCATCCTGGGGTGTATTAGAAGCGGCGTGGTTAGTAGGTCGAGAGAGGTTCTCCTTCCCCTCTACTCTGCCCTGGTGAGACCTCATCTGGAATATTGTGTCCAGTTCTGGGCCCCTCAGTTCAAGAAGGACAGGGAACTGCTGGAGAGAGTCCAGCGCAGGGCCACAAAGATGATGAAGGGAGTGGAGCATCTCCCTTATGAGGAAAGGCTGAGGGAGCTGGGTCTCTTTAGCTTGGAGGAGACTGAGGGGTGACCTCATCAATGTTTATAAATATATAAAGGGTGGGTGTCACAAGGATGGAGCCAGGCTCTTCTCGGTGACGACCAACAGTAAGACAAGGGGTAATGGGTTCAAGCTGGAACACAAGAGGTTCCACTTAAATTTGAGAAGAAACTTCTCAGTGAGGGTGACAGAACACTGGAACAGGCTGCCCAAGGAGGTTGTGGAGTCTCCTTCTCTGGAGACATTCAAAACCCGCCTGGATGCCTTCCTGTGTAACCTCATCTAGGTGTTCCTGCTCCGGCAGGGGGATTGGACTAGGTGATCTTTTGAGGTCCCTTCCAATCCCTAACATTCTGTGATTCTGTGATTCCCACGGCACACCAGGAACAGCCAGATAAGGCACTGCATCCAAAAGAAGTATTTATTGTAAGGAATATGGTCAGTGGGGGTGGCTGTGCTATAAAGACCATCAGTCAGACAGGGTCAAGGCATCTACCTACCAGCCAGGGATGGGAGCAGCTGTCCCCCACACTGTTTTCCACCCTGTGTTGCAAAGCGTGGTGACCCTAATGGGTGTGAACTCAGCAACTGTTATCCTCTAGCATGCACGGTAGCTTGTGACCAAGCTTTAAAGAGATGACTTCATTTTCTGGAGTCCACGGGACTGTTTCACATGCTTTGCCTATCGGCTGTGAATCAAGCAGAATGGAAGAGCCAAGTCTTCCTACTCCAGCTGACGGATCTATTGCTGAGCCTCAAAGTCCCTTTCTCTTCTCTGCTCCAAGTTTCTGAGCTCCTGTGACTTCTTGCTTTTCTGCAGTGGCACAGCCACAGTAAGAGACACGAAGAAACCCCCTCATCTCCCCTGCCCGTGCTGCGGGCTGCTCTGGTTAGGGTAGGAAAATGGGTTTCAGCCATTTCAACTGGATGGCATTGGGCTCCGGAGGAGTTTTCCACGCCCTGGGCAGATGTTCCAGCCACTGAACCGCAATATGAGAAACAGAGATTGTGTTCTTCATTTATCTAAAAATAAAGCTTACTGGGGGCACCCTGAATTGCTCCTCAAAGGCAAAGCTCCTGTAAAAATAGCACGGTGGAACTGATTTGATGTATATGATGGGGCCATGTCCCTAACTATAGGCAACCTAATCTGAACGCTAGACTGGTGTCCAAAAGGTGTTACAGAAGCATTGCAAAACCTTTAGTGAATACAGGGGTCTGCCCACAGGCACATCTGACACTCTAGTCTGAGCGATGTGGCCTGGGCAGGAGCATTAACTTGGCAATTGCAAGTTACACAAACGATTAATCAAGGCATCACATTCCCCATTCCTGCCCCCCAGGCCCATGGCATTTTGCGTTTTACAATCAGTGCGTTAGACCATGAAGTAGAACAACAAAAATCACCTCCTGCTAGTTGTGTACACGACCTTCTTAGATGAAGAAAAACCCATGACTGGGCTTGCAGGATTTCTGCTAGTGCTACAGTCTACAACATTTTGATAAAGATTTACTTGCTCTTTCTGCGACTGTACTACATATTCTGCTAATGCATGTTTCCACATGGAACTATTAAAAAATATATATGTCCCACTCAGAGAGTAGGTCAGTAAACAAGTTCCAGAAGCTTGTTTCTTCTTCTTAAGGCCAGGTCAGTGAATGACCTTCTTATGCTTCAGTTCCATGGAGACTACATGCTGCAGCTCCTGCTTCAGATCAAACCTGAAGAGGGGAGTTAGGCTTACCTGCTCTGTGAATAGAAAATACTCCTATTCACTATAATTATTGTTGGTCAGAAAACATCTCTTGCACTTTTCTATTTTTGACTTGTCTTTTCTTACTGCATAAAGAGTTCGTTTTCCCTCTGCTGTAGCTTGTATTGCTCAAAAAAGTGTATTTGCTAGAGGGCATTAGGAAATATATTCACAGATTGCTAAGAATTCATTTTTGTTTGCCTGGAATAAAAGCACAGGAACAAATACAGCTAGATTAAAATGAAAAGTATTGCTACAAAGCAGAAAGCACATATAGCGGTTTTTCTTAAGTAGAAGATATACCTTTCAGCAGAAGGCCTGATGGGATTTCTTTAGGTAATAGCCTCAACCAGCTTCACTCCTTGAAACTTTAATCTTAATAGGGCTGCAGTCCTCATACGTAATACTTAGGTACTGAAGCTTGGCTTTCAGTGCTGCTAACTTTTGGTAGAAAGGAACAAGATTTAAAACCATACCTGGTAAAATCACAGTGTGATGGGTTTCATTCAGAAATCATCTTTCTTTAGGAAAAATATGAAAACCTAGAAAATCTACTGTATGTTCATTGACTCAGGTAACATTAATTGAACTGTTCCAGTCCTGTGATTTTCCACAAGATTTGAAGTCCTCTGATATCATTCCGTTCCAGAATAGAGAAGATAAGTAGATGTTGCTGCTTCTGTGCTGCTGGCCTGGGGGCTGCAGGAGCCTGGAGGGCTGTGGTAAATGTTCAGTTTCATAAGATGATTATTTCTAGGCAAGAGATTTCAGGGATTTGATTTTTAAAAAATGAATGGCATGGACTAAGAGAAAGTGTAACAAGCATGCATCTTCGGCATAATGACATGTGTGGAGAAGACTCCTCATCTCTTTCACTCTCCAAGTCTTCAGTAGCGTCATGTGAGCCTCTCCACCGCTGCCCTTGTGGTATAACCATGTCCATGTGCATGGAGCCTTTATGTCTGCCTGTAAGATGAAAAAGTTTTAAAATTTAACAGAAGAGCCACTACTCCAGAAAATAACTTCCATTCTCAGTGGCTACATCGCACCCTTTCTTTTCTTTACTACGGGCATACAACAACACAAAGTTTGGCAAGTATTCTTATACTAAAAGCATGACCATTTGTGATATGTCAGTACATCTATAGAGACAAAACTTTCATCTTTGTTATTGTTTGGTTCCATTAAACTCAAACTTTATTAAAAATATAAACATGGGTTTAAGAAAATACTGGAGGTAAAATTACAGAGCTGAAACTAGTGTAATGAGGTGGCAGTAACATGCATCTTTTAGTCCTCCAAGGAAAACAGAAGAGTAAATTTTGACCCAATATTTTCCAACATTAAATGTGCACAAACAGTGTTGAGGTTGGTTGGCCCCGTCTGGATCCCAGGCACCTACTAAAGCCGCTCTACCGCTCCTCCTCCTCAGCTGGACAGGAGACAGAAAATATAACAAAAGGCTCATGAGTTAAGGACAAGGAGAGATCACTCACCAATTACCATCAAGGGCAAAACAGGCTCAACTTGGGGAAATTAGTTTAATTTATTACAAGTCAAATCAGAGTGAGGTAATGAGAAATAAAACCAAATCTTCCCTCCACCTCTCCCTTCTTCCTGGGTTCAGGTTCACTCCAAAATTCTCTACCTCCTCCCCACCAGCAGCACAGTGGGATGGAGAATGGTGGTTATGGTCAGTTCATCACATACTGTTTTGCCTCTCCTTCCTCCTCAGTGGGAGGACTCCTCACATCCTTCCCCTTCTCCATCATGGGGTCCTTCCCATGGGAGACAGTTGTCCACAAAATTCTCCAGCATGGGTCCTTCCCATGGGCTGCAGTTCTTCATGAAACTGCTTCAGTGTGGGTCCCTTCCACGGGGTGCAGTCCTTCAGGAACAGACTGCTCCAGCCTGGGTTCCCCACGAGGTCACAACTCCTGCCAGCACACCTGCTCCAGCCTGGGCTCCTCTCTCCATGGGGCCACAGGTCCTGCCAGGACCCTGCTCCAGTGTGGGCTTCCAATGGGGTCACAGCCTCCTTCAGGTATCCAGATGCTCTGGTGTGGGACCCCATGAGCTGCAGGTGGATCTCTGCTCCACCACGGACCTCCATGGGCTGCAGTGGGACAGCGGCCTCACCATGGGCTGCACCACAGACTGCGGGGGAACCTCTGCTCCGGCGCCTGGAGCAGCTCCTGCCCACCTGCACTGACCTGTGTGTCTGCAGAGTTGTGTCTCTCACACATTCTCACTCCTCTCCCTGGCTGCAACTGCTGTTGTGCAGCAACTTTTCCCCCTTCTTAACCACGTTATCCCAGAGGTGCTACCACCATCACTGATGGGCTCAGCCTTGGCCAGTGGATGATCCATCTTGGAGCCATCTGGCACTGGCTCTGTTGGACATGGGGGAAGCTTCTGGCAGCTTCTCACAGAAGCCACCTCTGTAACACCCCCTCTACCGCAACCTTGCCACACAAACCCAATACTAATTTAACTTAGTAAAATGTTTTATTTCCCAAAATACAGTCTTGAATGGTAACTGTAAAATTAATTGCAAACATCTCATCTATTTTAAGTGCTACAATTACCCCATTCACTAAGATTTCTTTATACACCCCTGTCCCATTACTGTTCTATTGCACTTTTATAAACTTGATTCAGAAAATAAAAAAGAAAGTTTACTACAGAAAATATTCAGATAGCTAATTTAAGAAAAAACAGCTTTTCATTAGCACTCATATGACTGGTATTCATGACTTACTAGTAATTATATCAGAGATAATACATTGCAGTTAGGAAATTTTCTAATTGGCTTTAATAAAAAAGAATAGACAAAGCATAATGAAAAGAACTGGAAAGAATGCTATTGGTATTCCTAGCTAAAATGAACAAGAGACATCTAACTGAGATATCTGTTCAGTTATCTTTAACATCTCAAATCTAAAGAACTCAAATCAATTAAAAGTGCCCCAAGTTTAAGACCCTGCTACTCACAACTGACGCTACTAATGCACCTTTCTTTCTCTAGAGGGCAAACTTGAAGACCAGGGAGGTTAAGTGCTTGTTCAAGCTTATACCAAGCTTACTGTGAGGAGCAATTTCCATTTATCTGCATCTTCAAGTTTGTCTTCTCTCAATCAGAAACAGGTTTTGGGTAAAACAAGACAAAACAAAACAGTTCTAAAACAAGCATTTACTTCCATGGATTCAGTGCTCTCCTTTTGTGCTTTAAAACAATTTACTGTGGGCAGATGAGAAAGAGAACACATTTTAAAGAGGTTATGGGTGGACACTGCATATCAATTCTGTGCCTTACCCTAGGGAACATTAAACACGTTAAATCCTCCCATATTTGACCTGAAAGCTCTCAAGAAGCCTACCTATCTGTTACACAGATATGCTAAACTTCTTCAGTTTGGGCAGATGGGCACAAGGCTCCTGCAAATGCCATGCCATTTGAGTTCCTGTCCAACAGGATCTCAAGAAACGGTTGCAATCACTTCAAATCTTAAGGCTGGTACCTGTACTTGGAGCACTCATTTAAGCATCAAGTGCATCAAGACCCTGAGCAGGCCAGAGGTTTGTGATGGATCTGCTTAGGTTTCTTTTTATAGCGAGTTCCCCCAAACAATTTCAGGAAAGTTTTTTTTTCTTAGAATAACAGCTAGGATCATTAGCTTTAATGACAGAAAGCTCCAGTTGGCAAGATGTAAACAGAACAAAGCGGAAAGGTTTCTGCACAGTTCTGGGCCACAGTGTCCTTGCTTCTGGCTATTTCTGAAAAGTCAAGTGAGTGCCACTTACCCCTTCACAGCCCGTCTCCTCCCCACGGCTCCTGGGTCCCTGCTGTGGCTCTCCGCTCCTGCCCTGGCTGCCTCCACCACCACCTCCCTCCCCAAGCAGGCTCGTTTCCTTCCCGTTCCTCCCCAGGCTCCAGGAAAACCAACCAGCCGTTTCTTCTGAGAGGACTACAACATGAACTTGAACAGATGAGGCAGCCGTGGTCATACCTGACCTCACCACCACTTTCACTTAATTTAAATACACCTTTCCAAATCTGCAGGAGGAAGGTGCCAGGCTGCAGAGAAAAGGCTTGAGGGGAGACAAGTTATTGAAACCCTCCCACCGAAGCTGTGTGGATGTGTGAAAGAGAGAGCACAGGGAAAGGAGGCACAGAAGAAGAAGAATACAGTCGTGTTTAAGACTCTGCAACTGAAGAGGTGGAAATCCCACATTCTGGCCTCTGCAGCAGTATGGTTTATGTTTTGATTCAGCATCGATACGGCAGACGATGTTTGCTGCACCGCGTGCTCTCGGTTTGCAGTCTGTGTGACCATGTGAGGTGGAACTTGCCCAGGAGGTGGCTCCTGCCCTCGGAGCAATCCTGAGTCACAGCCGCAGCAAGGAGCGGGCAGCCTGTGGCTCCAGCGGGAAGGATGCTGGCAGCAGCAGCAGCCAGCCAGGACACCAGAATGGAGCAAGGAAGGAGGCAAGGAAGGAAGGACGGAAGGACGGAAGGAAGGAAGGACGGAAGGACGGAAGGAAGGAAGGAAGGAAGGATGGAAGGAAGGATGGAAGGACGGAAGGACAGAAGGACGGAAGGACAGAAGAAAGAAAGGAAGGAAGGAAGGAAGGAAGGAAGGAAGGAAGGAAGGAAGGAAGGAAGGAAGGAAGGAAGGAAGGAAGGAAGGAAGGAAGGAAGGAAGGAAAAATTCCTATGGAGCAAAGAGGTTGTTGGGAAGGTTGCTGCACCTCTGAAAGCCGCTGTATTTCATTCAAAGAAGTTCAGTTAGCTTTGAGTTAAGAGCTACCAAAATGCCAAAAAGTGCTTTCCGATCTTTAAAGCATTCTGAAGCACTTTACGTTTTTGCCTGAAGACTTTCTTATCTGTAAAAATGCCTTCTGCACCCACATGCAAGAAAAGTACCTGAAACCTTGTGGATAAGTTTCTTGCAGGCAGCTTTGACTGTCATGCTGGTAAGCCAGTATACGAGTTTTGGCATTAAACCTCAGGCTCAGGGCCTGTCTCTGCAGACTCTTCTGTTTCTATTCCTCTGTTAATTATAGTTTTTCTCTATGTCTTGGAGATGCTTCGACCAAGTTGACTATTAAACACAGTTCAGGAGCATCCCAAAAAACTGGCTGTATTTCACATTTGGAACTTGCAGTTATGTAGCAAGCAAAGGGGCCAAATGTGAGATGATCTTACAGGAAAGCCAGTAGAGTGGGGAGATCCTGCTTCCAGGTACAACCTTGCACTTCATTATCATTTGTTCTCCAAAACAACTCAATGTGAAGACCTTCCCTGCAAAATCCTTCTACCACTAATTAATTCCTCTCCCAATAAATGTTACTAGAGAGTTACATCAGATGTGAATCTGGAGGAGAGTGATACTATTTGGTTTTTCACTTCCTCACATACTTCAATACCAATTCAGTCCTCCAAACTCCCCAAGCCCGAGTTCAAAGTCCTTCTGCTGGTCACCTTGTCCTCCTCCCACTGGCACAGGAGAGACAGAATAAGCAGTAACCGGTAGTGGATCTGGATAGTGGGCTTTACTTATCAACCAGCAAGATTAGAGCTTTTATCCTACCTGATCATTTCACAATATCTCACTCCCCCCGCCCAGCGCTACACTGCCCTGTCCTCACTTTCCACCCTGGCAGCGAGGCCACTGCTGGCCTGGAGGTGCTGGGCAGAAAGTCCCGTTGGTTTCTGCTGCCCTGCTGCTCCCAGTTACCTTTCTGGACCGTCACTGGTGAAAGTCCCTGGGCATTCCTTGGTGTCCATCTCCACGCGACTCTGACCACCAGCACCCTTCCCCCCATCAGGATGGTCACCACCTTCTTTCCCAGCCCTCTTCTCTCCAAGATCACTTTTTCTTTTTGGGAACCCTTCTCTTTTGGCATCCTTTTCTCTACACACCCCTCAAGCCCAAAGTTTTCCCAATCTAGTTTACATGCAGAAGCATGATCAGCATCCTATGTGCCATATGTTTCTTTAGTAATAAGAGGACTCAGAACATCTCACTGCTATTTAGTCCAAGTGTTATGAAAATTTACAACCACCCTGTATTGGTTGCAGCTAGCAAGCAGCAGGATTCAGCTTGAAACTTCAAAAGTGCAATTTTGGACATTGGCTGAAACACACACACACACATACACCCAATTATCTGCCACTTATTACCCTTTACAAAATACCATGTTTATTTACCTTTTTTCAGTCAGAGCATTCTCCAGCACAAATCAAGTTTGTGCAGTTAGTCCTGCCATGTCACAAGACAGTGAAAGGGCTCCTGCCCCCTAATCTGGATCTTCTCCCACACTTCTGCTGGGCTTGTATTTCTTTAAAAACATTTTAAAAGCATTATGCTTGCTGCATTCCATTTCCTCTCTTCTTCCCATTTAATTTGCTAGTTCAAAATAGATTGCTATAAAATTATACTACTTGTATGTTTTGTAATGATCTCTTCTCAGGTAATGAAAAGTAGGGGTAAGCTCCGTCAAGTGAGTCATAAGATAATGCCAGGCAATTCTCTGCCTGAACACAATTGCTCAACGCAAGTGCAGATACAGATCAAACTACTACACAGATTTCTTTCCCAAATAGCTGTGAAAAGAGACATTTAGATTTCGTTTCTGACCCTCCCAGGTTCTTACCTCTGCTGCCATATTAGAAAAAGGCTGTTAATCAGATGTCTCTTCAGTAGAACTGGAGTGATGCTTAAGTGATTTATTGTGTCCTTTAGGGGAAAGGATGTACTTTAGAGATCGACAATTTTTAAAAAAGGTCATTTACGATTTGCAATAAATGTAAGTATTATTTAGGGTGGTAATAATTCTTTTGAATTTCATCTGAATGCAATCACCAATTTGTTGAGTGCTGAATGTCTGGGCTGTTACCTGATAAACAGGTAATTACACGCTTAACTGCATGGTCACAAAAAACTAAAAGGGATTTTTTGTTATATAAAGTACCTGTAAGAATGGATAGTTCTTCCATTTCCTTTTAAGTTCCTGGATAACATTACTTCACCTTTGTTTGCTCTCTTTAGTTTCAAATGTCAAGATCAGTTGTTTGAATCCTGTCGCAACAGAAGTCAGTGAGAGTTGCTAACTAGGAAAGCTTCATAGCCTGAAACATCCCTTGTAGTATACCTAACCACAATGGAATGTAAATTTGCATACATTTTCATATATTTGAATAAATGCATGGACAAACTATTATAAACACAGATTTTAGTTTAAATTGCATTGCAACAGAACTTCTGGTTAGCATTATTATTTTCTTATTTAAGGTATTCTTTGTTACCTGTAGCCTAAAGTGGTTTTAAGATATTAAGAAATCATTCTTAAAAGAAGAACGGAAGGAATGTTTCTCCATATTTTTCACCCATATGTCACAGTGGGTTCTTAACATTTTCTCAGCTAGGTATGAATTTTGCTTTTGTGAATAACCACATGGTTGTGAGTTCAATGCAAAATTCTCACCTGACAGCTGAACACAGATATAGAATTTCCCCCCAATATTTCCATTCCATAGTACAGTAGCATTAAAGTATAGATAGGACTGTGCAATGGTTTTATGACTGGTTTCAAGTATCTCTCCTTCAGACTCATGGCTCTAGATTTTTGGTTCATTCAGCCCTAGAACATGCAGAATTATGTTTTAGGGAACAGTCTGGTATTTGGCATCTTTGAACATTTGGACCTCAAAAAAAGCCACTAAAGAAATGATCAAAATATGGGTCAAAGCACTTGTCTAAATTCAAATAGTAATTATCCAGTGTAAATTTTCCGAGAAGATGAACCTGATAGGCTCAAATATTCCTGCAATGCACTTTTGTCATCCAAGAATACTAAATTACAAAAGTTACCAAAAAAATTTCAAGACGGTTTCACTTTTTTAAATTAACAACTTCGCACCTGGATTTCAGTGTTTGTTTTTCAGACATCAAAGATGTTGCAACTGGAGGGTTTCTGTTTGCTCCATAGTTGTAACATGGGATCTCCTTACTGTACATTACTGTGCAGAACTCATGGATCTTCCTTTGAGCAAACCCATGCCTTTTGAAAAATCTAAAAGTGCGTTGGGTAGCACAGAGTTGATTATTACATCATGACAAAAATGACAAACTCTCCATTTTTTAATTTCTGCAGGAAAATAAAAGAAAAACCTCTATGTAGATGTATTAAATGATTCTCTTTACTAAGTCACGAGTTCAGTGGCTCTGAGATGCAGAAGACTTACACAACTGTCCTCATACTGGACTTTGAAGACAAGACTCTGCAGAGCAATGATGTCAGAGTAATCATAGATCGCTTCAGCCAAGTAATGCACAGACTGTTTCACTTCATAGCAATAGGCTTGAACACATCTGCGTTTGCAATAAAACCTCAGGAGACTAAAACAATCTTCACTGAAGCCAATGGTACTTTTTCCATTGATTTGTTTTGTTTAACTGTTGCATTAGAACCATATTTGGGGCACAGCAGCACTTAATAAATGCTCAGATCCTGTAAAGCCTATTGACTTTATCTATGTTACAATGCAGGGAGTCCTGGAGTCCAAACAAGTTTTCTGTCTGTGTTAAATGCCAGCAAGACTGTCCTTGGGGTTGGCCTAAGACCAAGACAAAGCTTGTTTTTGTGGAGAAACTTAAGGTGATGCCTTAGGGCACCTTCTAAGAGGATACTTCTGCAGTGTGGATGAGCCCAGACTGCTATAGAGAAGACCTTTAGGCACCAGTTTTTGCTGTGGCTGCCATAATGGAGAAAAATACATGAAATGCAGCTCCATCAATTCCAATTTATACATCTTTGTTTAATTTCGTTAAGAATGTGGTGTTCATGATGAATGAAGTTTTTTTTAGAGATGGTGCTTCTGCATCCTGAAAATGTTTACATATAATCTACTATAAATATAATCATCAATATAGCTTTGCACATGCAGAGCAACTTCCTTAATGTTTTGATTTTAAGGGCCTTAACAGACTTATAACTATGAAAAGCTGTATCTGCCAAAGGGAGACATTTGAGATACAGCATCCCAACTATTAATTCCAGGAAGTATGACCCTGTGGACAACCCAAAGTATTTTCAAAAAACCCATATGGAACTGCTCCAAGTTTGTACACAGTGCAATGGGTGTTGAGCCTGATGAGTACTTCAGCTTTGGGAAAGTATCCATACTTTAACAAAGTCTGGAATTAAAACAAGTAGTAAGAAAACCCTTGTCTGTGATAGACCATTGAACACCTGCCAGGTTTGGAACGTGAGTCAAAGGCAAATAACATGAACTCTGCTGCCTCTCAGTTATCGACATACTTTTATACATCCTTTGTTGCTACCTTGAAGAAAACATGCTTATTAAACCAATTCTGTGTCTCTTCTTCAACAACTTGAAAAGATAGCAATACATCAGCCATATTTTCATTTATTATGAGACAAAAACTTTCTTCGTTGTGAAGTGACTGTAAAATGAGTCGGCATCAGGGTGCTCCAAAAGCGCACAGGTGCATGCAGGAATTGTATCCTTAGTGTTGAAACTTCTTATAAGTGTGAAAGCTGCAAACAGACAAAATCTTCAGTCACAGGATATACATGGCATATATACTAAACCATTTTCTAAAGGCAATTTCCATTCTGATGTCTTTTTTCACAGATTGTGTTATTAAAAAGGGAAATGGAAAATACATACTTAGAATTAGATCTTTCACAGGTGAAGATACAAAGTTAATTGTGCAGTGTAATGCATGCAGAGGTAGAAAGACACCATGACTTTAACAAGCAAGGAGCATCCTCATGCCAGAGGGGTGCAAGGATTCCTGCTTAGTTCGGGAAACATGGGCGGGACAAAGAGACCATAGCATCACCTGGACCCTACTGTGAGCATCAGGACTCTATACCTTAAAGCTAGGGAAAAAATCTATGTTCCATTCAATACATTAAAGAATAAAACCTTACAGCTTAATATGCATCTTCATTGAAAAACAGGTACAAAACCTTGCACTAAGATGGTGTGGAGACAAACTGTAGCACAAAAGCTTCTGCCACAAAAATTTGTACCTAATCTTTTTGTGCATGACTGGCAGTCATAAAGAGGTATCGCCCAGCAAAGGCTCTACAAAGATTATTCCACCTGCTGCTTAAAAACACGAAGGGTCCAAGAACTGATGTAACAAACTTCTCTGTACTTGTTTTGGTTCTGCTCTTTTTTGCTGCAAGAAACTAACTCTCTATATATGTATAAATGTAAATAGAATAAAATTGTAATGGATTAATTTTTGTACTTGCAATCCACTGATTTGTTCTCCTACATTTAGATATTTGATCTTCCCTGATAGCCATATCATACCAATAGAAAATTTCAGGATATATTGTAATTCCAACATGTTTCTTTTATTACTGAATTTAAATGTTACCTTTTCTGGTCCTTCTAGAGCTGCTTACACAACCACATGTGTATGAGCTAGTACACTTGCTCTCAGTCATGTCTATTACTTAAACCATCCAAGACAGAACATTTGAAGCTGGTCTTCCTAGTTTCCTCTCTTATCCTTGCAGCTATCTTTGTTGTGTCTGGTTTATGACTCCCGGAGCTCTGCCCATATATCATATTCTGATGGTTACTTCTCTTGGTGCACTGGATTACAAATGTCAAGCCTGTGATGTATTCATCCAGAGAGCTCCAAAATAGCCAAAGTTTGGGTTCATCATCCTTTCTGCAACCACAGTTAGGCATTTAAAGAGTGAACGCAGACAGAAGCAAGGCAAGGTTTCCCTTTCTAACAACTCAATCAAAAAATCTGGTATACCTGCAGAGAACAGAATGGAAAGGGTCTAAGGTGTCTGAATCAGTCTCCTGGTTTATTGAAACTTGTAGTATGAATACTATTTATCACTTCCATCATTCTAGGAAAAAAACAACAACAACAAAAACCACTGCCACAACATGTCATAAACTACTCAGAAACTGCTTCATGAGCTTTTAAGCCATCCCTGTCACAGGGTCAGCAACCTCCGAGAAGGAGGCCAGCACACAGAAAGGAGCAGAAATCTTGTCGGATGTCTGACTTTAATCCACTGATCCTTTAGAGTCAAAACCTTAACACGGAATTTTCATTGCAAACAAACCCTCAATATACAGTCAGCTCTCTATTATCCCCCTGGCAGATTATCCAGTTTGCTGATAAATGGTGCCACAATTGCAGAGACATCCATGCTGGCTCTGTGCAGGCCAGCCCAGGTCTGGCAAAGCTTATTAGCTTAAGCTCTGCATAAGTACTTCTGTAGAGCTTCCAGAGCCAGCGCTTGGGTGCCTCCGCATCGTGTTGCTGGAACCAGGATGCCGGGGGGGCAAGGCGGATACACCCCAGCGGCTCCGTGGGAAGCCAGCTCATGTCCAGCAAGGCTTCAGAGTCTGCCAGCCCTACATTAACACTAGCTCACACAGGGGTTAAAAAGACAGATAGTTTTCTGTAACTCACCCTTTTCCTGCTTGTTCCCATTAATTCATTAGCATAGTTATTGTGAGTTCAGCCTTAGGCCGCAAGAAAGCTCCCAGAGGACTTTAGCATTAGCCAGGGAATGCACCAAGCAACATCTAATTAACCCCAACCAAACGCAGGTCCTGGGGACTGTGGCGAGGAGGGAGAGCCGGGGCCATGTTGCCAAGTAACTGTGAGAAGACAGTCCTGGAGCTGGTTCAGCGCCTCGCTCCCTGCGTACCTGTTTTTCAAGCGGAGCCCCAGAACTCCCTCTTTAGGACATTTTAAATACAAACAAAGTCAGGCTTCATGGTGTCCTTACCATGTAGAGTACTTGGTTGCATTTAAGCAGACCCTGGTTTCTGGCATTTGCAAGGAGATCTACACTGGAACATGACTTAAGTGAATAAATTATAAAATGCTTTGGGATAATTCAGGATGGGAAATACTACAGAAACATGACCCACTGTTATTTTCAATCCCCATGCCATGTAAGATTTTGCTCTGTTTGCTGCGATACCCAAAAAGCATGCTAATTGTTGCACAGATGTGGGATTTTTTTCCCACTAAATTATATTGATATTATCAGCTCAATTTATTTATGCATCCAAATGGCTGCCAGATGCAGAGAGATTTGTGATTTTATTATGCACCTATGCTGGATTCAGGCTAGTGTCTAAGGGGTGAAAGGTCTCACATTAGATTACTGATCCCTTGAGCCAGCCAGTCCTTCAGTCCAAGCGCTTTCTAATGCATGTTTTGCACCACATAACCAACTCACTTTTCAAGGTGACACAGTCACAGTTTTAAAAAAGAAAAAAAAAGTCAATGCTCATAACTACAATAACCCCTTTGTCTAATACAGCAAGTTTCATTTCTGGGGTCATATCTCTCCCTCTTTTCTAAAATGCAGCTAACCATCCCAGGTAAATGAAAACAAGAAGGAATATATGTGAGCTTTCTTCAATTTATACATGCATATATATACTTACATACATATTCATATATGCACAAGTGTACGCACACACACTTTTCCAATGCAAATATTAGAATTTTCAGGGAAATTTTTGTTAAATGATTTATGCCAACTGTGTAGGAAAAAATTATTCTGCCAAAACAGAAAATAAAAATGAAGTTATTTGTTCTAGGGTGGTCCCACCAAATCAAAATGCTTTGGTTTATTGAGCAGAAATGTTTAATCTGAATCATACTGATGTCAAGTTGCATCTGCTCAGCACCTCGTGGGAGTCCCACTGGAACTGTGATGCAGATGCTACATGACTCCATGATTTTTCACAGACTTCCTGGGCTGGCAATGTATTTAGTGATGTCCTGTATCCTCCCCTACGATCAAGTCACGTAGGATACCCCAAGTCCTGTGGTTTGCAAGGCTGATGGTAAACATACGACAGCCAATTAGCCCTTACCATAAGGCAGGGTAAAATAAGACAAGCAAAGTACAATGCCCATAAAGCTTTTATTTGGAAATTGAAGAGTCATTACACATCAGCTGAACATCAAACTTGATTCAGTGCAATGAGATGAAATATTTCAACCCGGAACTGCAGAAATAATTAATTTCAATTAAAATACTACAGGGAGTATTGCATTATTTACAAACTGATTAACAAACTTTCTGATTCACAATAAATTTAGATATTTTGACTGTAGAGGGGAAAAACAGGCTAGAAATTCGGGGGGGTGGGGGCGGGAGGGGTGTGGTTGTATTAAATAATGTAATTCCTACTCAGATATAACACAGAACACTCCTGGTCAGAAGATCATATTAAACAAAATATCACTCCACATATGTGGATTTTGATTTTTAACCTACTATAGGACATTTCTTCCCCCTGTATCTCTGCCACATTGCCCATGTAGCAAGTGACAGAAGTGGGGGCAGGCCAGAAGACGAGGGGATACCCACCCCCTCTCACACACAGCTTGACATCCAGAGGGAAACTCAGCACAACGTAAAGCTCACATTCTCGGAGCCAACAAATCTGCATCTCTTTATCCATAGTAACCAGAAGAACCTTACAGTAAACTCCAGCTCACAGGAATTCAGAGGATGTATCCTGTCCAGCCAGAAGGATGGAGCAGCTAGTGTAAGTCTGAGACCAAACCTGCAAAGTCAAGCTGCCCAGCCAGCATGAGTGTGTTGTCCTCACGTGCATCTCGAGAGAGCTTTGTGCAGGAAAGGAGAGGCTGGTTCTTCAGGGGACATTATGGTTTCCAATCAAAATGATAGCAAAGACTTCGCAAATTTGTGATGAAGGATAATTTTGATTAGAAGTACAGAACTAAAGGAGGTCTAGTAGGTATTTGGGAGTAACACAAGACACAAAATAACACAGAGAATCTCGGGTAGGGAGCACTGGACATAGCCAGTGCTAACTATTCCAGGAATTTCCCTGCAGGTCAGCCAGGGTTTGATGCCACAGAGAGCATATGGCCTTGGGCAACAAATATCTGTCGTTTCCAGCCTTGCTTTTTTTTTTTTTTTTTTGCATTTGTCAAGTCCTCACTAAGCAGTGCAAACTCACAAGCACTTCATGGTCTAAGAGGGATCAGGAAGGAAATGTAATTACTCTTATGAAGACTCCTCTTCATAAAATATTTTTCGGCTGTTGGGGTGGATAATATGGCCCTAATTATTTAAATAAGTCACTGGTGTATAATTTAAAATTGAGACCTAGGTACAACTGACTGTTTTGACTGTTTACTGTAGGAGTAAACGTGGCTAAGAGTGGCACACACTTTCCAGTTTGCCTACGGCAGTGAAAACCCCTCAAGCCAGCCCTGTCAGGAGTGGCACTGACACGCATTAATGGTGCAGTTACCGGTAGATAATATAATGCAATTAACAGATTTCATCACTAGTTCTTAAGGGAGTGCACCACATGGCAAATTTTTGATACATGTCTCATAACTGGCGCAACATCCATTCAGCCCACAATACATCAGCTATTCTGATTTATTCTCACATAGTCTGTGCTAGTTTATACTGCACCATAATTTTCTAAAGATTGCAAAGCGAGACCAAGCTGACCTCCTGCCCTGACACGTGCAAAACCCACAGTGAATTTCCTGGTCTCACATAACTAAGCCTTATGGCCAAAAGCACTGGAGGGGAAAGATGGCTTTACTCCCTCTGTTGGTGGAAAAGGAAAAATTATACTAAAAACATCCTGATCCACATAGTCTACTTTACCTGTAATTCTTCTTGCAACAAAACTTTATATAAAGTGGATTTGGGGAGATATAAAAGGAGCTGTAAAAAGGAAAATCATTTTTATGATATATTTATTTAAAAAATTATTTCAAATATTGCCAAATTTTGGAAATTGTTTTTGCCTTTCTGTGAGGGCTAAAGAATTCTGAAGGGATTTGCTACGTCAGAAAGAAGACAGGAGCAAAAAGGAAAATCCAGCCTTAATAAAGCTGCATAATTAATATTTGACTAGATGGTGATATCCTTAAGCAAGATCAAACAAACTGCTCATTTTGGGCAGGAGAGGCCTACAGTGTCATGGCTGGGACCAAGTGGTCTGGTTAAATAAGACAGCAAATTTCTTAGGGTGACTAAATACTTATGACCCTCCCATACCTAGTGAGCTACACCGCAGCCATGAAGAACCAGGCTTCTTACTGGTTTTTAGGGAAGCTTCAGTGTTTCTGGGGTGGCAGCTGTTGCTGTAGGAGAGGAGAATGGGATAAACTCCCTTGGAGAGCAGTTTAGCCCTTGTCCTGTCTAATTCACTGGTAGCAGTAGAAGCAGAATACTCTGATCTCCGGCTTCATCTCTCACCTTTCCTTCCCTGAGGCATGTATTTTCCTTCCATTTCTGTCTCCTGGTGTAAATCCTTCTGCTCGTACTCACATTGTAATAGCTGGTCTGCACACTTCATGTGCACTGAGCGCAGTAGACGAAGGTAGGTGGTTGGATTGTAACTTGATGTGCATTCAGGTGATGGGTAGTAGAGGGGATGGCAAAGCCATGAGTATCTAGAGAGCCAGACGGATCATCAACAGTTAAAACCATTGAGAATTGCCAGGTAGGTTATAGACATGATAGGCACTTGTGTGTGCATGACAAGTAAGTTATCCATCATGGCATCTCCCTTGCTAATGGCCCTTAACACCAAGTCCTGTCCTTTCCAGATCTTTTAATAACAAGGTTGTTTGACACTTGAACTCTGCATGGACATATGCTTTATTGGTAAAATTATGAGAAACCAAGCCAAGAGGCCAGGGTCTTGTTCACCTTGCCTCCTGCATGCCCTGTGGTGTGACAGAGTGTTCCTTTCTATTTTAGTTTATTTGCTTAATTAGAAGTGAAGAGAAATTCATCCTTGTTGTAACAGGGTGTGCTTCTCCTGGTGAAAGTATAATTTTAATATGTACAGCTGTTTCTAGTTACGACAGCTGCAGTTGTTGCCTGCATTCTTGTCCATTTCACAGCAGATTTCTTTCTGTTCTTTCCTGGGATGGCTACTTCATACCTCATCCTAATCCTGCTGCATTATCTGCCTTTTCAGGGTGAAGTTTTCCAAAACACATTAATTTACATCATTCTTAGGATTAGGATCTACTGTACTTGAGGAATGGGCATCTGAAGAAATGTAAGGGTTGATTCTGTCAACAACTGAATTTTACCAAATTGTAAGTACGTTTTCTATCTGCACGTCCTTAATAACAGTGAACAACACTGCCAAGTGGACAGAGAAGACCAGACTCAGGACCACAAATAGCCTTTGTACTTAATGATAAAACACAATAGATCCTTCTCTGAGTCTGGTGGGTGACAAAATACCTGCAGGATGATAGGGGCCAGGAAGAAAAAACAGTAGAGTGCACTGTTGAAAAAGAATAGTCAGCTGCCTTCATGATTTATAAAAAAAAAAAACACCCTAATATAACAATTATCATTAAGAGTGATTTTTCCACCACATAACTGACAAGTAAATTATCACGTCTGTACCTGCATGTTGAGTTACTGCTTCACCTTCACCAGTAAACAAAGAGGGGGAAAAAATTGCTTTCAGCAACAATTTTTTTTTCCACAGATCCAAGCTGTTTGTGCTTTCTTCTCCTTTTCTTTCTCTATATGTTTTTTTTTTTGGTGAAAAAATCAGAGATAATTAGACAAAGTGGTAGCATAAAGCCAGGAGAGCTTTTGCTAGAAACCAGGGAAATTGTGTCTCATTTACTGTTATCCTTTCAGTTATCTTCCTCCAGCAGTACTTTATTCCTATAGCCTTCCCTAAAAATATGAAAAGGTGAATTAATATTTAATAAAATAAAAGCCTTTATTCTGCTTTATTAAATGCTGGAGAGGTGTAATGAGCAAATGGCTAGTGTGTCAGGTCACAAATATATAGAGCCTATGGATCAATCTAAATTCAGCTCTACTTCCTTATTTCCTGGCATTTCATAAGAGAGAAACCCTAAATCTTTTTTTCTCCTTACGACTCTTTTATGAAACAGATGTCTGGAGAAATTAATTTTTAAAAAGGTCGGGCAGTGTTCTTACTGCAGCTTCGTCAGAAGACAACAATAATTAGGTATCACCAATAAACATACCAACATAGAGAAGCCTCAGAGTAAAATTTTAAAGAGCTCATAAGATGCTGAAATCATCAGTCTGATCAATCGCATCCCAGCTTTCATCAATGGGAGCCTGGTGTAACCAGATTGTATGTAAACACTCAGGACAAATATCTAAAGGTAGATGAGATGAATCCCAACCCAAGTGCCTGTTATTGTGTTTCCTTTTACACCTGGAGGTGTCTCAGCCTTGATGGAGGAAAACACCTCTTGTGCGCTTGTGCCCAGGCAGGATCCAGAAACTACTTACCTGTCTCTCTTGCCTGAGAGGCTCCGTCTAGCAGGTTTTCTGAGAGCTCTCCTAGCAGATGGGCTTCCCTGCAAAATCTCGACCCGCATTCCCCCGCTGGACTATTACAGTGTGAGGGACCAAGGCACCAGGTGGCTCAGCTGCCCAGCAGCCTGGGCAGGTCCCTCGGTCACTCCCCACCCAGCCCGGAGGGACCCAGCTGAGTGTTCGCTGCTCAGGTGCCGCAGGTCACAGCCCAGGGAGCAAGGTGGACCTGCCACCAGTCTGACAGACCACGTCGTGAAGGAGCCGAGGAAATGACACGTCACCCCATCTGCGATCCCTGCTGGAAGGACAGGGCAAATCTATTCTAGAGTGGAGACATTCTCACTGTATCCTATAAACGCTATTCCCTTGTACAAAATCCAGAACTCAAGCGGTCAGGAAGGCTGTCCTTTACTCTGTGACCTTCTCCTTGGAAAGGGGGCAGTGCCAGCCCCTTGCTCCCATGCCTATTTAAGTCTTGTATGTGAGAAAGCCATCAGAACAGAGACTGAAAGCCAAAAGTTGTGACAGGAGTATGTCTCTCTTCCTAGCTGACTGTAAAAGCAGACAGTATATAGCAAAGGAGTTAACATAAAATGAAGATACTGCGTGTCACGTGCAAAAAAGGAAGAAGTTATTTGAGGTAAAAAAAAAGGCTTAGTGTCAGTTTACACTGAACAAGAAATCCCTTTCTTATCTATACACCATAACCCCACCTACCTCAGGTTAGTTAGGCCTGATGCACTGACAATTAGACTGTTCTCCCAGTTCTCCCTCTCTGCAGAGTCCAGCGAATAGTTCTTGTCACCAGATTCCCATGACCTTCCGCACACACACAGGAGGCTTTTCTGTCCTTTTACCTTGCATTTTGCAGCCTCTTTCTTCTGGGTAATCCTAAGAAGAGCACAGAGTGTCATCTGAAGTCAGAACTGAGAAGCATCCTCTCAAAACACAGTGAAGCACGCATGCTGCTGCAGCTGCAGGACACCGTACGTGCTGAATGCTGGGTCTAGCTTCAGCTTCAAAGAGCATTACAGTCATGCAGTAAAACTTCTTCATGTTTTACACTTTCTCACACCGTTTAGATTTCCAAATGAAAGTTTAAGCAACCCACAGCTTTGCTTAGCGAATACAGTGAGCTTTGGGGATCACTTTCAAAAACAACTCATTTGCATCAATTCAGCTGATCTCTTCCTTGTTGGAGAAGATGAAAGTGTGCTTCTATCTTATGTTTCCCTCTGCTCAGACAATGAGGCACTCATTCCTTTCAAAAAAGAAAAAGAACTAGATCAGCAAACTTGTTCTCCTCTTTTCCAGTGCTTCTTTGACTGCATAATTGAAACCCAGGAAGAAATGCACGAAAGCAAGAGGCACAGATGTTTACAACACAGGTACCTCAAATAACTTAAAAGTATCTTAACTGTGTATGGACTGTGAATTTATTTCATGCATCACTCACTGAGAATTAGCATTGAAAGTCACCACAGTGAACGCAGGGAACTGGATGAATTTAAATCTACCGCAGAGACCAGTCACTTATGTCGTTTGATGCCATCTGCAGTCACATCACTGCAGACATCTTTTGCAAGACTAGTAAAAGAAACGTCATTTTTGACATGGCTGCCTGTCCCTCTCCACTGTTTGAGTGACAGCATTCATAGCACTCTTCCCATTGCTCAGTGTATATAACAAACCCAGGTGCAGAGATGAGTCTCCTAGGCTTCCCTTTGAAGAATGTCAGATCAGCTCTGTTTCTTTCAAAACCACTCCCTTGGACCAGCTGACATTTGTGCAAGCCACACAACACTGAGGAGTCAAGATTTCAGGAACTGATACCACTTTTGGGACACACAAACTGTAATCTACATGCAAGCTATGAAGCAAAAATTAACAATACATGCAACGGGATGTCACTGGGGTAGAAAAACTGCACCATTAAGACAATTAAGGAAAAAGCAGGTATCAAACAGGTGAAATAATTCACATTGAGCGCTAGTCTTATTGGCCTTTTACCTTGTCACAAAACATCAATATTGCATTAACGTACAGCCCTGTGCAAACTGTACCAAAGGGCAAACCAGAAATTTTCTGATGGCATAAGGGAAAGAATCAGCCTATCTTATTTTAAGTACTTATCTCAGGAACCTTAACAGGAGCCTTATCACCTTGGGCTCTTTCTACAGTGAATGAAGAGTGGGAGAAGAACCTTCAGGGAATGCTTCTAGCCTCTTGAGGTCTGAATTGACTTCTAGTGGTGCATCTTACTCTTCATATCTCGAGAAGAAAACGGAAAGTCTTAATTTAGGATACTCCGACCTTCTTCTCCAAGCCCTCTCCATCCTCCCCTCAAAGGCCTAAAACTCCATTATGCTTCAAAAGCCTGAGAGCAACACTTAAATGCTGGGATGCAACTCCCTGCCCAGGGCCAAGGCTGAGATAACTGCTGTGGCGAGGGAGACACCTCTCATGGCTCAGGGAGTCACGATTTCATTCAGAAAAGGGTCCAGAACTTGCCCCAATTACCCAAACACTGTATGCCCGCTAAATTGGCCTAGAAATGAGTTGGGAAATCTCAGCTCATGTGATGCATCTGTAGTAATACTTCTCACAGTGAAAAATAGCAATATTTAAAGCCTTTTCCCTGGAACTATGATGATTCTCGCACTAGCCTTGTAGAGAAGCAGAGCTGCAGAAAACACGTGTCAGTATATTTCAGATTTTCACGGGTATCTGAGTAGAAAAAACTTTTAGAGAGATCAGTTCTAAAAGAACTTTTTATCTGTGGTAACTTCGTCTGACTAACTTTCCAGAAACCAGCCTCTCAACAAAAACTAACATAATTTTTCATCCCCAGGTACATATCTGGGGTTTCTATTGCCTTACAACTTAGAGATTCTGACTAACCTAATGAAATCACTGTATCAAGAAATATCTTCATGTATATAGTCAGTCAAATGCATTTAAAACCAAGTTATTTATCTCTCACACCAATGTTGTACAGATTCAACATTGCCTGTAAAAACCTGCAAAAATACATTTACGTTAAAAAATTTACACATATTCAACACATGAGAAAAGAAATAGAAGTGGAGAGAGGAGGAAATAAAAGTAATAAATGAAATTTAATTCAGCCTTTCATTTGTTTTCTAAATGGAATTCTCTGTGCCAATGCTGCATAACAATCATTGGAATTTTTTTCAAAAAAGGTAAAGTGCACCTTGCAGTTAAAATCTGTAAAGGAAACACTCTTCTTGACTGTGGATAATGGAGAGGGGTTAAGCATTGCTGGATTTAATTGAGGATGCCTTATCCTGTGCATAACCAGCTTTCCCAAGCCTCCAGACTGGGCAATTTAAAAGATTAAAAGGGTGAAGAAACTAATATGGCATTAGTGCTGTGGTTTTGAATGTGGCGGATTTATGATTCAGAAAATCCAAGACAGGAGGAAGATCCGCATCTCACTTGAAGACTCATCCACATATCCTGTTGAGAACTTCTAAAAGCAGAGAAGAAACAGAAGAGAAAAAGTTGTATGGGGGTTTATTGTGCCTGTTGTTATTCACAGCTACCTCTGGTGATAAAATATTAAAAAGTAACTAATTTTTTTAACCCAGTTAAAGTCTATATTTCCACCTGCTTTCAATAACTGGGGCTCCACAGCAAATTACTTTTAAATTCTATGTGCCCACAATATCCATGCCCTGGATAAAGTTGGGTTTGGACTGCTGGAGAGTCTGAAAGAAAGGGCTCAGCAATGGTCCTGCAGGTTTCATGTCATTTGTCTGCAAGCATCCATTTGCTGGCGGAGCACCCATGCCCGGGTAGGGTGCCAGGGACATGCAGGGATGCTTAAATGTACCTGAGCCTGGTGTGGCGGGACCCAGACACAGCCCAGTGAGAGACCACCAGCAGAAGCTCTGCCAGGGTCTAGTGACACATACACCGCATATATATATATACATTTTTTAATGCATATGTATGCAAACTTCAATGCTTGGCCCAAACTTCCCAGCTCCCATCTGCTGTGCACAGTGTGAAATGTCTCGCTGTGCAGGAGCCAGAACAGTCACGCGTTCTGCAGAAATCCCACTCGCGCTCCATTTCGGTACATTTCCAGAGGCGCAGCTTGTGCTGACCCTGGGAGCAGAGGTGATTTGCATCCACACGCAAGAATCAGAGGTTTAGCCACTGCCTTCCTCTTCATTTTCTCCATTTGACCCTTTGTTTCTTTCCTGGTCAGCTGAAATATATACTGCATTGTGCTTCCGATGGCAGAAAGCACATTAAGATTCAGGGGATTCTCTACATCCTAACCGCATTTTTCATTACAGCTATTGATGTTATGTATTAAAAGACTAATGATTTGGAGCCTCTAATATCAGGAAATGATGTCTCTAATGATGCATCTTTGACCTCAAGCCTGAAGTCTGCAGCGTAGTTTCCTCATCTGTGTGGACGTTTCCTAAAAGCCTGGCTGAGTCGTTTGTTGGCTAGTACAGCAGTGCTCGAGCCTTCACCTTTGCCACTTTGCGGTACTTGCTGTTCTTCGCAGAAGAGCACTGACTTCTTAGAAAACAAGCCAGGACAGCACAGGTATTCGAGTCAAAGCACGGGGCTGGTAATGGGAGCAGCCTCATTCGGTACGTAAGTTGCCCATAAACCAAAAATTTTATCTAAATTTCCTCTCCTCTGCTAGTTTCACTGAATTTTGTATCAAGCAAGAATAGCTTAAATCCACCTTGGAGTTACACAAAGAGGTGAAGGTTGATACAAGTAGAGGATTGATGTAAACGAGCACTGTATTATTTCAGGCCCTGGTCCTGCTGCACATTTCATATAAGTGGAAGTCATTGTATGACTGGGACCTCAAGATTTTTAACACAGAATCTTCACATTTCAGAGCTGTCAGTCTTTTAATGCATTAAGACAAAGTATGGATATTCAGCTCACTCTGACCTGCCTTGTTTTGCTGGTGACTTGATTTCCCAAGTTTCCCCCCACGTCATGGAAAAGGTTTTTTAAGAATGCCAACATGCATCTTCAGCATGCAAATACTAGAGCTCTCCTTCAAGGCAGCCATAAGAAAGCATATTTATGTAAATGAACATTTCGAAGGCCAGTGAAATATTAGGCAGCCAGAAGAACCTTTATTTTCAAGAGTGTTTCAGCCACACACACTTTGCCTTCACTGTCAAATGTATCTATGTGTAAAGTTTCATTACCAAACTCATTTCTATAATCCACTTGTTGGCCTGGATCTTTTTCTCTGTAGGCTTATTTACTGTATACAAACATGGTGATGTAAGGCTTGCCTTAGGGAACTGAACTAACATCATTGTTCTGCAGTTTACAGTTGTTATTAAGGTTTTCTTATTAAAACTGCCACTTAAAAAAGACCAGTTCTGAATCCTTTCATTAATAAAGAGCTCCTCATGTGAATATGTGCTCCAAGATATGAATTAAGTCCTGATCCTGCAAAATCATAAACATGTCATAAATGTGCTTAATTTTATACACTTTGAGTGACTCCATTCAATTCTCAGTATAATAGGACTCACAAGCTGCAACTCAGCAGAGTACTCAGTCATATGCCTAAAGCCACCTTTATTCAGGAAAGCCCTTCGGCAGGTGGATTTTCAGTAATATATTCAAGCATATATTTAATTTTAAGCACACGCTTAAGTGCTTTATTGAGTTGGAGCCACCATGTCTTGAATGAAGCTTATAAATAAGCCTATGTGGTGTGGGTCTGCCACTTCATACGAAAGGTAATCAAATATGTATTTCCCAATACATACAATGCAAAAGGTAAATCGGAAGAGTGGAACACTATTTTGTAAGATATTCAAAATCAGTAATTGATTAAAAACTCTGTGCTCCATGGCAGATGCCCCTTTCTCAATTAAAGTCTCATGGGAATGCACTACATCCACAATTGGGTAGTTGAGAAACAGATCTCTGATTATATACTAATAATTTGAGTATAATCTGTATTGGTGGTATTTTTTCGAATAATTATTTATGTGTCTCCCAAAGCTCAGTGGTCCTAACTTTTCTCCTATTCTAAACAATACGAGATTTGACAATAGGAATTGAAACAACCTTGTGTAGTCAGCAAGAGCGTTTTGTTCTGTCTTTAAATCTTAATTTATGGTAAAATGCAATAGCAATTGCATCTTCCCAGGTATTCCCATGCCACTGAGAAGGAAACAACATGAGACTATTGCATACACAACTGCATTTACTGGTTATAGTTCTGTCTTCAACAGTTCCTGTTTCTTCTGACTGTGGTCCAGAAGCTCCAGCAACTGTCTCAGGAAAGGCAGTCGCGTTTGTTGTGTAGTCACATGTATAAAAAAGAACATGGCAGAACAGAAGGGCTTCCATAAGCAGTGTCAAAAGATACGAATTTCTCCTGGAAAAAGGTCTGCTGAGTGACTAGGAGAAATTAAAAATGAAAGGAAGATAAACTTGAAGCAGAACCAGAAAAAGAGCTCTGCACTGGTTTTAAAATTATATATCTTGCAACCTTCACATGAAGGTTTAATAATAATTTCATGTGAGCTGCCTAGCTTGCTTTATGACTTTACTACAAGAGTTTTGCAGGTCATCCCAAACCCACGCCAAGAAACCATTTTACTACAGCATCATGCATTCTTTATTAATGCTGCAGACAGTTCTGAGAGTCTCAGCCAGAAAGATATGGACAGAGATGAGGGAATTATGAAGGGAAAAAAAAGGCACAAAATTTTTTAAATGGTCAAAAGATTAATATGTGGAGAAATATGAAAATAGACAAGCCTGTGTCATACAGATGACAGGAAGGTGAAGAATCTGAAAAACAAGAACAAAGAGAAATTCTTAATGCTTTTGAAAAACAGCAACATAAAATAAGAGAAAGGTTATCTGTAGTTTAGCTATCAAGAAACATCTCTTACTGCTAAGACCTATTAATATCTTTTCCTAGAGAAGTGGCAGAAGCCCTAGCACCAATTTAAAACTAACTGGAGAAAAACGGAGAACCCTGCAGAAGAGCAGCGCTCCCCACAGTGGTGTGCTGGATGATGAAAGAGGCATTTGCCTGACATCCAGTGCTACAGCTCTAATGAATCTTCATTTTCTGAGTCTTCCCCCTTAAAAATGACAATATGCAAGTTCTATAAAACATTATGGGCTCTCTTGACTGCTCTAAACCATACTCATGTGCAGGCAGATGTTTTTCACCTGGTCCAGATATTTTTTTTTCTGCATTTTTTCTCCTTCTGCAGCCCTGCTTTTCCTTGCAAGGGCGGTGAATGGGAGCCAGGAGTACACTTGTGAGAGAGCAGCTGTTTTGAACTGGAGCAGGCACACCTCTGCCAGGGTAATACAAAGAGCGGTTAGAGAGCCACTGACAGTTCAAAGTGTCTTGCTTTCATTATGCTGCACCTGCCATCAACCCCCTTACAGCTGTTAAATTCCCCTCAGAGAAATGTTGTTTTTATGAGGAAAAATGAATAGCTCCTTTTTACTAGATGAAAACCTGTAGATGTATGAAGCTAAGACAATTATTAATATTAAACTACCATCTACCATTTAATAGCAGCTTCTCTTGAGACTAAAGCAGTGACATGAGTTACTATTGTTGCAGAAGGGGAGACTTGCAGTAGACTATAAAAGCAATGCTCTGCTTGCGTGTGCAGAGCCACATGTGACAAACTGTGGCAGCTTTCATAGGTTTAACGAGTCTCTTTGGAGTTCCTCTCTCTCTGGTTAGTCACAGGCAAAGCAAGGAAAAAGCTGTGTGCAAATACATACCTTATGTGAGTAGTTGCGCATCGAACAGCAGGAAGCCTACTGAGCAAAGAGACGGATTTTCTTGAGATGCCTTTTCATTGCTTCATACACAACTGAAAAAATAATGCCAGGAAACAAAAAATCAGCTGAATTTTTGGTTCTACGCAGACTCCAGAGTGCAGGGTAGCAAGCAGTAGCAAGCTTCAAACTCAGCTTTTTATCCCTAGTCACTGTTATGTTAGGAGCAAGCATTCCCAATTTGGTCTTACAGTATCAAAAAGCAAAATAAGAAGTTTATTGCATCCCTAAGCTTCCTGCTGCATGTTTTCATCTCTAAACTCATCCCCTGTCTGCAAGGCATTGACAGCAAGAGGACATGGTAGGATCTTCTCTCAGCAGGGCTGCAGAGCAGCCGCCTCGGCCCTTCGCTGTGGTGTTCCTCTTCGTGAGGTCGACAAGAAATGTTGTGTCTGAAGTTCACTAGGCTACAAGGTGGCTGGTTCGCTTCTGAAGATATTTCTCTAAATGGTATCGCAGTCTGGCATTGCATTGGTGTGTAATGAGAGATGTCATTACCCATGAAAAATACCAGTCCTCGCAGTGCCCTAATATCACACTTCAGCTTGTGTGACTTTCTCACAACTGTTATGGTTTTCAGTTAAAACACGTCAGAGTAACAGTCAGCAAAGGTTTCAAAGCTTTCTTCATGCGCTGCTTTTTCTTTTTGTATTAGCAAGACAGAGATCTTTAGTTTTTGTTTGGAAAAGCTAATTACTCTAATATGCATTCTATATGCAGTTATGCACTGTGTGGGTGGTGGTGTGGATTGTACGAAATTTAAGTTCCTGAGGTATTGTTCAGCTTTACAGGTCACTTATCAATCTAGTCAATGAAAACCATGGTACTATGACTAGTTTTTCCTATGATTAGCCC
This sequence comes from Caloenas nicobarica, assembly GCF_036013445.1. Taxonomy (NCBI): domain Eukaryota; kingdom Metazoa; phylum Chordata; class Aves; order Columbiformes; family Columbidae; genus Caloenas; species Caloenas nicobarica. The sequence continues at coordinate 19,776,296 of NC_088247.1, read as the reverse complement.
AAAGTGATAACCGAAAAAAAAAAGTTAAAATGTAAAAACTCTTGCATGATGGGATGATCTCTGCTGAGAAGTGCTTGCCCATCAATTATCACATTATTAGTCCTACCTAAACCAAATAACTATTATTATTAGTCATCAGAACTATTATTATTAGTCATCAGCAACTATCTTTGGTTCAAGAGTTATTTGGCAAACTGAAGTTGCCTCAAGTTGCTTATTTACTGCTCTTCTTGTTTAGTCTCAGTTTCATCCACTCTTTGTCCTCTATCAATGCTCTCCTCAGTCTTATCATCTCCTCTTTCCTTCCATAAATCCTTGAGTAACTGCTTTCTCTAATGCTGTTCTGTTTTACTGGACACATGTAAAAATGTAACTCTGGTCCTCTGTCAGTAAGGTGTGCTGAACTGTACTTATTAAAATAAGTCCAATAAAATTATTAGAAATAACACCAGAATCATAGAATAATTTTGGTTGGAAAAGACCTTTAAGATCATTGAGTCCAACCATTAACCTAGCACTGTCAAATCCACCTTGAAACCATGTCCCTAAGAACCTCATCTACATGACTTCCAGGGATGATGACTCCATCACCTCCCTGGTCAGCCTGACAACCCTTTCCGGGAAGAAATTTTTCCTAATATCCAATCTAAACCTCCCCTGGGGTAACTTGAGGCTCTTTCCCCTTGTGCTATCACTTGTTACTTGGGAGAAGAGACCAACACCCTCCATGCCACAGCCTCCTTTCAGGTAGTTGTAGAGACCAATAAGGTCTCCCCTCAGGCTCCTTTTCTCCAGGCTGAACAGCCCCAGTTCCCTTAGATGCTCCTCGTAAGACTTGTGCTCCAGACCCTTCATCAGCTTCACTGCCCCTCTTTGAGCTCACCCACTGAAAGCTTTTCTCCTGTGTGTTAAATTCCCAAGTAATCTATGAGACCAATAATTACATAGTCACTGCAGCCTGCTCACAGGAAATCTATAAAGGATCCATGAGCTCTCATGTTTTTAATTAAGAGAGGCTTAGCACCATGGATTCCTGTATCCATAAAACTCTGAACAGTTTGGGACCTGCTTGGATGATCTTCATCTTCTCTGTGGAGATGGTTAAAATCCATCTTTATTAAAAGTGGAACATGACAACAGGAATCTCTCAGAAGGCAGGAGATAGAATCATTATCATAGAATCATTTTGGTTGGAAGAGACCCTCAGGATCATCAAGTCACAGAATCACACAGAATCACAGAATCACAGAATGTTAGGGATTGGAAGGGACCTCGAAAGATCATCTAGTCCAATCCCCCCACCAGAGCAGGAACACCCAGATGAGGTTACACAGGATGGCGTCCAGGTGGGTTTTGAATGTCTCCAGAGAAGGAGACTCCACAACCCCCCTGGGCAGCCTGTTCCAGTGTTCTGTCACCCTCACTGAGAAGAAGTTTCTTCTCAAATTTAAGTGGAACCTCTTGTGTTCCAGCTTGAACCCATTACCCCTTGTCTTACCGTTGGTCGTCACTGAGAAGAGCCTGGCTCCATCCTCGTGACACCCGCCCTTTATATATTTATAAACATTAATGAGGTCACCCCTCAGTCTCCTCTTCTCCAAGCTAAAGAGACCCAGCTCCCTCAGCCTTTCAATTACAAGCACTACCACTAAACCATGTAAACCATGTCCCTGAATGGTTTGAGGCTTCAAGCAGGCCAGTAAGTTTTTTAAACCTTTAACCTTGAGCACTTCCCTCAGAAGTGGGTCAGGTCTGCATATTGACCCTTTGGTTACCTTTAGAAAGGAGTCTGCCATGGTCTTCTGCTTTGCAGGAGCTGGGTTTTTTTGACAGAGGTGCAGTACAGGGTGACCTCCCTTGCTGTTTTAGATTGGTTCTGCTTGCAAGGCCTCACACATATTCGGTATTTATTAAGAAGACACCATTTTTACACATAATTATATTCCTTAAAACATTTTAAGTGAATGCCACTTGTAGAGTAATTTTTATGCCTGGATTTATAAGGGAATAAGCTTTCTGTAACAATTCAATATGTGTGTTTTGCCTATTGACCAGTCTCCACTGAAAAGTATAGACCAAAAGTGTTCTCAATTATTATTAAGCTTCTACATGACTAAGACAGTAAGCTGGCCACCAGATAGAAGAGACTGAACAAATTATTTCTTCCTCATCACCCATACAGAGGAAGCAGCAAAACAATCATCTCCTGTGAGAAACAGTGTGAAGAAGGGCTGCTTATTAAACTCCAGTCACAGGAGAACTTTGACCAGAACTGAAAAAGAGACAAGAACTGGCATTACACAAAGTCAGTAGAAACCAGGCTTTACAAATGACAGAACTGTTTGTTAACTTTGTGGCTGATGGTTTAGGTCCTGCATTTGGAGGTTATCCGTGAATCATCAGTTATTTTTCAATATTCAGTGTGCATCATTGATAAGTTTTTGCCCAGGCTATCTCAAGTTTTCTGATTGTTTTGAGGTATGTGTAGAATAACGCCTTCACCAAATCTTGCTGTAAGGTACATCTACTTATTTGGTACAAAGCGCTGTTTCCAACTATAAGTAAATGCTGCTTCAGGGGACTCCAGAGTTCACACGGCCTGGAGTGCCCCTGAATAACTATTCTATCACAAACTGCCTAAAGATTCATAGTGGTATGGGGGCCAACAACTTAAAAAAACACCCCAATAATTCACTTACATACAGTAGCACTGCTACCAGTGCCTGGAAAACCCAGTCACTCTGACTGTAGCATCAAAAATCAACATGCTCAAGAGACAACAAAATATCAGCATCTTTTGATGATAAGTTATTGATTATTGAACCGGAAATGCTACCACAATACCTCTCACTGGCCTGCTCCCCTTGGTAGTTAAGGGCAACTATAACTGTCTTTTCACGCCAGTGTAAAAAATCACATTATTGTGAGATTCCAAAGAACTGTGGTGAAAAAAGGGTGATAACTATCTGATTAGGTGTGTCACCATGTCATAGGAACTTGTAAATAAACATAACTTCTAGGATAGCTAGTAGAATAAAGCATCACTAGGATCTTTGAAAATAAAGCATTCCTAGATTGCTTCTGCAGTCAAATAAGCACCTACTCACTAAACCGAAGCAAATTCCTAAATGATGAATGTTTATGGGAGAAAACTGAAGAGGAAATAAAGATGGCTGTTTTGTTTCACATTTAGGTCTGAATTTCCAGCACTTTAATTAAGACTTATTCTAGTCTTGCCTACTTAGACTAAAAGCTGCAACTTTTTAAAACAGAGATCAAAGCTTGATGGTAGAATTACTAAACAAACTGCAGTTGTCACATTTAGAAAGGTGAGCCAAAGGACATGTATCTGAGGTGGCAAGCCTTCTCCTCCGAGTAGCGCGGCTGCAGGGAAAAATGTAGAGTGGCTTACAGTAGCAGCCTTGCTTCATTTCAAAAGTGGGGGCAGTGAAATTTTGGGTTAGCGGCAGTTCGCTCATATCTTCATGAGGCAATACATTGGTTAGACTGTAGTGCACTTTGTGATCTAACAATGAATACTTAAATAGAAAATATGCCACTGTAATAAGCCCCCACAGTAAAAAAATTAATATTAATGCAACAAAAAAATTGTTCTTCCTTTTGAACCCAGTGAGGACTGCAAAGACAGTGATTATTAAAGAATTCAGCTGGTTTCAAAACTGACCTTAACCTGGAAAAAGCTAGGCAGAAGCAGAGGGAAAACAGATTAAAAATTCAATGCAGCATTTCATGGCCTTGGTAACCTGGGACTGGGGTACTCAAGAGCTACTGGCAGCTTGCATTTCAAAGCTGATTTGTAAAGTTGCCAACAGGTCAGTAATCAGTAACTTTACAGAGCATGCAGCTGACACAGAAAGCCAAAAAGGAACAACAAAAGACATAATTGGATCTTAGGACCCAAAAGATGCCATGAATGCATTCATTTTTGGCACTATGTATGCTGCATGTTGCGACAAGATATGGTTATAATGAAGGTGATTTGCATATTTTTCATGAAGTTTGGATGCACTGAGTTATAAAAATAACCTCCTAACATGAAGCTATTTCACTCGCACTTGGAAATCTCATTTAAAACATGGACAGAATCACAGAACAAGTTAGTGATGAAAACAAAAAGAAAAAAAAAGTCTGTTAGGTCATCATAGGCATCTGCCTTCAAACGCCCAATTATTTCGTTCAGTTTGGTTTAAAGTCTTTAGTCAAGATTTAAACAGCTCCAGTAAATAAAACTAGCATCAGATCCAGAGGGAAACTTTTTAACAGCCTAATGACATTCATATTTGCCAAAGGAAAGAAACAATAAAGAAAAACACCAAAGTAACTACAGACAACTTAAAACGTCACTGCACTCAAATCTTCATACCCAAATGGGAAAGTTCTCGCCCATCTGATGTTGCCTTCAGAGAGTTATGAGATTTGAAAAGGATTAAGCATATTGTGTCAGGGCCTACTGGGTAAAACTCCTTCCCTTTAATGTCCCCTTGTCCTTCCTCTCTCTACTTGTCATCAGTCCTGAGGACTGGATATCATAGTTCATATGCAGAGGTCTCTGGGTTGATAACCATGCACAAAGCCGAGTCACATGACATAAGACATTGAGATCCACCACCTCATAAACCTGTTTATCTGGTATTTTTGTTTCACACGGAAACTGCCGGCTCTACTATCTTCTTGCTTTGGGTGGTGCCATCTTATATTTCCAGACACTGAGCTCCCAGAAACACTGCGCAGACAGACACGTCTTGCAGAGACCGGAATCGGGCACCCGCTGGCAGCAGGCACGGGCTGTTGGATGGGGCAGGGGCAACACTGGCAAACTCTTTCCTGTCCCGGTCTCCTGTCACAGCAGCTGAGGATCACATGAGGTCTGAGGCTTATCACCTTCTCCCTCACAGGACAGGTGACAAGAGGTTTCTGGTTCCTCCTAAAGTGGGTCTGTAGGGACTGAACTCAAGTGCAAGCAACCATGCAACTCTTCGAGGCTGTCTGTCTATCACTCTGCTTGGCTCCGACAACAGCTGGGGCCTACAAAATCTGAGGGGAATTAGACTGTGTTGAGGTGTAACTTGTATTGCCATTGCTATGGTCAGCCTTCCAGTTCCACCAGCAGCAAGTCAGTCCCACCACCATGAAAAAGACCCTCACTCATGTTCCCTATGGATGCCTCTAACCAGCCTGGGGACAAAAGTCATCCCTTGAGAAGGCAAAACATGGAGACATATTTGCAGCACACCAGAAACCCTTGTGTGGATCAGACTAAGAACAAATGTTATGTTTATAACAGGTCCTGATCTTAAAGGTTTCTTCTCATGGCCGTAACACTCTCGGCAAATTGTTTGGTTCTTCTCCTTGGGAATTCTTGTTACTCCTGTGCGTGGTTCTTACAATGTCCACTTTGTGGATACCTACTTATCTATCTGTAGCTATCATATATTTCCACTAGGATGTTATAGCTGTATATTTGCTGCATTCACTTCCAAGAAAATTAATGTATAAATATTACCATAGAAATGCATATTCCTCTGGTAATTTATCATTATTTCTCTCCTTTCAATTCACTAGTGATAAATACGTGCCAGTTTGAGGATTAAATAATTTATTTTAAAGGATTTTTTAAAAGTTATTTCCTACAGGTTCCCTGCAGGAACTAAACTGCGAGTATACAAAATATGAATATGTAATCAATCCAAGCATTTATGAATCCTCATTTATTAGAACAGCAGGCTTCTTTACTGGGGCTTCAGAGCAAGTAATGGTCAGCTTTAGGTTTTTGCTCTTGAAGAAGTCTTCTCTCAGGTTTACAGGAAAAAAACATCTTAAGTCAATATTTTCTTATATTAAATGACTGCTTCTGCCTTTTGAACTGGAAGGATTTAAATGGCAAAAGGCAGCACCATAAATGCAGCAAAAGACCTGTTGGTGATTTATTGCTATGGGCATCTCACTCATGGGAAACTGTGGCACTACACCATATTATTAGCCATGAGTTCTTCTAGATGTGCTCCTTGGAAGCAGCTTCTGCTTGTTTGCTCTGGCAGGTACTCTGCAGCAGAAATGTATGACTCGTGTAAAAAGAGCCAAATGTCAGAGATTGTCCATGGTGACATGAACACAGGTTTCCTCCACATTTTTCTCAAAAAGTGCTGGTTCAGCAGAGGGCACACGAGGGGAAAGGCAAGGCAAGGCATGAGGAGGAATCTGCAAAATCTTCCATGGCTGTTGTAGACTGAGTGGTATTAAGGCTTGATGTGGTTATAACAACATCAAGTGTCATGAAATGAATATAAGTAATACATTTTTGTCATTACAATGCCAGACTCACTTTTCTGTCCCCACCAGCTCATTCTGAATGCAAATTTATTCATACCAAGCTCTTGTGAAGGAAGAATGTGATTTACTTTTGCATACGCAAGTGCCAAACTTTAGAGACAGGAGAGATATTACACAAAGTACGGTCAGAGGATATAGCTGTAATTAGTGAGGGAAAACAAAAGAAATCAAAATGATCTTTTTATTTGTGAAATCTTCCTATCAGTCAGTAGGAACCTTGTACTTCCATAAGTGAAATGTACAGGCTTGGCATTGAAAATACTGCAACTTGTGGAAGAGCTGATTAATGAAACCAGTGCAAACATTGAATTGAAGGTACTTAAAACCATTCAAACCTGGTTTTAATTGAACAGGTCATAGAACCAGTTTGGATCTAGGGCAAATAATTTCTCACTCCAGACCTATTCTTCCAGGTCAGAGGGCAATTTGTTGACACGAAAGGAGTAGGTCTGGTAGCAACTTGCTGCCTACCCTACTGCCGGGTCTGACAAGTAATCTATAGTGACTTTTTAGCCCTTTCTACCAGCATTTGGAAGGAAGGCATGCTGTGATATGCACGCATGCATTGCTAACTTAGCCACCCAGGGGATGTGTGTATCTTGTCAGGTGCTCAGTGAAAGAGGCAGGACTCCAGAAGAGGCATTCCTCACTTGCCCTGCACTACTCATTCTTGTAATTTGATAAGTTGATGGCTTGTCTCTCCCATTTGAAAAACAGTTAATAACTGATTCATTCACTAACATGTCCACAAACACACACATGTGAACAAGATTATGTAAAAACATGGGAAAAAGCTCAAGCTTGCAAACCCTCCTTTGTTTCAAATACTAATTGATGTTGCTAAGAGACAATAGTGTTGGTATCTATTGCGTTATTTCCAAAGCCAGACACTTAAACTCAAAGAAATTAATAGTTGAGAGTATTAAAAATCTGATACTCCCACATAATAAAATCTGAACATACAACTCCTATCAAATAGAAACAAACATACTACAACTCCTCCTCTATTCTGACCCTAAATCAATACTATCAGCCTGATTTTTCAGAAGTACTTAGTTCTTGCAGCTCTATAATATTTCAAAAGGAATTCTTCATGATTGGTGCTTCAGAAAAAAACAAGCTTTCTTTTCTACCAGCAGTCTAAATGAATGCATTCCTTTGAAAGAGAACGTGAAAATTATTTATGTGCACATTAATGTTCTGTGTTGATCAACCATATGTAATTTTACTATTATTTGATATTGTGGTTATTCATTAAATGCCAGGTATATGATTCCAAAGGAATATCACTTATCAAATTTTAGCAAAATAACACATGACAAATTGACTACCAGATATTTCTCAGTTAAATGCATCCCTTAAAAGAAAATATTTGGGAGAGATTCATCTCATCTAATTTCTAGCCATCTGAAAGTTGAGCGCTTAGCCTAAGCTAGTCACTTAAGGCCGTCTACAAGCAATGGAGAAAGACTCTGATGGAGAGCAATTCATCCAGTCTATCCCAGACATCTATCTTAAAATGGGATGAATTGCCTTTTGGAGGAACCTATCTTTCTCCATTTACGATAAGAGGAACGTGGACAAATAGCTTAGACGAAACCTCTAACTTTAGATGGCTAAATGTCGTGAAGATGAATTCTACTCTAAATCAATATAATACAAATTATACATAAAAGCCACAATGCACAGGTCAGAGTTAAGGCAGTTGTGATGAAATATGTATTTTCTTGTTCTTGGTAAGAAGAACATAGGGGGGCTGCATGACAGAAAATGTCAAGATTTGCAAGGACCCTGAACTGTCCATTTCCTTGGTTTCAGTTCTGCTGGTTCTAAGGGAGTGGATAAGTAACTATACTGTTTATCACTGAAGACTTTTCAAAGTCTTTTCATGTAGTTTTTAAAAAAATGATCAAGTGCTTGTTAAGTGTATGTGAGCAGTTACGAGTCTTGCAGCAAGAATAGCAGCACCTCTCGGGTTACTTGCCAGTTATGCTAAATACAGTCTCATCTTTCAAGGCATGGTAGTGATTGTGCTATCTGCTTTTCCTTTCAAAACAGTAATTTAAAATTAAAAAAAAAGTTGTTATTCTCCTATTGTAAGAAGACTAGAAGGCCTCTCTTCCCTCGTCTTCAAATTTTTTTTGTATGAAAGAGGACTTGTCCAGCAACAGTAGCTTGGTGCTTCACAGCTCTCTGCCTCACATGTTGAGACATTTTCCCTGTTCTGTCTGTCTCCTCCTTGAGACTCTCTTCCCACAGGGTTATCTCTCAGCCCCAACAGCCCTGCTGGTTGCCTCCTCCTCCCCAGTTTTGCAGCAAACAATGGACAAATGATGTAGCTTTTCAGAAACCAAGGAAGAAATGAAGCAATAACCTCAGGACAGTAAGTTAATAATTGCTGCTTGCAAAGGAAATCAGAATCAAGCTGGTCAGAGGAGCAGATCCTGCAGAATCATGCAGAAGATGCTCTCAAAAGTGCCAGTTGTTTTACTGGATCCCAAAAGCTTAAATTACAGCCTCTGTAAACCTTGTCAACTTCCTTTTAATTCTTAAAAATTTAAAAGTGTTTATTTCTGTTGTTGTATTAACTGTTGAGAGGTTAAAAAACCCAAAACTTGAGTTTTAATATTTCTAACCGAAACTGAGATTGTAAACAAAATTTATTTAAAAAAGAAAGTGTGGATTGGGCAGAGAGATGTAAAATATTATAGTTATCGTTGGTTTTAGTGTCCCCTGTGTAGTAGTTTACTCCATGCTGGTACAACTGTTCTTAAAAGTTTTACTCTGCCCACTCCAAACGTAACTTTGGGATAGCAGTTACTGTTTGTTCAGCAAATACATCTGTGTGTGTTTTTCAAATATACTAAATATACATAGACTGCGGGTAAATATTAAGAGACAGCATAAATAATAGACCAGAATGGCCTTGACTACGCCCTTTTCTGAAGGAGATTTGTTGTAAATTGAAACTTCCCAACAGCTGCTTAAAGAGGAACTTCTGGAAAAACCAGGAGGATCCAGAGAAGACTCACAGCAGCAAGGGCAATACTGCTCAGTGCAGCAAATTGAAAGACAATGCTACTAAAAAGGCAAGACAAATATGAACCAGTGAAATCAAGTATATTTTCTAAAACTTTGCTACCCCTGTAGGTATCCTGAAAGCAATTGATAGAAAGCCTGGCTAAGTCATACTGAAATCACATTCGCTGAAGATGGAAAACACATCTTTGATTACCTGCTCCTGTTCTCTCATTATGGATGATCTGAGAGGGTTCTCATCCTCTGTGTGGAAGTTATTTTTGCCTGACGCCAAGGCAAAGGTGACAGAGCAGACATGCAGCCAGCAGGCACTTGGCAGCCTGGGCCAGGCTGGGCAACAGCTCCTGCACAGCTGAATGCCTTCCAAGGGAGGCTCTTTGGCACGCCTGTGGAGCAGGGCAAGCATCACCACGTTGTCCCAGTGACGTTTAGTAAAAGGATTTTGGTGTTACATTCACACCACTAGTATAACCAAATAATTAATAACACATGCATGGACTAATGAAGACAAAAAAATGAGAAGCTCTGCAAATTTCTAATCTGAAACCTAAAGAAAATCTCATTAATTAGACTTAATGACAATAAATATTTAAAGTTTCTTTTTGTTTAACATTTTATTTTTAAAAACATGTCACTTTGTACTGTATATCTTTTCTTCTTCAAATTGTCTTGAACTAATATAACAAAAAATCTTGGACTGAACTGGCAAAACTCCTTCCTGCTAGAGACACCACTGATTAATTTGTCCCAATATCCTATCCAATTCATCACTCTGATTAAAAAATCCTGTTTAGATCATCATTGGAAATATTTCTACTGTTCACTTTTATAGCACATTAAAACCCGGTATCTCAGAGTATTCGGAAACATTAATGAGTTTTCACAGCTTAGGTACTAAATAGGAAGTTATATCACCCATTTAAAAAGAAATAGGTAAACTGTGTGACATAAAGACAAGCTTTGGTCAGATACCAGTTGCTCTACTCAATAGAGGAGTAACTAGATGAGATTCTCTGACCTGTTTTATGCAGAAAGATCAGACAAGATGATCTAATGGTTCCTGATGGCTTAAAAATCTATAGAACTGCCAAATGGCTTCTGCAAGGCCACAGGGTGTGTGACTGAGAGCTACTCAACTGTACATATCAATAGGAAACAATGACACAATTACTGTGTTCTCCTCTATCGGCATAAATACAAAAAGTACAGCAGGAAATAGTTTACTGAGGGAGAATTATTGGGTTATTTTAATTATGATACACTATTTCTGGGCACATTTTTCTTAACAAGCAAGTCTAGTGGTTAATTGTTAATACTAAAATTTTGTTAAATCCACTCCATGATGGAATAAAGCCATTTCAACTTTACTCGAAGAACACATGTCCAACATAAGAAATAATTAAGTAAATACCTGGAATTATAATCCCACCATTTTAGAAAGCCCTGCAGTACACTATAAGAGTAAAATATCTTAAAGCAATTTATGGGAAAGCACAGTCCCTAATGCACTGGACTGTCTGATATTCTGACAAAGTCAGACCTCTAACAAGGTCACCAGGAAAAATAAAAGCACTGAAGAGTAAAAGAATGAAATAGTTAAGAAAATGTAAATTAGCATTTTTACTTTTGATCTTTATGAGAACATGGCATTGACTATTGTACACTATATTTTACAATAAAGTCCAAACAAAGAACACAACTCACCTAATTTGAAGGACTATATTGGGTCAAAGTGTTGAAATGGATAACCAGCTTGCAATTATTCTCACTGTATTGTCTCCCAGCCTCTTAAGAACTCACTTGCAAGTTCACTTTATAATACATATATTTAATGCAGTTTGCCCTAGACAGATCTTTACAAATCTTTACCACTATTTTCAAACCTTTCATCAAAGAGAGCAACATCAGAAGATGCCATTATTTAATCCTCTGTTATATACACTTCTGCTTTCAGATGGAGTCTTGCATATGCCATTATAACTTATTTTGCTTGTGACATATAGCTACATGGGCTGTGACTCTCCTTTTGCTGTTATCCCCTATCTAGGAATCCTAATTTGGTATGCACTTGCTCAAAAGTTTGGGTGATACAAATACTATATTGCTATTGGAGAACTAGTTCTTGAAGAAGAAATAACACTCAACGCACCTTGCAAACAGCTTGCTTGAGCCCAGCTGTGTTTGAAACCCATCCCTCTCCAAGGCTGACTCCGTGCAAGCCTTTGCAGAGGGCACAGATGTCATCCCAGCATTGAAAAAGAACTGCTGCAAAGAGACTGCAGCCACTATTTGTCTGTTAAGTGATGGATTGCTATTCAGAGCTGTCAAAACGACACTGTGCCTGAGATTCCCAGCCCGCGCTGAGAGGACATGGTCTGTTGTCCTCCCTCCCCACACATTAAGGGTAGATTAACTTTAGAAATAAAATATAGCTTCTGAAGTCATTGAAGGCAAGATGTTTTATTAGGTCCAGTGATTAGTTTTAGGTCATGATTAGTTTTTTTACAGTGTGCAGCAAGAAATATTGTAATGAAGTTGCCATCATTTCTAGCTTTTTACAGACAGCTGTCACACAAAGGGCAGGAATTGTTCCAAAGCACAGGACAACTTTCCGCGGAGAGGTGAAAGCCAGTGAGGCAAGCAAGGTTCATTTAATTAGGATTTGAGCTCAGTAAGTGATATTAACATTTTGTAAGGGTTTCACTGGAGCACAGTCCTACCAATACCGGAGGAAAAGTCCCATTCTCAGTCCTCCCTGACCTCACACCTCTGCAGCTGCTGTGTAGGACCCTCTGTCAACAGCCTCATCAGCCTTCATGTTTTCACTCAAATCATGGAACAGATTAGATAGAGGAGTTTTATTAATATATTATTTTAAGATATGACAACTATTAATACTTTTTTTTGTATTTACGAGTTTGTGAAATTTGATCTATCAGTAAAATGGCTTCCATCTCCCACTATCGACACCAGGATCAGGCCAAGCCTGATCTCAGAAGCTTGGCTGCCAGATCCATTTAAAGTTTCAGGGTGAAAGTGAGGGTAAACCAGTGAAGATGGATGCCAGTCTTTGTTATTTGCAATCAGACAGAAGACAGGATGCCATCAGGGAAGCTAATGGTCCGTTAGCTGCTCTGTGAGGGCCAGGCAGGGGACAGGAGAATATGGACATGCCAGAGACGGTGGGAGCAGCGGGGAGGGAAAATGCGTTCGGAAACGGGACAGCAAATTGAGTGAGACTAATGTATGGACCAGGAGGGATGCAGTGGAGGGGCAGACAAGCGTGAAGAGGAGGACATGGAGCCAGAGTGCAGGCGAATGTGCTGTAACAGAGGGGAGGAAAATGCCAAGTAGGAAACTGTGAGAAGAGCAGGAAGCATGGAGGTCAAGCAGTGCTGTGGCATGGGGGCTACGCGAAAACGTGCGAAGAAAATTCAAGCAGGTAGCTGCTCCCACAGCAGGGATAGAGAAATCCGAGTCTCAGGGGTTCATAGTAGATGGAGTCTCTTGGATCAGTGAGCTGAGAGACTGCTTTTCTGCAGGGGTTTTTAAGGATAAACTTAAAACCTGCCAAACTACCACAGACAGGGAAGACAAGATGGGATAAAGAAGGAAATGGGAGCTTCTCACGTGCTAAAAAAGAGAGAAAAAAGGGAAAAAAAGGAAATTTGATTTAGAAATAAAAAGGGAAGCCCCTTTTGATTTTAAGCAGACACAAATAAGGGCGCTATAGCTCATTGTGTTCAAAAGTTTGGATATGGTAAAACTACACTGACCTTAAAGTTATTGACCCTTTTGGAAACATTTTTTACAGATACGTCATTGCTCTGAGAACTGGAATTGCCAGGCTTTGTTTCAGAGCTAACATTATGGTATATAAACCAATATAAACCAACTAAGTAATTGCCATTGTTGCCTTTTTAGGAGCTCATCTACATGCACTTACACAGGATAGTTGTACATTAAATTAAGCCAGGTGGATTTCTAAGGTTAGACGGTCTTCTTCATTCTGTTACATGAGAAAAATCACTTCTAGGACCCTTCTCTGGAGTTTCAGAGATCCAATGGTTTCAGAGTGTGCTTAATATTGTACAGTCCAGTGGCTGCCAAGATTTATCTTTTAAAGGTTTGCCAATGTCATAGTGTACCGCTATTTTACAGTCCAGCAACTTCCAAGGTTTATCTTTTTGCAGAAACCTGTATAAAACTTACAGCATCTTGGACAGCTTTGATAGGAAGCATCCATAATCACTAATAATCTTCATTGCTTTCACAGCAGTTGTCATCTTTTACTTTGTAAATGCATTGTGTCAAAGTCCCCCAAGAAGGGAGACAAAACTTCTAGGCTGATGTAGAGTGTTGAATATGTTTGTGGGCAGATGGTTTGGAAAAGGCTTTATTTTTTTTGTAACTTTTTGAGTTGTGATCCACAGATTAAAAAGAATAGTTTCTGTGGAGGTCCGCCCAAACTAGTGAGCTGGTTTGTGCCAGGGAGGAAAACCTTAAACACCCTGTACTCTTGCTCTATGGCACCATGATTCCAGTAGAAACCTGACTGAAGGCCACTGCATCTTCCTCTGTCAAGGGGAGATCATGGGCATGAAGAGTTGGGAAAGCTTTTGTTCTAGTTTTTTCTCCCTTTAGGCAGACCTGTGCCTCCACAAAAGGGGAAATAACCTGCACTAAAAGCAGGTCTCGTGTAGGGTGTCCTTCAAGCACGAGAAAATCGAAAAGAAATGCTGAGCCACAATCAGATACCTGTTCTGCTGTTACAGTCTAAAAATACTTTCCAGTCCTTGGGACAGAATTTTTACTTTGTAGCAAAGCCAAAAATTAACTACTTTATTAATATCTATTTTTAAAAATTCAAGTAAATGGATTTTCAGGCCTTTGCATTTATAGTATGTACAGCACATAATCATTCTAAGATGGTTATTGTGACAATTTTGAGTTTTCTAGAATGACTATTTTCTAAACATCTACAGAAAATGAAAATTACACACAAGATATACTTCATCTTACTGTGCTTGTTTAGTAATTCATAAACCACTGGTTTTATTCCAGTTAAAGAACAATTGGAATGTTATGGACTTCTCACAGTCTATTAGTCAGGACGTTATCAAATAACTTCTGAGACAGCAAAACTTCAACTGGTCAGCTTTATTAAGTGGTTTAGTAGAATCATTTCAAATACTATAACTTGTCCATGGAAATATTTTTCCAATATTTTTATTCAAAGCGAACATGGGATGCCACAAAATATGCTTTTATTCATACACCTGCTACTGCTGCTCTTATTTGATTCTTGTAAGCTTTGTTCTGCAATGCCTCAATGGAAGGTTCGAAACATAAGCTTCACGAATATTAGCTGAGCAGTGAAGAAAGAGGAGCTCATGAACACCATTCATTCTGGGACCATACACAGAATTTAAAAAGCCTAGACATCAATGTAGCCCTGTTTAGGGTACAGATTAGTGAAATGTTTCTCTGAGATCAGTCCACAACCAATAAATGCAAGGATATTTCTCTTCTGAAAGTTGGCAAAAACCAAAATGGGGATAAAAAAGGCGATATCATTGGAAATTATCAAAAGTCTTAATACTTAAGAGATCAGCTAATTATCTCAACCCACGAGCCTTTTGTTGTATTTTCTCTCCCCTGTCCAGTTGAGGAGGGGAATGACAGAGCAGCTTTGGTGGGCACCTGGTGTCCAGCTGGGGTCAACCCACCACAATAATCTCAAACTTGAGGTTGCCTGTAGACGCCATCTGTCCATCATTGGTGAAAGGAGCCACATGAAAGAAGGATCGATGTTAACGATGCGTGTGCAGGGTTTGCTGAATCTGCCTGGACATTAGTGCCACGTGAGAGGGCAGCCAGTTGTAGAACTGATGCAAAGTTGGATGTTCACTGAGGGGTATCAATACAAGGTACTGAGACTTACAACAAGGATCTCAATCAATATAGGCATTTCTAAAACACAGATGCAAGACATAAGTCTGCAAAAGACAGATCTTTCTACGTGAGTGTCTGCGTGAACAAGTCAGGCTTTATCAAACTCTTACTCAGAGAACAGAGAAACAAACCAGCTTACAGCAATAAGGTATATGGTGTCATTGTCCTTTATGTGACTCCCTCAGTTTCAAGCAACTAAAGACACCTCTGAGGAAAATGAACAGTCCAAGATCCTTTTGCAATGAGGCAAGGTATGTATTATTGTTTGACTTTCATGTAAAATTCATCATCATTGTAGAAGACAGATATCCTTGACCATGAAGGAAAGATTTAATATCCAAAATATATGGGTTGGTTTGTCCTAACAACACTTCAGCTACAGTCCTTCTTATTTACCCATTGTCCATTAGTTTCTACTAATTCAGCCTATACGAAATCCCATTCTTTGAAGTCTGTTGCCAACTCATTAAATGTTCCCAACTTTCCAGTACATGGATTTATGAGCAATTAAGAGTTTCTCAGACTATGTATTCAGGAAATATAGCTCATTATCTGCTGCAAAGGCATTTGGCCAATTTAAGGAGATTCTTCAACAGAAAATTTGTTGTTTCCTAACAATGTTGCCCAGTCTTTTTAGATATTTTGTCCTAAACACTTTTTTTCATACCCTACAATGGCTCTAATCTGAACAGCTATTCCACTGAAAAAAATTGTTATATTTTACCTTAGTGTCTTCAAACGGTAAATTTACTGAGCTCATCTAATGGCTCTGATATAATGGATGGAAAAAATCCATTGTCTGAGTGCAGGTCTTGAGACATATATTCAGACAAATGTTTTACCTTATTGCCCTTTTCTCCTTACTCCTGGCAGTATGTACACAGTATGTTCGTGTTAACGTATTTTCTCCAAAATCCAAGGTCCTGCAGTTCTTTCTGCCAACTCTGCCATTTGTTCGAAATCTCTATTCTTAAATAGCAATTTTCATTTTATACCTACAGGAAATGGATTTGAGTGTGCCACTATATAAAAAGTTAGATTTTCTGAACCTTTCATCTTCTACTCCTTGGATAATTTTCCTACTTGTGCTCAAGTAGTGTCATTTCTATTGAAAGACTGGTCTTTTGAAATTTGTCACTGGGTGGTTCTCTAAATTTTATTAGCAGTTTCTAACAGTACCTTTTATTTACTGGACAATTCTTCAGTGCTTTAAGTAGCTAGTGCTGTACCAAGGCAACCTGACAAGCAGTTTTGAAAGATTTATTTTGTGGGTGCAATTTTTTGTGAATGGACTTGCTGTTCAGACTATGTTCAACGCTGTTTGCAAAAGCATCACAAAGAAGGTTATCTGAGTTAAGGTCTGCAGGAAATCGTTTTAAATAATGCTGGACAACAGCCAGGGCCAGCTCTCAGCTCTCTGATATGAGCAAAAGATCAAATCATTGTGCAGGGCAAATAACATGTACCTACTTGGTCAAGCACAAATCTCAGTAAAGTTATTCATGTACATAAATGTTTGCAGTTTCAAATCCCATTCTTGGTGAATGCATTTACCATGCTTATCCACAGTTCTTTGTAAAATTCTCTGAGATCTTAATAAAAAAGCAAAAAATACACAAACGTCTTTTTGGCTTAAATTACCATTAAACAATTTATTAAACTATTTTCCTACCTGATTCATGAAAAAAAAATCAGTTTTTTTAAGGCTTAATCTTTGTAACCCTTAAACTACTGCTGAATCTTCTTTAGAAAGCTGGTGAAAAATGTCATTGTATATATGTATACGTTGACAAGTACCTATATTTTAACTGCTTTTAACACTATGCAAGACCACCTTTGGTTTCCCCAGAGCTACTGGTATCTATAGGCAAGGTGATTATCTATAATCTCCTAAAAAAGATGTCAAATTTTTCATTTCATCAGGGTTCCATTGTGCATAGGCAACTCACAATTGTTACATTAAAAAAAAAAAAAAAAAAGAGAGAGGAAAATAGAGTATAAGTTAGTCTATTTATAGGCATCATTTCTGAACTGCGTTTTCAAAAATAATAAGTGTTTCACAGTTTATTGTCCTTCTATAGATGAGACAAAGAGCCTGCTCACCATCAGAAGCAACTCCTAACTCTAAAGGCTATTGATAAGCAGTCCTAACAGCATTTCACAACTCTCAGTGATTGTGCTGTCATATATATATACCTTATATATCTTATATACATATTAGTATATCATCTAGATGTATATGAGTATAGGTGAATATCTGTATATGAAATATGTCCATATATATGTGTATATATGTGCATATATATGCAGAAAATCAGAAACATCAAATGGTTGTGAATGGTTTCCCAGCCCTCTGCAGCATGCATAATACAGGGCCACCACCTTCTAAGCATTTCCATTCTAGAGAAAAATAACATTCTGTATATAAAATATTCTCCTTCAAGATAGATTTTCTTAACAACCCTATTCACTCAAAGCTCCTTGCCTCACAGTATGATCTTTCAGTTTCACTTCAGATTAAAGAAATGCACCAGTGAAAGAAGAAACAAAATGCACCTTTACACAGCCCATCTATTCGTGTAACAGGGATACCACACACAAACACTGTCAACAGTCTGGCATCCTGTCCCACACATTTCTATCGCGCAATATGCATTAATAAAAAGCCCTAGTATCAAATGACAGCACATAGCTAAAGCTCTCACATCAATCACGTTTTTAAAGGAATTTTGTTTTGTGCTCCCAAATTGAATCCTTTGAAAACATGCCAGAAAGGTGAGATACATTTTTTTTTACTTTTTTTCTCTTCTGGCTCTTAATTACCCCTCCCTGAAAGGAACAGACATCAAATAACAGAAGACGGGAAACTTTCAATAGAAAACTGAAACCTCTCATGACTGAGATTTTTAAGGGACAACATTTTTACTTAAGTTATCTGGGATAGACACAACTTTGGAGAGTGCAAGGGTAAAACCACTGGCAGAGCAGCTGCCTGGTGACAGACACAAGCTCAAGAGCCACCCACACGCCGCTACCTTCAGAGGAAAACTCGCTCTAACAAGTGAAGGTCAGCTAAAACGTTTCCTCTTCTCGACCCACTGTCATACCGTGACAAACAGTCTTAATTGTGACACTTTTGATGCATATGAAGCAAAAATGGCCCAGATTAACTCTAACTGCTGCACTCCAAAGGGGTTAGTATCCTGGAACTTCATTTCTGCAGAGAAAACTTCAGCCTTCACAGTACAAAGCAAAATGTACTTAAGAAATTTAGGGTTTTCATTCCAGTTAAGCAGAAGTGCAGCACTCTGAAAACCATGTTCACTGCAATATGAGCACTTAAGTAATATAATTACGTCAATGCTTACCAAAGAATAATACAGCATGAGTCAATTTTCTGCATCTCTCTGTCACTGTACCCTGTACCTTTGGTGATCTGCATAACTATTGGCTTTATCCCATTTGCCTGCTAAGCCCTCTCAAACAATTACACACTTCAGTTATTTTAAGTAAAATAGATTTGTCACAATTCTCTCACTCTCTTTGCTGTTGCCGAACAATGGCAGGTGCGCAAAGGCAAGAAACTGCTTCAAGCCCCATCTTGGCTCCATGCAGAACACATGGAATGAAAATCAAGAGACGGAGCCAGATGCCGCAGAGGTAACATCCTCTTTCCTTTATCGTCTCATCTCATTCCTCAAGGCAGCCAATCTCCTATATCCCCTCCGTGCCAGTGACAGTAATCCTGCGCGAAGCAGTGTCACCATAGAACCATTAAAGGGAAGCAGCAGTAGCAATAATACTCAAGGTGCCTTTCCTATCTTTCCTTTTAAAAAGATCAAACTTTGGGACATTCTGGGAAATAAGAATGGTTAGATGTGTTCTGCGAAATTGCATCTTTGTCAGAATAGGAAACAGGCGGAGACTGTGCTACTGGCAACTCTTCTGATTAAAAAAAATCACGCTGGCAATATTACAGCAAAAGATTACAGACAGTTACGTACATGTGTACAAGCACACAGACAGATAATTGAGAGACCAGAACTACATTGTTCATTTTTTTTTAGAAAGTAACACATGAAAAGATAGTATGTAAAAACCCCAGACAAGTAGTCCCTATAAACCCCCACACCTGATAAGCCGCAGCTCCCACCTGCCATCCTCCTTGCTTTTTGCAGTGCAGTTTTCTTTGTACAGAAATAGGGTATATTAGTGTCATCATCAGATCCAAGCACACCATTGAGATTTAGATAATAATGCAACTGATGCCTCTTCGGGCTGTCAGCGTGAGCGTGTGGCACGCCGATGTGCAGACATGTACAGAGACAATGCAAAATCAGAGGCATGGGCAAAATGTGTGCCTGAGCACTGGCCTCTCCCAGCTTGAGCCCTCCATGGGTTCCTATAAATAGCCGTTTTCTGACGAATAACACGCATGATGCTTTGCATGCTCAGACAGTTAAACTGACACCAGCACAATTGCTGAAAGTGCCGTGTGAGGAGTGTACCACCAGCTCCTTCCCCAGCCCATTAGACATTAGTTCACAGATTTTGCAGGTCTCACTTGCATCGGCAGTGCAGATTTTAAACTCGTCACCTCGCTTCCAGTGACACCTCGGGGTTGAGTGCCCCAACGCTCTTTCACAGCTGGGAGCAGGACACCATGTCCCTGTCCCAGTACTGCCTGTGCCAGGCTGCTCCCTGCAGCTTCTACAGCCACCCTCAGGACCTCCAGTGGCTTTTCCTCCAGAGTCTTCATCTTTTCCCTCCTTCCTCTAAGAATATTCCAGCTGCTGTTACTGTTCCACATGAGTCCTTGTAGCCTGCTAAGCCAAGGCCAAACAGCCTTTTCCCATATCTCCCTTCTCCTGGAGATGTCTATGGGCCTTATGTAGAGTCCCACAAAGAAACTTCAGTTTCTGAGGCCACCAGTCACCAAGATCAGTCTCTGGGTAGACAGCCTTCTTCTAAAATCCATTTGTATTTGTTCCAGTGGCAAATTTTGTCCCTTGGGACAACTTACCAGAAGCACCTTTGCCTGGATAAAATACTAGAATTCAACACTGGTCTCTATAAATATAGACCTCAACTGCTCATGTATCTTCTTTAAGAAGCATGACCATTAAGGTGATAAGATCTTAAAGCTTAAACAACCAGAGGACAGCTTATCAGAACATGCTGAACGACATATTTCCTGTCAACTAAAAACTATTTTCCACCCCTGCGGAACAGAGCCAAAAATATCCTAATTCCTATGAAAATATAGGTGTATACTTTTGTGAATCAGTTCAGAAATGCACCAGAGAAAAACGTTTCCACTAAACATTTTCTCAGAAAGGCTCAGCCACATAATTCATCCATGAAAAAAGATGTTTAACTGTAGTCAGTGAAGAGGCAAATTCAGCCACAATATATTTAGTGCTTCTGTTAGATTCAGGAAGAACATTCTCAACAAGTCAACAACTCTAAATAGTTTAATTCTTTCTAACCTTTCCACTTAAGATAGAAGTTATGTTTAATTATTTTCACATTGGAGAAAGGTAATAAATTCTCAGCTCCCCAAGGAATTATTTAATTGGACTATCAATTTAAGAGGCAGGTGGCCTCAACAGTTACAACTAGACCAGCAAGTCAATCAAAACAGCTACTTCACTCAGGTACTGCCAAAGTTCAATTCACCCAAAAAACTTGTTGCAAACGCTAGTTAAACACGGAGATAGGGGGCCATGATGGTCTCTTCTGCCTGGGCTTACCTTCTCCCAGTGGGAAGCATCCCCAGCAGCACTGCCCCTGGCCAAGTGACGACATGCCCTAACGGGGAGCAGATCTGCACCCTTCTCAAGGGTCCTGAGGAGAACCAAGTGTACCACTTCTCACCTGGTTATAGACTGTGATTTCCAACAGGGACTCTATATACACACCATCCTGACAATGCTTTAAAAGAAGCCCTAAGGGACAATTTATGCATTTTATATTACATAACTCCTGTATTTAAAAATAGAGTGAAAGAATCCAAGTGGAAGAAAGTGGATTTCTGTCCCTTCCTTCTGAATGTGCTCAGCTCTTGGCTTCTGAGCCCAGCTCCACATCTGACCACTGTCTGGATCTCTGACTTCTGCAGATTTGCTTCCACTATGTCACAACTTCCCTGGGAAGCAGCAAGGTAGTTCCTTCTCCTCTAAACATAATAAACCGCTGGTGAATACAAGTTTGTGCAAATTTGATCCCATGATGGGGGAAAACTGAACAAAAGGAAAGTGGCTGGCAGAGTGATCTGTGTCCCAAGTGGACAGGGGTGTGGAGTTTGGACTCCACGGAAGTGCTGGCTCTACAACTTGCTCTGTGCAACTTCCTGCACAGCGTGTGATCCAGAAAACCTGTCAGCTGAGGCTGAGTCCTTTCTTTGGGAAAGGGGGAAATTCATGACACCTCATTTAGGTGCAGTTTGTTTACTACTATGGGCAGAAATACATGAAAACAAAGTAAACCTATGGTAGGGACCCAAAAGCAGACAGCTTTGATCTTAACCCCATAACTCGCTGGCATTCCAAGTCTCTTTTTTCTCTTCCTCCAGCTGATAAGCAGAACTTGGTACTTTGTGTTGTTTTCTATTTTTATTTTTCTTGTCTTCATAGTTCTCCAATTCCTTCTGTACCTTACTCCAGTCACTCCTTTCACTAACAGTGATATTCAGCTTTGTTTATTCGACAAAACTGAAGTGTACCCCAGCTTTAAATTTTGAGGTATTTCAGAGTACCAGGAAAATAAGATGTGACCTAGGAGCTACCTTTGAGGAGTTCTACCACCTGCCTCCATTGTCTGCAGTCAGAGAATCACAGAACGACTGAGATTGGAAGTGACCTCTGGAGGTCATCTGGTCCAATCCGTCTGCTCTTCTCTGTACTAAACAGTCCTAGCCCTCTCAGCCTTTCCTCATATGTGAGGTGCTCCAGTCCCTTATGCTCCAGACCCTCATGTTTGTGGTCCTCCACTGGACTCTCTGCAAGAGCTCCATATCTCTTTTGTACTGGGGAGCTCAGAACAGAATCATAGAATCATAGAATATTTTGGGAATATGTTGGGGTTGTGCAGGCAAGTATTGAGCATGATGACGGTGAAGGAGAGGATGTAGCAGGTGTCTGTGCACTGGAAGATGCTGGGTTTGCAGAGACAGTTGCGCTGGTTGAAGGCCTCCATCATCCAGTCAATCTTCTGCACCTCCCTCGGCAGCTGGAAGCTCCACAGGAACTGTCTCAGTGCCTGCAGCAGGTTGAGGTCTGTGAACTCATGGAGATCCACGAAGGTGTGTAGCACCCCAATACTGAACTCTTCCCTCTCAGCCAAGTAGCTGCTGATGGCCATTTCGTTGAGACCCTCACCCTCATAGAGAAAGCGGGCGGTGTCCTCATCCATGTGTCACAACAGCTCATTCTCCACCAGGAACTGGATCCCTTTTTTGGGGTCCATGTTGAATTTCTTGTGGCCCATCCCCATCTTTTGGTTCATCTAGGGGGTTTTGCTGCCATCGCTGGCCTCCAGTGCTCATGGCCTCACTCAGCTCCTCCCGCAGCTGCTGGATCTCCACCAGCATCTCCTGCTTGTGCCGTGGGATGGACTCCAGCTACAGCCGGTCCTCCACCATCAGATCGGGCCGTACATAGACTCTGTCCTCCATGCCAGCCAGGGCAGCTGCTTGCGATGGGCCGGAGCTGCCCCATCCACTCTTCTCATTTTCTTTGCCCTCTGCCATGAGTGGGCCCCCCCGCACCACCACCACAGTCAAACAGGGCACTCACTGTACTCCAGGTGTAGCCTCACCAGTGCCGAGTAGAGAAGAAGGATCGCTGCTGCGATTGCTTATACAGCCCTTGCTTTATCCATCTTAAAATTCTGGAATTATTTCCACACCTTCTCCAGTTTAATTAATAACTTTCCGTCACATAATTCAGTGCAGTTCAGAAGAGAACACAGGAGGATGAGGATGGCCATACTGGTCAGACTGAAGGTCTATCTGTCAATAACAAATATTTATGAAAGAGCATGGAAATGGGATGAGTATACAGCGTTACTTACCCCAAAGTGTCTCATTACCTCCATAAAGGTATGGCTCAGAGACTTCCTAATCAGAATAGGTGTCTTTATATTTAATAGCCTTGAAGAGACTTTTCTTCAATGAATTTTTCTGGTTGCTTTATGAATTTACATAAACTTCAAGCATCAACAACATCCCCTGTCGAAGAGTCCTTCAGATGTGGTAGTGTGGTAGACTAGATGAACTGTATTTTCTGCGTCTAAAAATAAGCTGATTTACCAGGGATAGATAGCAGACTGGTCTGGCCAGATTTATCTTCAGTAAACCTTTTTGCCTCTTTACCTTCCACTCACCTTCTTGTCTTCAATTTTTCCTTCCTTCAACGCAGCCAAAAGTGCCTTTTCATGTTAGATCACTTTTTCTGCCTGCCTAAATGTAAGAGCTTTGTTTGCTATTCTTCAAACTCCTCATAAAATTGTACCTTGCTTAAAAATCTTTTACAGGCTGGATCATGACCAATCCCACTTCTGACTGTGCATCAGCTCTTTCAGAACATGGAGCACATTCAGCTCTTTGAATTTTGCTCTCGCCACACATATAGTAACTTCATTTTCATCCTTACTGATAACTAGTTAAAAGAGCAGCAGAACTACTGAATCCTGGTCTCCTATTGCTTTGTGGAGCCCATTGTTAAGATCCCATGAACATTTTCTGATGTCTAATAGGTGTTGACCATGTTGCAGATTGGGAGCCTTCATAGGGGTTTTCGATTTTATCCAGTCATCTATTATCTTTGACAATTCTGTTCTCCTTTCAAATGTGGCTGAAATCCACTAGTGGATTTGAAAGTTGTCTCACAGACAGCTGGGGTGAGGCACAGGATATAGAGATTGCAACATTTAGGGTTTTTTTGTAAATGCAGCATACTTTTGACTGCTATCACCAGTAATCCCTTCCATCATTACAAGATTGTTTCTTTTTTGGATTACAGACAAACTATTTGTGTTTCATTAATGCTAGCACTGACATGGTAAACTTGCTGCAAAGGCTGAAGTTTATACACCCTAGAATTATAACCTGGAACATTTGGAAGGGTTAGTCTTAAAAACTGTAAAATTAAAATAAAAAAATAAAGATTTATATCTTGCACACGTATCTGATCAAATATGAGGGTCATTTTCTCATGGAACTAACATAGGAAATGCTAAATAAATTTTGTAAAACATTCTAGCTGGTAAGAACAATTCTCTTATTTAAGTCAAAGCTATATCAAACTCTATTACTTAACAGGAAGATTTAATCTGGCTTTAAAGTATATGTTGCCAAGAACTGCTAGAAAACTGGTCTAACATAAAGTTGAGTATAATTATTAAAAATGTTTACTTTATTCCCTCTGTAGTCTCGTGATCAACTGTAGCTTGTTTATGTGCCCGTCCTTGGGTAAAGGATAGGTTAAAATGAAAGTACTTCAGCATACCATCTGCAAATACAAAGTACTAGTATGCTATAATGCTAATTCTGCTAAGTAGAGCAAAATAAGTCCAATTTTATTCCTATTCACAGAGGATAGTGAGCAGATGATAGTCCCAGGGATTTGTTCTACATTTGGTTGTTAAAATGATGTTTATTCCATGATAACTGACAAAGGCATTATTTGTGAGTTTTGAGTCATTATTTGTGTATTACTGAAAGTTAATCTTTAACCTACTGCTATATTAGGCTAAAATGATAAAAGCTTTTGATTATTTCTTCATTCACTCCTTGATATTTCGTAAAAGCCAAATTATTTCTACATCTTTATGGAAAATTCCTGCGTAGCTGTGGGTGGAAGGAAGGAAGCTTATTTAGTAATTCTGAATTCATTTTAGTAAACCTCCCTTTGCTACATAGAAGCATATTTATGTTTTTAATTAAAAAATAAAGAGACTGTAAATTGTTGGTCAATTTTGCAATGTTGTGTCGCCTCCCATTAATGCAAATACAGAAGATATATTTCATAAATATATGGAGCAAGGATTCATGTGGCAGGCTGATAGTCTCTCTTTTACAGTACCTAGCGCAACATACTTATAACCTAGCTGATGTCTCTCAGCTCTACAGTAATATAAATATTAATAAATTCCACAAGTTAAAATGTGACGTTCAGAGAAGGATTACTAAACGGGTACTTACATAAGCATTATCAAAGAGTTGTACCTATTTTATATAACTGATCAGTCATTAAGCACAATAGGAGGAAGAACAATACACAGGGGACTTGCATGGCATTTCGCTTTTTTATATGTAGACTAGCAACTTGGATAGTATTCAGAAGAGACACAAAAATTATAATAATCAGATTTGCTTTCTCAGTGCTGTCACCATTACTGGCTTAGCTGCACATCAGATGCCTCCCCAGCCCCTCCCTGTCTCACATGTCCCTTGCTGAGTGGCAGGTGAGCTGCTCTGTCCCCTTGGAGGTTTGGTCCTGCAGGTCCCTGACTCACAGCCCCAACCACAGCTGCACTGGGCTGCCTGGCCAACTGTGTCTCCACAGCGAACCCCACAGAATTTAGTGCCTGAATGGGACCTTTTTTCAGTTGGCTTCCAGTAGGGGATGCAATGACTCAGAACAGCTTTTTCAACATGAAAGTGAAGCACTAAGACCACATGGCAATAAAAAATATCCCCAAACCAGAAGCAAATGAGTAAAGGTAATTTGGTCTAAAAATTAAGTAGGTCTAACCCGTGTCAGACACTCTCCCTAGAGGATGGAAAGTCGCTAGGCTGTAATACCAATCTCTCTGTTCCTCTTCTCTCTCTTCCCTGTCAGAGCTCAAGATTTTTCAGATGTGCAAAATGCCTCTAAGCAACTGTGCACCCAGTTATTTCTCAGTGAGATACTCTAACAAGGGACACACGAAAGCCATTGAAAAATACTATTTCTTGGACATTATTCCCATCTTAAAACTTGTTTAAATCTGAAAAATTTATCCCATGATCTCTTTACCATTCCCACAAAATCAATTTGAGTCAGCTCAAAAATCTAAAAATATAGAATTTAAAAAACCCTGCAAAATAAAACTAGATATACATTCTTATTTAGTAGGTAAAAAAATGCCCTAATCTCACCACAATCAGAAATCAAGCATGACAGAAGGGTTTGTTAGGTTCAGACAAACAGCTGTTGTCCCAAATAGAAATTATCAAGAAGTATTAACTCACACTTCTGCAATGACAAGATTTCTGTATAATCATGTACAATGAAGGGACAAAATCACACAAAATGTGGAACTCAGGGTCTGGAAGAAGCATCTCGCCCTGCAAAATTTCTCAAAGCGAGGAGCCCAGCCTTCCGCAAAGGCCACAAAAATGAACAGAGGCTGGCAAAGATGAGAGCACGACACACATCTCTGAGTTGTTCTTCAGGGTCCTAAATAGTATAATGCCAGAATGATTGTTTCAGTCTCTCTCCAGTTAAAGGAAGGGAACTCTCATTTACTCCATAGCCATGAAGCCCCCTTCACCTTACCACTCCTAGAAAGTACAAGAAAAACCCAACTGATGATAGTTTGTTTAATCAGGGACCACCTCAACTTTCAAGCCGTTGACTGCTCAAAGAACATTCATAAGGGAAAACAGTAATCCCATTATTCGTATCTGCACGTAGTGCTATGGTACAAGCAGTATCATTTTTGCTAAAAGTGACTAGCATATAAAAATTGTGAATTGCTGCCCAAAAGGCAGATTCATCTGTAATTGATCATTAATGTGTTTCTTGTACCTTCTTCAGAAACAGCGAGTATTGGCTGCTGTCAGGGACATAATAATCTATTAGACAAACTTACACCTATTCAGTGTAGCATGGTGACTCCTAAATGTTGTTTTTGCATAACTGAAGAACAAAATATTAAGTATTTATTTAAAGACATAGGAATGCAGTGTTTGATGACATCCTATGGAGTTTACAGACTAATGTGTTTGCTGTTATTGCTGTTGTTCCTTTGTGGAGGTTCCTGATGCTGATTGTAAGATATCCAGTCATTTTTCATTGCCTGCCCTTAGCTGTAACTCCTGTGATATTTCAAACAAAACCCACAAAGCACTGACCCCCCAGAAACAGAATGTCGTTTGGGATGACAAATTCTGTCATTGTGTTGTTGTAAAGACACAATTTAAAAGAGTTAAAATAGTTATGCAAATCACGATGTCTGATATTCAGAGATGTGCCTGCAGGAACGCCAGGTAGGTGCGATCAAGGAAGAAAAATGTTGCTGTTCTAGGGATAGCACCTTGAATTTAAAGACAGGGCTTCAGCTGAAGGCTACAGAACACGAATTCCCTTGTTAAACTGCTCATTTATATATTTAAAAGGAGACACCACAATTCAGAAATTCACAGTACATATTCTTAAGTCCATTTATCCCGGGAAAGTAAGAAGACTGTTCACCATGTGTCTTACGTGACTAACGTCCATCGGTGAGAAGTGCGAGCTGCATATACCCATTGACAAACCTGTGCTAGGAGAGCTGGGGTATCTGTCTGAAACGGCAATGCTGGCAGTTGCTCCCAGCATTGATGTAATTATCCCTCCTTTCCACTGGTATAGTTAATTTCTTTTCAAGGATGTGACTTTGTTAATTGTACAAGGTACATGTATCCAAATCTCACTGCAACCATACGAATATGTCAGCACCTTTGTCCCAATAAAGGGCTGTAAGAGGCCTTTTCTCAAGTAGTTTGCTATGTAAGGACACTTTGCAGAACTCTAAGCAGACAAATATATTATTATTTAATGCCAGCTGAATTCCAAGGATAAAGTAAAAGAGAATATACAGCAGGCTGCTTTTCTTTAGTGAAAATCTTTCAGTTGCCTGACAGAGTTTTCCTACAGAACAGTAAAATACATATCTGCTAGAAGATGAGTGGCCAGATTTGGATGATTTACCCGTGCCAAGGTTCACAAACTCCTTTTCTAACTGGCTGTTTGTCAAGTCAGTCCTGCCCCACAAGGAGGCACAAACACCAGCCCCGCCGCGTGTCCCCGTGCACGGGCACACGGTCACACACCAGCCTCCACCCACCGCTCCAGGTCCTGCCCGTGGGGCAGACACCTGTCCCCCACAACATGGGAGAGCAACAAATGCACTCTTGGGAGACAACTGGAATCATCAAGCTTACAAATTTAGCAATGTGGCCTGGCCTTACTCCCGGTGTTCACCTGAAGTCGCTTTAGTGAAAGGGAGTAATGTGGCAGATGAGTGGTCCTGGCGTGTCACGCAACTGCAGAAGTTAATTTATGATATTGTAGGGCTTGTATCATACAGATCTTATCGGTTCCTTCTGGCTCTGAACATCCAGAAGGACTTGTGATACACAGATAGTATAGACTTTATTTAGAAAATAGCTCCCACTTCAATAATAACAATGACTTGGATGAAACCAGCCATAAACACGTCTGCAGTCACTATATTCTGCAAGTGGCTTCAAAGGAAGCATTAAAGAAATTATCACATTCAAGTTCTTTCCTCAGTGTCAACAATTTCAATAAATTCCATTTACTTGAGTGTTTTTGTCAAAGGCAATTAGTGTAATCTATTTCATTTTTCTGTTAACTGTATGTTTACAAGACATTTTTGTATAATAAAATACAATTTTTTTGGAATAAAATGTTGTAATTTCTGCATAGTCACTCAGTCTTGCAAGTTGTGATGGAAGTCTTACCAGATTTAGTGTATGTTAGTACTTCAGAAAGATTTGGTTTGCAACCTTTTGTGACAAATATTAGTATCACACATTTAAGATCTTGAAGACACTTAAAAAATAAAGGACAGGAACAAACTGTGGATAAGAAAGACATAATTTCTAAGGCAAGTATGTTGTCATGCAGGTAAAGAAAATTGTAAAAAAAACAGGTTTTATAAATTGAATTAGAATAAACATTCAAAGAGTAGAGTTAATGACAGTGTGCATAAGTGTATATGTATACATACATACGTGCATACATACCTACTTGCTATTATTTTTCCCCTATTCTCACAAAGGAATAGGAACTTGTACAGAAACTGGACGGTTGCATAGTACCACCAAAAGAGCTCTTTGAAACTGAACTGCCTAGGCTTGGAGAAAACCTGGATATTCTGAGTTTAGAAAACAAGGAGAAAAAGACGAATTTTGTAAAAAAAAATATTCAAAAAAGGTTTGTCATAAAAGGTAAGAATATTTGCTTCTGCTTTACTATTTCAATTTCTGTATTATAAATTATAAAACATATCCAACACAGAAAGCACTGACCTTTTAAAACCAAACATTTTAATAACTTCCTGTGAGACTTGATTTTATATATATATATATATATATAAAAATATCCCTCATGAAAACTTCCAACTTTGTTGAATCAGCACTGTCTGTCAGAAAAGCTGTTCTGCAAGAATTTATTAATTAGCTGTAGCCCCACACATCATCCACACCTTAGCAGGGGAAAAAGTGGAACGGCAGCAATCTCCCCTCCTTTAACAGGTGTGTGCTGTGCAGGTGGACAAGCAAGCGGACCATCATACATAGTTTCATGCTTTTCCTTTGCTTTACTTGTAACTAATAGTGAGGAGTTCAAAATTACTTCCTGAATATAATGCCCCAGTACCTGCTTAATCCCTAATATAGCCAGTCCAAGCACTAAAATCCCTTTGATTTGCAGTTCTCTTTGTTGAAGTCATAAGAACAGGTGAGCAACCAGGACACCACTTATTTGTTCTTTTCTAGAGTAGCAGGTGTAATTCCTAGGAATATTGGACAGCCTAAGGCCTATTCAATGATAGAAGTAAATTTTGGGACAGAGGAGCTGGTCTTCCAGAAGGATTTAATGTACAAGAAAAACTATCATTGGACCCTTGAGGGAACAGTCAGTGGAAGAAAATTGACTATGAGGAAGAACATTAGGAAGGAGGGTAATTTCTCCCTCATGTTTGGAGTTACCTCAACAAGTGCAGCAGTAATTCAATGTAAGAGTTAAAAAGAGTGGGGATAGGTGGGATATCGCAAGTCTTCACAACAGTGAGATGACTCCACCACAGAGCACTGAGAATAACTGTTCCTCTATTAAAAAAACAAACAAAAAATGCTAGTGAATTCCTTCCTTCAGAGCTGATGGAATCATGGTGGATTTTACCCTAACTTCTATGGGCTGTGTACGTCATTGGGAGACTCTAGAGTGATGCAGAAGGTGTGTAAAGCAGCATAACAGTGTAGGGTATAAAGGGCATAAGTTATCTGGCTTCTCCACAGCACATCATCAAATAACAGCTGCTCAGTGGTAGGATCACCCTTTGACATGCTCAGGAGCTTCAACACGCTTCCTCCTCCCTGTTAAGCACATTGGAATTTATAAATTATCATAGACCTTGTCATATTTGTTTACACATCCTATGGAAAAAATAGGGCAGTGGATTTACTGGAATATGGTACCTCTGTGAAAGTCATTCACAGAAGATTTAAATTCAAGTTCCTTCAGTTTCACAACCGCAAATGCCATTGCAAAGCGGATTCTTGTCTTCTGCTGTTTGCTTCTCCTTTGCAAAGTACAGAAAGCTCACAGTTGCTGTAGCACTGCATCTTTATGGAAGAGGATGGTATAAACGGCCTCGCCATGGCACCACGTCTGAAAATATCGTAGAAAATGCGGAAACACCCCTAACAAATTCAAAGCGTGTCACTACTATTTCTGTCAGTGAATTTTGAATGAAACACATGGTCTCAGCCCAGACATGCAACATCTAGAATTTCCATCTCTTCTGGAGAACCAAGATTTAATTTAGCACAAGCAAACACATAGCAGAGGCTTTCATTTTTATGCTCTCACGCTGTATGCACTCAGTTGTAAGGATTTGACAATAGCAATGTGGAAAAGCCATAAAGCATCTGGCTTCTCTGCAGTCTATCAGCAAACTACAAATGTCATAAGAATTGCTTAATCCTAGGAAAAGGACAGATGTACAAATTCCCATTTCAGTAGCCTTTACCAACTTGAGGAAGTAATACGGGTAGGAGCCAAGAGTGGATATCAGCCTTCGCCCAAACATGAAGGCAAGCTTGTGTCGGCAGAATGCTCCCTTTAAAATATTTAGAGCCTTTAGTCTCAAAGTTTCTTTTACCTTATCAGATTATCTTAAATACTAGTTAACAATATAAGCCTAGACACATACATGCCTTGAATATTTTAATTTTTTGGTAGCATAACATTTAGGATTTGTCCTTACAGGGATTTTTTCAGTGCCAGTATAATTAATTCTACTGATACAGTTAACTGGTAGCTCTTCTGGTCTAGTTCTCCTGTGTGGGCACAGTTACCTGGAATATGAGGATTTTAAACCTTTTCAGACAGCTTGAAAATCACTTCCCAAGCAGCAAACTGAAGCAATTGGAGGCAGGCCTGTGCCCATAGAATAATCTAATTTTAAACTCTTGTCCTACAAATATGAATTTCTCATATAGAAAAGCCCCTGGGACACAAGTGCATTAAAGTCTATTCCATAATACTTACTTCAGTATAATTATTCTAAAATGCTAAGAGTGTCCACATGAGGATTTAGCCTAGAATAGCAATTCCAGTCAATATGCAAGTGCAGATACATATGGACACTTGTAGATACTTTACCGTTTCACACCTAATGAAGGCGTCAAGGTGTTGTGGACTGCGCTTCCAAGGAGAAGCTGAGTAAACGAGAGCGCAGCTTGATGAACAATGTATGATGAAATTAATTGCACTAAAATAAGATAAGCCATGTCTCCACAGATCCAGTTCTTGTGCATGTCAACAGGAGACTGAATGAAATAATGTCGTGTCTTCCCTTGTACTGGGAATTTCAAGCCTTAGACAAATCCATCATAGAGACTAATAAGAAAATTGGGTAGTTATTGGGCCAGTGGCAAAGAACTGCTAGGATTAGACACTGGCAAAGCAACAAAACAAATAGTCAGTCTTCACCTTGGCAAAGCCTCTATGCTAAGTCAGTGTTGAAAATATTCATAAATAAACCAGGAATTAAAGAACAGCAAGATGTAATCACTCTTGTAATGCAAATAGCAATTAACAACAATATTTGCATTTGACACAAAGCTCTGAGGATAATAGAGGCTGGAAGTGCCTGTAAAGAATCCCATCAGTAGACAAATAAGAAGCACAATGGCAGATAAAATCTAGCAATGACAAAAGTGTGGCAAACAGGGAAGTATACTGGTCATTGGCAATTGATCAAGAGCCCAGTAGCATTCAGGATTAGCTCAATCGCCTGATGCAAAAGGTCCACCAATGGCTCAGTGAAAACAGGACTGCAGAGGTTAAGACAAGGCACAGAGATTTCCTTGTGATTAGGAAAGTAGCGTTGGAAAATTTTAAAAACAACCTGGTTTAAAAAGTAGGTAAGTACAGCACTACTCTTTGTGTAGCAAGGAAAACAGTAACAAAAAATTTCCCAAGATCAGTAGTAAATCAAGAGGTGTAGGTGACCCTGATGGTGGTGATGAACATGGGAACAGACTGTGTAGAGCTGAAAGGTAAGTTAAAACTGGTAACAACATTTACTCTCCCTACTCCCATGCGTTGCAGATGAACTTGTGGAACTCACTGTCCTAAATTATCATCAGGCCTGAAAGGATTAACTGCATCCAATGTTACTTACAACTGTCTGAGGAGGGGAATCACAGCACTCCTTGCTGCAATCCTATCATGGAGGCACCCTAAAAGTCAATTCTAGGCAGACAACAAATTCCAAAACAGACTTTATTCTAGCCTGAAAAGTGTAGCAAATAAACCGACTAGAAACAGGGTTTATACAAGTATTTAGCACTCCGACAACATAAAATACAGGTTCAGATATCAGTTGAGGAGATTATTGGGGTACGACAACATAAGAATAATGAGGATCCACAACGTGCACACATACATTCACAAGGAACAAAACCAGAGGCCTCTCACTCAAGGGTACCCAGAAGAAATAATCACTTGCCTGGTTTAGGCAAGGACTCACAGTTGCCTGGTTAGGCAAGGACTCATCCAAAGGTATATCCGGCAGAGAAAAATAACCACTCACCAGATGAGGAGGTGAGGCAGACTCCCCAGAAGTCTCCTTAGATGGTGTTCCAGTCTAAGAGAAGGGCTTCAGTTCACAGACCCGCTGCTCCAAGAAGACCACTTCAAGGGGGTCTTTGGCAGGGACCCTGTTTTATAGCCTGGTCAGATCTGGCTGTGGCCATTATGACATGGACCAGAAGCTTCTCTGGGCACCTCCTTTGTTGAGGACTCTGTCAATGGACTGAGGGTCCCACGTTCCTGCCCCCCCAGGAGGGGGGAGCTGAAGTCACCCTGCCCCCAGGTGGGGAGGATGTGACTATCAACACCATCCCAGGTGTGTACCTGGGGACAGGCACAGCAGGGCACAAAAGGTGCTAAGGAGCCATCAGCTGCCCTACCGAAGGCTCCATATCTCAGGGGGATGTGCAACCACCGCACATCCAGCCTGGGTCTCAGCTGTGAGGTCCCATGGGGGTCCAGAGGCCACCCTGTCCCTGGTACGTGGGCTTCCCACAGAAGACAGGGAGCATAAGTCCCAGAAAGGGGTGTTGGCTGTGGACAAAGGGGTGTTGGCACACGGGCCACTCCTCCATGTCCCTCAGTCGTAGAGGGCTGTGGGTGCCACTGCTTCAAGCTTACTGATGGGAGCTAAGAAGAAATCTTCTTTTTGAATAAATTATTCCATCAGGTGACTTTGATACCTTCTCTTGCATTAAGTAGCGCCAGACACCGCGCTGACTCAAAGAGACAATCTATGCCATTAACGCCACATTCCTCTGATGAGGAGGATGACATGGAAATGTCGCATGTCCTCAGGGACCAGCAAATTGCTGCCAGAAGTTGTTCTCATTCCAGTTGGTAGCAGCGACACCAGACACTTGCCATTTAGTCTGAGAGACATGTGAAGGAAACAGTCAAAAGTCTCACAGGCTGGAAAAGGCTAAAGTGCAATTTCACCTAATTAAAAACTGAGACAAATTAATAGTCTATAGTTCCTTCAGTGACCCTTTGATTTTGACATCTGAAGAAGGTTATAATTTTTAGAAGAGGAGTGCTAAGCACCTTCGAAAAATCCAGCCCCACAGACTGCAGCCTGCACCCCCTGAGGTGGGAAATCTCCTCCATTACCTGCCACATCCCTACTTATATATTAAAACGTGAATCAACACCCTGGAAAGAGAAAAATGTCAAAGTGCTGACACTATTAATGAATAACTTGAGCTTACAATAAATGAAATGGTCAAACCACAAGTACTCCAGTTTTTGTGATTTTATCAGCGTTCAACCTCTCTGCTGTACGTACATCTGCATATGAATTGGTAGATTAAAAAAATACAGATGTTCAGTTATTATCAAAATAACAAAAGAAAGCCCCAAACAAAGCTTATAAACATTCTGAAAGCATAGCACATCTATTGGAGAGCACACTGCCCCCCTCCCTCACCACTGCACGTCCTACCGTCTCTGTCTTGTCCCTTCGCCTGCGGAAAGCAGGCACTGAGCAGCGCTGCCACGTCCCACGCTGTCCCCGAGGACACTGCTCGCCATGTCCCACGGTGTCCCTGAGGACACTGCTCACCGTGTTGCTGCCGCGTCCCACGCTGTCCCCAGGATGCTGCTCGCGTGTCCCACCACTGCCCTGGGCAGAGCCTGCCCACCGCTGCAGGCAGCCCCAGCTGGTGGGCAGCAGGGTTGGGGGGCATGTGGCACGGAGCCGACAAGACCAGCGCCACCGGGGTGAGATGGGCAGGTCGACACGGGCCAGGACAGCTGAGGGGTAGGAAGTAAAAACTTTGCCTTGTTAGATGGTGCTCATCTCGTCCCCGGGCCCTATCTGTGGGAGAGGAGCAGAGTTCAGTCTAAGGTGGGAGACATGGAACACAGGATGAGTTGGATTTTAAGGACCACACATTGAAGTAATTCAAAAGTGTGAGAGAAATATTAGCAGCAAGACTAGAAAAGCTTGAGGATCTGGAATGGGGCAGAGGAGGGGGAGTGACTCAGGGCTAAGGAGAAGGGAGGAAGAGAGATCAGAGGGAATAAGGGAGGATAAAATGAGTTTCTGTCATAGCCCAAATATCATGGTCAGAATAATAGTGCTCCGAGGTGACACTGAGGTTTTCTACACAGCATTAAAATGAAGCATTAGATGAAGTTTGAAGAAAAATGTCAAAAAAAGCCAGGAATTAAATGATGCCCATCTGCTGCTTCTAAGAATGCAGGAGGGGATGGATCCCTCATCGTTAATCATGATATAGAAGGTGATGGAGCTTAATTGAGTTAAAAGTGTGAAGAGCATATATATTTGACTTGTGATAGAGGCAGGGAGGACTTACCCCATCTCTGAGAGCTGCATTTTTAGAGCTATGCCTTAGCTGAACCTTTAACAAGGATCCCTGTCACTGAAATGTCAGCTGAAATGTAAATATTGACTAAAGAGTTTTTAAGTGTTTTGAGTTTAGGAACTAAAAGTAGTTCCTCTTGTTAGTAGTCCAATTTTTGCTAATTAATTTAGTAATTTCACTGCCTTTATATGTCAGGATAATACCTAATGTGAAATACACTGCAAAAAAATATATCCATTCCTTGCAGAGAACCCTTTTCAGCCCACGGGGAAGGGTTCCTGCGGTTGAATGCTGGTGGCTCCTGCAGCTGTTACCCCAGCTGTGTGTCTCAGCTTTTGCAGAGGTTACTTGTCCCGCAGCGGGGTGAGCAGGGAAGGAGGACGTGTCGGTGCCCCGGCCAGTGCCGCGCGAGCAGCCTGGCGTGCACGGGAGGGAAGGGGCATCTCAGCGCCACGGCAGAGCTCGCCTGCAGCAGCAGAAGTGCGGACACGCAATCCCTTCTGCCAGCTCTCTTAAGGGGACGTGATCTCCAGCAGGGAGAAAATTAAAAATAGTTGGAGACTGAGACATAGAAGCTCTGCAGTTCATGCAGGTTTGTTCATTCATTCGTAGGCTTCATTTTGGTTTAGATAGTGTTATTGTTTCTGAATAAAAAAACATTCACACATTCCAGTAGTAACATTTCACTCTTGCTGTCTGCAGATTTGACAAAAACACTCTTTTGTCTGTATAGGCAAGGAACTCCTCTGCACAAGTCTTTTCTATACACACATTTTGTTAAAGGAAAGTATTTTATAAATTAAAGTTAACCTTTGCCTAGCCAAGATAAAAGATGTTTTTAATGCATTACAACCTCAATATAGATGAGTCACTATTCATTTGGACATATTTCATCCA
The DNA here is from genome assembly GCF_036013445.1 of Caloenas nicobarica. Taxonomy (NCBI): domain Eukaryota; kingdom Metazoa; phylum Chordata; class Aves; order Columbiformes; family Columbidae; genus Caloenas; species Caloenas nicobarica. The sequence continues at coordinate 19,739,629 of NC_088247.1, read as the reverse complement.
GTTGAAGTAATTATAAGTGAGGAACCTAACACCAGGCAATTGATGGGTATTAAATTACAATTTGCATGTCTACAAAAGGATGGTAACATGGTTAAAAACACACCTGTTCCCAGGGGATACTTTAGCAGAATTCAGATACTAAATTGAATTATGGCAGCTAATGAGTTACAGAGCTTCAGGTCCAGTAACTCTTTCTCTGCTTGTTCTTTGCCCAGAGCAGGACAGAGTTCAAATGCTCTCCTCAAAATGCCTCTCCTCAGCCCCGGTGGGGCAGACAGCCCAGGAGGACATTCGGACATCGGTCACGGGCAGTGCCCGTGGCTGAGCTCTGCCTCCTCCTCGCCTCATTGAACCAGCCACATGCAGGTCAGCTCTTGTGTCTGTCACCAGTCCACCAAAACAACATCACCACCGCAAGACTCGCAACCGAGACTGTTCGGACTAAGATACACCCAGTAGCTAGACCCATTAATCCAATTTCAACTAAAACACGCCGATTAAATTAAACTCATTTATACTCGGTTTACAGAGATTAAATTGAAACCTGTGAGAGAGTGGGGAGGTGGAGAGTTTTCTACTGTGCTTGGCACAGCAAGAGCATCTAAAGGCAAACTGGGCAATGCCAGAATGGAAATGTGATTCCTTCAGTAACAAAGTAAGTAAGGCACACAATGGATCTATACTGCTTAAAAATTTTGAATATGCTATTTACCTCAGAGATTTGCTCTAGTTTTAGGCTAGATGTGGGATTTTTTTTGGCTGAAAGCCCCAGGTTTGTGCTGTGTGGAAAACTGGAGGATCCAGTGGTTTCTTTGCTTCCAAAAATCCATGTTTGCTCATAATTGAATTAAGAAAAAATGAGGTGTTCATAAATTCATTTAAATATGCCCATAAATGGTCAATACTGGTTTAACTAAATATATATGCATGAATATACTCACATACTTTTGTGTAAAATCACAGTTATAGAATAAATTGCATTTATCCTGTACCTTGCCCATGGTATTTTTGTTCATGAAACCTCCAAATTCTGTGCACATTGCAATCTACATCTGTCTGTGTACTATAATATGGGGTGGCAGAACCCAGTTTTATACATCATTCTTAAAGCTTTCAGCAGTGCAGCTATGGGAGGGGTATAGAAATGCTTGTCACAGCCAGGACAGGAGCCTGAAGATGGGTGATGCTGACACCTTCGCTCCTCTCCGGCTGGAGTTCCCTTGAGAGAGATGCTGTTTAAACAATTTAAGCCAAATCCTTCTAAAAGGCACCGAAGAGCAGAAGCAGACCCAGAGAGCAGGGGAAAACCGCAGCTCTGTCCCTGTCATCCTGCAGAGCACAGGCTGTGTGTGGTGACACGCTTGGTCCCCACCGCCTCCCCCTTCAGCAGCGCCAGAAGTAAGTGCAAGAGGGCACCTCGCAGCCTCCCCGGTCCCCGATGTCAGCAGCTTTTTGCTCTGATAAAGGTCAGAAGTGCTCGCTCCCGGGCACAGCCCTGCGCCGCCAAGGTTCACTCGCCAGACTCTGCTGGAGGGAAAGGCAAGAGGCACTGCAGGGCACATATGCTTTTGTTTATTGAACTCTGCCTGCCCGTGACCCACTTGCTTCTGCTGCTTAGACAAGCTTTCTCATCCCAAAACACCAGCATATTCCTCCGTCAGCCTCAGTTTCTTGGATACATGCAATATCTAAAAGTAATTAATAAAATTAGTACATACAATTAAGTGAAATTTACATCTGCAAATGGAAATATTTCTTTTTCTGTAGCTATGCATCTTTTTGGGGATAGGAATTAAGGTTTTGGGGTTTTTTTTTCCAGTTTATGTTAATTTTCCGTGTTTTGCACAATGGTTTGGCTTTAGATTCTGACAATCACACACCCCAGTACAACATTGCCTAGAGACAACCAGAATTTTAGCCCCTGATTGAAAAGTGGGCTGAAAAACACTACTTAGCCTTAACTATGGAAATTCAAATTCCTCTGATACGACAGAAATAAATAGGTAGAGATAGAGAGGAGAAGGGTAAAAAAAAAGGCTTGCCCTACAAGCCCCTAAAATAAATATTTGGAAATATTAGCCCTTAACCGTTTTGTATGTGATATAATATTCATAACCTTTTTTATCGTAGTAATTCTGTTTATTTGAGCCATTTTTGTATTATTTTCAGCCCCTACTTTATTGGAGAAGGTCCACAGAAACTATTATTGAAAATCCCCTTGACGCTCTTGTAACCTGCTGCTTACTGCTCTGACATGTCTCATAAACCCTCAATAAAAAAAAAAAAAAAAAAAGAGGAAGAATGTGCCACAGGAGCCCATGGTACCACTTTTAAAATTCTACCTGCAAACTACCAATTTACAGTGAGAAGGGAAAAAGCCCAAAACAAACAACTGATAAAACCCACAATATTATTATTATTCAGAGATGCTCTCCAACCTAAATCCTAAAATTTGCTTTGTGGAACAGCATAGAACTATCATTTAATCCTAACTCTTTTAGTGGGTCTAGGTATAGTATTTAATTTATGATAATATAGGACGTCACATATTATAAACATGAGAGAGATGATAGGGTAAGAATAGGAATAGTAGTTTAGTATATGTGAGTTACTATTATAGGCAGTTTAGGTCAATTTAGCACTAGGCTAAGTGAAAGTTATAGGATTAAGAAATGTCAGAGGTGCAAGACAGAGATGAGGTGTGTCTTTCCTTGGGTGAAAAGCAGCAGCTCGGCTGGCAAGCAGCCAACAAAGATAATTGTTGCCTTTGCTCAGCTGAGATAACATGGATTGATTATATCCAATTAATTTGTATAGATTGAAAAGTTCTGTTTATTGACCAAGACAACCAACAACGGGTTCAGCATTCCTTGTTCACCCTTTTCTTGAAATTTAGTTGCTGAATACAAGTGAAAATTCAACTGAGCAGTTCCTTCCTTAGTTTCTGTGAAATAATCTCAATTTTGATCTTCAGTATCTTCCTCTCTGTTTTTTGCTTTTTCTTCTCTTCTATATTCACATTATCATTATTGATAGGTATTTTGTATCACTACTGCATATTAATTTTCTGCATCTCCATATTGCATTACTCTTTATTTACTTATTGTGTTACATGATTTAGTTGTTAAATAAAACTCCTTTCAATCGTTCTTGTGAAAGCCTCCTCTCTTTTGGTTTCTTGAACTCCTCTCATTTCCCACATAATATCCTGGGGTCAACAGGAGAGGGAAGCAAAGACGGCTTAAGTTATCTCAGTTTGCAATGTTTGCATTGCCGTGGCCACAATGAACTGTCTGTACTGCAAAAGGGAAATTCCTCAGCGTGAGAGCCGGTCTCTGCTGCTCTCCAACGACTCCTCTGCTGGGGAAGAGTAGGATGTATTTGAGCAGGGCATGAGCAGAAGCAGATAGAAAATTCCCCTCAGGAAGACACCACGTACATCAGTCCTAGCATTTTAGCTACAAATGCAAAGGAACAATTAGCTCACAAAGAAAATTAGGACAACTAAAAAATGATATCTACTCTAATATCCCATTTTATATGGCTCTATATGGAGAAATATATACTTGTAAGAACAAACCCAAATATTTTAGAGTGAAGCTAGCATGCAAAGTACTGCTTTAAAAAGGGACCCGTAATCTAGCCTTTACACGTAGTTTCATAAGTGAGATTCACTGTAGTTTTCAAATAGCTGAATGAGAAGAATCATGGAATAAAGGCAGCATTTCTCACAGACAGGCACATGCTTCAATTAAAAACAAAAACAAAACAATGATAACAAAAACCAAAACACAACAAGAAATCCACAAACACCTCAAAACAGTGAATTAACTTTGAAGTCAGTTATTATTTCTGCTATTGCCATCTGAGTATTCTATTTTTTCCTCCTGTGCTGCTGCCCGTTGTCACTGCTGGCAAGAAATGGGAAGCGCTGGAGAAAGCAGAACTAAGACAGATAAAAGGGTCAGTTTGCTGAGACAAAAGATGATATCACGTCGAGACAAATTACAGAGGTGCTGTGTCTAAATGTGTCGAAGCAATAACTGCTGTACAACAGCCGTATCAGCAGGGCTGCTCTGTGCCTCTCCCTTACGCATGCTGCATGTAAAGCAGGACCCACAGCCCGGGCGCTGCAATTCAGGTCACACACATCGGCAGCTCCCCAGCAGCTTGGGAGACAGCTAGCTACTAGGCCACCTGCAGGCCATCCTGCTCAGACACAGGAGCAGCTGAAGAAGAAGTCATTAGAAGTGACAGGTAGCCCGATGCTGGAGGGCACAGCCCTAATCGCGGCGCCTCGCAGCCAGACCCCCATGCCCCAGCGCATCCCTCTGGCACATCCTTGCCAACCGAGCACCCGCTCCCCGGCCAACTCTGTGCTTCCCTAAACCCTGTCCATCTGAGAGCTGAGGGGGCAAGAAAAGGCAATTTTTTTTCCCCTCCCTAATTTAAAACCAGCTAGGAAAAATGCAGGAGCGCTCAGGCACGCAGCGTCTTCATTGGGTCTCACAAAACTGCTGATCTGCTGAGCACTTGAGAGGTAAAGGGTAGTTTGCATCTGTGAAAGAGCAAAAACTGCTAGCAGGCATGCTGTTAACCCCAACGGAGAGGAAACTAGATAGTTAGCACTCCTAGAAGAGCAAGGTGCCATGGCTGGCTGGAGCATCATGGTCACAGAAAGAAAAAAAAAAAAAAGATGGATAGATACATAAACAGAGAAATCAATCTCACAGCACATTGTCATCAGCTTTCTTCTCTAGTTGCTGTTCGAGATCTCCCTTTCTTGAAAGAGTATCAAGCTTCTACAGCAAATGTTTATAGAGCCTGCTAGGGTAGGGGGGATTGTATGAGATCTCCAATTCTTTACTGGAAAAGGGAGATCAGCCTCTTCCACAGGCACAGCTAGGACAGAGACACTTGCCCTGACAGCATTTTTGCCCCAAGAGACAAAGCTGTCTTGTTTCTGGCTCTAAGTTTAAGCAGGTCTGGTTTCCCATCGCTGTGCCAAGCTGAACACTGATGGCACAACTCTCTGAAAAGGGACCAGAGTTTTTATGAGCCAGTTGAGAGAGTACCTGTGATTTTTGCAGCTGTCATTACCAAACCAGGCTGAATCACAGTCAGTAATACAATTGCTAGGACTGAAGTGAGTAAGTCTACGGGATTGTGGCACAAAATTGCAAAAGAAGGATCAGACTAGGAGAATATTTCTCACATGACAGGGTTCTGACCAACAGCAAAGGTCCGGAGCTAAAATCTTCACCCAAATCAGTCATATTGTTATAATCTCACTCTTGTAGAAAAGACCAGCAGCACATTTTCTGCCCTGCTGTGCTGGCAGTCTCACTGGCAGGATTGCTGTGCAGCAGGAGGTGTTCAGCACTCCTGATCTGGGGAGGAGCTTTTCCAGTTTTAAAATGGTGGAAGACTAGAAGTTCCGCGAAGGTTTCAGTCCTCAGCAAATGCATCATTTTAGATGCATGTCATCTAAAAGACATGAAGAGTTGTGGGTTTTTTTTCTTTAGCTGAAGACACCTAAGCCATCTGGAATTATCTATACCTCCAGATGGATAAGGCAAGTCCAAAAGATGGACAGAAATTACTGGTTTAGTGTAAGAGGCCTGAAAACAAACTAATTTGTGGAGATATAAGAGATTTTAAGGAGAGGAGGAAAGAACATGTAAATATACTTTATGCTTCATCTCTATGGCCCTGACACATGGATTGTATTATCCCAAAGCCAAGAAAATAGATACAAGTGTTTGATTCCCCAAAAGGAAGGTGCTTTAATTGCTAGTATAAGCATTTGAAGCTGGAGAACTCCTAACAGTCCTTGGAAGACTCCATCGCCCTTATAAGTGTTATAATTATTTGGGGGAGGGGGAAGAGGATCTAATCTACAAACAAAGAAATGTTGGTTTCATATTGTGATTGCCTTGAAAAACACATGTTTCTAAAACCCTACATACTATCCACTGAAGAGAAATTCAGAAGCAATGAAATCAGTTTATCAAACTTACTGATATATCTGGGGTGATCAGAATATTTTGAAAACAAATCATAGGGCACTAAGTGCCTATTTTCCAAGTGTTTTCTGTCAGTCCCTGTTCTTTTGTCTTATTCTATCAATCTTGAAAGCATGATAATCAATATCTCTACTACTTGAAAAGGTTCTGTATGAGGGAAATGACTTTCATTTGCTTTAGATGAGTGGTTTCGCCAATGGGGAATCCTCTGGCACTGAATTGCCGGTATCAGTAATACACTTCAGTATATACCAAGGGTTAATGAGGAAAAAAACTGCAACCAAATTGAGATAGCGGAGTAACAATTTCAAAGGAGCAAGGCGGAATATCAGATTTCATCAGGGTGGAATTATTAACATCCTGGGAGTTGTTACAGCATGATCAACACGAAACATGATAAACTATATGCAGCATATAGATCTGTGGAGTGAAACACTTTGGTTCTGTGACATCTTCAAAACCAATTGTTTCTTCCTTTAAAAATGGTTTCAGGGTTACGTAGCCACCTTGAATTCTGCAGGTTCTGAGACTGTTTTTCAAATCATGTACAATAACATTGTCCTGGTTTTGTTAAAAACAAGACCGGTTCTCTTTTAGTGAATTTTCCTTTCAGCTAAGTTCTTCTAAGTAACTGCACTTTTCTGAATTTAGCTTCATGTTTTTCGGACACTGCGCTCTGGGACTGATAAGAGTGACCAATGGAATGCTGAAGAAGCTCATGTTTAGATTTATTGCTATAACAATGAAGAATTCTGATAAGATTTCACACGTTCCCTTGCGAGAGGGGCGTATTTGCAAGGAGGGCCGGACAGAACAGGTGACTAAAACTAAGTATTCCATCCCATCCATATCATACATCCTATAAAAGAGGGAGATCATGAGGGTCTCACTCTCTTTGACCATGGCTGGCATCTGAAGAGGACCCTGCCTGTCGTCCCTGCGATCCAAGGCCTGAGACCCTGCATCCCTGAATCCAGTTCTGGTTTGCTGTGAAGTCCTGCCCAGGACTTCCAGGTGCCTGCCCTGCAGCTGCTGGAGTGACACTAACACCATAACGGGCAAAGCTGCTACCCCGGGATATTCAAAATTGGTTTTGTATATTTTGTATTATTTTCTCTGTTTATTAGTAGCATTAGTAAAGCATTTTAAAACTTTTTTTCCAACTTGCAAAGCCTCTCTTCCTTCCTCCTAACTTCTCCTATGTGGAGACGGTGGGGGGTAACAGAGAGCATCTGCCATGGTTTATTGTAGCCTTGCGATTAAACCTTGACAGATTTAATTGGTGGCATATACGGGAGAAGAGAAACCGTACGGGGAAAGATAAAAGAAACCGTATGGGGAAAGATAAGAGAAACTGTGCCAGATTTTATTGGTGCCGTGACTCACATCGAATGAGAAAGGCTGACAGTTTTATTTGTGCCAGACCAGAGACAGGGCTGGAGTGAGATGGGCTTAGAGTGGTCTCTGACAATTAGTGTAAACAGCTTCCTGGGTAGTGCAAGTGGAAAAGCATCGGACTTTGATGTGAGCAGTCTGGGTTCCAATACTCTGGGTTGTGTAGCATTGCTTTATGTGGTGATACTCAAGCCAATGATGTATTTCTATTCATTGTTGTCATACTTCGGGAGTATGCATTTTTTGAATTCTTCAGTAGAAGCAAAATAATTTAAAGAGAACCGTACCTTTTGTATTTTCTGTTGCAGGAGTGAGATTTTAGGAGAGCTATTCAACTACTCTCTGCCTTTTTCATTTGGGCAAATTAAAGACGCTTTTGGGAATTTTGAATATCCCTGGACATTTGAGCGAAGCTTGTTGGTATTACTGGGTCTCTGGAATGTGTGTAAGTCTTTGCTGGTGATAAAACTACTTAGGAGGACTGTAGCCATTCTAACTTCTGCGACAGCTGTTGCAGCTTCAACAATGTGCACTGCAGCCACTGAAACTCCCGTGACAGATCCTGCAGCCACATCAATTCTGACAACAGATACAACAGCTACTGCAGCTCCCTCAACAAGCATCACAGCCACACCAACCCCGACTATAGATACTGCAGGCACTACAACTTCAACAACTGTCACTGCAGCTGTGCCAACTGCAACGTGAGTTACTGCGTCCACTCAAACCTCCACAACATGTGATGTGGCCATTCAGAGTTCAGCAGTATTAGTTGCCACTTAAAGGAGGAAGCAAAGGAAAACACAATTGGAAACCATTGTTAAGGAAGATGAAGATGAAGATGAAGAGCAGGGAGAGGTTATTTCTGGAATAAAAGGATGAAGAGGAAGATGAAGAGGAGTCAGAGAAGGAAGAAGAGGGTCCTTCTACAGCAAAGCAACCAGAGGGTCCTTCTGCATCAAAGCAGCCAGAGGGTCCTTCCAAAGCAAAGCAACCAGTAAAGGAAGAGCTAATAGTCCACTCCTTACCTTTGAAGGAGTTGAGGACTGTGAAACAAGATTTTAGCCTTTGCGAAGGTGAGCCAATTGTCACTTGGCTCATTCAATGCTGGGATAGTGGGGCCAATAGTTTGGAATTAGATGGCAATGAAGCCAGTAAATTGGGATCCCTGGCCAGGGATGGTGGCATTGATAAGGCAATTGCAAAGAAGAAATAAAATCAAAGACTTTGGAGGCAAATCTTGTCAGCAGTAAAAATCAGGGACCCTTTAAAACATGATATTGTATGCCACCCAACCAAATGGGCTACCATGGAGAAAGATATTAGGTGTCTGAGAGAACTAGCTGTGCCAGAGATAATTTACAGTGATCCACAGACAATTATAGATCCTGATGAAGTGCCATGTACCCGAGGTATACTGTGGAAGTTTGTGCAGAGTACACCACCGTCTTATGCCCACGCTTTAGGATTACTCGGCATTTCAGAAGACCACCGATCAACTGTGGGTGAAATAGCAAACGTTGCGGCATGGAGTCTCTGTTTTTGGACTTGTGGTAACAAGAACATGAGACAAGTGGTCAATGGTCCACCATGGGTGCTCACATCCAAAAACTAACGTAAAACACCTGTTCAGGAAACAGATTCAGAAGACCACCTCTTTGCCACTCCTTTTGGATGTAGAGGTGCTTCTCATTCAATTGAAGGAGCTCTTTATAGTCAGCTGTTGTATATCCCCTCCAAGAACTGAATTTTCTTAACCTCGGGGAGTTGGGCACTTAATTCAGCATGTTGAATTCCATGGCTAGAGGTAGGTGCTCAAAATTACCTGTGAGCAAGCTCAATGTTCTCATCCATGTCCCTGTTATTATGTTATCTCTGAAGTCTTCACAAAATAAAGTTCTCTAAATTTCAATACATGTGACACAAAGATGTAATGCTATCCTGTCATTTAAAATTATGCAAAGTGATACCCTTGTAACATAAAATACACCACTATGCAAGTCTTGTTGCATTAATGAAATATAAATCGAAAGGGCAGAGGTAAAGGACAAAGGGTTATAACCTGCAGTGCTCTGGAAAGCTAGAGATATCACAGGCTTTCTGCAGTCCCAGGACTTTTTTTATTCACCTTATTAAATGTTTTTATGTGACACAAACAGGTACGCCATCTAAAAGACCTGTTCATGACTGTAGCCCTTGAAGAGTGGAGAGGGAGGAGAATATTTAAATAAATTACTTCACTCCATAGTTAGCCATTTTTGTAAGTTTTATTTAATAGATGATTACCTAAGTAGTAGTGGCAAACAGAGGTTCTGGATTCACACCTTGAGTTCTCCATTGTAGAAAGGTATCATTGCCTTGATAAATTTGTTGTATCATCAGGTTTGAATTAATAATTTACACGGATTAAGAAGATCCGCCTTATATACCCGGAAAGTTTTCACATTAGTTTCCACAAAAAAAAATCGTAATTTTACAGTATTGCAAAAGCTGATAGGATATTCTCTTGCTGATGAAGCCAAGAAGATTTTCACCAAAAACTCTTGACAAAAGTTAAAAGTTATAAATCCTTCTGGACAATATTCAAGTAGTCAAGCTTTCAATGCAAATTTGACCTTAAAGCCAGAGTAGCTTCTTTTGTTCTGTGAAGATACTTGTTCATCTTTCAATTGAGAAATTTTGGTAGTTAAAGGCTGAAATCAGAATTTCTTGGACCCGTATTCTGGGATAGGTTAAACTCCATTTCCTTTAGGTCTCTTACTCTTTAAAAATGTAGTTTGAATTTTCATATAAAGGTGTTGTCATCTATGCAGCTTGTATTGATCCTAGATAATACTTCGAGAATCAGAAGAACTTGAAAAATAAATGTAAAGCCCTTCTACTGGATAATTATATGGGAGTTGTTTTGGTTTTGGGTTTTGGTTTTGTTTTTTTTTCTCTCAAGTTTGTGTCACTGGTAATTTTTCTGTTTATTTTTATGTGTGTACCTCATTTTTTAATCCTCTTTTGTTCTTTAGTCTCCTCTTGTATGCTGAAGCCATGTGTAGGCAAGTTCCACAGGTATTGGCATAACCGTGTCCTTCATTTGTTAATTTTTCATTTTATGTCTATCAGCTTAGTTGATAAACACTTTTGAACTTTGTTCTTATGTAAGAAAGGCTACAGCAGCACCCAATTTACTTTATATCACAGTTAACGTGCCATTGAGATTAAAAGAAACAATTCATATCCTTTTGGAAGTATTTTATCTCAGTCTCTAGAGATTTGTTCAAACAACACAACATTCTGTTCCCATTAGTAACCACAAAAGTGAGAAACGTAGATTTAAGTGACAGTTAAGATTTTGCATAATTTTGTTTTTCCTGCATTAGGAGAGAGATTCATCAGACAAACAGGACAAAAACGTAGGGGGTCTTACAGGTAGTCACATCATTTCAGACATACACTCATACTTAAGACAGCTATGTTTTGATATAACCTTGGGTATCAAAATTCTTAGCTCAGACAAAAGGAAAACCAGAGCAAATTGCAACAACCTCTTGAAATAAACTGTGTAATGCTCCAAGATTAGCTTATTTTATTCCCGTAAAATTTGCAGTTTAAAAAGGAAAGTGTAAGTGACAAAAAATGGTCCCCAGTTGAAATATCTGGTTTCTACCTATACTTCCCATTCTGTTATCAAGGTCTTCCTATTAATTATAAACTCAAAATCATTCTGAAATAATTAAATTATTTAAACAAAGCTTATTAATGGAGGCTCCCTTATCAATGCCATCACTTAAAAATATCAGATGGCAAAATGAAAATTATGTATTAAAAGCTTACTGTTCATGAGACAGAGTAGTTACTTTGCAACGGAGAATTAATGTTGTTGCACTTGACAGAAGTAATGCATTTGTTTATGACGGGCAAAGCGTAAGGATTTATTATATCAGCTATGCATCTCTCTGTTTTTCACTCCTTTGCTTTTGTAAAGGATGTGATAGATGCATAGCCAGTCACTCAGCAACTTCAGGTGCTTTCAATTAAAATTTTTGTTGTTAGATTTTATAATTTACTAAAGATTTGAAAAGTAGAAATACACAACTTAGCAAAACCTACCAGCACATTTTAGCAGGCAAAGTATTATTGATAAGAAAGGGAGACATTCTTGCTATTATACATTGAATTCAAGGGCAGATTTCATGCTGATTTTAAAAGAGATACAATTTCACCCAGAGACTCCTGCAATGGTGTGCTCTACCGCAGCTGTTTGTGGATAAATTTCCCCTTGTCAGTAGCTTCCCTGTGCTCACAGTTCTGCAGTACCATGATTGTCTCCATGGTCAAGCCCAGGTTTCATCCTCCCGTTGCCCTTTCCCTGCCGACGGGATTGACAGCTCCCACCCCAGCTGCGAATCCTGGCCTTGCTGAGCGCCTTGCCCACACCTCCCGGCCAACCTCTCGCATGTCTGAGGTCCTGATGGATCTATAAATCCTTGTAAAGTACACGCATATTGCAATAACAATACAATGTCGTATAAAATGCTTAATGCAAGATCAACATTATAGTAACATGCAACGATATAATAGTTATAATTACAAGAAACTAACCTAAGATATGTTATAATTAATCAGATAGGTGACCTGTCACAGAACACTGGATTTCTTCTGCTTTGCCCATTTTGTTAGTTTTAGGTTTCCCCTAAGTGGAACAGTAGTGAAGTTAATGTTGGTCCTACTCCAGTTTACTTGTCTCTTTTAAGTTTCCAAAGCCAAGGCACTCCTTCTGCCTGGGACTGTACAAGCATACTTATAGGTGTAGATCCTTTGTCTGCATCCCTCCCTTGGAAGCTGAAAATAATGGTTCAGCTTCCTGTCCCTTCTCGTACCGCATATACTAAACTCTCACTGAGATTTCCAGGCATCCATGTGGACTGTGCTACCCTGTTTCCCTTCAGGGACATGTAATGAGGGCAAACAGCCTTCATATTAATCTAAGAAATGAATCCGCATTCTTGACTTAGCAACACAAGAAAAAACACTAATTTGTTAATATGTGTCAAACCATACTTCACTGAAAATGGCTCAAAACAATGTCGAGAATATAGGCAAAACATGGCAAGATAGGTGAAAGCCCAAACAAATGTCAGCCTGGGAATATCAAGGTGAAGTAAAGCCTGTTAATGAAATGTTTGCTGCTTTTTGTAGCTTTGTTGGGAATTGGTCACAGGGGAAAGAAGAGAAATGATGGTTATCCACCTTCATCTATGGCCTCCTCGAGTTTCAAATTTTAATTAATTTAATGGCTCACAGTAAACTGTGGCTCGCTTTTAAATATTACATTTACAAAAAGTGAATTGGATCCAAATAATCCAACTGGAGACTATATCTTCCAGTAAGTCTTTCTCAGCAAAATAAGAATAGTATCTCAGAAGAAGTAAAATGTGATGGGTTCTTGAGCATCACAGGAGGTTGGTTGAAACAGAGTGATTTCCTTCTCTTAACTTCCAAGGATTAACTCTGGATCTTCCAGAGTTCTTCTGAATGAACAAGGCACCCCACATCACTTGTTAGCTGGCTTTAGGGTTGTATTTTTTTTTAATCATCTATCCCAAAATTGAAAAATTGACCATATGACCTCAGCCTTCTGCTAGTTTTCCTCCTGCAAATCTATTTAATCTTCTCCATCTTCTTTTCTAGTGCTTGGAAAGTTTCAGGTTAACTGTCCTCCATTATCTTTGCCTAGTGAATAAGTGTTACATTTTTAATTTATACCGACACATTTTCTACTACAAATAGGAACACTTCCACGATATTATGATGTAAAAAGTGAACAAACAAATGCTTCAAGTCCTGCCATGGGGCACAAGCCATTTCTGTTACCAACTAAATCCTGCACCCCCGCTTTTTTTATCTTTGTAGTCTCATCCCATATTTGCTTCAACAGGCTCTACCTCACCTTCAACATAAGTCTCCTGAATGACCAGCTCCAAACTCTTCCTTAGACTTGTTGCTGTCCCTGCCCTTACAGGTAGAGTGTGGAAAGTCATATTCACCACCCTTCAAGGAAATTCTGCAGCAGTAGCAAATGCTCAGCCAGGTCTAGCAGGTGTAGCCCATCCTTTTCCCATTCTACAGAACGAGTGAACCCAAATCTGTCCTGTTTCCAGACTTAGGCAAGAGCTGGAGGCAGCTGGACAGTAAGAAAGGAGGCAGGGTAAACAGTAAATGGAGTTTCTTCCAGGAGACAGATTTAAGTATGGCTATTGACAGATGAAGTGAAGGGTATGGTGCAGGTCTGTGGATCTTGAAAGTGTGTGTACAGCAAGGAGGGAGTAAGAGAGGATAAAGACCCCAAACTTCAATTCTTCCTCCTTAGCTCCCTCTCTGAAACTCAGCCAGTCCCTGCCCTGTGGTGTCCCAGCCTTCTTTTCCCTTCCTTTCCTAAACCCTGCAGATCTCGACTCTGTTTTGCTAACACCACAAAAAAAAAAAAAAAAAAAAAATTGCTAACTTGGAAGAGGAGAGTTATGTTTTATTTGTAATGCTGAGACAACTCTGATGAGACCTAGACACTGGTGTAAAAAAGGGCAGGATTTAGCCCTTTGCCATTATCATTCAGAATCAAAAAAGTATAAATATCATCTGCCATGCTACAACAGCTGTTTGCTGCCTTTTTGCCCTCTATGTTTATTGTTTGAAAAATTAGAGGAAAAACTCTGAGCATGTTATTGCTGGAAAGAACCCCAGGGCCCTGTGCAGCGTGAGCTCCCATCAGCAGGCTCCTGCAGCCTCCCTGTGCAGTTTAAGCAGACAATATCAAGCATTGCACATTGTTAACTTCCTGGATTTAGCTCTCGCTTCAAGCATTCATACTGATGCTATTTTCCTTCTATTGACTTTTCCTTTGCGATATTTTTTTTTTTTCTGAGAAGAAAACCTATCATTTTTTTTTCAAGAGTGGTTGATAATTCCCCTTATTCCCTTCTTGTTACTCAGATTCTCAGGTTTCCAAGATAACTTTGTTCTTATTCCTGTTACTGCTGTCTCTGGCTCGCTGTTGGCGCTAGAGAATAATTTGATTGAATTAAGGTTATGATGAGCTTTTTCCACTTATTGTTCTTCCATTCCTTGGTTCACTATATTCCCCACCCTGTCCCCCTCCTGCCCCAGCTTAAATGTGAAAAAGTGGTCCTAAAAGGTTCATCTTATTTCACTTAAACATACTGTTAAACTTTTCTTTTTCTTGTAAATCAGCAGATAAAAGAGGCAGAGTATAAACTAATTAATATCTAGCCACAAAATTTCACAAAGTTTGCTGAGAGATTCAGAAATTTTTGGCAAGACGCAGATGGATGTTTGCAATGCTATTGCCTTGCTTCTTTCCCTCAAGCCAATCTAGCTCATTAGACTTGTCTCAGTTTAACTATTATGTCTTTGTTAACTAAGCTTATCTTGACTGAAATGAGTAGAGTTTCATGAGTAGCTCCACCAGCAGATTCAAGGTTGCCATCTCCATAAGAGTGGCAGTGATAAGTATTGAAAATAAGCTAAAAGGCAAAACTTCTTCAAGGCAGCGTAACTGCAGCTATAAAAAGATACATGTCCACAGCCAAATGTCAAAATATATAATGAAACACCCACTACATTGAAAGGAATAAATATAGAATATTCTGAGACATTTAAGATATTACATTTTTCTCTAAACTGGAAAATTTGTATTCTATGTGTGTATGTTTGTATATAAAGTGATTAGGCAAACACTTTGACTCGTGTGGTTATAATATGATAACCATTTGGCTAGGAGCCCATCTGGCCGCTTGATTTCTCTTACCATTTTGTAAAGTCAGATAACAAAATTCCCAACCCCTTGAAGGCATTTGCCTTTTGCTTAGTTATAATAATCACCTATTTATTTTCTTATCAGGGGCAAGCACCCAAACACTGATCTAGTTTTCAAATACTTAGCTATAATGGTAAATAAAGGTGAGGTTTTATTCTGGCAGAACTTTAAGGGACACAGAATATTAAGTAAACAAGGTCCCACTACTGCCAGTCAGAATAATAGCTTTATCATTAAAAGAAATGAAACTATTTGTTCAAAGAAATAATATCCCAAGTGCACATGTGACAGGTGCACATTCAACATGACAAAAATGAAACATGGGTTAATATTTCAACATATATTTTACAAAGGATTAGATGAATTTGCTATCAGAAAAGCCACATGATAGCCACAGAAATATGCCAAAAGACAAAGCTTTGACATTACTATAGAATTGAGCTAATGAATAGTGAAATACATGGGCTTTAATCAAGGAGGTGGACCAAAATCAAGCTCAGAAAAGTTGTGTATGAGCATCTAAATTACTTACTAAAATTCTGACTGTGCAGGTACCTACAGCCAAATATCAAAGCATATGGAAGGTGTCTGAAAATGACTAGCGTACCCTGAGCTGCTGATTGCAATCAAATTCTGTATAACCTTTTAAAAGCAAATGCTTATCAAAATTCAGTTCATGTTTCGGCACTATCTAATGTTTCTGTCTCCTTAGATGAATATAACCTGAAGGCAGTCACTCTACACCAAGAAAAGGATCCAGACTGAGGTGCAGCTGATTGCACTGATAATATACTCAACATCTACAGAACAACTTGGGAAAAACGCTTATTGTCATTTTTGTGCCAAGTTCTCAGTTTGTGTGCTGCCTACTTTACAACTGTTTGGTTTTTCCTAAACCTTATCAGTGATGTTCTCACCTGCCTCAAAATCCCTGTTTTCTATAGACCCGCTCTTTCACTCACCTTTGAGGTTGCCTCCTGATCCTTTCTTATTCTGCTTGAGCCAGAGTCTGGCAGCTTTTGACACCCATAGTACTTCCTAATTAAAACTGACTTTACTGATCCAACTCAGTGTTTCAAGTTCCTTCTAATCAAAGACCTGGAAGCTGAAGCCAGTCTTCACTGCAGCATGTTATCCTAGAATCACGCCTGTAAAGAGAGGCTGCCTGTGGATGACAATGGAGAGCTACATCTGTGGAACAGTTAGTTCCACATCTGCGGAACAGCCCCATTTCTTGACTACAAAGAAAACCTGAAGGGTTTTGTGGTGAAATGGTAGCTTTTTATGGTCTGGTCATTCTTTTTCCTATGCAAATCTGCCGGACCCAAATGCCTATGGCTATTTAAATCGATGCTGTCAAGCAACAGAGATAAAAAATACATTTTACATTGGATCATATTTTTTCATTAACTGAACCACTTCCCTGTCAAACTACAAAAGACGTGGGAGTGGACTAGAAAGGTGAGCTGGCCTGTGTGTTCAAACTGAAAACAACAACATGAAATAAGATAAGGTCCGAATGTGTTTATAGCTCGCCTATGTCAATGTTAGCATCGCAGCTATAAACCGTGAATTTAGGATGCCGCCAGCACTAGTTACATGTTGGTTTCCCAACACTTCTTCCACTAAGTTACTGCTCTCAAGATTCACACCTTCAAGAGACGGGAGCCTTGTGTTTACCCTTTAGGCAGAATAAGTGTCTGCGCGTGTCTGTGTGTCTCCTAAGTATGTGGCAGGTGGGTTTTGTTCCTAGGAGTTTTTAATTTGATGCTTTCCTTGTAAAGTTAGCTGCCCCTCTTCCGGCACAGATAACCATGTGAATTGTTGCAGATGTCCAGCAGATCTCTCGAATTATCATGTTTTTTAACCACTCTGATTCTGCAGCGCGTTACCTCAGAAACAGTCAGAGAGGTAAGTAATCTCAAAATTCTCCCCTCCTGTGGCACATCCTCTAAGACACATCAATCCAAGTATCCAGGTAGATGAAATAACCTGTCTGCTGCTGATCTGGGGCTGAAGAAATAACCAGGAGGTAGGAGGGCACTGCCTGGAGCTGCGTTGTTTCCTCACAGGCCCCCCCGATTGCTGCTGTTCTCTCAATACCTCCTGTCCTTCCAGTCCTGCCTGCCTGCGGGAGCTAAGCGAGCCAAGTCAGGTGGCCTGGCTTAAAAACAAAACAGCCGTAGCATGAAAAGGTGGGGTTTGGTGGTTTTTTGTTTTCCTTTTTTTTTTCCCCTCTGTCAATGAATCAAGACTGTGAAGACAAACAAATCTACAAAGAAGGCAGCTGTCTCCTAGAGAGGGCGAACAGGTGGGTCTGCTGTAGGCGATGCTCTCTGCACACATTGAGCACGCACCAAGGCCATGAAGAGCTCAGGTCATTGGGACCTCAGCACCAGGGGTGCAGCCACTTCCCATACAGAGGTGACTGACTCTAAGAGGTCTGAGATAACAGCAAGAACGCAGTAATATGGGAGACTGTTCCTTCCACTCCTCCCCACTGTCAGTTTGTATGCAGGCCCCACATGGCTGCTGTGGTGTGCAGGAAAGCCAGCACGCTTGCTGCATCATCGCACCCGCTAGCATCCAAGCTGCCTAGCATGTATCTATGCATGATGCAGCCGTCCCTCAGGTTGACCCAGCAAGTACCTTCCTCTTTTTATTCTGTCTCTGGAGAGCTCTTGATGACCGCCCACGACGCGGAGCAAAATCTGTCATTCTGCACTCAGCCCCGAGGCCAGCTAGAGCTATCGTCTGGATGATTGAATTCAATCACTAATGGCCCATTTACTTTCAGGAGCTCATTCTGCAATTCAGAAAGATATTTTGCCTTCAGAGTGGTGATTTTGCCAGGGAACATATCTATAGCTGCTTTTCTGTTGGTATGCAGTAGGAAAAAATCA
Source organism: Caloenas nicobarica (assembly GCF_036013445.1). Lineage (NCBI taxonomy): Eukaryota > Metazoa > Chordata > Aves > Columbiformes > Columbidae > Caloenas > Caloenas nicobarica. The sequence goes on along the minus strand of NC_088247.1, from coordinate 19,721,480 downwards.
TTTCTAGCACTAAAGACGGCTTACATAGCAGACTTCTTACATGTCAGACAATGTTTGGCCACATTGCCACAAATTTAAAATCATTGCAATTGCTATCTCAGCATTTTCTTATTAATGTTATCAGGACAGTGAAAATCCATGACTTTTCCAGTATTTGCTGCTTTCTGGACTGTTGAACATAAGAATTCTATGGTTTGTCAGTCTATTTTCTCTCTCCCTTCTTTTCACTTGTATGTTGGTTTATTTACATGTTTTCATCTCATTTACAGAACAGAAGCTGCTTGTACCGAGTGATATCCCTTACAATAATTTCATACAGGATCTGGTGCTTTGTAAGGCAGCTCTGACTCTTGGAGGTATCTACATGCTTGAACAGTTAGCATTGCTGGTCCAAGTTAACCCTGCTGGCTTCAAATGGAAAAGGAGCCACCTCAAACTATACCCTGTCTTTTCTGACTTTTTGGGTTAGTAGCAGATAGCACAGGGAAATAACCTTTTAACCAGCACAGGCAGTATTTATTTGACCATGGCCTAAACCGTCACTCTGCTTTTTGTGCTTTTGAAAAATTCTAGCTAAGATTTTACTCAAGACTGCTATACAAAAGCTTTCTGTAAAGTGATCCCTCAGCAAGGCCAGGTGCAAAGATATAGCATGAGGAGGAACAGAGGGAAAAGGAGAAAAAACAATTCAGTAAAAAGAAAGGGGCAGGGGGAGATAAAAACAGTTCAGTACCTCTGTGGTTAAGTCACTGGTGGGAGGGAGGGAGGGGATGCTGCGCCCCTCCCAGAACTGCGTGAAAGCAGTTTTGCATGAAAGAAGCTAGGTACCAGCAGGCAATGAAATGCAGCGTGACCCTTTCTGCCTGCTGAGTGAGTTTCCTGCCAACAAGGTGGAAATGTCTTGCTCACCCTTACAACGTTCCTTCTCTGGTCGCCACCGCAGCCGGAGCAGCCCTGATGAGCAGGGAGAATCCTTCCTTCCCGGAGGAAACAGCCACCTCAGCTGGAGCGCTTTCCTGGGGAAACCAAACCAAACAAACAAACAAAAACAAAATCCCAAACCAAAAACCAAACAAACACAAACCAAAACAACAAAAAATCCCCCCCCGCAAAAAAAAAAAAAAACAAACAAAAAAAAACCAAACCAAACCAAACAAACAACAACAACAACAAAAAAACCACCACAAAAAAAACCCTGAACCTCAGTTTCTAACTTTCTGGATAAGCGTTGTGGCCAAGAGGCTATTAAACAAGGAGCGCGGGGCAGCACCTTGCTCTGCTGCTCTGTCAGGGGTACAAGAAAACACTGAGAAGGTGAAGGCGAAGTAAAAACCACACTCATGGCTCTGAGGAGAGAAAGAAGGGAGAAAGGATTTAAAGATTATACCCTACATCTAATTTCAGGCATCTGATTTCTTTTTTTAGGACTTGCATCTACTAAATAGCCTGTAATTGATACTAGTACCACTGGAAAGCAACATACTAAACCAAAATATAAGAGGTATCTCATGGTAAACTATGATCCCTGTATTCTAAAATCTCTCCTGCACAAAAAGGATTACCAGAGGCTTTCCTACATGGTTACAGAAATAGCTTTTCTTTCCCCCCGCCGCCTTCAGTAAAATTAAATAAATAAACACATTCCCTGGGTATCTGACAGCTTGACTAATTGCAAATAAGTTTTCAAATGAGGAACAGAACAGCAAGATTTTCAATCAGGTCTCTCCACAGTGTACCATTTTAATTTGAAATTATTGAAAATAAATTAGTGTAATTATCCACTGAATCTAGCTCTCATTGACAGTGAGAGAGTTTTTAGGCCAAATGACTAGAATTTAGTATTTTAAAAAATAACACTTCCTGTGCAAAGCTATAATACAAGTGAATTTACATTAACAATCAATAGTGGCCTTGGGTTTAAGCAGCCAATGTCTATAAGTCCCAAAGTTCCCTGCCTTCCTTCACTGCACATATTCTCTGACTTGCCATTTGGCCACAGCCTTGATCTGAAAAGCACTGACCTTTTTGGTATCTAACCCAATAGTCATGGTTGCAGCCTGTGGCTGAGATTAAATCCTGCTTCGTGGTTGTCTCTGCTTGAAAAGTCCAGCCTCAGCCCTGCTACCTGGTTTGCAAACCAGCTGCGGTCCCCATAACATTTGTGTGACACCTGGGAGTGATAAACGCATGCAAAAAACATTGCTAATGTATCAACTAGCACATCAGGAGCTGATGAGGCACTGAAATGAAATAATGACTGTAGATCATAGCCTTCAGTGAGTTGCTGAGCAGCGGCATATTCCACAGTGTCTAAATTAAAGCGAGTAGCTCAGGTCAGACAAAACAAGTCCTTAAGAAAAAAGGGAGCTGGAGGGTGAGAGGAGCCTGGTGCAGGCTGCAGAGGTCTGCTTTGGAATGGGAGCCTGGCAAATGCGATCCAGTCCTGCTTCTGCCTAGTAAATCTTGCATTAGGCTCATTCACAAGGCAATTGGGATCGACTCTGGTCTCTCTGCGTGCATTAAAGATTTCCAGTGCAACCCAAGATGACAGAGAACACCGGTGACTCAGTAGGTGACATTCTCCTTTCTGAGTCAGAGCAGAGCAGACATAGCAGCACGATGCTGGAGGACATTGCTGCCGGAGAAGATGCAATGAGATCAGGAGCGCTGACAATCCCACACTGCTGCTTTACGAGTCTGTGTGCTCAGCTCTCCTCGTCAGACTCCAGCTGGAAATTTATATCCTGCAGACCAACATCTCCCTTGCAGTTCTACTGCAAATGACATTTCTCATAATGTTCTCTCTAAAAATTTATATAGCAATGCTAAATCATTGCTGTATTTCAGTTTGGAGATGACTGCAACTCTGCACAGAGCAAAGCAAGTCCCGTATGTTGTTTGAGGAGTTTTTTGGACCCCTAAAAGGTGAAAGAAGGTATACTGTCAAAATTTTGTTCTATTAACAACCCAAATAAACTAACAGAGAAATCAGAATTTGTAATCGTTTTGATGATGATAAGGTCTTTAAACAGAAAATGACAGACTATTGCATTTCATCTCAGGATAACATATATCTTGAAAAGCTTTGGAGTCTTTCATGGCCAAGTAGTGATATAAAAACTATAAATAGATAGTTGTTTTAGTGATATGAAAGGAACAGATGGGATTAGGACTCTCTTCTTCTCTTGCCTCTCTTATACTCTCCCCTGGGGAGCTTGCTTTCTAAATCCTGGCACTGTGCAGCAGGTGCAGGAGAGCACAGAACCCACAGGGCAGAGCAAGTACCACCAATGGAGCAAATACCCTGTTAGTGTTCCAATACATGTGGCTTGGGATTTTGGGGGTTAGGCTTAGTTAAGAGAGGCTAAACTAATGGAAAGTCTCAGTTTCCCGGAAGCAGGACAGTTAATCCCACAGGCGCTGGTATTGTCCCTTGAAGTGCATTCAGATTCAGTGCAGAGCACGTGGTACACGAAGGACGAAACATGGCCAGAAGCAAACCTGCAGGCCAGGCTGGCCAGCCTCCAGCACCGGAGAACATCCATCGCTGAAAGCCCTGGTGCCCTTTGGCACCACGTTTCATTATCTGCACTTTCAAGCGTGCTATCTGTTTCACATAGACATAAACCAAATAACTTTTATCATGGGTCTGTGTGGAGTTGGAGGCTTAAAGAGCAACCTTCACATGGGAATTCTTCCTGCAAAGCCACAGAAAGAATAGTGTGGAAACGGGGTGACAGCAGAAGGAGGCCTCTGTGGGTCCCGGCAGACACTGGGAACTTAAAGAGCAGCACAGCAAAGGGATGTGCCAGCTACAAAGTTTGCATTGAAGATGTCTCCAGGCATTGTGGAAACTGAATTTACTGCAGATGTGGAGTGTATGAGCTCTTTCAGCCTCAGAGACGATATTGTCCTGTGAAGCATAACAAGCATGTGCTATTGTAAATGAAAGAAGAATTAAAGTCTTTAATGCAGATAGCCAGAAATAAAGATAGGCCAAAGGAACTTTTTGTTTATGAAACAACCAAGGGAAATGGGTGAACACAGTATAAACGAGACCCCTACTGAATCAGAAATGGCATATCTAGTTTTCTCAGCTGCTCAAGACAGAAAGAAATCAGGTGGGAAAACTACAGAGGACAACAGAAAAGACTGCTATTTGTTCAGGAACATGAAAGGCATCATGGAAATCAAGTCTCCACTTAGCGGAGAGGAAGGTGGAATAGGAGCAATGTGTAAACCTCAAAGAAACTTATGATTCAGAAAACAGGCCAAATCTCACTGTGAATTCTTCCCAGACAACAGCATGAATCCAAATAAGAAAGTGGGGTTTTATTTAATCTGGTAAGAGTTTGGTCCTTGGTCTTTTTCTAAGGAAACAGAAACCAAAGCTACGATTCCGCTCAGTATCACAGTTAAATTGCTAATGTTTCTTACATAAACATTTGCTTGGAAGATTTAAGCTCTCGCGTCAGAGATGCCATGACATTCTGAAGATGTGGAATGAATACTAAAGGCAGCAAAACTGACTGTAGTCCAGTATTTTGTGTTGTCTATGAAGAATGAGGAGTCTGGGACTCTGTTCTGAGCTACATCAGAGGCTCTCTTTCATATCCAGGTTTCAATTTGGGTGTGCCTCTGTGTCTCCATGTAAACTTACCCAGTAAAATTGCTGTGTACTCCAGTTGGCTTGTAAAGTGTTTGCTGCACTTAAGATGAAAGTGCTTCATACGGAAAGGACAAATCATTGTCCATAGAAAATACTTGTAAAACATTACTTTTTTTTCTTTCAAAAAAAAAAATCAGATCTAGTGTTAAATAAAGCCAGCAGATCATATGTTGTGGGTTTCAATATTTCACCATAATTTTATGTTGCGGTTGATCCATGAATTATGGTTCATAGTTTGTTAACTGATATTGGCCTGATAACTAGAGCTTCGGGGCTTTTTTCCAGTTACAAAAAATTAAGAACACAACACTATTATACAAAACCCCAGAATTTTTGTCCTGATCATTATATTTTGTGCCTATAGTAGGCAAAATTTGTGTGACCTCTTGATTGTAGAAAAATGACCGTATGACTTTGAAAATGATTATGTATGGTGTCTTAGACACTGCTTGCTTTTAAATGGCAGACTGTCAATGTGTGGATGTCAAGCCAATGATGGAGAACTCTGTTGTGAAAGAACTGACATGTCATGAGGCAAGAATTAACTGACATACTAAAAAGTTATGAAAACCAGCAGTCATTGCTACAAAAACGTTATGTAGAATTTCCCAGGATTTTTAATGAATCTACCCACCTTATAGAAATACAAGCCAGAGACAATATTTCCCAGGAGGAATGTGGAGGATCTCAAGGTACTTTGCAAATCGGATGTGCAGTCGTTCTAGAAGCACTAGTGCATCTTCTGTGGAAATGTCTGCTGCTTAAAAACAAGCCACAATATCACACAAGATGTTTTGGGCAGGAAATTAAAAATATATTCTATGAGATGCTAAGGCTAACTCGTTAAACATAATATAAATGCACTACTCAAACAGGTTTTGGTCTAGCTTCCCAAGAAAACCCTATTGGTTTTGAAAAAAAAAAAATATTTGATTAACGAACTAAAATGCAGACACCCTATTTTAGTTTAACTATTCAGCTCCCTGAGGATCCATGCAGCTAAGAGTCTCTGAGACCTGCGTTGCTCTGTGGGATCCCCACCAGGAGAGCATACAGTAGCACAGAGATAGAAACAGCACATCTGGCTGCTCCCATCTCTCCAGCCCTCTGAACATGTGAGCACCCACTGGACCCCCCTGAAACTAGCTGAATAACTCACCATTTAGCAGCTGGAGGCACAGAGAGTTAGTTGCGGGGACAGCAGAGCAGCCCCAGGATCTCCTCCCTCTGCGCCTGGGCCAGGCCCCTGTGCAGCCAGACAGGTTGCAATGGTGCTCCTTAGGAGGGGTCAGCGTAAGAGCTGTTATTACGAGGAGGAGGAGAAGGAACAGAAACTACAGCAGTTATTACCCTGAACTGTTTGTCAGCAGCAGGGACAGTAAGTCTGATACTGCAGTGTCTTCCCCCAGCATCCTGGCTCAGTCGTGCCCCACTACCTCTCCTTTTCTTGTGGTAGTAGACAAGCCCAACCCATCATCCTAAAAGTAGAAAAAATACCTATTGGTTAAACTGCTGAAGAGTCTATCACACTTGTTAATTCTTGGGAGGAACAGTACACACACATTTGCATATCTCCATAAAAAAGACTTCGGCAAGTGCCTCTGTAGCATCTATACCCACATTTACTTTTATGTTAGGACACAACTACATATTCAGTTTTGTGCTTGCCCGACATATTTTACTCTGTGAGGAGTGGTTGTACTCTCCCATCAGCACTATTCTGACCCTCCAGACTGAGAGCAATGAAGCAGATAAACGAGTAAAAGTGAGCACCAGAGCTCCCATGTTCAAATCTAACAGATGTATGTGAAAGGATTTTGGACACCTCCTTCCCTTTGTTAACCCAAGCTAAAAATAAATAAACCTACTTTACTGTGGGACCTGAACCAACAGTGATAAATGTAATCCACTTATGTTGCAGAATAAAAATAATTGCTGTAATGTCTTTGCTTCTAGTGTTTAAAGAACAAAAATCATGACTTTAAATAGTTAGTGTAACAGAGGTTTAAGGTCTGTTAATAATTCATATTTCGTAGCAAGAGAAAATTTATAGCAGATTTTATATGGGTCATGAGGGTGTGATCTAACTCTGGCAGTCAGGGTGTGGAATGTGAAAATCACACACGATCACTTTGGCTGGGAGAGTACGGCTCATGGTGGGCAGCCAGTTGGACTGCTTAAGAGGTAGAAAGGCAGCCAGTGGCAGCAAAGTGACAATGTCCCTTGAACAACAGTCAAAGCTAAACAGTCTGTACAAGCAAATATTTCTTTATGGAATTGTTAAAGTAATTCCTTCCTGACACAACAGTGACCTCTGGGAACAGCTGGAACTTGATAGCTTAAAGGATAAAGAAGGATTTTCTTAGTAAGTAAAAGAAACTAGGGTTGACCAGGTTTGGTTTGTTTTTGTTTTTGTTTTTTTGGGGTGGTTTTGGTTTTGTTTTGGGTTTGGTGTTTTTTTGTTTCATTTTGTTTTGTTGTTTTGTTTTGTTTAACTAGAAATTTGAGATATTAATAGCTTAGTTGCAGAGGAAAGCAGAAGAGGTTTGTTATACAAGATGTGCAACATCAGTTGTAGGGAGGGTTATTGCGTAAGCCATCTCTTTTGAACTACAATCACTATACATTTTAGGTTCTTAGTAGATATCTTGCTCACATTTGTGATCATATCAAAAGAGGTAAATATCTTCAAGCACTCAAGTTCACTGGCAAGCAATGTGGCGGGAGTACTAAACCTTGCTTCCTGGTTCACAGTTGTACCTAGAAGTGGTCAACGCAGTGCAAGAACACCTAAACTAGCTCCATAAGACTTTCCACATACAGAAATCTACCAATGCCAGCACAGAGTTTCCCCTCAACAATATTGCTAGGCCAGGAAGTTCTCTCAGCATCCTTACATTGCAGCAGAGCTTGCTAGAACCATGACCTGACAGAGATGCAGGATGAGCCAAGGAAGGAGTCAGAAAGAGCTGAATCTCATGAATGCAGGGAAGAGTCTTATGGAGAAAAAGTTGAGCTGGATAGATCAAGTGACATCTGGAATATAACTACAGAATTTACCATCCCTATCCTTCCTTGCATGCACTCACAGTCAACAGCATTCTTATTGGTTGGCATGCTAATTGCACATGTAAATTTAAGACAAAGCATTGCGCCTTTGTGTTTCAGCTCTGTCTCTGCACATATTCAGGGTCTGTGGGAACAGCCAAAATTCTAATGATGTCGACACAAAGACCGCAATGATACTATTCAAAAATTTAGCCTTATATCCCTGTAAACTGCTTTATGTCCTGTTCCAACACTACAGAAAGTTGTGTTTTGAAATGCACTTCTAGGAGAAGGTAAATAGGTGTTTAACATTGGTTATACTTAGGTCACCATGTTTTGAGAGAGACATGAACAGTTTTGTCCCTACCAAGTGATTGTATTGTGCATATCACAGAATCACAGAATCACAGAATGTTAGGGATTGGAAGGGACCTCGAAAGATCATCTAGTCCAATCCCCCTGCCAGGGCAGGAACATCTAGGTGAGGTTACACAGGAAGGCGTCCAGGCGGGTTTTGAATGTCTCCAGAGAATGAGACTCCACAACCCCCCTGGGCAGCCTGTTCCAGTGTTCTGTCACCCTCACTGAGAAGAAGTTTCTTCTCAAATTTAAGTGGAACCTCTTGTGTTCCAGCTTGAACCCATTACCCCTTGTCTTACTGTTGGTCGTCACTGAGAAGAGCCTGGCTCCATCCTTGTGACACCCACCCTTTATATATTTATAAACATGAATGAGGTCACCCCTCAGTCTCCTCCAAGCTAAAGAGACCCAGCTCCCTCAGCCTTTCCTCATAAGGGAGATGCTCCACTCCCTTAATCATCTTTGTGGCCCTGCGCTGGACTCTCTCCAGCAGTTCCCTGTCCTTCTTGAACTGAGGGGCCCAGAACTGGACACAATATTCCAGATGAGGTCTCACCAGGGCAGAGTAGAGGGGAAGGAGAACCTCTCTCGACCTACTAACCACCCCCCTTCTAATACACCCCAGGATGCCATTGGCCTTCTTGGCCACAAGGGCACAGTGCTGGCTCACGGTCACCCTGCTGTCCACCAGGACCCCCAGGTCCCTTTCCCCTACACTGCTCTCTAATAGGTCATTCCCCAACCTATACTGGAACCTGGGGTTGTTCCTGCCCAGATGTAAGACTCTACATTTACCCTTGTTATATTTCATTAAATTTTTCCCCGCCCAACTCTCCAGCCTGTCCAGATCTCGCTGGATGGCAGCACAGCCCTCTGGCGTGTCAGCCACTCCTCCCAGCTTGGTGTCATCAGCAAACTTGCTGATAGTAAACTCAATTCCCTCATCCAAGTCGTTGATGAATATATTGAATAGTATTGGTCCCAGAACTGACCCTTGAGGCACTCCACTAGATACAGGCCTCCAACTAGACTTTGCCCCATTGACCACGACTGTGGTCAATATACTAGATTAAATATATTTGTTGCGTTGTTGGAAGCCGCTAACAAAAAGCAACCCATGATCTACACCAGCGCAACCATTTAGAAGCACATTTTGCTACTTGCAGGGTAACCTCTATTAGCAGGACACAATGCTGCAGCATTGTACCTCAGTTTCCCTACAAGGATTTACCAGCTAGTCTAATAAGTTATAAGGGACACCTCATGTAAGGTCACCAAGAAGTTCAAACCCCTCCTACTATAATAAAGAGATGTGGTCAAACACAAGGTAAGACTTCCACTGGTTCAGGTGGGCTAGACTGGCAGATTCTGGAGTGATTTATATTGCTTCTATATTGATTCATTACTTTGATCCCGTTTTTGCCCTTCCAGTCCCTGGGCAGCTCTGACCAGTTCTTGACAGCAGCCCCAAGTGTGAATGCTGCACCAGCATCCCTGTCATTCCCAGTCCCATAGCACCTGCCAGCCAGCCTGTTTCCAGTGTCCTGACACCCACATGCTCAGCAAGCAAAGCCAACACTGCTCATTACATTCCATTAGCTCTAAAAGCACATACAAAATTTGTTGACAAGACCAGGCCTTTGTCTGAAATGGAAAAATTAATCTCTGCAACCACTCGAGGTGACTAGATGCAGCAGTTGAAAACAGGAGATAAGCACCTAGAAAACATTGCAGTTAAATAGCAAAAAGTGGTGTGTTAGTGGAGAAAAGTGCACTGCTTTGAGATTTAGATTAGGGTCTTAATAGTGACATTTCTGCTCTAGATATTTGCAGCTTACATCTAGTCAGCCCTAGACAAATGTGATGCTGCAGACCTGGAAGCCTCATCGGTAGGAGTGACTACAGCTTGAGCCATGTCACACAATTCCGTTACCCTGAATTAAAAAGTCAACCCTGTTACCACAAGCTGCAAGGGGTCAGCAATGCCACACTAAAGCAGGAAAGCCATTATAAAACACTGAGAGCAGGAAGCATTTATGACGTATCTCAGTGCAGAGCTACCTATACCTAAGCGGAATTAACATTACACAAAACTGAAAAGTTGGGGGGGAAAAAAAAAAAAGTCAGGTCTGCCTGAAATAAACATGATCAATTTGCTCAAGAGAGCAGAGAGGAGAAGAGGCAAGAATCACAGTCATTGAAAACATTTTGTTTTGTGTGAGGTTTTACAAAACTCTTTGTAAAAGTCTGTTTCTAAAGACAATTTTCAAATCTGTCATTTGGCAATACTAAGATGTTTTCCTTTGAAGAGACTGAAATGAAGCAGATTTTTCTGGAGAGAATTTTCCCTTTTTTTTGTTGTTTTGTTTATCCAAAACAGTTTGCCAAATGCAACAGAATTCATAAATATTTTTGGTCAGCCTGAAATCATTTTCTGGTCAATAAGCATTTTGATGGAAGAGGGATGCTTGGTTCTACTTTAATCCTAGTGCTTGACAGGCCTTCTGCATTTATATCCAACACAAAGACTTGCAGAGTCCTGAAAAAACACCTACCAGGAAGCCATGCCAGGATGCTTTAAGCAAAATTCTGAAAAGACGTGGATTTTATTACATATCAAAGTAGTCCAGAAAATAAGAAACCAGTGAACTAAGAACTCAGTTCTGGACACAACGTAAATAAGGTCTGATCTTTATTCCACCAGCTTTGTCTCTTACCCAGCTCCTTGTGTATCTTCTGGCTACTGTTTAGTAGATTTTTAATTCAGAAGGAGGCTGAATGCCTTCCAAAAGTGCAAAGTTTAACCCAGTCATAACTCCAGCCATCGCTGCTCAGCCTCCTTGCTGATACCTTGTTGGCTGGCATTAAGTCTTGCTCCAACCTTCTCGCCCACTACCAGTGCAAATAAGACTGCATTAATTAAAAAAAAAAAAAAAAAAGCCCCACATGGCTCTTAAATGTTTTGTCATATCACAGAATTTCACTCAAACTCAGCGTGGATAAAAGCAGTTTATAAAGTGCCTTAAATAGACCATTATTTGGCAGTCCAGAAACTTATTTGTTATTTGTATTTTCTGTAATTTCAATACAAATCAACTTCTCCAAGAGTGACAGCTGTTACTGGGTCTCTGTGCACAGACTTGGTGAGAGTGGCAGCTTTCCTATGAGTTTTCCTGATGATAAATGCAACACAGTGGGTGGTCAGTAGCTTTGGATTCTGCGGCTATAGTATTTTCTGTCAAGGCATATGTTGTGAGATCGCTTAGTACTTACTTCCTTTGGTTGCCCAGACATATGTGTAAAATAAGTACAAATCAGCTGACTGTATTAAAAAAAAAAGGCACTGATGTTAGTCAGATTTCTACCACAACCTGTGAAATATGCTGCTGCTTTGAATAACTTGAATAATTCTCTATTTTTTTGGCTGGAAATGGAAAAAAAAAGTCTTTTGTTATCTTTTGACATTTAATTTACTTATAATATTACTAGCAACATGGGATTATCACACTTAAATTCTCAACCATGCTCCAGCTACACTTCTGAAGAGTATCAAAATGCAGCTCAGAACATCTGAAGATTTGCACAGACAGTAGGGAACTAAAGGGCTCTGTCCTTCCGTCTGCGTGCGTGTTAGCTGTGCACAGAAATCCCTCAGCTATCACCAAGAGCCTTCTGAAAGCACTGAATGAGTGCAAGGAATTTAGATACCACACTTTGGAAAATGTGTAATAGAACTCAGGGAGCCCCAAAATGCTCTTGTGCTAAAAACCATTTTATTAATTTCCTTGCATTTTTCTGATATTTACCTTGTTTAGGTTACTTTAAATATTTTTCATGTTACCAGCTGAAGCAATGTAAAATTTCATGACCAATCCAAATGGCTGGGGAAAACTGTAGTTAAACATGTACCCGTTGGGCTTTTTTCATAGACTTACAAATCTCTTAGTAGTGTTAAATATAAGGAATTCTTTGGGAAGAGGGAAGACTGGTGTAGTAGCCACATTGTAGGAAAGCCCTGGAGCAGATGTTAACTTGTAGGAAATTAAAGTATATAATGCAAAGTGTCCACAACTTAGGAGGTTATCTTGATAATGTTTATGTGTAATTAATAACTTCTTTTGCTGGCAATGCAGGGTGTGAGCTTCACTCATGTTGTGTTCCGAACTGCCTTTTGGAGGCAGCTCTCTTCTCCATTGGCCAGACAGAGCAACCGGGGCAGGGGTGTAGGAGTAGTTACACTTATACAGTCCTAAAATTACATTTGGCCCTTTGAAGGTAACCACGAGGCTGATGTGGCCCCCAGTGAAAATGAGTTTGACACTCCTGATCTAGGGGCTCCAGCACCTAACTTGGATATCTAAATAAGGTTGCTGAAGTTGGGTAGTGTGGATGTCTGATATTAAAACTCTAACTTGACACCCAACCTCAAGATATTTATAAGCATTGATAAGATCCCTCTCAGTCTTCTCCAGGCTGAGCAGACCCAGCTCTCTCAGCCTTTCCTTGTAAGAAAGATGCTCCAGCCTCCTCATCATCTTTGTAGCCCGCCGCTGGACTCTCCAGGAATTCCTTGTCTTGAACTGGGGAGTCCAGAACTGGACTCAGTACTCCAGATGTGGCCTCACCAGGGCAGAGTAGAGGGGGAGGATAACCTCTTGCCACCTCACACTCTTCCTAATGCACCCAGGATACCAGTAGCCTTCTTGGCCACAAGGGCACATTCTTGACTCATGGTCAACCCATTGTCAACCAGGACTCCCAAGTCCTTCTCTACAGTGCTGCTTTCCAGCAAGTCAGCCCCCAACCTGTACTGGGGTGCATGGGGTTATTTCTCCCCAGGTGCAGGACCCCACACTTGCTTTTGTTGAACTTCATTAGGTTTATCTTCACCCAGCTCTCCAGCCTGTTCAGGTCTCGCTGAATGGCAGCACAGCCTTCTGGTGTGTCAGCCCTTCCTCCCAGTTTTGTATCATCACCAAACTTGCTGAGGGTGCACTCTGTCCCTTCATCCAGGTCATTGATGAACAGATTGAACAAGACTGGACTCAGTACTGACCCCTGGGGCACAGTGCTAGATATAGGCCTCCAACTAGACTCCACGCCGCTGATCACAACCCTCTGAGCTCTGCCATACAACCAGTTCTCAATCCATCATCTAAGCCACATTTCTTGAGCTTACCTACAAGAATGCTACAGGAGACAGTGCCAAAAGCCTTGCTGAAGTCAAGGTAGGCAACATCCACTGCTGTCCCCTCCTTTACCCAGGCAGTCATCCCATCACAAAAGGCTATCAGGTTGGTCAAACACGATTTCACCTTGGTGAATCCATGTTGACTACTCCCAATAACCTTCTTTTCCTCCACATTACTTGGACATAACATCCAGAATGAGTTGTTCCATCACCTTTCCAGGGATTGAGGTGAAGCTGATTGGCCTGTAGTTTCCTGGGTCCCCCTTCTTGTCCTTTTTGAAGACTGGAGTGACATTGGTTTTCCTCCAGTCCTCAGACACCTCTCCTGTTCCCCACGACCCTTCAAAGATGATGAAGAGTGGCTTAGCAATCACATCTGGCAGCTCCCTCAGCACTCATGAGTGCATCCCATTGAAGCCCATGGATCTGTGGGTGCCCAGTTTGCCTAACCAATCTCTTACCTGATCCTCCTCAACCAAGAGAAAGTCTTCCTTTCTGCAGACTTTCTCTCTTACCTCCAGGTTCTGGGACTCCTGAGGGCCAGTCTTAGCAGCAAAGACAGAAGCAAAGAAGGCATTAGCTAACTCTGCCTTCTCTGTAACCTCCATCACCAGGGCACGCACCTCATTCAGCAGTGGGCCTACATTTTCCCTAATCTTCCTTTTGCTGCTGATGCACTTGAAGAAGCTCTTCTTGTTGTCTTTGACATCCCTTGACAGATTCAATTCCAAGTGGAGCTTGGCCTTCTCACCACATCCCTGCATACTCTAACAATATTCCTATATTCTTCTGAAATGGCCTGTCCATTTTGTCACATTCTGTAAACTTTCTTCTCCCGTTTGAATTTTGTCAGAAGCTCCTTGCTCATTCATGCAGGTCTCCTGCTCTCTTTGCTTGATTTCTTGCTCATAGGGAGGTATCGATCTTGAGCTTGGAGGCAGTGATGCTTGAATATTAACCAGCTCTCTTGGACCCCCCACCTTCTAGAGCTCTAACCTGTGATATTCCTCCAAGCAGGACATTGAAGAGGCCAAAGTTAGCTCAGTTAGCTCTCTTGAAGTCTAGGGTTGTAATCCTACTTACTGCCCTGCCAGTTTACCCAAGAGTCTTCTACCATCAAAACCAGAACCTGGATTTTCAAAACAAACTTTGGTTATTTCAGTGACCAATTAGACAAATAAATCTGAGGCTGTGGCCAAAATGCATCTTCTATCTTGAAATCAGTATCATGCTGATTGCACTTACATGTCTTTCAACCATCTTTACCTACGAAATTTTGTGTAGATAAATCATGGAATTTTCCCATGACCATTCAGTAGCAGAAATACTAAGCTGACTTGTCCATTTACAAATTTCTATTTTCATTCTTCAAGTGACTATTTTTCTTCTAATTTTTATCTTCCTTAAGCAGGAACCAAAACCAGAAGGATCTTTTTTCATTCAGTGATGGGGCCTGTTTTTCTGGGAATTAACATTTATAGGATAAGGCTATATTAGCATTAGATGAAGGACTATTCCACTGAATAAGACTTCTTTTCCAAATAAATGTCATTTTCTATTTAATATTATATATATATACCCACAAACATAATACGTTTACATCTGAAGTTAAATATATGATACTGAAACATTTTAGGAATCTGAACAACAGATTTTCCTGAGTTTATCTGTAAATCTGAGCATTCCTTGCAAATTCCTTTTATACATGTTTCAGCCACCCTAAACTTTTGGATGGGAAACACTATGCTTATAAACACGAGAAGAATGCAGCTGAAATGATCTAAATTACCTCTTCATTAAAACCTAGTTATGTTTAATAAAAAAGACATAACAATTTTATCATTAAACAGCATCAGCAGTAATCCATTGCTAAATAAATACAAGTATAATTAAAAAGGCAAGTGGATTTTAAGCCATATCTAGGTTTATAGCACAGCTCAAGTGCAGACCTGATGTTTGATATGTCTTCTGGTAATATGAACATCATCCTTCATCCAAATGTTAGGTATTGACATCAGAACTGCATCTCACACCACTTCACCTGCTTGACAGCATCCCAACGAAGACATGACTTTTCTGTTTTGAGATTTTATCTCTTCCTGTACATATGGCATAACATAACGATAAGTTCTGCATTTTAAACACTTCTGCTTTCCTGTTTAAGAAAGTAAATGCCTGGACAAAAATCACAAACTTTCATTAGTTTATTTCCTTCAGATTTTCCCCTCTACACAACTCTTTTTGTAGCTCATCTTGCTCTTGATCTCAAGACTAAACTGAACATCCATACTGCCTCTTCTACTATGAAAATATTTTTGTTTTCTCTTCCCTCCACTCTGTTCATGTCCCAGTGCCAAAATTCGGTTGATTTGGTCTCCTACTGGAGAGGAGCATCCTTAAAGTATCAATTATTACTGATTATCAACAAAAACTGATCGGGATAGTTGTTTTCCTCTAAGCTAAATGATATACAGGCAAACAAATGAGAGATTCTAAAATACAATAATTCAACAGAAAACCTGTAACTTTGTTTAGAGTATGTACCTATAATGTAAAATCCCAAAGTCACCAGCATCTTGCTAAATATAGAGCCGTAAATGTTTTGCTAAGGGAGAAACAAAAGATATTTTATTAAAAAACAAACGATAGTTTTATTGAATAGGATGGGATAGAATAGGATAGACTAGACTAAATAGAATAGAATAGAGTAGAATAGAATAGAATAGAATGGAATAGAATAGAATAGAATGGAATAGAATAGAATAGAATAGAATAGAATAGAATAGAATAGAATAGAATAGAATAGAATAGAATAGAATAGAATAGAATAGAATAGAATAGAATAGAATAGTTCCAACTGGAAGGGACCTACAGCAATCACCAAGTGCAACAACTTCACCAATTCAGGGCTGACCGAAAGTTAAAACATGTTATTAAGGGCATTGTCCAAATGCCTCTTCAACACTGACAGACTTGGGGCATTGACCACATCCCTAGGAAGCCTCTTCCAATGTTTCCCCACCCTCTTGTTAAAGAAAATGCTTCCTAACATCCAGTCTAAACCTCCCCTGATGCAGCTTTGAACCATTCCCATGTGTCCTGTCACTGCATACCAGGGAGAAGAGCTCAGCACCTCCCGCTCCATGTCCCTTCCTCAGGAATCTGGAGAGAAGGATGGTATCAAAAGCCTTACTAAAATCCAGGAAAAACTACATCCACCACCTTCCCTTCAGGTGAACTTATCATAGAAGAATATCAAGTAAATTAGACATTGAGTTCTCAGGTATACGGCCAGGAGCTGGCTTTGAAATTTGAATTCATTTAACTTATGGGGTACAGAAAGTATGCAATCCCAATTGTATTTGAGTGCTGCTGTAGTAGGAACAGAAACCAAGCTCTAAAGACAGCAGAAAGCAGAAGTAAATACATGTAGTTCACTAGATTAGCAGCTCAGTTTTATGTCTTTCTTTGGGTCCCTTGGTAATAATACTACATCACCATCACAATGCAAACAGTGTTATTGGACATAGTCCAGTAGCACAACTGATTAATACATATCTTCCAGACATATCTGAACTTGATGTGAAGACAGAAATGGCAAATCCTCCATTTTTGCTACTGGCTTATCTACCGGTTAATCAACTAGTGCAATAATACTGTGCCTCATTTCCCACTTTAAATTATCTGTTTTAAATTTCCAGTCAGTCAAACCACAGAGTCTTTAATATCTAATATTTCTTCTCTATTATGGCACTTATCCCCAAGGGTCAAGTCACTTTTCCTTCACTGCTGCACTAATAGAGTCTGGATGGTGACAAAACATGCCCCAAACTGAAACCAGGTCATCATCTGTGGAGTTCAAAGGAGATCTGCTCTTCAAAGAAAACCAAAATTCTCCTTGGGTGAGAGCAGGTGATCTGTGATAAACTCAGGAGCCATTTGTCTGACCTATTGACCAGAACTGAACCTAATGAGAGAATATTATGTCAAACTTTCAGAGAGAATTTGACTCTCTACCACTCTCTGCCAGAATAAGTCCACTTTTGCCTAAATTCAAGAAGATTAGTGCATTGTAGTCTAGAATTGGCCCATCCTGATATCAACATACTCCTTGAAGTACGAGGACAGATAAGCATCTCCTTCTGCGTTATCCTAGCAGGCAGCAGTACATGTCTCCCAGGAGCAGTTCATGGGCATCCTTCACCCTCTTGTAAATAACCACTTCTGAGAGCACAAGGGATTCATTCTCCATAATTAAGACCTAATTCAATACCTGCTGAAATCAATGGAAGTTTTTCCACTGACTTCAGTGTGCTTCAGCCCAAGCTCTGAAACCGACAATCATCTGGTGACATTTGTGTTATATTAACCCAGCCTTTAGGAACTATATTGAGGTCTCCAACTCATTTCATGTAAGCCACCAAACAGTAATATTTTTCAGATAGTGTCAACCTGACCCAGATTTGAACTGGCAATCTGGAGCTAGAAAACACTATAATCCATTACTAGCCCTGTGAACCATCTGGTCACAATATCTCAAGCAACTTATATGATACTTAGCAGCTGAGTAGTTTACTGTGACTTGCAGGGTAAAAAACCAGAATGTGTGTATGTGTGTGCATGTATACATTTAAAGATAATTAAGAATTTTCTCTCATTGACAGACATAATGGACACTGATTTTCTGTTTGCTTGTATGGACTAGTGTGCAATTAAAGAATTCATTTAAAGTGGTTGTATTGGAGTGACAATCAGTAGGAATAAACAAGAGGACCTATGTAAAATCCTAATAAAGGCATTGTGACAAACTACAGTCAGGCATACAGATATTTTTGCAAGAATCTCCAGTGCTATATGTCTGTGTTTCTTTTGAGTACATAAACACTCAGCCAGATACATTCTTTTTTACAATCATACAAGGAGCCTGTTTTGCTTTTATAAACTTTTCCCACCAAGAACTGAGCTTGCTGGTTATACCAAGAATATATTAATTTCTGCCACCATCTCATATTTATATTTCACAGAGAAGACAATGGATGTAGCTTTCCTCTGTTTTGCACCCTAAACACTCATCTACATTGAAGTAAAATGAGTGTCAAAGGCTACCAGGTTAAGTGGTGTTATTTTAAATCCATTTTGCAGATGTGTAAATGAATAAAAGATGCAAACCAGTGAAAAATAGGATCCAAAAGGAGTTTTGTATGAGGACATCTTGGACCATAAGTTTGTTCATTAAGGGTCATCTTTCAAAAAAATATTTAGTCTTGAAATATCAACAAGAAAGATATTCATATGATCCAATGTATATACTTTAATTTTTTAATAACCTGCCTGGTCTCAAAGACACACTTCATTTAAGCTATATTTTACAGTAGCAGTCAGGGTGAATTTATAGAAGAAAACTCACTAACAATGTGATGGACATACGAATATATTAATAAATGCATCACAAGAAACTCAGACTGGAAAAGAGCAGACAGAAAGGTAGTGTATTTACTGAAGTCTCATCTTTAAACTGGCTAAGCAAAGGTACTTGATACTCCTCTGCTTAATTCTGCAAATACTGTCCATGGCAGCTATCTTTCCTAGTTCATTCACCTTCCATCTGCTGATCCACTACATACCAAGCAAGGTGAGATCTGTAGAGAGAAAAGAAACAGCATTGTAACTAGAATAAATGATAGCAGGAGGGAAATATTTGCAGACAAGTCATTCTTCAGGACTTGCTGAAGGAAAGAAGCAACCCGAGACTCAGATGGATTCAACCTCTGACTCTCAGGTGGCAGAAGGGTGACAACTTTAGGTTACACCTCAAGTACCTGCTCATGAAAAAGCAAAAATACATTTGAGTGTGAGGAAAGATTTAAAGATGTCTTGATGTCAAAGTAGGATGTCATTAGAATGTTTACCTGCTTCTTAGTCTGACCTTGTTTTTAACAATATTGGAAAGCATAATATACGGTCTTGGTGAAACCAAAGCACCAAATAAAATATCCATATACTGGGATACAGTGGAAAAGAAAAAAACATACCTTACGAAATAGTTGCTGAAATGAAAAGTCTGCTTGAATATTCTAATAGAGTTGTTGATATAGGGGAGCCTCATCTTTGATACTCATAGATTGCTAATATGCTTCAATTAGCCTTAGTGTGTTTATTTATGTGATAAGATGCAGTAGGATATTAAACAGAATACCTTTACACTACAGCTTTAAAACATATTTTGAAAATTAAGAGGAGGATAAAAGTAGCACCCTCCTCTTCTTAAGGTTTCTCATTGTTTTAGTACATGCATACAAATTGCATATATAATGTTGTGCAAGAACCAAGGTATATTTCACTATCTCTTGCTGTAGTATTTTTTTTTATCTCTGTTTTTATTATAAAGGCAAGAATAAGGAACTTTTAATATAAGACAAGGATAAGAATTATTTATAGGTAGAATGCCTTTATTCTACAGATAAGCAAATGCTTTACAAATACTAATGAATTAAGTTTCACATCGCTATTGAAATTTTTTTTCCTATTGCACAGCAGAGAAAAGAACAACCTGAGATGCCTCAATAAAGGTCACCCAGCAAGCCAATGCCCTTGCTTGAAATAAAGGCCCCAGGTAACCTAATCACTAGGCAAACTTTTGCTGGGAGATTCAGAGAACCAGTGAGAGCTGTGAGTTTTGCAGGCACTGTGGCTTACTAAGGCCTGACTTCTATGGCGTTGTTGTGTCACTCAGAGTTGAATCCCTGAAGCTATTCCACCTGGACCTGTATCCTTAAAGAGAGCAGCAAAACTAGGTGTGTTCTAGTAAAGGAAGATAGTTTTGCCACTTTGGTACCGAACACAACTTTGCTAATGCACTTCTATGTACATTCAAAACACCTTTTTGGTTTTGGTGGGTTGACCTTGGCTGGCCTCCAGGTACCCACCAAGCCACTATATCACTCCCTCCCTCAACAGGCTCAACTTCACTCATAATTCTTCTACTTCCTCTCACCAAGTAATGCAGAGGGATGTGAAATGAGGGTTGTGGTCCATTCATAACACTTGCCTCTGAAGCTCCTTCCTCCTTATGCTTTTTCTCTGCTCCAGTATGGGGTCCCTCCCATGGGAGGCAGTCCTTCATGAACTTCTACATGAGTCCTTCCCACAGTCTGCAGTTCTTCAAGAACTGCTCCAGTATGGGTCCTTTCCATTGGGTACCATCCCTCTGGAATGGACTGCTCCAGCGAGGGTCCACCATGGGCCACAGGTCCTGCCAGAAAACCTGCTCCTGTGTGGGCTTCCCTCCACAGGCAGTTCCTGCCAAGAGCCTGCTCCAGCATGGGTTCTCCATGGGCTGCAGCTTCCTTCAGGGCACATCCATCTGCTCTGGCATGTGGTCCTCCACGGGCTGCAGAGCGGATATCTGTTTCACCATGGACCTCCATGGGCTGTGTCTGTAAAGACCCATTTTCATGAATGAGTCCTGAATTTGTTTCAGCACAGTGTTTGTTTGAGCTTGTCATGGACAGTGAAACATACTAGTACGCTACCAACAGCTAAGATTTCTCTATCATTCAGTTACTTTGACCCACAATTAAAAATCAGGTAAGAAGGATAGTCTGTATTTTTTATTTAAGATGCCATACTCAGATCAGTAACCACTGTCTATTTATATAGATACACAGAATTATTCAAGATAGGCTTTGACCTACCAGAATTAAGTAAACAATAAAGCAGCTCAGAATACATCTACACAAAGGGCTGCCAACAGTCACATTTCTGCTCTGTCCAGTTTCAGGATCATCCAGATACAATCCAGTTCACATCAAGGAACCATGTGTGTTAAAAGAACATTTTTCCAGCCCTAATTAGCCAAGCTAAGAATAAGGTTATGCCAGCCTGGGGTCTGCAGAGTCCTTGTGTTTCTAGGAACACTTTGAACCCTTCCTCACTGGTCTCCTCCCCAAGCTTTGTCTATTGAACCGCTCTGGACACCTATCACGAGGAAAACCCAGACTCTTATGAAATACATTTCACTTTTGACACTGACAGTGGCATTGTTCTATTCAGAAAAACTAGAGCCGAAAAGGAAAGGAGGAGAGAGAGGACAAAACTGTCTGAAAAACTCAAGATGCCAATTTTTCAAAGTTTTCAGGTGTAAGCCTGCACAATCTACACAAATGTCAGTGGACCTGGTTGATTTTGAGTTCTGGTACCAGGATTTCTACATCTCTGAAACAGCTGAGTTGTCACATTGGGACCTCAGAGACAGAGCTGAAGTAATGCTCCAAGAATGAGCTCAAAACTGGACTCAATGGCAGAGAACAGTCCTGCCAAATCTGCTACAGAGACAGCTGAACAAGAAACCAGGTTACCTGAACAAGCTCAGAAGACTGAATTATGGTGGAAAATTAAATAGGTTTCTGTAAACTGTTCTGCATCTACATCTAATGTCAGCAAGTGAATGAGGTTGAAAAATGGGAAAAGTTCCTGATTATAGGTTAGATGATCACAGTGGTCCTTTCTGGCTTTAATCCTTGACTCTATGAATAAACAATGAGAGCATTTAGAGTGCAGAGGGAAACAGGGAAATCTTGTCAGCAGGTGCTCAGTTGGGTTAGCAATAATATTCACTGCTGGATATCCTTGCTGGTTGGGGTCCACTGTTAATTGGATGGTGCTGAGAACACAGGAATGGGTGAGAAATGATCACATTTCCCTTGGAAGCCTGTGAAGGGCTATCACCCACTGCAACTGGGACATCAAGAAACTTTTAGGAGAGTTGGCAACCAGGGCTCTCAGCTGACAGCTTCTATGTTTGAGGGAATTAGTGGACATGGGTGAGTGCTTTTTGGGGAGTCTGAGGGAAAAAGGTGAATGGTACTTTAGGGAAACCTGTGAGAAATGTGGGTTTGCTGTTGATGCTTACTATGCTTGTGACCGCAGCATATGCACTTATTTATCATAATGCACTTAAAAGATTAAGCAAACTGTATAGCTATACAATTATTAGGTAAACATTATTGCACAGGGGATGACTTTTAGGATCCATGAATGCTGAAATGTAAGCCCACTTAAGCATTCACTTATTTTCAGCGTGATCTCCGTTCCTCTTGGTGATGAACAAAAATCTCCATTTACACAAAGGTGCAGTTCTCTTTCAGTCCAGTCCTTGCACATGAATCACAGTAATGCTGAAAGAAAAGTGCAATGAAGGGAAAAGTTCTTTCTTTCAAAAAGTTGACTCCATCTGCATGCACTTTTTAAAGTAATGCGCAGTATGTCTTTAAGTAAATGGCATTAGTATGAGATTTCCCTGTGTAAATTGCTTGTGCAGGACTGATATTTTATAGGGAAAATAAAAGACAAAGAGAAGGGTTAAAACAAAAATGGAGTGTATTACATTCCTTTTTGGCATAAGACTGCAGCCAGATTGAGTTCTGAGCATTTGTTTTTCAAAAAATCTTCTGCAGTATTGGCCTGAGTGGCCTTTGAACTAGAATGTGTACAACATGTAGAGAAAGAGTAGCATCTGCTTAGTTTTCATATCATCCCTCGTCAAAATAATTTTAAAAGCTATTTTTCAGGATTAAAGGGTTTATTACAAATGACAGTATTAATGCACAAAAGATACAATTTGATTCTGCCACCATCATTTCAACAAAAATATGTACCAAAATGAGGTGAAAACAGTTCCCTTTGATTCCATCAAAGCCTTTTCTTAGTGTCATATTAACCACTTTATCTTGGATTTTATGTATCTCACTAGCTGAGAGCTAGCTTTCACAGTTAAGCATTGTAATAGCTTTGTGAACTTGTCTATAAACAAATGACTGGACACCTTCAGTTGTTAAATTCAGTGTTATGATTAATGAGCATTAAAATCCTCCCAGGAAACGTACTATCCAATTTTAGAACTGAACATTAAAGGATCAGTGTATACAGAGTGTTAACAGAAAAGGAACAAACTTACACTGCCATCACAGTGTTGCTAGCTGCATTTGTCATAGATTTTTTCCTTCTTTAACTCATTCATAATACAAGTCAGATGGGGGGAGTAACTTTCTGTGGGAAAATAAAGTAGATCCAATATAGCACACATTTAAGTAGCTTTAGTTTGAGGATTACCCATAGCCTGTTTCCCATAAATGTGTTGAATTTCAGGTTTGAGTATTATTAACCAATACATCACTTATAAGCTCCAATTTATTAAGAAGTAATACATCAAAATATAATAAAATAAAATCTTAGGTAGCAACTATGTGATTACTCAGCTACTTACTGCACTGGACACTTGATTTTATGTATATGCAATCATGGATAGCGTCAGTCAGCTCTGCCAAAAATGCCTGTGTTTTGAAATTCCAGCTTTTCACAGAAGCATACTAGTTCCGATGAAACTTTCATTGAGAAAGGTTTCTTTGCTTCAGGACAGAATTTATGATCAAAATAAGGAAGACAGGAAAGAGAATAATGTAGTGGTTATAACAGCCATGGAAATCCAAGTCCCTTAAAAAGACCCAACTCAGGAGTCTGGTTCACTTGCAGACCAGCTTCCCCGCTGGAGCACTCTAATCCCATATCCTCCCTCTCATCTACGTGATTTTACCTCTTGGAATAAGAAAAGTTTTGAAGTTTCACCAAACTGCAAAGCTGTTTCTCACACTATCCTATAGCTTCCTTATTTTGTAAAGAAATCTTTGTAAAATGAAGAGTGTCCTGGTTTTGGCTGAGATAGAGTTAATTTTCTTCCCAGTCGCTGCTATAGTGCTGTGGTTTGGATTTAGGATGAGAGTGATGTTGATAACACACTGAGGTTTTAGTAGTCACTAAGCAGTCAAGGACTTTTCAACTTCTCATACTGGCCTACTAGTGAGAAGGCAGGGATTGCACAAAAGGTTGGGAGGAGACACAGCTGGGACAGCTGACCCAAATTGATATTCCATACCATATGACTTCATGCTCAGTATACAAAGCTGTTAGGGCATTTGTCTTCTTGAGTCACTGTCACATATGATGAAGCCCTGCTGTCCTGGAGATGGCTGAACACCTGCCTGCCGATGGGAAGCAGTGAATGAATTCCTTGTTTTGCTTTGCTTGCGGGTGCAGTTTTTGTTTTACCTGTTAAACTGCCTTTACCTCAGCACAAGTTTTCTCACTTTGACTCTTGCAATTTTCTCCCCATCTCACTGGGGGAAAGTGAGCGAGCAGCTGTGTGGGACTTAGTTGCCATCTGGGTTTAAACCACAAAGAGTCCTGAGACCAACAAGGAGTTCAACTACAAATAGTTTCATGTATGAAATTAAGCAATGACTTATTAAAATAGCAATTTAGTTGCTAGATAATAATGAATCTTAGCCCTGTTGAGTCTAGTTTACCATGAAGAGGAGTATTATAATTCTTATGTTTGTTAGTTGCCCACCATTAACTTAAAACCTAAGCGTTAGCTAATTAAAAAGAAAACTCCTGTTATTAAGATAAATCATTCCTGTGTCAGATATCGGAACTTAAGCTAGATTATTCTTTTTCTCCATGGCAACTTTCTGAATTCATTTCTTCATAGAAATTGTTTCCCATTACGTGTTTTTATAATTACTTACATATAAATCTTAATTCAATAGTTCAGTACAAGGCGATTAAAAAAAAAAAAAAAGAACAGATTATTTTTCTTTTTCAAACTTGCTGACAGTTTACTGTTAGTAGAACAAAAGGAGCTGGGGGAGAAGAGACAAGCAGAGACCTGCCATTTCCCACCTGAAGCTGACAACAGAAACTGACCCCCATGCTGGATTACTGTTAAAGAAATGTATTACTCAGCAAGTACAGGTTATTAAAAACAAAAGAAAGCAAAACAAAAACACACGACACAAAAAACCCACCCACCCAACCAAACCACACCACTATATTGACATAAAAATAACTTCTCTTTGATTTACATAATATTCTGGTACATCACTATCACTGCCCTTCGTATCAGTAATAAAATAACAATGACTGGTGTTGTCATTAAAAATTATAGCAAAGGACAAGGAATATCAGAGGAAAGCAGACATTTGGGTTGATCAGAAAAGTGGAAAAAGTAAGGGGTAGTGCTGGGAACATGGGTGGCACCAATTATTTTTCTATTGCTATTCCAACTTAGAGTTCAGCCAGTCAATAAAATAGCTCTAACCACAGAAACTGATCTCTACGTTGAAGACCAGATGTTCATAATGTGTCTCAGGCTTTTCCCTCCATACAGTATCAAATCTATGACATTTTTGATACAAATACTGTTTCTCTTTTATCCTGTTGACATGCTGAAGGCAGACAATCCTAACTTGTTTCTTTGCCTTAAATAATTAACAGCCCTGGCACAATTTCCAAAAGCACCTTTCAAAACAAAACTATATTTTCTGTGGTGGTGCAATTACTAGCCATCAGTGAAGAATCTATAGGAAAACTATATAAAATATTTAAATTGGCATTAAAATTGAAAGAGTAGGCTAGGTATATATGTAGGCTTATGCTTCAATAATTTATTATAATTGCAGTAATGTAACAGGGGAACTGCTACTGCAAACATAGCTGTAGAATTACTGCTAGAAAGTAGCAAGAGTTTATGTAATAAATATGTTTCTTAAATACAAACGAAGAAAAATAAATTGTAAAAGCAATTTATAGTTTCATGCCCCAGCTCTCAGAATGTATCATCGCAAGCCATACAGCTGAAATCAGATGGTCCAAGTGAAAGATGATGACCGTGTTTCCATTCAGAGAAGTATCAGTTATCTCACTATTATGGGCAAGGTCTCTGCTCACAGATCCCTCCAGAGCTGGGTGAAACCTGGTGAAAGTCAGGGTGAAGTGGCTGCAAGTTCCAACCCAAGGGCAGGAAAACCACCTGCAGCTCTGCGGCTGTGACACCCCCAAAATGCTCCCACTGTCCCCAGGCTGCACCTGGCAGCCATCCCAACCTGAGGCTGCAGGCAGAGCCTGGCAGGAGAGCTGTGGCTGCCTGTCCCCTGAGCTGGGACCTGCCATTGTGGGAACGGAGAGATCACCCAGCAAGGAGGATGGCAAGAAGAAATGAAAGAATGGGACAACAGAGCAGCTGTGAAATGACAGTCAGTAAAACAAAAGCAAAGACCAGAACACAGA
Source organism: Caloenas nicobarica (assembly GCF_036013445.1). Taxonomy (NCBI): domain Eukaryota; kingdom Metazoa; phylum Chordata; class Aves; order Columbiformes; family Columbidae; genus Caloenas; species Caloenas nicobarica. The sequence continues at coordinate 19,695,090 of NC_088247.1, read as the reverse complement.
ACTCAGCCCTTTTATTAATATTCAGCATAAAAGGACAAGAGCACTGCTGAATCACCTTCCTCTTCCTTCCAGCAGTCACAGGCAGAAAATCAGGTGGAAAACACGACTGTGCTGGGATGACGAAAACTTTCTGGACAAAAAATACATGAAAGGTCACACAGCTCTGGATATGTCTTCACTGAAAAATCTCTGGGTTTTTATCTTAAATAATGACTGCACACTAGCTGTCCTGAGGTACGTACAGAATGACAGTACAGTAGTGGAGTTTTAAACACAAACTGCATCCAAATCACACACATATACAGATGTGATAAAACTAAGTGGACCCTGAGATCTTCCTTAGACGATGTTGCCTTGAAGCTGCACACCTATCAAAGGGATAAAATGCATTACTCAAGAAACTGGAGAAGGGCAGTATTTAGGCTGTATTCTCTGTTGAATGCACCAAAATTTACACTGAAGCAACTTGGTCACTCTGGGTGAGGAAGAACAAGCACCTGGGAAAAAGGCACCATCAGGTGTCAGCAGCCGGTGATTTCAGTGTTCAGTGAGATATGCAGTGTCTTTATCTAGCCTCTGTCTCGCTTCCACCAATGGAGTAATTACTGAAACAAAAGGAGATGTTCTCAAATTTATGGCTATGCAACAGAGATCAGAATTTTGCCCAAACCTTGACAATGATGATAATTTAGAGCACAATCCAGCTTCCATTGAAGTCAATATTCTTCCAATACAGCAGTTTCATGGGCACTTCTGCACTGTTCAGAGGGAGCTAAATAAGGTTTCGGAAGCCACAGAGAAGATAACTCAGTTGACTTCTTCCTAACACCAAACTGAACATCTGAAAACTGAAAAAAAAAACCCCAAAAAACAGTCCCACAAAATAGCTGTCTTCAAAATAATCCCTATACCCAAACATGTTTAAAACAAAGCAAAATAACTTGCAGACCAGGAAGCCATCCTCAGCTCATTCTCACTCTGCAGCAAGATGATTGGCAGGTCTAACTGAGAACACACACCAAAAGAAACTTCTGTAGATTCACTGCAAGAAAAGCAGCAGGGGGAAGAAAGGGCTCTCCGGAGCAGCCTGGTTTCGACTCAGTTTGAAGTGACTGTGAGGCAGAACCAAGACAGAGTTTCAGCTGGAAAGAGGAGGTGCCTGCTTTCCTGAGGGAGCTCATACTCAGCCTTAGGAAGCATCACCACTTTCTGTCTGGGACTGAAAACATACTTGGTTTCAACTGGTCTCCTAAGGAAACAAAGTTCACCTGGTTTGTATGTCTGACTTCCACCTCTCCTCAGTAACTTGTGAATAATTTCGCCTGCTTAAGCTATCTCTGCTGCAATGTTAGAGGTATCAAGGATATTAAGTTCCTCCAAGCATCACAGAAGTACACAGCCAGGTGGAAGAGAGATGCTCAAGTCTGAGTCCCCACAACAGGGACTGGCAGGAGCTCAGGTATCATTTGGACACCAGAGCAACCAAAGGGACAAAGCTCTTACCAGTGCTCCAGCCATAGGAAAGTTCGGCATTTGTCTCTCCTGTTTGCTATACAAGAAGACAAAAACGAACAGAGCACCACAGAAAAACACGCTATATCATTTTTGCTATTGCTAAAGTGTGGTTATTTTCCTCAGAAAGCCCTTTGAAGCCTTAGATCCAGTAATCCTCCTGCTGCGTAAACCTGATGAAACACCTTGCAAATTCTATAAGCCATAATAATTTATTTTCTCCAGTTGGTTGTTCTAAAGCAGGAATCAACATTAAATGCACACATTTCAAAATTCCATATTAGGCAAGCCTAATCTATGTATATTTACACAAAATATAATGAGTTCCACAGCCCCAAGGGTTATATACTCTATGAACCTAGTTGTAGTAATTATTTATATTAAGAAGATATCTTCAGAGCTAGAAGGACTAGAAATAACTTAGGTTCTGTTCCAAACTTTCTAACCTCTAGAAAACACCTTCATGACCCTAAAGTCAAAAAGGGTTAAATAAGTACAGCTACATAAATAAAAATCCCTACAGTTTCAGAGATCAGTTTAAATGACATTACACTGAAATCTGTAACTTCTCCCAGCACTTCAGTAGTGCTCCTCCCAACACAAGCAATAGCTATCGTATTTTAAAGTACTATATTTTTCCAAAATATATCTTAAATAGGAAACTCAACATGAAATTTCAAGTTTAAATACATCTTACCTGGACCTATTTGAGGCACACGATATAAAAGAACAGCTAGCTATTTTTTCTCTTACTACTTTATATGGCATTATGCAAGAATATTTTCCCTAGACTATCATAATTAAGCAAAACAGATTGTACTTTTGTTTCAGCAATAAATATTTTCCCATTTCCATTTGCACCAACAAGTAGCTCAAGAAATATTTACATTCTTTGCACTGTGCTGTGTAAAAGCTGTAATAAGAGTAAAACAAATTGTTGGGAACACTACTTGGGGCAATAAAAGCTGACAATATTATTAAATAAAAGTGACAGTTTTCTACTAGCCCTTACAGAAATTCAATCTCAAATTTTGAAATGCCATTCTGGGGTTTGGGTGCCTAATTTGCACAATTTTAAAGAGACATCAACTGTGAGTCTTGCATTTTGAAAGTGCACACTTACTAGATAGATACCTCAGCTCTGCACATCCAAAAATGGTTATTACAAAACAATGGAAACTGCCAATAATCCCGAGCTTGTACTGTGCATTACGTGTACATAATACTCTAATGTGGAAAAAACAAAACCAAAAGTTTTCTGGTTTATTTTGTTTATTTCACTGACAGTTGAAATTTGTCCTCCCTCTTACTTATAACTATTTTTGGCTTTGATTTTTCACTTAAGTGAATGGTGGTGAATGTGCCATTTTAATTACCTATTCTAAGATGTGATTTTTGGTTGGGATCATTAATTAAATGTAAAGACTGAAGAAAAGGTATTCCCCTTACCAAATTCATTCTTTCAAGCTGTTTTTCTAAGGCATGTGTTCTAATAATTATGGTTTTGCTCCTGAAAATATACTTGTTCACCTAGCAACAGTCTGTTATTATTAACCATCTATTATTATTAACCATCTATCAAAAAGGTAATTGAGCTACTTGTGTTTTCTTACCTTTTCTCTTTTTCTTCACTGATTATCTTAGAAAATGCTAGAAAGTGTTATTTCTTTTGAATCAAATGGTCAAGAAAAATATGCAGTCTTCCAAGAGAAGAAGCTAATAACAAAATCAGGTGCTATTCTCTATTTACAGAAAATACATCCCCTTTCCACAACAAAATTAATGTCAAAATAGCAGAGAGACTTTTTCTGGGCTTACATATTCAGGTCTTTTCAGCCAACCCTTGCCAAAAGCTTTCCTTTCTCGTTTTTTTTCTCAAGGCCACACTGTAAGAGCTTTCTCTCTGCGCCCCTGTTGTGCTTAGCTGTCTCTCTGTCTCACACAGATTTGGTTTCACATCAGTTCCTTGTCTCTGTATTTTTTACAAATTCCTTGAAGAAAAACATCCAACTGAATGGTCTGGCTCGTCCAAATTTCTGAGTGGGTAATGGTTTTCTGTTGTTTACCAAAATGGCATTTCATTTTTCCTTTACCCACTCTGAATTAAAGATGGTTTTCAAAAGGTAGTTCAATGCATCCACATCCTCTCTTCTCCTCCCCCAATATTAATTTCATGTTTTGTTTTCATAGAAAAAAAGAGCAATTTCCCCTATGGTGTGATGAGAAGGAAAGCCACAATTTCCAGATGACACAAATTAAATATGGATATAATTGCATGTTTTCTTTTTTATATCAGGGCAATTTTACCTCAGCCCAAATTGGTTTTGTGGCTGTCCAAGTCTGCCGCACTGCTTCCCACCCAATTTGCTTTCAGCCACCCAGGATGGGCATCTTTCACCGAGCCCCTGAGGAATGTCTATTGTTGCTGTGAATTCTGCTGACTGAGACAGGTCTTTCTCATTTTGTTCTAATGGAAAATTCATCTCTGTCACAGGAGTATCCTGCCATCAGTCTGTGCCAAGAACTCACATCGACATCAATGGGAGCTTCGCATGCATTGTGCAGGTAGGGTATCATCATCATTATTTATTAAACACTAATGGAGTCCCAGACCCAGATCATTAAAACTTACACTCAAGATGCAGTCAGTATAAAAATCCATGATTCTTTGGGAGTGGTGGCGTTTTATTCCTTTCTTTCTTTCTTTGCTATATTTCCACTATATTTAACATGAGAAGCGGATGTTTTTTTGTTTTGGCACTAGTCTAAGTGTGCCAGAGAGCTACTGAAACTCTTTGAGCAACCAACCAGAAAAAGTGTGGTATAATGAGTCTCCTAGAAGACGACCTGCATTAAAGGCAGAGTCAAGTTATTCCTGTGTTGATCTCTGTGCTTGTCTGATAGGGATCAAAATTTACAATTTGTCTTGCATGTATCATACTTGTTTCTACTAGGATTATGCAGTAATGTGATCAACCCATCAAAGTCTTCCAAGACAACAAGACTAAATGAGAGAACCAACGTTTGTTTTATTAATCTCATAAGATTTATCCACCTAACCATCTCGTACAAATTGTGATTTTTTTTCTTTTTTTTTTTTCAATTTAAAATCAAAATCAGTCTGTGAAGCTCCTGATACATCCTCAGTTTTCTATGCTTTACTTTATCTGCCTTGGTGATAACGGGACTTGACGAAGGTGAAGACAGTACCTCATGATGTGGAATTATTTCAAAGGCAGTTTAGACCAGAAATTAGTTTCCTAAAGCACCGAGCTGTTGTAGAGTCTTAGCACATTGCTTTTGATCCAGCCAGATCTACTTTTTCTTGTCCTGTTATTAATGAGGAAAACCAGACCTGAAGCCTTATTTTGTGCTATTGATCACATTTTGCACCACAAATCACTCCTTGTGCACAATTCTTCAGCTGCCTCCTGTGAGGAATTCAGCGAGTACAGAGTGAATTTCTAATCAGCTGCGACTGTTCAGCACTACGGCTGGTAATTATGCTACCAGTGCCTATATCTGCAAGTGTTATACATTTGTATTTGCTTCTTGCTGAGATCACACAGTTGGGAAAGCAATCATGCTCCATTACTCCTGGTTTTGACTCTTGGCCCATATGGCTGCTCACGGACAGTCTTTCAGCACTTTGCTTCATTTATAGCTAACATGGTTAATGACTCTTTGCTTTCTGCAGGTCTCCTGCTCTGCTGAAATTTGCAGCTGTTCTTTGTTAGCAGAAGCGCTGAAAGCTTTCCCTCTCTTACACTGCAGATCTCTGTTCTACCCAGTGATAATCGGACCAGCACTCTTTTTTGGGCTGTGAGGAAGGGAAAGATGAAGCAAGTAGTTGCCCTTTTACTACCAGCAATTTTATCTGGGAATGGATTATATGAGAGGTTTCAGTCTGGCTTCAGGGAGTACCACAGTACTGGGATTGCTTTACTTAAGGTCACAAATGATTTATCACCAGCTGCTGATTCAAGTTAAATTACAGTACTCCTGCTGATGGATCTTTCTGCTGCTTCAAATACAGTAGATCTTGGAACTTTGCTGAATTGTTTGAAGTAATTCCTTAGATTATGAAGCACCATCCTGGATCAGTATCACTCAGAATTGATGGTGTATTATCAGGCTGTAACTTGGCAAATGTGGATCAAGTTCTGCCTCACTGGTTACATTGCTCCTCAGAATATAATATCCTATAGTTCTCTTTTTTATTTGCTACAGATGTGGACAGAATTCTCTAGCAGCATAATATTAATTTTCACTGCAACACAAACAATATATGGATGTATTTGTCTTTTACAGTTTAGCTTCTTGCTGCAGTTTGGACCACATCTCTTTGTTTTACTAAAGCATGATCTTGAATGGTCACAAATGGTTTGAAACCAAAACGAGATAAAATATAATTGCTTTGGGCAAATCCTCTCTGTCTACTAGGTGGTTCTTTCTAGGCAATCGAAACTATCTATGCATATCTAAAGTATGCATCTGGAGCTGGTCAGAACATTTCCAATAAATGAAATCTCATCAAAATATGCTGTTTTGTCAGAGCCAAAATATTTTGCAGGAAACATGTCTGTTTAGGTGAAGGTTTAATCAGGGAGGTATTCAAGATTCAAGGCTATTGGTCACTTCTGATGGCAGAGACAGAGAAAGCATGTAGTCCAGTTTGAAAACCCAAGATTTTTCATCTCAAACCAATCATTTCAGAAAAATATTCAAGAGATTCTGGTTTTGTCCCCATTCTAACTGAAAACAATGTTGACAACGCAAAGACTGCCATGAAATAGAATTACCATGCTCTGAAAAGTTGTACCTGCATCATCACCTCAGCTGTGCGTTCCTCTCCACAGAATGCTGCACGTAGGTTACAGTGAGTTCAGAAGCTGGAGAGCTGGAATGGTGAGGGGCTCTGATGTGGTAAGTGGCAGTTTGATGCTGGTCTTTCAGTGCCTAGGAAATTGTAACCAACATTTGCTTTGCAATGAGATATTTGGGAAAAAACACCCTCCATCCCTGAAAAAAAAAAAAAAATCCCAGTCAAAGAAAATATAAAAATTCAAAATCTATTTTTTTCCAGAAATTAAGATCTGGAGGAAAATTATATGGTCAATCAGCATGCACCAGTACTTGTAAATTTTAAGTATGGTTTTGATATTCTGGGGGATTTTAACTGTTTAATTAAAGTTTTAAATCTTGTTGTTACGAACTTCCAAGTGAGAGAAATTAGCACCTAAAAATGCTTAATCTCTCAAAATCTCTACCAAACTTTGCACCTTGCCATCCTTTAACATTTATTCTTATAGATGTTTCTGTTTTCCTAATCTCAAGGGTAAGCCCAGCTGTCAAAGAGAAGTAATAGACACTTGTCTCCAGAAGGAGGCTCTGGCCATGACTCATTTCCCCAAACTCTGGACAAACAGGACTCCAGACACATTTCTGTTCAGCCTGCTCTTCATGGAACTCAGGCAGGCCAGCCTGGTGACCACCCCATGAGGCACCTCGCCCTCCCCAGGTCCTGCGTCCCCAAACACCGACCCTGCAAATCCGTGTGCTGGGGCCGGGCACCGCAGCGTGCCGGGACTGAGCAGCACCACGGTGCCTCAGGAGCTGCAGCTCCGTGTCTGGAAACTCTGCACCATGTGTGTCAGGAGACCTCTGAGATCTTTAGGTCAAGCGCTGACCTTCAAGCAGAGGAGCACGTCTGCTTCCCAGTGTTTTAGGCAGATTTTTCTCGTTTTGAAATGGCAGGGAGTTCTTTCAGCAAGGCCACCTCAAGATCAGGCAGTGAACAGGAGATCTGTGCAGCAGACAAGGTTGGACACCATCGCGGTTTGAACGGCAGAGCTGGTCACTTCTCCAGACCGGTGCACGCTCTTGAGGCGTGTGAGGACACAGATGTCCCTTTTCCTCCCACGCTGGGTCAGTTCCCTGCAGGAAACTGAGGCACGTTCCTCGTGGAACAAAAGGACATGTTGGGAGGAGGGCAGGAAAACCCTGTAATCCCCATCCTGCCCCTTCCCCAGGTTGGGTAGAAAGCACACAGGTGATTTGCTTTGCTGTAAACCGCTCGGCAACAAAAATACCTGTACGTTGGATTAAACCACATAGAGAATTCCATTTGGAGCGTGTCACAAAACACACAGCAACAGGCTGCTCAGGAAAAGAGCTCTCTGAATAATTCCATAAACAAAGATTGCAGAAGAATTGAAAAACATTTTATCTTTACATACACTAGGTAAAATGCCACCCCCACATAGCTGTTGTTGGCCACCAAGTGCACAGTTCTGCTTTGCATTAGCCACAGTCTGCAGGGTCAACTGGTTGTTACACACTGGAAAAACATTGCAGATGCCTCATTATAACTCAGTGCATTAAGACTAGCAGTCCACCACTAATCTCCAATTATCCACATTGCTCAACACCTGATCTTAAAAGGATTAGGAACAAGAAAAACAAACTCAAATGAATTGCACTAAAATATTTAAATAAAATTATCAAGAAACTCACAAGACCATTAAAATTTTGCAGAGGAATCTCTATAATGCATTTTAAAAAATTCTTAGAGTGGCTTTATTCTTTTTGTTCACTGTTGCAAAGTTCAGAAGATCCTTGTGTTTTTCTGACTGATGGTATACAAGATATGCAGAGTCCATGCTTCATTTTAGGTTGTTTGATGTCGATCTCTTCCCTCTTGTAGATCCAGAATATACTACTCACACCCACTACAGTATGAAACGTAAAAATTGTCAATAGTAATGCACTGCATGTAATTAACAAGCATTCATATTCTACTTTACAACAATTGAAGTATGTATAGCTCAAACAAACACAAACTGTATAGGGAAACAGCTGTTATTAGGTTTATTCTAAATACTGCATTATTAGACTAGCTATAGTAATAGTTCAGAATATTTTGGAAATTAAAAGTTCCCATCTCCCACAACATTTAAATATTGTTCTGTACCAGGCTGAACATTTTTTATTTTTTTTAATTTTTTTTAATTTTTTATTTATTTATTTATTTATTGGTTTTTATATTTTATTTTTTATATATATTTTTAATATATTTTATTTATTTATAAATATTTTTTTAATTTTATTATTTATTACTTTTTAATAATTAAAAAAAAAAGCAGTTAAAACCTAAGTTAGTGAAACAGCAAGCATTTACTGGAGGTGGGTTTTTTTTGATACATGTACTTAGAAATAAACAAGAAATCATTTTAATTCTCTGAAATTAACAGCAACCTGACATGAGATGAATCAACAGGAAGAAATGTTTTTATTGGAGATAATTCCTTACTCACCAAGTACCAGTTGGTTACAGTAGCTACATTTTCCCTATACACACAGCTTACTCTTACTAGATTATGGGAATAAATCCATTAATATCAGGATGTGTGAGGTTAGTCCTGTCAAATACCATGAACGCAGCTGCACAAGTGGCATTATTCAAGCGGAAGATTGCACAACTCTCTTGTTGTTGCTAGATACTGTACCGTACTTCAGCAGCAAAGCTCATGTCTCGTATCCATGTTACCGCACCTTCCAAAATGTTTTTTTTTCAGTACTGGGTAGATTTGAATGGTGGTTGTGACTCCAGACTGAGTTACCCAGTTTGGCACACAGAACCATCTGATGGGCCAGTAAATTGGTCATGGATCTTGGGACCCTTCAAGCCAGCTTTGCTGCCAAAGACAACATATCACACAGTGACGCCCTTATATTTCAAACCATAAAAGCATCGGAAGGGCAAAAACCTTATGAAATGTCTCCTCGGTTAGCTCACTGGCAGAAACAGTATGTCACACTTTGGACAATTTCTTTCCTTATATTTGCTCCCCCCGTTCTAATTCATAGTTTTCCCCTTCAGTCTCTGAGATGAAACTTTTGCTCTCTGGCTGGTCTAGCTTGACAACACACAATCCAACACTGCTATCAAGAGTACTGATTTAACTGCTACAGCCAAAGAATATATGTCATTTTTACATCAAGTGGTCCTTTCTGCCCTCTGTCTTCACTGTTTGTTGCCTTGCTCTGGTTTTACACTCTATTGTTCTATTTTTATTATTGCACTGCCTAAAACTACTGCTGAGAGCATGATATTCCCTGTTCTAATGCCTCATCTTTACAAAGGTTCCTATTGGAATACATAGGTGAGATTTTTCAGAAGCATTTAACATTGTCAGTGTCTTTGACATTACAATATGAAAAAACAATTTCTATATTTTAAATCTTAGCCATATACTTATAGGCATGAATTGATCAAATCTGGTTTTTATCTTTTGTCTTGCATTTTAATACTCCAGCTAGGCACTCTGCTGATAATGACTTGAGTTGCTTATTTACACAAACAGCCTCTTATGCATTTCTCAAAGCCATTTACATAGGCATCAAGAATTATCATGGTCTCTACACCTGTGGAAAGGAGCTGCTAAGAGCTGATTTCATTGCATAGTGCCTGAGTAAGAGATTCCAGTGCTGTTGCCAGTCCAGTAATTTAACAACTTTTGATCTTAATTTGCAAAAGTCCTTCACAGGATTTAGGTATGTCAAGAAAAACAAAAATCAATGAGACTTTCTCTAGTTTGAGAAAAACATAACCAGTGTATTTGTGAGGGCACTTGGAATGTATGAAATTATTAAAGAACCACATACAATTATGACTTACATTATAACCATAGCTGTTCCTCTGAACAAAATAAACTCTCAAACATGAGAGTTTACAAATCTCTGAAAAAAACTCCAGACGCAAACTATTCAAATTCCCAGTCTACTACTCATGAAGCCTCTCCTGCTGAATCTTTTCTCTACACACTGTTTAAACTTAATGGTTTTATAGGTTTGGTGGAGTGGTCTTTCATTTTGGAGTTGGAAATTTGTTTTGCTTTTGGGTTTTTGTTCGGGGTTGTTGTGTAGGGGTTTTTTTTCTATTTGGACCAAGACAGATTCCCACTGAAACTGCCTCCATACTGTATCTGGTGAGGTTCCTTAAGTCTCTCACACACCTGCTCTTCTAAGACTTGTTTTAGGCTGCAGAATTACTTCTTATGTAAAATATGTGCCAGCCTTTTTGCTCCACATCATTTGTACTCGCGTCAATTTGCTTCTGACAGTTGGATGTTTCAGTACCACAGCTGCCTGCTGTAGCGCAACTTCACCCGTGACATTTTAATTCTAATATTTTGGGCACTAATTTATATAACACCAGAAATATCAGTATGCTGACAGTATAGTCTGCAACAAACAGCAGCTGGGAAGGGGGAAAGGTGTGAGAGAGCTTTCACAGCAATAGGAAACAGTGGTGAAGAGGTGATTGTATATGAAGTTGCTGAGAGAGAAGTTGGAGTACGGTGTAGGAGCCCAAAGACGCCCGGACATGGCTGTATGGATTTATAGACTGCGGATCTGCGAGTGCTCTGGTGGAGACCTGGGTCCTACCGGCATTGCCACCCAAAAGCACTGAGGGGGAATTCTAATTCGTGACCCAGCTCACTCAGGCTTGTGGCTTGACCTGCCCCGTGGGGACCCAGGGCAGAACAGCCCTTTTGGAAGTCACCGTGTGCCTGGCGTGAAAACCAGCAGCCCTGCAGCACCGGCAGGGACAGCGCGGTATTAACAGCGTCTTTCTCAGAGATTAGGGCCAGAGAAGATCACTTGATCTGAACTCTTGGGACCTCCAGCCTGTAATTAGCCTGATTTGCTGCCTTAACCTTTCTCCCTGAATATTCCCAACTAGCGGGGCTAATTAAAGCTCCTCAACATGGGAAGTTTCGTACTGGCCTGCAACGCCTATTGCAGCTTCCCTGTACCTATCCAGCCCGACAAACTCCGAGCTAAGAAAAGTAATGTATGGGAAGGTGATTCTAGCTCAGCACGGCCAGAAGCAGATTGTTTTCCCTCCAGCTCATCTAAACATCACAGAATGGAGGTAAAAAGCACAGCAGGAATGAGATCTATGAGGAAGTGACCCGAGTGCCAAAATGTACAGTAGCTGTGCTTAGAGTGGAACGCTTATTCATGTTTTGCTTTGTACCCTCCACTTACTCAAAATGGGACATGTTTTTTTAAATATGTATACGGTCACATGAACAAAAGGGGGAAGATCCTGTTGTCCCTACCTGCCCCTATGGCTCACCCAGCTGGAAGAGGTTAAGCATCACTGTCCTGCCCAGAAAGAACAGGAAAACCTTATCTGTCAAGCAGTTTTCTGTGCTCTTCTCAGTACTGATTAGGAAAAATAATTACAGTAGAAGCATAAGACCTGAAACTAAGCAGCACTTTACTCCCTTCTTCCAAATACTTTCCCTTTTGGGATCTTAACTTAAAGCCCAAAGCACCACTGCTTTAGGATGATTATACTGTCATAATAGTGCTAGTGGCTTGGAAATGAATACACCTGGCTGGATCAGGCTGGCCAAACAGCTTTGAACATCAAACTACCTGACCCTTGACACTAGACAGGTTGATTTATTATACTGCTAGCCCTCCTGACAACGCGTGCTGTGGGCTTGGAACTGTCTGGTCATTCTTCAAGCTCTTTGCACATTACTGGCACCTATATCCTCTAACACATTACATCAGGCAGCTCAGCTACAGAATGCTAAAAGCCCCTCTCTTCCTTCATCACTCCCTCCTTCACACTGCAGCCCTCCCTTCCTCCCTCCCTCTCTGTTTTCTCAAGTAGTGAATGACTATGTGAATCTAATACAAGGTAGAAGGTTAATGTTTGTATCAGCAGAAAGAATAAATATGCATGATGTAGGTAAGGTCAAAAGGATGGAGTAGAGGGTGTTATGATATTAATGTATTTACGATGATGCTTATTAAGTGATGTCCAATTATGCATAAAAGATGCTCCCTGGTCCAGGAAACTCACAGGCTCATAAAAAGTCATACTTCTTGTGTACCAGGGAATAATCCAAGCCAGGGGACAATCCAAGAACAGATTTCTGAGGAAAAGAGTCACAATATCCTCTACATTTCAAAGAGTTAAAAACTGCTACTGTTCTACAGGGGTAAGGAACTACATTTCATTAATGGCCACAGCCAGAAGCACCAAGTTTGCATGCCCCAAGGACAGAGGCTTACCTCTACAGCAAGGATGAATAGCTTAGATCTCTTGAACTAAATGCACCTTGTAAATGTGGTTTCAGTATCCAGCATATGCATCACATTCATGTGCTACATCATGTGCAGGGCTGGCATAAGGACTGCTGAACAATATCAGTCCACATCTGAGGCAATTTTGGTCACTACTTGCTACAAAAAAAGACACAAATCTTGGTGTGATCCCGGATAAGGCATGAGACTCAGTTTAGGAAGTCATTGCCAAAGAATTGTTCTGTCATACTGGGGTGAATTTCATCATCCTTCTAAGAGTGAAAAAGAAAAAAGAACCATGCCTGGTCTAACAGCACTGAAATTAGAAACAGGCAATTGCATAGAAATAAAGAAGTCCACTGAAGAAAAAAAAAAGGAAGGCAGTTAAAGGATAAAATACTTGTAAACAAGAAAGGAGACTAAAGACATCACAGTGAAAGCACACCACGCAGCAAAAAGGTTCTAAAAGTCTTTTCCTCTCAGCCGCACACAGGTATGTATCACAGAAGGGTGATTAGAAGACAGCCTGCTGTAACTAGCAGCTTTGTCCGAAGCAGGAAAATAGGGAATAGAATAAACTAGAAATGTGAATGTAGAACAGCCTTAAGGAAAGCAAAAAAGATTAAGGATGCAACAGGCATAAAGAGTTTGAAAAAGCAACTCTTTCCCAACACAGAAGTAGAAAGCTTGCCAAGGGTCACCCAGTGGTGATCAAAGTGTCAAGGAGAGGTAAAAAAAGACAAGACCACAACAGATGAGCTAACTTAATGGTTTGTATTACTGTTCATTACACAGAAGTTTTCCATTTTGCAGCCCTTCTCTTCAGAGGGAATATGCTAAAGAGCTGCTTCAAGGGTCAGCAAACGGAACCCCGGAACAGACCAGTCCAGACTGTGCCCATTCACACCTTCTTAACAATCTGGGTATTGTGAGTAGTAATTTGATATTTGCCTTAGCTTTGGCACCAAAACATATTGCAAATCTTTTTAGAGATCTCGGGGGAACTGGAAACTGCTCATACCCATTTTCATGTTAGGTAAAGTGGCTACATCAGGAAGAAATTGCAGAATTAGAACATGTGTTCAAATACAATGGGTAAGTGCCTAACTGACTTTTGTTTTAGGAATCATGTCTCACAAATTAATTCAACTTCTTTCAAGGAGTAACAAGCAAGTGGAGCAAGATGATACAAAAGGACCTGAAGATATCCGTTTGTAGAGACTCTTAAAGAAACTAAACTGCCACACATTACAAGGGAAACTCCTTGCATATATAACATATTTTTGAAATAACAGGGAAAAATGATCAGGAATAAAACACTGGGGGAATTGGGTAAGATAGTCTCCCAGGGAGCTATGACAGGGGCTGAGCTGCTCAATATACATGTAACTGCCAGTTGATAGTGACAAAGTTTCAGGATGACAATACATTCACTAACCCCAGAGGAGAGGCTTTCAAATGGTCTCCAGTCTTCAGCAAGTGGGATGTCAGCAGAACTGCAACATCGACAAACACAAAATCATCAGCATGGGAAAAACAGCACGAATATATTGGTGGTCTATATATTAACTAAGCTACTGCTGCTCAGGAACGTGGCATAAGAATGACCTTTCTGAGTCAGGTCCATCTAGCCTAATATTCTGCCTGACCAAGGCCAATAGCAAAATTTGAGAGGTATGAAAAGTCAGTTAATGGCCCTTTCTCAGCTCCTGACAATCTGTGATGCATGAATCTCCTTGAACCAGCAACTTTCCCTCTGCATTATTTAATAGACATTGATACTTTTTTCCCTTCATGAATTTGTTTAATTATTATTTTTTAATTCATGTAAATTTGTGGTATCTGTACTACTAGTTTATTCTATTCTTATTTATTCTATCTACAGTAACAAGTTCCTCAGTGAAATACCACATTTTATGAGAAGAAATTGGGACAGTTCTCTGAAAATGGAAGTTCAGTGGCCAGCAGTCATCATATGAAGAAGCTGCTATTAAAAAAGGCGAATTAGTAGCAAGCAAAACAGGAAACATCATAAAGCCACTGTGCTGATGCTTGGTCTTCCCACATTTTGATCACGAGATCCAATACTGGTCATCCCAAGGAAGTTTAGGTGGGGCCTGTAAGCGTTTTGTAAAGGGAAGAATCCAACTGTGAGAGTGAGAAACATCTCTTCAGTTTCCATAGTTCTTCAGTTTTCACTTCTCCTAGATAACATCCATAGAGATTGTGGGTTTTGGTTTTTTTGTTTGGTTTTTTTTGTTGTTTTGTTTGGGGTTTTTTTGTTTGTTTGTTGTGGGATTTTTTAGATTTTTGAAGAAGAGCAGGAACAAGAGGAGGCTAAACCTCTAAGTAGTTGCCTCTGACATTTCAGATTTTACTGCAGCACTTGGGAAAATTAGGAAGAAATCCTGCCCGTAGTTTCTGATATTCCAAAAAGCTCATAGTGAGCTAAAGGGTTTCATTAACATGGATTTTAAAGGTATTTCAATATTCATCATGTTTGATTTAACAAATGTCCATGCCCCACTAAAGGAATGTGCCTTATGATTTGAAAGTTCTCATCCCAGGCAGCAACAGCTTCACAGTATTTCTAACCCAGCAGTGTATACAAAAGTGTTTTGCTTTTTTCATTACACTTTTTCATTCTATAATAGCCAAGCAAAGCACTCTAACTGGAAAAAAAAACACCTGTTTTGCTCGAAACTTGGCTACTGTGATTATATTTGGAGATTCCTAGCATGAATCAAACCCAAAGAACCACAGGATACCAGCTAAGGCATGGCAGGGAAGCCAATAATTCCATCATTTATGCAACACAAGAATCACTATGTGCCTGAAAGAACTGAGGTGAAACTATTTGCTGAAATCCCTATGAAAAGTTCACTTTCTGTGTTTAAAAATAAAGCATTCACTCTGTTTGTGAACTTTTATACAAACATCATTTTGTTTCTTCATGAACAAAGTGAATTATCTGGCTAATCTAAAATTCTTCTGAGGATTAAGCGCACTTGCACTACATGGAGGAAATAATGCCATGAAAAGTTATACCTACTGAAGATATAGAAAATATGATGAACAGACATGATACAAATCATATACACACTTTCATAAAAATAAACATTCAAGCTTTTTATCGTTTAGGGACAAAACAGCTGAGGAAGAGATCCACAACTGTGGATTTTGGTGTATGTGTAGGGACAAAAAAAGGAGTATGTAAGTATCTTACTCCTTTTAATAAAAAAACCCCTCTTAACTAATGGTAAGGCCCACAATTTAGAAATCAAAGAAAATCCAATCCTTCTTTGGACTGGACTCTGCCAAAATGATGTAATGACACTCTGCAAAACCTGTGCCTCAGCCCTTGTTGATATGTGCTAGTCCATTAACCCCATTCTAGTGACAGTGGTCCTTATGTCCTTGGAGCATTGATTTCCACTGGCTGTTTCTTCCCTTTGCACTTATTGTTCTGGTCACTCTGTGCTGCTGGGTCACAGGTCACTTCTGCATCCTGTGCCCTGTTCTGCCCTTCAGCTTCTCTCTTCAATGGTTTTCCCTGGGTACTTGCTAATAGCTGACATTTAATATTTTAACCTGGAACTTGTGCATCTTTCCAGTACATTTCCTCTTCCCTAATTCCTTCTCCCTGATAAGACCTTGATCTATAGCATAGGATGGGAGGATAGGATAGGATAGGATAGGATAGGATAGGATAGGATAGGATAGGATAGGATAGGATAGGATAGGATAGCATAGGATGAATAGAATAGAATAGAATAGAATAGAATAGAATAGAATAGAATAGAATAGAATAGAATAGAATAGAATAGAATAGTTCAGTTGGAAGGGACCTGAAATTATTATCTAGTCCAACTGTAATTTTGTGCTTCTTTCTTCCGGATCCGTCATGGAAAAGCAACATCCAAATCACGTCACTAATCAAATTCAACCCCTATCCATTAATGGTACTTAGGACTACCTCCACCTTTGGTATTTCTGGCATCCTTGTCATCTCTGCCAGCCTGCCTAGAAGATTAGCAGTCTTTCCCCCTATAAATACTGAGATATTTTCCTCCTCCAAAAGGTGGAACGTTTCTTTTTAATTCTGCCCCTGCTGATATGACAGACCTTCACCTCAGTCCTTTAGTACACGTGCACACAGACCTGTCAGTTTTGAGAGCCCACTGCCTGTCTTCATTTTCAGCTGCAGTTTTCCACACTGCCCAGACATGGAACACCCTCCCTCATGCCCTTACTGCCACTTTCCCTCTTAGTAAGCTGATTTCTGTCATGATGAATATAAGGAGCAACTTTAGAACTACATGAAAGTATTGCTAAAATCTAGATTTTTCTTTTCTGTGTTCTTCCAGAGAGTAGTTCAAAGCATTAGCTCTTCAGGACAGAACTTATCTTTGTGTGTACTGAACAGATAAAGCACTGCCTAGAACAGCAACAGATAATAGTAGCAGTAGCAGTAGTAATAATAATAAGAAGAAAGATTTAAGAGCACTCCATTCATTTATACTTCTACAATTCTGATAGGCGCCTTTTTGAAAATGTTTCACTAGTTTTATGTGGTCTCTGCTTTGTTCAGCATATATTTTAAAATACCTAGTTTGCATTTCTCATTTTTGTTATCTAAACCAAGTTGTTCTGAATGTGTAATGCAGACATGGATCCAGCATTTTCTGTGTGACAGATCCTTTCAAAGAGTTTGTACAGAAGTCAGTTCTCCAACAGGGTATTTGCTGCCCTGGTTTCCTGGAGGGAACCCTCTTCATCCTTTGGGAAGAGTAAAGAGGTCGGGAAATTGGGAAAGGAAATACCCTCATACAAGTGTTCTATGAATTAAGAACTTTGTGAAACATCTCTATAATCGAGCTGTCCTCTACACAAACAAATATTCAGAGAAGAATTAGCTAAAGTAAACTGTAGCATTACCATGATGTAGTAAGAGGAAATGTTTATGCATTTAAAGAATTTTTTTACAACGTAAATTTAGTGTTAAAGAGGTGTGTTTCTGAATCATTGCCATAGCAAAAGTACAAAGCACTGGGGAGGAGTGTATAACCAAAAAGTTTTTAGCTGTCCTTGCTAATTTAAATTGCAAATGTATTTAGAATCAATATAGTCAGGAAAATATGTGGGGAAACATTTGATTCGTGTCAGATCAAGATATGACTCTAAGATGTGTATGATGTGAAAGTTGTGTATTGTGTGATATGTATCATGTGAGTGATGAATGACTGAGACTCTAACAATCTAGTGTATCCTACTTCTCTTTCCTAAAGGCTGCTGATAACATTAACACAATGTTGCCACTTACTCTAGTCTCAAGACGCTTTTCAAACTGATAAAGATTTGTTTTCACTAAAGAATTTGACTTTTTGCTAACCAATTGCCAATTGGCTGAAGGTCCCTTCCATGCTCATAAAGGTTGGGTGCTCCCCATGTGTTTGCTGCAAGCTACAACCTATTTTTTTGTTTCACTTTTACATTTCCTTTAGCTGCTCTTACCAGGAAACCAAAAGAAAACAAAAAAAAAATCTACTGCAGATAAGCCCCACATGGCAGCTTTGAACACTGGCTGTCATTGAGCAAGTTATTCATGTGCTAACTTTAAAGCAAAGCAAGTAAGAACAATACAAAGAGATTTCATAATGCACACCTTCCATTAAATAAATCTTTAAACTTTCTACACATATGGCTAAAGCATGTCTTAAACTGCAGTGTCCCAGCATGCCTCCTAATCCATCGGTATATTACTTCATCCTGACCCTGTGTGTTACAACAAGATGGGGACGGTCACCATCCCTCCGCATGCCTCGCCAGAAACTCGAGTGTCTAAATTGGAAGCAATCCGTGGTCCAGCAAGGAAAGGAAAGTGTATCCAGCCCACATTTCAGAGACAGACAGAAAAAAAACCACCTTCCTAAAGTTATTCCTAAGTAACAATAATTATGAAAAAAATACCAAAGAGTCAAGACTTTGGAAACCTGGAAAGTCTGAAGTTCCATCAGATAGTAATGTATGCCTATGATGCTTAGCATAACAGATATTACTGTAAAGTGTACTAAATTATATCAGTTTTAAGAACTGATCCATAAAATAGAGAGATTAGTAATTCCTTCAGAAACTTGTGTTAGTGATTTCTTACATTGTATAGCAATCTCTGTCTCACTCTATCCCCACACTCTAACCAACCCTTTTCTTTTTAAAGAAATCACAAGCCATATTTATCTTACTTGTCATGTAAAAACACTACTCAAATTACAATGGTCAAACCGAGTATCAAGACAATATTCCATTAATTCACCAACAAAGTAATAACTACAACAAAAAATAAATGCAACGTTCTTGTTTTCAAGCAAAGAAGAGGTAGTCATCTAACAGATATAGATTTCAGTATCATGTGGAAAATCGTTCTTCAAATTGAAATATGTACGGGTTGCTGTGAAGTCTGTAAAGTCAGTCAACACAGCAATTTCACTTCATCTGCATTTTCTTCCAGGTTCATTTGAAAGAGAATTTTACCAAGCGAACAGAGAAAGAGAAATAGCAGAATTCACTAGAGGTAAATTTATTTAATAAGACAGATCCTATATAATACTTTCATTAATGACTTTTAGAGAGAAAAAAAAGGACGATCATGGTCATTAAATCTACTGATTAAACAAAGATAGCAGTCACCATTGAAGCAGAAGAGGATAAGGAGTGATGGATGACCCTGGAATAATAAAAAAGCAGAACAAAATGTAAAAGATGAATGACAATAGTTTCTGCCATTAGCCCATCAGCTGGATACAGTGAAGAAAGAGTAGTGTTGTATTGACTGATCACAGAAGTATGAAACATGAGACAATGCATCTCCACCATTTGCAGTCTACGGGCAGATGACATCTAAGGCCTGATGTTCTTGTCCCCTCTCATCTCCCAGTCAGCAACTCACAAGCCCTGCCAGCTGCAAACCAACTGAGCAGACCAGTGGAAGAGCATGGAGAGACCACACAGGTTCCACACCATGCTACATGGCATTATTCAGAGGCAGAAAGATATATGGGATGTGGATTCTCTCATCCAAGCTAAAACTGAAGCTAAGACTTCACTCCCCTGGCAAGTGCTGCAATTCTAAGGCTACTGCTCATAGAGGGTGATGCGGATAAAGTACTTGAAATATGTTTTTGTAGATACCTGTTTTCAGGCAAGGACTATGACCTGTCTATAGCAGCATGACCCGGAGATGTGACCAGGACAGTCCATCCCATGTTTTGCTGCACTCAGTCTTTTGCATTATCTTGGATGTTGCATAGCATGACTGCACACAAGCAGACTCTGCTGACCAGTGCCTAAGTCAGTACACCCACCCTCCACCTACCTCAGTGGAACTGTGATACGGACATCCAATTAATCATCAGCAGTCATGAGTCCAGAAAGAATTACCAGCTCAGGTTCAGTTCTGTCAATGGCAGAGCTAAGGTGGCAGTATAGAGGCTTGTTCTGTCTGTTGCAGAGTCTCCTCTGGAGATATTAAAAACATGCCTGGGCGCAATTCTGTGCAACCTGCTCTAGGTGAATCTGCTTTAGCAGGGGCATTGGATTAAATGATCCCCAGAGGTCCCTTTCAACCTCAACCATTCTGTGATTCTGTGTTTCTGTGATTCAGAGGTCTCTCTCTGCAATATGTTCCACACTATCTGTGATATCATATTTATACTATTTTCCAGGATAACCTCCTCATTACCAGAGATAACAGAGATTGATGGTATTGTTCCAAGGATGTCAAACAGGTTTTGAACTTCTTAAGAAGTTGAAAAGAATCAGGAGCTCAGAATTTGAGACACTCGATGTTGAGAGATGACATGTTTCTACATTATTGTACAGAGGCTTTCCTTACCTAATTTGGATGAGCTTATTTATTCCTGGTATGCAACATATCAGAAGACAAAATACATCCTTTAGCATATTTGATGATATTTATTTGACTGACGAACTGATAGCTGGGTCATGGTTTTTAATACCAAAATCATTTTAAAAATCTATAATTTCTAGTTTATCTGAAATGGGAAATACAGAGCTCATTTTTCATTTGCTAATCTAACTTTCTGTTGTTGTCACTAGACAGAAATGGCATGTGTTCCAAAAAAGAACAGAGAGCATCCATTTAAGGTCTGTGCGAAAGATATGCCAAAGGTGTAATTCAAAGTCGTGTAAACCACTAAGATATTGCTTTTCAGTAAGAAACCTCTTGTTCAAGGCTTTGCTTTCTACCCTAGTTTTTGCAAATGGATGGGATTCTTCAGCAGTTAAAGATAATCCTGGCTCTTCTACCCAAAAATGTGTCCTCAGAAGTGATAGTCTTCACAGACAAAAATGCATTAAAAACCTCAATGATTATACTTCAAGACGTCTTAGAAAACACGGATGCCAGATCAAGAAGGACACACCAATTACTATTCACAATGTTTCACACCTGATACTATGGTTTGATAATGAAAAGAAAGGGCTTCTGCCAGATTGTTTTACATGAACATTGAGTGAGGGTAAATAGAGCCACCACTTAAGTAATTGGTTTTGAAATTCCCCTTTAAGACTGTAGGTTTCATAACCCATAACAATACTCCAGCACATTTAACACTTAGATTAACTAAAGCTCATGGAAACATTTTCCAACTTTTTTTTTTTTTTTTAGTGAAAAAAAGCAGATTTGTGAAACCTGGAATATTTTGCAGAAATCTTTCATTCCAATAAATGAGTTCTTGGCCTTGGGATAGACTTTCTGTCCTTGTGGCCCATTCGCCTCCTGAATGGCCAATTGGGACTCAAACACTGCAGTCTCCATGGAGTACCACATCCAAGTCCCTGAGCTGTCAAACCTTCTCTAACTGAACTTTTAAAACAACAATTGTGTAGTTATTCATTGAAAATGAAACAGCACTGATAAAAAAAATTTGGATGTTCTACCTGGAAAACCCAAAGATACTTCAGAGGCATATTTCTCTAATTATCCCATAGTGAGGTTTCATTACTCAAAAAAAAAAATTAAATGTGCATTTTATTCCCTTCCAGCACCCGTGACAGAGTTAAGTGATTAGATCAGGCTAGATTTTGAACGAGCTAAATTGTAACCATCTTACTGATGAGATGTCAGTCTTAGGTAGGGGGATTTTTACTCAGTTTTAAAATATACTGTTTACTTTGACAGTCTCAGATGCCACTTAAAATCGTAGACTGAGAGTGGCAGTGGAATTTTAATTTATTTTTGAGGTAAGCCACAGGTACCCTTATCAGAGAAAATGAGAGTCAGAAACACTACGACCACGAGAAACTGCAATACGCTACTTTGTAATAGAGCAAGGAGGATTCAGAAAAATGCTATTTAAAGTAAACTGTTGTGTAGAGATGATATTTCAATTTATTTACTGAATTGAAGACCCTAGAAACTCAGTAACCATTATTTTCCTCCTAGATAACTCCAGCAGAAATTGTAGTTGACCGTTCACAAGAGATCGTAATTTCTCTCCTTCTGATCAAGTGTAAGTCATACATCTAATTTGCCCTTGTTTTGGTTTAGAGAAAGAAGTCTGTTTAATTACTTTAGGTTTCAGAAGGATGGATAACTTCCACTGGCACCATTTAATCTGTTTTGAAACCATAATAAGGTTTCATTGAAACCATTTTGCCATCATAACCTTACATTGCAATGGCTTCACAATGGCACCATCAAAAAGGTCCTTATAGACATGCTGTGAAATAGTTTTCCCATAATACCTTCATATCTCTGACTGCATTGTAATGATTTCATCATGAGGTCATGGACTAGCAATGAATCCCTTTTGCCATTGAAATCTTACAGTTCCTCATTATAGCCTCAGTCACCATGGCCTTGTTATGGAGGCTCCACTGGATAACAATGGAAATATTTCTTTGTGATACATCGGGCTTAAACAATATTATCACCCTAATGCTATAGTCAGGGGTTAGAAAGGAGTAAGCCACCCCCTTGCTCATTTCAGCATTTCACTTCAGCATTTGATTCAGGGGGCCAGAGGTGCGTGATGTGGCGACTGCACCACCACCCCTGCTCTCAGGATGAAAGGGAAAGGCAGGAACAGGGAATTTTAAAAGAACTAAAAACATAAAAGATCTTCTTTATTGCTTCTGGGCCCCAATTCAGAAAACACTTAAGTTCATTCCTCTTCAGCAACAAGTCTAGGTATGCGTTTAATTTTAAACCTGAATTCAAAAGTTAACTCTAGGAAGATCTGAACACATAAGCAGGTGCTTTCTTGTATCAAGACAGACTCAGGAACACTCTGCATCGCTGAGCTCATGTTCTAGCATGTCAGACATTTCAACCTAGCTGGTGCAAAACAAATCCTGAAAAGCGATGGAGGTTCTGAGCTGCCACCAGGTCAGAGGAACTATCAAACCCTACAGACAGGAATTTCCAGGGAGTGCTCTGCGACAGCCCCAGCTCTCCCATCAAACCCACAGCCCTCGGTCCCACAACTCTCCACTTTTATAGGAAACTGCACCTACACTGTTTATTCAGCTTTTCTATGGCAGCATGAATACTCCTGATGCAACTTATTTAATCAAGCTGAGCTAATGAAGCAGACTTTTCCCTCTAGCTTCTCACCACAAGCTATGTTCTACCAAAGTCCTAAAAACCTTGCTGTCCCGTTTTGTTTTCCTTGTGGACTTGGAATAGTCTGGTCTTGAGAGATTTGCACTTCAGGCTACTGAAATCTTGAATTACAATAGTTCTGCAATTATCCCATCACAAGTTCCACACAGGCTGATGTTCCTTATGCTGCCAGTGCTGTTGCACTAAAACCCTCCTACCTTCATGTCACTTGCTAATGCTGACTACTCTTAAAGAGGAGGAAAACCAACTCCCAAGCCAAAACACAAGTTATGTACATTATCTGCTCACTTGGAGAATAAGAAAGTAACCTAGAGGTTCTGCTACATGTGAAAGCTCCTTAGAGCTAAGTAGGAAAATTGGAAAATTGTCATTGTCCTTACATCTCCTCAGCTTCTCTAAAACTGATGACAGGGGAACTGGATGAGAAAAGCTTGGTTTGATACCTCCCATCACATCCAAAGAAAATGTTGTCTACCCAGTTTCACAAAGTCCACTCAGTTTTTCTCAACTTGAATGCTGAATTTTTTTCCTTTTTTTCCTTCAAACTCTTTCCCAACACATTTCTGAAAAAAGATAAAGTGGATATCTTACTAAATACCCTCATTGCCCATTCTACAAGCTGCATCCTTCTGAAAAATCAAATTCAATCACCAAGGACAGCAAGACCAATTTATGTCTCTTCCAGAATAAACAAACAATCAGGGCAACTAATATTTCTCTTATGGTTTAGTAGATCTACTGGCCTACTTATAAAAATATTATTTTAAAGAAATTGTATCCAAATCCATAAAATAAACAAAACCTCTTTTTCATGAGCTCCAGTCAAACAACTTGAAAATAATCCCATTAAGATTTTATTTAGAGAGCTGAGCACTTCCCTGACAAAACACACACACTAATGCAGATAAATGACTTTTCGTTTCAAAGGTGTATCTACACAGTTTTAATCTTTATATTAACTTTATAGCCAACAAACTTAACTCTGCCCTAATATTCAATAACAGTAGTCAATACTCATTATCACCACGTGAAAATAGTCTTCTTGGGACAGCCATCTACTTAATATAAGCCTTTACCAAACCCTGTTACATTTGGTTGCATGGCCTTAAATACCTATGGTTTGAATCTTTTCCACTATAATGCATAGTCCGTGGCACATACATCAAAGTCAGAATGGGTATTACAGAAAATTATATCAGTAATCAAAATCCTTTAAAAAAATGGATAAATGAAATCTGAAGTACAAAATCCTTCTAATCTAAATGAAAAAGACTTTGTTTTTATTGGCTCGGGTGTTAGCATTCTTCACGTCTGCCATTTTTATGATTTGATATATTTTTAAACAACAGTGAAAAGAATATAGCCCCAGCTGAAAACAAGCCTGGAAAACTAAGGGTTAAAATAATGCAAGATGCCCAAAACCTGGAAGAGGTTAAATGTGTTAAAAAGGGAGAGTGGAAATTCTATAATACTTCCAAGTATACAGAGAATATAAAGCACTGCTAAACAAGAGCATCACTCAAAGAATATTACACAAATGACCTCATGGCTAAAGCACCTGTACTGAGACTTAATATCAGCCTTTTCTACACACTCCATGGTATTAGGCAAATTGGGGGGGTGAATTAAAAATAAAATAAAAATACCTGTAGGCCAGAGTATGGGTATAACTAGATAAAGAATAGTTAGATAAGCAAGATGTGCTAAAGTAAGCTGCATATCTGCTGCAAGGTTAAGAAATTCCAGTGCCTTCCTTGGAGTGTCTGCAGGGAGTGTTACCTACATGTAATTTTACTTGAGTGTTTACTATCTCTGAGCAAAGCAGGCAAGACTTATGAGCATCGCCACGTTACTAATTTCTCAACCAGCAGAAGCTGCCACTGGGAAGTGCCCTTTGATACCACCAAGCAATGTTCCGAAAAAGCACATTCCAGAAACAGAAAAAATTCGAGACTGTGTCAGTAGCTGACATTTTAGTCCTGGAGGAATGATATACCAAAGCTCTGCTTCAATTTGAGCTAAGCTACCAGTGAATCCAATATAAAGAATCCAATATAAACAGGCATATCAAATGTGCTTTAGTAGCCTAGAAGCACAAACTTCTTAGGTTTTCAGGGAGACCATATATCTTAAATCATGTAGTGCTTTTAAATATCTCAGGTAAATAGACTTACTAGAGGTTTATTTTGCAGGCTAGATTTGTTTGGGCTTTTTGTTTGTTGTTTTGTTTTTAATGTTGTTTTTTGTGGGTTTTTTGTTGTTTGTTTTTAACATAGACCAATGAAATAACTGTTTTCTTAAATATAAAACCAAAGATATTGTATGCCCTTTCACCTTTCTGCCCATGTATGTGTACTTCAGCACACTGGGTTTGGTCCCAGGCTGCAAAATCAAATGAACTGAGTCTAACGCTACACCATGATGAATTAGAAGTGACCTTGCTGACATCAGAGCCATATACAAGTAGCTTAGGGGAAAAAGTGACACCACTGCAGAGATTTTGAGCTCCGTAGTGCATATACGCACAGCCACCCTTAATTCTGCACCTTTTACCAAGTACCAAAGTGAGGAACAGACATTGAAATCAAATCCCTCCATGTCTCCCTTAAAGCTAAACCAAAGATACGACTTTTCTTGACAAAACTCACATCTAAGCAGCTCCAGTTCTGGCAGGTTCTTCTGTTCCATGATGCTCAGCTGCTCCTTCTTTTTTCACCTCTCATTACAGCACCCACTGGGATGAGATGCAGTGGACATCTGCAGAGATTGCAAATACAATATATGCTGTGTATGAGATAGGAAAATATATTCTTTCTTGTCTTTTCCACCCCAGCCAATCCTTCATCTCCCTTTTACAGCCACAGAGTAACTGTGTCTGTTCTGCTCCAAAAAAGAGCTCAATGAGTTCCTGCTAGGTGACCAGCCTGGGGAAAAAAGATGGGAAAAAATTCCCCAGGCTGAAAGTGCAGATGAGACCCCTTACCTTTACGATGTCTACTGCTTCGAATGCAAGTGGTTGCTAATAGAACAGTGATCACCCAAAAGATCACCCCATCATAATATCTTAAGAGTAAATATAAATATTAATAAGAGATGCCAAATCTCCAGTGACATAGTGGCCTTTGCAATTTCTGTGAAATCATGATGTTGACCTCCTGGAAGGTAAGTGTTAATTACAGTATGTGGACAAAAGCTAATGACTTGTTTTGGAGTTAGTGTCCCATTCAAAAAGGATTACTGTTGTTACCAACAACATCAAGCAATTAATGGCACCCATAATGCTTAAAAAATTAACAGTGGCAGCATAGTTGAGTGACTATTTTGAAAAACTGGTCATTCCTTGGAGATTAATGAGCAATTTTCTGTCAGAGTGCAGGATGCACTCTGGTAGAAAACTGACAAAAGAGGCACCATCCTCAGCGAATTATTTTTAACAATCCATTTTGTTGTGCATATTTAAAAGGAAATTTGGTAGATATCACTGCTATTACAGAAGTGTATTCTCATTTATTTTTCCCTTTAAACATTATAAGCCAATATGAGAAGTTACACTGGACTGGATATCTGGAATCTAAAATGACTAATTACAGAGGAATAACCAACAAGGTGTAAAATGCTGCATAAGGATTTTTTCCCAATTGCTTTCATTTAGGTTTGTTAGACAAATAAGTATCAGCAATGTAGGCAATTAGGTTTCACTTAAATCAGTCACAATCGATTAATGTGAACAGTTTCACTATTTTTGCTCAAATGTCTTTAAGCAGGTACTCTGTTTTAAAGCACAAAGTTTCAGAAGAGACCTGTCGGTTTAAAGAAATCTAATTAGGACTACAATGAATGTGATTCTTACTAGAAACCCGAAGAGTGGGTATTAATAGCATCTGTAGATTCTTTCTGTAAAGAATTGCCCTACTTTAAAACTTTAATTTGTTTAAAACCAAAACTTAGCCAAGTTTCTATTTTGTTTCCCCACTTATCAGGTTTGTCTTTGGCTTACACCTGCACAGAGTAAGACTGATCAGGTGTGTAGCACCCCATATAGACTTACCACAAGGTATAGAATGGGCCAGCAGCTCCCAACCATCCCAGCTCACAGTGATATCAGTGATATTTCATACCAAAAAAAAAAATTGGCTGTGTCCTACAGCTCATGGGGTTACAATTCATGTCCAGGTCTGAGTCTCTTTTTTTAGCCTGAGGGATGCCGCTGCGCTGACCATATTTTCTTTCCCAAAGCTCACAAAGTTCATTGGCTTCTAGTCTCCAGTCCACCTCTAATAAAATTACACATCACCACCAAGGGCGTCCTCTGTGGGCCTGGAACTGACTGGCATATATAATCAGTTTACAGGTAGGAGGTAAAAAAGTTTCAGAGTGAACATATTGCAGATCGATTTCTGTTGCATAAAAGTCTTCACAAACTAAGCTCCTCTTGCCGAGGCTGCAGAACTCTTAGAGATGTTCACAGTGTTCGTCTGAGCAGACCCCATCCTGCCATTGAGCCTAGGCCACAGGACAAACAGAAATCAACTGGCTTCTGGACAAAGAGGAGTAAGGGCAGAAAAGCCAAAATAAAGAAAGCAGGAGCTACCGACTCCCTCAAATAAAATTCTGCAGCTGTCTAGGCTTTTCTGAGAATGATCGAGCAGGTGAAAAAAAGAAAGCCTGCAGCAACTAGGAAAGTTTTAACAAGGATGCTCAGCGCCACTTGGGTAAATAACTTTCTTGTCCAAAGAGCTTTCTGAAAACAAGTCATTTTGCCTCTTTCTTTCAGGATTTATACACTGCAGCCCCTGGAAGCAGCGCAGCGCAGGGTCCCTGTCAGCGTGTTTCTGAGCAGTCTCCCCCCACCCTGTCTGCCGTGGCTTTGGCTGCAAGGCTTGGCAGTGCTCCACAGCTTTGTCCCAATGTTCTGGCGGCTGCTCTCTGGCATATGGTCTATTCATTTTTCCCCAGCTGCTACTCAGCCAGGGAGACCATGCTCTCTCCTGGCTACAGACCTTTGTTCAGAAACGGGGAATCAATTTTCCCCCTATTAAAGGGGCACAAGGGGCAGAAGGGAAGTGAGCAGGTATTCACATCAACCTTGTGTATCTAAGGAGTGCCAATGCAGAAGCTTTTTTGGAATAGTCAGTCAAGCCTTTAGAGGGCGATTCAGACTCTTTGGTGTGGAGTGCTGTTTAGGAGCATGTGACAATCGAGCTTCTCCCCTCTCCTATTTTTCCAACTCATTTATCCTCCACATTCTCCTTTTTCCAGATCCTTGGTTGTTCTGGAGGCTCCAATTACACTTTGGAAGCTTAGATTCCTGATTCAGGGACTAAATTGCATAATGCCTATGCCAAAATGTCTGCTCATATGAACCTAATGTAGAAGGACTTTCTGTGTCTTTCAGTAATGGACAAGGTCAAATGACCAGAAATAAAAAATTGAGTCACCTATTCTTGAATTGTGGGAATATGATTTGACTAAACAGTTAAGGTAAAACCATGCAGCAACAGTGCAAGAAACTTACCAGATACTACCTAACAATTGCCTTAAGCAGTCTGCTAAAAAGGACCAGCTAGTTAAAATGTAGAAGACCATATGACAGACAGAAAAGATACATTGAAAGACTGTGACTGGCCAACACCTCACAAAGCACATGGAATAAAACTCTGAGGAAGGAAAGATTGAAGGTGAGTTGAAGAAGAAAGAGGAAAAGGTGGCACAGCAGGGAAATCAGATCAAGTCTGAAGTAAGGGCTATTTTTACAAACTCCCATTAGAAAACTGGTTATCCGCATGAGAGAGAGAGGAAAATTTCATGGCTGCTTACTCGGCAGCTTGCCACCAAATACACAAGACTGGTAGGTACTGGAATTGTCGGAAACCTCTTTCAACCAAGGACCTTGTTTTTAATTTTAATAAAAACATGTTATCAAGCACCAATAGCCAAATGAAAGAGAGGAAAGTTTGTACATAGCTGAATAAGGTGCTGAATTAAGAAATTAAGAAATTGTGAGCAACAAAATAAATCTCCTTCCTCTCTCAGCTATAGCTGAAAACCAGAAGGATATGCAATAGCAGCAGGAGCATGATTAGAGCACTTGTTTTATCTGTTGTGCATTGCTAACTCTACCCAGAGACCAAGTCAGTCCCACTTACCACTTTTTTTCTCATCACAAGCTTAAATATTTTTAATTTTGCTTTAGATAAAAGCAGTATTTCAATTTTTTTAAAGAAATTTAAATACTAGTGACCAGCTCTATTCACAGGAGGATCAAAAAGGTAAATTAATTGCTGCTTTTTAGATTCTTGCCCATTACAGAAAGGATTAGTATAGGTATTGCAACCCAAAATTTTTTTGCAATAAAAGTCACCTGGGACTGGCTGGCTCTGGAAAACTAAGAACATCTGCCAATTATAAAGCATTGAAGCACAGTCTTCAAGCAATATTCTAACGCACTAGTTTTTTATATCAGAAGTATTTAGCTAAATTTAAGTGATTGCTTTACAGGTGGTTAGTAAACTTTTCTAACATACTAAATTAACTGAAATCATGTTCCTCAAAAAACTTTAAGTGCTTTAAACCAGAGGTAGGTGCAGGCATCTTGTGAACTCCCAGCCAGCTGCTGCCTCATTGAGGATTTCCACAGAATCTAAACACTACATATATGTTTGCAAATAAATAGTACAACATGCAATATACAATAGTACATATAAATAGTATAAATTTGTTACTATATATATAGTATAGTAATATATGAGCATATATATGTTTAACATATCTGTGTCCTAAACCATTAAATTTACCTCAGTACCTGCTCAAGCACCATCCTATCTGTGGTATCATTCAACAAATGCTCCTTAGTTTGCGTCCCCTATAAAATGAGTCACTGAACGCTCCTTTCTTTTACAGCATGTTTGCCACACAAGAGCCATTATTCACTCATCTGTCTTGAGGATTCAAAGCCTGGGTATGCTGTGCTCTGTTAAGTGAGCTTGGTCCAGTCATCTCAGCAATCTGTGCCAAGGTAAAAGGAGGAGAATGACACTTACCTTGCTATGCAAACCACTTGATCCAACTCAGAAAAGCAGCCTACAATAACAGAAAACTGAAAGCCATTAACATTGAAAAATAAATAAGCAAATTCCACTTAAATATTTATTTCCTTTCACAAGAGATATTCCTCATCCTTGCAGATTTTGGGCTATATTGTAGTGCAACCTTTGAAACAACTCTTTGATTGTTTTAAAAAAAACCCTGAAGGCTTTTCTTTCCTGCTGCTGGGGTATTCCTGAGTTCTAACTGTTTCTTCACATTCTTCTGTTACCCTGTCAATTACAGCTCATAATTATAGAAAGCCTAGCGCGGTGCCATATAAGAGCTATTGGTGAACATATCCTACCAATATGCTTAAGTGCATTGGTAGATCAAGGCCAAAGTAGCAGCAGTCCGTAGGATCACGTTCTATAGGCTTTAATAACGCAGGAATCCTGGAAGCCCGGGATGTAAATGATAACAGGAATGCCAAAAGGCACTTCTGTACTTTAATTGAAGCTTATGTTCCCATCTGCAAATAGAAAACAAATGGAAAGTTCTCTTTATATAAAAGGTGAGGTGATTGTTTCTTGTAGTTTTTTTGGGTTTTATTTTCCCCTACACAAAACAGTAAATGCTTTGGTGCAAAGGACTTGAAGAATCGAAAAAATAAGTCCTTTGTTTCGGGTGTTGTAAAGAAGCAAGATCTGGGAAGGAGACATTCCCACCGCAGTGTCAGAAGGGCATTCAAATATCACTTGGATGGGCACAAAGTTAGACCTTATAGGCAGGCAAGCATGCACACACGTCAACTGAAACAGGAGTTTAGCCAGTGCGAGAGCTCATCCTGAGAGCATGCAGAATGAACATCAAATCAAAAGGAAATTGAACTGAAGAGAGCTGAAACTTGCAGACATTTGCACAGGTTTGCTTTGTTTGTTTGGGATTTTTATTTTCAATTTTTTTTGCTTTATCTTAGATGTATGGATTTTTTTTTTTTTAATGAGATATATATGAATTAGTTGGGGACCACTGTCTTACAATGCAAATGACTACTTGTAATACTACATACTTCTTCTATTTGATCAGGGAATGGTTCTTTCTGCTCTGGGCTCCTGCTCCTGTCAGTAAGAGATGTGTCGTAGAAAGAGGGACAATCCCAAATTTTATTGAATAAAATCTCATGTGAGTTTATGCCTTTCACAGTCTGCTCCTTAACAAAATCAATACCCATTGTATTCAAGTCTTTGAATATTTAGGATTTAGTGTTGTTTTTTTGGTTTGGTTTGGGTTTTTTGTGGTTTGGTTTTTGTTGTGTGTGTTTTGTTGGGTTTTTTTAATGTGGAAGCATATAGCAAAAAACCTCCAGCTACAGTTTTGTTGTGCCTAAAACTACCCTCTGAGAAGTGCATTAACCCCCTTCCTTGTTTTTCTGAAAGCCTGCATTCTTTAGGTCACTGCTGCTTCAGATACATGACAAGCAATGAGTCAGTAGGAACCTCCACTTGTATATTTGGGTGAGAAATAGCATCCTCTGCCCCTTGACTTCAGGATTTCAAGACTGTTCTACATTTTAGGGACAAAATTGAGATCCTAATTTTTTCCTTATTTTTCTACATACTCCTGCATAGCTAATAGGTCAGTGATTTAAGGGGATCACAAACTGAAAAAGGATAGATACCAAGATTTTGTGTCTTCAAGGAGACCTGGAGCACCTGCTGTGACTGTAGCTCAGCATTCACACATGTGCTGCTATTTCGAATGAAAGACAGCACAAAAAAACCCCTACTTGTGTGTTTGAAACCTTATGGTATCAATAAAGCGTAAAAATCTCTGCATTTTTAATGCGATGATATAGCAAGTATTATACCACTTGTATTATTTTTGTGCAATGTCTGTTGTACTTGCGGCAACAGACGATATAACTGCCTCTTCAGGAGTTTCTCAGCAAAATCACATACTAATAGCACCAGTCTGGCTCGAAAGTACAAGGTCATTCAGATCCTTCACAAATATATTCTTTACCAAGGGCAACTGTTTCTAAAAGCAACCCCCTAGGTTGTTGAAATGGCAGTTCATCCCTTATGGTATGTCAGAGGCACAGACATTGCGGGGAAGAAAAAAATAGATATCCTTATTACATGTACTTGCATGAAAAAAGTCTTTCTTTTGTGCTTCTAGCAGAAATATTTTATTCCACTCAAGGTTTAATATCTACGTATTTATCAGTGATCATCAATTCTCCTAGCATATAAGGACAGAAGATGCAATGTGTTTCCATATCCGTATCATATAACATGAGAAAGCTGGAACACCTATTATGAGTGTAGCTCAGCATTAACTTCCCAAAAGGAGTTATACTATGTACAGATCACTTTGAACACTCTGAATTAACATTTTTCAAAATGGAAAAAAATGAAGTATTTTCCCTGACAAGAAAGAGTTTTTACAAAAATGGTTCAATTTTATAATCTACAAAATTAGAGTAAACAAAGGCAAGATACTGGAATTCTTTTCAGTTTGTGGACCTTTTCATTTAGGGATTTGTATTGAGAGTATTTAAACACAACAATCCAAGTATGATCTTTTAAGTGCATTGTATTTCATTAAAAAAAAAAATTCAGTAGTGAAATAAAGGTACTATCAAGGCTGATATCTCATATTTTAGGCAGAGCTTGTGTGGAATGACACCTGGCTTTTCATTTTACTGTTGAGGACAAAGTGGCTAAGATAGACAAGGACACCGTGAAATAATCAAGTTAGAAAAGTTACAAGCATTGTCTTATTATTAAATATTAACTATGAAGCCCACTGTTAAGGATGAAGATCACCCCCTACCAGCCTCAGTGATGTGATGAGGGTCTGTTGCTGCCATCTGCACACTGTCTTCTTGCTGTAGTTCAAAGAGTCCTGACACTGCTCATGTTACGTGCTTTGGACAAAACAATTCCACATGAATTACAGACAGTTTTAAAAACCACCTGATATTACATTGTCATATTACAAGAATTATAAATAATTGCATACAAAGAAAAATGTATCACTTTTTCCCACCAATGGCACCTTCACCCTCCACCGGGTCAGAGGACAAGCCGGGGCTGTGGAGTGAATCAGAGTCTCACTCACACCACTCACGACAGAAGCTGAAATCTGTGTAGTGAGTGTGACAAGAGAGTGCCAAGGAAGAAATAGAATACTGCATGCATTACCTTCAAGAGTTAAGTTTTATTCTTAGTTCTGCTACGGAGTTTCTGTGTTACACTCTCAGTGTACAGTCCCTTAAATCAGACTTCTCCTAGGCGACTGTGTGCTCCTCGATTTATGGTCTATGGAATCTGCTTTACAGATAAGTTAAGCACTCAGGGTTACTCCTCATAGTCTATGGGATCTTTGCTACCAGCTTACACAAATTATGAAAACAAATTGTGAAAATCATATTATGAATACAAACTGTGAAAAAACACCCCACCTAGTTTCAAGCATGTTTGGGAATCTTGCCAATAGTCTTCTTTCACTTTAGTTCTTCCATCTGTAAAACAGGGATAACAACATCCTTTAACGCAGGCACACACTGAAGTTAAATCAATAAACAGCCAAGAAGCACTAGGACTCTAGGCAAAAGTACCATAGAAAAGATAATGACAAGGTCAGTATTTCTACATTTAGGGTTAGGTTTGAATTTTAGAAATGAAACAAAAGGAAGAACCATATCTCAGACAAAGAAAACTAAAGTGAATATCAAATTACTACTTGTGGCTACCAACCATTCAGGGCGTCAAATTAGATAGGGAATAGGAGAAAAAAAAAAAAAGAGCTCTTGTAATTAAAGACACTTTCATATTAAGATTGCAAAGTTAAGGCAGCCTCTAGTATTTCTCAACATTTATGTTCTTGATTTTGCAGTCTTAAACTTCTCCAAATGTAATCTTTAATAATGCTATATGATGTTTTATTCCACCTTTATAATTCCATCCAGAGTCCAATGCATTCAACTTTCTTCCACTGATGGAAATTTCAACTCTATGCTCTTACATCTCAAAATTAGTCGACAGTACTTTGATATTCATCGTCCTGTGCTCATCATGTTTGGCCATGGAACTGAAACAGCTTTGAATCAATAGCTATAAATACATTCCACCATAAAAAAAGTAATGCCAGACCAGAGGAAAATTGATAAATTGGTCTTTTGTACTCCAATAAATAGGTAAAATGTACTAGTGCCAATAGAAGTACAATAGTGTAATTTAGTAGAAAATGAAACTCTATAGCCTAGACCCTCAAAAGCACTTTAGTGCTTACTTCTCATTGAAATAATTTTACAAGGATTTTGCATCTGAATAACTGAAAATATCTGTGCCTTTAAATTTTTGTTGCTATCTTGCCTATTATTTTTGAATGGATACAGACATTAAGAGCACACGTGAGAGGGAACTTACTATTTTCCATATGCAGTGAGATCAACACATGTGGCCAAATATCTTTTCATGCTGGTCATCGATTTTCTTATTGGTTACCATAACCTTTGCTGGAATGGCAGAATAGAGAGGAAAGCAAATGGAAGATCAAGGAAAACTACCACCTAGTAGTATTTAACAGTCTGTTAAATAAATGTAAAATACCTTAAGAAGACAGAGGAAATGAATCCTCTCCCGGCCAGTGGCAATCAGGTTGTTTCCTGAAGGATGGTATTTCACAGATTGTCAAGAAATAAAAATAGCATCTGTTGTAAAATTATCTATCCCTGTTACTTTTACTGGTTGTTTTCCTGGCCAGACATTTCAACAAAATAGGTATAATACATCCAAAAGTACTTTAAAATTCAAGTTTCTTCTCCACCTTTTTGCTATGTGCCAATATTTGAGTATTTTACCCATGGCTTTTGTCAATAGTTAAGCGTCTTGCACTTGTTTACTCCCAACATCCCAAGAGATAAAACCATTTCCATTGTATAGCCTGAGCAACAAAACACATTGAGAAGACTAGAGGGACAAAGGCATTATGTGCTCTACTACATATAGAAAGTTACAGACCAAAGTCTGGCATTAGGCTCCTAAACGATGCATGGCAGGAGCCTGCAGTGCCATGCAGGGATTTGTTAGGTCAGCATCCTAGTCAGGAGTCACTTCAAGCGAGCAGATGCTGCAGAGGTGTGCTAAGCCTCATCTCTCTCTAGGGATGAACGAATGCTGTTCTTTCGCTCTCTGCATATCATGGTACCTTTACCTTCTCCTGGAGTAAAATCAGTCTTTTCTCCAAAATACAGTTGGAAGGCAGTTGTACCACTCCTGCCTCCCTTTATCCAGAGCCGGTGGTTAAAGCGCTCAGCTAGCCTGTGGGAACATCCTTTTAGTTCCTTTCTCTAATTGTGAGGAAGTTGCAATTCCCAGGCGAATCCTTCTGCTACGAGGTTGCGTAATGTCATGATATATGATGTTTGTAGCACTGCCTGTTGAAGCTGCATCATTTTGATTGGCAAAACATAGAGGGAAATAGTAAGACCGAGCATGTACTCGTAGGAGGAAAAGCTATGAAGCAGTTTCTGCTCCCCTGAATACTTAATACAAGAGACATAAACATTCATTGAATTCAGATAATATTTACTTAAGCCATTAGTCAATATTTTCCTTATTAAGGATGGCAGAATTTGGCCCATTCTACAGTCAATCCAGCGGCACCTTGTAAATAACATCGGTTTTTAAATCGCATCTTTCATACAGAAGGATTCCTTAAATTAATGGAATGAAATTTACAGATGCAGCACATATAATATTTAGATGTAATATTAGCTCTATCAGGAAGAAAAAATCCTGAAAGTTAACAAAAATTGATTGATGCTCCCAGACTGGAAGTGTCTGTAATTTTTTGCATGATAGCAATATGGAATGTGTTCACTCCGTGAACACCGGTGTCTCCTTTACAACTGCTGTTGCTATTCTAACCACATTATCAACCTCACACATGTTTACCTCAGGGATATTTAGCCAGCCATAATTGACTTTTGCACAAAAACAAAGCTGCAGGCAAGGTTTAATCCTTTTGGGCTTGCCTTCTCACTAAAATAAATAAGTATCTAAGAGAATTGTAACTATATCAAATATAAAATTAGAGGATGTGGTGAACCTGTTCAGTCTTTTTCAATTTTATGTTTCTTAAAATTTTAATAATTATAATGTCTGGAAGCAAACAACCTCTTTGTGTGTAAGATGTTACAAATAAACAGAGAACTCAGCATTTCCACTTCCAATAACGTTATTTTTCTAATTGTTATTTAACCGTGTCAGATTCCTTCGAGGAGGTGGTTTTTAAGAAAAGCCTCATTGTTGTACTGATATCACACTATTTCAGCCAATAAGGTTAATGCCAGGTAGTGCTGATTACACATAAACTCTAGGCGAGATTAATCTTATTTAATATGGTAGGTGGCTGAGACTAGAGTTCAACAGATCTTTTAACCTGGTGTTACCAGGGAAAGAAAGCAGTCCTGCACTCTCTTATCCGCGGTCCTGCACTCCCTTATTCCCAGTCCTGCACAGATTTGCCTCTTGTGCTGATAACAACATTTGTACAACTGTTTGGCAAATTGTTTCAGGGAGCTGATGTGGCTGAAAACTGGCCATTTTCCGCCCAAGTTAGTTTTAACTCAGATTCACTCACCACACAGCTCATCTCACACTTTATGATGAATACATGAAGAGAGGGCAAGACTCCAGAACTGCTGCTTCTGACAGCAGGGCCAGCTTAAACTGGTAATTCATTTTTGTCTTCAGATAGATGGAATCAAGCATATTCTGGAGTTGCCTCTCTTTTTTTTTTTTTCACTGAAAACAAAGGAAGGTCAAAAAACTAGTTTAAGCTTAAGTTTCTAATTTCAGGCAGTTGAAATGAGAGGAATCTCATCCATGAGCATGGAAGTCCATACTAGGATAAAAATTTAAATCAAAGTATTAGATTAAGAGTTAACACCCTATGTCAGGTCAATTATCTCAAGTGCAGGTAAATTCAATGAGTGCTAGGCTATGCTGTCCAATAGATAAGACGGTAGGACAATTGGGATAAAATTGTTGCTCCATAAAAATGAACAGCAAACTTCTTGTTGACATAATACACATAAGAATTTTATCTTAGTGTCCTATGTTTGATCCTGCTTTTATCCATTGCTTAGCTCTTAACAAATCAATCAATATTTCTCTTCTTTCTCTAGCTGTAAAGTGGTCATTTCTGGAACCGTATCTGTAAAATGCTTTCTAATAGTATATATGAAAGAATTATTTAAATGTTAAGTATATTATTATGTACTGACAACTCATCTCCTCTGCTAGGAGACCAATTACAGAAAATGTTCTATATATTTATATGCAGATAAATCTAGATTTAAGTGTGAAGATTCAGAGGGGAAAAAAAAAAAACACACGAGTGCTTTCATACATTCGCATTTTCATAAATGAACCTTTGTATAAAAGCTGTTGTAAACTGTTCTCTGACCTATGTTAAGCATTCTATATCCCACAGGAAAAAAAGAAAAAAGAAACAAGAAATGCTTAACTCAGGCCACAAACTTATTCAGTTATATGGATAACTCATTTCTACAGAGAAGCATTAGTGGTAACTCTGGTCCAACTGAATACAAATGTGGACACAAGCAGCAGGTTAACCAAAGAATCATGTTCTGGACTCAAAGAGATAGCAAGATGTTTTATTTTCTAAATGTAGCAATTTCAGGCGTTCCTAGCAGATATAATATTTTTAAGCAAATGTGTGTGTGTGTAGGGGAGGTGTTGTAATGTGTCATGACATTACTGTTTTAGTCAGAAAGCAACAATCATAGTATGAAAGCCTATGAAGAGCTCATAGATACTGTGGGCTTTTCCTATTTTGTTTTTACCCATTTATCCCTGAAAATCTATGAAGATGTCAATGAGTAAAAGATCTTTGAACTGGATGCCTTAAAGTTGCTTTGTAGAATGAAGAACAATTTTGCTTTAAAGTTAGTAAATTGTCCTCACAGTGTTAGAGCAACTGTGTAGTATTGGGAGAGGGAGCAAAATTCCAGTCCCATAGGATGTTCATGACAAAATTCTGCCTCCCTTCAAGGAATTCAGATACTACTCAAAGCATGACAGGAAAGAGTCACGCACATTTGAATATTCAAGACTGGAGATGGCTGAAACTAAGATGAAAGCTACAAGAAGGACAATAACAACTGAACTGTGGTTCAGAAATCTTTTTGTAAAGGATGGAGTGACATATGAGAAATCTAAGTCAAGGTGTAGGAAAAGAGGTCAAAAAACTGTATCCTATGAGTACAGAAATCCATAAGAATGTCAGCTCTAATAAAATATACACCTTCAATATGTAGTTACGACTGAAAGCTCAGAAAAGTACAAAGCTCAGTCTGGTACCCACGTCATAAGAAAAGCCATGTTTCTCTGGCTGATTGTACCCTGTAGTGATAAGAATCCCAAATAACCATATTTGATGAATGAAAATAAGACAGTGTTCTTGTGAAATGTATATCCAAACACATCTTAATTTATTTCATCAAAGTAATTATAGGATCATAAGGGTTGGAAGGGACCATTGGAGGTCCTGGTCATTGATGGGACATGGCATTTAATACCAGAGCTACAGAACTTGTTTCTTCTCTACAGATACATTTGATTGCCATTCAATGGAAGGATGAGGCAGACTTTTGAAATTTCATCAAAATCTTCTTATAGTTCTCAGAAAAACCTGGAGTATATTAAGCCACTATGTCAAATAGTTTTGGGAAAGGTGAGTAAGATTTCAGATTCTTTCTCTCATTAAGAGTGCAGCAGAACTCCCTGCAGACTATGAATCTGGCAAATGAATGCTGTAGGATGTATGTAAGGAATTTGAACATATCTCAGTCAAAACCCTTGTACAAAAATTAGACTGGATGTATTGAAACTAAAGGGACTGAACACATGAGAAATTGAGCCTGCATTGAATCAAATACTTCATAGAAAATATGAAGAGCTGATACTACTAAAGATAGTGCATTATAGATAAAGAAAAATTAATATTTCTCACCAATATTTATTATGTCAAGATTTTTCTCATATATTTATGTAGTTGCAGGCAATTGGAAAGAATTCTTGCTCAGATTCTCCTATTTGGAGTATTATTTGTCATCACCAGTCAAAAATCATTAAGAAGTGGCCACTTATTATAGTGTTTCTATAGCAGGGTCAGGGCACTTGCAAAGATGAAATTTGTTTTCTTGTATATGAAAAGATAACAACCTTTTCACTGTATTTTAAATCATATGTGAAGTGGTATTACATTTTCAGAATATTGAATCAAGCCAGACATTGGTTGTATGACTTGTCATTCACTGGACTCTGTTGTTTAGGAATGCAAAGGCAGAAGCAGTAGTTTAGCTGAGTAAGATGTATGATGTTCCTGGTTTGTGAACAACACTGCAGGTTAGTAGGTTAGCAAATTAGGGCCATTTTCAATGTAAATTTCTAAATAACATCAGAAATGAATGCTGTTTGCTATCACATGGTGGCAAGTGATGTAATGGAATGGAGTACAGACTCTATTCAGCATCCTCTGGCAGAGTAAGCCAGGAGACAACAGTGTCTAGAACATCCTCTAGAGCAGGGGTGTCAAATGCATTTTCCCCAGGGGCCACATCAGCTTTGCAGTTGCCTTGAAAGGGCCAAATGTAATTTTGGGACTGTATAAATATAGGAGTAGGTACATTTATACAGTCCTAAGATTACATTTGGCCCTTTGAAGGCAAACGCGAGGGTGGTGTGGCCCCCGGTGAAAATGAGTCTGACACCCTTGCTCTAGAGCAATCCACAGCGCTCCTCCACACTGAAGTCAGTCTGCTGCCATGCCTATCAGTTTATTAATAACGCTGAAACTGAGGACAGCATGGCATTGTCGGTATTTCATTTGTTATGGAAATACACTTTTAATGAGCAAATACATGAGAAAGTTATGTTTTCTTCTCTTTCCGAACCTTCCCACAGGAGTTATAGCATTCATATTTTTATCTCACTGAGCCGATTTTTCATGTAGGTTGTAAAACGTCTACTCCATTGGAACCTATTCTATGTATGAATAAATAATCAGTTCTCTGTATGCTATAATATATGTCTGTTAATGGCACCACAAGTCTATTGATCTCAACCATCTACTTATCAACATGGTTTTCTATGTCAACCTGTGTGTAAAAAATTGCAGTGGACAATGACCGGCCAACCACTTAAGACAGA
This sequence comes from Caloenas nicobarica, assembly GCF_036013445.1. Lineage (NCBI taxonomy): Eukaryota > Metazoa > Chordata > Aves > Columbiformes > Columbidae > Caloenas > Caloenas nicobarica. The sequence continues at coordinate 19,654,548 of NC_088247.1, read as the reverse complement.
GTGATGGGAAACTTGTAATGAAAGACTGTCCTGGAATTTGCATAACTACAAGCTTCAAAAACTAGTAAGTCTCCTGTCTCTGCTTCTTTTTTAAATTTCCGCCATATAGCATGATCAGAAGGTTATGCATCTGGATCCAGGTTTTCTCATTCGTTAACCAGAGCTCATCTACTTGTTTTTGGGAGTGGCTGCTGGCCTTTCCCTCTCTATGTCCTTTATTTTCCTTCCAGTTGCCCTGAACAGTGATCAATAAGTTACCAATCTATGCTACAATCAGTTTCCTAGCTCATTTCTGCTCCTACAAAAAAAGACCTTTTTCTTATTCTTTCTAAATTTTTTATTACCCAGATCAATACAGTCAGAGTTCTGCATCTGTCTAGCCTCCACTCGCCAGAGTCATCCAGTGTGGGGACCTGCCGGTCTCTTAGTAGTGTTCACATCAAAAGGGTGATTTTTCCCCCCCAACTAAGTTCATCTCAATTATTTCCTCTGAGATGCTCGGCGTGTCCTCACTTTCTTCCACCACGACTCACCATCTCTGTCCTGCCGTGTCTGCTTTATAAAATGACGCCTTCCAATTTTAGATCCATTTTTTTCCTACAAGTGGTAAATGCTCTGTTAATCTTTAGGAATGATCCTCCCAAGAAGGCTGTAACTTCTATTTTAAGGAAGATTTCAGTCTGGGTGGATGATTTTTACGACCGCGGTTAGTACTATTTCTAATCCGCCTTTGTTATCTAGGGTTTGGCGGAAGGTCACAGCAGTTTAAATTCTGGAACACCTTGTCAGAAATCATCTGCCTGAAGAGTTTTAAGCTGCCCATCCCATTACAGAGCTGACTGCGATACTCAGGGTGTGTTTTGGGTTTACAGAAGCCCTCGCATCGATAGTAGAAATTTCTGTTAATATTCCCTATACTTGTCAGACTCTACGTACTTCCCTCCTCTCCATGCATTAGGAAAAGCTAAGTTTTTCATAATTCCAATACAAGGTTCTGTCTAATAGACAACAACTGAGAAATATACTTCTAGGCATTTAACCCAATATGTACAGTGTTTTTATCACAGAACCTGCGTAACTATAAAACCAGCTGAAAAGAATCCCTGGTGTTACTACTCAAAATATTCTGGAGCAAAATCTCTTCTTCCTCTCTTCCGAAGAGTCCTAACCTAAAGCCTGCAAAAAAAAATGCAAGTTCTTCAAATGTTTTAGGCATGTGCTTTATTTACAAGTACTTGGGGTGGAGTGGGGGGTAGGGGGTGGGGTGTGGAGAAGACAGAGCACTCTTAGAACACTTAAAACTGGAGAAGGGCCATGAAGATGATCAGAGGGCTGGAGCACCTCTCCTATTAAGACAGGTTGTGAGAGTTGGAGTTGTTCAGCCTGGAGAAGGAAGGTTCCAGGGAGACCTTATAGCAGCCTTCCAGTACCTAAAGGGGGCCTACAAGAAAGCTGGAGAGGGGACTTTTTACCACGACATGTAGTGATAAGACAAGGGGTAATGGCTTTAAACTGAAAGCGGGTAGATTTAGATTAGATATAAGGAAGAAATTCTTCCCCATGAGGGTGGTGGGACACTGGAACAGGCAGCCCAGAGAAGCTGTGGATGCCCCATCCCTGGAAGTGTTCAAGGCCAGGCTGGATGAGGCTTGAGCAACCTGGTCTAGTGGAAGGTGTCCTTGAACATGGCAGAGGGGTTGGAACTAGATGACATTTAAGGTCTCTTCCAACCCAAACCATTCTACGATTCTATGAAGTAGGAAGAAAAAAGTGCTTTCATTGCTGTCCCAACAAACGGTAAATAAATCGTCACAGACAAAATGAGTTTCAATTGTGTTAAAGCACTGTCAAGATTACTTCTGGTAACATGAAAGCTAAATTCTGAAATTAGAGTTGAAATTTAAATGGGAATGGAGTATCATTTTCCCTGAAAAAATGTACTTCTTCAGTCCGCACTAAAGAAGGAAGTTAAAATACTTACAAATTACAAAGAAACCCATTGAAACAACAATCATGGATTTGTATAAACACCACAGTTTCTTAAAAATTGGGTCTGATTTTTCCCAGCATCAGCTTATTCAATGAATTATAACTCCTTTCTTATACGGTACATTTAAAAGAGATCCACTTAACCTAACAAATTCATAAATATATTATTTTTTAAAAAATTGGTGTTAATATGCCATAATATACCAAATATATTCTATAAGTTTTTGCCTGCTGTATTCCCAGATTAAATATAAGGCTATAAAAAGTAAATAGCTCATTTAATGCTCAGTTTTTCTTGTATAAACTTGATGAGATTTGAATTATATTTTAAGGAAAGTCACTGGAAACCCTATAACTTCCTAAAAAAAAATCAGTTTGATTCAATGTCTAATAAAAGGCAGAGCACTATTTCAAATTTAAGAGATTAAATCTACCGGACATCTGAATATAATCCAGTATTTACATTATTAAAATGGATACCCAGAAAAAACAAGTAATAATTTTTATATATAATTTTAGGTATCAAAGTTTGAAAAATGACCTAAATTCTATGTAAAAGGATGAAAAAACCCCAAACAATCAGCATGCATAAACCTTGGCTACCTCTGATATTAATAGATGACTGTGATAAAATAAAGGCACTAGGTCAGGAGAATATTTTTGCCCTGAGCTGTCTGCTACCAAAATGAAAGCCCAGGTGGCAGTTTGAGGACCAGGAAGACAATTTTTTTACATGTCAAGTGCAATTATCCGGTACAGGTATTCTCGTATGTGTTGATCTCGGATTAACAAGTAATTGATTTCAAGATGAAAAGGGGGAAGTAACCTCCAGAGCAGCACAAGATCATTGCTGCTGCACATCACGGTGAGCACAGGTAAACACAATTCAAAAAATTACTCTTCCAAAATCAACTAGAATCAATCTTTAAAATGATGTCACAGGAAAAAAATTTCTCATGAGCGACTAGACAGGATTTCCTCTGAGTTTTATGTAATGAAAAGCAACAACATTACCTGGCTTCACAGAAGCGTATGTCACCATACAGAAGAAACCCACACCTAATTATTCACCAGAAAATGGCCTCTCTGACATAAACAGGGAAAATTGTTTCATAAATCAATTTTGCACTAACCTTCTAAACAAAAATGCACCACACATTTGAGATGCAATTACTTTGCCTTGTACATCACAGGATAAAGTGACTTGATATTCAAGGGAGGAGAGGTGAGAGTTGCTCTTTGTTCTCTGCACTGAACATGACAATCTATTATCAGAGAAATTATAAACATTCACAATAAATACATCGTCCTCGACCCTCATGCACAGGCTCCCTGCAACACCTCCATGTAGTATTTCTTCACACCAGGGCCAATGACAAGCTCAGCACCATCCTACAGCAACAACTGCTGTCTGTGCTTCACTTATCCCCCTCCCACTGATCACACCACATTAATAATTTAGGTCCAGCCCTTTCCATTGTGTATATTGTTAATGGACATTTGCATCTACTTTCCAGAAACTTCTGGAGAGAAGACCACTTAAGTCAGAAGCCCTGACTTTTTACTGGTTTATTATTACTTTTACTTTCTTATTATCTTCTTCAGATAAGAAAATAACCATAAGGGCAAATCAGTGCTTGCCTCTAAAGAAGAATGACACAAGCACTACTATTTATACTGTCTTAATACTACTGTATTATTTTTCCCACTTCCTAAATTTGCATTAGGGAGATTACAAAGAGGTATGTAAGTAAAAAGCTCTTGCCTAAATTTCATAGAGAGATATGAACAGACAACTAGGGATGGGAGGAGGGAAGTCAAGCTAATGGCTTCCAGCAATTTTGCCATGCAACTTTGAAGGGTCTCATATGCCCTTGCTTCTTCACATTCAGTTCATACATATAAACTGAATATATACATATATAAACTGAGGGCTCATATACAGTACAGGAAAGACATGAACCTGTTGGAGACGGTCCGGAGGAGGCCACAAAAATTATCAGAGGGCTGGAACATCTCTCCTATGAAGGCAGGCTGGGGTTGTTCAGGCTGGAGAACAGAAGGCTCTCGGGAGACCTTATTGCTGCCTTTCACTACTTAAAAGGGACCTGTGAGAAAGATAGGGACAGACTTTTTAGCAGGGCCTGTTACAATAGGACAAGGGGTAATGGTTTTAAACTAAAGGAGGGGAAATTCAGGGCAGACATGAGGAAGAAATTTTTTATAATGTAGCTGGTAAAACACTGGCACAGGTTGCCCAGAGATGTGGTAGATGCCCCATACCTGGAGACATTCAAGGCCAGGCTGGACGGGGCTCTGAGCAACCTGATCTGGATGAAGATGTCCCTGCTCATTGCAGGAGGTTGGACTAGGTGACTTTTGAAGGTCCCTTCCAACCCAAACTATTCTATGATTCTATGATATTTATTTTCTGGGAATATGCTCTAGTCATAACTACCACTTTTGCCACTTTACCATACTTGTCTCCTTATATCATATAGAAATTTGCTTGGCTTGGTCACTCCAAATGACAGGGACAGTTTGGCTCAGAGTCTCATGGAAGTGAAGTTAACACCTGATTTTCTCTTATGACACAGAGAGCAAATAAGAGCAAGTCCTTTACTCACAGCAAGAGCCAGCTACAAACCCATATGCAGCAAGTCCAAAGATGCCTTGGGAAGAAGTTGCATTTCACCAACATCTTATAGCCCACAGAAAAGAAACAAGGTCTATAGAAGTGTTTTCTTGATGAGACAGCTCTAAATTGATAAATAAAGGACTAGAGGGATATTCAAAATGAAGGTGTCAACATGGGATCACACAGACAAGTCAGTGCGGATGAAAGAAGCTGGTGGGCTTACCAAAGATGATCCCATTTGCGTAATACATCAGTTTATGCTTTTCCTGTGAGAAACATAAACAGGGAAATAAATGTTTGTGGCAAGTGTTGCATTTGCTTAAATCCAAGCTCATTAAATAGTAAATATCAAATTATTAATAGCTAGCTTATGTAATGTTAAATTTACAAAATTGCACCGCTTCCTCCCGACAAATCTGACACCAGCACACTAACAAACATTTTCTTTACTTCATTACTAATTTTGGTTTTAAACCTTGAGGCCATGATTTCTTTAGTGGAATGTTGTGATAAACCCACTACTGATTTTGAACAACTAATTCTGCATCCAGCTATATTATTTGCAAGTTATAATATTAATCTTTTTAATGCTGAAGATAAATTAATAAATACCATTGCTGGCATGAAATAGGTGAATGACAAGGCTTGAAATATATGAATTGTGGCCACTTCATCATCTGGTGTCAAAGCAAAAAGCATTGTGCCTTTCTCCATAACGTCATCCTACTCCACTTTTGTCCTTATATATATTATGTCTGCTTTTTTTGGCACATGATATGCATTCAATTAAGTAATAGCATCCAGATGTGTTAAGTGCTCTGCTCTAGTTTTACATTGTAGTACAATGTGCCATGTATTGGTAAGCTAGACAATGATCTGATTTACTATATGTATTACTCTAAATGTGAAAACACTGCTCATAAATTGTATTTTTTGTATCTATCACTTAGTCTTCCACTGCTATTACCTGACTTTAAAAACTGTAGCAATTACACAGTGAAAACAACTTGAAAGTTCACGGCATCCTGTAGGAGACAACGCATTGTAATGCATATCCTCAATTCTCTGCAGGATTCAGCAGACTGCAAATCTGTCAGGGCTGAGTCTGCAGGGAAACTGTACTTTTCAGCTGTCTCTGCTGTATATAATCCACATTATATGATGCAATAAGATATAAAATTGTCAGAAGAGCCTAGAGTTCTTCTCTCTTTACTTAAAATTATATATGTGCAAAGACAAGCAGACTAAAATAGAGTTTATGTGGTTTTGGAGCTGAAATCATATTGGCAACATGATGCATCATAAATTTTAAGCCATCAGCTGTCACGGCTGATCTTATGCAGGTGCTGAACAGTGAGCATTTGTGCTGAAATAACACCATGTTATATATTAGCCCCGTTAAGTGTTGGTGCATGCTTTTATCTAGTCATAGTGAACAGATCTAAATAAATAAATAAATAAATAAATAAGTAAGTAAATAAGCATACAGCATTGCAAACACTCACAAGTAGATACATCTTTAAACAAATACAAATACTTGAAATTAAAACCTTAATAATACTGACTTTACTAAATCAGTGAAGAACTTTGCATATTCTGGACAGATGGTATTGTCCTACAGCATTTCTTCAGAAGGTACACTGACACAGTAACCTCTCCAGATTTTGTAAAATGCTCATCCTAACAGAATCATCAGCTCTGGCTGTAACTCAGATTTTGCTCCTTTTCCGACTTCTGTCCACAATCGTTAGATTAAGTGGTCTTTTTTTAAGTAGGATCATCTCTCACCCTGCCTGGAAACCTCTCAAACAGAAAAGCCCGCAGAAATGCGACAGGTACCCTTTGGCACCAGGAGAAGAAATGAGCAGCAAAGGGTGGGCTGGATGGGAACCACTTGATCCAGCCCTGCTGCAGCCAGAATGTAAACTAGTTGGACCAGGTGGGGCAGGATTGCTGAACCTGTACCAAGTAATGCTTTCAGAGGACAACAGTTCCAGTTAAAACAAACATCAGCAGACCCATCGCTCCATGTCACGTGTAAATTGCTCCAATTGCCCAATAAAACGCTATGCAGAAATACCCTAGTTTGCTTTTTCAGACCTGTATGGGGTATCTAATACAGCAAAGGTCCAACATTGTTTGTAGGACTTATTAGGTTAACCAGCACAATTCTGGGTTTGATGCTCCTTCGAGAAATGCAGACAAAGCCCGAGAGCAACGCCAGGCAGGTACCCTCACTCCTGCACCGCTCAAGCTGCGCCAGCTGCAGCCCAATGCTGTCACAGAGGAGGGACGCCCAGTATGAAACATTTCATGCTCACATTGCCAGCTAGTGTCAGAAAAGGAAATTAAACCCTGAAATAACAGGAACCAAATGACCAAACAGACCATTAGTGGCAACCACCTTGTCAACAGGCGATCAGACTGGAGGAGATACGTGTACCACACGCACACAGAGCATTGTAATAGTAGTTTGGTTTTAGTGGAGTTAACATATGCTGCTCTTCAAATAATAAGAGACAGGAAAAAAATGAAGCTTAAACTGAGGATTTTATTAAAATAAGAGTATGCTCTTTAAAAATGTATTCTTATATAATGGCGGCCATGCTCTAGTTCAGAGGTTTTTCAACTTCTTTTTAACATGACTGAATAACAGACCTTCTCCTCTATGTACTTATAGCCTGACAGAGGTAAAAAATTTAATTTGAATGACTTCACTTTTTTGTTCATTATTTGAGGGTTAGATATGAAGAGGCCAAAAGGTGGTAACTTCCATTACATGGTGATTATCTGCAGCTCATGCTGAGAAAGTGGCTCCAGAAATGAAAACCTCAGGGCCACACCTCATACCTGTCCCTCGGTTAGCTGCTGTTCCCTCCCATAGAAATTTGACCTCATCCCATTACTGCCGTAAATTATTTATAATACAACAGCAGTGCAAAACTACAATCCAAGAAATTTTGTTGGCACCAAAGAAAATCTCTGCTTCTGTCTCTTCCCTTTTAAGTATTTAATGCCAAATTCAGTGCTTGTCAAAATTACTGGAATCACAGACCTTTTACAACTAGGTGAGGCATCCTGGCTGCAGGACTCCCAGCAACCATCAGTTCCCACACCCTGTCCCACTCACTTTAATGAAATGAAATTGTTCATCAGGCTGGTCCAGGACAGGTGTTTATATTTGCTGCACTGAGCACTTTTGCATTACTGTAGATTGGTTAATTACAAACTGATAATTTAAGACTGAACCTCTGACTTCACAGAAAGCAATGATTATTTGGTTTTTCTTGTAATGGGACGAAGGTCTAGTCTAAATAAATTAAGCCACCATCATTAACAGACTGGTATACGTAACTGGAAAATCAGAGGATGATGAGTAAGGCCAAGTGGATGATTTAGTCTCTGGGAATGGGTTTGGAGCTATCACAAGAGTGTAGAAAGCAGCTCAGTATTTGTAGACCCCCTTCGATCCCCTTCCAGGCACAGCAATGCTGGCTGTACGGGTTACAGATCCCAGCCCCATCCGTCTGTCCCGCTCTACAGCCAACCAGCTCATCCAGCCTGCTGGCAGAAGGTCTTGTGGAGCAAATAAGCCAGGTTAGTTGAGATCAATTATTTCCATTTCTTAAGGTTATTTGGCTCATTTTGACCCAGACTGGTTTGGAAGCAACTACAGCAGCAGTTGGGCAGCAGGCCTGTGGGAGAGGTAGCTGTCACTTCAGCAAAGGGATGGTTACAGGCAGCTGGGGATGGCTGGAGGCATCGCCCTCTTCAGCTGACCCAGGGACACCTGGAAAGGGAGCACAAACATCAGGTCGGTCTCACTGGAGGAGTCCAGTTTGAACTAATTACTTCACAGGCAATCAGTCATCAGCTGATAACCACTTTTGGATATTGTGGATCTGACTGATTCAGGCAGGAGACCAGAGCTGAAACTCTCTGTATTCGATAACCAAAGCTCTGAGCCAGCTAATTCCCTTCTGTTAAAGCTGCCTACACATGTGCACACACACACATTTTCTTTCTCTTCTTCCTTTGTCTTGCACCCTGAGCTGCAGCAGCAGATCTGAGACAGGGCAGGCTGAGCCCCAGTTTCTCTGCAATTGCCCTGGCATGTAGCGAAACCTGCCTCTAGCTCTTGGGGCCTGGAACAGCAGGAATGGTAGCAAAGCAAAAAGGTCGATGTGATATTCGTCTAACCCTGGCAAGGCAAAAGCACTTCTACAGTACAAACCTTACAATATATAGCATCAATGAGCATAATGTATATTATATTGGCAGGCTTATTCTTTTAGGATGCAAGTGCAAGGGCTCTCTTGTGCATCTGCAAAGCAGAGTACTTACCATAAAAAGATTACGTCCTGTTTGTGCAAGAGTGAATGGGCCATTCTTTACTTTCCTGTGGCATTACAATTGCCAGCCCTAATTGTCTATCACCTTCTGGGTAGTAAATTACCACTTCTTTAGCAAAGATTCAGATCCGCTGGCTTTAGCAGTGCCCTTTTAAACTTTGGACAGCATAATAAGCCTAAATCACATACCAAAAGTTACATCGCGTGGTAGCGCAACAGTAACAATGGCAATATTTCTACATGGCCAGAAGTTTTAGAAAAAGTAATTTTTCACGAGGACCCAAAATTCAGTTGCAAAAATGAGCAGCAGCAAGCAGCTCCTGTAAGGAACCAAGGGGGCCTGGGTGGTGAACTCTTCAAAGTTTCAGCTGTGGCACTCCAGGTAACACATATGGAGCTGGAGCAGCTAGGAAAAGATGCAGGCGTCTCCCTAAAGAATTTAACGAGGTAATCTGCTTCCCAATGAAATGAAATTTACATTTACACGTGAGGAATCCAGGTGCAACACCTCAATGGTGGCAAAATCTTTATTGATTTTTTCCAGCTTCAGCTCAAGTCAATCAGAAAGAACTCAGACTTGGATCCCAGGTCGCTTCTGCTGCAGACATGAGTTCGAATGCCAGAAAAGGTTCAACCGGGAAGGAAGGACAATACAGAGCATATTTTCAGTAATACTAACAGAGCAAGCCCTATCAATGGTTTAAACCCAAAGAAGATCAACTGATAAGAAAGGTGCAGTTGCCTATGCAAGAAGGGAACACAGTGATCCACAAGGTCACGCCCAGCTCAGTGCCATTTTATCTGTGCAAGCTTAAATTTACTTACTTTGAGTCTGCAAGAGACTCACATAAGCATGTGCCTATAGCTTTGCAGGATGAAAGGCAGCAGGGTTTGATTCTGCTTCATTAAAAGAAACCAGCAGATTTTCATAGACTTGAACTGGAATAAGATGGCCTTAAGTGATTAAATCAAACAGTAATTAAAATACTTGCAAAAGAGGAAAAAAAAATGCTCATTTTTCTAGAAAGCAACTAAAACAGCCATAAAAATAGATAAAAAAATTATCAGCAGCTTTGTTAAATAGAAAGCATTTGTTTTTTTAAATACAGATGCATCAATGTCTAGCAATATTTTTTAAAGCATTTAAGTGATTCAGGAACTTAAGATCATTACAGGCTTTTGAAAAACTTTTATATTCTAAATCAGACTGCACAAAAATCTGTGAAAGTTTAAATGGATGGACAGACAGATGGCCAAATGGCTTTCTTTTCTGCATTACTTGCCTGCAGCTTCTCCCTCTGTTAGCTGCCTTTTTTAATGTCACATTTTTGGGAATTAAAAAAAAAAAAAAAAAAGCAGTACTCAGACATGCAGCCTGTTTCAAAGCTCCAGTGGGTAGCAGGGAAATACTTTCGAGATCAGGTGAAATGAATTCAAGATGAGTGAAAATGGTCTTTGGTTCTGCTCTGCTACCTTTTACTGAAGAATCACTGCAGAGACATGAATCACCTCCATCCACACTGTGCTTTGCTCCTTGCAGGCGTTTTTCACAGATCCCTCCTGCTTCTTTCGTCTCCTAGTGTCAGACACCGTGATTTTCCACTAGTCAATGTGGCATTAAGCGTTTACTACCAGTTAGAACAAGTGTAAGAGAAAAGAAGTCTGTTGCAAAATAAATAAAATAATAGCAGACACCTTGTAATAAGGAATAACAATTTGGTAATAAAGTCAGGGAAAAAATAGGAAAGCACAGCTTCTGTTCACTTGGCTTACAGAAGAACAAATGAACAACCAAATAAAAATTTTTCACTTCGGATCAACTAAAGTCTCTGCTTAAAGTAAAATGAGAATACAATTACATTCAGGCAACTGGAGTCTTTGTCTTTTTAGAAAGAAATCTCCTTCCCAGACAGAAAATAAAACATAGAAAAAGGGTAAAAAAAAATGTTTTTATGAAACCATTAATAATCAAACAAGCATAATTGTACAAGACACTGATACAAATCATTGTTCGGGGAAGAAGAAAAACATCATAAAATGCTGGTTTTATAAAGTATATGAAACTTCAGTTCACTTCTAATTACCCCCTTAAAATAAATAAAAATCATGTCTGGAGTATAACAACTGTGATTCCATTTAGAAAATCGAAATCACAGTTTTTCAGATAATTTGAAATACCTAGGAGTGGTATCTGCATTCTTAAATTTATTTCTTTCCTTTGGGAACTGTAGCTAGTTTTTGTGTTTATGACAAAATAGATGGCAGAAAAAAAAAAGGGAATATATAAAAGAAATATGCAGTTTTTGAAGTTATGTACTTTACCTGAAAAGGAATTTTGTCTTCTTCATTAATATATAATAGCAGCAATGATGCCCTACATGATATCAAATTTTAACACTAACAGTACGCCAGGAAAGGCACGTGCAATAAACTGATAAAGTTTCCAATCTGCAGACACTACGGTATAAAAGAGAATCAAATTCAAATATAAAGATCCCCCTTCTTCTTTTCTATGGTCTGTAGTTAATGTAAACACTTTTAGAAATGTCTCTGAAGTCTTTCAGACTCTCAAAAAGTACTTCGGCTAAACAGAGACTGCACAAGGGCCTGAACAGAGCACTGGCCTAATATAAAAGAAAAACATAGGCAATTATTTCTGAGACTTTTTTTTAAAATTCTGTTGGACAACAAAGCTAAAATTGCAGATGATATCAGGTTCTGTTCCAACAAATCTCCTCACATTGTGGGACTTTCTGATGGTGTTTAAAAAATTTTCTGATGTTTCAAGGAAGCATTAGATAAAAAGGGCCAGTGCTGGAGTGTCATTAGTAGCATGGTTGTTTTCTTCAGGGCAATTCATTGTGCTCGTGACAGTTTTACAGTGTATTTCCTCAAAGATATTCTCCATACTGCCATCGAAGAAACTATTCCAGGTAAAGAAATTTTGGATGTATGAAGAAGCATTGTTTCCCAAGAAACACTTTCATCACCAGTGGTTTTGGCTCTTTTAATAAGCATGAATGATCCAAGGACTGAGTTTATTGTGTCCCCAAATTAGATGAAAAAAAACTTATATATTTCCAAGGGATCTCTGAAAATAGAAGTTGCAATGGAAGTCAATAACTTTTGTTGTTGTCGGACCCATCTCTGCCCTATACCTTGGGCATAGGTATGACTCAAGATTTAATATCAGCCAGAAATAATCTCCAAAGACATTTTTGAAGCAGCCTCTCTATTTCAGAGCACTTTTTTATTTTCCCCCTAAAATTAGCATGGACGTGAGCTGTTACATGCAGATGCTCTCATGACCAAAGAATGGTCCTAGGCACAACCCTTTTACTAGTCCAGTGTTGGCCAGAGGCTCCTGCACACCCAGCCAAGCCCTCCCTGGGTCTGTAACATCCCTCCTGGGAGCAGGCTGTGCTGTTCCTCCCAATAAACACTCGCTTATTTTTTCTGTGTGGACTACAGGAACAATTGCTGAAGGCTACCACCGTGGGCTCTGCTATGGAGACAGACCTGAGCCTTTTGTTCAGCAATTGAGTACATTGTTCCTATTTTAGGTAATTTTCAAATTATTTCCTAACAGCAGGAAAAGCATAAGATGGAGGCTGCAACACATGGCACATGTATATCCACTTTCAGTCCCCAGGACCCCCTTTGCAAATGAGATCTTGTACTTTATAGAGCTTTGTTTTCCCAGTAGTAAACTATTTAAATGAATAACCACATTTAAGTTACTCCTGGGGAAGAGCCAATTTAAGAAAAACCATCCAGGAATTCACTGCAAATGAGCTGCTGCCTCTCCAAAGACTCTGTTCCTTACCATCGTGATGATATGCCTGGGATAGGCTTCTAACAGAGAACACCAGAAAGCTGGGAATTTGCCCACCCCCTCCTCCCATGACTGTGTTTATTTCACAACAAATAAAAAACTGCGACTATGTTTTAAATACTGACTACAGTAAAGTAGTTAAATTTATGTCTTACACAGCCTTTCCTTAGAAAATGGAACCATGTGGTTGAGGTACAATTGTTTGGTGCAATTAGCTATAAGAGGTTGTTATGGATTCTGTATTGCACATTGACCACAGAGAGCTAGTCAAGGCCCCAAGCCTGTCAGTGTTTAAGAGGCATTTGGACAATGCCCTTAATAACATTCTTTAACTTTTGCTTAGTCCTGAAGTGGTCAGACAGTTGGACTTTCAGATTTTTGTAATTTTCATTAAAATAGTTATTTTAATGCTGTTGTTATCATTATGCATTTATATTGCATTTGATGTCAGTAGGGGTACCACTACTGATTCAATACCTGGAGCACTGGGACATCAGCTTTAAGATGTGGTTTGCATCCACAGTGGCATTTATTTATAGGTGATCTACAGGCACTAAAGCTTATCAGTCTTTTGCATAACAAAAATTAAGCCTAGCGTTCACACAAAATTTCTAAAGGGCACTAACCAATCTTGTCATGATCTGTCCATTCAGCTGTTTGAAGTGCTACAATAGAAGAAAGGGCTGTTCAACAGAATCCAAAAAGTAGTTCCAAGAAGTAACTTGGCTTTCTATCTTGGGGGAACAAATGTAATGCTTGTGGTGCACTGTCTAGACTGAATCAATTCACGCTGATGCACAGAAAAATGTATCTCAGCGGTCATGCACACCCATATTTGCAAAATCCATCTTCAATGTGTTTAGCCTGGAAAATAAGCTGATGCATAAATATCTCTTGAGAATTTAGGGAAGACTCTCTGTTAAGTGATAGTTTTCATCACCTCTGTAGGTCTTCTCCATGCACTCTGGCTTCCTCTTGCTAATTGCATGCAGCCATACATTATGCAAAAAATGAGAATACTATCTACTGCAGTGGTGAAGTGCCTCAAATTAGACCAACGGTTTAACTTTCTGTTCTGGTTGTTCTAAAATGAAAAGTCAGCCACAATGAATATGTTTATTTTTGATGGATTCAGTAGTCATTACCATTGCATTCATCAATTGGAGGCATATCAAGGGCATTGAAGTGTATCAATTGCAACAGGTTAAATCAGAAGTCATCTCTGGAATTATTCCTTTTCATTTTCTTTCTTGAACTAGCTGGCCTTGATGCCTTCGATTAAATCACTTGAATAATATTTTATTGGTATTTTTAATTTATGCCACTATTCTGCTAACATCCATCCATAAGCCGTCAGGGCTAATTTCCATCTGCGGACATTTGAGAAAGACTCAATTATTCTTTACTGTTTACTCTTCAAAGAGAGAAGGTTCTACAATGGTTTGCTAACTCTGGAAGCTTGCCAGCCTTACTACAATTTTCAATGCCACTCATGTGAAAAAGAGTTGGGGATAGTGAATAAATGCATGCCAAACTGGCTACAAGTCTATGCAGGATGTCCACTGAGATTAAAAAAAAATGTGTACGTCAAATGTAAGTGATCCAAACAGTCCCTCATTTCTCCACTTTCAAGGTTTCAATTGCAGCTTCCTTATCTACCAAACTGCAACCCCACTTAGTACAAGCAGAACTTCAAAAAGTAGAGCTCCTTCTTGGCATAGGTATAATACCTTTCCTTTCCTGCACAACTACTGACCTGCTGGCCCTAGTTCCAGGAAGAAATATTATATTCCCACTTATAATAGCATCAAGGTAGTGGTCAAATATTAGAGTACCATTAACAGCTTTACACAAATCAAAGCCTCCATCTTTTAGAATCTGTTAAAAGTGTTAAGTAACACATTTGCAAAATCTATTTTGTGTTTGATTGCGGTGGGAATTTGGGAATGTTGCTGTGCTATTGCACATTATTTGAAAATCAAAAGAACATCATTATACATCTGGAGTAGAGTGTTTGTCTACTAGTATACCACAATAATTAACTATGGATTCACCAGCCTGGCCAAAGTCAAGAGCCACCTTTGGAATTTAAGAACCTTTTTGATGTTGCCATTTGACTGACCTTTCTTGTCTTCTTAATGTCACACAAGCCAGTGAACTGAAGAGTAAAGTTCAGCTAAATCCAAAACTGCGCTAAGAGCACTACACACGCACTTCCTTCAATTTAGTTTTCTTCCCGTCGAGCATGACAAATTACTAGAGCACTCTCAAGTTTACTGATGCAAAGCAGTCACTTGGTTTCTCTTCCAAATTCAAATGAACAGCATTCTTCTCTAGATCTTGATAACATTCTTATGAAATTATGAAATTATTACCTTTCTGGTTTCTCTGAAATAAAGGTGAAACTAATTCAGAAATACACTTCAGTTCTCTATGCTAAAGGCACTCAATCCTTCCTGCCAGCCACAGAGAAGAAAGCTTATTTCAAGACTTCCCATGTCATATATTATAATCGCAGCTCATTCTTTGTCAGATATGGTAACTGCAGGCACAGCCCTGCAGATAGATACAGACTGAATCTTTGTACAGGCACCTGCCTGGCTGGACACAAACCAGCGTGAGTACACAAACTGTAAGGCTAATTCCCAACATCTCATTATGCCCAGACCAGGAAACCTTGTATCATAAACCTTGCTTTTTTCAGTGGTCCTGTCTTCTGAACAATCCTTTTGAAGGATTAAGCATATGTGACTGAGTGAGGCTAGAAAAATTAAATACTCAGCTACTATTTTATCAGGACATGACATTCAGATACTGGATTTAACTACAAAAGACCCTAGAACTGAATTATTACTCTGAAATATTTTTACTGATATTATGTCTGATTCACACATTTTAGGCATTTATAACCACCAAAGCTGCAGAAGGCTTTACTCCAGGCTTGTAGGCCATTCTTTCAGAAAAAATGGTCATCAGCTAGGACCTTCTTTGCACATTTCTTTCACTGCAGAAATGCTAAATGCTGCCAGATATACAAGCATGCCAAACATTCACAGGTACAGCAACACCAAGGGAATTAATCCTTCAACTGTGCTTTCATTCAAGCTTGTTTCAGCTGCTAGACCACTGGAACAGGCTGCCCAGGGAGGTTGTGGAGTCTCCTTCTCTGGAGACATTCAAACCCCACCTGGACGCCTTCCTGTGTAACCTCATCTGGGTGTTCCTGCTCTGGCGAGCGGATTGCACTAGACGATCTTTCAAGGTACCTTCCAATCCCTAACATTCTGTGATTCTGTGTGATTCTGTGACCACCAAGACCTCAAGTCTCTTCACCAGAGCCATTCCTCAGCCAGGCACTCCCCAGTCCGTGCTATTACAAGAGGTTTTTCCTTTCCAGTTACAGGGCTTCACATTTGTCCTGACTGAAATTCAAAAGATTCCCATCAAAAAGGTCAATGAAAGTTCCGCAAAAATTTGGTGAACTATATTTTCTTTTTTTCCTTCCTTCTGGTTAAGTTCTTTCTAATGTTATCTGCTCTTACGGTTTTCCTAATCAATTTAAATCACAATTTCTTAATTTTTCAAAATAAAAAAAAATACTTTAAAATGAGAATCAAACTTCTATTATTCCAAAATTGCATTTAAAATAAAATTAATTCCTTAGTTGAAAACTCGTTCACAGCTATTGTGAACTTGAGCAAAGGTTTGTGTTGTTTAAGAAGGGAAGAATGAGTGGGACCTAGCTCACTGTACACAAAGAAAAGTAATACTAAACATTTCATGGTTCATAAAAAAATTTAAATAGCTCCAATAAGCAAAACAAACACTCAGAAACTTTCCCTTCACTTTTCAGTTCAGCTGAAGCACTTTAAATAAGGATAACTTAAAACATGAGACAAACAAACTATCACCAAAATGTTCCATCATAAACTTGTATTTTCAGGTGTTTGTGGCTTTAGTAAATCTTAAATTTCATTGCTTTATTTCTGCTTCATGCTGCTTTTGTCTGCCCATTCTTGGGCATTTGGACTTGAAACTGAGTTCTTCTGTGGGGCTGGGGAAGACACAGCCTGGAGTGATTTAGTCAAGAGTATTGGTCAGATATTTTGTTCCAGTTAAGGAACTTCTGTTATATAGGAGCTATGATACAGTGAAATACTACTGACTGCATCCTAATGTTCTGACCTTTAACTGAAAGAATCGTATTCCATCTTCTCTTCCACACTCTAATCCAGTAACAACAAACAAACAAACAAACTTATTACCTCCATTTTCAGAAGATAATTTCCTAAGTCCACTTTGGATTTAGGTTTCCCCAGCAAGTGCAGTTCTGCGCCAGGATGGGACATCTCAAGCCCAGTTCAGAGAATAGAGACCTTGGTCTCTGTGTCCTCATTGCTAACGGCAGACAGCAAGGAGAAGCTCTCCAAAGGAAGAGCTGTGCAGAAGTCAGTGGGCTTTAGCAGCATCTTAGTTGACTCAAATACCAAGTGGTAGATACCTTAAATTGGATGCTCAAAGTTAGCATACTTTAATGTAAAGAATTTATCTGTGTTGCCCTTTATAGAAAGATAAAAGTACCAACTTATCACGTGTGAAAATACTTTCATTCTTATTTGAAAGTCATGAAATACAACAGGGATAAACACCACTGAAGAGACCCAATGGATTAATAATTCTCTCTCCATAACAAGACTTGGCAAGGCAGCAGTGACTGAGGCCTGAGGATGTATAACAGGGAGAAAGAGAGTTTTGAATAACTACTCTGCACACACACATGCCTGGTGGTGCTCACTGTCTGGGAAAGAGCCCTGCGAAAAAAATGGCCATGACTACGTAATTAAGCACTCTTATCAGGATGGATGTACACACAGGAACTGAGTTAAAACTGCACAGGCAACCTTAATTATGATTTTTCCTGACTTCGCAATCTTAATCATGTTCTTTTAATCTAGTTCTGTATTTGTAATTTTAATGTCATTTGGCAGTGGCACTATGAAAAAACAGGCACCAAGCTGCAAAATGAACTTGACCTCAGCAGAAAAGAGAAACATAAGATGACATATTTAGGCAATTAGTTTTTTAGTTTTTATAACTATACCTCTAGATGAAGCAACAGTAAACAGAAAAAATTAATAAAAATTGTTAATTTATAATAGAGAAGCCATCTTCAAAAAAATGGCAGCACTTATATGTCTGCTTTTTCAGTTAGCTGTTTCTTTTCAAAATACCATTTCATTGCTGATTTATTCCACTTAGATATATTGTCTTCTGATCTCCTAATTCATCCACTCTCACGTCCTGCATTATGTATCTAGGTTTTAGGTGATGAGCACATCCAATGTGCAGATTTAAAAAAAAAAAAAAAAAAAACCTAGTGAAATAAAAAGATGGCGTTACATTCATCAAAGGATTTATTTCACACATCTGATTTAAATTATTTGCCAAGTATAGCTGCTCTTTCAGTACGATATAGTCTTAATACTGATCTAAAATCCTACATAATAATACATCTTAAAAAACACAGATCCCCACACTGTTCTTGTCCTGGAATAGCTAACGATGGATGGATGCTCCTGAAAAACCCCTAACTACGCTGAATTCAGTCAGCAAGAGTACCAGCAAAGGGTTGCAGCTACACTCCCTCATATTTAATGATAGCTGAAACAACGGAAAGAACCAACCTTCCCATTTAGTTTTGTGAGCATCTGGAGTGGAACATGAACCTGAACTGGTGGCTTCAGGTACAAACAAGTATGGTGAGGTCTGAGCAGAAGCTGTGCTACATGACCATAAAAACGGTCTGCAAATGCAAAGCCCAAGAGGTTCCTTACACTGAGTGCAGAAGAAAACATGCAGATTAACAAGGGAGCATTTGAAGAGAAGATTAAAAAGCACAGGAGCACAGGCCTGCAGCAAAGCAGACTATGAGAGAAAACTGCTGCCCATTTTTTCCTGCTCTGCTCAGGAAACTTCTGTGTATTCTTTGCAAAGTGGCCTGAAAAGACGTAGATAACTTTGTACATGAGATAACTCTTAATGGGAACAGGCCAAGGCAACAGTATCATGGCACAATTTCAGACCTGTGTAAGAAAACATCTGAATTTACAACTTGGAATTATTTCCTTGTTTCAGTATGAATAACGCATATATATGAATTTTAAGGGTAGGGAAATCTGTGATTGGCTTCTGGGTGGACAACAGCTTTTCTAAGAACATGTATGAAAGCGAAGGGCACTTTTCCTACGTGGTACACCTGCCCGCTACTGCTGGGCCTATAAACAACTCTAGAGATTGATTGGACTTAGGCCAAAAGGTGGATTTCTTTAAAAAAAAAAAATCTTCCAGCAAGAAACTATTCTGAGGCACCACCTGAAACATATTGAAATAATAAGGCTTCACCAAACAATGGGCAAGTTCCTCAGTTTTTGCTGCTAGCAGTGTCCAGAAGGAATGTGCAGGACATGCTCAAGTGTAGTCCTCAGGCAGGAATTCAGTCAAACTAGAATTTGTCCTAGGTCTGTTTTCTAGGGATGTTGTGATCATGTGCAAAATGTGCGTGTCCCCTCTGGCTACTCTTTAATTTGGCCATATAACCTCTGGGCAGTGGGATGGAAATGGATTCCAAGTTGAATGGCTGACTTTATAGAGGAATAAATTATTCAAATTAATTAAGCTTTTAATTTTGTTGTTTTCCCCCTCTGTGAATTAATGAGGAGCAGCTTACAATGTTTAAGTTTTATGTAAATCACAAATATATTCACTATTCATTGAGCAATTTCTGTAAATCAGACCTGGGCCCATACGGTCTGATCCCAAGCAAGTTGAAAAAAATTGTTTACATTCAAAATGTGCATTTTTGTTACTTTTCATTGGCTGCAAATATTAGGTTCTATTCTTATTTTCTATTGCCTGAATGGTTTAACATAATAGGATAATTTTTCATGTGAAAGAGATAAAAGCCTGATTTCCACCAATACTTACTTACATGTATTTAACATTTGCTGTTTCTGCCAGTAAAGCCTTTCACAAAATTGTTTTCCAGAAGGGTGTCCAAAGTAGGTGGAGGGAAGGGAGGACATACAAACTTTGAATGCCAGTACATATCTGAAAGCATTTTTATGCTGTTCACCCACATTCCCTGATTTGCAAGAGAAGGAGCCATTGTGTCAGCCACTGATAGCAATCAAGCACAACTTCTCACAGATGTCCTGGTAAGTTTTGATACAATATGAAATCAGCACTAGTTAAATAATTAAAGTAATGACTTAGCAAGGCCGTATTTATTAAAATGCAGATTCACATTTTTAAATGTTTCATTTTAATCAAAGTAAAGTTTGAAAGAAACAAAGAAAGAACAATCAAAGAGCCTGTGTGTGCCTGAACCGGCAGCCTAGGGGTTACATCCACTTTGCAGGCTTCCTCCATTCAAAAAAGATGTAGAAAAGATGTTTGGGAGAATGAGAGGATGCTGCTGTTACGAAATATCTTCTCCTGCATATACAACCTATATACCAAAGCCTATATATTTACCAGCTCAAAGCACTGATACCAAGGATAGCTGGGGGAGTGGAGTTAGAGGCACAAGTCTTCTGTATCCACCCAGAGTCCAGGTGAGAGCAGTCAGTATGGGTTTTAAGGAGCCCCTAAAGCAAGCAAAACTGGGAAAGCTGGACCACCGTGGAGAGTACGTCCACAACCAAACCACAGTGGTGTGAGATTTATGATGTGCGTCCCTGGAGTTCAACAAGACAGCCCCTCTACCACACTCTTACAACCACACATTAGCAATGTGGATCATGCTTTCCAGATCAAATTCTTTCAAGCCACATATTTAGATACTTATTTCGGAATTTTTCTAGTTAAGGCAACTAGTGGATATTAGTAATGAAATGGTTTCTACAAAGAATCTGCTATTTTGATATTTCTTTAGCTGTGGTAGCTTTCCTGGAACCTTCTATAACACAGTACTGCATTCCTCCTGGTGACACAAGTCGTCCTTCTTGTCTCTCTGAAGTCCTGATGCTTTTAGACAGTTTAGTTTATTACATGGCATTAGGAACCTTGCAATTCTTTCCCACACTGAACTTGATTCTGTATCAGCAAGATTAAACAGCTGTATAAACACCTAATTTTTTTTAAAGCTGTTCATTATATTTATTCTTATTTGATTTATGAACTGGAATTTCTTCAGCTGAGTACTTTGGAGCAGGGTGTCTACCTACTTCTAGGCAAGCTTCAAACAGACCTCAGTCACCAGTCTGTTCTTGTGGCATACTACACTAAGGCAGACTTTAAAGAGCTGCACTTTTTATTGGCATCCCATCTCACAAATTAAGCATTTTGCCCAATCTTTTACATCACATAGCTATCCTTGTTCATCATCTAACTAGGTGCATTGACCAGTATCTCTTATATGAAATAAAAACATGTTATTCTGACACTCCTAGCAAAACAACTTCTTCTTTATAAGGCACTTGTTATTTTCAGGACTCTGTGTCATGAATACTTTAAATAGCTTTAATGTTCTGTATAGATTCCCTAATATAATCTTTCTCTTTATAAGCTTGATGACCTACGAAAATGTTTTTTGTTACCATCATACCACAATAATTTGCTAAAATACAATACCTTTAAATCTCTATGTACCAATGTTTAATTTCAACATTGCACTTAAATTAAGTGGAAGGAAGTTCTTTTCTCACATAACCGGGGATTTCTGTTTAGCCAGTTTCATGCCCATGGATACAGGTTCTCTTAAGTGCATTTGTAAATTATTAGAGTCGATCACAAATAAGCATATCATAAAAAGAGAGATTCATGTTGTACTAGTTCTTTTCAAATAAAGCAGTGATCTTTCTGGCTTTGATCAAAACATAAAAAATGGATGTTTAAAGGTAAGTGACAGTAGAAAAGAAAGGAAAGCACAAATCTGAGAAAATAATGGGGAAACCCCTGCTGAACTTACCTAGCAGTTTGTTTAAAATTCACCAGATATCTAGATAGCAAGTCTAACAAATAATTGTTATCTGATGGACTTTTTCTTTCTTGTAAAGCTCTTCTTTTCTATCTTATAAAATTACACATTCTCAAGGTAATTCTGGAAATAACAGTTATAAGTGCAATTTTCCTTCTAAAGACAAATCATCAATTTGTGAAAAATTAATTTGGAAAAAATAATCAAGGTATTTATTAGTTCCATAATTTTGAAATTGGTCAAGGTGTTCTGATATTCATACTGTTGGTGACAATGTGAGCTGGTAGACAGTATTACAATTGTAGTTTGCAAAGACTGAATACACATCTTAAAGATATGTATTTCACTAATGTACCCAGTTGCAATGTCAGTTTGCAAGCTGTCATTAATACACCAAGAAGGAGGACTGAAAATACGTCTTCACAGGTATGTCAATACACTGAATGAGGGTTCTGAAGAGAAGGGAAAAGTAGCTGGAGGAAAGAACTGAACTACTATCCAGCACAAAACACACAGGCTTCAAAAAAAAAAAAAAAAAAAGTGCTCATCAATGAATACTATCTGCCTAAGTAACCGGCGAGAGGAATTGAAGATATTCATACAGAGAGGAAAAAAACAAAGTCCTGGAAATATTAATGAAACCATTGGAATGGATCAAAATACTAAGACGCTGAAACTGAAGTTGGCCAGCAACCTGGTATGTCACTGTGTCTACATCATCTTTCCAGCAGATGATTGAGGCTTTGAGGACTCTGACTCACAAAACCAAAGATGAGATACTGGACGCCGTCCACTCCTTCTGAATAGAAAGAACCACTAGAAAAAAGGCAAAAGTTTTCTTTAAATACTACTTTTAAAAGTATTCTTACATTGAACATCAATATAAGAACAGTTAGAAATTGGAAAATATCTGATACTTATAGATTTTTAAAACAGTACACAATATTTTATGAGCACATTCGGCACTCAACAGAGGTAATGTAATACTGAGCTTCACTGACAGAGTTAAAAACTGACTTTAAAAGTTAGTGGATGAATTGAAAAAGCAATTATTATTTTGCACTTCCTTCCTTCAAGCAACGTGTAGTACACCTAACACTAAAGAATACAGTAAGAAATTTTTAAAGGGTCAGCTTCCCAAAACTGTAAGCAGCTATCACCATGACTGTATTTTTGGAGCACAGAAATATTAGAGAAGTATTAGCAATAACTGGGAACAAATTACACATACATTATTAGATGCCCCAAAAGGAGCAATGAAACAAAAAAGCCATGTATATACAAATAATGAGAGAAAGCAAAAATAATAACAGTACAATTTATTATTTTCTAAAGGATTCGGGACTTTGCAAATTTTGTTAATTAGTGATAAATCTTTTGATAAAATGGATTATTTCTACATGATTACAGAAAGGGAAATGTGGTTCCACAGGAGTTTTTTTAAAAGTAAAAAAGAGAGGGGGGGTGGTGCTGATAAGGGTTTACAGCTTCTAAGATAGCTAAATAGATCATTCAAAAATAGACACTATCAACAGAGAAATAGATGCTAAAAAAATCAAACCATTTCTGTCAACAAGTGCCATGGTAACTAGGTCTTCTCAAATAAATCACTAACCTTCTTTGACAGGATACAAGTCTGGATGTTAAAAACATTTCTATTGATAAAATACTTGGACTAAAAAAAATCTTAGTACTAAGTGACATCTTGATTTCAAAATCCTACCATTTTAAAAATGGCAATGTACAGAAGTAACAACACTCATTAAATGTATCAAAAACTACTTCACCAGCACATCTGAAATCAAAGTGACCGGGAAAATATTAATGAACTGGGCAACTAAACACTGAAGCTCCTCAAAGATCATTTTGGTCTAATTCTCATCAATATATTTAATTGATGATCTGAGAATATTTTTGATGAATGAGAATGGAAAACCTTTGGTGGTTAAATGTTTTAGTTGACAAAGATTCATGAAGCAGTGAGTAATGAGGGAGCTGGTTACTGCTACAAACAGTCTGAATCACTTGGCTAAATGGCTAAAAAGCATGAAAATGCTTTAAATAGATCCTAACACGCACAAAAAAATAAACCTCTGAAGAAACAACACAGGTTACACTGACCAGACAGGATTTTCTCAGTTTGTTACTTTTACTGAGCAGAACACAGAGAAGATCTAGTTTTACTGTGGTTTTGCCGTGTTTTAAAAAACAAGCTGCCTGTAAGGAGTTCACATTTAGACAAGACAAGGACAAAACAACCTTCAGTGACTTAAATCTGAAGGGAGAGGAGGATAACTGAATAGTCCCTGGTTTACAATGCAGTTACACGAACTTCCCATTTTCCTGAGTCTGATGATGTTCTGGGTACTAATCCTTTTCCTGGGAGGGGGTGGAGAGGGATTCCCCCCACTTGGACCCTTCCACTAAAACACGGGTTACCTATTCCCGTAGATTTGGCAACTGCAGAAGAACCAGGAGCTCTTCAGCTGAGAGCGCAGCTCTGCACCGACGTCCCATTCAGCGACACACGCTCTAACCGGTCCGTCTCCAGCCCGGGACGGGAGTTCAGAACAGCTCGAGCGTGAGAGCTAAAGGGACAAGCACATCTAAGAGCACAGCGCAGTGGGGACAGGATGGACAACGTGTGGAGGCCAAACACAAAAGCTCCATGTCAAATGCAAAAAATCCTTCAGGGCACCAGGCCCAGGTGCCTGAAGTACTAAGTGGCCGGGAAATGGTATGCTTAAAATACTAACTTTGCTGTCTTGTCTAGGTAATTGCAAAGACACAAAACAATCATCTTGTGAATGTGAGCATCACTACCATTCTTATATTTACATTTGAAAGCCGGAGAAGAAATTTAACCATGTTGAGAGACTTGAGGAATTCACCTCCTACATATTTTAGTGAGAAATCAACATTGTAAGTCAGTTTGCAAGGTCTAATAATGTCCCCAAAGTTTTCCAGAAAAACATAAAAGTAGTTTCAACTGCAGCAGTATTTACCAACTTCCATAAGCTGTAAGATCTTCAAGTGAGAGAGAAATAGACAGAAACCATATGGCCTAACTATGTTCACCAATAAAATTGCTGGGAGGCACATCTACAAATGTGGGTGGATAATGCTTAAACATCCAAGCAAGGTCCTGACCATGCCCATTTACTTTGTCCAGCACAGCATCACTCAGGTGAACTAACGCTGGTCGAAAAGCGTTAGTGCAGCACTGCACTGGAGCTGATGAACCTCCTCCAGCAGAGCCGGGGCAGCTGAGCGCAGGGCTATGCTGACATGCCTGTTCCACTTCCATCCCTGGTACCAGCTCAGATGTTGTTACCCTGGGTAGCTCTGCACTGCAAGAGATTTATTGACTTGACCAAGAGGTGCTGTGACTTGCAGTATAAAGTACCGGTTGTGAAAGCGGAAAGACGTGCTTCTAGTCCTCCACCTAAAACCTAAATCTGCTTTCCTGTCCTTTCATGAGTACTGTGAGAAAAAGCAGAGCTGCATTACACCCATGTAACAAACATAACCCACTAGGGAACAGAACACATGTGCTGATGGAAACAGCCATCGTTAGCTGAGCCTGAAACATTCTCCTTTTGATTTAATGACAATATCTGATTTCATTCTCATGTCTGTTTTAAAATATTTCTTCATCTCCATCAAAAGCAAAACAAAACACCACTACCAATGTGAGAAGGTGAAGGAAACTTGAGAAATTCTAGTAATCAGTTCATTAAAAATAACAGAATTTGCCAAGTAGGTATATTATGCTATGAATTTCTCTACTTTGGACAAGAACCAGGGAAAAATATTAATGTCACCGAGCCAGTGGAAGCTTTCTCCAACAACAACACTGGGACCAAGGTTTAAATCAAAATATCTGTTAATCACATGGACAGAGTAAGATTTACCGTGTCTTTAATTTCTCATTTTTTAAGACTTTGGGATTAGTTGTTGAGGAAGACACTCAATTTAGGGAACACCGTTACTTAGCAACCATAATCGGTTTTAAAACAAAGCTTTAGCCTGTGCTTTTTTTCAGAGAGGAAATAATAGATCCCTGTCCCTAAGTGTTTCTAACCAAATTAATAGTTAGAGTGAATGTCTAGACCGAACATCAATGGAAAGCCGTAAGCAAGCTGCTTGTCAAAGCAGCATCCTTACGTAGTTTGACCCTTTTCTTGTTTTTGCATTCATGGAAAAGAAAGTCTCAATTCTTTAAAAAAAAATTAAAATTAAAATTAAAAAGCTTCCTCCAGCCAGTAGCTGTTGGCTGATATAGAACAGTCAAGTCCAGGGATATGGGAAAAGCGATGCTTTTGTAAACAAACAGGAGAAACCCTGCAGGTTTCGTTCTCTGCAACAAAAAGCACAGAGGATAGCAAGGAAAAAATCAGGGAATACAGAGTAGCTCATCCTCAAAATCAAATATCAGATCAGAATAGCTTTCTTACTATGCCCATCTAGGACTCAAGCACAGACTCCACAAAGCTGCCAATTACTCTGAAGCTAAGCTGGCCCCAGTTGTGTACTCCAAAAGATTTTGGTGCTCCTAATCATTGTACGTAACACACTGAGCTACCCAAAGGTTTCAAGAAAAGGACAAGGCAACAACATATGGCCTAAACAGACTGTTCATGTCTTTCCCTAAACAAGGCACGGCTTCACCTTAGACTGCCCTTGCAATTACAGGCTACTGGGAGCAGTTATGCACTTGAAAACAGTCAGCACAGCAAATGGCAGGGACGGGAAAAGACTCAGAAACGCTGAACGCGGAGAGCCCTGGGTAGGCAAGCTGTGTGTCCTGGCCGTGGTGCCCGAGACAATCCTGCTCTGCTCAGGCCGTTTGCTACCTGAATCTTAAAATGCAACGTGAAAGCAAAAGAATCCTCTATACTGTCACTTCCTAGACAGAAGAAACAATGATAAGAACTCCTCCAGAAGTGCACTTTTAGCAATTTGAGGCCAAGTTTCTGAAAAAATCCTCCCCAAAAGAATAAATTTAAATAACTGCAAAGTAAGCAAAGTGGATTAACCTGCCAGCTTCCTCCAGCAGTGAGAGCAGAATCTGAATAGTTTTTTTCCAAACAGGTATTAAGTAGCTAGGGAAAAATTGCAATGCCACCTCAAATAACTCATGCCTATATGACTCAGTTTAGGAATATGAATAAAATTCACATATCCAGAGCCTGTACTAACCAGAGTTTAGGAGATACTGAATTCTGAGCAATAACCTACCAAATTTACCCTAACTATTCTGTACCTACTTGTCATTTGTGTGGGGCAAAAATAACTTGCCAATTCCTGACAAAGTCCTAAATCTTAGAAATTTGCTAATTTTAAATGTGAAGCTGTTTCGGCTTTCATAACCATGCTTAACTAACAAAAGCTTAAGGATAAGAATGTCTTTGTATCACTCTTACGCTACAAATTGCAGTTGATGTATGATCTCTTTTAAGAACACATACATTAACACATGTATTTGATAGGCATTAAAGGTAAACATAACGCATATTTGTAAATATGCCAAAATCCAGATTGATCTTGTAATTTAGTGGAAAAATCTCATATACATCAACCAATCGACAGGACTATAACTAGCAACAAGTATTACAGGTAAATTGCATTTCTTGTCAGATGAATTCTTATTTTCTAATACACTTCTTTTCCCCCTTCTAAATCAGAAGTGGCTTTATATCAAGTGTCCAATGTCAGATCTCGAATATTTCCTTCTGAGAGAGCTGCAGTAGATGACAACATAAGAGAACAGATTTCAGGTTTATTAAAAGGGTATTGAAAAGGTTCTTCTCCCAGTAACACGGTAACAGCGGCTGGTTCTTTTTCCTCCATGATTTCACATGACATGCTTCTCACTGGAGCTCTCAGCAATTTACTCTTAATGCCTTCTTGCTTTGAGTAAGTGGGGGTTTTTTGAGAAAAGTTCAGTATTGCATACATAAGAATTAGATATGGGGAGGAAAAAAAATCGCTTTAATTGAACAGTTTGCATGAAATGCGTCTATGCCAGAAGATGCCAAAGCGATGGCTGGATTTTGGGTGCAGAGAGGGCATTTATTTCATTTTTAAAGGCACAATATGTGCTAGACACAGCGCTCATGTGGAGACTACTGATTTTAAACTGCTGTTCAGTTTCCACCTTCATCAGATCAGGTCAAGAATCTTGGAGAATTTATCTCAATGAGCCAGGAAAGAGGTCACCCCATGGGGAAAAGAAAGCCCTTAAGAAAGATTGCTACCCAACTGCACCGCTGTGTCAGAGCACGCTGCTGCTGACAACAGAGCCCATTAGCCAGGGCTTGCTTACATTTGTATGGCTAAAAAGGAGATAAAATTCCACCACTGACACAGCACCCTGATTTTACTTTCATGAATTGCTGACTTTAAAAACATCAAGTGTTTGGGGTTTTACATCCTAAAATTAAAATTACGTCAATGAATTACAGCTTCAACTTTGAGGACTCCGAGCTGTTGCAGCCAAAGACAAGAAAGGAGCCCCCAGGAGGCCACTTAACCCTTACTTGTTCATTCAGAACGCGAACACTAAATCTCATTGATCTTCTGATCACTACAAATTATTGGTAAGCTCTGTGTTAAGCCAGACTGCTGTAAATTGGAGTTGACAGTATTATCACTGAAAGAAATGCATGAGCTCTGTGTTTGCCAAAGTGTGACCTCCTGGACCAGTGGTGTAGCACTGCAAGGACTGAGATTTTTAATCCAAGTGCCATTCTAAAGCAAATTATTTCAATCACACAGAACTAACTTTGCTTAAGAACATTTCTTCACACTAGACATGCGCTTGTTTGTCACATAACAAACAAAAAAACCCAAAAGAACATTGGTGCAACATTCCCACCTCCAGGTGCAAGCTCTTAAGACTCAGCTGCATCAGGACACTAACACCCTTCCAGAGAGCCTCCTTCAGGGAAACCATCCTCAACAGACATTCTGACACCAGCTTGGATGCAAGCAGCGCAAAAATTCAAAAGAATGGTCCCAGAAATTAAATGTGGGTGTTAAAACCACAGGAGGAACTCTACTAACAAGGTTAGTGACAAGCATTTTTATACTGTAGGGAGCAAAGAGATTGCAGAACATAACTGGCAACCAAAGCTGGCACGATTGCTAGGTTTGACAACTGACTGGAATGAAGACCTTTCTCTGGTTTTGTCTTTTTTTTTTTTTTTCTTTTTCTTTCTTTGTATACTTGAAGATGGCACATACATATTGTTCCCCAATCAGGGCTCTTTGGCATCACCTCAATGGTAAAGAATTACTGAAGGAAAGCAAGCAACAAAGGAGACAGAAGGAAAGAGTTACTTAATCCTTAGAAGGTTATTTGTTGATGTGGGCCAATGGTGACGTTCAACCTGAGGCAAATAATATGGTTAAAATGATAAACGAGGAAAATTGCTTTGACGACCAAAGCTATTATGGAAATGTGGGAGCTGGCGTACCACATCTGAAAGGCAGGCAGGTACCTGCGAAGAAGCTGCGGACACCTAGAGGAGTTTCAACTGCAGAAGTTTGCTATTTTTGTACCTTATTTTCCATTTCAAACATCTAATGCAAATTATGTTGCATGCTTACAATACAAACATGTTCACATGATTAGTGACATGTTTATGTTATCTTATAATCAGAATAGTTCACTTGAGTTTGAAAAGCCAGAAGAAATTCTCTTGACAAGTAGCCTCAGGAGATATTTACAGATGAACTGAAGAATATTGTCTTTGGTTCATAATTAACAGACAGAGCCAATAAACACCTTGGGAATCTGAGAGATTTGCTCCGCAGTCCCCAGTTATTTTAGGCATCTGTGTTACGAAGTGGAGTCAGGAATCTTGGTCTGAACACAACTCCATCTCTTCCCGAAGGAGACCCTGAGCAGAGTCCACCAGCCACTCAAACGACAGCCAGTGGCACCTGTGCAAAAATTGTTAAATTCTTTGGGACAAAGAAAGAGCAGACAGAAAAGAGGGCATGACTGTGTAGGCATATGGTAAGAGGGGAGGTCCTATTTTCTGGCTCCTGCTGGTTTAGGTTAGACTAAAAACACACCTGGTTTAATAATCTATCCCCTTCTATGTCCAGTAGGCCATAATTAGAATAAAACATAGGAAATGGGATGAGAAGAAAGTGACCCCTCCTGGGTATGCAGTGTCGATTGCCCCAAATTAGAAGGGAAAGGGCTTTCCAAGCCAAACATTGCAACTGCGGCAACTTTTAACAGCCACAGTACTCTTAATGATTTCTTCATGAATCCCATTATTCTAGTTCTCAGATCATACTCTGGCACCAAGTTCCACACTTTTACCGGTGCACATAAACTTTTGTTGTTGTTGTTGTTGTCGCTCAGTTCTTCTGAGTAGTGGAGAACAACCATTTTCTCCCTTTTGTGTCTTTTTTGTAGAACCTTCTTGAGTGCAGCAGCAGCAGTTCCTTAACTCCTGATCATCTTTGTTACCCTTCTCTAGTCTGTGTAACATTTCTTTTGAAGCAGAGAGACCAAAGCTGTGTGCAGCATTCCAGATACGATGCACCATAGATTTATACACTGGAATAATGAGGTTCGTCGTTTTGCTCTTCACTCCTAGTCTAATATTTCCTAACATTTTATTTGTCTTTTTAAACTTTTCTGAGCAGCAAGCTGATGTTCTCATGAGGGAAGCCTAAAATTTTTTCTTTACTGTGTTGTCTTTTTCACACGCACCCTTTACATTCAGAAAACAGTGCTAGAAAGAAAAAAAAGAAAAAAAGGTCAATTATTCTCTTCATCCTCAAGTTCAGAAACTCACTACTCAAATAATTAGCCCCCACAGGCAGGAAAGCAAATAATTCTGATAATTTATCTTTGTCAAAGTATGGAGCAATTTATAATGATAGGCAGATATTTTATGATAGAGCACTTTTCTGTAGTCAAATGATAATTCAACACTCAATTTCCTGAGGAAAAAAACCAAGGGGGAGGTAACCCAGCTTCCCACTTCTTCTGCAGCTCCTCCACAGCCCATCCAGCAAGACACCTAAGGATAAGGCCCAGGTTATGCCAGGTTTCCAGTGACATCAGGCAAAGAATAACCAGTTTAGACTCTTCCCAACCTGATTTAAAAATAATAATTTTTAAAAAAACGACCTCCTTCCTATGGAAATTTTGCTGATCAATCTTGGGCTTTTGGTTACAAGGACAGGCTTTTAGAAATACCAGGATCACACCAGGCAGCTCATCTGATCTCTACAGGAGAAAGACAAGCCCAGACTAGACTCATGCTTGCATCTACAGTCCGGAGGCCATTTGGAGCACAACAACAACTTTATTGACTCGGCACATTTCTGGACAATGCCACATATATGTTCTTCCCTTACATGTCAGTAGATGGCACTCTCTATATTTACTATCTACATATTTCACACGCTTCCCAAAAAAATGTTTCTTCTCATGGAACTGCAGTAGTAGATCAGAGGTCCTTACACAGGTTCTCTTAGCAGGGAGCTCTGTGCTTTACCCACTCTTTAGTGCAGATTTCAGCTTTCCCTGGGCACACAAGTTGGTCACACATGTTGACCAGGGCACACAAACCCATGGAAATGTGAACTGTACATATGGTTTATGCAGTTAATAGATAAGCCGCTCTCCTATCCACAATACTAGGCTCAAAATTGGCCCTTTCTCAAAGGCTAAAAAAGTTTTCAGCATAAGCAAAACATCTGCATATGATACCGAAAATAGGTCTATGTTAAAACAGAACCCTTTCCATTTACCTGGTCAGTTCACTATCTATATAGAGTCATACTGGCTTCACTTTGTTGTTTGCCCTTTTTATCTGTATAGCCAGCACAGTCATGGGAAGGCAGACTGAATGCCTTTTCTATAAGCCAAATTCTCAAATTCTGTTACAGAATCTTTCTTAAAAATGTGAAAACTGCTCATCACACTCAAAGAAATATTGCAGAGACAGGTGTCCACTTTCTCGTAGCAAAAGTTTGTCAACATTTGAATGCTTTCATCATCCATAACCCTCTAACCTTATAACTTGTGCACATGTTCATGAAGTTCCTTAGAATTAAAATTCTTAAAGTTTTATTTGCAAGAAGAAGAATAACAGGTTTGGAGAGAAAGCTAACAGTTGCACATGGCACACTTCAATCCAGAATAAGTTCAGAAGAGAAAGTGTATTTAGGGTTGACCACTTGCCAGGGCATTTGGGGAAGGCTGGTTGGTACAAACTCCTTGTGCTCCACCACCAGCTGTGCAGAGCACTATTTTTATGAAGTGGTCAGGACCGTAAGTTTCACACCTTTGAAAGAGTCTCACACCTTTGAAAGAGTCTCACATGGAGGCACTTGGTTTCTATCAAAGCCTTCTTCATACAGCAAGTTAAGAGTTATGAATATGGAGCAAGTCTAAACCCTTGTTTATCCTCACAGATCAGATGAGATTGGAACACTAAGATGAGGAGAAAATAAATGTTTCATTTATCATGCACTATTACAGTAAGTGCCACCCCCATCAGCCCAATGGTATGAACACATAACACTAGTACAGTCCTTTAATACTTCCTTTTTCAAAGACGTTTCTAAACTATAATAATATATTAAATTTGATAAATACAATTACTACTAACATTTAATTGATTCTTGATTACAATCAATTATATTTCTGAAACAATCAAGCATCCTACAATTAAAAATAATTGATTCATTAGCACACCCCTACTAGACAATTACACAAATGCATTATTTATGTAATTAGACACATTTACAGTTCATTATTCCACTTTTATTCCATTGTTGCAAAGCTACGGAAGTAGTGCCTTACTTTTTAATCTTTCTTTCCCTTCTATTGACACAGAGAGCGCATTTATTTTATTTACCCAATTTCAACTTAGAAATCAAAACCTGAAAGAGACTGAACCCCTATAAAAGCAGTAATTAAAGCTCATTTATTTGTCATATGAGTGAAAAGTAAGGGTGACAAAGTATTTTCCAGGGTAAATCTGCTTATTGAGTTGAAAAAAGCAGCTGTGCGCAACAGATTTTTGGAGGTTTAAAAAATATAATTTAAAATATCTACATGCCAGGCTCTTGCTTAAACTGGAATTTAAGGGTGAACATGAAAGAGAAGTTAGTGAAAAATTATTGTGATCAGAGCTGCTTTCAAGCCCAAAAGTAGCTAATGACCATCTGCTTGTTATTCTGTTGGGGCATCAAAACCAGTTCAGAAGGCTTAACAGTCATTACAACATATTAAGGATCTGATTTTAGATATTCTAGCCCTCTGCATGTACAGTTTTCTAGCCTTGTTGACAGTGCACCATTCTGTCTTAAAGCTACATGTTTAGCTTACCTGCAATCAGGGTGTCCACCTCAGGGTTTGGTCAGCTTCTTTTCTTCCCACCTTCTCCATACTATTCAAAAGTGGGTTTCATTATTTAAGAACGGCCACACTTGGTAAGACCAAAGAAGGAAAGACAGATGTGTGAGAACTGGAAGGGGCACGTCTGAGCTGAGAAACAGGAGAGAAAAGAGGTGTGCTGGAAGCTCACTAAGCAAGGGATCATGGCCTGCCTGCTTATTGATGACTACTGCAATAATTCAGGAAAGAAGTGGGGCCCTCAGTTCAAGAAGGACAGGGAACTGCTGGAGAGAGTCCAGCACAGGGCAACAAAGATGATTAAGGGAGTGGAGCATCTCCCTTATGAGGGTGATAACCAATGATAGGACAAGGGGTAATGGGTTCAAGCTGGAACACAAGAGGTTCCACTTAAATTTGAGAAGAAACTTCTTCTCAGTGAGGGTGACAGAGCCCTGGAACAGGCTGCCCAGGGAGGTTGTGGAGTCTCCTTCTCTGGAAACATTCAAAACCCACCTGGACGCCTTCCTGTGTAACCTCATCTGGGTGTTCCTGCTCCAGCAGGGGGATTGGACTAGATGATCTTTTGAGGTCCCTTCCAATCCCTAACATTCTGTGATTCTGTGATACAGAGAAACGCAAAGACATCTTCCCATCGGGATGCTCCCACCACCCAATGGCCTCAGTAGACTTCAGAAAACAAGCCTATCAGACTTGCTCCCACAGAGCTCTGAGGCAGCAGCTCTTGAGGGATCCCGCCTGACTCCTCCAGGCTGAACGTGGAGTGGCTGCCAAAAAATTTTCCCCCAAGATTCCTGAAATAGTGACCAAATGGAAACATCCACACAACAAAAGCCTACAAGCTTCTGTGCTTAAGTTGGGGCAAACCTACTTTTCCAACAGCATTCCAATTCGCTTCCACTTATTTCATACAAATGTTTAATATTTCTCATCATCCACGCAGTTCTGGTTTGTTATTTGTTTTTTGTGGCTTTTTTGTTTTTGTTTTGTTGTTGTTTGTTTTTGTGGGGGTTTTTTGTGGTTGTTTTTGGCTTGGTTTTTTGTTTGTTTGTTTGGACTAAAAGAATGGGTTTATTCTTCCGTTGCAGTATTTAGCTTTCTTAAATAAAGTTACATAATAAAGCTTCCAGAGTTGATATAGAAAAAGTTACAAAAATAACTTTTTTGTAGAGTTCCCAGGCAAAATCCTACTCCAGTTTTCCCTGGTCTTGGTATATTTCTCAAAAGAGCCCACTAAGCCTCCACTCTCTTTGCTGAACAAACGATGATGGAGCAGAAGGATAAGACATTCAATAATTGCGCACAGTTGCATTCTTCAAAAATTAGGTACTGGGAATGGCAGGGAGCATCAGGAAACAAGTGGTCACTGCTTCATCCACAGATACAATTAAAGACACAGCTCCCTCGTGGTTCCTTGATGTCATCACAAATGCTTCTTTCCAACTCTTGAGATGTTCCAATGATGGTAAATCTTCATTAGCTTATTCCTGTAAGCCCAGGTGAATGGTTTAGACCTTGCGTGTCCTGTGCATTTCTTGTTTTGTGACACAAGCTCGTCAGCCACTGTCAGAAGCAGACACTCAAGGTGGAGAGAAGGAAACTATAACGATAATTTATCTCATTGCTTCTCTTGCAGCCTTGATGCTGAAGATATGACCCTACTCTATTTGAAACAGAAATGAAAAGTACCATTCCCAAGAGAATCCCACCAGTTGTATTTTGCATAAAAATAAAGTATATCCCCTCAGATTCTTTTAAATGTGTACGCATCCCAGCCATTTGAAAAACATCAAGGACTGGCCAGCTATACACAGCCAAATCTGTCCATATATTACACCCACATTGGGCACTGTGACTCCAAAATAGTTGGTCAGGAAGGCAATCAAGAAAAACCACTGGCAAAACAGAAGATTTCTTGGACAATCAGGTGTCTACATTACAAAGCAAGCACTGAACAACAAAAAAACTAAAACTAATATTTCAAAATGATCATGCATTCAGCCCCGAGTCTTCTGGATTGAATTTAACAGAAACGGACAGAAACTGTATTGGTTTTAAGCTTACATGTGTCCAGCTTTTTTGACTGGTTTCATCACTTTTCACAAGTTTGTTTTGTTTGGGTTTTTTGGAGTTTTTTTTGGTATTTTTTTTAAAGCTTATTTCCCTGTGCTTATTAAAGATTATAAAGCAAAGGAAGAGGAGTATCTACCCCTCTGCAACCCTTCTTTAAATCTCCTCTGTTTCTGGTGTCCAGACTGGGTAGAATTTCTAAGCCCCATTGAGGTTCAGAGTTACAGCTCCAAAGAAACTAAAACATGCTGGTCTACCTGTCCACCCAACGCTATTCTCCGTTTCATATGGGCACCACTTACAAAACACTTCAAACTTCATCTGCAAAGAAGCGTGGCTGCCTTCGAAGTCATTACATCTCAAAAATCAGAGGAAAGTTCTTCCAAGTGTGTTTATTTAATCCAAAACATTAACATGCTGACAGCTGTTGAGCTGCTCCATTTAGCTGTCACAACAGACCATAAAGCACCATAGCAAAATGGACACTTCTGTGTATGACATCTGCCACTCTTCGATTAACTGCTGCTTCACCACAAACATTTTACTGAATAATTAATTTGGCTAGGTGTATGCAACAGAGTATTTTTTATGCATTAAAACATCTGGGTTTTTGCACTGCAAGGTTCTGCCTAATGAAGTCTAAATAGGAGATTTTAAACTGCCATTTTTGGCTATGACACGAGAAGGATTCCCGCAGAGAGATAACATGCCTCATCTTCTCAGGAAGCATACCTTCTGTAACATAAGTTGAAAAGCCTTACTAAAAATATTAACATTGTAAGCTTTAATAGAAATAAAAATTCTTAGGAAAGCTTCATCTCTACAGGGCTGTTCTTGAATCCAAAGTATCTGCACCTCAGTGGGAAACACAGGTTATATGAAAGCAATTTATAATGTGCTGCAGCGGAGGGAGAATAGGGGAGCCTGAAAAGCAAGGGAAAAAAAAAAAAAAAAGAAAAAACACAGTAGTCACCTTTGCAAAATGTAATCCTGAGAAATGTAGAGTACTCGGGATTCTCAGAAGTCTGTAAAAATGCTTGAGAATCAGCAGTTCTCAAAACCAGATGGAATGTCAGGAATTCTCCTACCATCAAATCATCTAACATCTGGGTTTGGAACTGACTAAAGCTCAAATGAAAAAGTCTCCTTATTTGCTGAAATTGGAAGCTTAATCTCAGAATGCCACCAAGATACACACATATAGTGCCTGCAAACCATAAGACTGCAGGTGGGACTACATTATTGATTACTAGCAGCTACTCATTACAATAAGAATCTTTTCACCTTTTTTTAATAGGCTGAGATCATTGCCTAAGTTTTCTCTAGTATCACTGGGGAGAAACAAGTACTTTCACAGGGCAATTAATCAACATCCTAAGATAGATAAGATGACTTGCTCTTTACAGCTGTCCCTTACTCTCTGGTGACTACAGAGGGTAAAAATTATTATTTCAATCTAGAAGTCTGGCTTTTAGACAGACCAAATTAAATGACAGAAATCCCATTACCTACCGGCCAGGGAGGAATCAGTAACTCCTCACTGGAATAAGGTTCTCCATCCCTCCTGTTCACACAGCTCTGAAGGTGCCAGAGAAACGTAAGGCCCACCCAAGACCCATATCCAGCATCTTTATTATTCAGAGGTAGAAGGAAGAAACATGGCTGTTGTGGGCTTAATTCCTGAAGTGTTAACAGTGAGTACATTATAAGGCCAAACTATTCATATCCACAATATGCACATCTTCCTTGTGTGCCCTGAAAAAAATTTTCAGGGTTAAATTCATCAGTAATAGAAGAAGAGGCAACCCAAGTGCACCCTTGAAATCTCCTCAGACTATTAGTCCTTGTTATTACTTGATTTCAGTTTTCTGCAGCAGAATTACAGCAGGGATATGTTTGGTGCATTATGCTTATCAACTGCTATTACCACTGAAACGTTTTATCTTAACAATTTAATGGAAAACTGAATGATAATGATTTAGAATGGACTTTGAAAATGTTTCTAAGGAATTTATAGGGTGAAGCTCCACGAAAAAAAAAAAATCAGTTAGGCTAGGTTTTTAGCTTACTTTCGTGCTTTTGAAAAACAAGAAAGGCAGTGCAGGTGTTGCACAATTCCGTCTGCATCTACCAACATCAGCAAAGACTGTCTTAATTTGGTGTAGTTATATCCTCTGCTTTACTACGGTCTTGCTACACTGGTTACTGCCTCTCAGGGACAGATACAGCCCCAATTTAAATGGAGCAAGCCAGGCTGTCTGATGCTAATCGGACAGCTTAGCCTTCTTAGTCCTCCCTTCCCTGTAAATTCATGCCTGTTTCAATAAACAAAACCACTATTTCACTTGCATTGATGAAAACTGTTCAACAGTCATCACGGAAGCAATTCTAGGTTTATACTGGCACACATTAGAGTTGAATCTGCTCCAATGTTTTTCAAAGAAGATCGACAGAGCTGAAGCTCTGCATTCATACATTTTCAAGGCTCTTGCTAGAGCGGGGCTTTTCAGCAGCTGCACAGCGCTGCAAGTTGGCATAAGTTCTTGTTATACTGCCGCAGGCTAATTCAAAATCCTAGTTTAACACTGATGGCAAACTACAATTAGTACTGTTCCTACACTAAAGAAAATAATCCATGAAATCCATCATTTTCATAGCCACATAAAAATTTACCATGAAAATGTTCAGCTTTGCCGACTTCTGTTCACTTCTCCTAATTTCTTTCTTTGGACTTCATATGAATTGCTATCTTTTATGAAAGGAAAAAAAAACCCCACCCTGTTAGAAAACCAAATTTGTGTAAATTTTTAGATGAGGACAAAACTTCTGTAATTTCCAGTTCCTCTACACATTTGTGAAAATATCAACCAAAATATGCAGACTGTCATTCCAGATGACAACTCATGTTCATCTAATTAAATATTCTGTCTTGGACATGAGC
This sequence comes from Caloenas nicobarica, assembly GCF_036013445.1. NCBI lineage: Eukaryota > Metazoa > Chordata > Aves > Columbiformes > Columbidae > Caloenas > Caloenas nicobarica. Next base: position 19,616,348 of record NC_088247.1, on the reverse strand, counting down.
TAGCACCAGACATTCAGAGGAGGACATAACAAACGTATACATTGCAAATATATATTTTAGTTGTTTGTGTCCTGACACAAGAGAAGGAATTTATCCAAAGTAAATGTTCCCACCATTCCTACAACAATGCAATACATCTTCCTGCAACGAATTACACCACTAATATGTTTCTTAAAACAACATCACAGCAGTAGAATATTTTATCTTATTTTTCCAAATTTGCCTCAGATTATCTTCAGTACTCTCTAAATCCTTGGTAATTTACCAAATAATCTTGCATTTCATCACAACAGTGAAGCCAAACTATTTTGAACAAGAAAAGAGTTTGCACAGTAAAAGCCTTTTAAATGTCACTTGAGTGTCTTGTAATAATTGAGGTAAAGTTCCTTATCGTGTAATCAGGTTCTAGGTCTAAATATGTTCGTCTATGCCTGGCAGTTCTCTTCCAAGATAATACATGAACATTCAGAACATAATAGTCTAATTATATATCATTTTAAATAGAATTCTTCTACGTCCTTCTTCATTGATACAGTCAGATCTTACCCTCTTTTCCAGTTTCTTTCTTCTTGAAAATACTAACATTTATGGTTTGGTATAAAAGGGCTCTGCATTTGGAGGTGGAGAAGATGGGAAATTCATTAATTTGCAACTAACAATAACTTATTAATAATTTCCATATCCTGATGTGTTTGAGCAATAAATGGAAGAAATTCCCGAGGAGATATAAAGATCTGTCAATAAATGTTATAACACACAGAAGACCACTGAGAACAAGCAGTAGCACCACAACCATCTGCTTGTTCTGTGTCTACCTGCAGCTGTGAGCCAGGCCCCGTTAGGAATCTGAACATCTTGGCCATAGTCCTGAACTGTACTTGAAAGAAGAGGCACCGACACGTGTTCCTGTGAAGACTGGGAAGAAGATGTCTGATTTAATCACGCCTGCCAGTATAAACTTTTAGGAAGTAAGAAGGAGAGCTAAAGGATATGGTCAAGGATACATCTGTGGTCAGGAGGATTCCAAAGGATACAAAGTCCCCTGTGATGAACCACTTGGACAGCTATACAGAACAGAAGCCAGTAGCAAAGAATAACCCAGCAACTGCAGCTGGTTGCTAGTATCTCCTTGAGGCCACGCAACATTACAACCAGAAGACATGAGTTTAAGAGCCAGTATTCTACCCTGGAGAAAGTTGGGACTGAACTCTACAGATGTATCTGACCTTTCATCCTTGAAATCGGGCATTACGACCATTCTTAGTGCACCAAAAAAAAGAAAAGAAAAAAAAAAAGTTTGCAGCACAGGAGAAAACTAATAACTGGAGACACAAATTCTGTCCATCTCCATAAAAAAGGACAGAAGTGTTATAACAGACTAACCTTGCTAAATCATGACTTCTCATTGACCCCAAACACAGGAAAGAAGCTCACCAACTAGGTCAGGTCACTAAAGAACGGCATAAAAGAATGGCACAAGCAGCTGGAACACAAGCAAAAAGGTCAAGGCACAAAACATGACCATAAGAAACAAAGGAACCCTATGATCATTGCTGAGCAGAGATAAGGTCAGGCACACTTCTGAAGTGGACCTGCCCGTAACTTGCCCTTAAAGTGGGTGCTCCAAAACACCAAAGTGCTTGCAGTCTCTAAACATGAAGTAGAACAATGTAATTTTTTAAACAGAAAAATCTCAGACTGGTCAAAGAAGAAAGATGTAAAAAGCTTTGAAAATGAAGCTCCTTTCTCCCTACCACATCCTCACAGACTGTTCTTCGTCATCAGTCTTGTCCTAATCCAGCAGCCACTCTGTCCTTTCGAGGTGTAAGGTTACTCCAGCCTCATCCTGGCCCCTGCATGGCCCTTGCTTGTCCGTCTCGTCAGTCACTCTCTTCATTTGTTCTGTTCCAAAACCCAGCTGCCACAGTCCGCCTTCCAGAAACACGTCCCTCCTGAGCACCCTCCCAGGAAAGAAGCAATCTTCCTCTCTAGAGATTTTGATGCAATTCCAAACACAGGCAGCCATGAGAAGGGAACCATATGAGCTATTAAACACAACATAAAGTGTCTATGCAGTAAGCTCTAAACAAATAAATAAAGCAAATTTTAGCCTTTACAACTCAAAAGAAGACATTAGCCAACTATTCAGAGAGAATATAGAGATGACGCAGAGAATGCCAGAGGGTTTAATGACTTTTTGCATTAATCTTCATGAAAAAGATCTATTGGCATCAAAAAGAATTAATAGAAACAATAGTCAGAGCTCAACTGAGAACAAAGATTATTAATTTTTTTTTTCAAATTTAGTTGGCTTGACAAATATCAGCTGAGATATATAAAAAATAGTTGAACTGACGTAAGAACTGATAGCAGTTCTGTGATGTCTCATGGAAGACAGGTGAAAGGGCAAGTGTATTGCCTGTGTTAGAATGGGAGGAAAGAGGAGCTGGGTGGGAAACCACAGACAACTCAAGCTGAACTTCAGATGCAAGAACATTTCTGGATGAAGCAAACCACTGTACGCAGCTATATAACAGACATAAGTAGCAATCAATATACAACTGTTAAGAACAAACTAACAGAACAATCCAATTTCTTCCCATGTGTGGCTAATAGGCCTTTTTAGTAGGAGAGGAGTAATTGTCATACATCTTGACTTCAGTAAGTTATGATAAAATTTGAAAACAGAAATTAGATAACTGTACCCATGGAGGACCAATTTTTCACTGTCAAACACAAAGATGTATTGAGTGGTGCTTCAGAGGGTCTGTCCAGGGTCCAGTCCTTTTCAGCATTTCTCTTAGCAACCTAGATGATAGAAGAAAATATTCCTGACAGTAAGAGGGATTGCAAGTATATTGGAGGACTAGTGAAGTATTCAAATAGATTTTAACAAGCTGGAGAAACAGCAATTACTCAATCACAAATATAAGATAAGGAATCATAGAATCATTTTGGTTGGAAAAGACCTTTAAGATCATCAAATCCAACTGTTAAGCTTGTTAGTAACAGTTCTGTGTAAAAAAAAAAAAAAAAAAAAAAAATTAAAAAGAGAGGGGGTTGTCACCTGGGGAGGATTTCCAATCTATGAATCACAAGCATAACACTGCTCAATCATTTCAGATATTCAAGGAAGAGGTGACCAAATAGGAAACATTCAAAAACAGAGCAATGAGAACTATCAGAGCTGGAGAAAGTGAGCAACACCACAGGAAAAAAAAGAAGAAAATAAACTGTCCTCCGTACCAGCGGTGGACAGGACAAGTCCCAATGGGTTCAAACACCATCCAGAAAGATCCAGGGTGGATTTTAGGAAAACCACTCAATTGAGAATAATAATGAATCACTGGAACATATCGTCAGGGCAAGCTATGGGTTTTCCATCACTGATGATCTACAAAATAGAAATGACAATCTGATCCTATTTGGGGCACAAGGGTGGCTTCTCCAAATCTCTTCCAAGGCAGTTTTCCAAAACAATAAAACTACTGTCTCCTATTTTAAGGGCATCCTGTCACACATGTGCATTTCCCCTGTATAAACACAATCTGTTGTACAATGGACACTGATTCAACATTTTTCATTCTTTAATAGTGGGTTTATGGATGTGGTAGTCCCAAATACCAGCAAACACTGTTTCAATCTTTGGAAGCAAAAGCGGGGGGCGGGAACCACCTCAAAATCCAAATATAGGGAAGAGAGACACATTTCGGTTTTGCTTTTTTAGCAGAATGAAACTTATGCCACATCCATTTTTCCCTTTCTAATAATGTGTTTTCTAGCAAGGGTTTGGTTGTAACTGCTAAGTGTGAACCTCCAATATGATTCAGAGTTTCTAGCCTTCAGATGGGAATCATTAATAGACTTTACCCCAGAATTTTCCCTGATGATGGCCTGTTGCTATGGAAGTCAACCTCCAGAGCAAAACTGGAAGGAAGAAATACTATACCATTAATCACATCATTAATACAGCCCTAATAAGCTGAGGTTCATAACCTCTGGATGCTGATGAATTGGAGTGAGAAAAACTTGATCTGCCCAATGTTTTAATCAACTGCAATGTTTGCTGAAGGCCTTGGTAGCATAGCTTATAAATATATAGATGCTTTATTCACTTTACGAGTAAAAACACAAACCAAGAACTGAACAGTCTCAATTGTTAACTTCAATCCTTGGAATGTGTCAAAGCCAAAGGAGTTTGTAGACAAAGATAAGATGCTCCAGCAAAGCTTCCTTATTTCATTAACATTGTTCTGAAATAATTTCCAAGTATCAGGGAGATACATTACCATTCCTTGTTAAACCTCAGACTTCCCCAAAATTTCTGGTAGATGTCCAATTAAATTAACTTGGTTGAGGTTGGGCACACCATTCTGTATTGTGGCATCCATACTGAGCACATTACAAGCAAGCAATACCATGGCAGCTCAAAATAATGTGAGATATGAACAGAAAGGAAGGGAAAGGAAGAATGAGTTACAGAGATGAAATGGCAGGTGGAATCTAACTTCCAGACATAGATTCCCAAAATAATTACACTCAATTAGTCACCCATCACCAAAAGTGCCTGCTGAATAGCATGAGAGTCCAAAGGTAAAAGAATTGCTACTCGACATTTTCCTTATGTATCAGACTAGAACATATTTTGTCACAAACACAGATCTTGTCATGCTGGTTTTTACTCCCGCCACTGATCTGAGTAGCAAGCTGCCTTCTGAAAACCATATCTTTAGGCACCAAGTCTTTTGCTTTATGTTTTGCTGATGACAACTGAATTCTCTCTGGTTATTCTCCATTTTGGTTTAAAACAGAGGACAACTGGACTTTTGTATGTAGTCAAAGATATCATTTTAAAAAATCTCATATTCAACTTATTTAAATAGGGAAGTGGTTATAACACCTTTGGTCCCAAAAAACTTTTAATTCACAATAACTGCCAACTTCAGTGAATATTATGTATTATTGACAATCCTGAGAACTCTTAAGATGCAGTTTTGCTCCTGCAAATAACTATTAAAAAACCCCTGAAAAACCTCATCCAAGAGGCTATGTTGTCATGCTGCAAGGTTTCTTTCCCAATTATCCCTAGTCCCACAAAGAAACCTGAAAATCAGTCTTTGATGCAGATGTGTTAGGAATAAAAAAGATGATGTGATCAAAGAGTGGTTTACAAAAAGTTAATAAATGACCAGGCAACCATTTCTCCTAGTCATTTTCCAGAGTAAAATTTCCATTTAACTGCTACCAGAATTGTAACAAAACAAAAACATACACTAGAAAGAGTCCAGTTCTTTCCCATAGCTATATAAACCTGGCATAACTAAAATGAAAGAAAGAAAAAAACAAAACAAAACACAACAACAACAAAAAAACCCCCACACCAACTGTTGAGCTCAACAATTGTAAGCCTAACTCCACAATGAACAAAAGGAACAAGTCTAGAAACAGCGCTGCATGATGCCTAGGTGTACTCTAAAATGTTGAGTACTTCCTAAATGTAGCTATGCAGTTTTTCCATAATATTTTTGTTTATTAAGCATGTCTGTTTACAGAAACAGACAGTCTTTTAAATCCCGGTCTCCTATTTAAATATATTTTGAGACTTACATGTTGTTAATTCAAATTCCTAACACTGAAATCAATGGAGGTCTTCTCCAAGCTTCCCTTGCAGACCAGGAAATGGATGTCTTTAAGTTCAGTTGATTTACTGGATTCTGATCACAGGACAGAGATAACCTCAGTTCCTCAGCCATCCTATGTCTGGTGAAAAACAGGGCTGAGAGAAAAACATGTTATATACTCACACTGGGATAACAGGAAAGGACCCAGCTTGTGATTCTCCCCACATTTACTCCTAATATCCCTGGCTGCATTTAGGGTCAGAAGGAGGAAGCAAACTAAAGGTGTTGAGTTATGTAGCTCTGACTCGCAAGCACCCAAGGAGAATTTTGCCAGGCTGAATACGCTCTCTCCAGGTCTCACAGCAATATTAAACTGATCAAGCAGCACAAGCAGCCTAACTATTCAGCTTACTTTGTATTCAGTGTACACTCTCCTAATTGTTTCCAATTACTGTGTTTTTTTCTGGAAACAGATAGTGCTTGTCTGTGCTTGGAACCTATTAACATTGCTGCCTCAGTAACTGGAAAGATAGCAGCTACATTTCTGTGCATGTATCTGTGGATGCAAGACTTGACTGCATTGAAAATGCACTCGACATGCCTGAAACTTGCAGTTTCACTCTCCTCAACGAACAGACTTGGCTTATTTTTCCAAACAATGAAGAGTCACCATCTCTCATTTTCCAATAGCATCATAGAGCTTTTCTCAAAGCAAGCTGGTGGATGTTTTGAGTTTATCAGGCCGCTCATATCTAGCCAGTTATTTTTATGTGTTCATGACAGTGGCACCTAAGAGCATTTTCCAGATGTTTATTATTCACATGTTCACCACTCTCCTAAAACAGTCATTCCCAATCTGCATGTTGAAAGATACCCAAGAAATAAGCCGAGTAACTTAAACCAACACAGTATCAAAAGAATATCGGTTTATTCTTCAAACTACTGTCTATAATGTCACTCAACATCACATTTACAGATGTGACTAGATGGGACATTATGTTAATGTTTATATTATTTATATCATATTTATAGGATATTATAACTTCTTTTCTCAGTTGGATGTATTTGAACTTTTGAGTCTATGGTGTTGCTCAGCAAAGGAAGTTTGTTTATACAGTTTAGAAGATAATCTGATCGATGCCTTAAAGAGGATATTAGAGAAACCTGGTTATAAAAAGTCTCCCTCTCATTTTGTTCACTTTCTCTTGGACAAGATCAGTCATACTGGAGTGAAGGTCCACTTGGGACTTCTTGAGAAACCTTTATTTCCACATATGAACTTGATTTTCTTAAGCTTGTCCTTATAAACAACACAAATTTGCTAAGCAAAAGAAGCCTGCTCAATTTTGACAGTGAGGTTTTTTTCCCTACCTTTAAGTTCTAACAATATATTACCTCCTTGAAAGAACTGTATTCCAACTGATGATGAGCGTTTCCTCATTGGCAAATTTTAATATCTTTGCATAAACAAGAGACCATCAATAATAGACAACCCTTCAGAAGAGGATGAAATTACTTTCCAGAGTACTTTAAGAACCCCTACGGGTAAAAGTATCACTAGTATTACTAGTAACTTAAATACATACATAACTTAACATATAAGTACGTTTATCAAAAAGAGGATTCTACCAAATTATTTTCTGACAGATTTCCAAAAGCATTTCAAAGTCTAATATAACACATCACAGATAATTTATGTAGAAAAAAAAAAGGATAGTTTGAGACATTTAAAACTGCTGACAACCTTCAAAGCAGGAGGACAGTAGTTCAAGCATACAGGTTTAATGTTCTTAGTTGTGAATACCACAGATTTCTGTAAGACTTCAGCCTATAAACTACTCATGCACAGGGAAATAAAATCCCTTTTTTCCAAGAAAGGGAATCACATTCAGAGAACTGACTTGTAACTAGAGTCAGGCAACTGAATTTGACTTCTGATTAATACTACTCACTGTTACTGTAAAACACTGAGCTGTACTAATTTGTTCTACTTTCTCTGGTTAGTACATTTTAAGAAATAAAAAGTTCTCTTTTTCAGTAACTTCTGACGAGCACTTCAGATACATATCTTCCTATGAAAAGCTGTAGTCTTTAACAAAACGTACTGCTTGCTAAGAGACATGGACACATTGACAAAGAATTGTGAACAGCAACCAGCATTAAGATTGATTTATGGTGATTTAAAACAGAAGTTTGGTGTTTTTTTTTTTTTAATTAATTTCAAGACATTTAAAATAATAATTAAAAAATAATGCCTCGTCAATATTCTTTGTTTAACATGCATCAAATGATTTCTAGAGACTAAGCAGACTACACAGAAGCCATAAAAAATGCCACCTGTAAACCACAAGACCTTTGGCTTCTCCTGCACTGCCAGACATGCCAGGTAGCTTTCACATACATACACTGCAGCAAGGTTGAAAAACAGATTACAACGACAGAGTAGTACAAATCATCACAGAGAGCACAGCGGTCAGAGCAGTAACAAATGCGCAGTTGCTTTCACTGTAACTTTGACAGCCAAGAGAGCAGAGGTTGAGGAAGGAAAACTGGAAAAATCTCTATTATCCAGCTGAAGGCAGCCTCAGCTTGCTAAACAAGGAAATGTTACTTCTTTGTGCCTCTCGGTAATGCAGCATGTGCCAACATGCCATATGAGCCACCCTTTACTTCCAATGTTATTCTTTCACTGTCCCTGGCAAATAGTTGCACTTTAACACCAGCAGGAGCTACTGCCTCACACAGAGATGAGATCGAGCTGCTCAGCAGATTCCCAAAAACCTGCAGCTCCCACCCCACATCCCCGCACTGGAGGAGCAGCCGCCTCATGTAGAAGTGAGCTGGAATGTTGCCTACACACGAGAGGAGCTCCTCGACGTGACACCACATCTCTTCCTTTTCCACCTCTTTGGCACTGGTTCCATCTTCATCACATACTAAATCCCATGTATTGGCTTTTACAGAAGCAGAACCAAGACACTGAACAGAACATCAAGGGGTGATACTGTCGTGGGTGTCTATTACAGGCCACCAGGCCAGGGTGGGGAAGCTGATGAGGCCTTCTATGGGCAGCTGAGCGCGGCCTCACAGTCACAGGCTCTGGTTGTTATGGGGGATTTTTAACTTCCCTGATATTTGCTGGAAGGACTACTCAGCCAGCCAGCCTCAGTCCAGGAGGTTCCTCCAGTGCATTGACGATAACTTTCTGATGCAAATGGTGGAGGAGCCGACTAGGAGAGGTGCGCTGCTGGATCTCGTCCTCGCTAACAAGGAGGGTCTGGTCGAAGCAGTAAAGGTGGGGGGCTGCCTTGGTTGCAGTGACCATGAGATGGTGGAGTTCAGAATCTCCTGTGGTGGGAGCAGAATACCGAGCAGAATTGCAACCCTGGACTTCAGCAGGGCCGACTTTGGCCTTTTCTAACAATTGCTGGAGGAAATCCCGTGGGCAAGGCTGCTTGAAGGTAAAGGGGCCCAAGACAGTTGGTTAACATTCAGGGACTGCTTCTACCAAGCTCAAGATCAGTGCATCCTGACGCGCAGGAAGTCAAGGAGGGGAGCCAGAAGACCTGCGTGGTTAAACAGGGAACTGCTGGGCAAACTCAAGTGGAAGAGGAGGGTTTACAAATCATGGAAGGAGGGGCTGGCCACTTGGGAAGAATATAAGGCTGTTGTCAGAGGATGTAGGGAGGCAACTAGGAAAGCTAAGGCCTCCTTAGAGTTAAACCTGGCAAGAGGGGTCAAGGACAACAGAAAGAGCTTCTTCAAATACATGGCAGATAAAACTAACACCAGAGGCAACGTAGGCCCACTGATGAACGGGGTGGGTGCCCTGGTGACAGAAGATACAGAGAAGACAGAATTACTGAATGCCGCCTTTGTCTCTGTCTACTCTGCCGGAGGCTGTCCTGAGGAGCCCCGTACCACTGAGGCCCCAGAAGAAGGCAGGGCAATGGAGGAGTTTGCCTTAGTTGATGAGGACTGGGTTAGGGACCAGTTAAGCAATCTGGACATCCATACATGGGTCCAGATGGGATGCACCTGCAGGTGCTGAGGGAGCTGGCTGAGGTCATTGCTGGACCACTCTCCATCACCTTTGCCAAGTCTTGGGAAACGGGAGAGGTGCCTGAGGACTGGAGGAAAGCAAATGTCACTCCAGTCTTCAAAAAGGGCAAGAAGGAGGACCCAGGTAACTATAGACTGGTCAGCCTCACCTCCATCCCTGGGAAAGTGATGGAACACCTTATCCTTGGTGCCATCTCAAGGCATATCAAGGATAAGAAGGTCATTAGGGACAGTCAACATGGCTTCACCAAGGGGAAGTCATGCTCGACCAACCTCATAGCCTTTTATGAAGACGTAACAAGGTGGATAGATGATGGCAGAGCAGTGGATGTGGTCTACCTTGACTTCAGTAAAGCATTTGACACCGTCTCCCACAGCATTCTTGCTGTTTAACTGAGGAAGTGTGGTCTGGATGATCAGGTAGTGAGGTGGACTGCAAACTGGCTGAAGGAAAGAAGCCAGAGAGTCATGGTCAATGGGGCAGAGTCTGGTTGGAGACCTGTATCTAGTGGAGTGGCTCAAGGGTCAGTTCTGGGGCCAGTATTATTCAATATATTCATCGACGACTTGGATGAGGGAATTGAGTGCACTATCAGCAAGTTTGCTGATGACACCAAGCTGGGAGGAGTGGCTGACACGCCAGAAGGCTGTGCCGCCATCCAGCGAGATCTGGACAGGCTGGAGAGTTGAGCGGGGAAAAATTTAATGAAATACAACAAGGGCAAGTGTAGAGCTTTGCATCTGGGCAGGAACAACCCGAGGTATAAGTTGGAGAACAATCTGTTGGAGAGCAGTGCAGGGCAAAGGGACCTGGGGGTCCTGGTGGACAGCAGGATGACCATGAGCCAGCACTGTGCCCTTGTGGCCAAGAAGGCCAATGGCATCCTGGGGTGTATTAGAAGGGGGGTGGTTAGTAGGTTGAGAGAGGTTCTCCTTCCCCTCTACTCTGCCCTGGTGAGACCTCATCTGGAATATTGTGTCCAGTTCTGGGCCCCTCAGTTCAGGAAGGACAGGGAACTGCTGGAGAGAGTCCAGCGCAGGGCAACAAATATGATTAAGGGAGTGGAGCATCTCCCTTATGAAGAAAGGCTGAGGGAGCTGGGTCTCTTTAGCTTGGAGAAGAGGAGACTGAGGGGTGACCTCATCAATGTTTATAAATATATAAAGGGTGGGTGTCACGAGGATGGAGCCAGGCTCTTCTCAGTGACAATCAACAGTAAGACAAGGGGTAATGGGTTCAAGCTGGAACATAGGAGGTTCCACTTAAATTTGAGAAGAAACTTCTTCTCAGTGAGGGTGACAGAACACTGGAACAGGCTGCCCAGGGGGGTTGTGGAGTCTCCTTCTCTGGAGACATTCAAAACCCGCCTGGACGCCTTCCTGTGTAACCTCATCTGGGTGTTCCTGCTCCGGCAGGGGGATTGGACTAGATGATCTTTTGAGGTCCCTTCCAATCCCTAACATTCTGTGATTGTCATTCTCATTTCAGTGAATGTGTGTTTATAAGATTTTATTATGTAAAATGCACGAGGTCCTGTTTATCTGAGCCCAGTTCACAATGAAAATCTCTGCAGTCATCCATGGGCTGCTACACCTTCTTCAGAGGACAAGGTATTCTCCAGATTTTTCTCAGAATTTCTTCTTCTTTGTGCCTTACTTCCCACTTTCATTGCTGGATTATTCATTTCCCAGGAAAGATCATAAAAAGGTTGCTCACTTAAATATCTTAGTTCCCAGGTATTACATATTAAATGCTTCTTTAAACATGGTGTTCTTCCTTTACTGGTGCTGGCAGTTTAATTGGGAGAGAGTTTTATTTCCAGTACGTCCAACTGCTTCTATATTCCAAAAGAGTGCTTGCTTATCATATTTAGGTACTATTATGTCTCTCCTGTGTTAATCATTAGTTCTTAAAATTTTTGGTATATACAACTAAAAGAAAAAAAAGTTATTCCTGACTGCATGAGAATTTACCTCGCTGCACATAACACTGTTACTGTACAATGACTGCTTACATAAATTTCTATTCCTAAAGGTAATGTCAACTGGGGCAAAAAAATAAAGAATATGAAAATGCAATGGTAACTTTATGTCATCCAAGTAAGAAAGTTTTTATGGGCGTCCAAAGAATAAGGGCTTCTACTGATACACACATATTTCACTACACAACCTGGATTCCACATTGAACCAGCTGTTAAAAATGCATCTTCACTTGAAATACAAACCCACTATATCCACAGCAAAAGTACTCCCTGCCAATCCTCCCTCAGCCCACAGACACAGCTCTTTTTGTGTGTTCCAAAGAGACAGGAAAACCAGCGATAGCCCCCAGAATCAGGAACTGTACAAGAAGAAATCCTAAGAAAAATTCAGTCTCTTGCCATAAGGAATGCGCATGTAAAACAATATAAGCTCTTAAATGAAGGTTTTGGTTTTTAATGGAGGAACAATATGCAGAAAGATATACGTCAGATTGTTTTTATATAGTGGCATAATAGAAATTGACCCATGTCATTTTAACAAATTTAATTCTGAGGTTTGATTTCAACTCTTTTGTTCACTTTTTAAGGTTCTGTATTTTAGGTTTTACAGAAAAACCTAAAAATCAAAACTCCCACAGCAAGACCTTCAGAGCTGGAGGAGATGAGCTTGGAGTGGGACAAACTGACATGGCAATGCAGGGCAGTGAGTACCCAGATGAGGGTAAACCAGGAATCTACAGAGCTCAGCAGTGTAGGAAGAACCAAGTTTTGCCTCACAAGCTGGTTACTGACAGCTCCTGCTGTGAGGAGGAGAGAATGAAGAGCTAATTGAAAAGAGAATCCAAAGCCCTAAATGAGGGTAGTGAAGTACTGGAACAGGTTGCCCAGAGAGGTGGTAGATGCTCCATCCCATTCAAGGCCAGGCTGGACAGGGCGCTCTGAACAACCTGATCTAGTTGAAAATGTCCCTGCTCATTGCAAGGGGGTTGGACTAGATGACCTTTGAAGGTCCCTTCTAACCCAAACTGTTCTATGGTTCTATGGTAAAGAGTCAGGCTCATTGCTCTGCTCCCCACTGGAAGCATGAGGGGTGCAGGCCAATGACTCTACTTTGGGTAACATTTGCCTCCCTCCTCTTAGTGATAATGGCTTTGCCTCTACTGGGCTTCTGCTGCTGAGAGGAGATGCAGCACGCCTGGCTTAATGGGGCCCTGGACTACACAAAGCTGTCAGCCCCGCTCAGCAAACATCCGCCCCAGACGCTACCTCAACACCGAACGTGCACAGGGCCAAGCCTTGGGTCAGGGCCTTTGGGAAGTGCCAGATTTCAGCAGCCACATGCTGGAGGAGCAAACAAAGGGATTACATCTGAAAGCATTACATCTCAGAACAGTCAGCTACAACTCCGCAAACTTTTGAAGCTGGAACTGGAGGAGAGTCTAATGTAAGCTAGTCCAAATTCTTCATCCCAGCTAGGGTATAATTATAGCATTCTGCTTGACAATGTGACAGAGGGGCCAATAAAATATCCATTTCACAGTGAGGCCGGTATGACATGGCTACTATGGATGGTTAGGCTACTTAATTTATGTTTCAGAACTCATCTGGATTCATTAAGCATTCTCTACTACATTCAGCCTTGCTATAGGTAGCTGCTTATAAAGGTTATAAGAAATAAATGCTTTAGGCATAGGTAATTTCTCTCTTCTTTCAACCTCACTATCTTTTGTGAAATTGTGTGCTATAGAGCAATAACAATACCTATAGGAAGCACAAAAACCAGGGACTTCACACTGTTACAGAATCGTAGAGAGTTGCAAATATGCAAGAATGAAAACAAACAAACGAAAAGAAAACTCTTAAAGCACTGAAGGTGTGCCAAACAGTGAAGATTAATGTTTTGCACTGTTTATATATTTTTGAAGAATGCTTTCAAGAAAGCCACTTACCACTTTCTGTGCTTTTTGCATTTGAAAATAATTAGCCATGGGGTGGGATTTTTAAAGAAGACAACAAGGCAAACATTTCCCGAATTCTTGTAAAGTGAGAAGGTAAATATGTGAAGACTTGACTGGAATGAAATTGAATCCATCAACTCTGAGTGCATTGTTTGCCATCCTTTAAAAACAGGCTAACCCAGTGTGCAGTTCATTAGTATTCTAATTGGCAAGTAGTGCTCAGTGGTTGTCTCAGGCTGTCTGATTAAAAATTAAACAAAATTAATTTTTTTTCCATTGCCAGATGCACTGAAGAATTTTTTTTTTTTTAATTAAACTCCCTTCCTAACACTTAAGATCACATGTCATCATAGTGGAGCAGTAACTGGCCATAATTCGCAAGAGTATTTGATTTTGCAAGATTATTTAATTCCGAACTACAGTGTAGAAGTTTTATTCTTATAATGCATGGCTGTTCTTCTGCTTATTTCAGCTATTCTTTGTGTTCTCCAAAGGTGAAAGAATAACCGATAGGACTGTGATCCCAGAGCATGGCAAACAGCTCCACGACCTACAATCAGCTGTGAAGCACACAAGACAGCTTGTTTCCATCAGACTTCATGCTTCAGTGAGGATGTTCTCATAGACATGATCTCGGCTGCTGAACGGATTCAGACATTGAAAAGTAACACCTGGGCACTAAACATCTAACTGCTCTCTTCCAATAATACACTTTTCTAACATAAAACTGCATCAACAGGTATTCCCCTGAATCATTACGCTGTTAATAAATATCAGAATGTAATGTTTCTACAACACTAAAAAGGATGACCTGAAAACTGAGTTGCTGGACAGAATCTCAAGATCCTGGGGTACATTTTCTGTCATATCCACAGACACCTTCTGCTTGATTTACCTGAGTAAATCACTTAAACTGACTTGCACCTTTGTTTCCTGTTATTACAATGGGGATCCTTCTTTCTCTGTGTTGCAGTTGGATATTGTGCAAATAAAATTAATTGTGTTATGGGTACAGACCCTGTAGTTGTAGAGAACAAAACAGATTCTATATTCAGAATACCAAGATTAACAGGAACCAGAGTATTTGCAAAATACAAGAAAACAGTTATTTTAAGCTACTGCCAACCAGTTTGATCAAGGATGGGGAGAGTCATGTTAGACACAGGGTTTGCTGAAGATTAGACCATGCCCTCACTTAATGTGTGTTAAGTATGCTGTCAGCGACACTAACTATGGCATTTGTAAAACTATCTTAAAAGATAGCAGCAAAAGGAAAAGTGGTGAACATGCCAAAAAGCTGTAGTGAACATGCTAAGGTTGCATTAACAAATGTATCAAAAACTTCAGAAAAAAATCCTGACTGAACCTACGCCAATCTCTAGCAAGACAGAACTACTTTTTCTTTTGTAACCAGGCTCCCTTATGCTACGAACAATGTACAAAGGCAAATAGAGACTATGCAAATAATGTGATTGAGTTAGTTCTTTCTACATTTTGGAATTGGCATGGTTAAAATTGATTGGTGGCAACAAACCAGAGCTGAAGAACCACACAATTTTTTAAACACTAATTATTTTATGCTCTCCTCCAGAAATGTTTCAGAGTTATCATGTACTGCTATGATATTTAACTTTCTTGCAATACTTCCATTTAACTTCTTCACTTTCTTAAGCAGTTGCAGCTACACAGCCAGTGACACTAGAGTTGGGTTCACTCTTATTTTTGGTAAGACTCAACTGAATTCCTCTTGCCCTGTGGAAATGTTGGCCACATTTGTAAGATTATGCATTGAAAATGTAAGACAAAGACTAGGAAATTAAATTAAACCCCAAATTTGTTTCCATGCAATAGGGCCCATATTCTTATGGGAAGTAAACATCTTATCTACAGTGGTGGACTGCCGCAGATGAAGGGGGTAGCAAGAGAAAGAATTAGAAGAAACAAGGCAACTCAAAGTCACTGAATCTATAAAGTTACATTAGATGGAGCCACAAGTCTGGATTAGCATGTGCTTTCTTAAAATAAATTTACTATTCTTTTGAAGTTCATCTGAAAACTGTCAGACCTTTCATATTTTAGACTTGATTGTCAGAGTCCTTCCTGTTTGAACACAGAAAGCATTCAAATGCTCAAAAGCTTCAATGATAGCCCGCACAATCTAGAAAAGAACAGGATCAATAATATGATGTGTTAATAAAAGTTTATCCCACTTTAGACTAGAAAAGAGTAATGAGAATAATGCTGTTGCTGTTCAGTAAAAAAAGCTGCTTCCTTCTTCCCCTGCTCCCACCCCAAGTGTGAACAGCGTTGGCGGAGCTGGTTTTGAATTCAGAGTAACAGAATCTCATGGCTCTGCACCAAAAGGTGAATTTCTATCCCTCATGCTGTAGACGTTTTCATTTTATACTAAAAAATTAGAAAACTAATTTTTTTTTAAAAAAAAAAAATCTTAAACCAAGTTCGGATTTTTTTTTTAAATTGAAGTCAACAAAGAAATGGAATACTAAGAAAGATTGCCTTTTGGTGTATAGGATATAAGAGACACAATGTTAAGGTTTTTGTTATGAAACATACAGAAGTGCAGCAAAAAAATAAGTACTCTCTCTCTTGCCATTAATTTTTTGTTATGTATTCTCTTCTATTTAAACAGACAACATTAAAGAAGTTTCTGCAAAGAAAAACACAATCCTACCTCATTTCATGGATTCATCGACTGAACAAGAGCAAACCTCAGCTTGTATGCCTTGGTAGAAGAGACATAACTATTTTACAAATATTGTAACTAACATAACTACTACAGCAAAGGTTGTGTCATCATCAATGAGCTTTATATCAGGCTCATGTTCCCCTGGTTCTATTTACATGGTGATGGCATTATAGTTTTCATACATGCCCCAGACAGGGTTATATAGTTTCATGATCCAAATACACACATGCACACGCATTTAATAAATCTCTCAAAGATTACTATTTAAAATGTGGAGCATAACTCTAAGTAAGGAAATGGTTACTCATGGAGGTCCAGGGAGGTCCTAGGGAAGACAGAGAATGGCTGCACTCCATCATATCAAAGACATCTAACCCGTGACCTACCTCCACAACAAGCCAGTAGAGATGCTTCAAGAGCAGGAAAGAACACGGCCAGTTCAGCCGTATCACCTGCTCAGTTACCAGCAATCCATCGCAAAGACTTCGGAGATGTAAGTTCTGTGGGGACTAGTTGCTACGAGAGCCATCCTTGAAACTACAGCCCCTGAACAGGCCTAAGCCTTTAATTCCTTTCTTGCTCTGGTTTTCACTCCATCAGTGGTGAGTGCCAGCTAGAAAATCACCTGTTATGAGGCAAAGTATTTTTTGTTTTAAACTTGCTACCTTGCATTTTCACTGGACGCAATGTGAGAAACAGAGAAAGACTCACTGTTCATTTTACTCATCAGCATTTATTTCTCTTAAAATAATTCTATTTTATGAGCTGCATCTCAGTCACAGAGATAGTTAATATGCATCTGGGGATATTGCTAAGGTAGAAAAAGTTTTTTGTATGTGTGTAGAGAAGATTAAAGTTTGCCTTTGTTGTTCTTCCATTCATTCTCCTCTTTCCCAAACTTTTCAAATTTTTCCTCAAAAATTACAATCATTTGTAAACAAGAATTTATGAACTCCACCAATCTGCAACCTAAATTACGATTTTTAGCAATTAAAAAAGCTGACTTAAATGCCCTGCCCCTCCTGCTGAAGTGTGGATGCCCCAGGTGAGCAGTGACGGGAATATAAACCATGAAGAGTTGAACAGAGAAGCTGCGGACTTCACAAGTGATTCAGAGACCACGGATGCTTGTGGATCAGGTGCTTACAAAGACTGATGGGTAAGGGCCCACACATTTTTAAAGACTGCCACCTGAGATCCTTTAGCAGAGTTTAAATAGGTGATTTATCAGGCTCAAAGTCAATATAGTATTGAAAGGTAATTGAAAGGGACTTTATTATGGAACTATTAACAGCAATTCACACAGGATATTTAGTGGCAGTTAAGGTATTTTGTAAGACGACAAGTATTAAGTATGAATAGCTGTACTAAGGTAAATGTCTTAGTGTTTGGAGTTAAACTTAGCTCTATGAGCTTTTGTGTCTAAACATAAAGTGACTACTATGACAAATATTGCAGGTTTTAAACTAAAAGAATTCTTTTCTGCAATGAAATAGTCTTGGCACCTTAAAAAAATAAAAATCAGTAGCTTTAAATTTCTCTAGTGTCACCTACTATGCTTAAACATTGTATAATTGACAGCTGAGTGGTCCAAAAAAGCAGAATCCGACCATGACAAAACTTAAACTTCACCCAGCTGTGACTTCGTCCCCCAGGCTGTGACTTTGCAAATTCTTTTTCATGAGGTGAACCGAAGCAAACGGTGCTGGATTTGTAGTAAAGGGCACCTCTCTAGCATTACCATTTTTCACCAGAAACACCTACAGCTTCCCATTCCACCTATAAAGGAAACTGCCTACACTGCGGAGGAAGAACCAAGAAATATTGGCCTGCCCTGATGTTAAATCATTATGGCTATGACAGGCATTCCTACACATGATACATGTGCAGCTGCAAATAAGGTCACCGTGTTGTTCTCCTTGGCAGTTAACACTGTGCGCTGAACATCTCTGCTTCTGTTTGAATTTTACACTAGCTTCACTCCCTTAAAAATTAGATGAAAAATTTGCAAAGTAATTAGATTTCTGTGCCTAATTAGCAAAGACTTAATTCATTACTGATACACTTCACCTTTCTGTGAGCTACGTTAGCAATGACTTTCACACATTCAGAGCTTTCTGTACCACTGAGATCCAAATGAATTTACAAACTTTGGATGTTATAACGTACTGTGACAGTAAATAATAAAAATTCCAGAATTAGAGGTATGTTAGATCTAGGCTTCCCTTAAAACATCCACATTTTCAGATAAAAACCAGAGCTGCTGGACTCACCGCAGTCACGGTGTGTGCACAAACCAGGTCAACACCGTGTGTGCAGACAGCCCTGTGTTTCTAACAGCACATGGGCTTCATCAGAAGGCTGGCACAGATAATATCCACATGCTTCCTAACAATTAGAATTACTGAGAAAGCACAGAACACCTGGCAGTGTATACACAAACATTTCTGTCATCAGTTAGGGTAAATCAGTACAGCCCTGATAAAAGTCAATGGCAATGATCTTATTTAAAACAGACAGGGTCCTGGTCTTAAACAAACTATCTCTGCCAACTACATGAATTCATTTTAGCAAAGCAGTGCTGTACTTTCTAGAAGAATCTTAATACTAACTTTGTGTCAGCTTAGCTACATTTGGAAAATTAGGATTCAATTCACTTGCTTATTGCAGTAGTACGGTCTAGCAAAGACAGCATTCACCAAGAGCTACTGTTGAACACAGCTTAGTGATTATGTGCTGATAAAAAATATTATTTAAATAATCTCACTACAAGCAGCATCTCTCATCATGGATGCTAGCCAAGTGCTTCCAATATTTTGTGAGTTAGTGCAGCCAGAGGCAAAAACAAACCCAACAGTCACCAGGAGGATTTGTGGGGCTTCCCCTGGTAGCTTCCCATCCAAGTACGATGCATGCTTTGTGAGATCTGATACTACATGTGGCAGGGCTGCTGCTATGAGTGTCACCATGGGATTATTTTAATGTTCACTGAAATGGAAGCAATTTATTACATACTGCAGTAGCGTTGCTTTCATTCAAATTATAAGAGGTTGCAAGTAGCCTTTTAAATCTGCTTTGCCTTTCCCTCCGGTACCAGCTTACCTTCAAGCTTCTTGGAAAGATGATGCTCTGCGAAGCAGGCTTCAGAAGTTATACTAAGAACAGAGCATTCAGTAAGTACCCTGTTGACCTCCCAGAGCACGCAGGGTTAGAAACATATCTGCATGCATAAATCGGGTTTCCCCAATGGCCTAAGAACGGGATGCATCTGCAGAACGAGTTTTGCACTTACTTGAATATTATCATGAAACATTTACATGATTTAATTAGATTATGTAAATGCTTTACCCCAATTCGAAGCTTTGAAAAGCATAATGTCATGCTCTAAATTATGCAAGTATTGAAAATGCTTTTCACAGCAGCAGAAGCAAAACCGCCAGTGAGACAGTCCTGCCACATGCCCTTCTGCTGTTGTCTACTCACCAGACCACGCAGAACACATTACTGTAATCCGTACTTTTTCTATTAACATTTTCTGCACACAGGGTAGTTATTTTGTGCCCTAATTTTATGCTAAGCCCCAAATCCAAATTTGATTTGGAAAATGCTTTGCGGTTTATATCCACATCCTGACTAAGTAGCAGATTTTTCGCACTGTTCTCCACGCCATTCTCTTACACAGCGTGCACTTCATGGCAAGGAGGCCCCAGCAAGGAGATTCAGTAAGAGTTATTCAAGAAAGCATCTTCCTAACTGCTGAGCAGTGAAAAAGGGAAGTAGGTAAAACCTTTGCAAATGTTTTTCTCTTAAATTAACTTCTACTATACTGCTGGATAGGATAGTGCTGCCATAATACTGAGCACGTCACTAAGAGATCCTGCACTCCACAGAACATTCTTTAGACTACACAAAACAGGCATTTATACGATTTACAGAAATAAATTACAGCAGGTAGGGACAGTATCAAATTATCTAGAGACAAAAGGAACTGCCATTAGAGACGAAAGAACCATAATGAATTAATTCCAGGAATTAACATGTACTCGCAGAAAAGTCACCAAACTTGGGTAACTGAACTTTAGCAGGACATCATTATTCAGAATATCACTTATTTTCCAGAAAAAGAGAGTGAACCATATTCTTCTTCAATATAGCTGCTCAATGTGTCTGACACACCTAAGTCTGACCTACCCCACCACACGGATTGCCATAATAGGCTCTACAGCATACATCCCTTTACACTAGCACCACAAATCTTTCCATGCAGTCAGAAATAGCTCACCGCCAAATCCTACTGGTTCTCTCGTATTCTGACCTGCCTTCCCACCACAGCAAAGAGCAAGGATAGAATTAAAAAAATGAAAATAAACTTAGGATATTTCATAAAATTAAAGACTTTTGAGATTCAAGGCAAGGGAACTTTGAGAATAACAGCCCAGAAAGAGATTTATTTCTTCCTGTGCAAGTGTAGGGCTGTTCTTTACCACACAGTGAAAGGACCTACCCCACTGCTCTTCAGCCATGGGTGACTAGATAACAGTTCACATGCAGGCCAGGTTATGTCATACGATCGTTGGACTATCCATGCTGATACAAACCATCTGGGGTAACACATATGTCTAGTAGCATACATTCCTGGCTCACCATAGAATAAACCTGTCTGCTTTTATCTTACACAGATTAGGACTCTTGGGAAAGCTGCTCTCTCAGCAACCCTTTGTCATCCATGGCATGCTGCCCAGCTTTGGTTATGACTTCTGAGAAAGAAGATGAGTTGTGAGAAAAGGCTGGATGAAAGTCTATGGGGAAAAGCCACACACAATAAACATAAAACTACAGACAAAGGTAATACTGTTGCTGTGGGAAACATTAGCAGCTCAAGGATTCGATAGGGAAAAGACACCAAAATGGGATAAATGGAGCTGGAAAATGGCAACTCTATAACAGAGGATCAAGCAACCACAGAGAACCCTTCCCTATTCTGCTGACACCTTCCTGGCCAGCAAAGTTCACTTCAGGTGTTTTACCAGGTATGGAGAACATACCAGTGCTAGACCCAGTAGCCTGTTACATTTTTGCCTGTATTGTTCTTGCAGAGTGTCTTTGAACATTTCAAAAGACACCCAAACTGACTAGCACAGAGACAAACAGAAGCCACTGCTGTTCCCACATACCCTCCCCTGCTTGCAGCTCTCACATCATTACAAACATCTTATTCATGACAACAGGAAGATATTTGTCTGCAACATACTTGCTCCCTAGCTCTGCTTGCTGTGATTTCCCATTCTCTACTGGCTTCAGCCTGTCATTACAACACCATAACCTGCTCACCTTCCTGTTTTACAATGCCCTTTACATTCAGTACTCTTTCTAGGACATTCCACTCAAAATGCCTTTTTTTTTAGCTATGTGGGAAAGCGAAGCAGACAAATGATAAACTTGTAGGGACAAATTTCTTTTTTAGGAAGTTTCAAATAACACTCTTCAGGTAAGCATGGACACCCCCTTCATTGTAAGGACAGAACTGATGTTCATCGCCACTCAGAAGAATTCATGAAATCCAGAAGTGAAATATTCATAACACTTATCATCTGAAAATAATTTGCTAGAAACAAGTGTAAAGAACAACACCCAGCCAACTGAACAATAAATGGTTTTTCAAACACTAAATAGTAAACTCTCATTATTGTTCCCAGCAGATATTATCCCACAATGCATAAACCAGAAGTGACTCAGCCTCTGTCATGGGCAATACCAGAAGAGCTCAAGGTACTTACTCTCCAGTTCTGATGGGTCTTAAGCCAGCTCATAAATCTGTCCTATGGGCCTGGCAGCAAAATTACGTTGCTCTTTTTCCAGGTTCCACAATGTCTTTCCTGTGACAGGAATCCTTGAGATGAAGCTCCCAATTCAAAATTGCACCCTCCTGTGGTTATTGGAGAAAATAAATTGAGCACAGCTGACTGAAATTATTCTGATTCAATTATTTCATGAACACTTCAACTAACCACATTCATCAGCCTCCTAAACTCATAAATCACAGCAATCTCTGTTGGGAAATTCAGAACTGACGTGGCCCCGCCTGAGTCAGAGAAGGCAGTAAGCACCTGACAGCCTTGAGGAGCAGCCTTGTGTGAGCTGATTGGAATTTCTAGCAGTATTAATCTTAATAACCTCAGGTAGCTTCCTCCCCGCAGCCTACATCTTTCTGCGCAAGCAGTGAGGGAGGGAGCACAGCAACAATTACTCCGTTTCTCTCCAGCTGACTCTATTTTCTGACGAATTTGAACACGTCAGTCATGTTCGGCCTTCATCCATAGCTCTTCTTTGCCCTCAGCAATGACCAGTCCAAAACCTGTAGAATTTAAATTGTGATTTGAGCCTTGAGGTCTAGGACACAGGAATAGAAACCAGAATACCTCCCGATACAGCAGCATGAAGACTTAAAAACAAAAGCAGCTTTTCCCTCTCTCTCACTGCTTGTGAACTGCAACTGAAAATTGTACAGTATTTACTCAAGTCATTCAAACAATAGACTGAAGATATTCAAGCAGTATTAACATTGTAAATAGATTATAAAAACACAGATCAGAAATATGCATGTATCTAGGAAACTGAATCCAAGTAACTGTCACTCACAACTGACAGGATGGTCAGAACAGTTGTTGAAGCTCTGTGGTATTTGCCTTGTGAAGGATTAAACAGCTCCCATCGTGATGAAGTTTTAATTTGTGCTTTTCCTAACAGACTTCAAATAATAACATATCTACCAGATTCCTCCCATTTTACCCAGATTGACTTCTAGAGAGAAAAAAAACGACAAAAAAAACCCCACACGCACCAAAAAAACCCCAAAGTAGCAGCATCAAAGTACCTATGGCTCCATTTACATACCAGCTGCTATCAGCAGACATGAATGCACCCAAGCCTAACTCTTTTGTAGTTGCAAATAAATGTATTACACAGCCACTCTCCTAGGGAGAAGGAAACATTCTTAATTTTAAGATGATGCTTTCCTGTTTGTGTTGGTATATCCTTGTCCTGAGTACCACAATCCTTTATTGGAAGCAGTTTCAGACAGGTAACTTCTGTGTAAAATACTGATAACTTATATAGTGAGATGAAAGTACTGAAGTGAATGTGTTACCCCATCAGCTGCATGCTGGAAAACAGATCATTACTGTTCATAATCTCTGCAAAGGCAAATTCCAGGTATTCCCATCTCCCCCAACTTTCCATGAACAGAGTTCAAAGGATGGTTCATTGTTTTCTTTAGAAGAAACACTTTGACATTATAAGAAGCTAAGAGAATATATATTTTTTTTTTTTCAATCTATGTGTGGAGATGAGTTACATTTACTATTATATACTACTTTCCACCCATCCTCTCTGGAGAACAGAGAGTTGTAAGGGAAATAATACAAATGTTCAGTTTATAATTCTGGGTATTCTTTGCAACACCATGGATAATCCACACTTTGTTGCATGGATGTGATCACATCATTCCTGGTATTTGTTAGTATTTTGACTGGTGTTTATAAAAAAAACCCAAAAAAACCAAAAAACCACACACCTAAGTAAAAGAGGCAAATAAAACATTCATAATTTGGCTAAAAATTTCCTCTCAGAAACATGTTTCTTTACCCAACTTGGTGCATTGCTGTTCCACACAGCTCCAAATACCAATACCACTTCTGCTGTTTTCCAGACTTTGTCTTCTCAGTCCTCTGCAAATTTTTAGAAACTGGCAGTGGTTCACAGAATTTGTCTGCCAAGTCTATTACCACTCCAGGATTCAGCTCATCTAGACTTCCCAATTAGCATGTAGTATCTTTGGGTTTTCCAAGGTTTCCCATACTCTTCTAAATTCATCCTGTTTAAAAGCTTTTCCATAGTTCCTCTTGCCAAAATCCTGAACTTGGGGCAGCATCAGAATAAATGGACAATTTGCTGAGAAGGTACATTAGAGGTCCTCTCTGCTCAGCCCAGCTGCTTGGCAGCTGTTGCTATAGCTCCAGGGCAACAGCAACCCACACCTTTGCCATGCATCTCCACACGGGGAGCTTGGCTCCTGGATTTAGCAAGACTCATTCATCTCTTTCTCCCCAAAGCGACCTTCTGTGCTGGAGCACTAAAACCCCTTCATGAAGTTGGGGCTGCTGCCGCACCAGAACAGGGGGGATCTTCTCAAGAACAGATCAAAATTTGTTTGCTGTAAGGTAACTCTGTGCAGAAGGGAGGAGGTGACTCAGATACTTCATTAATCACATCTAATATCTTGAGTTGTTCTGACTAGGACACTCACCTGAAGTCATAAACAAGGGGATAAACAGTGTCTGTCATAAACAGATCTAACTAGCGTGACTCAAGAAACAGCCCACTTGAAATTTTCTTCCAGCCTCTCAGGATCCTGCTCCCTCGGGTTCATTACCCAGTCTGGTAACTTTGCACTGAAACAGACTGCAGCTGCTCACACGTGCAGTTGCAACCTGATCTCTGAAAAGAATAATGACCAGCTAACAATCCTAACCCCTCAAAACCTACAAGTTCAGATTAATAACTCATGGATCAACTGAAAACTTGACAGGAACTATCCTGCATGAACCACCTCCAATATCAGAACTAAAATGCTGCAATATAAAATGGTGATTTTCTAGCATTTAAAACAGTTAACACAGGAAGAATAACACAGAAGATTTTAAAGGACCTTTAATATCATAGCCAAAACAAGCGAACAAATATTCTTTTTTTTTTTCCCTTTTTCACTCCTTATCCTTGTATCTTTTTCTTTACTTCATTTACTGCCAATTTATCCCACCTTTCCTATTCCTGTTTTCCAAACTGATCTTTCCCTGATCTTGTCTTTCTCAATTCACTTTTCACTCTGTATTTGTCAGTCTTCCTTTTACTTTTTCTTCTCTTTTGTCTTTTCCTCCAAACCTCTGCGTGTCATTTTCTTCCCCCTTCACTAGCTCCTCACTGACCGAAGTGGCAGGTGGAATGAGCAGGCGCAATGTGCAAATTGTTCTGGAGAGCGTCCACGGCTTCACACCCAGCAGCTCCTGTTACGGGAAGAACAGGCTTCTCTAAAAACTGATTCGCACTTTTCTCTCAGTCACTCCACTTGCTATTCAAGAAATCATAGGCTTTCCGCAGCCTCAGAGTGGCCTTCATACCACATGCTCCACAACAAAGTTTTAAGCACTTTCTTCGTATTCCTTAGAAAAAGAAAAAAGAACACCACCCCTCAATACCCTCTGTGAAGTCAAATAGCAGCTCTAGAGCACTATGAGCTTGTATCCAAATACCACTGTTAACAATTATCTTTTCATTGCTTCAGTTATGTCAAAGCCACATCTACCTCACAGTGTCTAACCACGTCAGACTCTCATCAGATGATACCGTAGTTGTAAAATTTTAGTCTCAAACACTGCAAGGAGGTACTGGTCTGTAAGATTTGGGAATTCCAAATGAAAAGATAAACACAGAAGTAATGCTTTCTCTCGTCAGCTGGAAAATACAATAGTCAGGCAGCTTAGTTCTTTACAAATCACTGTTTTCAACTAATTCTAGTGGCAAGCATAATCCAGATCATACAGCTTCTTATTTTCACTCACTTTTGTGAAATGAAAAGGTATGAGGTAAGGAGAATTTGTCTAGAGTAGTTAGGAGTAGTATTAGTAGTTACATTTATACGGTTCTAAAATTACATTCGGTCATTTGAAGGCAACTGCGAGGCTGATATGGCCCCCAGTGAAAATGAGTTTGACACCGCTGGTCTAGAGCAAACATGAAGTCTACCCATGCTATTCTAATACATGTTCTTCATTAATTCAAATGTTGAAAAGTTCATTAACTTCATGGGCTTCAGTACACTTCAGGCTAATTTTAACACTGGCACCACAGGTAAAGTTCAAGTCAGTACTGAGGGGTTTCGCTTTTTGGAGGTCTGTGGGGTTTGTTTTGTTTGTATAAATATAATTTTAAATAAGGACTATTTTTAGTTCAAGTGAAAGAGATTGTTATTTCAAGCTTCTCATTAAATGGCCAAGACTCGTATTGACTTTGGTCAGCCTCATTTAGATCATGCTCAAAACCTTTTAAAAATATTATCAATTCCTTTCTCCTCCAATAATTCACTTTATGTGGAATAAAAATGCCACATCTCAAGCATTTTTGCAATTCCATACTAGACACATGTTTACATTGGTGACAAAGAAAAGATTTTCAACATCAGATCTGGAATAAAATAACTTTTTAGATGGCAACACTGACAATCTGACATTTTTAAGGAATACCATAATTCACTTTTTCCAAACCAAAACTTATTAAAGCTTCTTACCTGGAGACAGTCTGCAAAGAAAGAATAATGATTTAAGAGATGTTTGTTTGAAAACACAACCATTATGTGCTTACCAATGCTGATATGTGACTGTATAAACAGCATTCTCTATGAGACACTGAAACAACCCAGTGCGGCGATCCCAGTTAGACCACGATTTGAATTTCCAAAGTGGTGATGGACTCCCTGCTGTACAGAAATCATCCTGCCTCCACAGTCTTACTGCCAAGGAGTGTTTTGCAACAAGGTGGTTTCCAGAAATAATACTGAGATTCTGTATGACATTCATCTCAGACATGAGTATTTTCTGAAATCCCCTAAAACACAACTCGCAATCAAAGTAAACAGGTGCAAGACAAACATGCAGGAGCAACATGCTGTCTCAGCACTTGAGACAAAGCTTTAGAGAATAAATTATTATTTTTAACTTCCATTTTCTACCTTTAGCGGCAAATAGCACATGTCCAGGGAGGTAAGTAAAGACTGGACAAGCACACAGAGATTCTCTGCCAGTACTTTTTGTAGTGTCCAGCAATTCATGGTTCAAAAGGATTTTCTAAGCCAGAGGTGCTGCCTTTATATTCAGCAGCCTTTAATGGATTCATCTTACAAGCAGTGGTTCAGTTACTTTCAAGTCATGTTAACTTTAACATTAATGAGATTTTTTTGTTGTTTCTTTGGAAGGTTCTTTTTTTGTTGCGGGGGGAAGGAGTTGTTAAAGACGAGTGCCATAGCTCACCCTCGCGCCTGTGGAGACCACATCATTTTGCATGCTTTGAGCCACCACCTGCAGATTCCATTTAATAACCTCTAGTTCTGGTATCGGGAGGGACAGTGAACAATCATTCCCTATTCATCCTTTCCCTCTGCCACTTGTGATTTTATGGACTTTTATCATTCCCTCTCAATCATCTGCCTTTCAGCCCATTTAGTTATCCTCATACAGGTGTTGCATGCTATTCATCATTCCTGTCACCCTCCTCTGAAATCTTTCCCAGTTTTACTACATTGGGTTTGAGATGGAAGAAACCAGAACTACACACAGTATTCAAGATGCACATACACCACAGATTTAGAAATACCTATTATTTAATGGATTAACAATGCTTTCTTTTATTCTCTATTTGCTAATTCCCAACATTTTAATTAAATTTTTAACCTCTATTAAGCTGACATTTTTAAAGATCTATGAAAACCCTAAGATCTTATTTCCAATTTGTAATAGCCATACACCGATGGTCCCCAGTAGCCATGTAAAATGACTGTTTCTCTGTTACTTCATGTTTCCTGCACTGAATTTCATCTACCATCCAGGCATTCTGTAAAACAAGGCCTTTCCATAATTCTTCAGTCATCTCTACTGCTCTGAACAGCATCTGCAAATGTTGCCATATTTCTATGCAGCCCTTTTTCTAAAAGGGTCACAAGTATACTGTAAAGCACAGGCCTAGGCACAGATCCTTGCAAGACTTCATTGGTAATTTCTTTTTGCCAAGAAATGTGATGATTTATTCCTGCTTCCTATCTTTTAACCAGTTATCTTTGAACCCTCTCTCTTACCCTGCAGCAGCTTGCTTTCTCTAACAGCCTGGGATGAAACCTTGTCAAAAGTCTCCCCTTTCTGAAGGTCATTTCCATATTGCTGCCAGGGCTGTACATACAGCTCAGATCCCGCTTTACAGACAGATGAAAATAATTAAAACTTGACCCTTCCTGCACTCTTGATTCTACTGTAACATATTTCATTCAAATTCGACCTGCTACTCCCCTTCCTGCCCAATGTTCATCCCCTCTCTTCTTCCCTATTGATATTATAAACACTTTAAACTTAAACAAAATAAAATATTTCTTGATATTTGTTTACAGACCTCTCCGGCTTGTTAAAAGAAAGAAAATACAGTCACATCAAAATCAGTCTGAAATCTGTCCCACATTTATTACATGTTAAAAAAAAAAATCAAATCCCACATACTGTTATGTAATTCCCTGTCACCTTCACACTGCAAGCCACATATGTTAAAGTTTCATTAGACCCTTATTGCTAATGGGAAGAAAGTTTTAAAGAGTTCTGCTGCATACCAAAGATATACTGCAGGATTTTTTGGGAGGGGACATGGAAACACACACACACAACCAAAAGAAACACAACCAACAAAACCGACCATAAGGTTTTGTGTCTGAAGTTTGAAAGCTCCACATATAAAGCTGCATCAGCCAAGGATTTTGATATTCAGACAGCTGAAGCACTACTGATTTGGAAATGTAATTTTTCTTATAGTATACAGGTGAATAACTCATGCCTAATTACAGTCTGAGACAATCTGAAGTAGCACAGGTTTAAAATCTTAACGCAGAAAATCAGACCATCAGAATTTCCAATGGTATATTCACTCTGGAGCAGGCAGGCAGCATCATAACACAAATACAAACAATAGTACAGATTATTTAATTAGATTACTTCACTCTGTGATTCCTTCTAAACAAGCTCTTTAAGAAAACCAGAAATAGAATTAAACTTCCATGGTTTCTGGACAGTTTGGCCTATAGCAGTCAGTCACGCTCTCAAAGCGTGTTCTCACAGAAGCAGCAGTGTATACGCAACAAATCACATCTGAACATGTTTCGACCCAGGATGGGTAAGGACAAGCAGAGGTGAGCAGCAGGCTGTCCCTCAACACCAACAGTTGCCATAGTAACGGGAGGAATCATGGGAAGAGGCTGGTATTGATCTTTCCATCCCATGTTCTTGCCATTTCTTCAGAGTGATCTTACGCAATGGCACCACAACTAACACCGTCGCACATACCCACGTTCTGAAGTTAATGGGAAATAACAGTGATGAAAAGGCAACAGGGAATAATTACTGCTGAGGTCAGTCTGAGTACAGAGAGAACAGGCAGCGGAATTGTCATCTTAACACAAACTACACAAGGGGAAGGGGAGTGTCAGTATGTACAGACATGTTTCACCACGCCTTCCATCTGCATTTCAAGTTTTCTGCGCAGTTTCCTGCCGAACAGCACCTGCCTGTTCTCAGTGTTTGTAACAAGAGAGTCACCAATGCCCAGGTCAGGTACTGCAAAGAGTAGGATATAGCTCAGGGTGTTCAGTGCTTCGCTGAAAGCCTGCAGCATCATGCCAGCGTACCGTGGAATGGCACAGGGCCAAAAGGATAAGTAGAGAGACTACTTACAAATAGTGAAGAGATTTTTCAGGTCAACAATGGAGTAGCTCCAGAGTCCCTCAAAATATACTACAGCACAACAAAGTTCTATAAACATGGGATAATACATTACATGAGAATAAGAGATTTCAGTAAAGATTAATATGTTTCCAATAACAACGCATAGCTCAAAGTTGCATTTAATTTGCAAATTAAAGGATGGTACTTTGTTAATACTACCATAAGGCTTAAATGAAAAATATATTTTGAAGATTTCACCTTCACAATTAACATTTCTTCCTGGGACAGGCAAAACAGGAGAAAAAGCATTTAAAATATATGACTGAATTAAGAAAGCCTTTAAGACCATTCCCAATTGTATCTCTAAACACTGAAGAATGACCAGAATAGTCCGCAGAATGTCGGCCTAGCTAAGAGCAGAAGGCTGCTTATATCAGAAAGGGAAAATATTATTCCTGTAAACAAGTAGATCACTTCTGCTGCATGCACCCTATATTGTCCCAGTTTTGTATCAGCATAACACCTCTGTAATCCACTATACTTGCATAAAGCTGAAGTAATAAAGCAACAGCAGCATGGGAAGTACCCAGTATCTCCAGAAATTTATAATTCACGAAGTTATTAGCCCCGTCAAAAAAAAAAAAAAAAAAAAAAAAAAAATCTGAGTAGCACAGCCTTTCAAAAATGCATCACAGTTTTCCAAGGCAAATACAAAAGACAAATTAAAAGTGTCTATATTAGTACAGGTATTTTAAACAAATTTTTAATATTTATACTTAATAAAAATAGAACTGGAAAAAAACCCCTAGATAATACCTACCATTTATGTACATCAAGATAAGAACTCCACCAGAATCCAAACCAATTATAACAGTATGTGATATTTAAGAGCTCTAGGAACCCTGTTAATAACAAGTCTCCCATCGTAACTTAAAGAGGCAAACAGCCACGGATCTGCTGAGGACCATTCAACTGCATACACGCTATCTTCATGTTCTTCATAGGTAGCTATTACACTGTCCTGAAGGGGCTCTTTAACCCTAAAATAAAATAAAGAAAGAAATTGGTAAGGATCTGTGAACACACTCAATTTAAAAGACGCTATTAAGCGTCACTAACATCTAGATACGTAACCTACCATTTAAAGCACAAGAATGCAGTAGCAGACCCTAAGGAAATACTTTATACCAGATATCTGCATATACCTATGTTTTAGATAACACAGCAAAGTCAATATTAAAGACTCCATTTGCAGAGACAAAGTACCTCTTATTTTCAACTTCAGTGCATTCCCAAGTCTCTCAGAGCCTACACTAAGTATTTCTCTCTTTCTAAAGCAAGTTAAACCACAGGGTATGACCTAAATGCACTTAAACACCCATTTTTAATCAACAGCTTTTCTCTCACCATGCTCCATCCCTTCCTTTCCCCCTCTGTTGTTAAATGAATTCTTAAAATATATTATCTTATTAGAGACGCATAAGTAGGTAAGAAGTTGGAGTCCTTAATGTCACAGTCTCTCCTGTGCTGCCATCCTGAACCCATTCTCTCCAGAAAAATGGAAAGGAAATCGAGGCATCACTCTGAATGCTTTGATTTTTTTTTCTCTCCCATTCCTAGAGTTATACCAACACCAGATTCTCATCCATTATTGTATACCTCACCTCTCACCGCAACACCCAAGCTCCTGGTCACCTACATCACGAGAGATAGATTCTCTTTTGCATTGCAAATACATAAACACAGATTCAGGCTATTCTCTGAAGCTCAAACCCCCCCAAGAGTCGTCAATTGTGCTCTGCTAGCGGAGAACAGCCCTTGCTCCCTCCACTCACAGCACCGGTCCCTCCTCTCAGAGCAACACCACAGCACATTATTCTGTAGCTACGGGGTAGGTGAGTTTTCAGAGGATGACCTTAGAGCTCCATCACCCACAGAGGATCACCTCTGTCTGACAGCAATCAGTCAGCCTTTCAGAAGCATCCCCCTGCCTCCCAGAGACAGCCTTGTATTACAGCTGCAATCCTCCTAACAGAAAGCAAAGCCAAAGAGCCCTGTGAACGCCACTCAATCATTTAAACAGATGCTGCTACTACAGAAATGAAGTGTTGTTATTGGCCATTCTTTGCCCTTTACCGCTCTCTGAAAGCACGGCTCCCTGTGCTCACAAAGCAGATATTCTGTCACATTGGAATCGCTTGCTCGGTGTCACTGCTCCACCTAGCCAGCCCCACCAGCTGTGAATCTAACATCGCAATTAAAACTGAATTGAATGAATAAACCAAAAGCAGTCTGATACTGCAGAATAGCTTCAGATATTTAGTTTCAAGGACTTTTATTATTTACTTATGCTACTTTTAAGGTCAACTAACGAAAGAAGGTCACAGCACAAACACCAGGCAGCCCCTGGTTAACTGCAAAGAGGCAGCTTGTTTTGCAGTTCTCCTGAATACGTACATTGATACAAACCATCTAACAGCAGAGAGCTAATGAACACACACACGCACGCAGACACTTCATCTCCTGCAATGTGTTTTTCTAACTCCCCGTTAACTGACATGCCTGGTTAAGTGAAAGTTGGTCATGTCCCCAGACAGCCATGTGCTTCACGCCGTGTTCACCCACTTACCCACAACTCCATTATTCCAAAGGTTTCAGATGTCTCTGTGGATGAGCAAGGGAGTAATGCACAGTGCACATGGCTGCCAGGGGACACGACCGACTTCCAGTTAACCAGGAGCCTCAGTTAACCAAAGGTTGGATAAACAAGGACAAATAAGCTTCTAGATTATACTACTTTCTGTATGCTCAGAGCTGTTTCAGTGTTTCATTTAAATAACACTGTTATTCTAATCTAATTTACAGAAATCATAGGGGAATGAGTATTCAGGAAAGAAGCCTGCAGATGAACTTCTGTTTGCCATTTCCATTTATAACTACAATTCCTGCCTTTTGTTATTGCCTATACACTGAATTTCTTCTTGAGTATGAAAGTAATTTCGTGCCTTCCCAGAAAAAGCAAGCATGCTGTTCCATGTGGTTCTTCAGTTTTCAGGGTCTTTTTGTTTTAAATAGCACAGATCTACGACAATATTATGTATAGACTACTTGTGCATAAGAATGGCATAGCCTTGAGACAGATATTAAGAATCTCAGAAAATCCTAATGGAAGTGATCACTTGGTGTAAAAGAGCTAGATACTAGACAAGATAAACAGGATAGAAAAAAGTACTCTCAGAATGACATGTCTCAGGAACAGCAGAGAAGATCCAAAAGAAACTGTCCATAAGCATTCTTTACAAACACTATGAATGAAAACAGATTAGCCTTTAAATTCTGCTAGTGGAATAAAGAGCAGAATATATTTCATGTATGTGAAAGACTGTTCAAAACAACTAAAAACCAAAACCACACCACACACAGGAGGAACAAGGTTGTTTGTGGTGGTGTTTTTTTTTTTTTTTCTCACAACAGGAATCTCTTGGAGACACATCACATTACTCCATGCTAAGAGACTTCCAGGAAAACACCTCAGATTTGTCTGCATTTTGGCTATGTGTGTGATTTTTTGGTAATCCAAGAATAGGCTGACGATACTATTTCTGAATCTATACAAATCTATTATACTGAAAAATAATCAGTTTGAGTCCCACAACAAACTGTTGACTCTCAATACATTTGTACACGGCTTTTACATATTTTTTTTTAATTAAAGAATCAGTTCAGGCTCTCCTAACTCTCTAGATATTAAATATAATTTGGTTAATGCAAGTTACAGACTTAGCCGCTATGACACTGACTTTTACTTAAGCAAGGTAACAAATACTTAAAAATATATATCATAAAATATATATACATGTATATATATGTAAACAGAGTCTACGAAAAAAGATTATTTTGGTCACAGCATATGCTAGCGGAAGACATACACAACTTTATTTATCTAAATAGACAAAAACATCTTAAGATATTTAAATGATCCTTCTGTTTTTATCGGTTTCTAAAATTTTATTTCTTCATAACATACAGTATGTCATTTCAGAGCCTAACATATCATAGCACTGATAAGTGTACTTTTTCTAATACTTTATTCATAATGCAGCAACGATTAAAAGAACACTGCTATACTTTCATGAGCATTATTCTTATCTCAGAAATTTTCTATTTCACAGTTACCACCTCTGGATGACAATGCTCAGGTTATTTGCCTTCTTAGGTTAGATGGGTAACACCAGCCACAGGAGAACGTTCACAGTGGACTGGATACTGGGATAAAGTCAGACCTTTGGCAGGTTTTGGAACAGGGAAGAGAGTTCAGGACCTGAAATTCTTTCGCAGTTGGAGAAGTTCAGAAACGGCAAGAGTACCTGTACAGAGCTGTATACGAAATTTCTTCTATGCTACTTTAACATATATAATTCAGGTTGTTGCCAAAACAGAGAGAATTCTGTTTTTACATAAAAGTTGCAGGTTATGGGTGTAAAAATGTAGTTGTGATGCTATAGCTAGTTTAGTGTACCACAGGTGTAGGTGCTTGGCCTATTGATCCCCTGACAGAGCAGTCTGACTAGACTATATTTGATAAGCACATTTGGTAACCACTTGTTATGCCTGGCAAGCTATTTTCTTCGTCGTCTTAAGTCTTCCTATCCCTTAAAAAGTTCCTTCCTTGTTTTTCCATGCTATTTTAAAGACACTTTCTGTCCATACTAAAACACCTTTTTCTCTCCTTACAGAAATTCTTGCATTGCATCAACTGACAAGGCATCAAACTCTTCTGTCATCAAGAACTCATAGTAAGAAATGTGTAATCTCTACCTACACCCTGCAGAAATTTAAGACTTGTGCCTCACAGAGCTGACACGGGACTGCTTTCTCCTTGTAGTCTTATTCACATAGCATGACCCCTACCAGCTTCTCCTATGAAAGGTGAAGAGTTTTCATTTTACTAGATAACTTGGAGGTTAATTGTGTTGTAGACTTGAGAGAGAAGCCTGTTAAGCCTTGAATATTTTTTTTTAAATGTAGAGAGCTGTTATTTCCAATTACTTCTCATGCTAACAGCCACTTAAGTTTGCGGTGCTTGCAATTCTGTTTTGTCACCACAGTGTTCAATAAAATAAGTTTTCCAGAGTCACCAAAAATCATTAATTCCTCATCACAGCCAAAATTAAATCCTCTTTAATCTAAAAATTACTATGAAGTAGATGCGACATAATAAAGCAGAAACATGTACTGCAGCAACCCAAACGAATCCTGAAACGTGTGCCACTGGATTCCAGAACAAGCCCTGTGGGTGCCCTTCCTTGTAACTACAGGAGAAAGTTCAGGAACTGTAAGGTTTTGTTTCCGATAAGCTTCAGCAACTCACTACTTCCTTTTGCACTCTGCTATGCAAGACAGAATTCAAGGATATTTGTATGGGACCACAATTTTTATTTATAATAATTGAGCATTTATCTATTGTAAGCATTATATACACATACATATATTTTTACTGAAAAAACAGCTTCTACAGGAAAATGCCATCTTTAAAACCAAAAAATGCATGTTTTCATGTAACAAGTTTCATAGTTGTCCTAATATGCAAAATAAATTAAGGAGGGTATATCTGCTGATTAAGGTTAAAGAAATAGTACAGATAAACAACCCTTTTTAAAAGCAGAAGAGTCTGGGAATTGGAAAGTGCTGCTGCACTAGATTTGGTCCAGTTTCTTACATATCCAACCAAGCACTGAATACTGGCATTCCCCAAAACAGAAACTGTTTAAAATGTTTTAATTAATTGAGTCTCCTGGTTGATTCCATAGCAAAATCCTGCAATTTCTAGATTTCTCTGAGACATAAATACCAGAAGCAAAATATCACCCAAATTAGCACTATTGGCAGCTGGAAGCCTACCTTATCATGAATGTTTGACAAATACTTTCCAAAATACCAACACCTGCAATTCACTCTCCTGAAGTCACGGATATGTATTCAAAAGGTGTTAAATTAGATCACACAGTTCGTACGTATTATCATGAAACCACATTATTTACTGTTCCAAAGGCTCCAAATCACATTTCTAACACAAAAAGTAGAAACCACCATCTCCTTTAAATGGACTTTCGAAGGAAATATTTTCTAGAGAGAGGCCAGCCACCATTCTCTCTTAGGTCCATTCCAATTGCTGCAGATGTTCCTACACTTCACTGTCTCAATGAGATACTCTGTCCTGGAAGGACCAAATCCATTACACCTCTCATCTTTCAATGCAAAATGGTGAGAAGTGCTTGTGTTAGATCTTGTTCTGTTTATGCCAAAGGACAGTGTGGCTAACATCTGTGGTGAAAATTATTGTAACATAAGACTTCTGGAAAAAATTTTTTAAAAAGTATTTCCTAATGTGAATTTCTGGTACAGTCTTCGATAGATAACAAAGATAAGGTTAATCTTAGAACATATTGTCAAAAAATGTAGCATAAGGGAGAAGACAGCATATTGACCTTAATAATCTCTTCTCACAGTGAAAACACAGCAGACACAGCCTGTAAACCCCAAAGAGAACAGGTAGCTCATTCTGCAAAATTAAAGTCTAAGGATGGCTTCCTTTTCCAAACTGATTTTTAAGCTCAAAATCCTATTGACCATATAAATCTTCTCATTTGTATGGATATAGAAAAGGCTTTTTCTCTTAAATAGCAAGTCCGCCATTAGCAATTGAGCTTTATCCCAAAGTTCTGGCCATAGATGTGATGAAGAATGGAAACGCTGTTGTAGATGCAGCATGTACCTTGTTGTTGGTGCTCCTAAGGTAGTAGATGATCTTCTCATGCTGTGTATCATCAGCATACCAAACAGAGGCCTACAGAGTTTAAAATTCAAACTGATAAGGCAAATATGTTGCACTAACTAAAGAAAAGCAATCCTGAGTGGCGAGTAAAGATGGTCACATTAAACTGCAAAAACCTGGTAGTTTTTGCTAGAAATAGCAATGTAGAATTAAAATGTCAGAGTAGTTTAATACAACCAAATATATGCTCACTCACTAACGTAAGGATTTTGGATGACCGAAATATGAAGAAAGGATGTAAGACAGTCACCACCTCCCTTTGGAGGAATACAGTTCTCAGTGCTCTGCAGCTGACCAAATTGGAGCTGACAGACACCTTTGGGAGCTTTGGAATTCAGGCAAGTTCAGTGTGGCAGAGAGGAAGTCCTTGCAACATCAGAGTGCAAAACCATTAAAGAAAGAGAGAGGCCAAGCAGAAGCCTGCCTTAATCGCTTGCATCCATAGATGTGGGATGAACCCATGTTTAAAATGTTTCGTTCAAAGTGAGGCATCAAAAAGCATTCCCTGTGTTCTTACCCAGGCAAACCAGCTTTGCTTTGGGGATGAAAACTAAACACACCCTAAATACTCACCTCAACTGTTCTATTTTCACTTGTTTTGTACACTTTTTTTTCTACATCTGGATCAAGGTGCTAGAAATTAAGCTAGGAAAAAAAATAAAGCGTTTCATTCCCCATTTCTCAGCTAATTGTTTGCTATATTTGAACTGTGCATTAAATTGTTCAGACTAGGTACTTGACCAGAACACATCATAGCTCTCCTCTGGTCATATGTCTATACTTCCTTTCTGTGGACAGCTCGATCATCTTTTTATACTACCTACTTTTGACAAAGGCTTTGGGCTTCCCAAACAGAGAGCCCTTAAGCCTTGCCTTATTCAGTGCAAGAAAAACACGGTTCGTGTATTTCCCCTAGATACATTTCACCAAGGCAGGGCATGCACAATGTTGGAACAAACAATAACACAGTTAGTGAGAAGAGAAACTCAAGAAAAGGGTTGTTGGCAAAAGAAAATCCTAAAGGGAAGAACCAGAACTCTGCAAAGATGATTGAGAAGGCAGTAAAGGTCCCTGAGCTGCAAACAGTCAGAGGCTAGAAGTGCACCCAGGGGAAGCATTATCTCCTTCTCCTGTTTGTATAATCCTTCCTCTTGGCCACTATCAGAGACATGATACAGGCCAGAGATACCTTTGTGTGATACAGGGAGGCTGCTCGTACATTTGTATGATTGATGGGAGAAACAACAACAGCAGCAGTTAAAAAGCAGGGGACAGACAACAAACTGGCTGCTCTGGTCTCAATCAGCGGTTAAGCAGCACTGAAGGTCACTCAACTTAGACAAGAGATAACATCACAGAATGTTAGGGATTTGAAGGGACCTCGAAAGATCACCTAGTCCAATCCCCCGGCCAGAGCAGATGAGGCTACACAGGAAGGCGTCCAGGCGGGTTTTGAATGTCTCCAGAGAAGGAGACTCCACAACCCCCCTGGGCAGCCTGTTCCAGTGTTCCATCACCCTCACCATGAAGAAGTTTCTTCTCAAATTTAAATGAAACCTCCTGGGTTCCAGTTTATACCCATTGCCCCTTGTCTTATCATTGGTTGCCATTGGTTAGTTATATTGCTATGCAAGCGTGTTCTGATCCCCAAGATGTGAGCATATATATTCCCCAACGCGCCAACACAGACATGGACAAACACGCAAAGCAGAAACCTCAAAGAATAATTCCTTAGTAAGAACAAAAACCAGCAGCTTTTGGTTTGTTGTCTATTCATTACTCAGTGAATCTGCGTAATTTTCTTAAAAAAATCTCTAAATAATTATTTTTCATTTGTGTACCTTAAAAACTAGGCATTTACTACAGAAAGTCCAGCAAGAATAAATGATTGGGTAGACTCATGCACAGTTGAACAACGAAGCTGTTAAACTGACATTACTTGATTAACACAAGTCTTAAAGACCTCAGAAGTCTTAGCTGTGTAGAACAGAATTACAAGTCAACATTTTGAAAAGATGGATATTTTTGCTAAGTAGGAAAATAAAACAAACAACTTTGAAGATACAACTAGTACATACTCTTCATTTTTAATTTTTTACAAGTTATTTTATTCAGAACACAGGTAGCCCAAGAGAAAATAGCCTTTTCCCTTCTTTGCACTTGATATTTCAACCTTCTTTGGAAAAAGATTTGGTGACTCAGTCTGGAGGTGACTGACCGGAGATACTAGTTGTACAGACACCTGCTCTTCCTGGTGTATTTCAAGATACACCCCCCCTGCAAAAGACACTTTCAAGATTTGTCTGCTATTCAACAGCAAAACAGATGTCCTCCAAAACAGAATAAAAATAAACCCCATGAGAATAGAACACTTTCTTGAAAGCCTAGAACATATCCAAGCAAAAACAAACACATGCGCACCCGCCACGCCCCATCAAATCATACAACATATCCCTGTATTTTACAGAAGAGACAGGACCCATGGAATGGTGCAACTGACTCTTCAAAGAGGTCTCCAGGAGGGAAACAGGTACTAAAGCCTAAATACTTGGCTGTAGTGGTTGACTAACAAGAAGCATTCCCAAAAGCTGCTACGCCCCACTTCATTAGTGTGCCCAGAACTAAACAAACATTAATCTGGTGATGATCCGCTGGTGAGCACCTTGAAAACATCCTTCCAGCTCAACTCAACAAGGGGCAGAGGGGGACAAACTAAAAAACCACCAAAAAACAAACACAACAAAAAATTAAAAATCCCTACAAACAACAAAACACACCACAAAACAAGACACTCAAAGTATCAAGCGTTATTATACAAAAGCCAATGTTCTTCCCCTGGTTTTATAGAGAACAGATTAGCAGCTGAAAAGCACACATTTAAAAAGCAAATGCAGTATTGATACTCTTAAAGCATCTGGGAACATGCAAGGGCTCCACATCACTACAACACAAGTCATTCATGATGTGGTTTACATGCAACCCATAGCCAAAGATGCATTATACTTGTTGTATTGCTTTGCATATTATGGTTTCAAAAAATTCCTACTCTAGAAATGATCACTTGTGTTTTAATGAGGCAATCCCACACAGCCTAATACATTCAGAACTCCAAATAACCTACTACACAACGTCTGTCAGAACACTATTTACTTACACTGATATTTATATTAATACATTCTCACCATATAATAAAAAACCTGTAGCTTCTTTCTCACTTCCATTAATGCTATGTATCTTCCATCCAGAGCAGTATTGCAATCCCCAGCACAAGGTAAGGAACCAAAAGGTACATCATATTTAACATGCTGTAGTTCAGTTACATTCTAAAAAGTAAGTATGTACTGTTGACGTGAGCAGCTTTCTACGTACCTAATTTGATGCACCTTGATTTTCCAGGTACTTACATCATCTATTGCTTTTAGAGACATTTTGTACATTTGAAATTAACTGTTTCTATATACGGGAGAGTTTCCTTATTTAAAACTAAAAAAAAAATGATTTGCAAGTTCTTTATGTAAAGCCAAAATATCAAAACTATTTGGAGCAAACCTACATCTTTATTAATAAAATAAAGGTGCATGAGCAACCATGAAAATGCAACTAGAGAAGTAAACTAAACTTTACTAGATGTTCCAGTTAAAATTCTAAATAAACAGAGCTGAGTAACTGGGGGATCTTTTTTGCAATTTCCTTGTTCTTCATCCCCTCTGACTATCCTTCATTTAGAAGGATAATTCAGGAGGTAGCCTGTCAAATTCATTGCAGACAGCTTTGAGTATTAAAATAAATTAACAGAAGTAACAAAACAACTGCTCAGTACAGGCATGTAGAACATGGATATTAACAGTTGCAAAGAACAGAAACATGCAGACTAAAGCCTGTTTGTCTTGAAATATTTAACATGAGTTGCCGTTGTCATACCAATGTCTTCACTTTGTAAAGGAAGAATTTGCTGAAGACCACCATGTAAGCTAGCCCCAAATTAGAAAGTCTCAGCCCACAGTAGATCTATAGAACTCCCTATACACATTTATATTCATAAAGTACAGGGAGGAAAACAAGCATCACGTATTGCACAATGAAAAAGCTGGAAACAGACAAAAATGGAGAATGAAAAATGATTATTTCACCATCTCAGTCAACTCTTTAGTGAAAACCCCATCCCTCAAAAACTCACATGCAAAATACGTGATTCGTTACATACCCAAGTAGATGGGATTTAACTGCAATAACATCCATTATTCTCTACCAAGAGTTTCAAAAACAAACTTCTGTTTTGCCTGAAGTAGGTCTAACGAGTTACTGATTTCTAGAGCAGCCAGCAATACTAAGAGCTAAATTTATGAAAATTAATGTATTTATACGTCCTTTCTTCTGCCTGTGCAAAAGCTCACCATTAGACTGGTAATGTTTTCTAAAGGTTAGAATACATACACAGAAAATGCAAAAGGCAGATTTTCAGCTGTCACTTAACCCAGATTATTGCACGTGCTTGACTGGATCCCGATCTCAAAGTGAATCTTTTTACTGATCTAGTTGACTTTAGGACTGGTCTTCAGCATCACCATCATCTTCCTACCAGTGAACATATAGTGATAGTGCAAATCAGATTGAAAGAGTGCGTGCCACCCAAGACTCCGAGTAAAGACGAATGAAGTAGGAATTAGAACTACTTACCTGAAAGGTCTGTACACAAAAATCCTAGTCAGCAAAAAGAATCGCATGTTAACCACTACAATGAAAAGATAAAACTATAAGCGTCTACATAAAACTCAGGAAACTTCATACTTCTCTTCTTGATGCTGGTCCTCTTGGTCACTTAGTTCATCATCATCTACCATGTGCCCAAATGGTTCAGAAGAAATTGATACCATATTGGACAGGATAACTCTGCTATCACTGCTTCCTGTAAGGATCAGCTGATCATGAGAATGATTGTATCTGACATTCCAGACCCTAAAAAATGAGATCAGAAAGAACAAGAGGCTATTCTTGGCAGGCAGTGCATCAGCATTAAATGATTTTGTTTTAAAAAAACAGCACTAAAAATAGATCTTTGACTTAAATGTTATAAAAGCACATAGAAGTGACATGCCTCATTCCAGAGACTGTTTTTTGCCATCTTCTTTTGGCTTTTAAGCTTCCACATCATCTGTTTTCTAAGAGGTGTCTTTAAAATTCAAAAAATAATTTTTGGAAAAAAAAATCCAAAGAACAAAACAGACCATTCAGTGGTATCACTCCATGAGGGTACATGCCAACTCATTGTTTAGCAAGTCACATAAATAGTTAAGTTCCAAATGGAAAAATTTCCCCAAAGCAAAATACAGATTAGAAATAACCTGTTAAACAAAAAAATCCTCACAACATTCTTACCGTAAAGTTTAAAATAGACCCTAAACCAAAAGTAGGATAATATTTCTCTTCAATTGTTACATTTT
This sequence comes from Caloenas nicobarica, assembly GCF_036013445.1. Classification (NCBI taxonomy): domain Eukaryota; kingdom Metazoa; phylum Chordata; class Aves; order Columbiformes; family Columbidae; genus Caloenas; species Caloenas nicobarica. The sequence continues at coordinate 19,574,216 of NC_088247.1, read as the reverse complement.
ACACATCAAGTTAATACCGACTGTCTTATGGTTCTTGTTTTATTCTTTTTCTTTTAATCTTCTGTAAAGAAGTATAAATGCTGCTTCTGTTAATTCACATCTTCATTCCCCTCAAAGTTGCTTCAGGGTCCAGATTTATTTTGCAAGAATTACTCCAATCCAAATTTTATAAAATATGAACTTCTCATCTTTTCGTAACCACAGAAGTCTGCAAACGTCAGACAAGATTCTCTCCTTGCTCCAGCCACAGGCCAGAGTGGTAGATACAGGCTTTAAGTATTATCTCGGAGAATAAAATTACTCATTTGCATATTCTGCCTTAAGGGCTGCAAAGAGCATGAAAAAAGTGTGGCTGAATTATTGAGCCACACCATTGGACACCAGAAGGATTGATGGCAGCTGCTGTAACTAAAACAGCTCAAGGGTTTTCCTGCACAGCAGGTACAGCAGCTCAGGCTCAATTTGGGCAGGTACACCTGTGTCCCAGCTGGCCCCCACAACTCAGGTTCTGTGTTGTGCTTCTCAAAGGTGTACCCTATCTCCCAACATTAACAACACTTTCTTGCCAATTAGACTAGCATTGTCTGAACTCTTAATTTGCAATTACACAAGGAACATTCACATGTTGAAACCTTTCCTCAGTGCAGAAAAATGATTATTCACAATAGCACAAACATAGTTAGTTTGCATTGTTCCTAAACAGTAAAATAATTAGCTGAATAAATTACATAAGCCATCCACCCACAAAACAGCATGCAGATAATTTGTTCTACCAGTGAGAATGCTCCTCTAGTGTCTTCACTGGTTCCGTGACATTTCTTGTGTCCCAGAATTTCACCTTGCAGTCATCTCCACAGCTAGCCAGGTAGTACTGTTTATTGGGATTAAAGTCTAGGTCTCGTACCAGCTGTCCGTGTGCATTTTCTATGCAATATATCTGTCTGTAAAACACATTAAAAAAATTAAATGGTCTATAAAAAGCTAACAGCACTCTGCTGACAAGAATCTGTTTCCCTGGAAACTTGCATAATTCCCTTAGCATCCGCAGACCTAGAGTTCCATTGCTAGTGCACAGTTTAGGGAAATCCCAGCTGTTAACAACAGTGACTTGTATAGATTTCTCAGCTTTGCTCTTTCCTTGTTTGCATTAGGATCATCTGGAGCTAAAAGGAAACAGTAACTCCAGATGATTCTAGCACAGCTCTCCAACAACTGTTATGAAATGTCTGCTACTAAACCGCAATATTTTCAGATACAAGCTTCTCCACCCCTAAGTAGGTACGACAATTCTGTGCTTATGACATCCAGTTCTCCCTACATGAAAAGCTGAGATGCAAGGGAGGCAACAGATACGAAAACCAGCTTTATTATTGCTTTACTTTGGACTTATCTTCTTGAGCTCTGGCATTTGCCATTAACTTACCTGTGGCCCAAAACTACTCAGACATGCTCATACTCATGCACCAGGATCACTTCAGAAAACATTCGTAGTACTGATAACAACCTAGCATCCTTATTCAAAACATCATAGTCCATCAGTTTGTACCCTGCCTCTTAAGCTTAGAATTGTTTTTGGTTGTTTCCACTATTGCATTACCCGTTTTATGAAAAGGCTGTACTTGTTCCCATGTCCATTCTCAAAGCCATCATCTACCAACGTTCTGCTTAGACTTGACAGTCTCCTACAACCTTCATTAGAACTTGCCAACACTGTTTTGGTTTTTTTTTAAATGAAAAATGTTTCTCTTCAGAAAACAGAGTGACCAAAACTGTATTTCCTGCACTGTATGTATGTTCTCTTCTGAATACCAGAGAAGTCTCATGCTGTTAATACCCAGCTACTAATACAAAACAAAGTAGCTCCATAAGGAGAGATTCAAAGTCTACCAGGCCTATACTAAGCCCTATCCTGACAGCTGCAGCAGTCTCTTGAGATAAGGGATATCACCCAGATATCCAACTTCACCACCCTGCTCCAAGTTCGAGAGATTAAGGAGATCACTCAAGTATGCCTTTCTATCAGGTATTCTGGGATCTGAATTCAACAATTCCTTCTAATTTCTTGAAGGATCTTTATAGGAAAATGTTTGCAGCAACAAACCACTTATTTCCTCCTTCACTGCACCTTTCACTTCTTTCTTGCGCTTCTTGCATTGCTCATGGAAATGTGTGTAAGAGCTTAAAAATAAATACCACTGTCCATTCAATAGTGCTTACCATGAAAGCCTTCAGCCCAGCTTCACTGTTATTCTGACCACTTGATCCTTTGCCTTCCCAAATATGAATATTCTTGTCTTTCACTCTATCATCCTCCCTACAGCAATAATACCTACACTAAATTTCCCACTTATAAGATTAAGGCCAGATCACAGGAACATTTTCTCCAGCTACTGGCTTCACCTTCTCATATTCCATATTTTTTAGAAATTAGTCTTTGAGTTTTCCTGATACAATTATCTCTCTGAATCCCTTCAGCTTAGGGTCTGTCTCTTCTGTTTCTCAAGCTCTTCTCTGATTAAGATTGCTTCCTAGTCTAGTCCAGGATTCTTCCCACCAACCTCTTCCCCTCCTCACTTTGTTTGCTACGTACAAAATCATTCACTCTTATCTTACAGCTATCAAATCGCACTCTGAGGAAGTAGGTATTCTAGCTACTTCTTTAGTATCTGTCCTCTCTTATTCTTTGCTGGTTCAGCAGTTTACTCTGATTTCCCCCCCACCCTCCCATTTTTTTGCTTCTTATACTGCCACAGTTTACACTGCACTGACTTTAAACTCATACCTCTAGCCTAACTAGTCATGATCAAATATTCACATCATTCTAGACATATTACAGTGGAATTGCAGATGAGACTTATCCTTGCACATATTTTTCAACCACATTGCAAACAGCTCTTTAGCATAGCCTAGTACACATAAATTGGTTCAAGGACTACCTAATCTGAGCTTCACTTGAAGTAAATAGAATTGTGGGGTTTGCTTTTGTTAACCAAGCCACCCTTTCATTGAGGATCCTGTTAATATCTGGACTATCTTTTACGAAAGTTACCCAGAGTATTCACTTAAGGCAAGATGGAGATGCTTTTTCTAATGACGCAGAGGATGAAGCAGACTTGACTGTACCCAAAATTAAAGTCAGTATTTCTAAGCAGAAAATGTTAAGGTCTGTATGCTATATGTTGAGAATAGGATGATTACAAAACATCAAAAAAGGAACTTAAAAAACCCTCCTCCTTTGACCTTTCTTTCCTCTCTTGTACGCTTCATTTAAAAGTGTCTTCGCAAAGTGTAAAAATATATATATGTATATATGAAGTTATATTTTTATATATCCTTCTACATGGCAAAGAACAGGACCTGATGACAAGCATACAGGAAGTGACTTAATGATTATATTTGTGGTTTTAGCTTTTGTTTATTAAATTAAATAAACCTTTTTGGCAAAACCAGACAAGGCTGGCAAACATGGGAATTTATTGCTACACCCCTGAGCCGGTAGGAACCACAGAACTAAATTTAAAGTCATCCCCCTTTAAGGCAACAAAAGTTATTACCAGACATCAGTCTTCTCGGTTTAGTGATAAATTACGATGTGCTAAGGGGATAAAGCGTATCTTAAAAGAGCTTGCAAAGGCTTTAGTAGTCATGGCAACAGATGTGTACAACATCACTCCTTTGATTATCAAAATCACAACTGAGCAGGAGGGAAAACACCTTAGTAGGTATATTCAAAGCCTTAATTGATTTGGTTATGATTTTGATAGATTCAGTAGTTTCATATAACCAGCACACTACAATCTTTAATATAGTATAGTATACTATTTGTTAGAAAAGTGAAGAGTGAACTTACACTGTGAATTACCTTCAGAGATTAAAGTTACCTTTAAATAGTATGCTATGAAAACAGTTCATAACATAGTCAGGACTGATGTTAGGTCATTTTCACATTGAATTACAGAACAGCTTAATTCAAGTAATGCCTATAAATTGAACATATCACTAGTGCATATTTCAGTAAAACTCAATATACAAGTTAGAACTGAAGCTAAAGGGAAAAACCAGAGAAACTTCTTTACTAAACTGTAAATATGCTGGCTATGAAAGTCCAGCCACTCCTTTTATAAATGATAGCTTTGCCAAGTTTCAAAAAAAAGTTAGAAGCAATGAAAAAAACCCCACAAACTCTAAAGGAGATTGTCTTTTTTAGACAACAAGACTGCAATTTCTCATTACCTCATGGTTCGTGTATCCCATCCTCGAACAGTGGTATCATTGGCCGTTGCAATCTGTGTACAATTGTGGTGTGGACTCCATCTTCCAGAAGTAAATTTTAATTGTCCTTTCCCTTCCAAGGCTGCAGAACTAGAGAGCTAAAATAATGAAACAAAGCTGTCAACAATTCCTAATGTAAAACTAAAATCATAGAATAGTCTGGGTGATCTTTAAAGGTCACCTAGTCCAACCGCCTGCAGTGAGCAGGGACATCTTCAACTAGATCAGGTTGCTCAGAGCCTCATCCAGCCTGGCCTTGAATGTCTCCAGGGATGGGGCATCTACCACCTCTCTGGGCAACCTGGGCCAGTGTTTCACCACTCTCAGCGTAAAAAATTTCTTCCTCATGTCTAGCCTGAATCTCCCCTCTTTTAGTTCAAAACCATTACCCCTTGTCCTATCACAACAGCCCCTGCCCAAAAGTCTGTTTCCATCCTTCTGTCCTCTTTTAAGTACTGAAAGGCCATAATAAGGTCTCCCCGGAGCCTTCTCTTCTCAAGGCTGAACAACCTGGTTTTGTTTTAAAGTCTTTATTTCAACTTTTATCATTTAACCTATTATAAAAAGATCAACATTTTTTAATTTGCAGCCAAAAGCTTGTGGGTGAGGCCAGCACACGCATCGTGTGCTATTTCTTAATAACATATGAAAAAAAATCCCATACATGCAAGATTGGCCAAGTCATCCTTGCCTTCCTATGCAATCGTTAAGTATTTGCAGGAATTAAAGGACATTTTTCCTTGTATGGATGTCCAACTATGTATACAGCCAAGTTCCCAATCAAGTCATGGTGGAATTCTGTTACTAAAATGAAATCCCAGAAGTTACTGAATAAGATGTTTTGGTTTGGTTGTTTTCCCAATGTTCTTTTATATGGCTTCTATGAGCCAGAAAGAAACTGCATGGATTTAAAGGACAGCTGAGAGGTAAGGGAGGGAAATGTTCACATAGAAGAAGGAATCTGGATGTAACAGAAGATAGTCCACAAGTCTCCTCTCTGGAAATCCAACAAATGAGCTTAAAGAAAACAAAACTGGCAGCTGAGAATCACAAATGCAGGTTCAAAAAAAAAAAAACCACTCTAGCTTTAATCAATACCTAAATACATGGACACACACACAAGTTTTTTTTAATCTTGAAGTCTTCCTTCCACTTCTTTAAAGGCAGAAGAGTTGACTACATAAGGAAAGGAAAACACAAAAAAGGCCTATTTCAGGCACTAATCTCACATAAGGATTTGCATTTGGGTAGCCAGGAAGATGAAGACACACAGCTCTGCGGGTCTCTGTGGGTACTGAAGGAAAATAATTCATTGCAATATTTTATAAACAAAAAATGCGACTTATTGTAAGAAAAAAAAAAAAGGAAGAAAGATCCAATGTCTGCTTTTAGACAACAGAACTAGCTATTGCTGTGCCACTGCACAAGCATCACACATAGACTTTAAAAGAGTCTGACAAAATGAAATCTTGAACCGTGTAAAATGTTTATCAGAACAAGGAAGGATTTAACACTGTTCATGAGTGCTTAAGCAGATCAGTGCCTAATGCTGGGGACGCAAGAACAAAAAAAGGTACTCGAATTGCACCAGAGTAATGATTTGAAATAAAAATAAAAGGTTCTGAAAAAAAACTAAGCAGTGTAGTATGATCAGATATGTTATTATCCTAAATGAAGGATGGGATTGTACATAAGTAACATATGTGAAATATTAAAAAGTCTATCTTAGGTTTGAAGGCGTGATTTCTATGTATTCAAATGAAAACGTCAATTACTCCAACTCATTTTTAATCACAGCATCAGTTAGAGACTTGACATGCCTCTTTCTGCTTCAAATTTTGATCCCATAAGGACTGACTTGGAAAGTAGAAAGGGTAAGCATTATCCTTAAAAAGAAACCTCAGCATATATTAACCTCTAGGAAGGTACAGAAATTATCTAGAAAAGTCACAAGCAGCATGGAGACAATTCATGCTCTCTTCCAAAACAAGAGCTATGGGCCATCAAATGAAGGCCATAGAAGTGAGATTCAACAGTAAACAGGAAGGTGGTTCTCCACCCAGTGCACTCCTTGACAAAAGACACTTGAATGCATAAAGCTTTACTTATGTTCAAGAACAGAACAGGAAAGTACTTGGAAGAGAGATCTATGGAGGATTACTAAGTAGACAAATCCAATGAAGCTCAAAAAAAAAAATCCTTGGACTGAAAAGCACAGAAGACTGTTGGAACGTTCAGGGCAAAGTATCCAACACATTTGCTCCATTGAACTTTTCCTTGGGGTCCGCTATGGCCACTGTTTCAAGCAGAAAACCGGGGCTAGATGGACTCAGACATGGACTAGTGTAACCACTCTTAGAACTCAGCAGCATTAAGTAGACAAATGGCAGAATTTATCAACTTTTCCACTGATGGGGCTGTAGTTTTCTTCTCTCACAACATATTCTGAAAAAATTATGCAAGACGACCAGCTCTACAGTTCTACAGACTTTAGAATGAAATGGTATTCAGAAACATGCAGTTCTGTTCCCTCACTATGCTATCTTCACTTAAAGTTTTTATATGTGCAACTTGGTTGCATTTTTGTTAATGTATGAACTAACTCTAAGGTAGAATGACCAAAAATTAATAAAAGTGTTATGCATTTGGAACGTTGTGTTTTTTTTTTTCCCCTCGGACTTTGACACAAACCATTAGAAAACATCTCCTAAGATAGAGAACGTTCCAGTGCTCTAATATGATTAATTTAGAAATACATATCTCTTCCTGGTTAACAAAAAGAGTAACAAGTTAAAGTAAATGCTACATTTCTTAGTGTGTATATATAAATGGTCATCAGCGACACTCAAGGAATGTTCTTATAAGAAAATAAAGGCTAGCATAAAGATATTAAAAAGAAGTTTTCTGTTAATTAAAAATCAGTCCACTTGGTAGAGTGTGTAATATTGGTACACAGATTATTATCTTAGTTTCAAGATTTTCTCATTTGAAAAAATAGGAATAACCATCATTCTATAAGGAGAGCAAAAGATGCAAATTTCTAAAGGTTTAACAACTGCAGCAGTATACTAAATATTTATCCATACATTGATATCCTGCATTTTCTTTAATGAAATGAATTTGTTTTCCTTTCTTGAACAAAAACGGTCTTTATAATATGAGGTATATAAAAGATACTGTGGGGTTTTTTTAAACAGAAATTGTTTGAAAGCTAAAAAACTAGAAGTCTTTTACTTGATAAACAAGAAAACACGCCTTTTGAGTTCTGAATGCCTCTTTTAAAAAAATATTTATTTAATAACTTTCGTTTTCTTACCCCTACAGCAGCAGTTATGTTTGAAACAGAATAAATCCCAATAAAAAAATGAACACTAAGGAACTCTCATATCTTACCTGAGAGGTTGTACAACTGAAAATCTGATGGATGTTCAAGTGCATTCTAGACAAAACCACTAAAGAAGCTGTTATCACATTTATGAAATATTCATAGGCTTACGCCACACATGCTTATTTGATCTTGACTGCCGCCTCAGTGAAGACCAGGTAGTGAAGACATCTTAAACAATTAAGGCCATAAATATGTAAACTTTCTAAAGAGGATCAACTGAAAAGTTAACTCGTGGCAGTGATTACTAACCTAATTGACAGAAATTACACATGACATTATTATTTTGCTTTTTAACCATACCCTCATCAACTGGAAATGGTTCACAATTCTGTGCGTGCTGGAGATCATGTGGAGATCTCAAGAAAGCCTTAAGGAGATGTCCTTGTAATAAAGACGGTAACAAAGCCATTGAAAGACTATTTTGAGATCCACATTAGAAGGGTTGACTGTTGTTCTGGTTTGTTATTGACAGAAACAGAAATATGAGGACTCTAAATTCATAGAGTTCAATTCTTCCCATTGCTGGCAACCACATCACGTAGTCCTTCCATAACTGTGTAACTCTTCTTTTCTCCTGAACCATCTTACAGTCATTTGCCTTTTCAAACAGCCTCATCATACTGGCAGCTCAGAGCCATTCTCAGAATAGTCAAGTAACAGAATCTACATATTTTTAAGTGCTGAGTTTAACTCATAGCAAAAAAAATAAAAAATAAAAGAATCCTTAAACACAAGATTTCTGTTTTATACTATAAAAATTAAACTAAACATCAAGAGCAGATAGTTCATCCTCTGAAATATATTGTTACGCCTATATACTGATGATGCGTTCCAAGTTTCTGTCATCAGCAACTTTCATCCTTCCACTCCTACTTCTATGCTGTCATCAAGGAAACCATTAAACAAAATCGATCACAACACCAACTCGTTAAGAACTGGTCTTCAATCCTCCTTCTGATCCAGTAATTTCTCTTTCATTTTCCTTCAGACAGTTTTTTTGCCCTCCTTTAATTAATCTATGTTTTTTCTAGTTGCAGCAATCACGGGGCACTCTACAAAGTTCTCCACTAAATTCCACAGTGTATTTCCTGCCTTGAGGAACAGCAGCCGTCTTGCCAAGAAAGCATCTTATGCTTATTCCTAACATCCTTCTATATTTGTACATGCTACTTTCATCCAGATATACTGTGAAATCTTCCCCATAAGATGTTCTTTCTTACCTGGAATGTCACTGCCAGATATTTTCTGTTGTTCTGAATTAACATCATCTATGCATTAAATGCTAATAAAGAATCCAGAAGGGACATGAAATCTAAGAATAATCTAATTAATCATTTGGAAAAAAAATATCAAAACACCACCTCTACTCCTCCTCTTTGTGAAATCATAAGACAAATAGAAAAACATCTGTATTTTAACATCTTCATTTCATCTGCCATTCCAAACATACTGCATTTACCCAAGGAAGAGTTTTAGTGATTTGGTAACATCTGACCTGAAGTCTATATACAGAAATATTAACTGCCATCTTTACCCAGACCTTGTGGATTGGCTGGGCTTCTCTTGGGTTCAGCTAATGATTATAAATGGCAAAGAATAGCTAATTTAATTGTGAAAGGTAATGATGCAGTGAGCATAAGATTAGTTTCACCCCAGAAGGTAATGTCCTCAAAATAATAATAAGGAGAGTGATCAAAAGGACAGGAGAAGCTTGTCTTAACACAAATGGAAGCAGATCTTTCCGTATTAAATACTGTAATGAAGAAAAAAGTTAGCAAAAAATGATGAAAGGAAAGAAAACAAAAACAACAAAAAACCCACCACAAAACTGTATAGTAAGTTATGGTTAGTAGATATTTCCTCTAGCAGGTTGACCAGATAATTCAGAGAATGAACACACCAGTAATTTCTTTACAAAGCAACTCTGAAAATATCAGGAACCCTAAATTTTTTCAGGCTAATTCTAATCAAACAAAACGACTTGTAAATCCCAGGCAGATAGAGGAGATGCTCCCAATAAAAGACTTAGTTTTGATCAGTGTAGACAAGCAGAAATTTTGGCATCTGCAAAATTTTAAAGACGCATATATTTTTAGGTTTTCACTAATACTACAACTGAGTTTTATGTGAATTTTTTCACAAACATGAAAAGTCCATAAAAGGTAGCAAGAGGTTTACTTCTTGCCATTAAAATTAATATTGTCTAAAATGCATACTTAGCCCAAAGGGTAGCAATTGAAATTTGTTCTTAAAACAAGCAGCTCAGTGCTGCACCAGTGTAATGAACACCTCCTGATACACATACAATGGACCAGATCCTACTTTTAGTTAATGATGACAATGTCATTCAACTTGAACACCATTCATGGTTTTGACAAAAAAAAAAAAAAAAAAAAAAATCGGAACACACTGACATTTTTATTATCTTCATCCTGGGCTATTGATTTATTCAGTTCAAATAATGTATACACACACACACATACATTGTTATTTCAGTTATAAGTCTGTAGGAATGAGAATATTTTGTAAAGACTTTTTCCCCTCTGCAGAACATATACGTTTGCTAGCTACTTACTGCTTTGTCACCATCTGCTAGAACCAAACAGTATGGTAGGTAATAAGTCATCAGGTGGCTAAGACATACAAAAAATGGACAACCTTTATCCCAATGAATAAACACAATGATTTTTATGATTTAAATAATCATCCTGTGTATCTGCATATAAACTAAAGTTGGACTTCCTGGCAGGAATTTGCTACATAGCACCATAATCAGCTACAACCTCCAATGGAACTGTGAACAGTTTCCATGGTCTCTCTTCCGGAATCCTTTTTAATGCTGGTGAGAGACTTTTTTTTTTTTTTTCCTGTAGGCTGTTCCGTACCTGTTTTCTAGGACCAAAAAGCTCTTTTTATTAATATCCTGGAAAAGTATGTTTTTACACTCTGACCAAAAAGCATTAAAATAGGAATTACGTGTTTTTCGGGGTTATGACATATTCTGCATTCAACAATCCCTTATAAACAGGATAGACAGAGAAAGAAATCACTATTTCACCAACAGCTTATTGGCCTACAAACTCTTGCACATGGTGATAACCAAATGGAAAACATATTTATTGCTTACCCCTACCCATGCTATCTGTTTTTCTCACATTGTAAATACCATAGCAGCAAAGGATGGGGTAGAGTGATATTTGTTTGTGTTTGCTTATTTTTTTAAACAGAAAGTCATCTCAGTAATTAGATATTTCTTATTTTTCCTCATTGCTCCTGTAACTTGTCAGTCCTACATAATTTTTTGTAAATCTAAAATTGTTACAGAATAACAGTTATTGGTTTTCAGCCTTCTACTGATTCTAACAGGCAGTTAATCTCTTAGGAAGGATGTAATCTTCAAAGATTTCAGAAATACACAGCAGTTGATTCTAGGCTGGAAAAAGCCTGTGATACTGAACTTCATGTTGCCATCATAGTAAGTACTAGAAAGTCTATGGTAGGCATTTTAAAGAGATGCTCATGTTTTCCTCAGTCTTGTTCAGCTGGACTCTGATTAACTCAGGAACCCACAGACATGTTTTCGATAAATTTGTTGCAGACAAAAATTCAACAGGAATGCAGCAATACCCATCACCTTAGATGAGATTCACCTGGCTTAAGATCTAGATGTGTAGAGATGTTTTCTGAGTCAAAGCTTCCATGAACTTTCACTATTAAAACTTCACTTTAAAAGTGGTCACTGACCTAGTGATGAAGCAAATATCATCTAAGAGTAACTCAAAACTGCTGAGAAGGAAAACTGATAATGGTAAACAGTTCCAGGTAAAATTTTAATCACAAGCAATCCTAATTTACAATGCACTTGTATAAGATACCACATTATTTTAGACAGAAATATAGAGAAATCAAATTCTGCATCAGGTTTCTGGACAATCTGACTGTAAAAATTTCAAATGACACTCCTAACTTCCATAAACTACATTTTTTAACAGACGTTTCAAAATGTTCCTATCTAAAGGTGCCAGTCAAGGGTTGATATATCTAGTTTCATAGTCTTAGCTTCATTAGATGAAGTAGGTTTTTTGATGCACAATTTTTGTTTTTTTCTTGTGACATTTTTTATATTTGATACAAGTAAACAGGTAAGGAATGCTAACTAAAATACTGAAGGGATCAGCAAGCTGAATATTGCTTTGAGGACAGAAATAATGACTTCCAAAACCAAGCTGAGATTACACGGTTTGGAGAAGAGTCTAGTCCTCTCCAAAGTTATGCAGATCAGAATTAACAGAATCATAGAATAGTTTGGGTTGGAAGGAACCTTTAAAGGCCACCTAGTCCAACCCCTCTGAAATGAGGGGGAACATCTTCCAATTCTAGCAATGGAAAAGAAAGAAAATGGAAATCATAGTTACATTCACAAATATGTGTGACAGAGCATGGAGGTTAGTTTTGAAGAACAGAATAGTGAAAGGAAGACACGACATGCAAAATTTTAGTAAATAAATCCCCAGCAAATAAAATATTTTTTAAAAAGTTTGGAATTCATTACAAGATTCTCATACTGAGAAAGCAGTACGCAGACAACAGAGAAATGTATATTACGCTCATACATACAAAGGCTGTAAATTAAGTAGAAGGCTGCAGGGTATTAACCAACATGAGTTAATATACTGTTACCTAAATTCAATAATCTTTGGCTTTACTGACGACCAGTTTTTCCCCTCATACGCATTCACCCAATTAGCATTGCTTTATTTTACATTATTCATTGTTAAACCAGCAGGAAATTAAGGGCAACTCTAAAAAAATGAAAATATTTAACCTCTAGCAACAGATACAAAATACTAAGTGGCCTACTCTTAAACACTCATATTCAAGACAACTGATATTCATTTCCCCCACCCATGTTAAAGGCAGCAAGATATTTCTGAAGGAGAAGTTTAAAAATCAGCAAATTCTAGGGTAGTGGATGTTGTTGTTCGTACTACAGTCAAGTATATCATGATTTGTAAAAAAAAAAAAAAAAATAATTCTTACCACAGCTTCAGCTGAACTTTCCTGCAAATCCCACAATAATATGTTATTATCAGCCAGTGAAATAATCTTTTTACCATCTCCCATTGGTTCCCACATAACACTGTAAAACAAAAAAACAAAACAAACACACAACCTAACATTAAAACCAATCAGAAAATGCACTAGGCAAGCCATTTTAACTCTGTGGACTTCATCTATTCCAAAACATATGAAACCATATTCCTGATGGTTTCCTTCAGCTGAAATCCATCACATTTTAACTGCAAAATCCACCACTAACTAGCAATCTAGCAATTTTTACACATACTAGCTAAACATTATTGCAGCATCAGCTACTTAAGAGCTATGTGATATCAGACCTAGGCTTCCTTATGGAAGCTTTTAGTCAGTGCTAATGTACACATATTTTTTTTTCCTAGTGTCCTTTGACATCCCATCTAAATCTGTCAGAAAAAGGAATGCAATCCATCTTCCCTAGATGCTAGCCTACCCATAAAGAGAAAGCTGCTGAAAATCCTTACTCCATTTGCCATCCATTCTGCATATTGAATCATACAGTAATTATGCAAAACAGTGATTACATCCTTGTAGAGAGGTCATTCTGCATACATATACAGAAAAACAAAACAAAACAGACCTTGACATACACTTACTTTTGAGTGCTTTACCTTGAAACCTCAAAGTTCTTCTTCATATGTATTGTAGTGCAACCTTTTTGAAGATGCGCAAAAAATCATAAGCCTCAGAGCTTGGTGCAAACCCTTTCCAGTTCAACAGCTGTCACCATGACTCAATGACATACACTTTTTATCTGCAGTTCACCAGTTCTGTGTCATACATGAAGGAATGCAAGAAATCAGTCCTCATCTCTACTTCTGCCTATGAGAAGCAGCATATTCAAGCCAGTTGGCACGGACAGCACAGCTGAGTATCATGGAACAGTTGGAGTTGGAAGGGATGCAAAAGGCCAGGTATTTCCAACCCCCCTGCCATGTTCAAGGACACCTTCCACTAGACCAGGTTGCTCAAGCCTCATCCAACCTGCCCTTGAACACTTCCAGGGATGGGGCATCCACAGCTTCTCTGGGCAGCCTGTTCCAGTGCCTCACCAGCCTCATGGGGAAGAATTTCTTCCTTATATCTAATCCACCCTCTTTCAGTTTAAAGCCATTACCCCTCATCCTATCACTCCATACCCTTGTCAAAATTCTGTCTCCAGCTTTCTTGTAGGTCCCCTTTAGGTACTGTAAGGCTGCTATAAGGTCCCCCCAGAGCTTCCTCTTCTATATGCACTATAACTCTAATTTTGCTACAGGCATCAGTAAGGTTAAAGGAATAATACTTGTCATTTGACGATAACAGGCTTTCATACCCAGCACTTTTAAAAGAAAGTTGTGCAACCTCTGAATCATCTTTTAGTGACAATATTGCTGAAGGCAGAGATGACAACTTCACTATGAATAGCTACATGGAGAAACTTCCTCCCCTCTCTAGACAAAACCTTAAGTCATTCAAAGGCATTTGATGTGCTGTTCTCATCCCTAGTGCACATATGAAGAAGTATGTCAAGGTTTGTCAAGAATTCATCACTAGAAGTCAATTTTCTAGTCAGTTTAGCTTTTTGCATGAATCAATTCAGCATTTGGTTTGAAGAAATGACAGAAGGTTGCATGAGTAGGCACAGCAAGTGAGCCCAACATTCAGCAGCCACCAGGTACGTTCCTAACTTGGCACTGCACACTACACATGCTTCTGTTTTATCCACAATTTTGCATTACTCCTGCCTTCCTAGGACAGTAGGTCTGACCTGGCTGGCCCCAGATCTAAGCCATATGATTTGATCTAATCTGACGGTATAAGACACAAGGAAAAGAAAATACGAAACTGCAGGAAACAGAAATAAGTGAGACACTGTAACTTTTTCACACCATAAGTGAAACACAACTTCAGTCATTCTCAGCTGATACCTTCCATACAAATTTCTCTTGCTTCTTCCATGAACAGGTTCATTTTTTTCCCCCTGCACTTTTAATAAAAAAAGTATTAGATATACAAGGCAGATGGCTACACCTATTTGCTGTTGCAGAGAAAAACTATGCAATGAAAATAGATTACACCAAAAAAGAAAATTAACAGCAAGTGGCTGAAAAAGCTGGAACTATAACTAGGGGTATATTCACTGACCCCTCACCCACTGAACTGCTCCCTAAGGCAAGAGAGCAGATCAAAGAAAGGACAAGATTCTGCATTTATCTTCTGCTGGAACCATGACCTGCATCCTTATTTTGTTGTCAATCCATGGAGATTAACTACTTATAAGAGTTCATTTGTAATGAGCTATCTTGTATTAGGACAAAATCACTTCATTTAGCACATTAAGCTACCATCTTGTTTTTAAATGTATTTTAACAAGAACATGGAAAAAGAACGATTCTATGATTTGCTTTAAATTGGGGTGTTTTGTCTGTAGTATTGCCAATTTTATCTTCGAAAGTGTTTCTTGTTAAAGTTGTGTGGTACGACTTGGAAAAACTTATAAGCAACTGAAAATGAGTGTTGATAATAGAAATGATGCAGCAGTTTCAATTACAGGTTCAACCACCATTTTGTCCATAATAATGAGAAGTAACCAACTGGCATGGGTATTTCACAATTTCATGTAGTCCTGCTGCACAGATAAATCAATTAGATCCTTCAAAGAGATGAAAACATTTTATGAACACATATAAGAGGATAAAAAAAAATAATGCAGTATAACCTACATGTGACCACAGCTAACCTTCCACAATCCAGTTTTCCAAAGTGAAATTAAAAGACATCAGTGTCATCACAATACTGAACGGATAAATAAAATCTTCAAGTCGATTCTGATCATATTTATTTAAGTCCATTTTTCTTACCTATTACTGAAAGCATAAGTGGCATTTGGTGTTGATATATGTAGATATAGTTTTAATTACAGACAATTAAATCTAGTTTGGCCAATTAACTCTTAAAGAGTTCTTCCAGCCAGAGATCAATATTCTTTCTGCCTGTTGACGTATTTGCCCCTTTCCTGCACTGATCATCAAACCTCCAGTTGTCAAAACTAGATTGGAAGCATTTTCTTTGATAGTTTCAAAGGTAGGAAGAAATTTCACATCCTTGATTGTCACTGAGCTTCAAGGTAAAGAATTTTTATAGCTGAATACAGTGTGCTAATTAGAGCCAATTATAACCCAGCTGACATACCTTGGAATGAAAGGGTCTCTCCACATTCACTCTGTCCTTGTAAGATGCCTATTTTGCTCCTATTTAACTTGTCTTTTATGAAAATTTATTGGTTTATGGGTGTGGTTGTAGTGATCACTCAGATTTTATAATCTAAGTGAAGGTTACTCAAATGACTCTTTGTTACATGTTCAGCTGTAGTCTGTAGTCATGACTGAATTTTAAACATACAAAAACCACGGAGAAAGGGGAAAATACAAGGTATACACTTTGCAGAAACCGAAGTTGTAATGTAGAACAATTTTCAGACATAGCAGAGGTGGTTATAATCTTTAAAAGGGAAAAACAGATAAACCAGGCAATACCATTTTCTTGAGTGTACCAACAGTTGCTGATGCTTACAGTTTTCAGAAATGGACAAGATAATTGTCAAATTCACAGCTGCCACTCAGAAACAGAGTGTCAACTTCATAACTGCTCTTCAGGTAATCTATAAACAGCAGAGGAGCAATTATATTTGTTGCCTTTTACCCTGTTTTGTTATCATCTGACTCCTGATGCTTCAAATTAGCTTCTAGCTAGTAGTTTTTGGTAAAAAAATTAAATCTTACAGAGAACATTTTGCTAGTAAAAAGATAATTTAAAATATTCACTCAAGTGCACACATAAAAGGACTCTATTATCTGTGCTTTATGCTGAAAAGATAGTTAACACCATCATTTATTAACGTACTGAGCTTTTACAAATGAACAATTCCAAGTTCTCCATTATAGACTAAATAAGAATAAAGCAACATGCAAACGCTTTCACAGATGTGAATTGCAGTCAGGCACAATGTGTTGGACAAAGCAAGTATTAACTACTGCTTAACCATAATTACAGAAGTGACAACCGTTTATTTCTGTTAGTGGAAAAATTTTGCTAGACTGAAAATTCTCATGCACTGCAAAATGGAAAATATACCCAAACATGCAGTAGCTTGGGAGAACATCCTGCAGCCTCAACGTAGCCAATCAAAAAAAAATCATGTGTTATGGATTCAAGTATCCTTGCTTCTTTGCAGTACAATGATTTAAATATACAGGTGATTCTGCTAATTAGGTGATTAGGACATTATTCAAAGCGGAGGGAGAAAAGATTGAGGACACCCTGGAACCCACAATTCTTATTCCTCACCCAAATGTTCTACAGAGTGGCCACTTTTCTGAATGAAAACCATTCTAGCTATTTTGTAGCATACTGAAGTCCATGCTGCAGGAAGCACATATAAATTATGCTTTGTCTCAAAATTCTCAACCACTGAGATATATTTTGGTGTCCAACTCCTCAAGATACAGTAAAACAAGAACCACAGCTTCCTAAAAAAACTAAAGGTAAGGTGAATCTATGTTAGGTGCCTTTTTAGCTAAGAGGTTGCTAAGAAGAATGAGAAATTAAGTTAAAGATGATTTTGGACGAGAACCCCAAAGACAGCTGGGCTTTTTCCTGGCTCTTAAATTATTTTTACATTCAGAAAAATAAAACTGTTGTACAAATGAATACAAGAGTAACCCAATAAGGAGGTGACATGGAAAACTCACTTGCCTTTTTTTTCTTCCCCTCCAAATTGTCATACTACAATCTTGGCAACTCCATAAAGTCTTTAAAAAAAAAATGATAAAGCAGAAGGCAAAATAATAAAGGATCATTATCAATATTTGTATTTACTTCACTGTATCTCCTTGCCTACTGCAGCTGCTGTTGAACGTGTTTATAGTGAGAAAAAGAACTGTGATTCTTGATTATGGGCCAAATTAATTTCAGCATTGGAAAGGTATTTATGAACATGTAAACATAATAAAGACATCCTGAATCCTAGGAGTTCACAATCTAACAGAAAGCATGGTAGTGACTTTGTTACAAGAAAGCAAGATAAGGGACTCATTGATTTCAGGTGGGAGCTTGTAAATATCCATTTTGTAGAAACAAGTATTAAATTCCTGTTGAGCTACTCATGATTTAAAGTGGTGACCAACAGGTGAACACCTCCATAGTTCATTAACAATCTCAGACCTCTGGTTGGCCATCGGTTTACATATTAATAATGCTTAAAACAGCAAAGTCATGCAAATTGATTACACAGACTCTACATATGAATTTAACTGACAAAAGCTGTCACTGGTAACATTTCAAGTCATAAAACATTACAGATGGGAACTAACATCTG
Source organism: Caloenas nicobarica (assembly GCF_036013445.1). Taxonomy (NCBI): domain Eukaryota; kingdom Metazoa; phylum Chordata; class Aves; order Columbiformes; family Columbidae; genus Caloenas; species Caloenas nicobarica. The sequence continues at coordinate 19,556,100 of NC_088247.1, read as the reverse complement.
TAGTCTGTCATTTAACCAACTTACCTATGTTCTGTATCTACCTGCAGCACAATGACAGTCATTACTGGTGGATGCAAAGCATGAACAAGCTATGCGAACAAATGAGGGAAACAGTAAATAGCAACACCTAGTTTATAGAGAGGAAGCTGTGACTAACCATTTTCAGATTGTAAACATCAGTCAACCATGGTCTACTGTGTTTACTTTTGAAGCAATAAAATACACAAATTATATACATGGTCAGCTCTTGTAGAGGATGTGCTAAGAGATCTCACAAGTGTAACCTACCATTCTTCAGACTGCAATAACTTCAGAAATCCTAAATTCCTTCCTTGTAGGCAAAGCCAATTTCTTCTGTGTTCAGAGAGATAGCCCACATGAAAATCCCAGAGTAAGAAACTCACGAATAGCACTAATTGGAATCCATGCTATGAAATAATTTCTTACCAAGGTCATGGGGGTTCTCCATGCTAATTTGGTAACGGAGACAAGTCCTTACAGTTGATTAATGATATTATAGGGTTAATTTTGCCTGTATTTATTCCAGACAGATGCAGAGTATTAATTCATCCTTCAAGAAAGAGTTCTGATTCCAAAGACATAAAAAGGTATACTAGATTTTTTAGGACACTGCTTTCCCCTCTAAAGTCTGCCTCTTACTAGCATACCCAGCATACACTAGATAGGCTGGATTTTTGCTCAACTTGATGCTTGTTGGGATAGACTGTTCTTGAACTTTGAGGACGTGATCCTTGAAAAATCAAACAGCTTTCTTGGACCCCTCTTCCTTCTAGAGCCCTATCACATGGGACTTATTCAAGTAGATCCCTGAAGAGGCCAAAGTCTGCTTTCCTGAAGTCAAGGGCTGTGACCTTGTTTGTTGCCCTGCTCTGTCCTCAGGATCCTGAACTCCGCCATCTCATGATCATTGCAGCCAAGGCAGCCTTTGACCTTCCCATACACAACCAGCTCTTCCAGTATCAGGTCCAGTAGAGTATCTCTCCTCATTGGCTCCTCTGTCACTCAGGTCAGGAAGTTATTGATGCTCTCCAGGAACACCCTGGATTGCTTATGCCCTGCTGTGTTGTTCTTCCAGCAGATACTGGTGTGGTTGAAGTCCCTCATGAGGACCAGGCCCTGCAAATATAAGGCTACTTCTAGCTGTGTGTAGAAGGCCTCATCTAATTGTTCTTCCTGATCAAGTAGCCTGCAGCAGACACCTATTACTGTGTCACACATAGTGGTCTGCCCATTAATCCTTACTCACAAGCTCTCATTTGGCTCATCATCCCTCCCCAGGCAGAGCTCCATCAGCTCTCTCACAGACCAGACAACCCTCCTCCTCATCATCCCAGCCTGTCCTTTCTAAAAAGTCCCAGTACTCTTCTCAGTTTCGTCTGCAGCTGCTTTGTCTGTCCAACCCAAGTAACTGACAAATGAGTTATCAAATATAAGCGCCATATTTCCTAGTCTTTTAAGTGCTCTTAAATACAGTTATAATGATATCAGTGTACACAAAGGGGTTATAACCCCTGGCTTCCCCTGTTACGGTGATTTCCATTAGGCTAGAAGTTACGGCACTGGTTTGGTTGGACCAGAATACTACTGTTAAAGACTAATGTGCCTTCAGTTTATTAAGATATTTTTATAACATCTCTGCTATATAAAACACAGCTTACCAAAAGCTCATAGACTTATAGAATCATTTCAGTTGGAAGGTCATTGAGTCCAACCATAACCTAGCCAACTCTAACACTAAACCATGTCCCTAAGAACCTAGTCTAAATGCCTTTTAAATACTTCCAGGGATGGTGACTCCACCACTTCCCTGGGCAGCCTGTTCCAATGCCTCACAACCCTTGTGACTTGTGCTCCAGGCCCCCCACCAGCTTCGTCACCCTCCTCTGCACTCTCTCTAGTACTTCAATGTCTTCCTTATGAAGAGGGGCCCAAAACTGAACACACGATTCAAGGTGCGGCCTCACCAGCGCTGAGTACAGTGGCACAATCACTTCTCTAGTCGTTCTCTAGTCCTGATCTCCCAGTATTTTTTTTTTTTTTTCCTTTCTGGGTGCTGTTTGGTTTTTCTTTCTCCTTAAATGAAAACCCAGGAGGCTGTTTTATTCTCTTTTAGTCTCTTTTGGAGGAGAGAGAAGAGATTTTTCTAGGGGGCTGGATTTAACTAAAAAGGTTATGCATGGTTTCTGGCATTCTATGAAACACCAAATACAGTCTAAAGAATAAAAAAACGATTAAGAAAGTATTTCCTTGAAGTAATTAATATTGGATTACTTAAAACAAGAATACTTAAATATTATGGCATAAACACTCACAAACAATACTCTAAGGCAAATATACAAAACCCTTTTTTCTTCATTACGTGTCATCCATGCCTTCCCATATTGCTCAAGTGCTAAATACATGTCTACATATAGGACAGCTCTTGCAAAAGTTTTGTTAAGGTTCTCTGACATTACGACAATGAATACTTTACAGTAATATTTTAATTATCCTACTGTTACTGATGGCTAAAATATCTGAGGATTCAATAGATATTCTAAAACATTTTGGAAGTTCTTTCCAGTTTTGCAAGTGTTTTAGAACAAGTCCCTGTAAGATATGTGTGCCAAGACAGCAGAATGCATTGTAACTGTAGGGTTTTTTGTGACATGTCTACAATAGCAAAAGGTATAGCGTATGCGCAGTTAAATTACTGTTGGAATGCAGTGTTTTGGCAGCATAGTTTACGGTACCTGTTGAACTACAGATCCCATACCAGAAAAAACACTTTACTAAGCATGAAGTTGTGTATCTGCTTGTGGTACTTGCAGATGCTATTACACAGACAAATCTTTTCATCAGTTCTAGGAACAAACCACTGAGGAGCTGAAACCTATTTATTAATATGAAACAGAATTGATTGACAACATGTTTTGGACAAGAAACATGGCCAAAGAGTCAAATAAAAACTATTTGGAAAAGTATGTACAGTTTAAAGATCCACATGAGTATTAAAAGTTGTTTTCACCTTCTTTCTTAACACCAAGAGAAAAAAAAACAAACTACAAAGTAAGGAGGAGTAACACATTTCACATGAGCAGACATTGATGATAAGTTACTGTCAGCCAGCGTTAATTGCTATATACAGAACAGCACATGTAGAAGAAGAGAAATCACCCCCCAGCACATGAGTTCCTTAATGAAACTCGGTGGGGTGTGGGAAATCTTTGTGTAAAACTAACAGACAGAGGCCACATAACTTCTATCATTCTACAAAATATTGCTGTTGGAGGAGCTGCTGCCAGGGACACCATTGCCATTCTGTCACTCGAAGAGGGCTTAAAAACCTCAAAACTAAAATTATGGATGTGACATATCCTGGAGAGAAAGAAGAGGGGGAAAAAAAAAAAAAAATCACATAGCCAGCTTGTCTGTTAAAGATCGGTAAGGTGGTCAACCTAGCAAAAACTTTTCGGTAGTATGAATGTCTGGCAGGAAAGCACAGGGAGCTGTCAGGTAAAAGTCCTGCCCAGCCCCTGGAAGCTACACCATGCCAATAGTTTTTTCCATGTACTAATGTAAAGATTAAGGGCTGAAATAAGCTTATTTATGAAGCAGCTGGAGTGGGCAAAAGCAATCTCTGCAGACTTATTTTAGAGGAAACACATATCCGCTTTGAGGAGGGACAGAATCGAAGTATTTTCATATGGGATTTTCCAAAAGATGGCAACATCTATCCTTGCTAATTTACCGCTGTTTGTAACAAACAGACCATCTGAATGGTTGGATTATGGAGAAAACCCCAACAAAACAGAATATCTGAGTACATTTCTTCAATGATCTGAAGTATGTGCCAAATAAAAAAATTATAGCCTAGGATCTGCATTGCTAGTTGAGGAAAATCACCACTCCCGTTCAAAGGAACAGCAAAAACAATATTTGGGGGGTGTGTGTGGTGTGTTGGTTTTTCTTGTTATTTGTTTTGGTTTTTTAATGAAACACTAAGGCAGAATTTTAACATGTATATCCTAACATAGGGATACTACAGAAGAATTAATGTTAGCAACATCACAATGAGAAACCAAAATGTTACCTGACTACAAAGTATTAGAGCTATTGAAAACACCATTTTCACTCTTCTTTTGAGCTTCAGATTCACTTAGTGGATTTTTTTTTTCTTCCCCCACCTCGGCATCTCCTATCCAGACTGTATCTTAGGCCGCTTCTTGCAAGATACCCAATGGCAAGTTCCTTTAACTGCTGAATCTTAAAACATTGCATAGAGCAACATACCTGTGGTTATGTATGTGTACACTGTGTGAATACATACATTATCTACGAAATGAATTTATGGAAAAAGCTTTTTGTTTTTTAAGAAAAAAAAAAGAACACCACAAATCCCCATTTATCTCTGGGGTTTTTCAGTCTGTAATTAATGCACTTGGGAACTTTGCAGTCAAAATCTTTGCATTTTGGCTCATATGAGGAATAGTAGGTAGAGGACAAAAAAAAAGTCTTGAGCTTAAACCAAACAGAGCAATTAATAGGCCTATTTGTTTGCCTAATTTAAATATCTCCTTAATTTTCTGAACTCTCTTTATGCCATGCAAGTGTTTGAGTAAAAATTCTAATGGGTCCCAGATTCAAAGCTTACAGGCAGTTAAAAAAAAAAAAAATTCTCAGTAACTGAAAGCAAATAGTTAGGCTTAATTTTTAAACAAAATAACTCATGCAATCCAGATAAAATAGAACCATAGAATGCACATTTCTTTTTCACTTGCCCACAATATCTTGGAGATCAGATTTTTGCCAAAGAATTTGCCAAGACCAGAAAATTATTTCAAAAGATCTTGAAGGAGAAGGGCACAGTGTTCAGACACATGCACGGAAAGTTTAGGATTTTAGTCACAATGAATTGGAAATGCTTCTTTGGCCTTGGTTAACAGAAGAGAACTGGTATTAAATATGTCACTGCTAAGGTTTAAGAAAAACTTCAGAGACATTTGAGCACAGAATTCCACAAAGGTGATGAGATAAAGGTTGGGAAACACAGGATTAGTTCTTAATGACAGTAAACAATTGTGCAAAACCAATACCTGACATACCAGACCTGGAAAAACAAGTCCCCTTGAGTTCCCTAGTACCTGATACTAGAAACAGAAATTAGATAAATTTTCAGCTATCAGGCTTTCTTAACAGAAGAGAAAAAACAACACAAGAAGATAAAATGTAATGAAATGAAGAAATAAAGCAGAATTGTTACTTCTATTTTTTTTTTTACTATCTAGATAATGAATAAAAATTTCTATGCAGTCAGGTTTTGTAAAGGAACTGAGACTGATTTCAAGTATTGTTCTCCTTTGATATAATTTACAATTATTCCTACTAGAATATATTTAAGTATAATGAGATTATGATGGATACCTTACACAGTAGGTGTCTGAATACAGAAACCAAAGAGGCCCTTTTCCACTCTCATGTAAGACACTACAATATCCAACGTAGATGTTGCATTATCCTCATTTAGTTCCAGTTCAGAGTTGTCACATTTCATTTACGAAAACCTGCTGTGTTATTCCACATTTTACTCTTAAAATTCTCTAATAATTATGAAGGGGACTGTACAACTTGCATGATCACCTACTCCATATTCTTTCTGACAGACAGACATTCCTGGTACTACAGCAGACCATATTCTTATGGTTTCAACCTCTCCTGCCAGTGGAAGATGGTCAGGTGGTCCCAAAATTACATCAAGCAAAATTTTATTTGGTAAAATATGGACTGAATGTATTAATGTTTCTTTGCCCTGCATCTGTTCAGGAAGCAGTGGGAACATGTCACATACATACCCATAAAGCAAAACACTTGCAAATACACAACAGAAGAATTTAACTTTCTTTTAAATAACAGAAAGGAAAGGAAAACAAACCTCTGTAATACCCTCTGCAGTACTGTAGCTCTCCTTGTCTTTTGTTAGGCAACAGAAAAGAGTAGTTAAACAGGCATCACATAATATACTGAATTCTTATCCTTAGCAAACAACAAATTAATTGCACTTATTCCAAATCAGCTGAGTGAAGACTGAAAAACAAAAACTGAAGTGCGACATCAAATTTATATTCCATAAAAAGACTGAAATGCTAAGTGTTATACCTTTGTGCAACAAAGGTTTTAGATGGGGGCAGGTGGGGAGAAACACATTAAAACAGCACACAGGCTGTTACTCCATATGTGGTTGCAGGATGATAATAAATGTTTTTAATCTATGAAACATCTGGGATTAAAAATCCAATTTATACTTTTTTTTTTTTAAAAAGATGGAAGAGTTTTAAAGGGTATAGCACAGCTTCTACAATATAAATCTGCACAAAACTAACAGCCCAGGTCTAAGCTTTAGGCTTTTTGTAGGAGTATAAAATATGCAGAATCCTACCAGGCCATATTGCCATGGGCTGTGTTGTCAAGGTGACAGAGTAGCTCCAGGGTTTGAGTGTTGCTTGATGAATCATCAGGGGATTCATGACTGCCTGATTCCAATTCCTTCGGCATCCTCCAAACAGCAGCACATGTCATGACTTTACTGTCTGAAGCTAAGCAACAGAGAATAATGTCAACAGATCATTGTATGGGAGACTTATTTTGTATACAATGCACCAACATTTACACAAATCTATAAGCAATGCACATCTGCTGTTTAAAGTATTTAAAAATATTATACCAAGATGAATGTTAAGAATGCAAAATGTGGATACAGACCCAGACTTCAAGTTAGCACTCAAGTTGCTGCAAAACTCAAAATTAGCATGCATTTAATGCACTTCTCCCTCTTTGAAGGCAAAATTCAGTGCTCATGAAAACATAACTCTTTGGGAGGCAAGTTTTCCAAGCTTCAGTATCCATATTGATGTTAATGAAAATGACCCACAAGTTACATTGCCAGATTCCTTAACAATAAAGATTTAGATATCATTTTAACATTTTCCTTTCAAGGGCTATATTCAGTTGAATCTATAGCATTATGTCGTATTCTTTACTACTACCAACTGTTCATTGCAAAATGAAGTTTTCCGCTCCTCTAATCGTAGCAAATAAAAACACCTTCCAAAAGACAAACGGAACTTACACGCACATAACAAAATATTGCAACGTATGATGAACAAGCCAACTGTAGATTTGAGGAGAAAATACCATATGATCTACACACATATGGCATTGCCCATCACCCAGTATAACAATTTGTAGCAGTACAGAATGGGAGGAGACCAGAGCATCACCGCATACATTCACATTGTTCCAGCTGCTGGTCCAGGGTTCAGCGAGGATGAACAGGTCAGTATTACCCACCGCAGCAGGAACAAAGAAATCAGCCACACTGATGTCAGGCAGAGGCAGGGGGAGCAACTACCTGCTGAGGGATGTGCTAAATGAGTCCAGAGAATAAGCAGCAACGAATGACATGTTTTCTGTTCCGAGGTCATTTTGCAAGCCTCTTTCTCAGTTTTCTGTCTCCAAGTACATTTTAGCTGATTTTTAGTGCAAAGTGCCTGGTTACAGAGCCAGGAGCAGATGTGACCAACTTACATGAATGGAAAACAGGAACCATTGTAATGAGAGTGTTTTCAAGAGGAAGGATGGTAACTCTGAAAAAGGCCTTCTTAGGCTAAAATGACACTAAAAGGGGAGGGGAAAAGTCTCTATTATAAAGGCTAGCAATCTGGATATTCTACATGCAAAAAGGCACCCAAACAAAAGAGAATAGGTCAAAAGGCAATTGCTACGTGGTTATATATAGCAAATAAGCCCAAAATGCCACAATGCAGGTGTGTTTAAAAAGTAGCCATACGAAATAAAAACCACAGGTAGTCAGGTCAAACCAGTAAGACAAAAAGACCATTTCTGTGAGGAGGAGACAGAGGTAGGAAGACAACTTTAAATTCAAGCACATAATACAGAATACACAAGCACTGGGTATTTGACCTATTGTACTAAATATATATATGATGTGCATAACTATTCCACAGTAATTTAGCATACACAAGTTGAATACTGTATCAGGAGACCACAGAATCATAGAACCATTTAGACTGGAGAAGACCAATCGTTAACCTAACACTGACAAGTTCCTAAGTGCTACATGTAAACATCTTTTAAACATCTCCAGGGATGGTGACTCCACCACTTCCCTGGGCAGCCTGTTCCACTACTTGATAATCCTTTCAGTGAATAAATTTTTCATAATATCCAATCTAAACCTTCCCTGGCACAACTTAAGGCCATTTCCTCTCATCCTGTTGCTTATTACTTGTAAGAAGAGGCCAACACCCTCCATGCCACAACCTCCTTTCACATAGTTGTAGGCAGCAATAAGGTCTCCCCTCAGCCTCCTTTTCTCCAGGCTAAACAGCCCCAGCTCCCTCAGCTGCTCCAGTTCCCTCACCAGCTTCGTCGCCCTCCTCTGCACTCTCTCTAGTACTTCAATGCCCGTCTTATGATGAGGGGCCCAAAAGTGAACACAGGATTCGAGGTGGGGCCTCACCAGCACCAAGCACAGTGGCACAATCACTTCTCTAGTCCTGCTGGCCACACTACTCCTGATACAAACCAGGATGCTGTTGGTCTTTTTGGCCACCTGGGCACACTGCTGGCTCATGTTCAGCTGCTGTCAATCAACACCCCAGATCCCTCTCTGCCAGGCAGCTTTCCAGCCACTCTTCCCTGAGCCTGTAGCGCTGCCTGGGGTTGTTGTGACCCAAGTGCAGGACCTGGCACTTGGCCTTGTTGAACCTCATACAATTGGCCTCAGCCCAACGATCCAGCCGGTCCAGATCCCTCTGTATGGCCTTCCCACCCTCCAGCAGATCAACACTCCTGCCCAACTTGTCATCTTCAGCAGACTTCCTTACATCTAGAGATGATGAATAATCCCTTATATAACACATAACTGAATTTTTACCAACTGTAGTGTATGCTAACTAAACAGCTATTTCCAAGTCATTTGAAGCAAATCCTTTATTCTAAATCTATGTGTTACTGAATGAAGAGGAGGAAGCAGCAGACGGCTACCTTTCGTTAGCATAGGGCTAATGAACGCACAGCATGCATTGTACACCATACAAATAATAAATAACCTAAATTGAAAGTGCAATATAGTTTAAGATGGTGAGCTTTATCAAATGTTTCACAGAGATACTCAATATATGACAGAATATTAAAGAACACCACAGAGAAGTTTCTAGTAGATTATAATTACTGAAAGGTCTGTACCATGCATATAAAGCATTTGCTTTTCCGCTAAAGATCTAAGCAGACAACCACAAAAGCAAATCACGTAAAAATTGTACACGTTTCTCAAGCCATCTTTCCCCTCAACACAGCAACACAAGTCTTAACATAGCCTTGAAATGTCATTTTAACTTCTTAAAACTTGAATATTTTGAAATTCTGACGGTGTGTTCTTATGAATAACTTTTAAAAAAAAATGTTTAGTTTCTTGCACAATCAGATTTCTAAATTGAAAACCCAAAACCAACTAAACAATCACTGGTTTGAAGATTGAGGGAGGCTAAAAGAAAAAAAGCGTGTGTGTGTGTGTATATATATATATATATTTTGAAATCCCCCTGGAACTTGATGTGACCCAAGTTTCTATAATACTTTGCTGTTTTGAAAACTGTCAAAAGCCACCAGTTAAATGAATCTGCTTGAGTTTAACATATGCAGTAATTCTACATAGATTTTATATTTGTTTTCAGGTTATTACTACAGATGCTGCTAAGGAGCAACACTGAAGTGTATGTTGATATTCCATGCAGAAGAGATTTGCTTGAGTAGTTAAAACAAGTTTATTAGTCTTCCACATTTTGCAGACCTATCTATGCCATTCCTTGAAGCCCAGAATGCAGGTTCCTCCCTTGAAAGCTGTTCGGCTGCTCTGATGATATGATGTGTATTGGATGACATTTGGTATTCCAGAATGCAAGAGAATGTTATCTTTTTCAAATGTAATTTAGCCACAGTAGATTTCTGAATTAACAGCTGTTATTATGTAGTATGTTAGGCATTTTTTTTAATTTTAATTTTTTATCATTGAAAATGCTTTAAAAGGTCTTGTACATTAGCACATATATTTAAAATACAATTCTAAAATTAAGGACACCTATCAAACTTAGTATGGATCCCAATAGCACAGGAGTCATTCATTCTTTCTTAAGTAGTGGAATAGAGTTGTTGTTGTTTTCTTCTGTCCATGTTTACTGAAGTAGAAATAAAAAATATTTCTTTTTAATTAACATTAAGAAAAGTTCAGTGAGGTAGCTGTCACTTCTTTTAGCTATAAATAGAAAAATTCTCTTGATACCTTAATTATATTTTGGCATTTACTAAATGTTTCTTCTCACGTTACCATTGTACACGTATAAAATAAGCTTATTACCTCCACTTCCTCTTATAACCATAGATATTCCTGTAAACAACCGGTAAAATAGTCTGAAGTACCAGTTGGCACAGAGTCTCATATACAGAATTCTGTGCCATTCCATGCATGTTTCACTTCCATCAGGACTGGTGGTGAAGGACAAAATTCACTGTGCATCAGAAAGGGACAACACTAAACCCCAACACACACAAAACTCCTCAAAACTCGGCAGAGACATTATCCTCTGTGTTCAGCTGGGCTTGAAGATGCTCATGGAAAAATGACAGACCACTTTTCCAGCTGCTGAATGACCATCCATCATGAACAGTTATATGTGCATTGCAAATCTTCAGATTCTAATTTTAAACACTTTGGACAAATTCTGGAATTAGATACACAGCCAAAATCTGTAAAGTAGAGACTTGATTCAGAGCACTATTAATTTCTCCTTGCACTTTTAATGCACTTATCTACAATTCTGATACTTTATTAATTCCCAGATGCATAAAACTAAAATGGAATTGCCATGTCCTCCCGTAGTAGTAATTTTAGATATGGCTGGCCTTAAGCAAGACTTAATTTCCCTTTATATAAATAACTTTTTAAAGACACAATTTTCTCCCTGGTAAAAGAGAGGGCAAACGATACTGCCAAGTAAAAGTGTCACTCCATTATGACAGATGAAGTGGAGGTTTTTTTGTGGGTCACAATTACTCTTAATCAAATAACCACTAGCAACAAACCTACAGGAACACAGAGGAAAAAAAAAACGAAAACAAAAAACCAAACCACACCACCAAAAACACCACCACCCACACACTGAACACTTTCATTGCATAGAAATCCAAGTCCCACAACTAGCTTCTCATGACTGTATGACAAGCTTGCCAGCAGTACGCAATATTTGTGGAATTACCCATGTAGTCTTATTTCCCAAGTGATCATATTAAAATTTAAAAATGCAGTATTACTAAGTAATTTCACTACAACCCCTGTAGTGGCATTGCTTACCTAGAAAACCTACAGGCAGAGAGAAACTCCAGATTTCTCCTTCTTTTACTATCTTCACATCACCCTACTGCACATATACATACAAACTGACAATGTTTTTATCTACCACTCCCGTATTATTTCTTAAAAATGTTAAGAGCCTGTATGAATGCAATAGTTAAAATACAATGCTAGTTATTCTGTAAAAGAAAGCAAGCCAAGCAAAACACACAGTGTATATTTAAGTCAAGCTTCTACACCTTCCTTAAAGCTATTTACACAGTTGGAAACCGCTTTTCCATCCCTGGCAGCAAGGAGGGTACAGTAACCAACTGCAGGAAACAAACTTTGGGAAGTTCAGCCAAAGCCTAAGAGAGATAACCACAGCTACAGAGCACAAGGCCCTCCTCAGATGCCTACTTTACAAGTCGAGCAAGTGAGAAAACTCTCTGCATGCAGAGTGTGCAATTTGCAAAAGGTCACAACTTGGTCAAGTCAATACCAATTTTCACTGCAGCACTCAAAGAGACTTCTCAATGAGGGCTATTGCCATTACAATTTTCAGCTTTCCACTACCACCAGCTGTTTCAACAGAGAAAAAAAGTAGAAGTTGTGGACAGGTGAAGCATCCTGTTCATCTTTCTCCAAACACCATTCCCCTTGGAGCATTGCTCCAACTTAAAGTATCAGGCTCTGAGACAGAAGTAATTCAAGAAGAAAAGAAAATCTGCCTGAAAGGTAAACATAACAGGAAGTATTACTGAGATTTTGAGAAGAAACACATACGTAATGTTACCTACAAATACCCATTACATCACACACACCAGATCAGTTCTCTGTACCGTTGCTGCTGTAATGCAGGAGCCAGCAGACAGACATTCCTTAAGAAGTATACAATCATTTTGGGACTACATGCAAGAAGAAAAATGTGGACATAGGAGCACAACCTGCCGATTTCAGATGCAATACATTTACTGGAAGTCATTCCTGCCCTTGTGGAAAACTACAGTTTTCAAAAAATTTGCAGATGTTTAAGCTAGAAGGGATTGTCTACACCCTTCGCACAACCCTTGATTTTGCTTCAGCAATTCCTACACTTAAAGACTTATGTAATAAAAAAAGTAAGCTCTGTCATGTCTCCAGATTTAGAGAGAAGTACCTAAAATTTTAGGTCACTCAAAATTATTATAAAGATTCCTTCAAAAAATGCCACAGACTGCAAAGCTACAAAGAATTCAGCTGAACATAACATCATAAAAATCTGTTTATACAGGCTTCTTGAAAGATACAGTTTATTCTCTTTAATAAATAACAGCTTTAAAAAGGAAATAACATGCAACCCTAGTAAGCATACTAAAAAACCAACTGATATCTGGATGACTGATGCAATAAATCAGAATAGCTGCACAAGAAAGATGCAGTCTAGTCTGTCACTGTAGAGAGTTAAGTGTTCTCACTTAGACTTCTATTTGGTTTTATATTGAGAATAAAAAGCCATACTTTTAATGTTGGAGTCATAAGTGATTTCCAACTGAAGACAACCCCGTAATTTCATTGCTTTCTCACACTGAATCACTTTACTGAAATTCTCCCTCCCCAAATATGTGTGGGATTTTTTGTGGTGTTGTGGGTTTTGGGGGGTTTTTTTGTTTGTTTGTTTGTTTTGTGGGTGGTTTTTTTTGTACGCTAGCTAGAGAAAGAAACTATTCTACTTAAAATCTTGATGGTTTGAGTTTTAACAAAACAAACAAAAAAACCAAAAAAAACCCCACAAACGGACAAACAAAAAAACCCCACACTCCACCTGAAATTACTTAAGACACTTCCATCATCAAGTGCTACTAAAACAAATATGAAATAGAAAAACAAAAATATATGGAATATAAAAAAACCAAATCCTCAGTGTAGATGCTAATCAATACTCTGCAGTTTCAGCAAAGATGTTTGAGTCCACATAGAAACCCACCAGCTCTCTTTACCTTCCTCTTTTAGGTGTAAATTGAGGCACATCCATAACCTGATAAAAGTAATTAAGTACTATTGTTTGTCCAAATTCTGCCTTCCACCAGTTCACACACTGGAGTAATTTCTCAAAAAACAAGGTTAGTATCTTTTACAGGCAGTAAACAGAGACATCAGAAAAAAAAAGAGAAACTTATTTTAATAGGAGTGATTAAAAAAAAAAAAAAATCAATCTTTATTATTTGATAACAAAGTTTAAAACAGGATTTTGAGTAGTTAGTCCTCCTCTTGAGCAAAGTGTTAAGTAGATGTTGCAATAATACAAATGGAAAAGTGTAAGAATAAACATACAAGAAACACTACCACCTACCCCTCCTACTTGTCATCCAACAGACTCAAGTGGATTTTTATCCCAATTATACAGGTCCACATCAGTCAACATTACAGTTCACTGCTGTTCCATCTTCTACCTTTCATTCTTCTGGCGCCACTTACTGAATAAAACCCACCATGTCACTGAAGCATGCTCTGACATATTTCATATATTTTTATATATAGATATATATATATATATATGAATAACAGCTACAGTGATGACCTACCAGAAGCTTACAGCAGTCACCTAAAGCAGACCAGATCCAGTTCTGCTCAGTCCTCCCTAATTATATAATTTTACAAAGCATTTTAATCTTTGTCTTCAATCATTTTTATGGTCTTTCTTAACTGAACACATATGATAAATCACCCTTTATTGATTTTCCTTTTCCCAAAACAATATACTCAAGCCAGCTACGGCTAGTTTCCTATTCTGTTTTTGAATAATTTCAAAACACATTTTATATGTATGTTAGTAGTTCAGTGTTTTAAAATTAATTTTCTCTAACCAATATCTCTACACATCAGATGGTAGTACCTACAGGAACAATGTTTTCATTTTACTTTCTGCTGTCATGCTACTTCATTCCCCTGTGTTTAACCTTGAAACCCAAATGACAACACTTCCTACATCACTGCCTGCAGACATTCACACTGAAGCTGGAGGAGCTGAAGTATCAGTGCCTGACAGGGTTTGCTCTTTGATCAGCTCAGGTGGTGCAAAGCCAGCTGGCTGCAGTTATCCTGTTGCCCAGGGAACAACAACTGAAGTGTATACTTGCTAAATCTGCACAGGAGGCCCTTCTGCAGCATTGCCACAGCAGCTCTTGCTGTGCGAGGCTGGAGCAGTGAAGCTGCTGTGGCTACAGCCCAGCTGGTGCCCATTAATGCTCTCGGTGTGACAGGAACAGGCAGCCAGCGCTCAGATGCCTCCCTCTTACCATTGACAGAGTTATCACTCTTCCTCATTAATGAACATAAACATCCTTCTCCTAGTTTAATAAAATGAAGAAATAAAAACCAAATTACTGCAGTACATATCTATTTTTAAAAGAATAATCTTGTAGCCTTTTTAGTCAATTCGTAAGATAAACCATATTCTATTTATTCAACAACATGTCCTTCACAGGCAAAAGAAGTGTGGGGGGAACGACACACCATTCTGTTTCTGGATTAAGAATTCCATTTTTTGTGCTAAAAGCCTGTGTATTCTTTCATATTACATTTTTCTGAAATACACAGGATGAGATATATGTCGGAATAAAGAGCTGTAGGCAGTTTAATTTTTCTTTCCATCACTTAGATGCACTTTTTAGCTACCAAAAGACAGCCTTTGATTTTTTTTGAAAAATACAAACACAGAAACAGGGCAGAAACAGAACACAGCAGCTCACTCTGTATCCTAATAGAAATATATTTTCAAGTGGAGCTGAAAGTAGAAGTAATAAGTAGAAAACCAGTAATATTCGACAGTCCAGACATTCGTACAGTGGATATCTTCCATAGTTAGCTGTTGTCTCATTTCTCCAACATGTGGAAAGCACCACATAAACACCAGCCTTCTTGTTAGTATGCAGATCACAGGTGACCGTAAATTCACATTTACTGCACACCAATACAACACAGATACCGCTTAGGTCTCTAGACAACAGGCTCCTATGTTTGCATTGTATTTACAGATGTCTAAGGAGGTTTTAAAAACGTCACATGCTGAACAGTAAATGCAGAGAGAACGATCTAAGTGTGTGTGAAGGTGAAGGCGTGGGGTATGACATGGAGAGACAGGTAAACCATCCATTGTGTTGCATGGAAAAGGGAGACAGAAGCCACAGAAAGCAGGCTGAAAAATTGGAGAAGGCATAAATTGCACTTTTTCATATATTCTGATGTTTCTTATGCTATTTAGAGATTATTTCAGACAATGTTCCAGCACATACCTTTTTTGGGGGGGGATATGCTCTGCAGATACATACCTGTTGGAGGGAGCTCAAAATTTACTGAGTGCATGTCTGGAACTCTGCCATACAGGGAGAGCCCAAGTGAAGGACTGCAGCCACCTCTATATTGATGCGCTGAACTTTGCTTTTCAGGCAGAATTTGGCTACAACACTGTAAAAGCTGCTCAGCAGCACAAACAGGCATGCTTGCCCTCCGACACTTCACACGACCAGATCTCCTAAGTCATAACAATGACTTACGGCTCATTTGATACCTCAGATATATCTCTTTAGGTATTTTAACAGAGTAGAAAAGAATGGAGAAACTAGCACTAGCTAGTGCTGCTTTTGTTTGTTTGAGATAATCTTCCTGCTATTGTTACCACCAGCACATGGTAACTGCAACAGTGGGAGCCACACAAGCAGCAAGGGATCAGCTGGCCACGAGAAAACATTGCAAGGTTTAACCCTGTGCTGAGAGCGGCACAATACACCAACAAAAGGCAATGAATCATATTTACATGTTGGCTTCCATCATCACCAAGGCCAGTGAAGCTGAACACCATTATCAACACTGATACTTTTACACACAAAAAAGGGCAAAGGGAAAGCAGGAATCTCATGGAGGCACTCATTTCCATCACCAAAGCCATGGCAGCTGTCAGTTAAGGCGAGATGACAGCAATGCACTAAGGTTCCCACTTGATGTTTCACGAGCTAATAAAATACTATACTCCTTAACAAGTTTATGGGAGCTGCAAACCACTTATCCCCCAATCAGATCAGGCACCTCACTAGACAGTTGCACATTCAATGTTCTATTTAAATAACCTTTAACAGTCCCATTCTACTCCACAGGAGTTCCAAACACAAATAGGATAACTTGACAGTTCATGGAAACCTCCTTCGAACAGGACAGATGTCTCTGTGTCCAATGTGAGCAATTTATATGGCTGTCCCAAGTTTACCAGATCAAGTTATAAGCACCAGCTTGATCTGAAAAGGTGGGTTCGCTACCCCTTGCACCAGCCTTTCCCAGCCTCCGCTTCATCCCGTACCTCAGACACACAGACTGACACACAAACTTTCTTCCAGCAATTACTTGTGATTGAGAGTTCCAATCTGAGTCATAAGTTCCTTAAATCTTTACTTTGTCTGGCAAACTTGGGTAGCTAACTTTCAGATGTGCTCACATATCAAGTACAAATATTTAATGGAAAAAAATAATTATAAACAATTATTAACTACATACAGTATCATTTGATGTTCTGTTCACAAAGTCAATTACAAATGCTACGATAAGAAAGCTGGTTTTACTAATACAAGAAACAAGTTACTCGTGTGTGGGTTTTTTTAAGTTAAATTCTACTCGCCTTACACCTCAATACCGACAGCTACCACATCCAGAAAGTCCAGAGAAAGAAAAAGAATAAATACTGTGGAGCCAATACCATTTGGCATCTTCATTAATGACCTCAGAGAACCCCAGATGGACTGCAACAGGCTGGAGAAATGGACCAACAGGACCCTCATGAAGTTCAACAAAGTGAAATGCAACCTCATGCTCCAGCACACACTGGGGACTGACCAGCTGGAGAAGTTTTATTTTAAAAAACACTTACACAATTTAAGATCATTAAGGTTTTATGTTATCCCTAAATATTAGGAAAATCCCCTCAAACTAGAATAGCTTTCAAAACATCTGTAACATGTTTTTATAGAAGCACCACAGAGAACAGAATACACTAAAGATTTAGTGTTATCAGATTACTAGAGTGAACTCTAGATTTGCTCCTTTATCAAGAAATTATCAATTGGCTAAATATTTAGGATATGGTTAGGACTTGAATTGTGGTGCTGATGTAAGTCAGAAGGAAAAAAAAAAAACAAAATCTTTAGTGTTCTCTTAGGAGACTATCAAGCAAATGACTCTCCTTCAGCCTCTTCAGCTTTCAAGCAAGATGGGATCTGAGGAAGCTGAAGCAGCCTGCCTTTCCATGGCAGAAAGTGGTCAACAAAAAATGGAATGTGAAAAAGGTAAAGCTGCAAAATGTCTTAATGTTTACTGGAAGAAACTTGCACAGTATACTTGGTTTCACTTGCATGATTTGTGGGTAACTCTGAAGTCAGAGAAAAGTGAGCTTCTATATTTTACTTATTTAACAAGCTAGTTGGACAAGAATGGCTAAACACATGCTGGAAGACTTTATGTGTAGCTGCAAAATCTTATTTACTGCAATAACAGTATTGACTAGAGATGAAGAGAGAACATGTTTTCTTTCAGTTTATTATACTAGTTCGGTATTTGAAAATTCTGAGTTCAAAAGCTATTTGAAATTGGAGAAAGAAAAACATTTTTCTTGCTCTTATTGCAAAAAAAAAAAAAAGGGGGGGGGGGGGAAGAGAATGCAACCTTCTAATGCTGAGGGATAGAGCATTCTGATAATTTAACAGATTCTCTCCCAGTGACAGTTCAATTCAGAAGCCTTTTATCCGCTTTCTGTATTTTAGAAGCACTTTTCAACATCATGACCATCCTGTAATACTTCAGTTTCAGTCATTCTCTCTCCTCCCTCTTCTTTCTAACATTAGTTCTATTTTGCTTCATAGCACAAACATTACAATTATCCTGATAATGGTTGTCAAATAAAGATGAAATCTTAAATCAAGGGATAACAAGCATTTGTGCTTCAAGTTAATTACATTATATACGCTCCCTCAATTCTTACACTTTTCCCTATGT
Organism: Caloenas nicobarica; assembly: GCF_036013445.1. Classification (NCBI taxonomy): domain Eukaryota; kingdom Metazoa; phylum Chordata; class Aves; order Columbiformes; family Columbidae; genus Caloenas; species Caloenas nicobarica. The sequence goes on along the minus strand of NC_088247.1, from coordinate 19,537,676 downwards.
ACCTGTTCTTCCACACTGGCTGAGACACTACTGAGGTTGACTTTTACAGCAGTTGTACATATGAAGAAGACTGTAGTACAGACTATGATAACACACCTATGTCACTTGTCATTTGGACTGAACATAAGATACATCTACACACAGAGGCCTTCAAACTGGAATAGTAACTAACATGGAAAAAATCTCAAGCTCTTCACCACTTCTGTAGTGGTTTTCCATCAAATGGATCAGATAGTCAATCATTTCACTTAAAACCATATTGGAGAGTACTTAAAAAGGTCCACAAGTTACATATAACAGCTAGAGTTAAAAAACAAAACAAAACAAACCCACACACCCGCAAAACCACAACAGGTACCAGCTACAAAGAACACTAGGAGAACATTAACTTCTTCCCTCAAACTACAAGAATAAACTTTCTTCTGTCTATCCCACTAGTACTGCTGAGAAGAGCACTGGGGAATATTTGGAAAGACACATTTAACTTCCCTCCACATTTTAATGGCTGCAGCATTTCACAGAGCTGTGCAGTGATTTCCCTACTTGGAGGGTTTTCACTACAGCAAAGTGAAGTGAGACCAGTAAAGTCAGTCACTCCTGCTGTCTTCAATACAAAGCAGTTGAGAGCATCATCATCAGCATTATTTCCAATATCCTTACTGATTAATTTCCTCTGCAGGAAGTTTTTTATAATACCCAAAAGTTTACTGTATGATAAGTGCAACGCACCAGACAGCCATAACTCATGGCATATTTAATGTTTTAAATTAGTGGATTTTAAATGCAAACTTCATTTCCCTTTTCATCAAAATTAAACAGCAGTTTTGTGTTTGCATGCCTGCATGTTCTGGATTTACAAAACTAAGCTATTTATATTGAGTTTTCATAACTACGGCGAAGTGGCTCCTAACTTGTTTGGAACAAGAAAACAGAAAAAACAGACATGTTTGCACACATGCCTGACTGCAAGTGTAAAGTTGCAGATAACAGTCTTCTCCATTCCCACTTTCTTTTGCCCTCTGGTGGCTTTGCCTGTCCCTACATGTAATCCAAGTGCAGAACCCAGTTTTGTAGGACTTGAAATAAATATTTGCACTATGAAAATAAATCAGTTTCCACATACATTTCAATGGACCTGAATAATAAATTGAATTCTTAAGAGAAGCAGAGGCAAGTGCAAACACAGAAGACGACTGTAATATGGAATTTTATTTTTCAAGTATTTAATTTCAAAATGGTCTGGGAAATGTTGGTGGTTTTTTTTTTTAAAATCAACTTCAAGAGTACTGCTTTTGTTAGTCTCCCACTTACATACATAATCTATTTTTGTTGCAGTGGTAACAACCTGACTTGAAAACAAGTCTCAGTATTGTTACACTTCATAGAGATTTTGGGGTTTAATTTCAGTTTTCCTCTTTCTAGTGAAAGGAATTCATCTTGCTTCATCCCATGGATTTAAACCAAGGATTTATCCGAAAGGTTAATCAGAAGATGCATTCCAGCATGAGTTGCCCAAATAGTGCTTTATGGCACAGTGTCAACTCCTAGTCTTACAGGAGTTGACACTTTCAGGTAATTCCATGTCATGCCAAAAGGTGAGAACAACCGAAGGACCCCAAAAAAACTTGGTGGTCAAAAAAGTGACAGAAGAGCTGCTCTGTATACAAAAGTCAGTTAATGCATTTAGAGAAAAATAAGCCATTCCAATGTGATGCTGCACTCAGAACCAGTAGTTATAACTCTGAAAAAAGCTCTGTGAGTCAGGACTGATGGTTCTCTTGACCTAATGTGCAGCAGCAGCTACATTAGCCAGCAAAACACTGGGCATCCTTAGAAATGGCACTGAGAATAAAGGATTGTTTCACAGCCTCATAAAAACTTGATATGCTTTTATCTCAAATGGAGAGTATAAATCTGGTATTTGCGTCTGAAGGAGGGCATAGCGGAGTTGGAGAAGGGCAACATAAATGAAGATGATGGAACAGCTGTATTTAATAAGACATTCAACAGATTGGGACTATTTCATTTGCAAGGAAAACACCTTGGGAAGAACATGACTTAAGTTTACAGGAACAGAAAAGCAGTGCCAAGGTGAAAGAATTGCTACTAATATTACAGGCCCAATCTTGCAGTCTTAGAACTAAGAGGCACTCACTGAAATAGTACAAGATAAGTTTAAAAAGAAAGGGTGGAGAGTCTGACCAGTGAGTAGCAGACTGAAAATTAATGTTACGAAAGTTTGTGGCAAAAGACAGTCTCAACTAGTGCAAAAAGGGATCAGAGACCTATCTGTAAACCTGTCTACAAACCTGTTTATGTTGTTCTACGTAGGATCTCCTGTTGCTGCTGTAGGAGTCACAATGCTGGTAGAGACAAACTAATCATTGTTCTGATCAACAGGTTGGCACTATTCCATTTGGAAGGAAAAGGTAAAGGTAGTTCTTATATACTTAACTTCCAGAGAAACAGCAGCATGAAGGTAAAATGCCTTTCTACATCTCACCAATCCACTCCATACCAAAACCAGTTCACACTAACAAACCAGAGACGATTGTGTCGTTCCTTTTTTTTTCTCCTCACCTCTGTAGCTTTTCCACCAGAACTGATAGTTCCATCCAATAAATTTAACTCTATACAGGCAAGGTTATCGTGAAAATAATCAAATCAGGATAACTATGCTCCTTTTCCTCCTGATCCTGGAGATAAGTAGGAATGGTAGCTCAGCAACTCTTTCTTTGCTCCTCTTAACCCCCAAAGTAGAAATGGAGAGGGAATTAGCACTAGGTTTTGTGATAACCAGTTGTTAAATAAGCCATATTTCAAAACAAAATGAAGGCACAGGCAGGGAATGAAACATACATTGGATTAATTTACAGCACCAAAGACATTCTTACTTCTCCCAACAATTCAAGTAATCTTATTACTACATTCAGGTGAACTGCAAATAATCCCATTATTATAGAGGAATGCGAGACAGAGAATATTGCTTATGCAATGTTGTAAACTGCGAGTTTATATGGAAAGGTGTACTTTATTTAAAATTCCTCTAAGTTTTTTTTCAGTCATTGAAGCTAAATAGCTGCTCAATAAAAATGGAAGTCTGAAAATAGACTGATCAATGGCACTTCCTTCATCAGCCCCCACATCTTGGGATGCCAGTTTCACTGGTTATCTTGTCATCAAGACAAGATGATCTGATTTAAGGGGGGAAATATGGAAAGGATAGGAGCAAAAAATAGGATTTGGTTTGCTTGCTTTTATGAAGGGAACAGAAGAAACCACCAATGATGACCCTCTTTTTCATTTCACAAACTGATTTTCAAAATATTTGCATTTATAGATATACAGGAGAGACCTTCATTGACAGCTGGTTTAGATTTTACAATTCTTTAACTGATAGACCACAATCACATTTCCCTCCTTTGAAAAGAAATTCTTAGTTTCATTAACAAAAAACAAGCCGGAACAGATGCAATGGTATAGACCGATGCCATCAGTACAACAGATGCTTACTAACATAACAAGTCTACCTAAGAATCTGCAATAGTATGTAATAAATTATTCATTTCCATAAGCATGCCTATATATTGCTCAAAGTACAAATGAATTTAAAATGATCATATGGCCTGCCTACTTAATATTTTTTTTTTAAATTTAAAAATCAGTGAAATAATTTGCTTTACATCTGTGAAAGTGGGATATAGCCAAGGAACTCTTATTCACAGTGTTGAATTTAGCAAAACCCCAGGCCTTAGAGCATCAGGGCTTCTGTCTTCCTGGGGAGCCATTTGCTTGGTTGTAAGCAATTTTATTTCACAAGTCAGAAAGTGGAATTTATAAAAAAAAAAAAATTGTGTCATTTCGGTTATTTTAACTGCTAAAATCGGTAATAAGAGTTTAAAAAAAAATTAACACATTTCTAGAGCTCCATAGGAATAAACTGATTTTATGTAAATTCAGAAATAAAAATGTTACAAAAGTTATTACTCTTTTTTCAGTAAATAATAACAAATACAGCTAGAACAAATATTACAAATGCAAGACAGGGAAAACTAGGAATAAAAGTCCAAAGTCAAATGCTTGTAAGATAATGTCGATACACCACTAAGATAAAATAATTGGAAATTTGTCTGTACACTGCCAGCAGACAGTTATGTTAGTCATGTTAGTACAGCAGTAAGTGTAGTTTCAGGTAGAACATATAAGTTAAACTATTTAAATGTTCACTTTGCCTTCACCTGATGGTAAATTTCTAGTAGCAGTTGAGAGTAAACAGATATTAACAGGCATTTCAACATTTTAGGGCTGATCTTCCTGCTAATACTTTTCTTTACACATGACTTAAGTATTTCCTTCATGAACTAAAACACAAGACAACCAAAGAACAAGGTGTTAAGTATTTAAAGATGGTAATGTCTTAAAGATCTGTGACTGTCAGCTTAAAACAAAGAAACTAATCTATCGAGAACACACATGCACGTCTTTCTTTTCATCCCTTTGTTTCCTGCATATGTACTTGGACATAACATAGCTTGCATCCTCTGATCCCACAGGAATTTTTAAGCCTCAAGAGGAGTAACTGATGAACATTCTTCTCCAAGCAGCACAGGATAAGGCATTCTTGCTTTCCTTCAAAATAGCTGTCACGTTTTAATTGTCATTAATGAGATCAAATTCACACACTTCAAGGATGACAGAAGTACCAGACAGCACGTGATACCAGCGTCTTTCCTTAGGAATGCCTATGGTCCCAATGTCCTCAAGAACGAGCCATGTCAGCCGTTTGGGTTTGTTTGTTGTTTTGTTGTTGTTTTTGTTGGGTTTTTTGTTTGTTTTAGGTGTTGGTGGGGTTTTTTTTGGTAAGAAAAATGTGTCTCTAATTTGTGCTGAAGATCATTCAACTATGAAAATTGTGGGTAAGAGAATTACAAGCAACTCCTAAAACAATTACTGACATTTATTTTTAAGAGTTCAAATTATTCCTTTCTAATTAGCCAAGGCATGAACATTTCTTAAACCCCAGAATACTTGGAACCTTGCTATAAACTCAGAAATGACCATGCTGGCAGAGAGCTCTCATCCACCATTTAATTCAGAATTTTGCATCTGAAAGCAGCTAGAAAGAAGTACCCTTTTCAGAAGCTAGAGCTCCAAGACAAATTAGATAATTATCACTGTTAGACAAATAACTTGCCTCAATGAATGTGTGCACCTAATACCCAGTAATTAAATATTCACTTCAAATCAAGAAGTGTAAAGCTTTCAAGTCATCAGCATTCTTTAAGATACACCTGCACAATGCCTAGGAATCCCAGTTACAACATGACCACCTCATAGCACTAGACACTGTAAGTGTCAAGTGTCACAGGGGAACTAGAGATGCTGCTCACCACTGTACAGAGGAAATTTGTGTGAGCAAAGCTCAATTGATGTTGAAGCTGACCAGTACTGTGAGGGATATTAAAAGAGTTTTTTAAGATATGTTAATGACAAAAGACAAGCCAGAAATAACATCCGCCTATTACTCGATGAGCACGGTCACCTCATAAACAGAGACATAGACAAAGCCAAGACATTTAATGCTTTCTTTGTCTCAGTCTTCAACACAAATACATACAGACTGGGAAACAAGAGGCTAGAGAGCAGCTCTACGGAGAGGGATCTGGGGGTTCTGGTCAACAGCAAGTTGAACATGAGCCAACAGTGTGCCCTGGCAGCCAAGAGGGCAACCGTGTCCTGGGTGCATCCAGCACAGCATGGCCAGCTGGGCGAGCAAGGGGATTGTCCCACTCTGCTCTGCACTGATGCATCCTCACCTGGAGCACGGTATGCAGTTCTGGGCATTACAGGATAAAAAGGATATAAAGCTACTGGAGAGAGTCCAGAAGAGGGATACAAAGTTGGTGAAGGGTTTGGAGGGGAAGCTGTGTGAGGAGCAGCTAAAAGTGACTTGGTTTGTTCAGCCTAGAGAATACGAGACTGAGAGAAGACCTCATTGTGGCTACAGCTTCCTCACAAAGGGATGAGGAAGGGAAGGGGCCAAACTCTTCTCTCTGGCGACCAGTGACAGAACCCGGGGAAATGGCAGGAAGATGTGCCAGGGGAGGATTAGGTTGGACATCAGGAAAAGGTTCATCACCCAGAGGGTGGTGCAGCACTAGAACAGGCTCCCCAGGGAGGTGTCATGGCCCCAAGCCTGGCAGTGTTCCAGAAGAGACTGGACAAAACCCTCAGACACACGGTGTGAACTGTGGGGTTGTCATATGCAGGGACAGGAGTTGGACTCGATGATTCTTCTGGGTCTCTTCCAACTCAGGACATTCTATGATAAGTACTATACAGAAGGGATAACTGTTCCAAAATACCCTCTTCTCTAGAAGGACTAAATTATCCCCAAAATTATTTCTCTCAATTTTGTGGAATCAGCTGCACAACAGAACCACCATTTCATTGAGATCAGCAGACCAGAAATTCTTCTGAGGTACTCACGTTTCCCTACAACATATTCTCCAAAACAATTTGTCTATTTTATAACAATCTGCAGAGAACCATGACCGATACTTTATTTTTTGGCAACTCTCTCCTAATAAAGCCACCAAGAGCAACGAGCTGTCTGATACCAAAAACTGATTATTCAATGTTAATATTCATACAGTCAGCAAGTTTTATCCCTCACAAGCTAGCACATAAGGATTGTTTCATTCTTAAATCATTTTCAGTGTTGATACAGCTCATGCACCCACACTTTCCACACCTGCTCCCACCCTGCTTTATATCATTAAAGTAAATCATTCCAAACATCAAACTTGAACGCTGTTACTTTTTGTGGCCCATTATGTCACGTTCTCAAGTTTTCAAATACATAAAGATACTCTTGTGGCTGAGAAAATACTCTTGCTACCCAATTCACAGTTACATAAGCAATCAAAATAAATATCTTGTTTAGTTTGCCAGCACAGTCCCAATCAGTGAAGTCTATAGATCACTGTTCATCTTATAGCAGCAAAGCTAAAAGTTAGAGCCAACAATTCAAGAATCAACAAATTATTTCTCTGATCATTTCAGTAGATGGCATGGAAAGGAAGAAGAACATTAGGTCTCAGGAAAGCAGGGGGAGTTGCCATAGGTAAAGAGGAAGGAAAATGCAAAACAGAAACCACTAAACAAAAAAACCCAAAAAACGACAACAAAAAACCCACCAAAACCCAAAAAAAACCCCACCACCAGAACAGGCAGTCATTTAGTCACAATAATCAATCTTCCCACTGACAGACACTAAATGGTACATAAAAGACCTACAAAATGCTAACACCTAAGGACCATCTCTTACTTCATTAAGATTTCTACAGCCTTCCACAGAACTGATTGCCCGAAGGCTGCATTCCACTTCCTACCTGCTTGCCTGCCACAAATGGTTGCAGGCATACACTTGGCCTTTCAGTGACATGTTCCTTGCATACCTTTGAGATCTCCTTCCTTCAGAATTTCCTTATTTCTCCAATTTTACCATTTCTTTCATTCCTTCACCTTGTCTTTCTGCAAGCATTATCCTATAATATGTGCAACAGTTAACAGTACACTGGCACTGCCACCAGTCACGCTCCTGAGATAAGGTCATCTACTTTTGTCCCACAAAATAGATCCTTCACCTGCATGCAGGAGAAACACCAAAGCAGCTGCTTTTAATTACTTCAAGACCTTTACAGCGATGGAGATAGCTACCGAGATCCAATTAGAGGTTCAGCAGGCACACCGTATTTTCCACCAATGCAGAATTCTTAGTCTGAATCATTTCTCTATTTCCCAACTAGTAACTACTCAAGTAATTGGTGATTACATAGTATCAAAATTGAAACAAATCACTAGTTTCTCACTGACATTCTAAGTAGATGAGAATAGAGCAGGAGATTTATGCAGAGCAATGCATAAATCTGAGTTTTTATTCTTATAGGATTTAACCAAAGTTTATTCCTTGCAAAACCTGAATTTAAGTAGAAACTGTTGGACTAAGAGTTCCTTTTATATTTACCGAAATTGTTTTCTTAGAATGATAGTTTTCCCCAAACACTTTGTGAGCGTTTACTCCCTTTACCAAATATTCTGCTGTGCAGAGACTACACCTACGCCATTCAGGAAGCAGCAATCCATTGCTGGCAAAACTGGCATGGCTACGGAACTCTTCAAATAGTCTACAGAAAAATCCTTCTGCATTTCTTCTTCCTTTAATGCTGTAGCTAAAATTTACTTTCTACAGCACTTTAAGTCCTTAGGAAACAGTCCACTTCCATTTTAACAGAATCCTAAAACAGCAGGTGAGAGAAGGGGAGGGATGTATAAACAAGAGAGCAGATTAAAATGAAGTTCTGAAGTTCTGTCTGAAACAAAGCACATGCAAGACATACTCACAGGTTTTTTGCGTTTCATCTCATCACAATGAAACATTTCTCCTGGTGTAGGCTAGGAGGCCCTTTCAAATAGTGAAGCAAGGCTTCTTTCAAACTTTTAGTAGTGATACACATGTGAAATGACTTTCCCCTTAGCAGGTGAATACAGATCTTTGATGACTACCAATTTCTTGCACACTTGAAGACTAATTTTCCTTCATTTTCAAACTTATTAAAAAAGAATAATAGTACAGTAAATATAATATCATTTTGGAGGGTACATTCTTGACCCTCACCCCACCATTATTCTTTTATGATATTTAAGAGTGCTTTTCTACTAAAATGCTATAATCCCCTTAATTACTTTGTCACCTTTCTTATTCGTGTTTTTAAAAGTGTTACTCCTGTCACATTGTAATGAAAGTAAAAAATGAATACTCAATTGATTACAGCTACTCAGACTAGCAAAAAATGAAGCTGCAAAGTTCCTAGAATTGTTCTGACAGAGTTTTCCCACTAAATACATCATTCTCCTTTTTATTTCTGGGCCACTGTGAAGCAAAAGACTTGATTTCTGCTTTGTTTAACAAGCGTAAGATATTAATAAAATATCAGAGGCAAATAAGTCCATATAACTTTTCAGAGATCAAGCATTAACCAATTAAAATGCAACTGTAGCACTCCAGCTTATTGTCACCTTTATTATCATCCAAAACCCTATGTACTTTGCACCCTTCTGTCAATAATCTTTTTAGCTTTTTTAAAAACCTAATCCCTATCGTACTGAACTTGAACAATGTGATTTAACTTCTAAAGCTAGAAAGCTACTAAAATTATTTTTTACCCTTAATTCTTACCTACCTTAAAGCTGTAAGTAGCAATCTTATCCTGTTCAAGAAAAAAATCTACCCCCTATTTTAATTCAGTTGACTTGCTGCAATAGAGGGGAAAAATGATGCATCAGTGCCACAAAAGCAAACTAACAATGCATAAGTTCATCTAGATAGCTCAAGTATTAATTTTACAAAGCCTCTTCCCCATCTCAAAGATTAGCAGTTTAATCCTTTTTTCCCCCCTTTTATACCTAGCTTCTTTCACATATTCATGCCCTTTCCTTCCTTCAGTCACGGAATCTGAGACGCTCACAATACCAAATAGCTGCCAAACACATTAGCAAAAAAAGTTACTTTTCAATGTAATGACTGCCTAAAACAGGTAGTTCATGTGTAAGGATTTTTATTTATTTATTTTTAAACCATGAAGCTGAAGGATCCAATTACATTTCTAAAACATAGGAAAGTCATGAGGTTCACGGGTTGCTATACTGGTCTCTCCCTCTCCATCACTGTAACCTTTGTTTAAAAACCCTATGAAGTCATATTTATTTATTAAAACAGAGATACAAAAATTAAACTTACAAAACGTTACCTGTTACTAAATCACTTCTAATGTTTTATCATGCTTTGGCTACATCCAGAATACCATTTGAATATAACCAATTTTTTATGGTGAAGGTGGCAAATGACAAAAAGCAGAAAACCAATCTCACCTCCAATCAGTTAGTAGATCTACCAACTCCACATCTTGTTTATTAGCAATGTGAGTTACACAAGAACAGTCTTAATAGATTTCTAGCATACGATACCACTGAGTATGTCAGAAATGTGTAGTGCGGGCGAGTACTATGCCACCACCACGGTAAATTTCTGATGTTTGCTCAAAGTTTGGCAAGACTACACATAGCTACTAAGCCTATCACTTGATAGTAAAATAATCTTCCTGTAACATCAGTAGTAATAGTACAAAATTCCCTAAGTGATATATCCAGCATTGGCGGAAGCAAGGGGGAGCACTATAATCGAGACACAAACTGAGTAAGAATAAGTTTTCCCTTTGTGATTACACAATTTTTCTAAATCAGTGTTTTTCATATGCGCGCATGAGGAGGGGTGCAGAGATAATTGCATGGTTTTGTCTTTATATTAGGACAAAATGGCCTAGAAAAACGCAATTTACTGTTAATATCCAAAGATATATTTGTTCTAATAGTATTAGAACAAGTATCATTCTAGCTAATATTACCATCCAGAATGAAAAGATATAAGACTTTATTAATGTCAAAATCAGAAATCAAAGTATTAGTAATGATGCTAACAAGAAAATGGGTTTTCCTGGGTATTGACTTGAAAAAAAATAAGGGTTTTTTTTTTTTTTCCTTTTTAGAACCTACTTTATATCACAATACCCTAGCAACATATCTTGAACTAAAAGAATATAGGGCAGCATTTAAATTACCTTTACTCATTGTTTAGAGAACATACTTCCCAAACTGTATATTCAGCAAGGATTTAAATTTCTTTGTGACTTCTTAAGAACAAGAAAGTTATTTAAAACACCTTATTTTACTCTTTAGGGAAGTTAGTGTTCTTGAAAGCATAAGAATTTAGAGAGATTGCAGAATCAATATGCCAGTAAATACTCTGTCAGACTTTACGTAAAAGGGCAGTAACTCTTATTTGACCTGTCTGCCAAAAATAGGAGTGGAGAGTCTGCCTCCAATTGTTGAAGTTGCTATATTCGGTACTTTTGACAGATCCCACCTAGAGTTTCTCAAAAATGAAAGCTCATCTCAAAATGATGACTGAATTCTGGTCACTTGCAAGTTTAGCCACATATGGGAAACACGTGAATTTATCAGAAGTCAGCACTTAAAGAAAATAATCTAGTGGACAACAAGAAAATTAATTTTCATTGACATAGAAGCCTAGCTATTACATTCAGGTTTTCCACATTACTTTGCTCTTCAGTAGGTGTACCAATAATAATCTACATTTGAAGTTCTACCTCCTTATGCCTCTTTCACTTATACATGTCAAGGAGATGTAAAAAGATTTCACAAATCCATGAAGCCAGGGAGAAGGGGCGTGGAAATCTATCTGGAAATCTCCTAGAGAGTGACAGGGGCAGACTGTTTCAACATCAATTATCATTCCCTTTGAGGAAGGTTTCCTACATCTACAACTCATTGAAAATAAATAAAAAAGCCTCATAACTTTGGAAGCAGATGCTGTATATACAGAAGAGGAAAAAAAAATATCCATATATACATATCCACGCACATGAAAAAAGCTTCAGATCTGTAAAATCCCACAACATACTTAAAAGTAGCTAAAATGCTTTCTTTGAAGAAAAATAAAGAACAAAACCACAAACATAGGAACTTCCCCATCCAACAGGATCTTTTAATAACCCCATCACATCAAGGCCTCTCTCAATCAGAACAGTAAAAACTCCCAAACATTATTATATCAGCATGCTTCTCAAACACACACACGGCTTACAGCTATCCATTTGATTCTTGACCCCATAGATAACCTACTGTTACCAGCTGCTTTAGAGTATCTGCTTCCCTCATGCAACTCTTGGCACTCAGCAGAAATTAGTGAGTTTTGCATTTTACATTATTTTGCTAAGTTTTATCCCTAGAAGAGAAAAGAGAAGCAAATAACATCAGATCCCTTGTATTTCAAAGCATACAGCAAGACTGCTAGTGTTGTCTTTGAATTTTGAAGCAGTAGCATTAACTGTCAAGTAGTTATTAAGTAAAAAAAGAGCTTGAGTGTCTCAGTTTTACAGGGGATGATAACAATTGGATACTGCAGAAAGATTCTTTTCATTGTATCTTGAAAATGTACAATTAAAAAAAATAACAAAGAGTAGATAAAATCTGGGAAAAGTAGATTTTAAGAGAAACCTTGTACCTTGCATAAGTCAGCTCTAGAAAAAGAATTAACCTGCCAATTGAAGAACAGCAAGTCCAAATGACTGAAACACTAAAACAAAAAATTATTCAGGAATCAATATTTTTCTCTATCATTATCTGCAAAATGCTTTTTAAAAGTTGAGCAAGACTCAAAAATCTCTCTTCAAAGTAGGTACACAGTATTATTCTTTCAGTTCAACCATTATATTCCCCAAACTTCCTGTATGAAAGGCATTCTTTTGGCACTGGTGAGGCCGCACCTCGAATCCTGTGTTCAGTTTTGGGACCCTCGGTAGAGGAAAGACATTGAGGTGCTGGAGAGAATTTAGAGGAGGGCAATGAGGCTGGTGAAAACAAGCTTTATGAGGAGCAGTTGAGGGAACTGTGGCTGTTTAGCCTGGAAAAGAGAAGGCTGAGGGGAGACCTTATCGCTGTCTACAACTACCTGAAAGAAGGTTGTAGCATGGAGGGTGTTGGTCTCTTCTCCCAAGTAGTAAGTGATAGGACAAGAGGAAATGGCCTCAGGTTGTGCCAGGAAAGGTTTGGAATGGATATCAGGAAAAAATTCTTTACAGAAAAGATTGTCAGGCATTGGAACAGGCTGCCCAGGGAAGTGGTGGAGTCACCATCCCTGGAGGGGTTTAAAAGACATGTAGATGTGGCACTTAGGGGCACGGGTTAGTGGTGGAATTGGCAGTGTGATGTTACAGTTGGAAAAGACCTTTAGGGTCCTCAGGTCCAATCTAAATGTTTTTATGATTCTTCTTTTAGACAAAAAACAGTAGAGCTGTGAAAAAAAAAAATGCTCTTCTGTTTGCACCTACTACATCTTTTTCTCATGAAGTAAAATAAGACCTTATTCATAGCCTTCTTATGTTAAATATCTTTAAGTGTGAGAAAGTAGAAGAAAACTCAATATCTCTCCCAATACAAAAGAGGAAATTTCAAAATTTTCATGAGTGCTTCACCCTATTCCATTAGTTTAATGAGCTATGAAATGCAAAGTATACGATTCCACTTCTTTTCAGTGCCACATTTTACCATTTATTTAAGCAACTTCCAAAGATAGCTATGAACAATGGACACCTATAACATTTCTTCAATCTTGCATTTCCAAAACCAGTCAAGATATGGGGCTCAGACATGAGATGGTCACAATATCTACGACTGCTCCTGACAGGATCATCTCATTTGACTGGTACTTCAGTGAGGAAAACATTTAAGTGTCTTTTTAAAGTAAGAAAACAAATGCAATACATGAAAGCATTTTAAAAGTTTCAATTGCTTAATTTGGTTGCATTACTACTTGAAATAAGTTATCTGCTAAACTCAGTATTCCTTACTATTAGAACTCCATGCTGTGTGCTTTCTGTTCTATACGTTGGTATTTAGAGTCATCAATAATCATTTAAGGATCAGATCTTGTTTTCTGTAGAAAGTTTTTGGCTGATGATTCTAAATGAAGATGCATGAAGTACAAACAATAAAGCTTGTTCAGAAACAATAACATTCAGAAACTAGGTAAACTAAATCTAGAATACAAAGAAACTAGAATAGAATACATGCATATCAATTAATAGATCTAATAATGGAAAACAGAAATCTCAAAGAAATTTAAAGTGTTCAGATAGAAGCTCAATTCCAGTAATCTCAGTAAGCTCTCTTCCAAATAGGATTTTCAATTAATATGCATATTGCCATACAGAATTGGTATAACATGCTATAAGGAAGATAAATATAGGCCTTTTTGAGAAAAGAGTTTTAAATTACTTGTTTTCATTGTACTTTCTAGAACAATACCTGAGCTCAAAACCAGATACAAATAGAATAAGATTGGTTAACATTAACTGGTACATTACACACATGAAATACTGGACTTGATAAGCCATCTCGTATCACCTTGCTGTTCAGTTAAATGCCAGGGGGGAAGGGGTAAATTCTTTAAAATGTTTCACACTATTCCATGAAGTACAATATTCTATAAGAAAAACAAAAACGAAAAAACCCACAATGAACTTAAAAAGGCAAGAGAAAGAAATTTAGAAACTCGTTTTGGTTTTCTTTAAAGGAGACTTCAGACTATTTTCTCAGATTCTCCTCCGAAACTAGCCAGAAGATTACTAAGACAACTTTACAATTTCAGGTCCAATTACTGCCTTCTCATTTTCTCTGTGGATCACTAGCAAGGTGAGGAAGTTACATCCGGTAAGTCAACTAGGGAGCAAAAAGTAATCAAAAAACAGGCCAATATGATTTTCAAAACAATAAAAAAACCCCCACACAAACAGAAAAAGTTCTTTATTACTCTACTGATCTTCTATAGTTGTCTTCAAAAGATTCACACAATAACTGTGAAAGAAATTCAAATTTTAGCACTTTTATTTCAACACCAAAAACTAGGAGAACCGAGCAATCCCAGAACCTTCTCTTTAACATAGCCACAAGGTTGAACAGCAAGAATTCACATCTCTACAGCTGTCCACAGACGCATGAAGTCTGAAGCTCACTACCTCATTCTTATATTCTTGGACTGTATTTCCATGAAAGAATGGGCTAATATTTACTAGAATAAATAATATTTATTCCGACTGACAGCACAGATTTCTTGCTTGTCGGAGAGAAAAAGTACTCCCTTCCCCAAGTAACGTAAGTGAATTTGTCAAGCCTCATGACAGAAAATCTTCAGACCTGCCTGACCCAGGAAATGTGCAGAGATCCTCAACCTCAGCAGCTGTGCACTTAGCGTTAGGTTTCACAAGGAACATTCCTACTGTTTCTGAGGAGATACCTAGGTAAGAATTTATAGTTCTCTGTGGGCATATCTGCATTAAACATATGACAAATATCATCATACACAAACTTCATCTGCCATTTTAAAGGGAGCTTGATGATGGCACAAAGCTGTTTTGAAAGACATTTACCTTCCACTTTCAAAAGCAAACATATGAAACAATTAAAAAAATGAAGCCTAAAATAACAGGAGTATATTTTATTTGCCATGCTTTGCATTAATCAGGCAAGCAATACTTTTACTTTGCTCCTTTCCTTGACATGAATGCAAAAGTAAATTTTTAACCAATATCACCTAAGGATACCAGACAAATGAGGTACAGGTAAAGATACAGCAGATTTTTTGAAAAATGCCTATGTTGACAACTCCAATTTAAACCGTTTACACATAGCTAGATGTTTGAGCTTTGCACATTCAAAAATATCAAAACACTTAAACAAGTTTAACATGGTTAGAACAGACTTACTTTTATTGTAACAGGTTGCTAGTACACCTCTATCTGCAGGGCTGGTACTAATGTGCCAAATTTCACCTACTTGATGAAGGAGAACGTTTTTGTTTATAATGTTATTTTCATCATCAAAATCTATGATGTGAATCTGCAAATACAATAAAAGAGAACATTAGGGTTTCAAATGTTTTCCTGTGGGTCTTAATTATACACGATGGCTGCACAGAACAATTTAATGAGAATTTTATAACCGATATCTCCTTTAATTAATTGTTATACTAAAAATTTAGTATATCATTGATTTCATGCAGGACATAATTTTTTAGAAAAAGACAAGCAATTTCCCTGTTTTGAGGAAACTCAAAAAAATTCTCAATTTTGCAACTTAAAGCTTGAAAGTGATTTTTCATCTTATGTCTAATTGTAAATAAGCCACTCAAATTGCAGTTCAACACTTCTTACAGTAATAAACAGAAATAACATTGCAATCTTCAGTCTAAACACCTGCACCAATCCTGTATCCAAATCAAATCCAAATATCTGACAAAGAAAGAAGGAGAGAGAGGAAAAGGACTCTCATTTGAAACAAATACTGTAAACATGGTAAGAAACTTTTGAGAGTTCACTTCAGCAATCAAGTATCTGTGCCAATATATAAATCTGTAATACTTGTTATACTAAATGGAAAAATAAGACATCAAACTGAAAGATGAAGAAAAACAATGTTTAAATATATAGATAATATTTTTAAAAGACCCAGCTTGGTTTGTCTTTCGTGATTTTGATTTGTGTGGGGTTGTTTTTTTTTTTTGGAGGGAGGGTGGGAGGTTGGGGTTTATTTGTTGTTTGGTTTTGGTTTTAATAGGTCTATGTTATTCTAATTTTTCCTCCCTATTTTTACTTAGTTGTTTTTCTACAGTTGGCTCAAATAGAAGAAATAGAGAAAGATTCTAGCCTGGCACAACATGCACAAGTAGCTTTACTCATAAGACTAATTCCAGTAAGCTCAACAGTGAACAAATAAATGGTAGAAGACCCACAATATTTAGAGAACTGTATCCTCATTAAAAATTCATTAGCAAAGCTGGGTGAACAATGAAGAGGGGGAAAAAAAAAAAACCAAAACCAAGAGGCATCCTATCATAATGACTGAATTCAGCCTACTGAATTAACTACTGCATCACTCCAAAAATCTTAGCTACACAGGATTACAAAAAGTTTTCTTAAAATACATAAGCTGCTAAATAGGTCTCAATCTAAACTGGTAATATTATGCACTATATTTTTTAAGGGCTGAGTTTACATGTTACCTTTTTCTTTCTCTTCCAAACACCGTCATCAGCAACACCCCTTTCAAATATAACGGTGGACCCTCATCACCTGTATTGTTCTTCCACTCTCATTTCAGGCATATAAACACCTCTGCAGCTAATTAGCAAGTTGTTTTTTCAGACTTCATTTGTTGCCCTGAACCTAGAAATCTATGCAGTAATTGGGGCACTATCCCTCTGCTCCACCAACTGCACAACCATCTTCCTGTCCAATTTGAAGAGTGATCCTCTTGCCTTTCAAAACTCTCCAGAGTAATATCACTTACATTTATCTATTGTTTGACTTTATTTTGGCTTTCCGTACATCCCGTCTGATCTGTTCTCTGTATCTCAATTCAAAAGCTTATGTTTATACTGAAAGCTCTTGCTTGTCTAACCATTAAAGATCACTTTAACCTCATCCCTTGATTTTTGTTGTGTCTTTTTAAAATAGAAATTGAAAGACATCATCTATTCAGCCTTCTATGCTGCTCTAATCACATACATTTTGATGTTCTGAATAAACTTACAACTCAAACTGTTGACAATTCAAACAGCTACTTTACAAGCACAGAACTTGAAGGTAAAGAATAGCAACATATTCACGACTCTAACGTAAAACATTTTGAACACACTTATGGCAAGAAGAGCAACTCCTGTTCTTATTTTTACACAGCAAAATACTGATAATTTGCTTTAGCATAACAGAGAGAAGGAGATCTCTGAAATTTACTGAATCAGGTATTTAACACAGAAAGAGTCTGAAATATGTGAAGATCTGTTGTCATTTAAAAATAAAAACTTCAGTTTCTCATGTAAGGCATAAACAGATTTGCTAAACATGCCTGTTAACAACTATCCAAACAAAAGGGAGGGATTGCAACCTTCCACTGGAGTCTCCTTTGGCAGCTCAACCCAAGTCCCTGAAGGTGAACCAGAAATCTAAATCTCATTTACTACACTCACACACATTTTCTACCCACACTAACCAGGTTAAGAGGGTCACTCAGCACAGAAGCGAAGGGAATGCTCTCTACCCCATCTGAAGCCCTTTGAAGGCACAAATAACCAATTTCTCCTGTGCTGTTATGTTTCTGCTTCAACTGACATAATGGATAGCTGGAAACTCTGCTCAAACATGCAGCTAAACAATTAAAGGGCCAGACTGAGACTTCTAGGAAAAATGAAATGTAATTATTATGTAAGAATATCGTTTATGCCCTTTTGAGTTGAAAAATGACATGTTTCACAGCTATACCAAACAACTGTCTACCAGAAAACATAGATCAGCTTTACAGAAAGAACTGCAAGAGCTACCCCAATGTTTTCCTGCTAATGATATTATCATGTTGATCTGTATACATGATAAATCGTATTTATCATACGGAATAATGACTTTGTCAAATACCAAGGACAAAAGAATTTTCTATGAAAGTGTATTAGTATCAAATAGAGCACCAGGGAAATGCCATGAAGACAAATATTTGCAGGAAGAAATATTCACCTATAATAACTGACAGAACTGAACAAACTTCAGTTCTACAGGGTGTTATCCTTTAGTTCTTGAATCATGATCTTTCTAACTTTTCTTAATGGAGTGTAGAAATGAGCTACATGGGTTAGTTAGTACAGCATATGAACACTGTAGATAAGGCTATAGAAAACAGTTCAGTAAGCTAAGTAAACACAGATAACTTTCTCAACATGACTGTAGCGTAATGGTTAATGACATGGAATTGCAGCTCTTGTGGAACACAATCCTTGTGGAACACACCTCTTAGAAGTAATTTATTTTATTACCAGTAACTACACAAGTGAGCTATTAATCTGCTCTAATTACACTGGGAAAAATTCCCACTGAACAGAAGTCTAAGTATTGCGGAAAAAGTGAGATTTGAATGAGAATAAATGACTACTTAGTTCTCCTCAAAATCTGGAAGAATTGCTAACTGCCAAGGAAATTACTAAGGAAGGGAGACTAAAACTAACCATTTTTAACATAAAATATATTTTTTTCTTCAGTTACACAATCTCTATAATTGATTTTTTCTTTCATCAGGTACTCATAGGCAGCCGAGACAGGGCAGCAGTTTTAGTTTGTCCAGTGCCCTGCTTTGTGACTATGTAATGCCATGCACTAAGGTAACCCACGAAAATAAGTATTTTAGGTTGTAAAACACAAGACTGAAAATAACTTGGAGAGTTCTGAGAATAAGAGAGATGAGGAAAGAATAGTGATCTAAACTTCACTTATATGTTTCCAAAGCAAACAGTAAGTACATCAAACTAACAGTATGAAAAGCCAGTTTCTCAATGCTGAAAGTACTGAGGACAAAAGTTGTAAAACTACGCTGTGTAGAACACAGATCTTGCATCAAAAAGAAGCTACTTCAGCCATTTCCAGCAAGTTATGAGAACCAAGTGCCAAGTACTACACAGTTAGCATCTGAAATATTGACAGAATATACAATCATAAACGTTATCCTTTGCTTTGAAATACCAGCATTAACAGCAAAATATTTTCACCAGATTACCTATGAATGCCTAATTTGCTTCATAGAGCAATAAACTTCAAAAAGGCAGAAGTTACCATGCTAGCTGTATAACTACTGCTTGTTTATTTGCACAACACCTGTCCACAACCAGAAGGGAAGAAATATTCTGCACATGATGTCGCTGCATGAGAAACTTCTCACTGTGCAGCACTTGGTCAAGCACTAGACGTTGCAAGCCAGCTCATAAGTTAGGTTAGGTAACTAAAAAGTTTTTAAACAAATCCAGAGAACCTAGTGCTGAATTAAGCAATAATGACTTGAGGCCAAGGGCACTTCTTGGGAATTAGCAACTAGCTGAGAGGAGCTGATGGCCTGAGGCACAGCTAAAGGCCAATAACACCCAAACATTTTTTAATACCCTAGGAAGCATCCTGCATTTCCATTATTAACGTTATTCACTGGAAAAAGAAAAGTATACTCAATCAAGTTAGAATATGTATATATAGAGCTATTTCTAAAACATGTAGTATATGCTCAATCAACTTACCTAAATCAGAACATTTCAATTATTGAAGATCTGCTGGATATAAACTGATAAGTGAAAATCATTCTCCAACTACAGTTTTGTAGCAGGATTTAATTAATTGAACTAATCAGTAAAAAAACATGTAGGAACCAGAGTAGGAAACCACATTTTAATCAAATGTGTGAAGACCATCTGAGACAGGACAATCAAAAATATAATTTTGTATATTTCTTTTTATCCAAGTTCGTTCAGCCACTTATTTTGCTATTGGTCCAGCAAGTACTACCTGAAATGTAAAGAAACTGAAAATGCCATCCCCCTTTGGATATTTCTTTCCTTGAGCCTCATCCAGTATTATCATTGAGTAACAAACTCAAAACCTCCCTGGGAATTGAACAGCTCACATCTCCCAGAGCTATCGTTCTGAGTTTATTTTGCACAGTCCATTACAGAGCAGATTCAGAAAAGTAGGGGTGACTTTCTCCATTCTAGGAGCTTCTGTGGTGGGTGTCAGCCTTGGCTAACAACCAGACTCCCACCCAGCCACTTGCTCCCCACAAACAGGACAGAAAAAATAGGAAGAATAGGCATGAGAAAGCTCATGGACCAAGTTAAAGGCAGGAAGATCATTTACCAATCACTGTTGCGGGCAAAACAGACTTCAGTAAATTAATTTATAGCTAAATAAAATAAAAATGTAATTACTCATTTGGAAAGTGGGAAAGAAATAGACAAACCTTAAACCAGCAACTTCTCTCTCCCCTTTCCCAGGCTTAACTTGACTCCAGACTCCACTAACCCCTTTCAAGCAGTGCAGGGGGCTGTGAGGCACTGGTGTGTGTGGTCAGTACACAGCATTTTCTCTCTGGTGCTCTTTCCATCTCACTCTCTTCCTCTGTTCCAGCATGCAGTCCTCGTGGGCCATGGTTTCTTCAGGAACATCCACCTGCTCTGGCACAGGTGCTCCACGGGCTGCAGTGGAAACCTGCTCCACTACAGAGCACCTTCTGGTCTTACCTCTGCTGTTTCTTAGTCTTCGCTCCCTCCTCCAGCATTTTGTCCCCTTTGTTTTCAGAGATGCCACCAGGCTGACTGGCTCAGCTGTGTCTTGAGGAGGGTTCACCGGAACAAGCCATGTCTGCCACAGGCAACCCCTGGCATCTCCTCAGAGGCCACTACTGCAGCTCCCCTGCTCCCAAGCCCTCAGCACCTACCCTCTGTACAGCTTGCTAATCCTGCTGGCCTCAAGAGCTCCTTCCAGTATGAAGGCATTTACTGAAATTCAGCCACAAAAACTAAAATTGCTGTGCAATTAGGAGTGCTGTGCTCTTAACTACAGAAGAAAGAGCCCAATAGAAATTGAGCCGTAAAAGTCACTCAAATTTTAGTTTAAATTGTTTTTAAACTTATGATCAGAATGGACATAGCTGATTACCAAAAATTAATAATGAAAAATCCAGTTTATGAAGCCTGACATACACAGAACTGTGCATGTACCAGGAGTCCCATTAGATGCAATCAAGGCTTAAAGACTTTTGTTTTATTTTGCATCTCTTCTGTGGTTTAAAAATGCCTCTGGAGAATCTATAGATTTAAATTATCAAAAATATGGCAGTTCCTTTACTAAACCAATCTGATTTAGTCATACAATTTAGAAGGGTAATTTAATTTTCAGAAAATATACACAGCTTTCATTCAGCTACTTTTCTTACCAATATCTTTATATTCTACTCACAGATGTCTTCGACTATCACTTAAATGTTCACATTCAAGAGGGGGGACAAAGGAAGAAGAATGATATCAGAACAATGTTTAAAAAAAGGAAAAAAATTACAACTGAAATTTGAAAGAAAAATTACCTGATTATCATATCTAAGAGACTGTGTTCCAATCAAGAATCTTATTGCATCTGTTTCTGCTGTTTGAGGTGTTAAAGCTCGTGCCTAGGGAAGAAGAAAGCCATTAGAAAAGTCCAATTAATACAATACACTAATTTCAGCAAAAATCTTGAAGCTTACATATCAATTATGATTTTAAGCATTACATTTTTACAATCTCCAGACTTTCTTGCCCTTTAGGTCTATTTCAGGTAATATATTTAGTAGTCTAATTTCTCACATTTGTGAGGTGCATGGAACACAGTACCTAGCCTTCATTTTAACAGTGAAAATATCCAATATTATAGCTGTTCTTCCAAAATAATACTCTTAACTTAACAACCTCCACAGAACAGTGTACAATTCTTAAATATATTAGCTACAATATCCAAGGAAGAGGTTGTTCTTTCAGAAGTTTTCAAACCATTCAGACTGAAGATGCCTGCATAAAAATGAATTATTTTTCTCACTGTTAACCACCAAGTTTAAAAGAAAGTTAAAAACCAAACCCCTTCTTTTCCACTCTAGGCCACTAGAAAAAAGAATTATCTGAATGACAGGAAAAATAATTTGTTATTCACCTATTGCGAATTTGCCATAATCTCATTATTTTGTTCTATTATTGTTGATGAGAATGCTAGACTCTCTGCCTTGTTTCTGCAACTTGCACCAACCACAGTCTTCAAAGAAGCAAAACAGATAAAGGCCATGGGAGACACTGAAAAATAAAGTATACCTTGAACTAAAATCACAATTTGTAGTTTGCACTAGTCATTAGTAGAGACTCTCTTCGCTAATTTTGAGTAAATGAGATGCAAACTAACACACAAAGGCCCATTCAGCACCCATAAGTAAACTGTGAGGAATATCCACTACTTCCCATGCAAAAAATACCCTAATATTATCGTTCAACATGATTTTTTTGTTGAAACAGAAAAACAAACCTTTACAATTCACATCCTTTTTGGCATGAAATAGCTCTCTTCAGACGCTGAAGCCTGTATTATAAGCAAATACTTCCTAGGGCCATCCCCTTGTGCAGCTGCTAATGATTACATTCTGAATTCAAGAACATTTACTTTCAATATAATCTTGTTTAAAAGTTTTTAAATTAGCATCAGAAGGATGACTAGAAGCTTAGAAGGGAATAGTTGAATTACATCACTATACATAACTTTATAATGATTTAATTCTAGAACACCAGCTTGAAGAGATTTGATTTTTCTGAAGGCAAAGCAATCTAAGCCCTGGCCTGGCAGTAACAGTAAGAACCAACTCATTTTTCAGAATAAGTTCTGAACTCCTACAGAGCAGATGCTTCTTATCTTTCACCTTGTTGCAGTGTAACCCCAGACAGCAATTAAGCACTACACAGCCGCTCACTTACTCCCCCCAGTGGGATGGGGAACAACACTGGAAGAGTAAAAGTAAGAAAACTCATGGGTTGAGATAAAGACAGTTTAATAAGTAAAGCAAAAGCAGCACGCACAAGCAGAGCAAAACAAGGAATTCATTCACTGCTTCCCATTGTCAGGCAGGTGTTCAGCCACCTCCAGGACAGCCGGGCTCCATCACATGGAACAGTGACTTGGGAAGACAAACACTATCACTCTGAACATGTGTGTCTCCCCCGCTTCCTCCTTCTTCCCATGGCTTTATAGACTGAGCACAATGTCATATGGTATGGAATATCCCTTCAGTCCACTGGGGTCAGCTGTCCCAGCTGTGTTCCCTCCCAACCTTTTGTGCACTCCCAGGCCAGTATGAGAAGCTGAATAGTCCTTGACTAAGGAACAATTAAAACATCAGTGTGTTATCAACATCACTCTCATCCTAAATCCAAAACACAGCACTATATCAGCTACTAGGAAGAAAATTATCTCAGCTGAAACCAGCATACACGTGAAATGTGCGATTTAGATAATGTAACATTTTGTTTGAGCATAAAAAGTTAAAAATGCAACAAGCTTATGAAGTATAGGCTAGTACCGTAACATTTATATAGGGAAAAAAGCATTAGAGAACATGATTCGGTGAGTAGTTTGTGTTCAAAACATACTCAAATGCAGGTCAGATCAGTGTGAATTCACCCTGATTTGTTTCTACTCTTCTATTTATGCAGCACTTACCTACAACAAGCCTAGACAGTGTTTATGATTGACAGAAATAGCCAAAGTTCACCAAGAAGATTGCAGAAAAGCTTTTCTTTTGGATTGAACAGAATTTACGTTAGCAGATCTTTGGTGAGAGCTCCTTTTCATTTCAGATGTGCTTTCAATTATTTTGAAGAAAACACTAGAAATAAGCTAACGGCTATGTATCTCTTTCAACCAAGCAAACTTATGTTGTTTCTACAAGTCAAACGGAAGAAACCTCCAGGATCTACAATAAAAGAAATAAGAGGGGTTTCACCCCTTTTAGAGCCTTTTGAGTAGGTCTTATCATGCTGCTTTCAAAAAATGGATCAGGTTACACACAAAGTGCACAAAATAAAGTTTTGTCCATACATGGTAACATTCATCATCAGCTCCTCTACCCCTTCCTTAAAATATTTAAGTTGATTCTCATTTTGCAGAAAAAAGGGCGTGAGAAAAATATTTAAACCCATTTCACAACAAGAAATACACTACTGTTTATTCTGTCATAAAAGACTACAACATCCATAAAATACAAGGTTCAAACTCAAGTATTCATAAATCAGGAAGAGCAGATTCATAATAGAAGTAACAGTTCAATGGTCAGTTGTCTCCTGCACAAAGAAATGCCTAATTTTGCCTACGTTGAGTTACTTTTAGAGAAAAATGAAAAGAACAGTCTATCACATATCACAAACTGGCTACCAGTTCATAAAAACATTTGTGAGAATGATTCGCAGAACGTCTGAAAGCTTGGAACCAGTCCTGCACCTTTGTGAATCAGATTTTGTTGAGCTCACTGTGGGCAAAAGACAGAGATCCTGTCACAGGCAGAAGGCTGCCAAATCACCTGATGAAAATATAGCAAAATCATTTTGAGAGGGAAATCAAAAAGCTGAGACATTAGTTAACATCACACATTATCCTTAAAGGGTAAGCAAAGAAAACAAAAACAATAAAACCTGACTTATAAGAAACTAGCAGGATGCTCCCAGAAGTTGATAGGCTAGCTAACCAACTAGGTAGTCTGGTTTCCATCAGATGATAAAAATAACCAGCAGTGATGATGACAGGGAAACAGGTAAAGCTACGCATCAGTCAAAAGTTAATCCAAGAAAAAAACCAAAAACAAACCAAAAACAAAACAAACAAACAAAAACTTGCCACTAACTGTAAGGAAGCAAAGGCAGGTGTGAACAAAGACTTGAGCAAACTCCTGCTCAAAATTAAAATCCACACATAAAACTAAAAACCAGCACACTACACAGATGCACTCATCAGGAGAAACTCAGGTTTTATTATTGCTGTTGGGCACACATGCTTAACAGATCCCACTGCATACCTATTAATTATGGTCAAAAGAATAACAAGCTCACACTAGATTAAGACACAGCTTTGACACCACATAAACTAGCTGCTCCCTTGTCTTAGAAACAGGTCCTGAAATTGCATCACATGTAAAGGAAAAGGACAAAGACTTAACTGCAAATCCACAGCAAAAATAAACATACATTTATGCAATGCAAATGGCATGCAAAAACCTAGAAAACCAGCATGACAGCAATCATTGTGCCAGAATGCAAGGAAGACTAACTGGAGACTGGGCATCATGTCCATGCCTACACCAAGCTCAGTGGGATGTCAGGCAAAGACCACCTTCTACTTTACCATGACAATTTAGACCAACTGGAGAATAATAAAAACCTCTGAGAGAAAGAAATAGGACAGAGCCTGCAGAGAGAAGGGTCCTTGACAACAGCAGGAGATGATCCAGAGGAACACAATGACAAACCTCAAAAAGTTAAAGGGGGCTGGTTTAAAGTAAGTGCTTTATGGAACTGTAATGCTCTGAATCTCTACACTTTTTTCATAAGTTCTCCTGAAACTTCCCCTTCTCCACACCTTTTGAAATATCAAATACATTTTTTTTAATTAGACTGTTACTATTTAGGGCATTAATGGGCAAAGAAAAAGGGATCAGTACTTCTTTGGTACACACAGGGTGTTTCAAAAAGACAGACCTCATTTCAAAGCAGTATATTTCAATGGCAACATGTTGCACTTACAGAAAAACTTACAAACAGTTTAACTAGGCATCTAGCAGTAATCATTTGAAACTCTATGCCCCACCCTTTCAAGTGGTAAGAGTTTCATTCATGGGCAGTCTGTGGTTGGAGAGATACAACGATTTCAAATTGGGTCCATCTTTTTGAACACCCTGTATTTTGTCTCGCTAATGCATTGCACTGGTTTGGTATCAGCAAACAAGAAAACATACACTGACCCCAACATTTGAATATTGGCGTTATATAACATAATCAAAATAATTTCTGCAACCCATGTATCATTTGAAATTCATACAATCTATCTGTACTAATAAGTAGCGGACTTGCAATATAATGTGCAAAAAACCCAGTGTTTGGTTTGCAGTTCCCAAACGTGAATTTAAAGTTATTTGACCATCTGCTTGTGCTCGAAACCAGAAACAGTATACTGCTACTTGGGAGAGTGGGAACCGAGGAAGGAGGAGAGGGGGGTGGCTTTGCTGATGCCCCATTCTAGAGGCAAAATACAAGGTTTCCCACGCATTTCCCGCCCCCCGCAAGTAGGCTGATAATGTCAGGAATACTACTTTTACCTTCTGGCATAATTTCAATTTTCAAGTAGGTACACGTTGATCTTTACCTAGGCAGGACAGCCTTGTTTCCCCATCACAGCAGGAGACCCTTTATCACTGCCTATGATAAACTGCAGTGACTCCATCAGTGAAGATGCTGGCAGCACACATGCCTAGGTGACCTTCAGTGCTCTCAGACAGCTGCTTTCCCCAAGTCTTTCACAGCACAAGAATTCCCACCACTGACATATTTAGTTCACTGACCCTATTCCAAAGACTGACAGATCCTGTAAACTCTCACAGCAACAAATGCAATCCTCACACAAAGCCTTGCATGGCACAATCATCCTTAGAAATCCCACTTTCACACTGTCACTGTTAATTTATCATGAACCATAATGGTCATAACAGTCATCTTTTAATAGTTCCTTCAAGTTCACATAACTGTATCTTCATATTGTCATTAGTCTGTACCACACCTAATATCACAATTCTGCTAATTGCTAGAGGGTCATAAAAGAAATAGTTTCTACCCAATTCACTTCATGCACTATAAAGATCTTTGGGGGATTAGTTAAGAGAGCTTTGCCACTTATCTACTTTTTTTCCCCCCCTAGTAAAACTTGAAGCCTAACAGTATGTTAGACTGAAGTTCCACAAGAAGTCCTCCCAGCTGAAATGCTGCCCTCAAGAAGGATCCTGGAGAGGTTGACAGGAAAACAAGCAAGAAAGTCACACTCAGCCTGGATTAAAATATACAGGATTGGCAGTCATTAGGCAAGTGATCTTAGAAAAGAAAGAGGACTGAGACAGAAACTAGGAATTTCACTAAGACGTTATCATGCAGTTTCTCAAACTGATTCAGTTTTCGAAATAAACAAAGACATCTCCAAAGCTGTATCAAAATTATTATCTACATTCTGTACAGGCCATTCTCTCTTTCCCCTTTCCCCCCTCCTTCTAATAAATCTACACCAGCCTTTTCCTCCAAAGGTAGGTCAATCGAGCTACTTTCAATAAATACTGATACTGTACATATACACACATTGTAAGAGACCTGTGACCAGTCTAAGTTTGCATTTCACACTGCTTTAAGTCTCTTATTCTAAAAAGTCATATTTGGCTTTAGGGAAATCAAGTTTCACCTTACTCTTGCAAACATTTAAGAAAATCCTAAAAATCAATAGTCCCTGTTCAGATGCATAAAACCTGTTAACAACTAATTGACAATACAGTATGGGCCAAGTATTGCTTATTCAAGAAGCATGACAGGACCACAATGCAGTACATAAACTCTGACAAAGCAGCCATGTGCTTTTTTTAAGCCTGCTTCAGCAAGATCCCAGTCTCGGGGTGCAGCTGGAGTTGTCCTTGTGTAGCACAGCCCCGTGGCCGGCCAGCAGGCTTCTGCTGTCCTTCCTTCCTTCCTCTTCCTTATGCATCTCCCTTGCAAGTCTATGGAATTTTGACATGTAACATGCAGTAGGAGTATCTGGCATGCTGAAATTCAGCTCCGTATTGTGGTATCTCCAAAATCCACTAAATGTGCTAATACGTGCTCCATAATTACCACTTTCTGGCACAAACAATGTTCCTCCTCCCTCCCACCATAACGCTGGCTAGCTTCTGCATGCTTTTAAACAAGCAAGATGTAGACTATGCCCCCAGGAATCACAGTTGGCATTGTGACAGAGCCAGATACCCACCCTGGACAGGCAATTTCCAGGGGTACAAGCATCACCCAGTCAACCTCAAACTAAGGCAAATACAGCATTTCCAGACATTCAGTAGTGCTTAAACACCTACTGAAAACATCACTGTTTAAAGACTCAAAGAATAGGATGGGGAAAACTCTGAATACCTGAAAATGAGGCCTATTTAACACAGTGTAGAAATACTGTGTACTCCAGGCTAGATAGTAAACATAGGTCAACTTTACACTGGACAAGTATTAATAGCACATAATTTCACTGAAAAAATAACACTTAGCGATACCCTTGGGACCCCATTTACCACATTCTCACAATTCAGGATACTGGTGAAGTTTACTAAGGTTCCTTTTAGAAGAACAACCTTTCCATATTGAAATGTTCTGCAGCTGCTGCTGTTGTACCACATTCATAATCATATAATAGAATAGTTTGGGTTGGAAGGGACCTTCAAAGGTCACCTACTCCAAGCCCCCTGCAATGAGCAGGGACATCTTCAACTAGATCAGGTTGCTCAGAGCCCCATCCAGCCTGGCCTTGAATGTCTCCAGGGATGGAGCATCTACCACCTCTCTGGGCAACCTGGGCCAGTATTTTACCACCCTCACTGTAAAACATTTCTTCCTCATGTCTAACCTGATGATCCACAGTCACATTACTCAGTCTTCAATTCAAGCAGCATCTCTCATTTTCTCCCACCACCCATTCCTCTGTCATTTCCTCAGTTTCACTACAGTTGGATGATCCGAGCAACTATGGTGGGATATTGTCTTTTTTTAAAAAAAGAAAAAAGTCACAAAAAGAATCACACAGCAGTGGTTGAAGTCAGATTCTTATTGACTGCTGGAGCCATGTGTAGTTTCATAGTCTGCAATCCCTTATATAGCTTCTAGATGTCCTGGTTTTGTCACATACAATTTTTTTTTGTAACGAGAGTAAGAAGATCTCTCTCTTAATTAATTTATAATCTCATCTTTGAATAAGCTTATCATAGAGCTGAAGATTAGAAATAATAATTTAAAAAAAAATCTAAGAAACAACAACAAAATTCTTCAAACCAGCCTGAAAAATTCATCTGAAGAGATGCTTTCAGTCACAGTACTTCTGATACACACTGGAAAGAAGTAGTAATCGTGATGATGCAGCTAGCCATTATTGTTTAGCAACACTGAGGAAATGAGGCTTAAAAAGAATAATAATCTTCCTTATTAGACCTGGAGTTGCAAGTTGGAAAAAAAAACCCAGAAGACCAGTTTTCGGTTTAAGTCTCTCCATTGGAGCCTTTTTCATAAAGTACAGAGATGCCATTTGCTTTAAAGCCACACTGGCAGTCAATGGAGATCAGAAATAGAGCCTTCACCTCTATACTTCTTTGCTATTTAGCCATAAGCTGTCTTTTCTTTCCGCACCTTCTCTCTAAATGATCTGTATTAACTATAATTCCCTTTGATTACAGCCACTCTTAGTCCTTTCGCTTTATCTTCCCAGACAGCCCTGTTACATAATACTTTGCAGAATAGAAGAGGTCTGTAGGAGATGTAAGATTTGGGGAGGTGTGGGGCACAGGTTCATGGAGGCCCCAGACAACAGGGTTAGCTTTCCAAAATTTCTGGAAGACATTATATATGGCCTACTAGAAATAAACCGTGAATTTTATTAAGCACTGGAAATATATTCTGTTCTGCAAATGAGATTTAAATATAAGTTCAAGTTTTATAAGTTTTTAAGCACAAGTTGCAGCCATCTCTAGCCAATCACAAAATTATAGCATATTATCAGACTTCAGTAGATTTAACATTTAGTACAGGTGAATATTACACACTAGCTCAAATACAAGAGGAAAACCAAATAGATACACAATTTGCTAAGGAGATCTATTGGTATAGTCAGGATTACAGAGCACACAACTCAGTAGCCAGGACACCCAAAGTTGTTCTGAAGAACCTTCATATATTACTTTCTGCTAGCACTTTGACAGAGGTGCCTAAAAAAAAAGTGCACATGTACCTATTTGTATTACTATACCTAATGTAGAAAAAAACCATTGCTCTGTGAGCTGCAGAGGAAACACAGCGCCTCCTATTACTGCTATAATGGCAACGATGACAAGCCAGCTGTTGCCAAAGAGAACACATAAAAGCTGAGTAAGACCCTTATTGTGGGAAAGGATCAGTGTCCCTCCCACCCCCCCCCCATCTACCTAGATATTTATTTTCCCAGAACTGTAGAATCTTTATTAAAAACGTGAGACCTGCATTCCTCTATGAAGAGGATTAATAAGTTCCTAAGTTAGATAGTCCCACTTCCTTATAGCCATAAACACTAATACAATGGACAGATCTGTGCTATGCGACAAATGCGCAGACACAGAACCCACAGCAAGGGTCCCCCAAACACCAAGTAGCTTTACAGTTGAGTATAATCAACTAAAATTTGCAACTTATCAGAAACAGTTTCATGCCCCCTCTCCTCACAAATGCTTTTTTTTTTTTTTTTTTTCCAGTTTCTCAAAAGGAAGAAGCAACTCCAAGAATCTCTTTGAGACTACTGGCATTTTCCCACCACCCCAGAGCCACAGGCTCCTCCCGAGGGGCCCAGGGCGGGTGCCAGCCCAGGCCCCACCAGCCAGGCCGGGCCCGGCCCTGAGGGAAACGGGCCCGGCCCTCAGCCCCCACACCTGCCCTGGAAACAGCAAGTTTTTGAGCAGAGACCAACTCCTGCCCCGTGCTCAGACACCTTCAAAAACCCCAACGCGACGGGCAGGTGCCCAGACCCACCGCAAGCCGGGGTGTCCCCGGTACCGGCTCAGGGGAGCGAGGGGACACGGGTGCCCCCCGCAGCGGGCCCCGCAGCTCGCCCGGCACTGCCCTGCCCCACCACACAGCACTAGCCCCGCAACCACCACCTTCCCAGAGGCGAGATCGACACCTGCCAGCCCCCCTTTAGTCCCCCTCAGCACCCACCTGGAACTCCAGCCCGTAAATCACCGGCGCATCGTCCTCCATGGCGACCCCCAGCACGGCACGCCCGGCGCCTTTGTGGCCCTCGCCGCTGCCCGTCGCTCGCCACTTCCGGGAGGTGGCCTCGCGCGTGCGCACTCCCGCCCAGCCCGGCTGGCGGCGCAGGCGCGGTGGCAGTGGGGGAGCTGCCGCCGGGGCGCGGAGGTGAGGTGAGGTGAGGGGAGCGGAGCGCGGGCTGCGCGGCTGCTGCGCCGGCCGGGGCGCGCCCGGGTGGGTGCTGAGGTAACCTTGGCGCCCCGGCCTGGAGAGAGGGCGGCGGGGCTCTCCCGGGCTGCCGCAGGTGGAGGCCGCGCCCCCCCCGCCCCGCCGCGGGGCGGTCAGGGCCGGGACCCCGCGGGGGCGCTGGAGGCCGGGCCGGAGCCCGGGGCCGCGCTTGCGGAGCGGGCGGGCGGGCGGCTGGGGCGCGGGGGGACGGGACCGGGAACAGCGCTGGCGCTGCGCAGGCTGTGCGGCTGCCACCCGGCTCGGCAGCCGGCACTGGGGACGGGCACTGGTGTCAGTCGTGACCACCCTCCACCTTTGCTTCTCTTGAATGGGGACTGAGCATGCCTTTGCGAGCAGAAAAGAAATATGTTTTTGTCTGCGTTAAGTGGGAGGCGTTTGCTCTTTAAGCCCAATATTCTTGCCATTTATAAACAGAGTGAAGAGACAGCGTTTTCCAGGATTAATTTATTCTGTGGGTAGATATTAGGTGAAAGCTATCGAATAGTGAAATGACTCTGTTTTTTTAAAGCTAGAATTTTGGTATTTTTATGATACTTAGGAGTTTCAATGTGACACCTGAGTAATATAACTAATAACTTGTTTTGCTGGGGGTTTTTTCCTCTTCAGCTACCATGGAGAATAATGAAAGTAATGCTAAGGATGCAAAAAGCACCTCCGATGAAGATAACAGTGGAGACATAGTTCAGCAGAAAACTCAGGAAGAAATTCTCTTTCATGAGGAAACCATTGATCTTGGTGGAGATGAATTTGAGTCTGAAGGGAATGAAACTGTATCAGAAGATTCAAATAACTTTGTAGATAAACTGAATGAACAAATGATGGAAAGTGTCATTATATCAGATTCACCAAATAACAGTGAAGATGACACAGGTGAACTTGGTTGTCTACAAGAGATTGTAGAACAAATGGAAGCTAAAAATAATAAAAAGCCACAAGCAGAATTGGATAAAGAAGAGTTTTTAAGTAATGAGAGTGAAACTGAACATGAAGAAACACCCAAAGACATTTCTGAGATTGGAACAGATGATCAGGCATCATTAAAGGAAGAATCAATTCAGGAAGCAGTGAAGGAGGAACCAAAGTTGGAAAATGGTGTTGCTGTTGAAACAAAGCCAAATAATATTGATGAAAGCAAACCTGAGGACCAGATATCATCACCCAGTACTAGCAAACCGTCTCCTGAGGCTGAGCCTATTCCTGTGTGTACCATCTTCAGCCAAGCAAACAATGTTAATACACAGCCACAGTTGTTCCTACCTGACGGTTTTGAGCCTCAGATGGTAAAATCTCCCAGTTTTAGCAGTATAATTGAGACTCCAGTGAAGTCTAATCCACAGGTGGTTCAACCAAGTCCTAGTCTAAGCAAGTTCTTTGGTGATACCGCTAACACTAATGCATTAGCTTCTGATTTTTTTGATTCATTTACCACATCCAATTTTATTTCTGTTAGTAACCCCAATGCAAGCACTTCAGTTCCAGAACAAATGTCCTCTCTTTCTAATGGTGGAGACAGTTCTCGTGTTTCATCTAACTCTACTTTCTCTGTGGGAAATGGGAGACCTGAACCAGGTGATCCACCATCATCTCTAGAAATAACTCAGTCACCCAAGCCATTCTCACAAATCCAAGCTGTTTTTGCTGGAAGTGATGACCCGTTTGCCACAGCCTTAAATATGAGTGAACTAGATAGAAGAAATGATGCTTGGCTTCCCAGTGAGGAAACCAGAAATGTTCTAATTTCAGTTGCTACACAACAATACAGCACTGTGTTCATAGATAAAGAGAATCTCACCATGCCTGGATTAAAATTTGATAATATCCAGGTAAGAGTCTACTATCTTAGTGTATGGTTATATTTTAGAATTACTGTGTAAGAACTGTCCGATAATCTCTATATCGTAGTGCTTCATATTGTTGCCGATGGTCACCTTATGTTTATTACTTCAGTCCTTATTAGAAAATTTAACGTTGCTGCCAACTCATACATGAAGTTGGCAGATGAGATTTATTCGTAGTGAAATTTGTTGGGTACGTTGGAAACCATTGCTGACAATTTCCATAGAACCCAAAGCTGGTTACATTTTTAAAGTATTTTCAGTTAGTTTCTGATCCTGCTACTTAGTACGATAATGCTCACGTTTGGAATATATACAAAATCAATGTGCAGATAGCTTTGTTCGCCTGTAAAATTTGCTGTTGCAACCAGCTGGGGGATAACATTTTTCACTGATGTTCACAGTGCTCTTAATGTTAACACTGACTGAAATTGCATCATTTATATCTTCCCTAAGCAGTGGAAAGGCATAACCTGTAGGAAAGATTAAGCGCTTGAGCAAGTTACTGTGAAAAGATAACCCCAAAGTTAAAGGCAAAACTCCAGATGAGATCATGAAGGGAAAAACACAATAGTGGAAATCAATTTCATTCTCTTCTATCAGAGTTCCCAACTAGTGAGAAGGCATGAAACTTGTTTTCAGAATTTGAGAAATTTCACTGGGATTTATTCAGTATTTCTCACGAAGCAATTCAGTCCTGGCTGCTCAGCCAAGGCTAACTATAGTAATGGAATTTTTTTTTCTTGAAATGCACTAATCCTACTCTTTCATATCTATTCCTCTGGGTAATAGCATTGTTTTCTAGAGAGATGGCATTGAGGTTTTGGATACTTTTATCCTTCATTGTAGCATAACAAAGCTTATCAGTCAATAGTCAAATATAAGCAGAGAGCAGTCTGCAGGAACTTCCTAATCTGCAGGAACTATCAGAAAAGTTTCTGGAGTGAATCAGGTCCAGATTTGCAGCCGAATTATCTGACAAATGTTAGTTTTCCATCATAAACAACAAGTGATATCAGTTTTAGACATACGCCATGCTGCTGCTACTTCTTGGGTTAGCTTTATCTTAAAACATTTGTTTGTTGTCAGAGAGCCCAGTAATTAGTATGAAAGAAAATACTAATAGGAAACTACTCCTCCACTCCTCCCCAAAAAAATGGAAGAGTCCTTCCCACCTTCCCTGAAAAACCCCTCAGACCTTGATGAGTAATTCAATAGTGTGCAGTATTGCCCTTCTGACAGCTAATGGGGTGGACAGCAGGGATGATCCCTTCTGCAGGCCCCAAGGGTGAGGTCCTCCTTATTGTAGGCTTTCTTTTTTACAACCATTACCTCTCACCTTCTTCAGTCCACTTAAGGATTAAAGACTATTTTGTGCTGATGATTCCCTGCATCGGGGCACGTGTATATATGCAGAACTACCAGCTAGTACATACTTGAAAAGAAGACATTATGGCATTGTCTATGTGATGTATTTCTACAGTAAGACCTGATGTAACATCATCAATGGAATTAAATGGAATTCCTGCTTCTTTCTTTGTTGATTATAATTTGTAAGCAGTCACATAGACATGTCAGCAGGGACAAGTTTTGAAGTGCTTTACATTTATACAACTTTCTTCACTTCCAGTTACTGCTTTTCAGTGGCCTGAGTGCACGCCTTGACTGACCTGACATCCCCTAGTTTGGCATCATTATTCTAAATGCTTATAGTACTGCAAATTGTGTATTTAACTGAAACTGTAATTGTAGAGTCCTTGAAATATTAACTTAAACATTGTGGAAGGCATGTTTTCAATGCTAGATGTTAAACTAGGCTGCATGCAGTTGACAAGGAAGTTAGTTGAAAAGTGCATTTAAAGTGAACTCTAAGTGTGCTTCAGGGAAGGACTGAAATTTTGTATGACATGTATTGAAGAGCTCATTCCTTTTTTTTTTCCCGCAGCTCACTCAGAAAGTGTTTGTTCTTATTACAAGTGTGTTGTTTTGAAAGTTAAGTGGATAAATCACACCAAGAAAAATACTTCATGTTCTTAAATTCAGCTGCATGCTGCTTTTTGCTGGTCATTCAAGAAACATTATTTTTTAAATTACTTTGGATTATGTATGGTACAGATTGTCTGAACCTGTGTTCTCTGAGTGTGGGAACAAGTTGGGGTACTGCTTTTTATGCTCTTTCCATTATGCCTTTCTTCATCAGTTACTGTCTGCTGTCATGATGTTCTTTGTTTCATTACATTTATTTGTAATGTTTCCTCCTCCAAAGTGCTGTTGGAGGGGATTAAAAATTCTTTTGTATTTATGTCATTTTGCACACACTGTCTCTTCGTAATCCTTCAGACTTTTCTGTCCAAAAGATTGAAGTCTTATTTATTCATATGGTAGGTGACAGCATTAGAGGTAAAATTTTTCCATGTAGTGCAACAGTAGTTGCAGTCTCATTCCTCAAGAAACTAGACAGAAAACACGAACGTATTTCCTATTACTGTCCATGGGGAAAGTGCAAACATTTAATATCAATTATCTTTATCATAGCTAAGATTTACTGTGTTTTATGCAGCTCACCTTGTTTTAGGTAAAAGGCCTTGTGGCTTGCTTTCTGCTCTGTACTAACAGCTTTCTGCCTCAGTTCAAGTGAGTGTTTTTATATTCCTTTAGAGGGATTTTGGTAAATATTCCTTTGTATTCTTACAGTTTTGCATATTCACTTTCTGCTTTCACTTCATAAATATTGAATGCCACTCTAGTTACCACAGATCTGAAAAAATATAGTGAAATTAAAACAAATTGGAGAGATGAGAGGAATGGTGAGGAGTGCAGAGGTTCTCTCGTGTGAGTGGTAGCTAAAAGGAAGAGGACCTTTTGACTTGCAAGAGCAATAGTGATCTAAAATTCATAAAAGAATTAATGTAAAGAGAGGATTATCATTTGCTGCATTTTTTAAGGCAAAGGAACTGTTGAGTAATAAGCATAACGAAAGGAGTTACTGTTCTGCAGCCCATGCAACTGGTTTTAAGTTGTAGAATTCATTCATTGTTGAGAAAAACAGACCAAAAACTGAGCAAGAAAAATGTCATAGGGGGTAAGTTGTTGTGGTTTAACCCCAGCTGGCAACTAGAACCACGTGCTGCTCACTTACTGATCCCTCACCCCCGCTGGGATGGGAGGAGAATCGGGAAACAAAAGGCGAAACTTGTAGGTTGGGATGAAACCAGTTTAACAGAACAGTAAAAGGGAAAAGAGAAACAATATCAATAATAACAATGCAAGAATATACAAAGTGAGGGATACACGGTGCAATTGCTCACAGCACGGCAATACCAATGCACAATCTGCTCACAAGTAGGGATCACCCTGACACCGACCACGAACACTGGTCCTGCACTGCTGATCCTGGAAGAGCAGGGACCTGGACTGCACTTGGCACTCACAACACGATCGTGCTGCCCAGCTGGGGCAAAACAAACAGCGTCCTGGACAGCAGCGCGTGTTCCTCCCTCAGCAGCAAGTGTTCCTCCCTCAGCTAGCTCCCCCAGTTTTATGCTGAGCATGGCATCATATGGTATTGAGTATCCCTTTGGCTAGTTTGGGTCCGCTGTCCTGTCCTCTCCCAGCTGCCTGTGAAATTAACTCTATCCCAGCTGACCCAGTACATATGTCTTTCAGTAGGTGCTTTAAAATGGCAGGAAATACGTCCCCCAGCACATGCGGATTATAAAGCTCTCGCTGCTTTAAGATGGGAAAGACCAGTATGAGCTTATCTTCTTTCTGACAATGTTTCTGCAAACATCTGCTCTTCACCAACAGGATGATGAACCAGACAAATCTTTACTCTGGCTGAATGTGGGTTATAAATTGCTTTCTGTTTAAAAATATAAGTATATTGTTAATACATTGCTGATAATTTTCCTTCTTTTCAGATGTTTGCTTTTCTAGATGACAAACACATAAAATCATAAAACTGGCAAAAGTCCTACAGAAATAATTTCTGTTATCTGCTTTTGACATGTGGTGACTTCTGACACCATAGGGGCTTCTCTTCTATACAGTAATGTGGAGAGTCCCAACAAGACAAGGACCCCGTCCTACACTCCGTACTGGCCTGAAGAGTGCGCAGGCAGCAGTAGCACAGTTTTCAATATCTGCCAATATGTGGGCCACAGTTTTCCAGTAGCTGCTTGATGTTAAGCTTGAATTTCTTGATTACCTGTTGAAAATCTCTGGTACACAGAACCACAGGGATGTTAGCCAACAGACAGGGAAGCACAGAAACTGATAGCTGAACAAAGATGATAAGGGGAAATTGAGGCACAGTTATTCAGTTTATTAATAGCAAAGCTGGAAATAGAACCTGGATTTGGATGCTGCTCCCTGTCATAAATCATAGAATTAATCCCGACTAACTTTAGAAATCTGGTTCAAATGTCTATGTCTCAACTCGTCTGAAGTCTTCAAATTACTGAGCTCAGATAACCCAATTTCTCTGATTCCTGCAGTTATTTCTTTTGAAATTAAAAATGCTTGTTGAAGGGTCGCCGTTTACTTGGTTTTATGATCTCCCAAAGTGTATTTTCTGTGGTTACTAAAGGCTAGCTGATCACGTGCACCTTTATCTTATGTCAGTAGATTGCCCCTTTCGACATCGATAACCATTATAAAAACCCATAAAACTTACTGTGTTGTTTAAGATCTTTGAGGAGTATTTTATAAGATCTTTGAAGGATAATAATATGAGAAGCAGATAAGCTCGCATGTTTCTATGCTAACTGAAATCTAAACATTGTAAAAAATAATATAGCAAATAATGTGGAGTAAATCTAGAAGTTTTTATTAAAATGCTGTAAGTATATATGCATTTATATTCATTTCATACACAAAGTACTGGAAAACAGGCATTTCTCATGGGGAAAAAAACCAAAGTTGCTCAGCTTTAATTCAACATTTTATTTTGTTAAAATAACGTTTATAAGTGTCTGTTATGATTCTTCTTCTTCTGTTCTACAAACACCAAGGGAGATGCAGTAAAAGACTTAATGCTTCGTTTCTTGGGGGAGCAAGCTGCGGTGAGGAGACAAGTTTTAAATGCCAACTCTGTGGAACAGTCATTTGTGGGCTTGAAACAGCTAATTGTAAGTAACAATTTTTGTAATTCAATATATATTAAATGCCATGCTTCCCTCAAGAAAATTGGGAGCTACTGAGTGTGAGGAGAAACTAAAAAAAAATCCACGTATCAGTCTATTCATGATCCTGAAAAAGTGCTAGCCAAAGTACAGTACCTTTTAGTGGCGGTGACACCGGGGTTTAAGTATTTGGTTTTAAATGATGTAGTAAACATTTTTTAATACGCAAAAGTTAAGAAAAAAGGTAATTTTAAGTTATTGTGAATTTTATCAGAATTGTGAAATTTATCAGTTATTGTGAATTTTATGTAAGGTAAATGATTGCAAAACAGATTTTAATGGCTTTTTTGTTTATCTGTGTATCTTTTTTTTATGTTTTCACCTTAGTGTTTTTACAAAAAGTAAGACATACCAGTTTTTGTAAATGTAAGTAAAGCTGATGTTATAATTTCAGCTGCTTTAACTTTTTATTTCAGTGCAGGAAGCCTAAACGAAATTACTTCCAAATGAAAGCTTGATTTTCTCTATAGGTAAAATCCTTTCCTTAATGTAAATATTTTGGACCTGGAAATAGTTGCATCTAGCAGCCTTGTGAACCTGGCCTTGTTCTTTCAACCATTGTGTTTCCATATGAAACTCATTGCTATTGCTTACTTAATCTGTTGAAATGCCAAAATATTTCAGGCTCTTTTTTTTTTAATGGAAGAAAAATTACTGAGGAAAATCAGTGAGTAATTATAAATGCTAGGACAGTCTGTATTTAGTATTTAAAATCTTTTAATTGTGTTACATTACATATAAAGCTCCAAAAGAGACTTTTTTGGTCATTTTAGGAAAATTCTATGTGGTGTCCCCAAGCATTGTTAAAGGAATTCAGAGAGAATTTTTGAAACTAAATGAGAAAAAACAGGTTGTGATCTCATCCTGGAGACAGATTTTTTTTCTGTTCGTCTCAATGTTTTGCTTAACTTGAGAGTTTGGCGAGGGAAAAAAAAAATCTTATTAAGAAATCTTGTCCCTATCAATGTCTAAGTAGGAAAAGCCATTTTCTGCACTTCCTTTCCCTCCTCCAGAAGAGGAGTTTTGACGTATGGGAAATGTTTTTCTGTTTGGCCTGGTAGGTGTGTCCATGCAAAATGTTCCCTGCTGCAGAGCAACATGGACCTTCACTGCAGTGCTGCCGCTGAGGCCGTTTCAGCTTTGAGTGTGCTCTCAAGCTTCAGAAGAGCACTGTTAAGGCTTTTAGGATCAAAGCAGATAGGAGGCAATCTGCAGCCATCAGGTTTTTTCCTACCTATAGCAAAATTTTCTGAAGTACAATCAGTTGTCAGAAAACATGTTATCAAGAAGGTTGTAAGCTGGATGTCAGAAGGTGCACCTTTTCTGATAAGACCACCACCAGCAGCATCCTTTCTAAGACAAATAGTTGTACACCAGGAACAGAACTCGGATTGTTAAATTCAGCTAACAAAATTGGGTTTTTTAGCATGAATTTGGTCTCTAATTTATTTTAGTGAGATTTCTACCAGTAACCCAAAGAGGGATAGTTGGTTTATTGAATATCTGCACTTTCACAATTTAAATTTCTGCTATGGAATGGGTAACGGTGAATTGGAAATGCTTTACTGGTAGGGAGGCTGCACAGTTGAACTAGTTTTACAACTTTGAGGCTTTTAAGAGCTACAGACTACTGGAGCGGTCCAGTAAAGTAATTCTATAAG
The DNA here is from genome assembly GCF_036013445.1 of Caloenas nicobarica. Taxonomy (NCBI): domain Eukaryota; kingdom Metazoa; phylum Chordata; class Aves; order Columbiformes; family Columbidae; genus Caloenas; species Caloenas nicobarica. The sequence continues at coordinate 19,497,694 of NC_088247.1, read as the reverse complement.
TCCATGTGCTTGTCACTGAGGTGATAACTTGTAAATAGAGTTACACATGTGTAGAGGCTAAGTGGTTATATATTTTAACTGAAGACAGAGTGTCTTAATTTTCAGTTTCTGAAAAGTTTCATTAATCTGGTATAGGAACATACATTTACCTGTAAAGCAAATAAATGTAAACAAGAGCTTCTCTTCACAGTGTTGCTCTGTTTTACAGCAGCAAATAAAAGTTACACATACAAGGTGCAAGCTGCAATTATGTTAGCTCCTCTTGTTCCATATTTTAGATTAATTGTTTACCCTCATTTGAACAAATAGCACAGTATTTCTTACTAGAGACCTTCCCGATATTTTGAGTTGTAAGATGTTTGCAGCCATAAGAAAATTATGTCTTTGATAGTTGTCCTACCTAAAAAAAGACACCTGTATCTTGCCACTAAAAATACACAATGTTTGTTCTAACCGCAATCATTTCTTCAAGCTGCTAGACCAGGAAAGGGTTATTAACTGCATTTTCTTAACTGATGTGAAAGTGCTCTACCAATGTAATTTACAGGGGAGAAGAATGTCATAGCTAGTGGAGGAGGACATTTTAATCACTTTAATGGTGTCACATGTAGAGTTAATGACTCCCTTTGAGTCTATTTAAAAAAAAAATCATATACTGTTACTTTTGCACGTGATTAATGTTGTGCTCTTACATATATTTTCAAATATAACAAACTTTGATTCAATGGTATGGCATGCATATTCACTTTAAGTTAGAAATCACCTTTAAAAATATGGAGGGGGTATTCCTTTATTTCTAAACCAGTGAGCAATTTCCAACATTTTTGTAGCTGATTTGGGAGAAGATGTGAGACACAAGTAGCACAAACAGCAACTGGGAGCTTGTGGGGGAGGTTACATTTCTACACTAAAAAGCATCAATTTACTGGATAAAATTCCACTGATTTACCTCTGAGTCAAAACTGTTTTCCTGAGCAACTGAATAATGTTATAAATACTCTGTGTACCAGGCGAGTCCCCTTTTCATTGAACACTTTTTCTGTAGATGTCCAGTCTGCATGATTCTCTTTGCTTGACAAAAGAATTCCACCTGTGTATTAGCCGCATTTGTTGCATCACTTGAGCTTCATTGCTTTCATTCAGGAAAACAATGTAAAGTGTTGTATACAAAGTAGAAATAGGAACACTTCTGCAATCATATGTCTAAGATCTTTGTTCACCCGTAATTAAAAAATCAAGCAAAATTGACCTGCATGAGAAAACTTCCAAGGAACAGTTACATGTTAGACAGTGGTATTCAGCTATTGACAGAATCCCAGAATGTTAGGGATTGGAAGGTACCTCAAGAGATCATCTAGTCCAATCCCCCCGCCGGAGCAGGAACACCCAGATGAGGTTACACAGGAAGGTGTCCAGGCGGGTTTTGAATGTCTCCAGAGAAGGAGACTCCACAACCTCCCCGGGCAGCCTGTTCCAGTGTTCTGTCACCCTCAATGAAGAAGTTTCTTCTTTCTTCTATATTTAAGTGGAACCTCTTGTGTTCCAGTTTGCACCCATTGCCCCTTGTCCTATCATTGGTTGTCACCGAGAAGAGCCTGGCTCCATCCTTGTGACACTCACCCTTTATATATTTATAAACATGAATGAGGTCACCCCTCAGTCTCCTCTTCTCCAAGCTAAAGAGACCCAGCTCCCTCAGCCTTTCCTCATAAGGGAGATGCTCCACTCCCTTAATCATCTTTGTTGCCCTGCGCTGGACTCTCTCCAGCAGTTCCCTGTCCTTCCTGAACTGAGGGGCCCAGAACTGGACACAATATTCCAGATGAGGTCTCACCAGGGCAGAGTAGAGGCGAAGGAGAACCTCTCTCGACCTACTAACCACCCCCCTTCTAATACACCCCAGGATGCCATTGGCCTTCTTGGCCACAAGGGCACAGTGCTGGCTCATGGTCATCCTGCTGTCCACCAGGACCCCCAGGTCCCTTTCCCCTACACTGCTCTCCAACAGGTTGCCCTCCACCTTATACTGGAACCTGGGGTTGTTCCTGCCCAGATGCAAGACTCTACACTTGCCCTTGTTATATTTCATTATTTTTTTCCCTGCCCAACTGTCCAGCCTGTCGAGGTCTCGCTGGATGGCAGCACAGCCTTCTGGCTTGTCAGCCACCCCTCCCAGCTTGGTGTCATCAGCAAACTTGCTGACAGTGAACTCTATTCCCTCATCCAAGTCGTTGATGAATATATTGAATAATACTGGCCCCAGAACTGACCCTTGAGGCACTCCACGAGATACAGGCCTCCAACCAGACTCTGCCACATTGACCACGACTATCTGGCTTCTTTCCTTCAGCCAGTTCACAGTCCACCTCACTACCTGGTCGTCCAGACCACATTTCCTCAGTTTAGCTGCAAGGATGCTGTGGGAGACTGTGTCAAATGCTTTACTGAAATCAAGGTAGACCATACCACTGCTCTGCCATCATCTATCCACCTGGTTATGTCCTCATAAAAGGCTATGAGGTTGGTTAAGCACAAGCTGCTTCATGGTTTTGCTGTCAACTGACTTCTGCTTTTCCAGTGGAACTCAAATTTTTATCTGGGATTTGACAATGCAGGGAGAGAGATGAGATGGTCGGTGCATGGTGACCTCTGTAGTGGCCACTTGAACTATATGGCTGCAAAATGGGGGCCAGAGAGTGATAAAAACTATTCAGCCAGTTTTTCTGTGTAACTGTTTGCTGTACTGACATATTTTCTGAACTCTAAACATTGGAGAGAATTTAATAAGATACCAATTATAGGTGAGTACCTGGACTTTGCAACCACCGATAAAAATATATTCTATTCCTTTGCACTTCACCAGACAGTATGCCAGTTTTCTATTACATTTATATTTTTTATGTATTTAAGAAAATATTTGGAAAAAGGGTATTTTTGGGAACAAGAATATATGTCTCTTGAAAAACTCTTCTGTATGATAGGAAAGTATGATAGTTTAAAGCCTGTGAGGCATTAGTCTGTGTTATAAGGTTTTGGTATTGTTAGCTATTTACATGTCTGCATTAGCATATACAAGGCAGAAGCATTAATAGGATGACAGTGTGACAAGACAGTTTGACTTGTCTAACTAGGAGTGATTTTGTTTTATGAATAAATATATATATATGTATATATATAAAAGAATATTTTTGAGTTACCCCTGCAATGGAAATGCAAATGTTTACATGGTATAGGTGAAACAATTGTTATTGTTCTGAATTTATCATTTTATGCATTGAATTTTTTCTTATCCTTTGTTCTTAATTGATAGGAGTTCTGTGTTCTGGGCTATGTTAGGAAAGTCTATTTTCATTAAATGAACTGCACCAGGGGTTATAATCTGTAACACTGAAGTCACTGAGGTAGGAATAGGTGTTAAATACTTTATGACAGTAGAGTAACTTGGATGTGATTATTGAAATATGGCTGGCAATTTTTTCTCCTTTTAAAGAGAAAGCAAATTTGTGACTAGTGTAGTATATTCAGGCAAATTATCAAACATGATAGAGCTTTCAGTTTAGAATCCCATATGGTGTTGTATTTTCTTATGTTTTAGTGTTCTGGTAATACTAACTCACTCTCATGCTTGATTTCACTTTTTACCTAATTAGATGTGCAGCTTTGACAAATGACATTCTCCTTCGCTCCAGCCAGCTCTCCTGACCTTGTCATTATTACTGATGGGTACATGTAGCTGCTTCAGGCAAAATAAGCAGTTATGCATTTTAGGGACCTCATGATTTTGCTACTTACTCTTTTCTTCTTCCCAGAGCAGTAAAAACTGGAGGGCAGCAGTTGACTTGTGTGGGCGGCTTCTAACTGCACATGGTCAAGGCTATAAAAAAAGTGGGCTACCTACTAACCATACAACAGATTCTTTACAGGTATGTTTAAAGATACACCTTTGTCACATTTTTCCGACAATACTCACAGTGGCATGGTTTTTAATACAATCAGGCTTCTTTTCCTAATTGTTACCTGAAAGCTGAGCTTATTGAAGGATTGTAGCATGTAACTTTTTCTGTTTGCTTATGTAAAGCAGGTCTTCACTTTAAACAAAATATTTTTAAAGTGAAATTAGATTTTAAGAAATGCGTAAGATTGGAAAAACAAAAACCAGCTTGATAATTCTTACATGCAAGTCAATTTAGAGAGGGTGTTCTAATTTTGAAGCAGGCTAGTTTTTAAACTTCATCTTCAAAATCTCAATACCTTTACAAACGATTAAAACCTAAAGCATCTGTCCTGTGTGTTTTGTTTTAATGATCACATGAAAATATTCTGTTAAAGAGCATGTAAATATAAATCCTGATTCTTATCAGTAAGTAACATAGAAACTCTTTACTCAACTTTATCAGAAACAATTAGAAAGTTGAAATTGTATTTGGATGTGGCTGTGACTGAAGCTGATAACAGACCTGGTCTTCTCCTTGTTTTATATCTATTCATTTTTAGCTGTGGTTTGTGAGACTAGCACTGCTGGTAAAACTGAACCTATTCCAAAATGCAGAAATGGAATTTGAACCCTTTGGAAATTTAGACCAGCCTGATCTTTATTACGAATATTACCCTCATGTATACCCTGGACGAAAAGGTAAGATACTTGATTTATAAAATGCTTTTTATTTTAGTCATTTTTACCAGTCATTATAAAACAATGATTTCGGGGTTTTTTTAATCCTAAAGCATTGGTGAACTTTGGATTATTTATTTTCTTCCCCCCCCATCCCCCACCCCCCATTCAGAAGAACATGATTAACTACTGTGTTAAAGTATTGTTTGCCTTATGGAGATAGAAATAAGGAATAACAATAAGGGGTAAAACTATTCCATCACAATTTAGGTAGGCAATGTATTTCATGATGATGATACAGCATTGATTTGAAAGAGTAATGTTTTTGCACAAGTAAATATAATAAAGCAGTTTAGTTTTAGGGTATTGGGTTTTTTTTAAATTTCAAACTTTAAGTTCATTTTAGCCAAAAATAGGCTATGAAGGGTGATGAGATTGTGGAAACAGAATCTATAAGCTTTTCCTCTTCTTCTTTAATTCATCCAGGTACTATCAATATGTTATTTTTAACACTCACATGTCCATGCACACATGCTAATGCAGGTATTATTTCCTTAGATTTCCTGATTTCTAGGATTAAAAAAAGAGATAATTTGATAATTTTCTTTATTAAAAAACAACAACACACACACCAAAACTGCTCAAATGTAATATTATTTGCTTAGTATTTGCAACTAAATAAAAATCAGTAATTCACTATGTATCCCATTCTTGAAGAGGAAGAAAGATACCACCAGTTTCAATTCTTTGTAAGCAGTTTATAAATGCACTACTTTGCACTGCTCCCAGTAGCCCACAGGTTAACCAGATAGTTCCACTACCCAGGATACAGAATCACAGAATGCCCTGAGTTGGAAGGGACCCACAAGGATCATCGAGTCCAACTCCTGTCCCAGCATATGACAACTCCACAGTTCACACCGTGTGTCTGAGGGTGTTGTCCAGTCTCTTCTTGAACACTGTCAGGGTTGGGGCTGTGACACCTCCCTGGGGAGCCTGTTCCAGTGCTCCACCACCCTCCAGGAGTCTGAATTTGAAAAATTGCTATTTTCAAGAGCAATTTTACTCTTGTCCAGACTATTTTGAAATGTTATTTTTTCTAAATCTGTTAATTAGAAATAAATAACTCTCTGATACAAATATGAAGTTGAGTGATCTTACTGTTCTTTGGCTTTCATATTTGAACCACAATGTATAATAAAATGTTTGCAAGTAACAGTTATAATACGCAGCGCCACTCTTTGAAAAAATATAGTGCATTTTACATAAGATGCTGGTAGTCTCAGTGAGGAAGGCTGGAAATATACAGAGATGATGAGGTCTCTGAGGAAGGGAAGCTGGTGTTAAGAAAATTCAGAATCTTTTGCAGAAGATTTTTTTCATCTGTTTAGTGATGCAAGGATCAGGTGTAGCCCAGCAAGGCCAATGTGGACTGCCTAGAACAACTCCCCATGACCTTACACATGCTTCAGGCAATCACAGGCAAAAATTTCATGGTTTGCCTTGAATATGTTCAGTGCACTGGGAAGGAACTGTGTTATTTTTAAGAGCAGGGGTTTTGGTCATCAGATTGGACAGTTCTTTGGATCTGGTTATATTTTGGCAGCTTTGCACATGATGCAGTGCAGCACCAGAGTAGTCATCTTCCCCAGGCCATATATATGTTTCCACATCTTTTGCAGTATTAAAAATAAGTCATTTTGCCTAAGAAAATCCTTGCAGGTCATGTCAGTTTTTGAGGTGTTTCAGTCCTCGTGCCACAGGGCATAACAGGTCTGGACAGTCTGGCCAGCTGTCACAGGTACGTGTCCTGTGACTGAACTGTCTTTGCAGCAGCCACTCAACCACTGCAGCGACCTCATACGAATTCTGAAGGTATCTGTGGTAAAAAGGTGAGCACATGGAAAATATTCTATTTCATTATTACATGCCTCACCTTATTTTTACCAGTTGATCATACCAACTGGGACCATAATCTGATCATCAGTAAAGAAAATAAGATCAAGGTTGAATGGAGCTGACCTGCTCATTGTAGGTATTTAATGTAAATACAACGTGGTGAAGATGTGGGAACAGCTATCAAACCTTCCTTATGTAGTTTTGAGGAGAGAGAGAGATGTTATTTGCAGGGATGTAGGACAGAACAAGCAATTCTCTTCTGGCTAGCATTAAACTACACCGTGCTGGATTATGGATAAAGAAATGTAGTACACATGCATCGTTAACCAGCTAATTTAAATAATAAAATAGATATAAATCACTCATGTTTTGATTGGAATGTATTAGTATGAATCCACAATCCACTCCTGCTTGGTAATTTTATGTATCATTTTGTGGTGTAACAAGCATGAAAGGAAGAGTTTTGTTTCAACAAGTTAGTTTTGATTCATGGTATATAAATGGAGTAAGCACTTAAAAATCAATTTAAGAAATGAGAGTATAGATATAAATAATGTACACATTAATTGTAATACAAATAACATTTTGCATCATTTCTTTGTATTCAAAATATTCATAATAAGAAATGTAATAAATTAGAAAGTTTTCTGTGTTTTCTATGTTTGAAGTAGGGGAAGCTTATATACCTGAGCTGCTTACAGCGGTGATGATAGTCCCTCATCCATTAATCTCCTAGAAATATACCTCAAAGCATTTAAATTCCAAGTAAATGTATGAGGAGTGGAAAATATTTTTTCCATTAATTTAACTTAACATGGCCGATACGATCCTCTTAATTTTCCTCCAAAGCTCTCCCAAGGCTCTTTTCCTTCTGGCAATGCTACTAATCTCTGTTTTGTGCTGAGGTTTTGTATGGCATTTGCAGCCATGCTGTGTGTGGATCCCATTACTGTTGTCTTCACCATGGCAGTAAGATCTCATCTTTCTAAACCTTCCTCCCCCGGTTTCCGCAGTCCCCTCCAGTCACCTCCATGGCCTGTCGGTGTGCACCATCTGGGGGGATCTGCTGGCATCCTGGGGTCAGCCAGTGGAGTTGGTCAAGTCACTCTTTGATCATTCATGTTTGATGCGGGGCAGAGAGCAAACCATTCTCATCTTCTAGTAAAATGTCAAAATTATGCACTTATGGATTTATTTCTTCTAAATCTCCAGACAGAAGCCAAAAAGTCCAATTTTATATATAATTTTTTTTGTTTGTAATAGGTACTTAGGTCAGGAACTCTGTTCCAGATTGCTTCCTGCACATCTCCATTGTACTCTGTGGGATATATATAAAGCTGAATTTTTGTCATCCTTCTCGCGACTAATGAATTTCAGGACTTTTTTTTTAGGGTTTTGTCTTTATATTTACACAGTCTGACCCACTTCTGTTCATATCATTTGCTTATGTGTTCCTCATGATACTTATAAACTCTCTCATGTGATAGATCAGCTAACCTGAGATATCCTTTCCATTGGTAATGCCCATGTGTTTCTGGAAGAGTTAGAGCCAACAATTAAAATAGAACATTAAAATGCTATTTCATTCTTTTTATGAGATAATTTGGTCTTGTTTCTGGTTAATAGACCAGTACATTGCAGAAAACTTAATGCTACCAAAATCAGTGTTCTAAAGCCTCAATAATTGAGAATAATTTATTTTGAATCATGAAGGAAAAAAACCCCCAAACTTGTGCGCAAGCGAAAATAGGACTTTTACTTCCCTGACCAGAGGTTTATATGTATAGGGGTGTTTCTTCTCCTTTCCGCTTTTCATTCTCCTTGTGATGACACAGCATCATCTGTATTCCTCTAACATGAAATCTGTCTTGTGTTGTCTGGTGCAAAGTGCCTAAATAAGGAACATATGTTTAAATACTTCGTTGTATCTGCTCCAGAAACCAATTTCATTCATACTGTACACTTTCCCATGAACTCCGTTGCTAATTCTAGCATCAGGTTTTTTAATGTGGCTGTGTTGCAACCATAGGTATACGCGAGTGTGTGCTGCAATGTTCTGACACTTTGAGATGGATAGTGACAGTTTTAAAAAAAATAATTATAATGTATATATTTCTCTCCAAGTAGTGTGTCTAGACATCACACCTATTGCTTTAGCATGTTACACTAGGTCTACGTTACTTCTATGACTTTACTGATATCCACTGTAGTTAGAAGTTTTAGCAGAAATACATGAAAAACTTGATACAAAAATAGTTGGCTGTGTGAGTTTTCATTTTTTATGTGTCCTTCTTTACTCAAGGAGTGCTCCTAATTTGTTTTTTATGCAGTTTTGAAATTCAGATCCCCCTAAAGGAATCCTATCATATGTGGTCTCGAACTGTCACTCAAACCCATGCTGTAAACAAGTTTTCAGTGCTGATGTCTAAGGTGAAATGTAATAATAATTATTATTGCATTTAATAAGCTTATAAAATAGCAAAAGACATAATAGGAAGCTTGTCATATGCATGTTAATGCAGAGACGCTGCTCTTACTGTGAGAATAATCAGCCAGAATTCAGCTGTAATAGCCACAGAAGGCATGTTACAGGCAGGGGCTGTGGTGCAGAGGACTGTGCGCAGTGCAGGGTGGGCCTGCTCGCTGCAGCTTGGTCCTGCTGCTCGGTGTCACTCTGTGCCGTAAGGAAGGGCAGGCGTGGATCGCGGCAATTATCTCCAATACACTTTCACAGTAAACATAGTGATTCCCTCACAGTGACATTTGGCCATTTTGAGTTTACTGTTTTCCTTTTTTCTTCTCTCCTACTTGTCTATGCCGGTGGGAAGCAGCCTTACTGAAGCTTCTTTTCCTTTTTTCTCCGCATGGTTTTGGATGATGCTATAAAAGAAGTGCCTTTTTTTTTTCCATCCTCATCCACTTTTGGTTAGTGTGAGAACTGTAGCAGAATGGGAAGTGGTGTGGGGAAAAAAATAATTTAAAAAATAGTTTTCTCATATGTTACCACAAATACTGCTGTGCCTGAACTTACAGTCCCATCTCAGGCTGCTTCAGTCCTGGCAGTTGCTCAGAAGAGTTCTTCATTCAAGCTCATGCTGGGCAGTAAAAAACATATTAAAGCCTCTAGAGGAACTGGTTTGCCAATTATTTTATTTACAGTACTGTGTACATCTCTCTGTTGTCTCTTTAAATTCACTGTTCTGTTGCTTCAGAGCTACCGTCTACCTATGAAATCAGATAATATGCCTTGAATAAATACCATTCAAGTGTTGTGGTTCCAGTTGGTTATTCAGAGTAGTCAGACTTGCAAATACAATTTTTTCTAAAATAACATAGATATTGTAGTGAGGAAGTGTATGTATAATTTTAAGAGGGTAGAGTGCTGCTAAAATATTTAATTGTGCTTTCTTTGCCAAGCCTATGTGGTCTCATAGACGGTACCAGCTTTATACAGTATTTCTTTAAAAGGTGAGAAAGTAACTTATTTCTAAATTCTGTCCTACTACACTCATCAGCAGGTAAGATTTATGGTGGTCTCTTTGTGGTAGGGCAATTGTTGCAGGTTTCTTTCTCCATTCTTTGTCTCATGTTTTCCTTGCTTCAGTGCAAATAACTCCAGATTACTGAAAAAGTATTTTTGAAACCTCTCAAAATCAGATCCTAATTCAGAATATATGTGTTCTTAGGTCATATGCAATTAAATCGTGTAGTATATGGAAATGTGCAATTAAATTGTGTAGTATATGGAAACGTGCAATTTCAGGTACAATTTTCAAAACATTTTCTTCCAATGACTACAAACATTTGGGCTCCTATCTCTTCTTCAGTCTCTCTGGAATGAAAGCAATAAAAGCTTGGAGGTTGGTCTGTTGAATCTGGATTTTTAAGTGTACTTTTAATTGACAGTAAGACTAGGATTCAAAGTTACTACATCACCACTCTTAAAAATCTTCTTATCACTTATACAAATATGCTGTTGTAGAAGTATGTAAAAGTGTGTGTGAGCATAAAAATGCAAGGATATACATCTCTCTGTGCCTACATATGCATAAAGTAGAATGTTTTTCTGAAACTGAATTTTCTGTATCTCTTTTACCCAATGAAGAAGGGATTTGTTTTTTATTGTCATAAGATCCGACTTTATACTATCAGTAAATGATAATTTGCCCTACTACTACTTTTTGGTATTTAAGATTTGTCGAATAAGCTGTAGAAGGCAGATCAGAAAGCATTCCTGGTTACTGATTTCACAACAAGAAAATACAGAGATGAAATAGCTAGCCATTGGAATACTCTTTATTTTCTGCTCTAAAAAGACTGCAGAGGAGGGCTGCAGTTTGAATTTGATTGACATGAGGTGATGTTTCTGTTATGACAGTTATGAAAATGTGCAGCTGTTCATAAATAAATAGAAATTGAAATCTGTGGTCTTAGAAAATTTTACCTGATCTTACTGTTTATTCCATCTGTTCCCATGCTTTTGGATTATCCATTTTCCTTTCAGCAGACCTTTTTCCACTTTTTAATTTTGCCTTTTGTATCATAATATATATATGAATGAGATTAATTCATTCCAAAGTGACAATCAAAAATCATATTATTTGAAAAAGATTCTCTACTGAATTTAAAAGTTGATAGCTAAGAAGTCTTAAACCATTTTTCCATTATGAATTTTTTATAGATAAAATTATTATGGAACCTGTAAAGAGGACCAACAGAGGTCAACTGCAAAACATCAAGCTAGAATAAGACTTACTTAACTTAAAAATAAAATTTTAATACATAGCAGTAATTGTAGGGTATTGTCTTTTGTTGAAATCATCTAAGCTTAGTTGACGTAGTTTTGCTGTGTAAGAGGGTTTTACTTCTTTAGAAATCTGCCCTCCAGTGCTTTTCAGTAAACACTTTAATTACAGGATATGCTGCTTGTTTTAAATATTTCCTTGACATGTTGCCTTGTTAAATTCAGTACTGAGTGAAACATAATAGAGGACATGAGTTTGATTCCAAATGATTTTGCAAAAGGCGGCACATGCCCAAATCCAATGTTTGTATAAAATTCTCTTGTCCCTGGTGGGATATCACAGGAATAGATATGCCCACTCGTATAGGAACCTATTACAAAGAACTAAGTGTTGTGCTGTGTGCCTCAAACATCTGGCCTAACCGTAAGCAAGCAGGTGAAACCTTTCAGACAATATAATGTCATTCTTAATCTAACAAGCACATGTATTTGTTACAGCTTAGTGTTAATGTAGTCGATCTTACTTTCGTGTTTTGTTTTTTTCCCCAGTGTAACTCTGTTTATTGAGGCAAGTATAGGTTTTTCCCTGCTCTTAATCTGCTTTTTAATTAAATTTTGTACTCTGAATTCTACAACCTGCCTTTCAGACTTCCGTAACACTATTATTACTGATCTACTAGAGTCACCAGAAATGTCATTTACGTCTTACCAGCTGTTTTCTTGTTAACCAAGACAAAGTAAAATGAAAATTACAGTGTTTTCTAAAATCTCAGACGTGCCTTTTTTACGTCTCAACTCTTTTTCATTTGTCACCATTTTCATATTAAAATGTTAGGGAATGCTTACCAAAAGGCTCAACTTCTGTGTCTTGCAAGACAGAGTGGAAGCTCTGGTTTTGTAGATTTGTGCGCAGTTTCCTTTTCTGTCCTGTGTTTTTTAACAGGAATGGGCTCCTCCACACTGTTGTTCTTTCAGCAGAAAAAGGCTCAATGAGGAGCCTTTGACGCAACATGATATGGTGACATCATAGAACAACAAATCCATGTCCTGTTGTTTAAACCAAAGTTCTTAGTGAGCTCAGAGGTAACTGTTCCAAGTCAGCACTTTCCACGATTCTCTTATTTTTTGCTTTTTACTTTTTTATTAGTGAACTGATGTGGCTTTGATGAAGATTCACAAGAGTCATATTACAGTTTTCCTTTGCCTTTTCCATTTCCTCCTCACCCCATGAAGCTCTGCTGGGCTGCATTTCAAACCCATCATGGTCCTGATGTTCTCTTCCACTGCGGGTCGCACAAGGGTCACCTTGCTTCCTGCGAGAACAAAGGTTCATAACCATCCACCCTGTGAAAAGATTTTTAGTAACTTGCCGTTGCTTCTCTCAGGCTCTTTCTTGTCATTTTTGTTTCAGACAAGTTCAAAGATGATTGTTCCATTTTCTTAGATTGAGAAAATTGCAAATTCAGATTTTGGATGCTGGAGACAATACAGTAGCAGTGTACTTTGTGGAAGGGAGTGTTGTCAGTTTTCACACAACCGTTAACCAGGAGTTACAGAATTGTTTTGATAAGCAGATCTCTTCACATGCATTTTGTATTACTGCAATGTATTTCTCCTTGAGATGTGAATGTAAATTGTATTAGCACTTTATATAATAGCACTCATTGAAAGCTTTACCAAATCTAAAGTAAATTTATCATCATTTTTTATAACCAGAAAATCCATTTATTAATTTAGGAACTCAGATATTATATCACTTACCTGAGAAGAAGCTTACTTGGAGACAGGAACGTATCTGGGAAAACATACTTAACCAAAAATCTCAGAGTTTCTTTTTTATAAACAGAGTATTTAAGGAATAAGTTTGGATGAGTGACTTGGATAAGTGCAGCAGGTTTTTTATGAGCAATTTGCTCATCTGATTTGACTTGAAGTTACAAAATACTGTTTACATGGAGTGGTAAGACAGCCTTACCAGTGGTAAAAGATCATTTGTTTTCTGTTTTCCCCAGTTACCACGCTTGTTTGAAAGCACGTGTACAGTTTTTTACTTCCTTCCAAAAAAAAAAAAAAATCTACTATTCAGAAGAATTACAGGGAAACCGATGAAGAGGGCAGAAACGGTTGGTGTTTCCGATGTTTTAAATAAAGTTAGCAGCCTGTTTAATAAGCAGTAAGTAACAGAAATTCTCTGGACAGATTTGCGGGATGCTCACAGTAAAACTTCTGGCAGGATACTAGTTATGTCATGACTTTCAAATAGAAAGAGAAGGAACAGATGCTAAAGTTCAAGATCTTCCTGTGTGAAACAGCAATATAAACTGGTTTGAAAAATCATTACAGTGACTACCCTTAAGCTGTGGGCCAGATTCTTCTGGCTCTGTTTGAGAGACCTGGCATCACACTTGATCTACCTACTGAGGAGCACACTGGAATGCTTTTTGGTCACATGCTCTGAAGGAAATACTAAGTGGTTGAGAAAAAATAGATTAATAAAGTACATTTCAAAGTAATATAGTTCTGAATGCCTATTACAACTGAGGTCTTAGTTGTGATAGGAAATAAATCAGATTGTTATGGAGTCTAAGTTGGCCTGGAGTCACGTTCATCATTCTGACATCCTCTGACACCACTTCTGATGATGTAAATTGGTAATGGGTTATTCCTTCCCCTCGCATGGATCATAATAGTGCAGCTTCAGTCAGCAAGATAGAAGATCAATACTTTACAAAATATGCGATCCTAAAAAGTGTTTTACAATACATTATATAAATTTTATAAAAATGGATAATGTGAGACATTTCATCTGTGCTCCATTAAATATCCGTCTGTCCTTATGTTGAGCTGTTTTGTTACCAGTTCAGTTTTTCTATATGAGTATTTATCGAGTTGACCTTTTGCTGCATTTTACAAGAGACTGTTACAATACAAACTTGTTCAGAGTTGAAAATGCTGAACACAGTCATTAACCAAAAATGTTGCTAAAACTTTAGATTCCTTTTGGTTTATATCTTGGATTTTCCGGAGCTTTACTGATGAACCAATTTTTTCCATTTTATACCTTTGCCTCAGAATGGTGCATGCAGAATAGGTGCATGGTTCATGTAGTAGCAGCAAATTAAGACTACTTTCTCCAAAAGGACAGTCCCAAACTATCTGGTTTTAGGCAGTGCTTTTCTTGGCAGGGTTATAGTTGGGTGGTGGAGTTAGAACCGGGTCACCAGGGGGGTGGTAGAGACAGAACCAGCCAGAGGTCACGTTTGCTTCTCCAGGATTGCAGTGCAAGTTCTTAAGCTCACAACATGTCTACAAAGCCATTTTTCTGTGTTCTGGCATGGAATCTACTGTTAAATTATTTTCACCTTGCTTTTCATTGTTGTTCAGCTCACATGTGAACTTGTGTCATGCTAAGTACTAGTCAGGGTACATATATAAAATATTTCACATCTTTTGTTACAGGTTGAATAACCTTCTCTTAATAGACTTTCAAAGACAGTTTTGTTTTCTTTATCTCTGTTCCATGTATGATTATTCATGAAACTCGTGTGTACATCCATTAAGGGAACAGAGCAGTCATGGAAGCCATGGGGAATATTTAGCGTTGGTAAAAGAGAATTTATGTAGATGTAAGTGGCTTACTCTGAAGGTCATTCATTAGTGAGTTTTGTGATTAAAATTTTGTCAACCTTTAAAAAGATGTCTAGAGGCAGTGACTCGTAGATAGCATTTACCTCTTTGACATACAAGCCTGTTAAGAACAGGTGCAAAAATCTTTCTAAAAAGCTCCTGAGTCCTATTTTTGAGAAAAGATGAGGCAAGCAGTGACTTGAGAGGAAATCCACTTAGGATATATCTGAAGTAAGGAAATATTTTATATTAAAATATTAGAATTGTAGCATGGTATTTTGTGAGGCCTATTTCCCCATTATACTATCTCTGGTTTGTTTTTAATAATAGTATTTAGTTTATGTTCAGTATTGGCTGTGTGTCAGGATATGTAGTTATCAGAAAGCAAGACAATTGCACACACTAGGAGTCCCTAAAACCCCTGAAACTGCCCTTGAAGTCACCCAAGATGCTCATGAACTTAAGAGGATTTGGTCTTTGCTAAATAT
Source organism: Caloenas nicobarica (assembly GCF_036013445.1). Taxonomy (NCBI): domain Eukaryota; kingdom Metazoa; phylum Chordata; class Aves; order Columbiformes; family Columbidae; genus Caloenas; species Caloenas nicobarica. Next base: position 19,482,324 of record NC_088247.1, on the reverse strand, counting down.
TGTAATAATAATGAAGAGAAAAGTAAACTAATTTGAAAAGGAATAAATTCAATTTTCTCCCCAAATATTCCTTAAAATTCTGTCCCTATTCTTCGATTCTTTCAATAAACCAGAAAATACACAAAATACACCATCTTTATGAAGGTCAGTCTCACAGTATAGAGTAATTTAGTAACTGTCTGTGGAAGAGCGAACATAAATGAAGTAAAACTCAGACAAAAAGTCATCTTTGGAGCAATGGAATGGTCTCTGCTCAGCATCATGGACTCAGACCTTTACAGAAACATATGGATCTTAATAGAAAAAAAGAAACAAAAAAGTCCCAGACAACTTGATATTATTATAGTATTTTTTTTCTTCATTATGCCATTTTTATTTCTTTTCACTCATGTTGATTTTCTGGGGTTTTTTTCTGTAATATAGGGGCCCTTCATATTGGCTTTATTTGGAAAAGGATTATATGAAGTGTTTTTGCATGCGCTGGTTATATAACTTTTTCACAAAGATGCTTTTAAGGCCAATAATTTCATCTTATTCCTTCTGCGTTTGTTGTAAAATATGCATAAATATTAAATGTTAGGAGTAGTGATGTATCTGCAACTTGAGTAAACTTACTTTTTTTAATCCTTCATTTTAATTAGTTTCTAAAAATCTTTAATGAAACATTGGTACTTCCATGCGCAGCTTGGTTTTGAAAATTTGAATTAGGTGCACCTTTTCCGTGCCTTCTTGATTATGGTTACATATGTGTTTACCTGTTTAAAACATTTTACAATACTTTACATGTTACAGCTGAGAAAAAGTTTGCTTATTTTGTCATCTTTCACATCTTTCATCAGGAGACAGATATGAAGGTAAAATGGACTTCGTGTCGTATACGCTAGTGAGAAATACCTTGTGTAATGTAGACAAATCACAAACTGAACATTATAGCAAACACACTTAATAAAATTAATTATGTTTCTAGGTTCCATGGTTCCTTTCTCCATGCGGATTTTACATGCTGAACTTCCTCAGTACCTCGGCAATCCTCAGGAATCACTGGACAGACTGCATAGCATGAAGATAATCTGCGCCAAGGTAACACCTTCTCTATACGCTAACATTTCTTAATGTTTAAGAAATACATTTTATTGTCCTTATAAAGAATATTAAGTTTAAATGATGACATTTTTTAGTCCATCTTGATACAAATAAGGAGCTCACTAATAGAAGCAATTAAATACCTCTTCCATTTTAGGGTACATCCTCCTCTCCTTTGTGGTAAGGAGTAGAACAGTGGACGACATAGTTCTCTTGCTGTCATGCTGTCATGCCAGACAAGACACGAAGGGCAGCAAGTCTCCCTTTGCTTCTGACAGCTTCCACCAGAGCCAGGATGCAGTAGCCAGTGCAGGCCATTGTCTGTGCTGATGGATGCTCCTTTCTAAAGTATAGTACACAGAAAACTACAACCGAACAAATAAAACATACCACCTTTCTCAAGGGAATATTTCTGTTTAGTTATTTTAGGCACCTTGTTGCAGATTACTTCATTTGTTTGCATTCAATTAAATACCTTGTCTTTTGGAGCAATTTGAAGACAACTGTAGAAAGAAGAGTGTGAAAAAGGACAGCTTGTAAAGATAAATATGTTTTTAAAGTTGTCAATTGGTGATAATTTAACCACATGAAGTCAGGGTTGGCTGACAAAAAACATACTTTAGATATATGCTTTAATTTTTTGTGCAGAATGCTAATAGTCTAATAGTCTCAATGTTACCTGAATTGTTCAAGAATGAAGTGTGTAATACATACGAAAACCAATGGCATAACCAAGAAAATAACATAAAGGACGTACACTCATTAGTCTTAATATTTGTATATGACACTTGGGAACCATTTGGTTTATAACAGAACTAATTGGGGAGCTTTCAACCAAAAGCCTCTAGTGTTTTACTTCCCTGTTTTAAAAGTGGAAAAATAATCTTTGGTCATCTGTATTTACAGAAGGGCGTAGGAATAGTCATTATGCAAATGAGATGATCTTGGAGTCGTAAAAGCAGAAAGAGAGAAAAGACCTATTAGCTCACCTAGTCTGTCTCTCTGCAACACAAGGTTGTTTTCCAGTTTTTAATGAGCTGGCCTACGGAGCTGAGGCCACATCCCCTGGGAGGCTATTCCAAGTTAATGCTAATGCATTCTTATCATAAGAAAATTTGTCCTTCTGTTATGTTTCTCTTCCTTAATGTAATTGTGGGGGTTTTTTTTCTATCTGATGCCTCCTTTTAACCTGCTAAATTCCCTCTTGCTTTTTGTTGTATGCATTCTACAGACGCTTGTCAACTATGGACTAGCCATTCAATTTAAAGATCTAACCATATTTATTTGTCACTATTTTGCTAACTCAGTCTCTTCAGCCCTATCTTCTTACATATTTCTGGTACCTGAAGCAGGATTGGAGGTCGAGTGCAAAAACATAATTTTCATTTTCCGTGTATAGGCAATAATATTTTTAGCTTTTCCAGTGTTCCTGCAAATTTGTAATGAAGATCTGGTCGAATATTTTACATCTCTGTTTATGGGTACAACATTTGGGAGAGAGAATCTGTAGTGCCAAATGCCTATTATAGCCTGGGGGAGGAATCCAGTGAAGTTGTTCCTGTCCCTGTTTTATTGCTGGTCTTCCCAACATGAGTTGCTTCAACGAATGGTTGTCCTTGTAAGTCCACCTTGAAATAAATGGTCTCCAAACAGCCAAGCAGTAAGAGTAACAATAGTAATTTAAATCACAAAAGGCCTTGTTCTTTTCAAATATTCATTTAAAAACATAGGCGTGATCACTTTAGTGCTAATAATGCTGAAGACATGCTAATAAATGCTTATCTGGAGACCAAAATGTGAAAAGAACAACAGTCAGGCTTAAAGTAAACTCCTCCCATGTTCATATACTTAAGCTCCCTCGCTGATTGAGGGAGAGCTCCTAGAAATGCCCACATCCCATAGTGCAGCGTATTTCACTTGTTAACCCTAATCCTTCAAGTGGCAGAGCTGTACTGGGCTCTTCTAACACGTAGGTGGATCAGTGGCAAGTGGGTTAACAGTCTTGCTCCTTAAAAAAGCCTCTGCAAGTGTTACCTCTGCAGAACTTTTCAAAAATATTTCCCGCCATTTGTCCACCAGCCATTCCCTCTGTAGTTCCGCCAGTCTCCTTCACGAGTAGTTGTGTTCCTCCCTGGCTCTTCCATACACACTCTTCACATCTGGTCTGCTGGTTTACTTCCAAATTGGGGAACTTTTCAGTCTTATGGCTACTGCTGGCTTTGGCTTTTATTTTCATGCAACGTCCAGCTCTGGCTCAGTGACTGAGGTCACATAAGTATTCTGTTTCTCATATGTTACTTCAATCTGGAGGGTATTTGTCTTTACACCTTATTTGGTGAGTTTGTAGAAAAAACGCTGATCCTGCACCAGTTGGAGTACTCAAAAGCCACAATTGCAGAAGCACCAAAAAAAGGTTATTTTAGGTAAAAAGCTAAATGCTGATGAAAAGTTGTGGAACAAGAAATAAAGTATTAGAAAGAGATACGTATGAATGGAAAACTAGGAATGCAAATGGTGGTGCGTATGAGTTAGTAGTTACAGTATAGAGGCAATTGATAGGGAATGAAACAGAAGGCTCAGTGAAATAATACTAGCCAGTGAAATAATGAGCATGTGTGTTCATAAATATTCAAAACAAGAAAAAGCACAGGTCCTATGTAAAACTGATGCTTAAAGTGCATGGTAGAAGCATTCAATCATATTTCTCTAAAATAGAAATAAAGATGTTTAGAGCTATCCTATGTGATATTGCTCGAATAAAGAGTTTACCATCAGTAGAAAAGTGAGATGAGAGGATTTGCTAAAATTAAACATTTCTTGCCAACTAACCCAGATACTGAAGAACTGCCTGAATCATTAATATTATTAAACAATTCTTGGAAAACTGGGGAAATGCCTAAATATTGAAAGACTGAAGATGATGTTCATATAGTTAAGAAGGGCAAAAGGAGATAAACCTGGGGAATAAAAAAATTAGCCTCAAATCGGCAGCAAGTTCTGTTTTAATTACGTTGAGCTTGAGGTGATGGCTAGATATCCCCAAGAAATGTCACAGAATGGTTAATGTCATACTCTAATTGTATGCTAATATCTAATTCTTTCTTTTTTGATGATGTTAGTGAGCACATTTTCAGAGAAGGGTGTTGTTAAACAGGCTGTCGTTTTCTTTTTAAGCAAGACTGTGTCTCACTGATGGAAGGCACATTGTTGGTTTTAGACCGTTTAAAGAGTAAGAACTTAGAGCCTTACTGAGAGTGAGAAGTGATCAGTGGCTGTTTGCCAGGGGAAGAGGAAGATCAGGGTTCTTAGACTGGACAGAAAATAGATGTTAAGGTGGTTTTGGTTTGTGGGAGAGAAGAATGCTTTTCCTCTGACCAGGTGCCTCATTATACACCAGGCATCGAACACTTAGATGTGGTGCTTTGGTTTGTGGGTGATTTCTACGTGGCTACGCTGCTTTTGGAAGTGGGGCTGCAATTCAGTCTCGCTGGTGTGCCCCTGCGATCTCATAAATAGCCACCTGTCGACGAAGCTGCGGGATCTCCTGGTGTGTGCTCAGAGCCTCCCAGAACTGCAGGTGAGGCAACGTCACCTCGCCCTTGGCGAGCAAGGTGTGCAGTAAATCACATTGCCTTGTATTTGTCATGGGCTAACAATTCGTACCGGGAAAATTACCCTGGCTCAGCTGGCATGTGGTAACTCCTGTTATTTCATCATATGTCTCTCCCTGCCCATAAGTCCCATGTAGCTAAATTTATGGCACCTCACTTCAAGCTTTTACTCTAGTCTGCGAAAAGAGATTGGTATCTCTTAGGGTAATTCCTACCACCTTAAGATGTCTAAAATAGGTGGCATGAACTCGCTTTCTGGGGGTACCAATTGCTCTTCATTGGCTGTAGAAGGCACCAACACGCTGTCTGAGGCCAGATTAATTCTACCTGTCTCTGCTTTGGAGGATTTCAGATGTTTTCTTGCTGGTGTAGGAAAAAAAAAATTGTTCTTCTACTGACAGAAGCTGAGATGTCTGTGTTCGGAAGTGCACTCAGTCCCCGGAAGAGAAAGTGTCTTGTATTTCCTAATCAGCTAACCACAGCAGCTGATTAAACAGCAAGTGGCCCTAATGGTGTCTGAAGAAAATCTCAAGCATTGTTCTACACCCAAAGTTATAAATATGGAACAGGAAAAATTAGTTGATTTGTGGGAATCGGTAAACAAATTTAGAGAACCTGTAATGGGTTAGAAAAAGGAAAGTTGCCTTGCATTTCAAATGGGACCTTGCATATTTATTTTAAAAGTGCTTAAGACACAAGCTTCATTAAGTATACATTTTCATTCTTCCAGTAATACAAAAAATGTTTCATTCACTCAACAATTTACACAATTTTAAATCTTTAATAAATAAAAAGAAGGAATAAAACCCAAACTTTGAGAAGGAAATTGCAGTAAGAACTAAGAGGAGTGCTTCATTAAGGACAAAAAGATGAAAGCAGAGCCCATACTTAGGGTGGAGGAGTCAAGAGGCAGTGGCTTTCTATGATAAATCAGTTTTACTTTCTTTGTGGTCATTAGCATTCATTCTCTGGCAAAGCATATTTCGTGTTTTGCTTAACAAAACGTTTATGTCCCTAGAGTGTGCTGACATTTAGTGTTCCCTAAGTATCATAAACCTGAGCTCTAATATTCTCCTACTGTACAATGGCTTTCTTTCTTTGTGCAATTGATCTAGCAATGGTAATAATGAGTAATTTTGAATTGTGTCTAGGTAAAGCATTCCTGCCTGGGCTGGTTTTCATACAGACTGTCAATCGTACATGTTTTGTATTTAATATCTAGTGCTGTTTAAACTCATATTGGTGACTTTAAAACATTTACTACAGATACTAGAAAATTTGGAACAAGGCTTAGCTGAAGATGGAAGTATGACTAACATTACACAGGAGAACAGACAAGGTAGGTATTCTTTAAAGATTTTTTTCACAGGCAGTGTGTTTTTATCACTTGCCAAAGTATGCCTGAAGTTATCCTAGGACTGCCCCAGAGTTGTTAAAACAGTATTTTTGTAATCTCATAGCCTATTCAGCCTCTGAAATGATGCACCTTGTACTTCTGTTTGCTGGAATTAATTTCACAGTTTCGCCCTTGATCAAACCGATGCCCTAAATCCATTTTTTTCCTACTTGGAAGAAACAAAGACCATGACTACTGTCCTTTAGTGATGAATATGTAAGTGTATTGCTCTTGCTGCTAGATTGATGTTTCATCTTAAGCCTTGGCTCACTCCTCTTGGTCCTTTTGTCTGAAATTCACTAAATTTCTTTAGATCGAACTGCCATAATACAAGGGCTACACTGGCTTAGGAAGCTCCTGCATAGATGGCAAAGTCTCACTGCAGCTGCATGTACTTAGACTTCTGAAATACCTAATTCACTTTTTACAATGAGATTTAGATGGTATTCATCTACTTCACAATTTTCATTATTTTAGATGCGATTATGTTTGGGTTGGTTTTTTTTTTCCTTTTATCTTAGTTGTTTAACTTCAGCAGTGTAAGATACATTACTGGATAAAGATTGTCCTGAGAAATTAGTTGTCCAAGCATCTTTTTTTTTTTTTTTAATTGAATTTATACTAATTAGGTCATTCAAGTACACGTAAGAATTGGACAAGAGGTGACATTTTTGCCATTGCTATGGATTATATGAACCACTCATGGTGTTTGGTAATATGGAAGTTAAAAACATCATAGCAAGACAACACAAACCTTTCAGCTTCAGCTAACAGTCTAAGGAAATCTTACCAACTTATTTCTAGGATAACATTTACCTAGAGGATGTGGGAATTAAAAGTCTGCCTCTGAGGTAGGAAGAGGCTGCGTATAGTTGTTAGCAGAGTTAGTTTTATTATAAATAAATTCCTAAAACAATGTGTACATGGAATGACGCAGACCTGTCTGAACTGTTCTGCCTCGTCTTCGGATTGACTGGATGTAAAGCAGCTTTAATGTGTCGTTATGCTTTAACTTAATGCACCATCTAGACGTGTCCTAAAAAAGTGAACACACATGTGAGCAGCATGTATCATAAAGGCATTTGCAAAATAGTTAAATCAATACATTTACTCTTGTTCTCAAAAGAGATGGGAAAAGGATAAATTATTCACAGCACTCTGGAAGTTTCTGTTCTTCTCTCTGTGTGTTTCCTGTTCTTCTTGCCTCCGTTCTTTCACCTCCTTTTGCTTCTTACCCCTTTCTACCCTCATTTTTGTCCCTATCATCCCCATTTTTTCCTTTTTTTTTTTTTTTTTTTTCCTCCCTGTAAAATCAAGACTCTGATCCCCTTTGAAGGTACAAGGACTCTTTCCTGGCTGTGTCATAATCCTGCAGTCTGCCTCTCGTTGAGTTTCTAGCTCCTTGCTTTTCCTCTCTGCTTCTGCTTTAAAGCTGAGATGAGCTCAGGAGGAGGCATGGTTAGAAAAGCAGCAGCTAGTAGTTACCAAGGGAAAAGGCTGCTGAAAATTTGGAGAGATCTTTGTATGTCTGCTGTGCAGCTGCCTGTGGGTTTAAGACTGCAGAAAAGCCCGTGGGACCTTTGCAGAGGCTGTTGACTGCTCCTGTCTGTGGAGGTCAGCCAGGTCTGCTCCCTGTCTGCTCATCTGCTGCAGTTGGAGCTCCAGGAGGCTGATAATGGGTTTGGGTTTTTTCATGTGAGACTAACCGAAGCAAACCTTATTAACTTTCTGTGAAGACAGCCTTAATTCATTATGGGGATTATGCTTAGCATCTAATTTCCTTATTGCTGGTGTAAGAAGGTGCCACGCCGATCGACTTATCACGTACATCTCCTCTAGTCTGGAACAGCGTGCCTCATTTGCCAGTTTTTCAACAGGCAGAGAGATTTAGCATTGCACCACTTGCTTGGTAACGCATTCTATAAAATGCCAATTTTGCAACTTCTCAGTGCACAGAGCTCCTATTGAAATGAATGGCAGTGTGGAGTACAGAGTCCTTGATAAATAACAAGGAAAAACAAATGCTTAGAGCGGCAGCACAGCTGTGCAGACCTGCGGAGTGGGTTTCAGGCATCTCAGTAACACACAGCGGTGGGCTGTTGGGTTTTCAGTGATGTTTACTGCTTCGCAGGTTTTCATTAACCCCTTGCTGCCTGTGCTAAGAAGCCTCATCCCACTTGGGCTACAGAATTTCCAGATAAGGTTCCTGTTCAGTTTATATTATAGCACAGACTGCAGACATCGGGTCTTTCTGCTTTGCAGTCCTGTTTGAGAACCGGAGCTGGTGCTATTGGATTTTTCACAGGAAACCTAGATAATTCCACTGCAGGAATCAGCATCTCATTTGTTGTCCCCTGAGTCCTAAAAAGCTGAATGTGGTTATCAAACTATGAGGACATGGGAAAAAGAGAGATTAACGTAAGTGAAATTATAAAGGAGTGTTATTTAATTATGTCCAGGTTTTACAGATACCCACAAGGAAAGAAAAACGGAAGTGTAGCATAAAATATTTGCTCATGGTTTACAGCATCCTCTCCATTAACAGCAGTAGGGATATGTGGTCAAGGCAGAATTTCTAAAACAAAAGCTAGGAGTAATTAATTATTTTAAGGTACGGTGGATGAAATACTGTGTTCAGTCTTGGGCCACACATTATGCCCCTCTTTTGACAAAGATCGTTTGGGAATATTCACAGAATCACAGAATGGGTTGGTTTTGGTTTTGGCTTTTTTTGTTTTGTTGTTGGAGAGGATTGAAGGAGTTTTTTGGAGAAGATTGAAGGAGATTTTAGGAAGGGGACTAGACATTTCACCGTGCTCTCTTCTTATTTGCAGTAGCATTTATGTGTGCTGAAAGAATTATCTATGTGACCTGCCATGCTTTCATCAGAGACTACATTACTGATACAAATGAGTGGTCTCAGTTATCACAATCATGTTGAAAGAGCCTCTTCTCCCTTTCCTCCCCCCCTTTCCAATCATTACCGTGACCTTGACAGCTGATTGACTGAGATACATTTATTTTCCAAATGTACTAAATTAATACTTCTAATGTTTATTTTTGAGGATTAGAGGAGTATTTCTAGCATGGATCTATGGTACTGTCACACAGGAGAGAATGAGGATCTATGTGAACCATTCTCTTGCATCAGGAGTCTGTCTGCAAAGCAAGGGAGAGAAATCTGCTGCTGCAGCTTTTAATGCCTGCAGGCACCAGGAGCGTGGGGAAAGCAGACAGGCTTGGCAGATTTTTTTCCAGCATTTCTCTAAGCCAGAGGCAAGCACAAACAGTCCCAGACGCAGACGGTTCTCACCCTGCATGTTTTGGCTCTGAAGTGACATTTTAGCTGTGTTTGATTTTTGAGTTTACCACATTTAATGCTGTAGATTACATGTTTTTAAACTAAGGCTTATTGTCACTTGAATCTTTTTATGCACCTTTTGTTCTGATACTGGAAGATGCGTGGCTTCTTTTAGTGTTTAATATGTGGCCTGAGCTCAAAGCTGAGCGGTTGTCTGGTGCTCCAAATTGTTGCATCGTGTATGGTCCCCAGAGCCGCTTGAGCTGTTCCCTCAAAGATGCAGAATTTTCTGTCTGATGGTGCAAAGTGGCTGAGAATTAAAAATTCTAGTCTGAAACCCAGTGGTGTTAACGAGGGGGATCTTTCAAAATCGTAATTCATAGGACCAGTAATTGATGGCAAGAAAGAACCTCTAATTTATTTGTGCGAATTCACACGCTGCTCTTATTTTGCAGCCTCTGTTGAGCTGTGGAGGTCGCGCCTGGGCCGGGTGATGTACTCCATGGCAAACTGTCTGCTAATGATGAAGGTACGTGGGTGGCAGCAACTGCAGAGGTACCGTATATTCTAGAGTAGAATGTCAGAGAAGGTGCAGAATTGCTGGTGCATAGATAAGGGAAGACTACCTGACTGTACATGGAGGCTTTGCTTAGTGAAGAATTAATTAGACTTAATAATGTCTTACTTAATAGATAACCATTTGCAGTAATGTTCTTTGGGAACATATCTGCACTTATTTCTCCCCAAATAATCCTGGAGAACATGCAATAACAATACTGAATTTGCATTTTTAAATTGAATTTTTCAAACACTTAACTAAATGCTGTAATTAAAAGCAATTATGTGCTCTGTCTTTTTCAAACTGTGGACTAGGAATGTTGCTCTGTTTGGGAGAATTAATAATACTGTAGCCTTTGTATGTGATGAAGATCCAGAACATCTAAATACATCCACCCTTGTCAGCATATCTCAATTGTAACATGCTTTCTTTCAACTTTAAATCCTCACTAGTGGGTAGGGGCAGAAGAGGAAGGAATAAAAGCAAAAGTAACTGGCTTCCACTGTTGGGGGTTTTTTTGTCCCTTGGTTCCTCTTTTTGAAGCAATCCTACTACAGTTGGTGTAACACTGAGCTTCTCCTTGTACTCAAGAAGCAGAAATGAAACTTCTTCTGGCACTCACCTCATGGTCAGGGAAACAGGGATATCACCATTCTGAGCTTGCAACAAACCGTCATTTTCCTGAGCTTCTCTGTGCTTCACAAATCAGTTAGCAGCAGCAGCAGCCTCAGAGCAGAGCTGCCACCAGTATCATCTTCACAGGCCAAGACCTGTGCTCCTTGCTCCCTGCTCTTTGCCCAAAGTCATGACGAACCTGACCCTCTGATGTTTCCTCAGCTACTTCCCAAACGGGGCTCCATTTTTAATATTACAACACCTCAAAAAGCATGCATTTTTTAGACAGGATCCAGCTGTCCAAATACTGCTTTACATGAAATAGAATATCCTTTTTATGAGAATTGGGGAAAACAGAAATGTGTATTCATAATAATATTGTGATCAGAACATTTCTGTCTTGAACAGAAATAATCTCCCATTAAACTTTAAGGTATTTTTAAGAATTAGTAAGCATTTGTGTTCTTAAGGAGGTATGTGATGTAGGGTCACTTTTTAGGGAACTTTCTTTTTGAAAAAGCAAGTGGAGAAAAGCAGGAGTTGTCATCCCAAATGAAGTAGAATGTATAAATAAGAAAACGCTGGTAATATATTTTTTCAAGAAGTTCATTTTCCTTTTGACTGTGAATTGGTTTTAACACTTCCAGTGTTTTTGTGTGCACACAAATCCATGTGCATGCACAATTCTCACCTTTCTTCTGGTTTGGTCCTGTTAGTGCTTTTTTCTTCTAGTGATAGAAATATATTTGTGAATACCAATTATCACCTTTTTGGAAATAGTACTTCAAATTACTGCAGCTCAGATACTTCTTAAGACCAGTTGTATTTAGGGTCTATCTCACAGCTGTTAAGTTAGAAATTTAGCGTTCTACAATAACTTCCTGGTTACCCACAACTGCATGTTAATGCATGATGTCTTCTGTCTGTAATTTGCATTTCAGTGCATTGGCTATGGAGCAGTTGTGAGTCTTTCAGTTTTCAGAAGTATCCCTGTATGGAGGAGCAGAGAGCTTTTAAGAAAGATTTTTCAAACATGGTCAGGTTGCACTTGAAATCAGAGTAGTACGTGAAGTTAATTTTTCTGCTTATGTGACAGATGCTCTGTGAGACAATTTTATTGGTCATTTATAAATGTAATAATTTTTAAGACCATTCTGACATGCAGCAATGCTATAATCATCTTCTCCACCTTCTCAAGTATTCAATATGTTTCTTCAAATAATATTTAAACACACTTTTGTTAATTCTCCCATGAACAATTACATTAATTGAACAGATTTCCACGTATTTATAATTTTTTTTGCTGTTGTGTAATACACTTTAAAAACTGCATTTGTTTTTATTCAAGTACTTCAAGTGTATGTAATTAAAAAAAGAAAAAAAAATCACACCAATTGATTTCATTCTCCACTTCAGTGCCATCTAGTGAATAATCACAATATTGCAATATGGTCATATTTGATCCCCAGGTACTGTTAGGCGAATGGGATAGCTTGTGCTATTAGTAGATTAATAATAATCATTTATTAAAGTAAAACATTGTGACATTGGTATAAAAAATAAAAATATTATCTTGTTTTTGTTTTTACTAACCTCTTTCTTTGGCCAAAAAACGTCAGTAGTATGTAATAGGGAAGAATCTTGTCAGGACTGACTCTTGAAAAGACTTTGATTAGATGTTGGGCCTACAACTATTTAAATCTACTTCAGTTATCCTCAACTTTAATTAGGTTTATTTCATATCATTGCTTTTCTGCATTACTTATCTGACTCAGGGAATGCCATTTATGGAGCACAGTGATTTTTGTCTTTTTAAATGTGGCCTCATTAGTTTCATAGCTAAACATCTCATTAAATTATTGAGACAGAGGGGCAGATTGTTTTGGAGGTAGCAGGTGAGGTACAAAGAAGTGGTTCTCCCAGACTTGCACAGGTAACCTGTAGGAACAGGAGATGAACCACACGTCTCCCTCACCCTGGGACAGTCTTTCCGAGGCACTGACATCTGCCCATGTCTCTGGATGTGTGTGACCCGTGACACATCCAGTAGCAGTTTAAGGCCGTCCTACTGCACGGGCTTTTGCTGCTCATCCCCTTTTCATTGTACAGCCTTTCTTAAGCATATTTTAGCTACCTTCCATGCACCACTATGGGACTAAACCAAGTCACAAAACTGAAGATCTCAGTTGACTGAATCAGCTTTTCCCATTCCGTGTGAACAAGGGCAACAAGGTGAAAATACAGCAGGAAGGGCAGGCCACGTAATGTGTCACTGCAGACTCCCGTTTACAGGAACTGGGGGCTTAAGTCACTATGAAAGCATACCCTGAATACAGCAGCATGAGGGAACGTTAATTTGAAATGCAACTGATGATGTGCATTGCTTCATTTCAACAATTGCAAAGCATCTGTCATTTTACTAAATCACCATGGAAGTGTCTTGAAAACTTTTAAGGTTCTTTTTATCTGAGCTAAAATCATTTTTGACACTATCTTACCAGACTTTTGCCTCTCTGAGGAATAAACACTTAAGTACTTTCCATATATATTATAAACGCACTCTAATTAATGGCACATTTTGCACTTTTTAGATTTTTTTCAGTGTCGTCTTAGCTTTGGTAGAGCTTGGCCTTCGTGAAAACAAAAGCATTAGAATTGATTTTAGGTTGGGTCTAATACAAATTAAAACTGTACAAAGGAAGAAACAGCTTGTACTAATGACGCAAGGGACTGATGCCTAAGGACTCTGGTTCCTCTATGATTTAAAGGAGAAATATTGCATGAATCATCATGCCTTTTGCCTAACTGGTCTGCAGTACTACTGCTCTTTGGATTCATAACACTGTGGGTTTCTGCTTCCATAACCCTTCCACAGGTGCACTAGATAGAGAGGAAGGATAAGTTATACCTGTCCTCTCTTCCCAAAATATAGTCTTTATGAACTATACAGTTTGTATAACTAAAGCTGATTTTTAGTCTAGGGTTTATTGAACCTACTTGCAGCATTCTACATGTCATGGTCATTTACTCTTATTTCTAAATATCTCTTAATTAATATTTTAAGTACTTAAGGTGGTGGTGAGGGAAACATGAAAATGTATAATGCAGTGACCATTAAGTGAAATACAGTTATGTTGCAGTACATCAAAGGAAAAACAAACCCCACCTGCCATTTTTGTTCAAGTAGATCCAATAGCTCACTAGAACTATTTTGAATGAGTATATTTAATGTTAGCTCTAAATTTTCATAATAGAAGAGACATTGAATTATAAAAAACCAGACCAACTTTCATTCATATCCTGATTTGTGTAACTTCAATCCTTGTTTTGGGATTTTTTAATGAAGGTGTGGAAAATCTGAAGGCTCGCAATCTTGAGAAATTAAAGACCGTGACAATACATCAGCCACACCTTTAGGTTGTAAGATCACAGGCTGTAGTCATTGGGTTTTTTCCTGGCAGTACCTAATATGTCTTATTCCTTACAACCACAACTTATGTCAACCAAGACTTCGCTCCTCTGGGAGGGTGTCTGTTCATCATTCTCATAGACAATTTTTCTTATACCATGTCACATCAGCAAAGGTGGGAATGAAAACAAAGTCTTTAGTAAATGAGAGTAGATCTCATCTTCTTTACAATATGCTGCTTCAGAAGGAGCTGTCAGATGAGATGCTATTATAACTTATCATGGAATAGTGTCATACATGTAGGATACTCCAGAAATCTACTACTGCTTCCATGATAGTGTGGGGGAAAGAGTTAATGTGTATAAAACTCCCTGTGGGACCCTGGAGTAGCTACAAAATGAGGTTGTATTTAGAAGTGAAGCTGGATATTGTGATAATGTTCTACAGTTTCATCCTGGGGCCATCCTTTCCTAGGCTTAGGGGTGGCTTTGGACATACATAACTTAGTCCCTTTTCATGTCCTGGAAGAAACGGGTCCCGTTCCTGTGACAGGTACTGCATGGCACGGGGTAGATAAGCACAGATGCTGTGTGCTGTGCCATCGCATGGCAACAGGCTGCCAGATCCACGAATACTGTGCATAGACCTTTAAAGCTTCGCCTATACTCTCATATTTTAGGAGGTGTGAATGTTTATGTACTCCTTGTTACAATACATATGGTGATGTACAGTCATAGAATCATAGAATATTTGGGTTGGAAGGGACCTTCAAAGGTCATCTAGTCCAACCCCCTGCAATGAGCACAGACATCTTCAATTAGATCAGGTTGCTCAGAGCTTTGTCCAGCCTGGCCTTGAATGTCTCCAGGGATCCACCACCTCACTTGATAGGGAGTGCAAAAGGAGAGGAGGGTTTGTTTGCCTGACTGGGCCATGAAGCCCCCACAGTGTGGGCCTCCAAGGTGTCATTTGGCTGCTCGCTCCTACCAAGGCTGGCTAGTGCCTGCACTGGGGCGCCTGCGGTGTTATCATTGTGCAGACAGTGCCCCCTCGTGCAGCTGCTTCTGGCTCTGACTCCTCTGCAGTCAGTTCACGCTAAGCTGTAAACTAAGCCGACAGAAGCTCTTTTCCTTCAGCTTAACTGCATGATCTCCTGGGCGTTGTTTGTGCATCAGTCTGGGGATGTGCCTGTAAAGCCCCATCCCTCGTGGTTGTGTTCTCTGCACCTTTGTGGTGCAGCCTGAGCCTCAGAACGTGCGTCAAACTGAGCGCAGAGTGAGGGGCAGCTTTAGACCACAGCATGGAAGACATTGAGCACAAAAGCTAGAATTTGTTCTAATAGAATTGTTTCTCCAACAAACACATTTTATGCTTGAAGGGGTAAAATTCACAGTCATAGACAATCTTTCAGATTTTATAAATGATGCTCTTGCAGGTATTAATAACTAATACAAGTGTGGCTGGGATTCCTCTAAGGAGCCAGTTCATGGGGTCCTTAGTCCAAGTTTTTTATGCCTACCTAATACCATGGGACTCTGTGATCAATTAATTCATTTAGAGAGAGCTGTTACAGTGAAAACTGAGCTTTTCTTAAGTTATAGACTAATGAAAAATTTTGGTAGCATAAATTTCATCACATCCAATTTCTGAATGCTAAATAAATCAGAATTTAAATAAATATTTTTTCTGTATATGGCCTGTTGTCTTTGCTCTGGACTCTTTCCATAACCAATAATAAGCATGAATGTGGCATGGCACACTAGAATTGGAATAAACTCTAAATGTTAGTAATTAACTGTTCAGAATCAATCATTATCTGCACAATATACAAATTGTTTACAAAAGAAAGGTCCTGCAGAACATCTCCTGGGCTGTTTAAGTCAGCTTGTTCTATTACAGGACATGTAATTTCTCTTCTCTACAGATCAGACTCCAAAGACTTATCTTGATTTTTTTGTGTGTGTGAAAAAATGATTACGTTCCAAATGGTGACCTGGTGCACAGGTCAAGTAGGGTTCAGTCCTTTTAAGTGCGACCTCAGGAAAATAAATTCGTTACACCTGGGGCCCTTTGCCTCCTCAGACTAAGCAGCAGATGAAGAAAAAGCACCTTTACCAGTAGCAGTGATCACATTAGGGACAAGTTAAATGAGAACTATAATTTTACCAGGAAAATTGGTAGGGCAGAGAGTATCCCAAGATGTCTGTGCAGTTTTGAAAGATTATCCTTTGATGTCTTTTACTTCCTGTCACCCACTACAAATTCTTGTATTAAGTTGAAGGGCAGGACTGTCAGGAAGCACCAAATTTGTACAGCGCAGAGTGGCTTCTGTCTTTGCGTATCCCTGGCTTTTCTAAGCAAACACAGACTTCTTCTGCCTCCGCTCTGGGTTGCTCCACGAAGCTGGAGTGGAGGCTCGTGCAGCCCTGTGACCGTACCTACTACGTGCCTTCCAGACAGCGCAACGCACACGCAGCGTTCCTCGTGTTCCTCGTGTTCCTCGTGTGCGCCTGCCGAGGGCCATGTAGCCAGGCTCTCCAAGTCATTTACTGCCCAGATCATGGAGTTACTGCTGTTTAACCGTGAAACAGCTGGACATGAGCCAGCAGTGTGCCCTGGCAGCCAAGAGGGCAACCGTGTCCTGGGTGCATCCAGCCCAGCATCGCCAGCCGGGCAGGGAGGGGATTGTCCCGCTCTGCTCTGCACTGGGGCAGCCTCACCTGGAGCACGGTGTGCAGTTCTGGGCGTTACAGGATAAAAAGGATATAAAGCTACTGGAGAGTGTCCAGAAGAAGGCTACAAAGTTGGTGAAGGGTTTGGAGGGGAAGTTGTGTGAGGAGCAGCTAAAGTCACTTGGTTTGTTCAGCCTGGAGAAGAGGAGACTGAGGGGAGACCTCATGGCAGCTACAGCTTCCTCACAAAGGGATGAGGAGGGGAAGGGGCCGAACTCTTCTCCCTGGCAACCAAACCTGAGGGAATGGCAGGAAGATGTGCCAGGGGAGGTTTAGGTTGGACATTAGGAAAAGGTTCTTCACCCAGAGGGTGGTGGAGCACTGGGACAGGCTTCCCAGGGAGGCGTCACGGCCCCAAGCCTGACGGTGTTGACAAAGCGATTGGATGACACCCTCAGACACATGGTGTGAACTGTGGGGTTGTCATATGCAGGGACAGGAGCTGGACTCGATCCTTGTGGGTCCCTTCCAACTCAGGACATTCTATGATTCTATGACTGCACTAACCAGTCACATGGAGGTTTCTTTCCTGTGGGAAATGGGGCCGTGACTTTGTTTAATCCTCTGTCAGTGGTTATTATCTGGAGGGTACGATCGCGCTGCATCTTGAGCGGGCAGGTCTCAAAGCTGCCACTCGTCAGCACGGTCTTTGTGCAGGTGGTGCGGGGGGGTCACTTGCAAAGCTTCCCGGAGTTCAGAACCAGCCCACCCCTCACTTAGTTTTAGCCCAAATCGTTGTTCTGTTTAGGTTATCTGCTCATTTTCCTTTTACGTAGTATGGTAGAAGGGAAGAAGGGTTTGGGTGGAGGGATAGAAAAAGCCTTGTTTCCATTGGCAGCAGTGCTAGTTTGTCATCTCAAGTTGTGCGTGAATTGCAGCTTCTGTCGCGTTACATTTTTCACAAGAGCGCATGCACGAGCAGTTCGCAAAGCTTTGGAACATAGTTTGTTAAATCATGTAAATTATATATATATTTGAAACACGAGAAACTTCTCAAGTGTGTATACCTTAGTCACAAAGAAGGCTTTGGACTTTCATTCTAAATCATAATCTAAGCTGAAGAGTAAATGTTCAGATTCTTTGTTCTTGGCATTTAGCTACGCACAGGATATTATCCAGTTTACAACAAAACAAAACACACACACACACACAAAAAAAAGCTCCCCTGTGTATGCAGTTCCAGTATAACTGAGAAAAGGCCAATATAGAGAGCTACTAGTCCCTACTGCAACAGATAAAAATTCTGTCCCACTGACAAGTTGCAGTTACTTTAATTCTGTTGGAATATGTCATTAAAGAGAAGGCAACACAAAGACTGAAGAATGCTGAACTTAAATATCTGGTCATGTGCTTTTCACCCCCTTAGGACTATGTGCTTGCTGTAGAAGCTTATCACACCATCATCAAATACTACCCAGAGCAAGAGCCTCAACTGCTGAGTGGAATTGGAAGGATTTTCCTTCAGGTATGCATTTTATTCTAAGTCTGCTAGGTAACATCGCTGTTGACAGCTGTGCAGTCAATAATCGTTGCATTTAAAACTATAGCTATTATTATAGGGCAGGTATCAAATTGTAGAGACAGTGGTCAAAAAAAACCCCAACTTAACTACCATGTGGTATTAGATAAAGTTAGGAGATATATAGCACCTATAATATTAAAAGTACATGCATGTACATTAGTGAACAAAGAACATGCTTTCGAAAATTATGCTAATAATTTAATCAAAGAGCAACATTCTGCTTTCCCTAAAACTAATGGTAAAACTCCTCTATATAATGGCCGCCTTCAGCTAGAAGAAATTCGAGAGTTTCCTTTTTTTGTCCAGGCTATATCCCTGAGAAGAGAAAGCTTGGTTTCCAGACAAGCAACAAACTTAAGCACATAATATATTGGAGGCTCCTTGTTAGAGGATATGATTATTTGAGGTTAACAGAGGAATTTTCATTATTCTTCCAAGTGCTAATTATTATTAGATACTGAAGTCACATTTTATGAACTAAGTAAAATTAAGTGATGAAGACCACTTTAAATATTTAACATTTTAATTACTAATTACAATTAATTATTTCTTTTAATTGTTCTGCCAAAAAAAATAAATTGTTTCCTTCTGTGATAAAAATGAGAATTAAAAGTTTGGCATGTTTGCTGAGAAGATACAAGATGCTGCTAAGAAATGAGAACTCTTCACGATCGCAAATACAGTGTGATTAGTCTCAAAGCATATTTGGACTCATCAAGCTCCCAGTGGAGCAAACTGGTAGTTTGCTTTCAAAAATTGATTATTCTCATGGTTAGGGGCTTCCTTCTAATTTCCAGGCTAAAAATATTCAAGGACAAATTCAATTACACTTGTGCCAGCATTATCTTTTAGTTAAATGTGATTATCTTCTTGGCGGTTTATACCTTTAGTGGTATTTATAGAGGGAAATTGTATCCTTTGTCATTATAACTGAATGTATAAGTTTTGAGAATGAATAATGTTTGTTTTGTTTGAGTCCAGTTATGTAACATCCGGGAGAAATGCACCTGTTTCAGAGTATTAGTGGATATTCCATAAATGCTTTGGTAGATGAAAGTTACATCTTCGAGTGCAGTGTTCAATTGGATCATCCCCAAAATCAGGGGATATATGTATAAATGTATAAATGTAACTTATAGAGTCCTAAAATTACATTCGGCCCTTGGAAGGCAACTGCGAGGCTGATGTGGCCCCCGGTGAAAATGGGTTTGACACCCCTGCCCTAAATATAAAGAATAATAATTTCTTTATGTTGTCAAGGGAGAGGTCTTGTGGTCAGAGGTAAAGTAGTATCTATTATATTAGTGATGTTATTAGGGCTTTGGATACTGCCACTATGATACTCCCACGAGCAAACTGAGAAGAAATCTAGATGAAACCTTAAGATGGATGATTGCCGTGTCTGAAAAGTGTACTTGGAAAGTCATTCGCTGGTAGACTGGAAGGACTTGCTAGATGATCTTTTCTACAAGGACCTCTAGGGTTTGCAGTGTTTGTATTTTTTGGTTAGGTGCTTGTATGATGAAATTAGAAGCCTGCTTGTAAAACGTAGAGATGATACCAAGCTGGGAGTGATACAGACACTATGAAGGGCAGGATCAGAATGCAAAATAATCTTGACAAGTTGAGAAACTGAAATGTTAAATTGGCTGCGATTCAAACAGTGAAGGCAAATACTACCAAAGACTGAGAGCAATAACAAATACAAAATGCCAAAGAACTAACAAGACACTGTTCTGTAGACAGGAATTAGGCTAAGGGTAAGCAAACTACACATGAGTAAACAAACAGGATTTCCAAAATACTGTGGCATAAAAGCAAATTTCATATTCACATGTGAAACATAAATAATTCTTCCATTCTCACTGCTGGTGAGAGCGCAGCTGGAGATCAGCAGGCACTTGGGGAGGACGTGAAGTAACAGGAGAGAGTTCAGAGAATCCAGAAAGCATTACCTATGAGAGAGGAGTGAAAATGGATTGGCTTGAAAATTGATCCTCATTCTAGAAGAGGAAACATAGGAGAAAGTGCAATAAAAATTTTCAAGTATAGAAAAGGCTGTTGAAACAGAGGAGTTGTACTGCTATAGATGAGATGAAAAGTTGGGTTGCTGCAACAGGATAGAGTGTACTTTCTAATACTAAGGCTATTTAAGAATTCTAGAATAAGTTTCCTAGGGAGGCTGTGTAATATTCACCATCTGAGAGCTTTAAGGAGACTTCAACACATCATCAAATGTTTTTGGTAATGTTGGTCCTGTTCTTGAACGAACAGGTGATCACTCTTGAGGGGCCCCTGAATCTCCCCATCGGAGGGCTGCCTGGTTTCCATGGCTTTACGCTCCTGAATGAGTTTAGTTGTACTCCTTTTGACAGATTTATTGTACCCAGTACTAAGTTTTCTTCTCCTTCCATCTCCGCAGCCCAAAACTAGACACTGTTGTGAAACCTTACCAAAAGTGCAAGTTATCCTTCTATGAGACTGTCAAGGGTTTGATTGCAGGGTGATAATAAACGGTGGCAGATTTTTTTGTTAACCCACTCTCCTCCCCTTTCCCCCTCTAGCCCCCCCCTCCCCACTAAATACAGGTGATTGGAAGGGAAAGAAGGACAGAGAGAAGAGAGTTGGAAAAGTTAAAAATGTTTTACTAATGCTACCAATAAAAATAGAGAAAGTAATACAAAATATACAAAACCAATCTTGAAAGTCCCGGCAACTGCTCCGGCAGATGTGGGGCCGGCACCCGAAGTCCTGGACTGGACTCTGCAGCCAACCGGAGCTGGATTCGGTCTGTCACTAGGCCTCAGTTCGCAGGGACAACTCGCAAGGTCCTCTCCCAATGTCGGCCATAAGGAAAAGGGACGAGATCCTCGTGATCTCCCACTTTTATATGAAGTGTCACGTGAATGGGATGGAATACTTAGTTGGTCAGTTTTTGGTCACCTGTTTCAGTTCACTGCTTGCCTCTCTTGTGGGATGTGTATCCATCCTTATCAGCGACCTTGCATTCCATTGCTATGTCTACCAAAACATGTATCTAGCTTTCAGAAAAGTGCAGTTAGTAAGAAGACTTCAGCTGACAGGAAAATTCACTAAAAGAGAAACCTGTTTTTTTAACAAAACCAGGACAGAGACGCACGTTGCTAGCTTATTTACCAAAGGGGCCTTCTTCAGAGATTTTTTTTCATCTCAAATAGCAATGTATGTGACATACCTTTAGGTGGAATACCTCTTCCTTTCCAGGAATGCCCTTCCCCATCCCCTCCTCCCATAAAACCTGCTCCTCTTTATGCCAGTTTTCACATCCCTCATCCCTTCAGCCTGCATGAGCCACTCCCTGGTATTTCTCAGTCTGCAAATGGACTGTCTCCCCGATACCGTCAGAGACCCATGGCATCGGGGTTGTTTTCTGACATGTTTCGGTCTCATGCGCTGAAGTCATCCCGAGGTCCCCAGCTGTGACCCGTAAGTGTGGGTTCACCGAGGACAGGTCCTACCCTACCAGGCTGCTGCACTCCAGCAGTTCTCCTGCCCGCTGATGGCTCCTGCCTGTGGGCAGCATCTCTCTTCGCTTCCTGCAGAGTAACACCCAGTCTCACGGGAAGTAATTCTGACCTTTTCTCATTTTCAGCTGATTTTATAAACTGTGGAGTGGGTTACAACAAAAGAGGCAAACGAGGTGGGGCATCCCTGCCATACAGTCCCCACAGCTGAAAAACGCTGCCTTAGATAGAACCGTGTCTGCTTTGGGGCTTCTTGTCATGATCTTAATGTGGCTCTTCAAATACCCTGTTTGATAATAGACATTACGCAGTCACATTGGTACGAAACAATTAGATATTGGACTTTGATATGTTTTCATGTTCTTATCCTTTGTAATAGGTATAATCAAGTTGGATATCTTTTCTTCTTGTTGTGGTAACTTTCTTATGATTTTACTGCCTAGATTGGAGACATAAAAACTGCAGAAAAATACTTTCAAGACGTTGAGAAAGTGACTCACAAATTGGATGGACTACAGAGCCAAATTATGGTTTTAATGAACAGGTAGATAATTTAATAGCTAAATGAAACTTTAAAATATAGTTTTGCAAAGTATGCATTGTGAGCATTAAACTACCCTTGAGACAATCCCATTCTCTTTCTTTTATGTAACTACATCTGTCATAAGTGGGACTGAATGGCATATAGACCCAGGAGATCGGTATTACTCGGTACAGTCATATTATCCTGGATTGAAATTGTGATCCTTCAGTTGATTTTACAAAGCTTTTTCTTATTCTTCCAGGCATTGCGTATTTTCACTCTGCTTTTTCAATATGCATTTGCATAAATAACTCTTAGGAGAGGAGCAGCTATTTTGGGCCCTTATTCTACAATCAGATCTGCTAGTAGAGTTACCGCCTGGAGTTTCAAAGCATGCTGGAACACACTGTAGTAAATCGAGCTGCATGATGGGAGACTCAGTTTGTAATGGTTAGCACACTGGCTTAATATATTTAGAAAATGCTGTTCAAAAGTGCTCTGAAAATTACACAGCATGGCTAATTTCATGAAAAGAAATAATTCCAGGAAGAGACTATCTGCATTTAAATTAATAAAAACACAGTGAAGATTGTTGCTTTGGTAGGCAGAATATATAATAGCCAAATGGCCCAAGTTGTCATTCCATTTGTCTGTAAATCAGTGTCTCCTTGCTGGTTGTAATTACACCGTGAAGAGCAAATGTCAGAAACTCTCACATCTATAATAGGAAAAATAAAAAATTATGTCCATTCTTTTTAAAATATATTATCACCTTGAGTTTTTGAGGAGAACTCATTCATATGTCACTTACTTTCTAGAGCATTTCTCCACCTTGGTCAGAATAATTTTGCAGAAGCTCATCGATTTTTCTCAGAAATTTTAAGGATCGACTCTTCAAATGCTGTGGTAAATCTCCAAATTGCTACATTTATAATGAACACCTAAATTATTCTTGTAATGCTTCATGCATGGATTTAATCAGTACCCAGAGTATGCTCAGAGATCTATAGAAAAATTGGATGTGGCATGTGTGCCAAAGGGGTTTCAGCATACATAAGGATGTGATACAAAATGGGATGGGAAACGAAGAACCGGTCTGTATGAAGGACATGAATACTGGGGCGTGCATGTAGAAATTCCAAAACATTATGTTTTGCAGGATCTTTGCAAAAACACTTTTTTTTTTTCTAATTCACTGGTTTTAGCATAGACATGCATGCCAGAAAAAGAAATGGCAGCTGCCAACGTGTGTATATAAGATTAACTTGATTTCACACAACACTGAAGGGATATTGTAATTTTAAAAGTGACATTTTTAACACATTGAATGTCACAGCCTTGGATTCCCGTCACAAGAGGAGATCAAAGAAGAGCTGTTTATTTACTTTCGGGGTTTCTACATCTGGCAGCTTTCAGTGCACTGTCATGTAAGAGTGTTCCTAAGAACCAAGTCCGCTGCCCCCAGCAGCCTGTTCCAAGGCCATTTAAAGACAGAGGGGACTGAGTTTAAGAAACACATGAACTGCATTGTCTTGCAGGCTGTAAATAGTACGTACTGTAAATGGCACGAGATCAGTGAGGTTTCCTGAAGGGAAAGAAAAATAATTCTTTTGAAACGGCTGTATTCTTTCTTTACCTGCAGCTTTCAGAAAGTGCAAAAGTTTCTGCTGCTCAACATGTTATATGACTTTGTACTGTTGGAATCCTTCGGTAACTCATAAAACCTTTTTTTGTGTGGAAAAGACAATGGAACCTGACTTGATCATTTATGATGTATTTTGACTGCCCTATCTGCTGAATTTACTTGCAGTCGGTTGTAGATGCCTTTGTGATAATTTCTTCCTGTTGCCTGTGTGGATCTTCTACATGTAAGCCAGAGAGAAAAACATTTCTGAAGATACAGTGATGTCGTTAAAAAATATATATATATATGAGAATGAGAGCATGCAGAGACTCATGTAGTTTCTGAAATCTGTGTCAGTTGACTTTCAAAATTAACTGACTTATGTCCTATACTATTTATATTTCATTTTAGACTCATTTCGTTTTAGTCTTTCAGAGTTTAAGCTCCTAGAAGGCATCAGGTCACAGGATAAATCTTGTGAATAACAAGAAAAGGATTGGATTGTATGATTGATAATGTATTTTAGTTACTTGCAGACACACACACAAAATAGTAATTCTTAGCACATAGTAAATCTGTTGTAACTACAGATGCTAGACTTCTATTTTTCCTTCTCTTTCATCACTTGTAAATACATACATATATATATATATACACACATACATATATATATATGCACACATTTATTTATTTATTTACAATATATTTTTATCTAGGCTAACAACAATGCTGCCGTTTGCCTTCTTTATCTGGGAAAACTGAAGGATTCTCTCCGGCAATTGGAAGGAATGGTTCAGCAGGACCCTAAACACTACCTGCATGAGAGTGTTCTCTTCAACTTGACAACGATGTATGAACTGGAGTCATCCCGCAGTATGCAGAAGAAGCAGGCGCTTTTAGAAGCTGTAGCTATCAAAGAGGGCGATAGCTTTAATACTCAGTGTCTCAAGTTAGGATAGATCATTTCCAACTAATTTTTCTCAGCAAGGCTGATTTTTTTTTTTTAATTGTATATACTCTTGCTAATGTATAAATGTGAAATAAAATCTATTCAGTTGTGAATATTCAGTGGCATTACTACAAAATCTGTCGTCTCTCAGTCCTGTCATTGTGAAGATTTTGTGCTGACCCAGAGACAGTTTCATCCCTACAAGTCTGTTACTGTCTAGTTATTCTTCATTAGAGTGTACTATATACAGTCAGTTGCTCAGATTATTTTTGTAAGAAAAACTGAATTTGACCTTATATTGTCTTGATCATTGTTACAGTTTTTCAGTAACGAGTGAGCAAATCATATGAGCTAATTTCATCAGCCAGGAGTTATTGACAGAATATCTGTATGTGTATTATAGAAATGAAATTCTGAATGCAATTCATTTGCCTCTAGTGTGTGTGTCTCATTTTGCCCCCATCAGACTATTGAGTATTATAACTTTGTGTGTGCACTGCTCTCAAAGGAGGTGGCTTGATAACCACCCTACAGAATCACAGCATCATTGAGGTTGGAAGGGGCCTCTGGACATCACCAGGTCCAATCCCCCAGTCAGGCACGGCCACCTAGAGCAGGTTGCCCAGGATCATGTCCAGATGGCATGTGAGGGACTCATACAGTTGCCCAGAGTAGGGTTGTCCCACAGTACAAGGGACTGCATCATCTGAAGGATAAAAATGGGCTCCGTACACTTTCTTGGGTTTGTGATATCATTAAATCTTTCAGATTAAAGCATTTGGATACTGGAAAGCTGTCGGTGTGAGTGGAAAAATTCTCTATTCCCAGACTAACACTCGTTTCAATACTTTTTTCCTCTCTCCCACTCTTTGGCCAACATCTCTACTGGGATGTCACCAGCAGATGCCACAAGGTTGTTGTAGGAGCCCTTGTGCATGTGTATTTCAGCTCTTATTCTGCTACAGCTGTGTTCCTCTTGCCCACCCTCAAACCCAGGGGTTCCTCTGGGTGTACACAGGCAGAGCTGCTCCGCTCTGGCATTCTGCTGGGTAGAGAAAGGAGCGCTGCAGAAACACAACCCATCTCAGCTCAGAGCCTCTCCTGTTAACTAGTGAAAACACGGTGCAGAAAGTATTAACCAGGGAAAAGGACAGAGAGCCTGAGGCAGAGGGATCTGAGGGTTAAGCCACGTGGAGTAGGAGCAAATGGGGGGAGGTGGAGCAGGACACCAGGCAGTCACCACCGATGTGACAGGATCAGCACACACTGATTTTGTCATCCCTTGGAACACAGATTTTTGGAATCACAGTACCGCTGTGGTATCGGTGTATTTCACATCTCTGCCCGCATTTCTCCATCTGTAAAGATGCAATCCAGACACTCTCTATTCCTTGTACATTAATACAATATATACATCTGCTCATCGGTCTTTTTCTATTGTTTTGAGATTTAATGTTTAGCAATTGGAATACCTTCTTGTCATAAATCAGTGCCATGGGACAGTTCTGTAACTGTATTTATTACATTTTTTATACCACATCCATCAACTAATCTCACCATCTTTAAATGCCCCCACTGGTATTTCTAAGTAACTAATAAATCCTTATGCTTGTCCAACTGGAGATACTGTACAGGGGCCCAACAGTTGTCCTCAAAAAACAGGTGGTTTGAAAACTGCTGCAAGCTGGACTTGCAAAAAAATGAAGATGCCTAAAAATCACCATTCACTTCAAAAGACATAAAACTACAGCTTAAAGACACAGAATTTGTTCCATTTTTACAGGATATTCATGTTTTACGGGTCATAGTTGTGCACTGAAACGATGGCTAGTTATGTATCAATCAAATGAAAAAATATTAAATCAGTTGGTATTTCTGTTTCTGACTTGGCCTCCAGGTTCCACAGCTGGATCTGAATTAAACTTGTGCAGCACATGGGTTGTCTTATCCTAAAGTACCAATGTTAAAGTCAAAAATGAAAGACTGAGCACCACCGGCTTTAGTTGGGTTTAAATACCATTTACATGTCTTGGGTGAATATTAAAATACAGGCAAATAAAAGTAGTTACTTTTGCCTTACTCTTTATGAGGTTTTACATTTGTTTTAAATACTGCTAAGATTTTAGACAAGGTTTAACAGTAATTGGACAAATTCTCAGTTCACGTTATAACTGAGTCAAGATCAGTGTAGTTTTCAGTTTGTCTCAACTATTAATCTGAGCTGGTATGTTACTGTACTCATTATAAATAATTTTAGCAATGTGTATTCTTCAGCATAGGTCACTTTTCTTGGGCATAGGGTTTCTTAGGAGACAGAAATCCTGGTATGTAACCACCATTGTTCTCAAAGACTTTGAGAGCACTGAACAATTTACCAGGGTATTTAGTGACAGGAAAAGGGACAACAGTTTTAAACTGAAAGAGGGGAGATTTAGATGAGATATAAAGAAAAAATTCTTCCCCATGGGGATGCTGAGGCACTGAAACAGGCTGCCAGAGAAGTTGTGGATGCCCCATCCCTGGAAGTGTTCAAGGCCAGGCTGGATGGGGCTTTGAGCAACCTGATCTAGTAGAAGGTGCCCCTGAACATGGCTGGAGAGTTGGAACTGGATGATCTTCACAGGTCCCTTCCAACACAAACCATTCTGTGGTTCCAGTTAAAAAATTTCACAATGACATGTAAATCAATATAACAGAGATTCCCATGCATTTAGCTGAAGGTCAGGTGTCATGTTAAATTGTTATACTATCGTCTACGCTTTCAGGAAGCTTGATTGGTCTTTTCCAATTCTAAGTGAAAGCAGCATGATCCACCATCATCCAGCATGCTGAAGCCACTTGCCTTTTTACAGTCAAGGAGTAAAATGCTTCCTTTTTTGATTCAGTAGCGCCTTATACTCCCTGCACGTGTAAATGACAGCCTGCGTTCTGATCGGCAGAGAATAAAAATTTATGATCCCAGTCGGAGTCAACCATTAAAAAAGAAACACTCTGAAAACATAATTCCCTGTTCTCCAAGTTTCTCTAAATTCTAATTCATATGTATTACTACCTAGGTCTCACTTCAGGATGTTTGCTGTGTTCTTATTAGTGGAAGCTTTTACTTGGGTAAAAACGCCAGTAGAGGAGACTTGGACTGGGTGACCTCTAAGCTCAGTGAGCCATTAAACAAGTGACATCCTGGTAGACTTGCAGAATAATTAAAATTTAAATGCAAAGGCATATTATCACTGCTGGATGTATGCAAATTGTTAACTGTTTATAAAATGCAAAGAAGAGTGTCAATGTCGGTTTATGGTTTGGATTTAACATATATATAAGTGTTTGAACTTCCTGTATTCAGCCAGTTACATATCTGAATGCTGTACATGGTGTTAAAGCATTAAAGCTAAGGGCAAAATTTGTCCTCAAAACATTAATTACACCAGGCAATCCTGTTAAATACAATGAATTCAGTTGAATTTAATGAGGTTTCCTGGTGTAAATGAGGGCAGAGCTCAGTTCTAAAACACAGCATGCATGTGTCATCTGGCTAAGTGAGAAAAGCTGTGGAAAGTACAGCCTGAATGAGCTGATTGTTGTATTCAAGTCTTAAAGCTTAATGTGCCTTAACAGAAGTTCTGCATTTAAATTTCTTCTTTTATTAAAAGCAGCAAAGAAGCTGTACTTCAGACATTCAGATAATTACATTATGCACAGGGCCCCTGATCCTCAAAAGGACTTAAGCATCTATCTGCCATTTTTGGTACCTAACTGCAGTTCAGGTGATAAAGGCATCCCCTAACCAGCTGGTCATTTACATTTTCCTGGTGCCTCAGTTTTTGGACTGGACCCATTCAACGTTCCCCAAAAGGCATGTGCAGATGTGCCTGAGACTCCACAATGGACTTCGGCCAGTGTACTGGAAAGGACAATCATTCCTGCACCTACCTCATTTTTCCAAGAGCCCCCGTGCAGCCGTGCGCAAGCTGGATGAGCTCACTGACCAGTGGAAAACCTCCCCAAGCCAGCAGCCACCCGCTCCAGAGTCATTGTCATCCTGAAGCTTTCAACACGAGGACGTGCTGGGAAAAACCACCCTGCCTGGGCAGGCCGCCAGGTTTTCTGTACTGCAGTGCTCTAAGAGGTGGCGGACAGACAATCCTCTGAGGCATTTGCTGCAGGTGTCTTTCAAACCCAACTGGAGAGGGGAGTAAGCGGGGTACAGTCTGCCTGCATAGCTACGGTGTGTCTGTCTTATTTGTCCATCAGCTGATGCTCTTAATCAACCGCATGCATTGTAGCCATTCAACAGAAGATTGCAAGATCTGTGGTACCCCCATCTCCAGTCGTATTTAGCTGTAGTGAGAAACGCACATTCCCTCTCCACTTCAATTTGCAGTCAAGCCATGTGTGAAAACAGGACTGAAGCATCACATACAGATTTAAATTTATTCCAAATAGGTAGAACCACGGCAGCCAGAATCAATTTCTCTGAGCAGGTACTTCGGACGCTGGCACACACTCAGACACGGGCAGCAGGACTGAGCCCCAGCCCAGGGCTGCAGTGGCAGCTGGTGCGTAACCCGGCCACCACATCACCAAGAACAGCATCCCTCCTTCCCACCAGCAGTGGGTCAGCTTTAAGCTGTCTGAATCTTTTGGAAAAAAAATAAACTTGAGGGTAGACTCAAATTGAATTCTCCAGGCCCAAGTGCCTGTGACTACAGGGGAAACCACAGCTGACAGCTGGGCTTGGCTGCTCAGGGCTGTGTCAATGAACAAATGCAATCCCAGAGCACCGGAGGGGCGCAGAGCACACCCAGCCCAATTTTCTACCAGCCAATGTGGCTTACTAACAAGCACAACAGTTCTTGATCAGTACCCTGAGAAGCAGCAAAGAAGGCAATGAAATGGAGAGGCACTCTTCAAAATTAGCACAGGTATCCCAGAGAACTGCAGTAGGGGAAGCCAGCACTGAAACAGATCCACAGGCCTTTCACCGCTGAATCTTTGCCCAGGCATTTTAGGTTTTGAAATTTTGCTTCTTGTCTTATTATACAGTTAATAAAAAATGAGAGCTAGTGACTCAGTCACATAAATATTAGGTTTTCAAATTGCAGGTACAGCAGAATACCTCTTTGCAAACACACAAAATGTTTTGGGAATCAAGCTGTAAAGTCACAATGAGTGCAGCAAATCACATCAAATCTGGATCCTTGAGCCAGGAACATTTAAATTGTAACAGTAATTCATCCCCTGATGAGTTGACATGTCTCTTGGCTTCAGGAAATAGAAGCCAACTGGCAGTAACCCGTTTTCAGGGAGAGGGAAGGGAATGTCAGAATTTCTACCATTTTCACAGGGAAGGCACCAAGCAGATGATGTCATTTTCCAGCAGAGCACAGGTCAGGTCCCCAGCCTCTGCCTGGCCAAATACCTAAATCCATTATTTGGCTACTAGGGATATTCTTCAAAGCTCACCTGCCACCTTGGTTGTTACGCGCAGTGGTGTCTGCCAGCTGATATTACATGATTGTCTTTGTCAGGAAACTGTCCCTTCTGAGCAGTTCCTCATTCAAACTAAATCCCAGAGTCGGGAACCAGGCAGGAGAGCATCTCTTCTGCCAGTAGAACCTGATGCTCCGAGTGCGTGAAAACTTTATACTTGTGAGGTTCACTGTTAGCATTTTCCTACACCCATTTGTGGGCACCCCTCAGTGCCTGGTGTGGATGTTACCAGTCAACTACTAACCGGCTGTGCAATGTC
The DNA here is from genome assembly GCF_036013445.1 of Caloenas nicobarica. Taxonomy (NCBI): domain Eukaryota; kingdom Metazoa; phylum Chordata; class Aves; order Columbiformes; family Columbidae; genus Caloenas; species Caloenas nicobarica. Next base: position 19,451,748 of record NC_088247.1, on the reverse strand, counting down.
TTTGCATTAGGATATCACCCAAAGACACTTGCCCCAGGACACGTAACAAGGGAGGGCAGCATCAGAGATTTCGCGGCCATCTGGTTGTCCACCTAATTTATTAAAAAGCCCACTGACCATCCACAGCTTTCTTACAGTTTACTGGCAGAAAACAAGGCCACTGCTCTCTCAAGCAGATCATGAGAAACTGAGGCATATGCCACTTGGGAAAAGTTTGGATTGAAGTGGAAAATAATACACGGGTACCAAAAAAGCTATTGTCTGCAAACCCCTCAGCTCACTACCACTTCTCCTACCTTTTTTTTTTTTTTAAAAAAAAAAAACAACAACACAAAAAACAACAAGCTTTAATCCTGGCGGAGTTGAAATATTCCCCTTGCCTGAGTTAATGCTTCCAATGTGATGCTGCTGGAACCACTTACATAAATTTTCATACTACATCAATGCACTGAGATTTTCCACTAGCTGCAGTAAAACAGACCCACGGTTTCGGACCAAAAATTGATTTAGCTTTGCTCTTTTAGATGGGGGTGGGAGGGAGGAGAACAAAAACCACACACACAGAAACACAAAAAATCACCATGAAAATAAACTGCAATTTTCATCTGAAGGAACGGAACGTTTTCCCTCCCTCCTCTCCACTCTCTGGAGTGTTTTCTATTAACATTTTTTTCTGCACAGCTGTTTCCTCACAGCACAATATCCTATGTAATCTCTTCACAGGTGTAGAATTTTTATATCAGCCCCAAATTGCTTTTTTCCTGGCTGACAAAAGACACTTTAAGAGAGCAAAGCTTTCGCCCTTTCAAAGACACCTATAGCACTAGAGGGCATGGTCTCAAAAGCGCAGACAGTGAGACTCCCACAGCCCCCACCACCTCTCAGCAGCAGAATGCATTGTGCTATGAAAATGATGAATGAACGTCAGCGCTGTGATCGTGTGTTATTCTTGACAGCCGGGAGATGGGAGCTGTACTGGGTGTATATATTTCTCCAGAGAGGCAACAAAACAAGGTGGTTCAGTCCTGCTTCCCAGGTCACACCCTACATCAGCGAGCTGCTGAAAGCCATCGCTGCAGGCAGCCACTTCACTGTCCATCCCTCATTGCTGCCTCCCAAACGTAAATCTCTCTCAAGAAGAGTGTGTTACCTGCTCGTTCTTCCCAGTCGCTCCTCCAGCCCGTTATGGGATGGCTGTGCAGCAAACGGGGCTCCTGAGAGCCCACAGACCCTGCCGCCGCTTCTCCTTTTGCAGAGAGACACTACAAAATGGAGAGGCCCGTAGAAGGAATAGAAAGTCTCATGTTGACTTCTGTTTAAAAAAAAACAAAATAAAAGCAGGAAGAGCATGAATTAGATTGGATACCAGCACCAGAAGAAAGCAGTCATTTTACTTTGCATGTGGAAACACAATTTTCTGTGGCATGCAAGTCAAAGAAATAAAACTTGCCACAGGCAGTAACTGTCATTTATTCCTGTAGCCGTACTTTAAAAAAATCCCCAAAGTTTATACTGGGACCAGAGTGCCCCAGTGTGCTGTACAAGAGGGGACTCAAGTGCTGCTCCCAGGCCAGCGACACACAAATCCCTGAACCTGGGGGTGCGGCACCTGACCCGGCACAGCGCCCGCGCAAGCCCAGCCCACGTGTGCCTGACTGCAGTTAAAACGCGCGCTTGCCAGGAGCACCAATTTTTCAGCCAGGCTTACGAACCAACGCACAGAAGCCAGTCCAGACCAAATGGAGTGCAGGGGGGGTTGCACGTGGCAAGCGTGCGTTGTGCCTGCACCCCTCCCTCAAACTGAGCCTCCACTGGCGCCTCATCCAGCATGCAACCCAAGACGCTAAGGCAAGAAACTCGTGCCTTTTTTACTCACCTTTTCCACCTTGTAAGATAAAAGCTAGTGCAGTTTCACTTCAAAAGTGCAACTTTGTTTTCAGAAATGCTTTTATAGAAATAAAGCACCTAGAAATGGTTAAAGTAGGGTTGCTACATAGTTGCCTGCTGAAGAATGGCCATGTTGCACACCCTACAGAAGAACAGTGGGAAAGTTCAACTGTCTACTGTCTGCTATCTTAGGAAAATTCATGTAACCCCAATTTCACCTTCTTTCTACAGTTGTGTTTATTCAGGAAGCTGCAATACAGGAGTCTGCATGGTATCCAGCTGAAATCGGCACACGAGCGGTAACCAACGCAGAGCCCATGCTCCATCCATGAAGAGCTGGAGCAAGCAGAACCTCTGTCCTGCTGACATCATTCATCACTGTAAAGAGCAAATTTATACCACAACGCTCCTGTGCCCATTGCTGTGGAGCTGCATGTCCCACGTAACCACAAGGCATTTTCTGAAAACTGCACCAGCGTGTCTAAGTCTGCTCTTTTCCATCTCGCAGCTAAAGAAACTGAGGCACACGGTTAATGATCTGTCCTACACTATAGAACAAGTCAGTAGCAGCACAGGGCATAAAAGCTGATTAACAGTTACAGTAACACTGTTGTTCAATGTGTCCTTAACATCAGCACAAGGAACAAAAAAAAGCATACCCAAATCAAAGTAATTTTATTAATAACTCAAGAGCAAATTGTTACATTTTACTGAGAGAAAACCACAGCTTTATGTACCAGGGCAGAACTAGGGAAGCTGCATACTAAAATGCCGATTATGTAAATTTATCTTGTGAACATTTTTAGACAAGAATGAAGCAAGGTTTATTTTCTTTAATTAAAAAGAGAATCCTACACAGTTCATTAGCATGGATTCAGAGCAGAATGAATATTAATGTAGCCCACCTCTCTCAATTCTAATTGTCAGAAATATCAAGGAAAAAAAAGGTTAGAAAATGGATTCCTGAGCAGCTTTAAATGTGGCTGAAGTCACTGCAAGGCTGCTGGCATCTTTGAAAGGTCACAGTGACCAGGGAAACCCTTTTGACTGGAAAAGGGCAAATGATACAGCCACCTTCAAAAAGGCAAGACAGTGGATCTGGGGAACTACAGGCTGGTCAGCCTCACTTCAGTCCCCAGGAAAATTACAAAATAAGCCATTATGGAAACTATTCCAGGCACATGAAATACCAGGTGACAGGGAACAACCAGTCAACGCCAATTTACCAAGGGCACATTCTGCCTGACCATCCTGATCCCCACCAAAGAGGCCAGGACTGGCTCTGCGGCAGAGGGGACACAGCGGATGACATTCACCGTGAGCACAGCAAAGCTTTCAACAGCGTGTCCCACCACAGCCTTGTAGCTGGACTGAGGATATGAACTACTATGTGGGTGAAAAACTTCGGACCATCAGGCTCAAAACAATCAGTGGTTCAAGTCAGGTGGCATTCATGTGGCATTCCTCAGTAGTCAAAATTAGGGCAAAGCATGTTGAACATCTTCCTTAACAACTCGGGGTGCAGCAAGCCCAGCACTGGTTTTGTCTGTCCTGGAGAAGAGAAGGCTGAGAGAAGACCTAACCACAGTTTCCCACTAGAGAAGAGACTGTGGAGAAGACAATCAGGCTGTTCTCAGGCATTCAATCAAAGGGCAAGAAACAACAATCGCAAGCTGCGAGCAGGGAGTTGGCCATGAAGAACAAATGCTTGCCCACAAGAGCAGGTATGTGCTGGAACCCGTGCCCAGACAGGCTGTGGAACCTCTGTCTACCACTGGAGGTTTCCAAACCTCAAGGTCTTCAGCAACTTGGTCTAGCTCTGAAGCTGGCCTGGTACTTTGCAGGAGGTTGGACTAGATTACCTCCAAATGACCTTTCAACCTAAATTTTTCTATGATTCTGTGATTTTAAGTGTATATGTAAATAGAAGTCTAATTAGTGAAAAGCCACCGGTCACATTAATTCTGATAGGGCTTCAGGCTGTTCCACCTGTCAGGTCTCAGGCACCATTACTGTGCTTCTGCAGCCAAAAACTTCAGGTACTGTTTCCGAGCAGGGAAATCATCAGCCGGCCTGTTGTATGGTGTCCAGACCGGTTCTCCAACGAAGAGTCTCATCGCCTTCACGTAATTCTGTCAAAGAACAAGAAGTCACAAGTAATTCAAGAGACTTCCTTTCCATGAGGTCTTAATTCTGAAGTTGTTCCATTTGCACTTCTGCAGCAATTTTTGAAACTATTTCAAGACTGACTAAAAGCTTCACATGTTCTAAGAAATGGTGCCACTACACTGTTGTTCCTGCTCTCAGCTACTGCAGTGGGAGATTTTGCACCTACATAGTGATATACTGTGTCATAACCTGTGCCTTCAGGTCAGGCAGGGAGAGTACATCTCCTTGTTTCAAAGAAACGAAAAAATCCTGACTTATGCAAATCATTTTGCACAAGATCCACAATACTGAGCAATACAGCATCTAATTCCTACTTGCTTAGTTAAACAAGAGTGATCAGAATCCCCAAGACGGCTACACAATGCCTGAGCAACACCACAAGCTCTAAAGTGAGAGCCATAAAAGCTGAACAGGGAGTGCATAAACTAGCCAAAAATTAATGCTACAGGAAGAGAAAAGAATCCACATTCCAAAAGGAAAAGCAACAGCCCCTGCCAGCAGCTAATCAAAAGAATGCCAAGTGCAGAACTCCAGCTGTGGCAGCAGAAAATTGGCTTTTACATCCTGCAGAAGTGCTCCAACCATAGATTTCTGTCCACTATGCTACAGGTTTAGACCCTACCTATTTTATAAACCCTGCTAAGTGCTTATCTTGCACTCAGGTGCTCAGCAACATCAAGAATTAACTTAGGTACCTGAAGAACTTAGCTGCAAAATGCAAGGTTCTAAAAGTACCTAAAGAATTTACTTTGATGATGGCACCTCTGGACTGAAGTTCATGAAGAGGACAAACATTTAAGACTTCTTGTAGACTCAACCCTGACATTTTTTCTTTGTAAAGAAAAAACTTTACACTAGCAATTGTAGCTGATTCACCATGGATCTCAAAATGCAGACATGAAAAGTTGGGTTTTTCATCAAAGCAGCACATCCTATCTTTACATATACAATAACTGCTATCTCGACAGCTGATTCAAAATTATACTGTCCTCAAGACTGTGCCAGAGATGGGATTTTGCCACACAGGAGACAGCAGATGTTTCCCCATTTTCCAGAGGTAATCTGTGGTTACATATTTATAGAAGCCCACAGGGACAGACACGGAGATCAGGCCTACACCTGCCTATCTTACAGTCCCACTACCAAAATATCCTCCAAAAGCAGGTCACCTCCTGTGGAGCCAGGAGCACACTCAAGCTGCAAGTAGCAGCTCTGGACCCTTAAATTCTTCTTTCCCTGAAGGAGAATTTAACACTCATGAAAAATGCCACTGCTGGACACAGATATGCTCTGTCTGTCCCCATGGAGACACAACAAGGCAAAATCACAGAAGGATCCATCTACACTGTCTCCAGCCCAAACAACAGCAGGGGCAATTGTGGGAGCGACAGCCACAGGGCTTGGCTCTTCTGCCACTGCCACATGAGATCCACTACTGATATCACGTGGCAATGACTTGCAGTTCAGCTGACAAGAGGAATCTGGATTTGTGACCTGGAGATGAAAGGTTCAGATGCTGTGAATTATTTAGTATTTTTCATATTCCTACTTCATATTTAATATGTTTTGCTAATGAACTCCAAGTCTCAGGGCATGTACTTACTAATGTGATATAGAGTCACATGGATTTGTCATTAAAACTTACAGTAATCTATAACAACATACATTCTCATCCAGTGTAAATCGGTGATATATGCCGGCAGGGAGGGTTATCATGTCTCCTTTTTCCAGGGAAATCCGGATCCATTTGTCATCCTTGTCTCGAACATCAAAATAGCCAGATCCATCTAATATGTAGCGAATTTCGTCGTCTAGGTGTAAATGTTCTTCATAAAATGTTTTTATCTAGGAACAGCAAGTATCTCTTAAAACTACTGAACACAGAAAAACTGCAAAGAAGTCTGGAAGAAACATGTGGCAAAGCAGACAAAGGCTTTCAAAGGGTAACTGCAGTGATTTAATCAACGGATGAGATCGACATGGATAAAATGGCCAATCCAGCCAGCCAGACCCTGTCTCAGGACACTTCTAAGTGGGCTGCTACATTTCTCTTGAAAGACAGGAATTTTTCTGACAAGAAACAGCAGCTATAGCTGCACACAACCAGTCTCTGAATAACAGTAATGCTTACACCCATTTGAGAGAGAGGCAGGTAAAGCTACCCATCACACGATTTGGTTCTTGAAGCTGTTCAGTTTGATCATTTTGCAACTTGTTTTCCTGACATGCAAAAATAAAACAGAGCTACAGATTATTCCCCCTCATTTACACTGCTGTAGGGTTGAATTTACCCCACAGGCTGCTACAACTCTGTATGAAAATGGAGTTATTGCCAAACATGGCCCAGCTGTGGCAATCTGATGTGAACAGCGTGTCACGCCTGCCCCTGCACAGTGAGCCCCAGCTCCAGGCTGTCAACTCCCAGGCAGCAGCAGCCACTTTCTCGTTTTTTTCCAGAATGGTGAATTCTTTGTGCATTTCACAGCACGTAACAAAACACACTTGAAAGGTTCAGTTAACAGGTTAGCGCAAAGAGAGCAGTGCAATGCCAGGTACTACCACGTGCTCAGGTCTGGATGCTGTTTAGCCCCAGCAGCGCAGGTGTTCCTGGGCCAGGATTGATCCAGCACGGCAAGGCGAGCAAAAGTCCACATGCCCTGTCAATAATGGCCCATCTTTGCGCCAGGTAGAGCCCACCCAGGCAACCTTAGTTACTACCTAATTCACCTTATCATCAATTTAAAACCAGTGTAAGACAACAGGCTTAAAACGACCTGGTAAACGAAAATTTAAGGAAAATATGGAAGCACCACAGGGTTGCTGTCCTCAGGTCAGAGCAGCATGCCAGCACTCAGGAGCCGGGAGGACAAAGGTCCTTCTAGAAGGCTCACCTGAGAGCCTGGCACCATTCGCATTTGGCTGTTATGAAACAGCTAAGGTACCAGCTTCCCAAAGTAAAAAAAAAAAATCTTCCCGTACAGGGAACACGTCCCTCCGATTCCACAAGGTTGACATTCACTTTTGGAAGACGTATTTTGCAAGCAGCCATTCGGATGTTCCAGCCTCCAAAGGCCATGCCCAGCTGGCAGCAGCCTGCCTTCATCCTGGGAGGCTGTCCCAGGGCAGGTCAGCATCGGCGGGGCTCTGCTGGTGGGACTCCTTCGTTTTGAAGTGACAACAATGGAAACTATCCTTAAAGCCTTTGATGGCAACCCACAGAAGCAAAAGGCTTATGTTATTTTTAAAACAACATCAAAACTGCTTTTTTGACGTTCAGAATTTCAGTACGGGACGTATTTTACACGCGGAAGCCTCATGCCTGTGGCCCTGCTCAGGTGTGCGGGCGCTGGGCAGCGGCTGCACGCTCCGGCAGCACACGTCGGCCTGCACACCCGCACTCAAAGCAAAGACTCACCTACCTTCTCCTCATAATTCGGAAGCTTGTCTTTACGTATGGTTACTATATCCATCCAAGAATAATTTTCTGCTTGCCGAATCTCTTTCAGACACGGATCAGTCTCGTAGTTGTCTGCATCCAACTAAAAATTAGGCAGGAAAAAAAAGCAGTATTCAGACACGATTGCTTAAAATGCAGTGCAGCGCACTAAGGCGAAAAAACCAGGAGATGTCAGGAGCGTCAGCGACGGGCGGGCTGCTCCAAGGGCAGCTCGGTTGTCTGCCATGGGCACGCAAGGGGCGCCAGCTTTGGCAGATGGCCCTGCGCGCAGCCCAGCCCCACACCGACACCGCTGGGGACGCTCCTGCTGCCTCCCGCTTGCCGGGCTGGGCAGCGCGGCCGCGGCCGGCACTTGCTGCCGAGCCCCTTGGGCCGTGCAGCAGCCCCGGGGCTGCTCCCCGTCCGGCGGGGGAGGCCCGAAGCGCCGCCGGCCGCAGGCCCGGCAGGCCCCGCCCGGCCCCTGTCAGCGCCGGGCCCCGCCGAGCAGCGCGGTCTGGCCCCGCCGGCTGCCGCTCCACCGCTCACCTTGCGGTAGACGACGCCGAGGCGGCGCAGCTGCTCCAGGCTGACGGGGCAGTTGGGCTGCAGGCGGTGGGGCGCCCGCTGGTCCTCTGGGGACTCGTCCATGTACCAGGCCTCCACCATGCTCCGCTGGGCCGGGCTGGGCGGGAGCGGCCCGCCCCGGCGGGGTGGAGGGGCCGGGGCAGGCCCGGGAGCGGCCCCGCGCAGGCGGCCTGTGGCGGGAGCCTCCGCCGGGCCGCATTTGCAGCGCCAGGCGCGGAGGCGGGTGCAGGCTCAAGGGTGGCAGGGCCCGTCCCCAGCCGCAGCGCTCCCTGGAGCAGCTGCTGCCAGAGGGTACCACGGGGCTGACAGCGCGCATCAAGCACAGCTGTGCTCACCCCGGGTGCCCCGGCAGCAACGCTCCCACTGAACTTAGTGGTGCGTGTCAGCCTCAAAGGCCTGCATTGCAACCGCACGATATGGAGAAATAAAAAAAATAATTTTTAAAAAATAAAAGGAAAAGGAGAGCAGTAAAACAGGCTGCCCAGAAAACTCGTGTTGTCTCCATCCATAGAGATACAGCCCGCACTCACATCCTGAGCGACCTCCAGATGATCTGCTTGAGCTGGGGTGGACAAGATACACACCAGCAAACCCCTCCGGCCTCCACGGTTCTGCAGTTCCATGTGGTTCTATGATTCTATAGGGTAAATAAACCAACAGCCAAACACAATGTAGGGATGGAGAGAAACCACCAAAACCAAAAAACTGAAAAAGAAAACAGTCCCCCAAACATTTTTCTTCTCCCTAAAAAGTTTTATACTTACCAAATGTCTTAACCACTATTTCTCGGATTCTTAGAAATGTTACCAGAACCCTCTAATGCATAATAGTATTCAATCTATAAGCATTACTGGTTATAGATTCTGGATGAAATTCAATTGCGAGTCCCATGACATTACAGGCATGCTGGTCTAATGCTGGCATTGTCCACATGACTTTTGGCAGCACATACAAACCCAAGCAGAAGGTACCACCTGCCCACTGCAGGTCAGGGCTGCTACAGGTCACCACCTTCCCCTAAAGTTTCAGTTCCTTTAAAAGAACTGACTTCAACAGCCAGCATCCCCTGTTGGTCCTCCAGCCCCTGGTAAGTCCTGTTGAGAAGTGTCATTTGCTTTCAACCCTTTAATCAGCCTTAATCCTGTAATTTACTCTCAGCTTTCTTTTGACCTGAATTGCCAGAGTAAGAATGATCAACGCTGGTATCAAAATAACATAAAACTCTTTCTTATTAGATTTCCTATTATAATCTACCTATTAGATTTGGGTAGTTAAGTTGCTTAAATGCAGTATTACACTGATGTTATGATTTACTCACCATTATCTACACTTTTTTTTTTTGCAAAGCTTCTGCTGGAAAAAAAAAATTCCATACAGTAAATAGGATCTATGTGTTTAACTGGAGATGCATGCTAGGCAGATTATTAGATGCCACCTCTTCAGTACATTTGGTCACACTGTTTTGCCCCAACTAGAGATCCAATCAGGGAGGATGGGGTGTTTTTCTTCAAGCCCCACTTCTAAAATTAATAAACAGACAATTGTGTGCATATATACAAAAGCAGCAAGGGGGAAATCTACCTTACCCCTAGATGAACTTTTCTGTCATCCAAAGCTGGACAGTAAACACATTTTAAAATCTCGCTCATCTATGGACCGCTAGCTAGCCAGTTCCCTCATTCTGTCACAATTCATGTGACTCTAAATACATAAAAGCTCATACTTTGCCTCAGTAAAGGTATGATAATGCACGAGAACTTTCAAGAAACCAAGCTTCAGCAGCTCCACCATTCTGTATAGCAATTAACAACACCACAAATCAGTGAGTTCTAGCTTAAGCCCTAGTTTTCAATGGGATGAAGGTACTTTACAAAAAAGTTGACAAAAGATAAAGCAAACCTGTTTGCTCCTCCCATGTAGATGCATAGAAGGTAAAACTATGTGGATTACTGGTAATTACTCTATAATTCAAGTGCACATTAGCCGTTCCATTAATCTCATAATTGACTGGAAAAAAAAAAGTCAAACACTTGACATCCGGAAGATCTGGAGAAGCTCATCATCTTCTAGTTCCATTTCAGACAAAATGGCCAATTATTACCTTTGGGACAACATTGAAGAGGAACTAACAATGCTAATGTGAACCAGTATGCATTAAAAAATTACTTAATGGAAACAGGAAGCCAGAAACAAGAGCTTGGACATTAAGCAGCTAGAGAGAGCACAGTAAAAATTCATTGTTCAAGACTTCTTGTGACCTGGCTTTTTAGTTTCTTCACAATACCTTGCGAAGTAGCATTATAATGAAAACTACAGCTGCTGTAACTGATACTGGGAGGCCCAGGTGAGTGTTACAAGCCCACCTGCACAGGGGCTACTGCTAGTGCCAGAATGACAAAGCATATGAATGGACACCACCATGTTAGGTCACTGACCTCTTACCAAACCAACCAACCCTGAAGTTCCATCACCCCCAACTATTTTGGGCTGTTAATATATATACCTCTGTACAAAAAAATTAATTTATTTCACTAAGAGAAAAAATACAGAAGACTTAAGATTTAATATTACTTCTTCAGACGTCTTTACAGTGAATTCAGAAGTCTATAAGACAGCTAAAAACACTGACCACGGGCCTTCAGTAAGATAGAGAAAAAGCAAACACCCTGTATCATCAACTAAATATTGACTCAATTGTACAACAAATGCTGCAGAAAAACACATGTGGGGTTTTTTCTCCCTGAAGCCTGGTATATATTTAACACTTTAGACCAGAAAGAAGTACAGTTCAAAGTTCAACTCCAAAGCAATTATAGCATTTCAAGTTGTCACTGTGATGTCCTTTTCCTCCCACTGCAACAGTCTCTAGTCCCAGCGCATCAGGATTTCTGTTTACTAGCTCCTTCTCTTGCTAGTCTGTCAGCTTCTTCATTGCCTTGGAAACCAGCATGACCGGGAACGTGCATCTGTTAGGACAAAAGTATAGGAGCTTCAGATATGCAAGAAATCACCAAAAAAAGTACATACATGAAATTTGATCATGCACCACTCTTTCACTCATAGTATAGTAGCACCTCCTCAGTGCCCCTCTCCTCACATTTAGTCCTTATGTGTTCTTCCCAGGAATGTTCATAGCCTCCCTAACTCTAGGAAACTCCTGGAAAATTCTGAAAATCACCTTTCTGGCAAGTAGTGAATTGGATAAGGACTGCCTAACCTAGCCTTTAAGAAATGCGAAGAACAGCTCCAACTCAAAATTCCCACTTTCAGAGATCAGAGAAAAACCCCTCTGCATTCAGTGCTTAAACAAAGTTAGTATTTTCCCAGAAATCCAGAGACTTCTACGCCACTAACAGCCTTGGTGGTTACAGCACTCACTTCGGGTACAGAAATAGGGTATGAAAAGAATCTCGCAGTTTTCAGATGGCTTAACTATCCATCCTTCAATTAGTAACTGAAACCACTTTCACCCCTAAGCCTCACCTTGTCAGAAGTAAGGGTAGAAAAGTGTGGTGGAGGAAAGAGAGGAAGAAAATCAAGCTTGCCATTTGCCAAGATCTGAGAGGGGACAAGTGTGAAGTGTGTACAGGATGGTATCAAGCTTACAGGGCAAGGTTTTGGTACTGGGTCAGGGGCTGCAGGGGTGACCTCTGTGAGAAGACACCAGGATGTACTCATACACCAGAAACAGCCAGTTCCAGCAAGCTCCACAATAGACCCACCACAGGATAGAGCTAAGTCCATGAGCAAAGCTGGTGGCTCCTCTGGGATAACATATTTAAGAAAGGGTCAAAAAAGCTGCACAGTAGCTGTGAGAGAGAGGAGTGAGAATCCGTGACAGAAACAACCCTGCAGACACCAAGGTCTGTGAAGAAGGAGAGGAAGAGGTGCTCCAGGCGCCAGAGCAGAAATTCCTCTGCAGCCCGCAGAGAAGACCATGGTGAAGCGGTCTGCCACTCTGCAGCCCGTGGAGGACCACACGGGAGGAGACAGCCACACCACAGCCCGTGGCGGACACCACACCTCAGCATGTGGATCACTGTAATTAAGTGCCTGCATGCACTGCTCCTCCTGAAATAAAACATCTTCCCAAATTTAAGAGACTGAGATGTAATAAGTGTGTATAAAGCAACAACGTATCTTTTTAAAATCATGTCAAATACTCTAAGGACATCCGAACTTGAGTCTTAGTTTTCAATTTTTACACTTTTTTCTTCTAAATAGACAACAAAAGTAGTTATATAAAATCTATTCAGCCTTTAAATTGGAGTTGTCAACTCTGGAACACAGAACAACATGAAGAATATCCATAACAGATTTCCCATAGAAAAAGTGCACATTGAAGATCTACATCACCCTGTTTTCTACACAGTAAGGACAGAAGCCAAATAAATATGCCATTAGCAGCCACAAAGTCAATGTTACAGAGATTGATTTCTAGAATCAGTACTCTTCTGCCACAATCAGAATAAAATTCAGAAGGAGGGGAGGGCAAGTATACCCTACAATGTTTAGCACTGATGTTAAAGGTTACAGAAAAAAAAAACCCACACACTACCACGAATACCTGTACAGAAGTTGGTTTACTTCTTTACTTGAGACCTAAGCAATTTAAATCTTAAAAGCTGGTATTTTAAAGACTTTTCTGTGTGCAGTTTTCTTGTAAAAAAACAGAGTTAAGGTACAGAAAACTAGAGTTAGTTTATCCAGGGTTATACTCAGTTTTTCTACTTTGAAGACATTCATATGATTGAGCTATACCAACAAACCAGCATCTTAAGAGTTCTGAAAAGTAAACCCAGAAATTGAGCCACAACTCAAAAAGACAGAGTTATGTTTTTAGCTTAGATTTCCAAGATAAATTCATCTACTAACAGTACTAACAAAGTAAAAGTAATTATTGCTGGCATTTTCTAAGTAATACCAAGAGAGAGCAAACAAATATAAACAAGCATTTTAATAAATGAAATACTGGCTCCAATAGCCTAGGTTATGTTGCTCATTTGCTTTAAATAAAACAAGCAACTTCTCTGTATTTATGGTTTTACCTATGGATGTAAAATAATATTATGCTCTATAAAGTTCTTAGTTAACAGTCATACTGGTAAGTTTTTGCAAGAAGCATGCTTAAGATGTCATTAAAAATAACAAATGAGGTGCAAGAAATGAGATGCTTACCCACTGAATTTCTATGCCTTTTGATAGATTATCAAGTCTTTCAAAATCTTCTTTATTTATTACACTTCCTCCTGAACTTGTTCTCCAGCCATTTGTTTTCCAGTTGTCAACCCAGCTTGTAATACCTATGCAAAGGGAGCATTACCATAAAAATGTTATGAAAGTATCCAGTAAGGATCACGACAGAGCAAACAGCCTTTTAACAGACATTAAGTCCATACAAAGTCTGAGGCGAAGACACTGGAGGTAGAAGATACTCTTGTTTGGTTCTCTACTACTGTCTTTTAGGATTATATTTTTCCATTATTACTTGAATTACCCAACCATGTTTTCCCAAACAGATATTTAAAGGCTACAATCTTATACATGCATTACACACAAAATTATAACACAAACTTCAATAAACTGAAGCTAAGGATTTGCTTGATGGTACAGTAAGCTAGAACAAATCTATGGCTTTAATTGTTTTGACAAATTGAGGAGACACACAAGCATAGGAGAAACACAGATGACCACCTGTCTTATGGCTTCTGCACACTAAACAGAATCCTTCAGAGAAGGACCACATAAGCAGATAGCTACAGAACGAGATTTAATATTCTAGCCATCCCTTTCTGGTCAGAAAATCTACTATATTACTCCTTAGATAAGGACTTTTTAAAATATATCTTTGCTGGTCTCGACAATGTAAGACATCCTTACTGTTTTAATGATAGATAGACCTGAACTAAACAGAGAATCACCCATCTTACACACAAAACCTCGTAAAAACCATTTGTACTTAACCACAAGCCTCCTCCTCTAGTATTTTGAAAAATAACTCCTAGACATATTTACAGAATAACTCTGATTAAATAAGAATGGAACCTGGTCACCTCAGTGACCTAAAACACAAGAGCAAACTGCAAGCAAAAACAAACAGACTAAGACATTACACCTACAGATTCTTATCATCCTCCCGCATACTTGAGTTTCATACCTAAGTTTAACAGAAATTTTATTCCACACAACAACTTTTCTTTCTTCATAACACCAGTTTCACAGACAAGACAATATAGACTTTCTCCTAGAAAGCAAAGAATTGCAAAGATGTTTCTTTGCTCCTTAATGCTTTGAACAACTTGCTTCTTTCAACAAATGATGCAGTTGGGTTCTACAGATCAGCACGCAACACCAAGTCCTGAAGAGTAGAGATTCTTCCTTTTATTCTTCCCTTTTCCAGAATACTTCTGGCATTCTAAGTAAAACCACCACACAAAAAAAAACCCCACACATATTCTGTTCCTATAGGAAATGCTATACCAAAATATTTTTGGGAAAATAAGCTACTCAAATGAAAGACTTACAAGATGATCCTTAGGGAGATGCAGTGGAAAATTCCTTTGTTTCCTAACATTTATTGTCCCTTCCTCAACTTACGAACTAGAATCAGGAGGACAGAGCACTAGTTGTTGACACTTTTCACTTCTGGACAGAATCTATTCCATGCATATGCAAGCTAACAGAATTTGAAAAAAGCAGCACGTGACAGCTCCAGCAACTCCTTCCTTGACTAGATGTCATTTGTTCCTACTCAGTAGCCTTCTGTCCTTTCGAGGGTATTGCTACTTAAGGTGACATCAGAGTTTTTCAAGGTAAGTTTTATTTTACTTCTAAAACGAAAAAACCCTGATGCTCTTCCTTCATACTCCTCCACTTTCAGAAATCAGGGGGGAGCTTCTGGAAAGCAGAATTACTTCTTTGGAGGAAAAGACATGCAGATTTTTAACAATACAAACCATTTATTTGCTTCATTAATAACAAGCCATGAAACCAATAACTACTTTCAGCATTAGTGATCAAGCATAGGAAATTAACCTAAGAAGAAAGTATTCACATCTCCCCACATTCCCCACACCCCTCAAGAAAAAAACAAAACAAAACAAAAACACACACAAACAAAAACCAAACCACACTACTGAAGTGTGAAAGAGCAACATTTAATCTTCAATCAAAAGTTTCAGGAGATTTTCATTTACTGTTATTTAAAACAAAACAAAAACACCAAACCACACACCACCAAAAACCCAAAACCAAAAACTTTCAAAGTGATCTGGAAATAGCTAACACATGTACTCTCTTGTAAAACTCTGAAACCCAAAGAAATACCCATGCAGTTCAGAATTATCGCAGGAGTAAGATATGAAGATCTGGGGGAAAGGGGAAGAAGTATTCAGAAATTAAGTCCTACTTGCTGCTTCACATGGCATTTCTAGGAAATAAAATTAAATTTTCCACATCTTTGGATGAAAGTGAAACCTTAAACACGCACAAAGCATATATAATCTATGACTAGTCTTCCAGTCTAGCCTGAAAGTTTGGAAGTGTAGTCTATATGTAAAAAGTAAGGAAACTTGTATGTCCTTCACCTTTGTGTATTAAGCCAGCCTCTTCAACCCAAACAAATGAAACCAAACCCTACGGGATCACTACACCAGCTTCTGAGTACTTTCCTGCACACATCCTTAACAGAATACACACAAACAGCATTTTTTCTAGACTTTGTGTCACACTGAATGCCTTAAAACAAAAGTCCTTTAGTTACTTCTGTCATTCTTTAATAGGCACTTCGTCTCTAGCAGGTAATCCCTGTGATAGTCTGAAGCTTTTCCCCAAGCAGTCATGAGTATTGAAATAAGTTACGCATTCCCTTCCTTATAGAGTCATAGAATGTCCTGTGCTGGAAGGGACCCACAAGAATCATCAAGTCCAACTCCCGTCCCAGCATATGACAACTCCACAGTTCACATCATGTGTCTGAGGGTGTTGTCCAATCGCTTTGTCAACACTGCCAGGCTTGGGGCCGTGACACCTCCCTGGGGAGCCTGTTCCAGTGCTCCAGCACCCTCTGGGTGAAGAACCTTTTCCTAATGTCCAACCTAAATCTCCCTTGGCACATCTTCCTGCCATTCCCTCAGGTTCTGTCATTGGCCACCAGAGAGAAGAGTTCGGCGCCTGCCCTCCTCCTCCCCTTGTGAGGAAGCTGTAGCCACTGTGCAGTCTCCCCTCAGTCTCTTCCATGCTGAACAGACCCAGTGACTAAAACCCGCTCCCCAGGCCTCAATATGTTCTCTGGGCCTTATGTAACAACATCGCATACAGTGTATTTAAGAATCAGGAAAACTAAAATCATTAACTTACCATTAATAGTGAACTTGCTATCAGTGTAGATAATTAGTTTCTTGATGTTTTGACTCTTTGCTTGCTCTATTGCTTTGCAGGCTGCCTTAAGAACATTTCAACAGAATCACAGTTCAGAACATGATTTTGAACACATGCAACTAAAATACCAAAGTACCCAATGCTAGCACAGAACTGCGAAGAATATTACTGCAATCTCTCCATCAGTGAGTATCAATATGCTTTAGAGCAGAGGTTCCCAAAATTATGCATGCAGATAACCACTTAATGAATTGAGCAAACAGGGAGCCACTTAAGTTTCACTAGTAAAAAACCCCACAACCATTCGGATACCCAATTCTATACTGCAGGAGCAGCTCTCCACCCAGTTCTCCATCAAAGCCTCTATTAACTGCACACCAAGTTTTAGACATTTTCTCCATAACTTTGAGGAGGAAGGATTCATACCAATTCCAACAATCTGGAACCCCTAAATGGTTGGGGGTTTTTTTGGTGCTATGAAATATTATAAGAGGGAGAAATGGCTGGGTCTAGATGTAAAGCTGAAAAGCTCTTCAGTGACAAGTTTGACCCCTGGCACACCACCATCACCTCTGTTTGTCCTTCACTAACATGAGCTTCCTGTAGTTTTTAAGCAGATCGATTCCCTGTTTCTCTCCAAACACATAGTGCAGGATAGCAGCAGTACCAGAATCAACATGAGGTGAGAAGGGAAGACCAAATCTGCTGTTGACAACAGAAGCTTACTTCAGAAGTAGCAGCAGTTACTCCCGATAGCCTACAACTGTTATATTTATCTAAGGAATATGATACTCTAATCCTATCATAATAAGAAGCCGATTCTCCTCTTAACTGCTACTCAGCAGCCCTCACCCCAGGCTCTGAGATGTGCACATGAAAACTTCAAGGGATACTACACAGATTAGAGAATCAACCCTTCCTAATGCAAGGCTGTTTTAAACAGCTGTGCTTGGCCTAATGATATTATGGGATTCTCACGGTGAATTACCTTGTTCAAAACCAATAAAGAGACTTAAAAAGAATTATTTGTTTAAAGTCATAACTCCTGATATTTTGTGTACTTCCCCCATATCTCCATTACTGCTTTCTCAAGGCCAGAGTCGAAATAGTCATGACTGAGCTACTAAACTCTACATGCAGAAGCATTTTAGGACATTTACTACTTACATGTATTTCTGCTCTTTGATTAGTCTGCCGCCCAGGAAGTCTTTCACTGGTATTTCTGTGTCCAAGGAATCATAGTAGATTAGTTACCTCAAATACTCAGAATGGTGTATAATGACTATGTACAAGAAAAATAAAAGATAGCTCATTTTCTTTTTATAAAGTAGGATAAATAGATATTTTAGCTCTAACTTTCACCTACATAGTGTAACCTTCATATTTGGCCTTGCCACCAATATGCAGTTATATTTGTTGTCTTGTGTGCACACCTACACCTATTTTAAGACTTCCTGCATTACTTAAATTATAGTTACAGTCCATAAAAATATTATTTCCAGCTGATTTTCCCCATATTTTTACCTTCTAGAGACACTGCTTTCTCTTTTCCTCTCAGTAACTCACTAGTCTCATAGCACTGTCATTTTGAGTCTCACTAGCAGGGTTTCATATTCAAAAGAAGGCTGGTATTGTACATCACACACAAAACAAACAATAGTATATATTAAAAAACACCCCCCCAAACAAATGAATCCATCCAGTTACTTACAAAGGGTGGCCTGGTCCCCAGTAGACACCTATACCAGCACGTGCCCTATTACGTCCATTACCTGAGCAACAACCATCTGTATAAACGACTGCAAAGTCACCTACAAACGAATTACCAAAAGCAGAAGTTCAAGCGCTCCTTCAAGGACGTAGGCTCTTTAACCAAAAAGAAGTGTCTGCCAACAGTCTAATCCCCAAAACCTCCTTCCCAGAGAGCCTTTCAAAAAGTTAACTACAGAAGCCATGTAAATGCAGAACACCAGAAGTCCCACTGCAGCATCACACCCTCACTGCTCCCAAAACAGTCAGCCTCAGGAAACATTTCTGCCCCATGTTCCATGTTCTCACTACAGTTCCCACCTTCTTCAGTCAACATTGAAACTTCCTAGTAACATCTGTATTTAAATAGTCTGTAATCTAGAGACACATAAAATCACGTGTATAGTGACCAGATTAATCTATAAATTGATACCCATTAAAGCACATTAACATTACACTGAAAAACAATGTGAACAAATATATCATGGCTCACATTTCCATTTTAAAAAGAAACAACGTTATGCTGGGCTCTATGCTGCCATACAGAAGCCTCTGTAAATATCTTTCTAATAATTACAATTTTTAGTTATGAAACTCAAAGGAATTACAAGAATAACAAAAGAGCTTACCCATATATGAAAATTTATCTTCACTGACTGTTGGCGCTGAGTATACTTCATTGTGTTTTACACGCTTTGCAATGTGGTCTTCGTTTGCAGGCTGTTCATACGGCCTTTTGCAGGCATTGCAACACAAGACGTTTAATTCTGGTTCCTCCCTCTGGCTACCATTTTCCTGCCTTACAGCTGAAGGACCATGTGCCTCTTCCATAAAAAGAAAACAAAACAAAAAACCAACCACACCAAAACAAAACACAACACCAAGTTCAACTACGATAAAATTTTATTTGAAACAACTGTTTCTAAAGGCCAACATTTCATTCATTAGCAATGCCAGTCTGTTAAACTCACTAGCAATGCTAGTCTGTCAAACTGACCCCCCCCAAGCTATTACGCAAAAAATATTACAGTGTACACCAGTCACTCTTTATCCTAGGTCGAACCAAAGTGGAGACACACACGTAACGGCCCTTAAAACGGGCATGGTACAGGCAACGTTCTCCAAGCACCTACAGCAATACTTGCACGGCACAGCCACATCCACCTCCGTGTCTGCAGGGCCACCGCGGCACCCGCCCTCCCGCCCACTGTAGGGTAAGGAGGAGGAGAAACAGAAGCCGCCCTGTTTACACAGGCGCCGTGCACCCTCCAGGCGAGATGTGCCAATGCGCAGCACGGCCGCCCTCCCGGCCTCCCTCCCCGCCCTCCCCGGGGGCCGCCCTCCCGCCCCGGGCAGCCGGAGGCGAGGGCAGGACGCGCTACCTGCGGGTTCGGGCTGCGGCTGCGGCTGCTGCTGCCCCGGGAGGCCGGCGCGCACGAAGGCCCAGGCGTCCGTCTCGGTGGCGAACTTCTTAAAGCTGGCGGAGGGGAACCTGTTCACCTGCTCCTGGCACTCCGCCCTGCAACGCAGCGGGCGGGGGTGAGGCTGGGCCGGCCCGCGGCGGCTCCCCGCGCTGCCCCGGCCGCGGCCCTTACCAGGTGCGGAAGACGCCGGTCCGCCGGCCGCTGCGCACGGCGTAGAACATGCCGTGGCCTCTGGAGACGAAGCAGGAGTGACTGAGCACCGCCACGAGCCACCGCAACATGGCGCAGCGCCGCCCCCATCCGCGCGCCCGCCCCGCGGGCCCGGCCACCGCACCCCGCGCCGCCGCCCGCCCGCCCC
This sequence comes from Caloenas nicobarica, assembly GCF_036013445.1. NCBI lineage: Eukaryota > Metazoa > Chordata > Aves > Columbiformes > Columbidae > Caloenas > Caloenas nicobarica. The sequence continues at coordinate 19,431,761 of NC_088247.1, read as the reverse complement.
TGCGTGCGCATGCGCGGCGGAGTGACGGAAGAGAGGGCGCCCTACGGACCACGAGAGAGGCCAAACTTACTGGAAGAGCCCAGGGCTTAGGAGGTGGTTTTTTTTATTTTTCTATTTTGTTTGCTTTTGTTCCGCCCCCATAACAATTGTATTTTAAAAGCCCAAACAAAACCAGCTTTTGTTTTGGGGAGGGCACGAGATGTGTGAGGTCACAGCTGTTTGCACCAACGGCTCATTCTGAAGGCCCCAGTTATTACAGAACAAATGGAACCCCACAGGTGCCCCCAGCTGAAGCTCCCTCTTGACCACCCAAATCATGGTCCCAGTCCTGCAACCAACTCCGGCAGCCTCCAGGACCCTAACGAGTCGTTAAAACAAAGGGTGCACCGCCTGGGAGTGACTGTCCCTACAAGCTGCTGCATAGTCCCCACTTCCTTCCTCCTGACAAGCACCGGAGGGACGACTGTGACGGAAACATGGCACAAGCATCAACGTGTTGGGTACGCTCAAAGCTCTAGAGCTGGAGAAGGTCATTACACTGGTTCTCATCCTCCTATTTAAATCAAGGGCTCTGGGTCAGCATGTTCCAGCTGAGCCCTGTGCCCTGATGGCCTCTGAGGTAATGAGAACCACCTTGAACACGCAGGTTAAAACTCTCACTGTTGCCAGCTGCAACCTGCTGTCACAGGTCCTCATATCTGGAGTGTAAAGTACATGGAGACCAAAGCTGGGAGATCTGGGTGTGTGTTAAATTCAGTGCCTCAGCTGAGCTGCCACTGAGATCAAAGCACGGAAGATGAGGGTACGGGTATGACTGCCCCCAGAAACACCCAATGTGTGCATGCTGCTGTGTTTTCAGCTGCTGGGTTTTTCCTGTAGCTCTAATCCGGATGTATTACCACAAACCCCACCTCAAGATGCCAGAGCCATAGAGCATTGTAGCTGGATTTAGAAGGGTGGCGTAGTAAAATGTCAAGGATGTGAAAAACTGACGTTAATTTTGCCTTCCATTGCAAAAGCAGTGGCAGGCTCAACATCACTGTGTTTATCAGTTAGATGACACCTCTCTTTGAGGAACAAAAAAAAACAAAACCAAAGAGCTCTTGCATTTGACAGGCCTTGGTAGAATACGGAAACAATTTGGTCAGGGTTGTATCATAATTACCACATCTTTTCTTGCTTCTTTCAACATATGCATGAGACTTCATATTATTCTTACTTACAGAATGCTTACATATAATTTTCTCAGGTCAAGATTATTTACATTAATTATCTCTGTAAAGGTTTTCCACTGAGGCTCTTGGACTTTTCACTACTTCCTGCCTGTGATTTTTTTTTTATTGCTCTTGGTTAGCTATTCTTTTAATTATGGTTTTCTGTAGCAGATAGATTTCTTATTCCTTACAGGTTTACACATTTATATTACTCGTCGTCTTCTTTGGGCAAGACATAATAAAGGAGCAACGAGCAGTAACTGATGGGAAAAGAAAAGACCTTCTGCTATGCTCAGTAATTCTGTGGTTGAACAGACAGATTCATACATCCAATTTACATGCAAAGACTGAACAGTAACTCTCCTGCTGCCATGACCAATATGCAGAACTCAGATTCAAACTGGGGAAAAAAAAATATATATTGAAGTTCACTGAGTATCACACACATTACCTTCATTGCTTCTTCTCCCAGCTGGTAAAACTGAGGCTGTGTGTGATCAGTGAGCCCCAACTTTACTGCTGCACCTCTATTGCCGATTTTTCCTTACTGTTGTGCTGCAGTGGAAGGACAGACAGGTCCCTTTCCTCATGTGACAGCTGGCATTTTAGCACAGCTAGGCTAAGCAACACCTGGGCCTCCTTCATGGTACTTGCCCACTGGTTGCTGTAGCACTAGTGGATTTGTGGTGTTTTTCAGTCAGCCCGGGACAGAGAGGACATTTCAGGCTCTGTAACCCACAGTTTTGTGAAGCGAGTGTGAAGACTCACCAAGAAGTGAGCCATTTAGTCCCCACTTGGAAAGCTGAAGGGTCCAGTCGCAAAATATCTCCTCATCTGAATACAGAATAATGTAAATGCATATATGGATAGGACTTTAAAGTGGGTTTCACAAATGATTTAGCACTTGTAATCAATGCCACAGTTTACACATGGTAACCCTGTGTAGCCACTGTAAAATATTCTGATATACAAATCTAGCCATTTTTTGGCAAACCAAAGCTTGCACGAGTGCTTGTGCAACCACAGCTGAGGTGTTGAGAATAAGCGGCTAAAGAGAGGAGAGCAAGTCCCCTTGTTTTGCTGGAAACGTGGTGTCACCATGTTGAATGAGAGTGGTCATTGAGCCATGGCCTGATAGTCAGCGCTCCTCTTAACACATTGCACTATAAATTCAGCTGTTTTACTGCCCTGTGTTTTACTGGTCCTGTGTTTCCCGACCCACTAGAACCCAAACTTGTTTATTAATTTATTAACATATTTTCTTGACAGCCATTTCTGTATTTATAACTGACAGTCTGCAGAAAAAAAATAGGACTTAATATATGTATACAAAAAATACACTCATCACCTAAGTAAGGACGTGTCTGTAGGGCATTTTTACTCAAACTCACTGTAAATGTTAGCTGATTACTTTGTCCTACATTAATGCATGTAATGTACACATTAGCTAAGCATTTTAATCTTCTTTGATAAATATTTTAGCTTGAAACTTGTTTAATCATAATGTGGCTCCCTACATAAGCTTTTGAAGCAAGATTTTATGTGACCTGAATCAAGTGTTTCCTATTTAAAACTGGGCTTTTAAGTAGGTGGGTCACTAGGCTGTCACTTTATCTAGCATACCCTGCAAGTGTAAGTTATATTGCATCTCATTACCTTGATTAAAAATATAAAACAGGAAAAGGAGGTGTTTTATCTTCCTTCTTAGAACTGTGTAAAACAATGTGTCAGTGAAGCTGCAAAGCAGTAATCCTCTCACGTCATCACAGTCTTCAGTGGACACTTAGAGGAACAGCCCACCCATGAGCTCTGAAGCTTTGCTGTGGTTATACAAGCCTCTTTCAGAGAAGTGAACTAGTAATAGACTCGGTTTTGCCTCCAATTCTAGAGTTAGCTATGACACTGACAAGTCTTGCCCTCTGTCTCTGTTTCTTCCCTTATATTAAATCACGTTATTCATGGCATCATGACACCTTGTCCTAATGCTGCTGGGATACTTCTGTAACACACCTGACTAACTTATTCTTTCCACTTCTTCACCCTGCCTCTTCTGAGTCTGCACAGCATGAAAACCTCATTAATTCCACCACTTTGTAGTGACATAACTTCTTTTGAAGACCACATTTCTACAATGATTCGTGAAAACCTGTCAGGTGCTTTGGATACCAAGCATAATTGACTGGGTAAAGCCCACACAGACCTCAACACTCTGCGTCCTTCCTCTAATGCACGGTTGGTGTTAGAAAGGAAACTCTGTACACCATCTTCTCTCATTGCTCTAATGTAGCATCCCGGGCTATTTGGTAGCACTAATAGCATGGGGATGGGAAGCTGTAGGTAGTCACGTTGCATCTTTATTTCTTCATTACTGCTCTGAACAGTCCAATTTTCATCCATCTGTATACCTCCTTTCTCTCGTAGACAATTTCATAGTATAAACTGAATGTGGACTACTGGACTGCTGAGATGATTACTTGTTATCTTTCTTTTTTTACTCTTCAATCAGATCCTCATCACTGTTTAGATAATTTCTAATCTCTATAAATACTAATCCTGGACATCAGTATGAACTGGGCAGTTTTTCCCATTCCTTGAATACATGCAAGGAAAGAAGAGTGACTTGGGAGAAAAATAGGAGCTGAACAATCTGCTTTTCTGGCTATCATAAATTTACCAAAAAGCCCACAAAAATTAGAAAACATGACAGGCTGCCTTCTGCAGACACTAAAGTTGTTTAAATTGGGGTAAGGGTGTGTCCCTGTCAGTTTTTTGCTTACAGTAGGAGCCTGTTACTCCACTACTGGATTTTTTTAAAGTAACAGGCTTTACACACACTATTACATAGTAACAGTGAATGTGGTATTACAAGTTAAATTGGCTGCCGTTAGGGTTACTGGGGGAATCTGAGCACAGAACCAGAGCTCTGAACTGTGTTTCTGTGTCTAACCTCTCCGGACAGTGTGTGCCAAGAGCTGCACACCTGCCTCTGAGTGGGACTTCCGCTTGAGCAGGGAACCTCTCTAAATTAGCCAACAGGGAAACATCAAGGTGGGGACTTTTTGTCAAGGCAAAGTTTTAGCTCCACTTCACATGCACAGCCGGGCACTTTCACCTGAATCAACATGCAAGTGACTTCTTTTGTAACTAGAGTACAGCTTTTCTTTTTTTTTTTTTTTTTTAATCAGCATGCAACTTTAGTATTAATACTGTCTTCTTTGTTATATAATAGCACAATATATAATAAAGTGCTTCCAGTGATAAGAGAGTAAGTAGAGCTCAGGGGTCCCATACCTTGAGTTTGCACCTGAACACAGCTGAAGACTCGTGTGTTATTTCTACTCTAATGACAGTTTAGTAACTATGATCACTGTGATGTGTCAGCAGAAGCAACTGGGAGCTCATGGCACAGATCGGAGCTGGCACAGGATTGCCCATCTCTCTGGTTGTCAGAATGCTCCCTGGCATGGTTTTGGCTGTGTCTCTCCAGCACAACACCTTGCCGCAGGTCACGGGTGACTTTATGCCACACACTGCTCCGGCAGGTCTCTTCTACCTTGAAAAGGCTGAATGAACATCACAGGTGAACTCTCGGCCCACTAAATTAATGTGGAGATGAAACAGAGAGGGAAGGAAAAAGCCGGTGGCTGCTGCTGTTTTGCACAGCACCTGACGCGGGTGAGGCGCTCCACAGAAAGGCAGACACGTACTCAACCTGCGGGCCCTGCCATTGCTGGAGCAAACCGAGCCGCACTGCCACGGCCGAGATCCCAGTGACTATTCACGGCTGCAGCCAGAGCTCCAGAACTTCGGCCTGAGCGGAGCGGCCGGGAGCCCCTGAGGCCAGCGAGCTGGCGGGGGCCGCCTCACGCCGCCCGGGCCCATGGAGAAGCAAGTGGCGGCGAAGGCTTGGCATAACCGCGAGGGACTCTTCTTCCTCTCCATCCCTCACCGCGGCAGGGAGAGCAGCCTTGGGACAGGGAGAGAGGCGGGAAACGAGCCCGCGCCTCACAGCAGCTCGCACCAGCAACTGCCACCCGCACTGCGCATGTGCCGGACTGCAGCTTCTGCCCCTTCCCCGCCCGCCCAGCAGCTGGTGATGACCTCATCGGCCGGCGCCACGCCAGGACTCTGAGCATCTATTCCGGCTTCCCTCTGGCGGAAGTGGCCGTCGGCTCGCGGTGCACGCGGGTATCTGTTCTGCCCTTCTTCCTGGTCTGGCTTCAGCGCTGCGTGGGCGGGGCGAGCGCCTTCCCGGGCCGCGATCTGAGCCGCGCTCGCGAGAGCTCTCCCTTTTCCCAGGCCGGCGCTGAGAGAGGTGGGTGTCGGGCCCTGCGCGGGCCTCGGTGGCGGTGCCGCCTTTTCCCCCGCGGCCGCCGCAATACGGGGCCGGGCGCCCAGCGGCGCTCCCCGCGGCAGCCCGGGGTGGGGATGCCCCCGATTACCGCCTGCCCGAGGCCCGATGGTCGCCGGGGCGCCCGGTGCTGGGGGAGGGGAACCGGCGGGGTTCTCCTCCGTCCTCCCCCGGCGGCGCCCCGAGGGAGGCCGCTGCGGCGGGGCAGCAGCTGCCGGGCGGGAGGAGAGGGCCGGGGCCGGGCGCGGAGCCCCGGGAGCCGGGACAGACTGCCTGCCCGGCGGCACGTGGGGCTCTGGGAGCGGCCGGGCAGCCTCCCCGGTGCCCCCGGGGCCTCGCAGCGCCGCGCTGGGCAAGGCCCCGCGTTCCCCGGGACGGCGCTCCCGTGCTGTGGTCGGCACCTCCTGGAGCGCTGTGCTGGGGCCCATGGGCTCTCCCTGGCTTCGCTTTGAAGCGTGTGGCTGAGTAGCCGGATTGCAGCGTCTCGCTGCGTGTGTAGCAGAAGACATGTTGCGGGTGACAACTGAGATGTTGTTTTGCCTTGCAGAAAGGCCATGTTCAGCTCTAGCGCAAAGATTGTGAAGCCTAATGGCGAGAAGCCAGATGAGTTCGAGTCTGGTATATCCCAGGTATGTGTCTTTTCTTTCTGCTGCTTGGTAACTGCACATTATGGAGACAGTGTTGTGACAGTTGTCTAGAGCTTAAACTTTGAGGGTGGTGCTGTGTAAATGTGTATTTTTTCCTAGTTTTACTGAGGAACTGGGGAAGTCAGCCTGTGTTCCCACCAGTTGAACTTGTTGCATGTGTCAGTGTGACTGACAGGAAGTTAAATCTTTGTTGACTCTGGTAAAAACTATATAGCTATTCTCTGGCAGTGTGGACAGACTTTGATCTCAGGAGTTCTTATGAATTGAGCTGTATGTAATGGATTATTCTGCAACTTCACTTCCCTAGGCTCTGCTGGAGCTGGAAATGAACTCTGACTTAAAGGCTCAGCTGCGGGAGTTGAACATCACAGCAGCTAAGGTAGGACAGACCTTCTCCACAAAGACTTTCTCACTGACTTGCTGTGTGTGTGTTTAATTTTTGTGAATGTTAACATACTATTTGAATGGTGTCTTTAGTTGTTTGTTATGGCCTGTGATTGTTTCCCCATATGCTGTTGTGATTTATCTTCTGGTATTTGCTGTTAACAGGTAGGATTTCATAACAGTTATTTTTTTAATAAACTAGACTGAAAAGTCATTGTAAAAACTCAAATGGCAGTTCAGTGTTTTAAACAAACGTGTTTAAAAATGGTGGTTCTACTTTTTGTCTCTGCGAATCGGGCTTGAGATTGTCTGTGTGTGGATATTGGCTGGCAATGTAGGCATTGCAGAATCTTTGTCAGGAATGTAGACTGTAGTACTATTTGTAAAATCAGTTGTAAATCCTCTTTTTAAGTATCGAGTAATAGATAAGAGGTGGATCGAGGTAATAAACTGACTTGATCGCGTAGGTTAGCCTGTTTATAAGTTTAAGGAAGAAAAGGAAGAAGAAAATTAGTGGAAAAGGAGGAAGAAAATTACTTCTAGATTTTTATCAGTCTTGGAGACTAGATTTAACTTCTGAAGCTGTTTGCTGTCACCAAAAACTTAAGTAGGTTGCTTTTTGATTTGTGCCCAGGTCCACCAGTGTGTACACACATGCAGATGCATGAGTGCTTAGAGTTAAATTAAAGAATCTCGAAATGCAGAAGTCAGCTTGATAAATGAGTTCAGGGGCCTTCAGAAGAATTGCTTCGCTGCCGAAGTACAGCAATGCGTACTGTCCTCAGTGAGGAGTTTTTAAAATGTCTTTGTTGTTTACTTAGCTACTTAGTTTTAGTTGTGAGAAATCTCCTATGGATGGGCATGTGAGTTAGCTTGTGTGGGAACGTAGCTGGTGGAAAAACAGTTCAGCTTTCTGTTCTGTTGGAGAATGAGGATGTCCCTGTGGTTAGGTTCATGGGACAAGAGCCTTTTAAGCCTGTACAAACTTATTTGGTTTTGATCAACTGTTGGAGAAACAAACCAGGGGAAAAGTAATCCATGTTGATGTGATGTAAACCTGTCGGCATTTGGAGGGGAGGGAAGTGTTTTGAGTAGTGATACAGGCCTTGGCAAGTGATGGACAGAAGATGATTTCCATCAAGTAGTAGCTCAAAAATAAGGGATTTATTACTGTAAACTTTGTCTAGAGTCTGCATTAGGAATTTGTGAAACTTCCTATCAGCATGTAAGTGCCACTGCAGATGTGATGGTAAACATTCAGTATAGTTGGGATTCTGGCATCTGAGTCCCAACCTGCAGAAAGAATGAGCTTTGCTGTTCAGAAGATGTGACCCTGCAAGGAGTGGTGAGATTGCTTGCCCAGTCACTCTCTTACAGCAGAACAAGTGCTCTGACAGAGGTTTTTCTGTTTAATGCTTGCTCTTAAATTCATTAAAACAGGTGCTGCTCTCTCCTTTTTTTTTTTTTTTCTTTCCCAAAGTTGTAAGCAAGACTATCAAATGTTTGTGTTCAGAGGAGTCGTGATCAAACCAAACGTTGCTTCTTGACCCCAAGATAATGTTAGCTTCTACTTCTGTTTCAGGAAATTGAAGTGGGTGGTGGCAGAAAAGCCATCATTATCTTCGTACCAGTTCCTCAGCTAAAATCTTTCCAGAAGATTCAGGTGCGGCTAGTTCGTGAGCTGGAGAAGAAATTCAGTGGAAAGCATGTGGTGTTCATTGCTCAGGTAAAATACTTAAAATCATAAAAATGTTGATTTGAAGGGATCCCTGGAGGTCATCTAGTCCAGCCTTGTGTGTGATGTGGGACTATTGCCAACATTAGATCAGGTCAGCCATAGTTTTGTCTAGCTGAGTCTTGAAAACATCCAAGGGTGGAGATTCCACAGCCTCTCTGGATAACCTGTTCCAGTGCTACTACCCTTCTTGTCTTGTCCGTTCAAGGTAACCATGATAGAATACGTATTTTCGTACCAGTAGGAAATGTAATGAATGTTTTTCTGTGGATGTAAGCCTTGGCTGCTAGCTGAAATAATTCAGCTATGTAAACTTGGTGAGATGTGAAACTTTTTGGAGGAGGATATAACTTCCTTGTTCTGGACTCTTACTCCTTCAGAAGTTTGAGAAGCAAAGCTTAAAAATAAAAGGGAGCAAATATTAATAGGAGCTTTACTACACTTACATAGTCTAAACACTTAAAATTCAAGTTAATACAAGAGGAAGGAAAAAGCTGACTCAAGTTCTAAAATTTATGGAAGGAGCGAAGCCATGGAAAGGGTGATAGAGGGCTCTCTGGGCAGTACCAAGAGCTGGACAAACTGGAGATCTGTCTGCAGAGTGGACAGTTGTTGGACTAAAGCTCTTTCAGAAAAATTCTTTGTAATGTAATTTTAAGAGCCAGAGCATCCTACCCTGGATCTTTATGTGGCCAAGAAGGCTTTTTTTTTCATGAAGTCCCTCTGGCTCACTTAAACTAAGTGCTTGAGAATTCCCTGTCAGTTTAGTAATCCATATTTTAGAAGGGAACGTATGCAGTTTTGCAGTAGGTGAAATGTTGATTTTGAATATGGCGTGGCCCGGTTTGGATTACAATAACCCCATCCTGAATAGTCATGGAGAAACTGCGATGTGTTTGTAGAAAGTACTGCAGGTGGCTACAACTGTATCTGAAACTCAGTGTTTTAAAACATCTACCCTTGCAGGTGGGGAAGTAGAAAATAAGCTGGGGTAAATACCAGTAGATGCTGCTTTTGGAACATTTAAGCCAAGGTTTGATCTGGATTGTGTAATATATCTCATCACTCAAAGTAGTGTTTCGATCTCAGTTGTCACCTAGTTGTCTATGGGACTGAGATCGTCTCTGGTGTGAAGCAGAGTAGTAAGCTAAATGTATCAGAAATGGTAAAATTCTTCGAAATTTCTGTTCCCAAAGAAGTGTGTTCAGATTGTGAATACGACATAGTAAACTACCCTGGGCAGGAGGTGTGAAATAAAAATATTTTATTTCAGTGTGCTGGTTACAGGATCAGTAGATGAGAAATAAATTACTACCAGGACTTCACCTTCTGCACATAATATCAGATTCTAATGCTGGTGTAGCTTTGGGCATGCTTAAGTCTCCCTTTTCAGTGTTTCAGGAATGTGTTTTGCATGTGTGTGGGTTTGGTTTTTTTTCCCGAGTCGATTGTAAACACTAGATACTGAAAAATGCCTTTTTTATTTTTCTCTTAACAGAGGAGGATTCTGCCCAAGCCAACAAGAAAAAGCCGCACAAAAAACAAGCAAAAGCGTCCCAGGAGGTAAGTAGGTAGTATTGATTCATTATGACAGCTTTCTTTTGTAACTTGGTACTTTAGTCAAGTAATGTTCAGTTTTTGAGCAGTCATTCAAGTGATTGGGTGGTCTTGTCCTTTCTCTTACTGCTTGAAATAGTGTCTGCCATGTGGCTACTAAGGGGTGCAGTAAAAAGGTTGCCTTTGGGTACTGTGGTGCATTTCTTAAAACTCCATCTGTATTTCCAGCTACAGCTGTAGTGAATTTTTAGCCAGCAATACTGGATTAAGAAATACCAACCTGCTGTCTCTGTTACCACGCTGTGCTGACAAGAGTGTACAGAAGGCAGGTCTGGCACACTGAAAGGGTGCAATGAGGGGGAGAGGAGCTGAGGAGGGGTGTAGGTATGAGTAGTCCTGCTAGGTATGAGTTTAACAGCAGTAGTATAGTCATTGCTGTTAAATGGCCTCCCTGCTCTCATCTAGATTTGTTCTTGCTAGACGTGCAACACTCCTATATCTGTGTGGATGTCAATGCCTCTTTTATACTGTTCTCTATCTTATGATATAATTTTGTAGTCCGTGTCTTCAAAGTTTGTCCTCTCTCTGACATGTGGCATGTTCCTCTAAGTTCTCCCAGCCCCAGTATTATACCTGTGTCATGTCTATTATTGTATTTTGAATTATTCAGGCATGGATTTTAAAAGTGCAGTTTCATAGTACTCATCTAGCTGCAGTCCTGCCTTTGGAGGACTCTGTGTTACATAAGAACTAGTATTGCACAGTGGATGGAGAAGTTGGCATCTGTGTATATGATTAACAGGCTGACACTTTGAGCAGAAGGAAAGGAGAGTGTGTAGAGCTGTCGTTTCCTCAGCCTGAGGCTAGACCAGACTAGTATTGTTGTAAAACTGTGATATGTATGTATTGCAAAGCATAGAAATGTGATCGATGTTCGTCTCCCTTATGTATTCCAGTCTTTCCAAGATTAAAATGCAGCTGTAGACATTGGCTGTAGACTTGGTTCCTCGTGATACTGCCTTGAAAATGCAGACAGGGAAGCTGGAAATCTTACTAGTCATTTAGACTCGTACTCAAAGTAATCTGGATTAAGTTTTTTTATTTTGGATCACTTCCGGACAGTTCAATAACAAAAATGTAGACATCAGTCTTCTAAGCATGAACTAAACTTACCAGGTCGACTTTTCCTGTAATACATTGGTGTTCAGGCAGATGGAGAAACCAGCGTTTTCAAGACTGGGTCTCCTAGGAACATACTCTTCTGTTTAAGTGTGCAAGTAAGGATACTTGCACGCTTAAACAATTCCTGTGAATGTCGCTGTCAAAATTGCAGTTGGGATAACTTGGTTCTGAGTTGAATCAAGTCTTCCTTAAATGTGTAGAAATAAAAGAATGTTTCCTGGCTGTTGATGCAAAGCAACATGTGATCTAAAAGGTCAGAAACCTGGCTACTGACATTTTTCCCTTCATGCAGTCATTAAGTTTCTGCACTCGGTGTAGACTTTAGCTTTTATTTTTGCATGACCTGTGAAAAGGCGTGGTATTGTCAAGAAACACACCACTGAATTTTCAGCTAAAGCATGCTGTGAAAGGTTTAAGCCTTGGCAAACTGGAAAATTTGGCAAGAGGATATGTTTTAATGATACAAACGTGGTATTTCAGCCGCACACTTACCGCAGTGCACGATGCCATTCTCGAAGACCTGGTCTTCCCAAGTGAAATTGTGGGCAAGAGAATCCGTGTAAAACTGGACGGCAGCAGACTCATAAAAGTGCATTTGGACAAAGCACAACAGAACAATGTTGAACACAAGGTAAATGAAATGGCTTTACTTTCTGACGGGCTGGGGTGGCATTCTGACAGAGCTAAGGGGCTGCTTGTGTGAGGGAGCGACAGGCTGCCTTTGGCTTGCGGCGAGGGAGATGCTTTGTTTGTATTTGGAGTAAGATGCTGAAGATGAGCAAGACAGTTTTGAACTAAAGCTCTAGTTCAATTTAACAAAATCCCTGGGTTGTAAAGTAGCTATATTGGTTCCCTCATGGGAACAGAGAGTGTTTTGCTGTGGGTTTTTTTGTTTTGTTTGCCTGTGGGTTTTGTTTTGGTTTTGTTTGTTTAAGTGAAGCACTTAGTTTTGAGCTTAAACAGATGTGCTTGATACAGCCTGAAGTCCCCGATCTCTTTGCTTAGGTTTTTTCTTTGGGGACAGCTCAGCTCTCTGGGTCTCCTATGGCTGGAAATGAAAGAAATTCCAAATATTCTCCAGAAAACATGTCTTCTGTGTAAATGCTCAGCTACCTTAATCTAGAAAAAAATAATTTGCCTGAGAGTTCACTTTATAGTGAAAATGCAGTGGGAAATAGTGTTAGTATCTGAAGTATGTTATCATATATTTTACTTCCTTATACAGCATGTATAAACAAGATTGTTTGTCTTCACAGGTGGAAACATTTTCTGGTGTCTACAAGAAGCTCACAGGCAAAGATGTGGTGTTCGAATTTCCAGAATTCCAGCTGTAAAGTGCAAAAAATGGCTGAATAAACAACTGTTCATATAACAGAGTAATTTCATTTAAATTTCAAATTCCATAAACATAGGTAGGGATTTACTGGTTCATGGGATGTGTCTACTGTCTGGATGGGTGACGTTTGTGTATCAAAGTATTAAGTCACCAGCATTTTAATGGTACCTCTCTTAGGTTGTTCTTGGCACTGCTGCAACACAGCTCTGGGCAAAAGAGTCCAGAGTCTGCAGAAAGAATCGGCATAGAAAAATAAGTATGTTGAGACTCACCTTTTGGGGAGAATGTGGAGAATTACTGTAGAGCAGTGGAACTCCCAGGTTTTGCACGGAAGAATACCAGTTAGAGATCTGCATGTTCCTGACACTGGAAAAACTCTACATAGCAGCCGGTATGACCTCTGAAACATGGAGCAATGACATCTGAAAAAGGGGTTTGGATTTTGTGGAAATGTGTTGAGAGGGGTATAGTTTGAATTTGAGGTAACTTTCTTGCTCTTTTAAGTGGCAAAATTACCAAACAAGTTCTTACCTAAAAGCAGGTCCCATATTTTCTCACCTTTATCAGCATGAAATGGGGAGACATTTTCACTTCTGAGTGCTTGAGTACATGGCTGGACACAAACTGCAGTATTTTAGACATTAATCTTGCTTTCAGAAATCATGGATTTTTGTATCTCCATGTATTAGCAGTATGTATATCTTCATATCAGTGTCGGAGTAACCTTCCTCATGGTTAATAGGCAGGGACAGATACGCCTGAGTGAAGCCATGACGGCATGTTTTGGGGTTTTTCTAGATGGTGTTTTAACATAGTTCAGTATATGCTTGGTGATGCAGGGAGAGGTGGGGAAGGACCAGCTGTATCCCAGCAGCCAAGGCTGTGTGGTAGTGTCCTGAGAATAATACACTGTTCACTTTGTTATCTATGTTTAGAAATACTTTCAGCAGGTGACCTTTTTTTTTTCTCGCTCGGGGGGAGCGTGGAGTTGAGCAAGTAAATGTTCTGAGCAATTTATATGTATTTAGTACTTCACTGTACTGTACAGGCTATTCTGTTACTTAGGAGTAAGCGCTTAATACAGTAAAAGGCACCTAATTATTGAGACAGCCTACTAGGTGGAGAGCTAAGTAGGTAACAGCCTGTGCACCAGGAGCCCTTAATAACTTCCATTTTCCTACCTGAGAGTAGATGGAAGGACAAGTGCCACTTACTGAGGGTCTTTGTACCATTACTTCCTTTTCCCGTTTACTGTGGTTTTGTTTGCTTCCCATTTGATACCTAATTTCTTCATTTGTGAAGAACTAAAAGGTTAAAACAACTTCTGTGTCACTTTTGCATTGAAAAAGTGAAGCTTTGTAAGTCATGCCATAACTTCTGTTTGGCAGGGCAGGACAGATAGCAGTATGCTGTAACTTCTGGTGCAGACCATGCAAAGAGAACAAGGAAAACACATGTGCCCTACTGCAAATCAGCAGTTAATTTCCTGCTACTTACTGACAAGGCTTGAATGTTTGCACAAAAACACAGGTTCTTTCTTTAAAGAACCTGGCTTACCCGAAGGCCTTTTTCTCTCTCCTTTTCAAACTTTTGTCTCTGGAGTATCACTTCATTTGTTATTTATTCCTTGACTATTGTTCGCCTTGGACGATTCAGCAGAAGTTAATTCATCAGCTTCCCTTCGAATTGGATGAGGAGAGTTGTAGGTGTATAATAACCCCAAATCCTGGCTGCTTCTGTGGAGAGTAATCACAAAAGATCTTATAGCAGAAGGAGAACTTTAGAATTCAAGTTTTCATTGTTAAAATTGGTATTATTCAGTTTGGAAACACCACCACCCCAGCCCCTTTAAAATAATTCTAATCTCAAATCAGACATGTTACTAATCTTGCTGCTACAAGAATCACAGATGGTAGCCTGTGCAAGTAGCTGTTTGCTGGTGGGAGTTGGAAGCAGTAGTCTGGGGAATACTTGGAGACATACCAGATGTTAACTACCTTTAGTTAGACGTTGGTGAGGCTGCTGGGGCTGTGTAACATCTGCAAGAAGAGGTGATGCTCAGACAGCAGGCTTCAGTAGATGGTGTTTCCCCTTTCATGGTGAAATGTAACTCAGGTTTGATCTCTTCACAGTAATAGAAATGTCAGTAGCTTTTCTAGTTTCTAAGCACTGGGAGGGAGTGAGTGAGGGAGGAGAAATCTAGTAAACTGCATGTGAAGATTGCAAAGGTTCCCAGGCATTGCCAGCTGGCTATAGATTTTTCTTGGCTCTTGTTGCAAGCACTTTGAACTATATGAAATGCAAAGGCCCATGATGGCCTCATGAGCAAATTCTTTGAGTGAAAGGATAAGGCTGCCAAAGCCATCTATGGTTCTTGCATCCACTAAGCAGCAAATAAAGGTGGATTTTTGTGTCATAAAAATACCAGGCTGTGTACTTTGCAAAAGACTTTAGTCCTAGTTTACCTTTATTCATGGGCTCCCTTGTGTGTTGGTGTCAGTGATACAGTCAGACAACTCCCTCTGTCCCTTGACAAGCGTATCCAGTGAGTGCCTGCAATCTGGAAAGTCAGTTGATGCCATCTGGTCAAGTGCTGATGAGGCTGCAGGAATACTGGTGTCAAATGTTACCTTAACCCAAACAGACTCCATATGAGACCATGCTAGACTTTTCCTGTACCTTTCATGAGCTGGTGCAGTTGAACTCTGAATGCGTGATTCCTCAGGAGTTCATCAACTGGTCTGCGCAAAAAAGTGCTGAGGCATTCTGTACCAAGACCCTGTGCAGCAGTAGTACATGGGCAGTGTCAGTGCGCACAGACAATCACATGAAGAAGTATAAAAAGACTGATTCTTTCCTGTTGTAGCCCAAAATGAGAAGAGGGCTTTATACCTGTTAGGTGGTCTTGAGACTTGCACCTGATATTAAAGCTTTTGTTGTTTATTCCATATGAATCCTTTCACAAATGTCTTCATATATTTTTGTTTGTGAGGAAAGCTGCTCCCTGTTGATTGCCCTTTGATAAGGTATGTAGATGTGTTACAAATCTAGTGTGGCAGAACTTGTTTGAAGTTTTGGGTGGTAAGTTCTTGACCGATGTTGTATTAGTATGATAATTTGATGCATGATAATGTCATGTCTGATTAGCCCCCCCTTGAGTGTAAGTGGGAGCATCTGGCAAGTTTTAATGTAGTGATCCTCACACAAGCAGTGCTAAAAAGAAATCCTGCTGCTCCTGCATTACAGACTGAAGGAATCTCTTTCCTATGCCTTTGTTTTCTAAGCAGGAGGCCCAAGTTTGAATCTCTGTCGTATCTAAAAGCCAGAGCAATGCCAAAAAGCTAGAGCTTTTCCTCTTTGTGGAGTGTGCTTTCTAGGTCTCTAGAGGCATACTAGAATGACAGAAAAATAAGATCTTGATTACAGAAAGTTGTGAAGTCTCACAAAAAGAAGTCTGGTGGTTAGGCTGGGGGAGCGTGAGTTTTCCTGTCTGCCAGATGGCCTGACTGCAGCATTGATCAGTGCGAGGGCTTGACCCCTTTATAACTAGGTGGCTTTGCTCGTGTGAAAAACCTGTGTTCTGCTTTGAGCAAGAAGTGACACGCGCATCTTTGTACTAGTGCTCTGTTCCCTACAGAGAGCTACATGTAAAGGATCTTATTTATGTCTTGTGATCAAGAGGAAAAAGTTTGTTGGATTCGTTACAGTCTGCAAGTTCAGGTATCCCTCCTCTACCCTCCAGTTACTGTTCCTTTTTTTCAGGAAAATCATTCTTAAGCTTAGCAACGAGCAGTTGCTGCTAGGTGTTGCTAAATGATTAATAGCTAATGTTTTTCATTATTGGTTATTGTGCTGACATGTCTGGCTCAGTTTTGATCTGCCCCTGGAGCAGCAAAGATAGAATTAAAGCCAGGCACTGAAGAGATTATCCCAGTTTTAGAGGTGACGAGTAACAGAAAAAGCAGTTTCCGTACTACTGCTGTGGTGAATGCTGCTCAGAAATGTTATGCAAAAAAAGATTAGCACAATACCACTGATAGAATTGAAGGCTAGATTTTACACAGCTAGAAAGTTAAACCTGTGTTGCTGTTTGTGCACTGACCTTTCCCGCAATACATCTTGGTTGCCCAGAAGGTGCTCAGGGTGGCTTCTGGAGTGTCGCTGCCCCGGGGCCATGCTCAGGAGGGAGGTGCTGGGGGTATCTTCACAGCGACAGTGACACAGACTGTTTTTTCCCAGGTGCGTCTTGATGTTTAGTAAAGTCGTTTCCTATTCTCTTGGCTAAACGACGACTGTTAGGTGAAGCTGAAAGGAAGCAGACAAGTCATTACGTGAGCAGAGGAGAGGGGTGCACGCAGCGTGCCGGTGTGCGGATCTGTTCATGGAGCAGTCACAGGGTGGTTGCATCTCCTTACCTCATTCAGGAGTTTGCCTCGGGAGGCTTGCTGAGGGCTGGTTAGCGAGGCAGCCCTTACTTTCAACAACTGGAACAGCATTTGTGACAGCCTGTGATAAGCTGAGCTCTAGCAATTGAACTCAGATACTGATTTATTAAGGAATTTGAGTATTGGCAATTTTCATCCCCTGGGGAAATGTAATTGGGAATGTTGCTGATACCATTGGATGTTTTGCCAAATGAAGGAGAGAATTAGGGTGTTGTCATCTTTTCATAACAACATTTTTAAGTAGCCGTTGTGTCTTTGAATAGGTATTGTGTTTAATCCTCTTCCAGATACAGAGATAATAATGCCAAGTGAGTGTTGAAAGAGTAGAAGAATTTACCTGAAGGCTCCTAAAATAGAAAAAATATAAATACGGGGTTTTTTCCTGTTAGAAATCTTGTTCTTGTCCTTCTAGAACCAGTTTGCTTTTTTCTGCGCGTTTTTGGTTGCTTTTTTGAACTGTTTCAATCGACTTCCACTTTTAGTTGTGTCAACGTCGTGTTTAACCTGAACTTAAAGGCTGGGTGAGTGTTGGGTTGTGGGTCAAGCCGAGGGCGCTGATGCAGCTCATGTGTCTTGTAAACCCCAGTCTCCGAAGGCTCTCCCTCTCCATCCAGCAAGTGTGGCTGAAAAACTTGTGAATTAGCTGTTGAACTGCTGATCGTTTTTCAGACAGGCACATTAACAAAATGAAAAACTGAACTTAATAGCCAACAGTTACTGTGACCTGGTGGTGGCTTGAGCTGCTCCGGTGAAGTCTGTGCACCCAGTACCCCAGTTAGCCCACAGCAGCCAGGTTTAGATGATGCACCCATGTGGCTGCACAGCTTCCAGTCAGCTTTCTGGGTGGGCGAAGGATGCTTATGTGTTTCTATAAAGGGAGCATGCCCTTTTCTCTCTCTTAGGTGAAAGAAAACCATGTACCCCTTTCTTAGAGAAAACACTTTCACTGCATTTATAACATTTGCCCTTTCCTTTTGAACTCTGGTCATTTGTGTTTATTTTTCACTTCTGTTTCCCCAGTGTTTAATCCTACCTTTTTTACTACTTTCTCTGAAATGGCTCTATTTCTCCCTTGAATTCTGTTTCTGGCCTCGAAGTTATTTGCCTGTGTTTATAGGGAGGTTAGATATGTATGTAAATGGATGTTGCCTTTGCCATTGTAATATGATCTTCAAAGGCTTGGACTGCAGTCACTTTGCTGCATTCTTTACATCAAACATTTCTCTTGGCAAATTGCTGCCAACAGAGTGCTGCAAGGGCCTGATCCTGCCGTTGCCTTCTGCTCCCACTGAGCTATCGGGGCTTGTATGCATAAAACTGAACTTTCAGTTTAGAGGTGTGTGGTACTTACACAGTTCACGTTCTACCATTTTGTTTTTTCTTTACTGATGTAATCTGAAAGTGATCATTAGTTCTTTTCATGACCATTTGGTGTGTGTTAAAATACAGCAGCTAATAGCGGTGGGGGAGGGTAGCTAGGTTCCAGCCCACCATGGGAACAGGGTGGTTTTGGAAAAGTGTGTCTTTATGAAGGTGGCCCACAGCGAGTCCCGAGTATGAGGCAGCGCTACTTCTGTCTGCAGTGCTCTGGTATCTGCAGTACCCGTTTTTGTCGTCTTTCCCAGCAAAGCTGCTCAGCGTGCACGGTGCTGTGGGGCTGGGGAAGCGGGAGCTGTGGTGGGGCAGGAGGTTGCGCACCCCAGGGCTGGGGAGACTGGGAAAGAGGATGCGATATGTTGTGAGCAGAGCAGGAGAAGGGTACGTCAGTACCGTGTGTCACCAACTTGTACCGCAGCCTGAAATCCTCAGCGGAGTGGACCTACACCTCCCGCGAGAGCAGATCAGAAGGGTGGTAGAGAAGTTAACGCACACGCATGCGATCTTGTTACGACTTAGTCTAGTCCCTCAGTCTAAAAGCTTTTTGGTGTTCTGATACTTTTCTGGTCTTAGGACTGTGGAAGATGGAAAGGGAACCTCCTGCTACTGCCCCAGCTCCCATCCTGATCTTCTGTGAGAGGACACATACTGGGAGTTCCCCAGGCTCCCATCCCACCGGGTGCTCTCGCCTGCAGCGCGACCCCTCAAACCCTCACTGGAGAAACTGGAAGGGGGGACAGTGGCGTGAGTGTGGGGTGGGGGCTGATAGTTTGCGAGCCTCTTTTGTTGAAGAAGCTTATCAGAGCTACAGCCTTACAAATACACTAGCTATTCATTAGAGCGTATTAATTGGTATAGTCATAAGCAGTACTCTCTCTTTACCCTGGAAGTTGAGTGAAGCCAGTAATATCTGTTGAAGTATAAACTGCTGTAACAAAGAGGCAGGTGTTCTCAAAATCCTGATTCCCACCATCAGCTGGCCCCAATTTTCTCCTGCTCGCGTGTATGTGGAGTACTGTGGTTTACCTAGGGCTCAGACTAGTCTAGCTGTTCAGGATGAAAACCAGAATTGTACAACCAGTGGGAAGCTGCAGTGAAGGATTTCCGTCTCCTTTTTTTCCCCCTCCTGTTGACATAGAAAATGATATCAGAAGGTGTTTAAAAAAAAAAACCCCACAAACACAAAGACACCCCCCAAAAAAAGAACTCCAACCAACCAAAAAAACCATAATGAAACAAAAGCCCCAACATTTCATGAAGAAGCCTGCCATGCAGATAATTTAACATTTATGTTGTTGTGAAGCATTAAGACTCAGCTCTGAACTAGTTGCATGTTTTACTTACCAAGTCAAGACTGCTACAGCCAATTGCAAGAATGGAGAGAATTTCAGTTAAGGGGAGAGTGTGTTAATTATCCATGTAAGATGCTCACATTCAGTGCTGCATTTTGTGTGTTTTCATATCTGCTGCAGCAAAGCAAGAAACGTGCTGTGCTGGGGCAGTGTGCATGCAGGGCTTAGAGCTGAATAGATGTAAATGGTTAAAAAGGGGTTCTCTGCTAGAGAGGAGGAGGGGAGAGTAAGAGTGCATTCCCAAAAAAGTACATTCCCAAAATAAAAAGCTTACATCATGGACCTCTTCAGCTTTCCCACACTTCTTTCCTAATTATTGTCCTGCAGGACAGCTGATCTATTTCAAACAGGAAGCTGTTTACAGATAACACTTGCAACTGTTTTGTCTGATTTGTTGAACTGTCGAAAAGCAAAAGACAACCTCTTTTCAAATTAAAAACTGTCAGACTTCTGTAAACAGCAGCAATGAGGTTCATCTGTGCAGTGTCCCTGCAGGCACAGACTGTTCTGCAGTTCCCATTTTCTCAGCAACCGTAAGGTAAGAGACTTTTGTACTTTCACTCTTTAGAAGCACATAGAGGAAAAAGTCTGGGTGTTTGTTAGGGGGCTGCCTTGCAAGTGGCAGAATGTGACTGATGATCCCCACATAGCAGGAAGGTAAGGGAAATGGGAACTTGCTTGATTCTGTCACATAATGTTGGACCTTTCTGTTGAGAAGCACCCGTGTGGGTTAGATCGCTGAATTCCTGTTTAGTGTGGGGTTTGTATTTAAAATGTACAAATGCCATTGGAAGAGCTCACTTTCATTTGAGCAGGGAAGGACAAACCAGTATATGAATTTTAAGTTTTCCTACAATAGAAGCTTATTGCATTTCATTAGTGGGTTGTGGTTACCGGTAACAGATAGTATCTCAGTTTAATTTTGGAAAAATGAAGTGCTCTTCTCCATCCTTCTACTTTTATTCCTAAGCAGCTGGCTATTTTCTACTTAAAAAAAATGAGCTTTTAATGCAGCTGCAAAGCATGGAACCAAGACTGACATTGCAGAAGAGAAACAGATGACAGTAGAACCAGCAAGAGCTAAAATTACACCACTGGGTAATTAAGAGTAAACTCAGTGAAAAACAAATCAAGGTGGAAATAGTATACAGGAATCCTTAGTGAAATGTAAGGATATAAAATCTTGGTCTAAATGAGCTGGAATATGAGAGTAAGCTCTACTTCAGTAACAAGAAGGCCACATCCCCGCTTTTTAGATGTGAGATATGAAAAGTAGGATTTATAAAGGGACCTTTGAGTTTCCATTCTGACCTCTGTGCATACATATGTATGTGCACAATACAGGCAGTGAAATTTAGGAGGGGGATTGTTTTCTAGCAAAATCAAATCGCTGTGGAGAGCAGACATACCCAGTTTCGCTTGCTGCACAGTGAAAAAGAAGGAGCCTCTGGACTGGAAATACTACAACTTTGATCCTTGGGTATTGAAAGATTTTTAAAATTTAGCAGGGAGCTCTTGCCGTTTCCTTCTCTGTAGCCAAGATCTTTTAAATTTCGTAGTTATATGATCCTTTACATGATCATGATCATTTAAGGCATTACAATGATCAGAGAATATAAAACAAGCACTGATTTTAAAGGTCTCACTTCTAACAATGACATTAGAATCTTTTAATCTGTGAAACTTGTTAGACATATCCCTAAAATTTTATTATGCTACAGATGCAGTGTAAATAAGGTATGCAGATGTTGTAGACAAGAAGTAATACTTCCAAGCTGAGTATTTCTTTTATAAATGTTTGGACTGTCTTTCAGAAAATTCTTAGATGTATCTGTTAAAATGAAATGATTGTTTTAATTAATACATGGAAGAGAACATGTAACTTAAATTCATAGTCAAAATGTAATTTTAAACATGTGGTAGTCCTGCAGTCAGCAGAGAATTGCAGTGTGGAAGCAGCAGAATCTACTATGTGATTTATAAATTGTACGTTAAATTGAAGGCTATTTTTTCTAATTACTTTTGAGTGATTTTACACTCTTTCTAAAGCTCTATTTAGTCATCTTTAGGGCTGTCCAAAAACTCTTGAACCAGAATCCTTTTGAAGTAGGAAGGCTTTTGGCAAAGTAGCTTTTTAAAGAAAAGCATCAGCTTTCCAGAGTAGTTTAGTTCTTTTGTCAAAGTATTTTGGCTGAAAACCAGAAGAGTTTAGCCAAAAATATCCTCATGGTGTCTCCTGGGAAGTGTATTTTGTGCTTTGCATTGCATTTCACTACTGGCTGGACTTCACAGCTGAACCATGTTTCCCGTAAAGCCCTGTGGTCAGGGTCTCACTATTTTAATTTCCCCCGATGACAGAGGCGTTAGGATGTATTTTGGGAAAGGTGGTCCTGTGGAAGAGGTCACAGGCTGGGCTCCTAAGGCATGCACTGTAGGAAAAGCCCCTTGGATTCCTGGTTGGTAACCAGCTGGCACCTTCTTAAAGTTCGAGCACTTCCTTCTAGCCTGCATGTGAGCTACAGACCATCCTCTTTGTGGGCTTTGAGGGCAGGACCCTTCTGAAGGGTTTGATGTGTCAGCGAAAGGCTTAAAGCCTTTTGATGGTTTTAGCTACACAAATACCTGTGCAAGGGAGAGTATTTTTTAAAGTTTAAGACTTTGTTAGTGCTTCTGCCAACTTTTGTGTAAGAAATGCTCCATTTTATATATTGAGAACTGAAAGCTGCAAGGCAGCATGGCTGGATTTTGAAAGCTAGATAAACTCTTAGGTCAAATGGAAAACAACCTGCTAGGAGCCTGGAGCTTTAGAAAGCGGTGGTTTAGAAAATCCAGCAAGGTCTCGTCTTACCTATCTAAGTGCCTTAAAAAAAATAGTCCTGGTTGATTTGCTTATAGTTGTGTAAGGTGTTTCTAAGCAAGAAGAGAACTGAAGGTGGTCTGCTTGAGTTCTTCATCGCTGGACCAATCTCTCACTTGTTTGTTAGGATCCAAAGATCCTTAGCTACCATGACTGTTTAGATGTTGCTTCCTCAAAACAGTATCAGAAGATTGGTTAGGAGGTCCAGAAGGTGTCCCAGAGGCCAGAACAAAGAAGCAAGACAGATGGTGGGAGTTTAGAGTTTATATTGGTTTTCTCGAAACTACACTGAATCATAGAATGGTTGGGGTTGGAAGGGACTTTTAAAGATTATCTAGTCCAACAATAAAGCACCTGAATGAAACATGGTATTGAATAAATAATTTCATAATACTGCAAGTTAGACACCTGGCTCCAGACCAAGAATCCACAATGTTTACATGTATATGGAGTGAATGGAGGAGAGCTAAGCGCTGAATAAAGTGCCCCACCACAGCCAGCAAAGTGTGTGATGGCCACGGCAGCTGGCTGGAAAATTCTTGTGAGGAGATGCTCCAGGATTCCCTCTGCTGGATGCGGGAGTGGATAAATCCACCGCTTTTGGTGCCAAGCGCCTGCAGGAACTTGAGTTCCAGAAGCTGGCACCTCACCTTGAATATATGTGCCCAGTTGTCTTTTAGGCATGCAGGCTTTGAAAACTGGCTCTGAAAAAACAGTTTTTTACAGTTCTCTTTGAAAAATGGGCTGCTGCTACCCAGTTGTCAAGGAATAATCTACTGACCATGAGGACTTACCTGGGAAGCAGGAGTTCGCATCCGGTTCATTGTACTGATTCAAACCCCCCATCTCCCATCTGCTGGAAAAGTGCCTTTGTCACTAACCAACATAGTAATTTGGAAGTGGGACCGCTGAACATTGCAGATCGTGTCCACAGCTCCCAAGACAGTTTCTGATGTTGATATGGCTTTGATTTTAGAAAGAAAAAAGACAAAGCCTAACCAGTCCATGGAAGTCTATTCTTTTGGCATGAGCACTCCCTTGAGAAGACAGTCTGCAAGAGAGAGGCATCTCCCCACCATGTTTTGGAAGGGAATGGCAGTGTTTTCTATTATCCTTCCTGCTGACACTGTGCTTAGAGGAGATTTAAGGAGTTTGGACACATTTCCTTAATGGACAGAAATGGGCTGGGTAGGGGGAATAGTATCTTGTTACTCTCTTCAGGCGAAATGTTGGCCACCTCTAGCCTGCAGAAAGAAAAGCTTAGGCACCCAAGTTAAGTTTTCTGACAAAACCACAGGCACCCCCTGCCTCTTAAGGTGGTTGAATTGTTAGGAGAAGCGTTTGGATGCTTTGTTTGGACTTGGGAAGAGGCCACAGATATAGATTCAGTGGTAGTGTTACCGGTGGTGACTTAAACAGCTCTCGTCTGGAGGTTTAGGGGTGAAGAATGGAAAGAGAAACTGCTTCAAATCTAGCTGGTTTTTGAGAGAAGAATGAAGCCTTGAAGGATGAAGCTATGTCCATAGCTGTGCACAGGTTCCTTGTGCCCATCTTTGTCTGGTCTTAAGCGTGGCCTACTCTGTGGTTGGTTTGTTTGTGGTTTTGTTTTGTTCCTGTTAGTATGATTTGCTAACTGGAGCATAAACTTAAATAATAGCAACATGAAATCCTACAGATAGCACTTTAAGATTCAGCTTCATTTGAGTGATTTTTTTTTTTTTTTTTTTTTTTCCCCAGACTTACTTGTGGGTCCCTCCAAATTCTCCTGTAATGATGCTGATGATTTTATCAGATACTGAACCTTGCTTTTAATAGTAATGCATTTACTCATCTTTAGTGGACTCCTCAGAAATAGTCTATGGGCCTCCAAGAGGCCATGGATCAGGGGTTAATTTGGTCTCCATCTGGTCTGAATGCTCGGGGCAGCCTGCTCATTTCCATGCTGTGAGGGCTGGACAATGACGCTTACATGAGGCTATGCTTGGCTGGCCAAAGAACGCTCTGCGCAGAGACTGAAGGGTTCATAAATCATTCACCTTCACAAAAGAAGTCACCATAAAATCTTGCATCCATTTTTAAAGGCTTCACAAGCGCTTCTTTCTTTAAATGAGTCTCGTACACCAAAGGCTGCTGATTATATTGGAGTTAAGGGAAGACAAGAAAGCATGGAAGTTTTTGTAAGGACGTTATTTAATATAAGTAGAATTTTATGATTGTCATCAGAGAAGGATTTATAAGAGATCATCTAATGTTTGGGAATTAAACCAAAGAGCTTTAGAAAAAATAATATCCGAAGGAACTGGCAGTGTTGGATGGCATGATAATTACGGCCAATCAAAATAAAAACATCAGACAGGAATGTAATGAAGGCCTAGCACAGGAAACAGCAAAAAATGCCTTATTACTTAGGAAAAGAAAAATGTTTCTCAATGAGCTCTCTTGGCAGAAGGGTTTTAATGAGAAAATGGGTCTATAATGGGTGACTGGTTAGTGCAGTTATGTACAAGAAATGTTAAAGAAAACAGCTACTGAGAACTTGTTGCAGAGCAAGAGAATTGCTGTTTGTGTGTGCTGAGGAGACTCCAGGGTGGTGGATCTGTCAGCAGCATCCACAGATGCATTTGCAAAGTTTCCCTCTAGTTGTGCAATGAACTCGCGTTTTAAAGCCAATGTAGAGCTGAGGTGAGAGGGTGTAACGAGACCCGTTTTATGAGCTGTAGCTGAAAACCCTCTTTATTGGAGGTTTTCGTCCTTTGCTGTTTAGTACCTTCATGTCAGAATTGCCTTTAATGTAATTGTGGAGTACCAAACACTCTATAGTCACTCTCTACTTATAAACGTTATATAAAACCTTCATGAATGCATGAACATACAACAGTAATTTATAATTAAATAGTTCAAAATTAGTCCAAAATCCCTAGACAACATACATAGCTATTTCCTTATGTCTACTCCATTTAAATAATTGTGAACATAATCCTAAAGCTTAAATCTTCAAGGAAAAATAATAGGTTTTTTTCAGTACCATCTTTCTTTTGAATTTTCAAGGGCAGTTCTTGAAAGGACAGGGCATATTTCTTTACAGAGCACTCACAGATAATCTTTGCTTGTTTTGTTGAGGAAATCGCAAAGAGGAACCTGATTTGTCTAAAGAAGTCCTTGTGACATTCTTCTTACGCAGAATGTGAGAATTTCTACCAGTTTCTAAATATCTTCATGTCTTGAGTGCCACATCTTCAGAATTATTCAGGTTGGACTATTTAAGTTTAAATTCTTTATGTATCATATGTGGAGGCAACTGCATTATCTTCACAAGTTTTGTGGAGATAGGTAAATAGTTTATATACCAGAAGTGCTTTAAATTACCATTGATTTTTATGCAGACCATGCCCACTGCTACATCTACTTCCACAGTGCTGTGGCTATGACGGGAACTTAATACACTGTTGAAGCAGAGTGCTCTCTGTAGCTGCTGGGGCAGTTGTACTGTCAACTGGAAACCTCCCATCTGAAAAGAGACCAGTTGGGCATCCCATGTCTTGCAAATACTGAGCTTAGTTTCTGGATGGCGTATGTCAAGCTTGTGTAAGTGACACCAACTTGATCCTCCCGGGGAAGTTGCTGTGTCAGCTACAACAACATGTGTGCTTCCTTTTGTGTAAAACAAATCTGTTGACACTTGATGCCGGGGTCTGTCAGGTGCTTCGTTAGTGGTTTTGGTCATAATTGTTTTTACTCTGTCTTCTAAGCAACTTTCTATTTAAATGTGCATTTGCCCATTTAGACTTAGTTTGCATGTGATTGCGTTCACATTGTTTCTTGATTTTAGGGAAGATTATGTTAAATGTTGCAGCTACAGTGTTGGATACATGGAGTTTCTGATGAGTTCAGAGATTATTCCTCTGTACCTTTTTGGCAGGACTGAATAACCGTGCCAAGTCTCATTGTATGTAGTTCATTCTTCCTTTGCTTGAGTCAACTGGCAGATGCTGGGATTTCAGCCAGGGCAAGATCAGTGTGGCCTTTAACACCTCAAAAGCCTTTTCTTTTACTAGTACCTGCATAATCAGAGCAGTAGCATCAGATTTTGTTCCTGTATGTGCCCTATAAATGCTGAACAGATACACATCGAGGTTCAAGTGCCACTGCTTAGCTGATGTGCAGCTCCTTGATTTGTGCATAACTGGCTCTGGTCATGTTCCAGCTGTGTGAAAGATTAATCCACTGCTACTGTTAGAGAATTTTCTGAGTACCAAAGCAGGTGGAGATACCAGAACTTATTACCTATTTAACATAGCTGGTTATATTCTTCCCTAGAAATGTACATTACTAAATACAGAAATCTCTTGAGGTAGTTGGTTAGATGGAAGGATTTTAATTAAAAAAATCTCAAAAGGAGTTGTCATCCTCAAGAATCTTTTGGTAGCAGAAGCATCTTGGCATATGGATAAAGGAAGCAACACCTTCAGTTTATATGAATTTGGATAAACCCCCTTGTTTGCAAATCATACTCTATGCATTCTGTTTCTGAATTCACATTTCTTTTTCAAAATAAGACAAGCTTGTCAAAAGCATTCAAACCTACATACAATCACTTGTACTCTTAAAATTTTTAAATCTTCATGGACCAGTGCATTGTATATCGCGGAGGATTTTGAATGCACATGTCACAGTATAAGAACTGCACTGGGAAACGTTTTACTGCTGAAAGATATTCTTTCAGCCGGCTCCCATTTGGCATTCCTTATAAGTAGGATCATGACTGTTGCCAATGATATAGACTGATGAGTGGAAGTCTGCTGTAGCATACTAGTATAAAAATACTTCTGAGAATGTTGTTCATGTCTAGTCATCTGCAGGAACCACATAGCTTCATATGCTTTTACTCAGTTACATCAGATCCATACTAACCTGGTTTTGTCCACTGCTTTTTGCCTCTACAAGCGTTTCTATATACCCAATATATATTTTATCTGGGGAGCTGCTTTGGTAGGTTCCCCTTCCTTTTGTCTTCTTTCCCTTATCTGCACTTGGGAAGGTGTTTCAGGGCTCCAGGAGTGAAAGGACATTGAACAGTACTGTTGCTATCGAGTTCACCCTTCACTTGTCCAGTGAAGATATGTGGCTCTATTTCCTGTGAGGCTTGATTTTTCGCTCAGTTTTCTCTTGTGTTGAGGCTTGGCCGTTTTACTGAAGATATTGTTGGTATTTATGTCACCAGTATAATTTCTTTCCCTCCTTTTCCCGGGTTCATGGGAGCTGATATGAAAGGTTCAGCATAGGAGCACATGTAGAGTGTTATTTGCTCTCTGCAGATCCCCAGCTTGAGAATAAAAATGAGCTTTTGTTGAAATTGCATTGACACTGCCCCAGTTCAAATGCAAGATTTTTATAATGCGTGCTTATGTACCATGGTGTTTTGTTATATTGCAGTTATCATTCTAAGAAGTATGTCCTTGTCATCTGAGGATAACACTCTTGGATCATTTCCATGACTCTTGGTAGCTTGCATGCTATTGCAAAATGCCTCATGGCCTATCTCCTATTCTCTGTATCTTTCACTGGATATAATTTTCCATTGCAGCCATATCTTTCCTCCTTTAAAATGTCCCCACTCTAATTATGTGCTGGGTTTTGTGCCTGGTGAATTTAGTCCCTTTAATTCTTTCACTTATGCATCTTTCTGTTTTCTCTATGCTGCTGGCATGCGAGGGCACAGTTTTGTAACTCACTGAAGGCCATCTCAGCTGCTGCCAAGGGCATTTCTTTGCCTGGCTGGCAACATTTTTCACAGGAATGATGGCCATTTTACTCTCACCAGGAACCAAGGAACTAAATCAACTGAAAAATAGCATTACAGAAAGAAGAATAGCTTTCTGCTGGTGTAGCAGCCCGTGCTAGCTCATGATGGGATCAGCTGGTGGTTGGTGACAGTACAGAGAAGGGGAGGGGAGCACGGGACTGCAGCGGGGGACCTGGGCTGCTGATAGCCTTCCCGTAGATTAGCTTAGCTAATTAGCCATGGTGGGACTCCCCTCACCCAGCTTTACATACATCATAGGTATGTAGGCTGAGCTGGTCATAGTCACTTGGGTCTCATCTCCCTCTGATTATAGGTTTTGAAAACGTACTTGCCCCCTTCTGGCACGGCTTTCATTTCACCCTTGCTGAAGCCCTGATTTTATGTTTTAAGCACAGATGACAATAAGTTAATTCTGGCATAAACTTGTTGACTTCAGCAGAACTACATCAGCAAGAAATTTGTCTCAATTTTTAAAAACATGCTTCTTGATGAAAAGTAGGGCTACTATTCCTATGTATGACAAGGGCACCTGCATTGTACAGTCAGAACTAATAGTGTCTTACACCTCACAAACATCAGCTGAGGAAATAGCTCTATTGAGCCAGAATTAAGTGTACTTTGGGAACTAAGCAATGACTTCCGATCAATTAGGTTTTTAGGTAATGCTAGCTTCCCATCAGCTTAGATTCTCTTTTGTCCTCTGCAGCAAACCTTGCTGTGTTTTTCAGCATCATTGGGACCTGAAATGTGTTATGTCTCTGCTTTATGCTACTCCATGCTCCATAGATTTCACAGAGATTTCGTAGCCACAGCAGTTATGGTCCTCATTTTAAAAATTCTATGGTATTAACATTTAGGGATTATTTTTTAAATCCTTCAAGCCTGTTGCCTTAACCTTTAAATCAACATGTAGAATTTAATTTCAGAGCATTGCAATGTTACAATAATGATCACCCATTGCTTAAGCAGCTTTATCATTGATTCTGATTTTTATATTCCAGCTAAATGGTGAACTCTTGATTACTCAAGGTAATGCACAAGGGAGCTGGGAAGACAAATGAGAAAATGCTTACATAAAGTAAAAGCATAGCTACACAAAACATGTGTAAGCTAGGATGATCAGCAAGGCTGTGATGGAGAAAGAAGAGGTCAGTGACACAGGTTTCATCTCCAGCGTGAAAGACATCTTCTCTGGGGAAGGCTCCACAGCCCTCCGGCCAAGGGGTGAAAAGCAACTTCCATGCGCAGCACTGGGGTCTTGTCCCTTCTGCCTCTCCCCACTTCCCCAGAAACCTATCCCTGGCTTGAACTGAGTGCTGTTCTTACCCTTGCAGCCCTGGAACTTAATTACTTTTATTTATTTTATTAATTAATTTATTTGGCTTTTATCTGTTCAAAATGTTCAAAATAATGTGAGGTCTGTGTCCCAGCCTGGCATTTCACTGGTATGATTTTTTGGGCATGTGTTGTGTGCATTAGGATGCAGCTTAGAGCTTGCCAGGGCGTTTGAGGATACACAGGCTGCCACATCGTTCTGGGAGGTGCTGGGATGTGGATCATGAGGATTTGAAAAGTCAGGGGAGTGAAAACTGTTGAAAGCTGTTGATGTGTCTGTAGTGCTGACTGAAACCTGCTTGGGAAAATCACCCACTAAATGTGGCTGTGTGGCTCTGCAGGTTTGTGTGCCTGTCTGTACCAGGAACGCACTCAATACAGAATATAGATAGTTCAGATCCCTGAGAAGTCAGAATAGTTTGAAAAATAATAATTAAAAAATATAATAAGAGTGAAAATAACTCAGTAACAATGAAGTAAAAACAGCTCAAAGAGGAGTTCTGTAGGACAAAGGATTGCAGCCACTCCGTATCTGTTGGCTGACTGAGCATTAATGCCAGTGAGCATCATTTTCCTTGTGCATTTCTCAGCCACTTGGATTCAGCTAGGCAAATCATCTGTGTTGTTGCTTCCAGGTCCAAAACAATGGTGTGCAATAAGCCACCAGCCCTTACGGAGCAGCTGCTGGCACATGTAGGGCCTTCATGCACGAGGTGTTTGCTGGCTGAAGGGATCTCCAGGCTTCCCATCCACAGCTGGGGGCAGGTGGGGGAGCCAGAGAAGTGCTGGGTGCCAGCTGGCCTGGCTGGTTCCCCAGCGGTTTTGAGCGAGCCTGTGGTGCCTTGGGGATTCTTTGATGACCTCTCAAGGACTTGTCACTTGAAGCCTGGGTTAATAAACTTCTCTCCTGGCAACTGAGGCAGATTCCCTGAAGCTGACAGATCTCAAAAGTTGTTTTGAAATTATCATGCTGGTTGCATTGGTATGTTTCCATTCCTAATGGGAGTAGAGGCGTTTTGCCTTTTTTTTTTCCTCATCCTCTTCTCATTTTTTTCCAAAGCTTTCAGCTTATGCTAATTTAATGGCCACCATTATAAGTGCTGCAAATTTGACTCTTGACCTCTGTGTAGACAGTGAAAAGATATTCATACTTTTACAAGTGCCGAACATCTTCAGGTTTCTCTCTGGCATTGGTTTTACTTATGCTGAAGATATTCCAAATACCAGGGCTAAGACAGTGTTTGAAAAAACAGACTGGCACCAATTTCAGTGGGATTTAGTTTTCGAAATGCCTTTACGAATTTGGGTCTGAAAGAACTTGAAGGTAGGTCAGAAAGGCAGGGTATTTTCCGGGATTTTAAAATGAAAGTTGCTGCTGCACACATACCTGAAGATCAAATTCTTATTTCAATGATATAAGTCAATTTTAGCTGTAGAAGAGAAGGGTTTTTTTTAAGCAGGAAAAGGTGGAGAAAGCGATATCTAAAGTGCTTTTGGTTTGATTTCTACTACTAAGGTGTCCTTTTACTGCATCTGCGGACTCTGTGAAGTATTTAATCTGCAACCTCTTCAGCATTTTCCTCTGTTAGTGGCTCTTCTCAGACCAAGGTAGTTTCCCAAGTATTTGTTGTGGGTCCAGGTGTTGTGACCTGACTGACACTAAGAAGCTCTATTTTTCAGAACGAGTCCGTTTTCTCTGCGAGTTGAGGTAGGCTGAGGTGTATCTCCTGTGTCTCTGAGGCTTGTAAGCCCTGCAGCAGCAGGCAGGGGGAATGTGTTGAAGCCTCATTGGAGGTGGTGTTTTCCCCAGAAAATCCGTGATATCTGGCTGCCGAACAAAGCCACCAGCAGCCCTGACAGTTCTCTGCTGCTCGATGCCTGTCTCATCTCTGAGCTGTGTAGGAGTTTGCAAAGGCAGATTAATATTTAAAGTACCTGGAGGCTTTGATCTTTCAGTTGTAGTCTGGATACATCTAAAACCTCATAAAATGCAGCCAGAGGAGGTGATGCTGCCTCTTTATTCACTAATGCAGAGACTGGAGCACCTTCCTAATTTCAATTCCTTCTTCTGTCTCAGGCCATTTCATTCCCCCTCTGACTTATCTGTTGAGAGTCCTTATCATCAGCTTGCTGGGTGCTGAAACTGCCTCATTTCCAGGATTTCAGCTGTGTATCTGAACCACTTGACTCGAAAGCCTCTTTGTCTGACCTTCTGGATCCTGAAGTGCCCCTGCTATGCTGAAAAGGTGGTATGCCTTGCCTGCGGTGTCCTGCAGGCTGGTGGCCGGCTGCTCTCCTGGGCTGTGGGGTGGGAGCCGCAGGCCAAGGCAGGCAGGACCTGTGTCCATCTGCTCAACCCCACAGAGCATCAATGCGGCTGTCATTCAGGATGGTCTCACTCCCTGTCCCTCAAAGCTGACCACTGCTGAAGGTTAAACACCTACATTCAGGTGTCTGGAAAAGACTTCCAGGCCTGAGTCTCTGCCACATCCTCCTGACTGACTGGCGCAACAACTCACTGCTTTCCCACATAGGGAGAGTTCGTCTCTAACTTGGCATTGAGAAGCCAGTTCTTGCAATGAACCCCCTCACTTTCCAGTCTACCAGCACCGATTATTCTAGTGCCAAGTCTGGCCCTAAAAGCCTTGGAAAGGAGGATCTGGAGAAACACCCTTCTCCTCAGCCTTTCCTCTTGGCGAGTTTCTGTTGCTCCCTCTTTTTCTCACTGCCTACTGTGAACCATGAACTTGGCAAAAAGAGGCAGAACCATCCACTGTGGATACTGTGAGCTCCTCTAGGCCACAAAGTACACCAAGACACCATGCCTTGTATGCTGGTGTTAGGAATCTCCTTCTGGGGAGATGTGGCCAAATTCAAGCTTAATGTATGTGAAGTGATTTGTTTGGTATGCACATGAGGATATTTGGGAGAAGATATCACAGAGATCTGATACTTCAAAACTATACAAGACTGTGGTCAAATAGTTTGTATAACCTTAGAAAATAGCTGTAAACTGGCCAGTGGCCTGACCTGGTCTCTAGTAGTCTGCGCTGGCTCTGTGCATGGACAAAGGAGGCAGCAGCCCAACATAGCAGAGGACAGTAATAGCAAACATTTTCCTGCCAGTTTTGTCTGTCAGAGCCCTTGGGAACTGGGCTCATTACTGCTTCTGCATGGCAGTAAAAGCTTTACATACAAATTTCCATTACTCTTCCCTTCACCCCCACCACTACTGCTGTCTTCTGTGTCCACCTTTATGATGTACCTTCTCCTCCAGCTCTAGTTCCTCATCCTTGGGTGCCAAAATTCAATTTTGACTGCACTCTTGAGTATCCTTGAGTGATGTTGCTGCAAAAATTAATAGGGCCTAAATATTTGATCAGCCAAGGTTTGTAATTATGCTGGGTTTCTGTGCTCCTATCAATACCTGAGCTATGTATTTTAAAGCCGATTCAGGCATGTACAAATGAGCTGCAGTCATCTTAGTTGTGGTAGCATAAGCAAAATTTTGGGAACTAAGCACTCTTGAAAAGGGAAAAAAAAAAAAGCCTCTGTATATGGCTGAGTGTTGTCCAGCACCCTAAGCTAGGAGAGGAGATTTTGTAAATGACATTAGTACTTAGTAGTCTGACAGGAGTGATGGTGAGAGTACAAAATGCATCTCTTCTAAGGTTGTCTATATTCTCATCTTCTACACTAAAAGGTAATAGGATGTTGAAACAGAAGTCTTGAAAATAAAATTATTACATTACAAATTAGTGGAAACTTCCTTTTTTCGGTCCGTACTCTCCTGGCTCTTCTTTCTGGTTGACAAAGCTTGTCTATGAAGTAGTTCACGCCTCTCCTGGTACAGGAGCAGAGCATGTCGTGGCTGTGAAAATCCACAGATAGTCTCTGTTCTTCCCTTCCTCCATGGGAGGATTACCCAGCACCAGTGATTTTCCCTGGGATCTTCTGCCTCACTGTAGCCCATTAGACTATGACCATATTGAGTGATCCCTTGACCCCAGAGCTCTTCCCACGTACAAGCATATACCCCACCATTTTGAACCGTGGTCCTCCTTCTGTACTTTGCTCTCCTTTGGAAAGAAAACTGGGGAAGGGATTTGAGTCAAAAGGGGCTCACAACATAGTGTAGTCTGTGTCCTGAACCTGGATGATGAGTGAGAACTGGGGAGTGTGTTGTGGAGCACCCCTGCTCTGCCACAGACATGGTGCAACAAGGCTGTTGTGAGGCAGGACAATCTCTCCTATAACTCATGCCATTCCCTCTCCACATAAGGAGTGAGACAAAATCTGCTCCCATCTGACCCCCCCTGCTGCAGTCTACTAGTTTTATCTCCTAGAGGATAATGGAAGCACATACTAGACAGCAATTCAGAGGGATAATTTATTCCCTGAACTCCAAAGTCATCTACTTAGTCTTACTGCTAAGGCATTTATTAAATGTATCAGAGCTGATGGTGGAATTTAAAATTAGAGCAAGGCTTTTTAATAGTACAGGCAAATTGAATTTTGTTGCATGCAGAGGGCAGTCTTTCTGTCTTGCTCCCTCCATTATGTTTTGGTATCTGCTTCAACAGCTTATTCTCACCCCGAAGCTCCTTAATCTCCTGTCCCTGCTGAAGCACACTTAGTCCTTCAGGCCATCACCAAAATAACAGATCCACCCTTTTAGACCCCCAGCATGTTCCGAGACACAGACCCACATACTGGCCCCACACCTGTGCCTAATCCTACTTGGTTTATTTTTGAAGGAAATTAGGGCATGGAGAGTAATATAACCCAATCTTCTTGCTCTAGATGTAAAATGCACATGTCTGTATCATGGCTATAAAATATGATATATAGGTACTTTCTTTTGAAACCCTTATATGACTTTCAGCTTGTTTGTGTAGTCCGGAGCCTTGGTGACAGAAAGACTGGAAAAACATATCAGAAGTACATAAATAACACTTTTGTCAAAGAGTATTTCTACAGACTCCCTAAATATTGACTTTTGATGGTCCTTTCACACAAACTCCATTTCTGTACTGTTATTTTCTGAGAGATCTCTTCAGAGCCTAATATCAAGCAAGCCATTTCACTTGTAGGCTTAGACAAAGGTAGTTTCAGAGGGATTTATTGAAGGCTCTGATGTAACTTTATTGCATGATATAGTGAAATATTATCTCCCTTTCACCCTCAATGAGTTACATAAGGGCTATTGTATCAGACAATTTGCTGGGCACAATTTCACTGCTCAGGTAGATGGGAAGTGAAATTTCAGGCCTTTGGGTTGGTCTCATCGTCTGCTGAATTGCCTCTAGAGCAGCGTGTGCTCTTTCTAAGTGGCAACTTAGTACTAACATTTGTCAATGCAAGCTTATGGACTAGATTTTCTCCATTGACCTTTCTCTCCAATGAGAAATCATGAACACGGAATTGCCTATTATTAGCATCACTTAATCTCCTTCATCTTAATTAAATTTCTTCTGAGCTTTATCTTACCAAGCCTAACACCAAAACAAACTGCTGAAGACGCTGCTGCATGTTTCATGTGTGCCTGTGGAACGTACAACCTGCTCGGAGGACCTGCACACATCTTGCTCGTGCTGTGTGGGTTATGGCATGCAAAAATGTTCTGCATATGTTCAGAAACTGTTGAAAGTCTTTGGAATTCTTATAACTGTTTATTCATTCTTTTGTTTAGGAGTCAGTGACCTGTAAGTGCTCATTATGAAGAGAGATCTGGTTTTCTTGGTGACTCTAATTAGCCTTGCCTTCCTGTCACTGCTAAGGTCTGGATATCCTCAACATATTGCAGAGGAGTCCTGCTCTGTTCAAATTCTTGTTCCAGGCCTCAAAGGTAATGTGGAAGTCTACTCCATCATTCAAATGTTAATCCTTTCTTTCTAACAGGCTCATTTGCACCCCTGACTGTTTCTAAGAGAGACAAAGAAGGTGCCTTGCAGTTGTCCTCTTATTTGTCCAATTTGTAGCTTCCTTAAAAATTGAATTTTAAGGTTTGTAAGATGAACTTAAGTCTGTTAAAATGAACACAGTTCAGAGGATGCATGCCAAGTTTCCCAGACTTGCTCCTGATCTGTGGTGCTTTGTACTCTGATCTGCTGCCTGGTTGCTTTCTCTGTGTTTATAGTCATGACTGGTGAACATACGCAAAGACTGCAAAATCAGGCCCTACTTTCTATCTGGGGAGGTTTTCATTGCCATTTTGTGAGACAGTATTGGGAAGTATTTTGTATTATCCAGTCTTCTGCTTGTCTTCCTTTGATTTTTAAATGCTCAAGTGCCTTTTAGAAGAAATAAAAAATTAGTTAGATTTTTGGCGTTTCTGTAGTTTCTGTTGACGAAAGCAACATTTTTACAAAAGATTCCCCCAAACTATTGCCCCAAAACGATGGCATAATAAATTACTGATCTTTTAGTATCAAAAAAAGTATTAAGGTACCTTAGATAGGAAACCAACAGTGGAGAATAATTAGCATTTTAAAGCAACAGTATCCATTATGGTGTGAAATCCTTGGCCCGTTTAGCCAATAACAGTAATTCTTGTTATGGAAGCTATAATATTTCTACTGGACTGTAACACCTATGAGCACAGGGAAATACCTGTTAACTAAGGACAAAAAACCTTATGAAAACCACCAGTTTATCATTAATGATTAAAAAAAAGGCATAGTTTAAGAACTGCATAACTAACCTTCCCGTTTTTCTGGTAGTTATGCATTGTAGTATCACAAAGCTCACCTAACAATATTGATGCCACTAATATTATGTAGCACAACACTGGACTTTACATGGTTGCCTGAGGACCATAGTATGGACTGCAATATGGACTGCCTGTGCTGCTTAATTGATCGGTGAGGGAAAGGCTCCATTCTGTCCTGTGGTAGTTCGTAGGGTTCAATTGCGAGCACAGCCTGGCCACAGGTTTGGCAGTGGTGTAAACTGCCCTCTCCAGATGTTTCCCAGTTTGGATGTGGCTGCCCTGTGCTGGAAGCAAGAGAATGGGGCTGTAAGGGTGTGGCTCATGCTTGGCCAGTTGGCTTCAGGGCCAAAAACAGTGCTCCTGTTTTGTTTATTATTATTATAGGTGCAGCTTTGGATGCCTGAAGCAAACTAAAATCTATATTTTTTAGTTGAACTTCAGTAAGTGGCATTTGAAGTCTTAATAATATTTACACCTTCTGCAAATGTTCTAGTTAGAAAGAACAACATTATATCCAGGTCTTCTGAGGTTTGACTAAGCCTTGAGTAAAGTTGTTTAATTTGTTTGATATGTTTGCTGTGAAACAAGCATAAGATAGCACTGTTGATGTGACTCACAGAGAAGAACACAGTCAAAGTGTGTTGTCTAAAGTTACACAGAAGATCAGTCAAAGGGTCAGACCCCACTGCATTGGGGGCTGAAACTTTGAAATTATTTTTAATTCCAGAGAAGCTGACAGGCTTTGATGGGTTTTGTAACTTCTTTGCCTTCGTTTCCTTATTTGTGTAATCAGTCAAAATTAGCATCTGTGATTACCATTTTTATGAAAGGACCGTTATTATATACAGCAGAAATTTAAAAAATGTATAAACAGTACAGGACCCTGGCCCTTTGTCAGAAGGCAGTCCTGAGCCAGGAAACAACAGAGGCTTGAAAACCATCATGTGTTAATGATTTCACTCTGCTTCATGAGATGTGAGCCTTGCAAAAGTGAGAGAGATTGATGTACAAATTCAGTGAAGCACAAAATGGCCTGATACAGCCCCAGTTAATGTGAAATCCCTAAAAAGCTATCAGTGCTCCAGCAACGCTGTCAGGGGGACTGGCTCAGAGGATTGGTAATGAGATACTGCTGTCCTCCACTGGCACAATTCCAACCCATTTCAGTGTCCAAGGCTTCCTTTGAGCATATATGTGGCCGCATGCCCAAATTTCGTCTCCCACGCAGTGGGATTTGCTCACTGCAGCTTTTACATCTGCCCCATCTCCTCCTCTGCTGGGCTGCTGGCAACACCTCCCATGAAGGAGGAACAGAACCCCTGCTCCACTGCTGGACACGAACCTATCGGGATTTGGGAAAAACAGGTACAGAAAAGAAGTGGAAGAAGTGGAAGACCATGGATATGTGAAAGGGGAAAAACAGGAGGAGAGGGTTAAGCCTAAGACATGGTGCAGAAAGTAGAGCTGAAATGGAGTGGTGAAGGAGAGGCACTAAGGAAAAGTACCCAAACGTGGGAGAGTGTAATGGAAAAATAATTTTAGAAGAATAGGAAAAGCTCAAAGGAAAAGAGAAAAGAAAGGCACAAAGAATGAGACTTAGTGGAGAGACTAGAAACTAGAAACAAAAAAAAAAAGAAAAAGAAAAAAAAAGAAATAAGAAGATGACACAAAGCCAATTAGGAATCCACAGAATAAAAGGGGAAATCGGAAAGGGGATGAGATAAGAATGGAGTTGGAACTGGGAGATGAAGAAAGCCAGTAAAGACACCAAGAATAGAAAAAGGCACAAATGACTTTAAGGTCAGAAGCTTAGGTCATAGAGACTGATTTTTTTTTTCATAACATCAACAGTATAGAAGAGTAAGATGAAATGTGGAAGGGAAAAATACCGTGGCTCTGAGAATCCAGACAGCAGGCTGATCTTTGTTTTAGAAAACCAACAATATTAATAATGGGAAAATGTGTTATGTGTGAAGAAGGGGTGGAGGATGAAGCCTCACTGCATTGCTCACTCATATTCTTCCTAAAGTCCTATTCCTTTTGATAGACCCATGAGATTGAAATTACTACTATTGCGCAAAAAGAAATAACATGGAACAGTCCTTCAAAGCTTTAATTATTGGTCTGCCACCTTGTTTTCTCTCCCTTCTAGACTCTAAAGCAGGAATTGTCTTAAAAGTCCCAATGATATACAATACATTAAAAAGCTGATGCTACATAAATAAAATAAACCCATTTTTTTCACGCCCACACTTGATGGATCTACTCTCACAGGGAATATGAGTAATAGAAGAAAGTTATCACCAGCCAAGGAATGCTTAAGAGCTCACATAGTTAATATTTCGTGTGCTATTTTCACAGAATCACAGAATCACAGAATGTTAGGGATTGGAAGGGACCTCGAAAGATCATCTAGTCCAATCCTCCTGCCAGGGCAGGAACACCTAGGTGAGGTTACACAGGAAGGCGTCCAGGCGGGTTCTGAATGTCTCCAGAGAAGGAGAATCCACAA
This sequence comes from Caloenas nicobarica, assembly GCF_036013445.1. Classification (NCBI taxonomy): domain Eukaryota; kingdom Metazoa; phylum Chordata; class Aves; order Columbiformes; family Columbidae; genus Caloenas; species Caloenas nicobarica. The sequence continues at coordinate 19,392,962 of NC_088247.1, read as the reverse complement.
CCTCCCTGGGCAGCCTGTTCCAGTGTTCCGTCACCCTCACTGAGAAGAAGTTTCTTCTCAAATTTAAGTGGAACCTCTTGTGTTCCAGCTTGAACCCATTACCCCTTGTCTTACTGTTGGTTGTCACCGAGAAGAGCCTGGCTCCATCCTCGTGACACCCACCCTTTATATATTTATAAACATTGATGAGGTCACCCCTCAGTCTCCTCTTCTCCAAGCTAAAGAGACCCAGCTCCCTCAGCCTTTCCTCATAAGGGAGATGCTCCACTCCCTTAATCATCTTTGTGGTCCTGCGCTGGACTCTCTCCAGCAGTTCCCTGTCCTTCTTGAACTGAGGGGCCCAGAACTGGACACAATATTCCAGATGAGGTCTCACCAGGGCAGAGTAGAGGGGAAGGAGAACCTCTCTCGACCTACTAACCACCCCCCTTCTAATACACCCCAGGATGCCATTGGCCTTCTTGGCCACAAGGGCACAGTGCTGGCTCATGGTCATCCTGCTGTCCACCAGGACCCCCAGGTCCCTTTCCCCTACACTGCTCTCTAATAGGTCATTCCCCAACTTATACTGGAACCTGGGGTTGTTCCTGCCCAGATGCAAGAATCTACATTTTCCCTTCTTATATTTCATTAAATTTTTCCCCGCCCAACTCTCCAGCCTGTCCAGATCTCGCTGGATGGCAGCACAGCCCTCTGGCGTGTCAGCCACTCCTCCCAGCTTGGTGTCATCAGCAAACTTGCTGATAGTACACTCAATTCCCTCATCCAAGTCATTGATGAATATATTGAACAGTATTGGTCCCAGAACTGACCCTTGAGGCACTCCACTAGATACAGGCCTCCAACCAGACTCCATCCCATTGACCACGACTCTCTGGCTTCTTTCCTTCAGCCAGTTTGCAGTCCACCTCACTACCTGATCATCCAGTCCACACTTCCTCAGTTTTGCCGTGAGGATGCTGTGGGAGACGGTGTCAAATGCTTTGCTGAAGTCAAGGTAGACCACATCCACTGCTCTGCCATCGTCAATCCACCTTGTTACGTCTTCATAAAAGGCTATGAGGTTGGTCAAACACGACTTCCCCTTGGTGAAGCCATGTTGACTGTCCCTGATGACCCTCTTATACTTGATATGTCTTAAGATGGCACCAAGGATAAGGTATTTTCATTACAGTAGACGGTACAGCTCAAGGTAGGCAGGATGCAAACATAATCCTATCCCAAAGAATTCAGAAAAGGAGGCCAATTGACAGCAATGTTAAGATATATAATTCTAATTATGAAAGATCTCTCTCAGAGACGATAGGACAAGGAACTCGTAGTAGTGTCAGGGTTGTGCCTGATACCTGTGGTCCTGCTGAGCTCAGTTCAGTACGCAGGCTACATTTCTTTTGGGGGTGTGGGCCATCACGGTGCTGTGGAGTACTGCTGGGCACGTCTTGCCCCATCTCAGCTGCGTGGGCAAGAGCTGGGTTGTGCTGAGAAAGAAGTTGCTCTTGCATGCAGCAAGGCTGGAGCAAAGAGCCACCCGGGATGGGATGGAGAGGAGATTGAGCCAGAGGTGCAACTGCAAAGGCACAGTGGCTGCTGGAGGAGGACACGCTGGAGCCAGGGGGTAGGGACCACGATGCAGTGATCCCAGCGTCCTGCTCCCAAGGGACTGGGTGTAATGTGCAGCACAGGGCCTGGAGACCAGAAAGAGGGTGCAGAGATGTCTTTCTCTAACTTAATTTGTTTGTTATTTTTTCCTAATTCAGGAATCAGAAGTTAGTGTTAGTTGGTGATAAATTGAATGGATTGAAACTCCTTGACAGAAAACTGCTTTGTTGCCCGTGACACCTGCACAGGCTTTGCTTCCTCAGCTTGCACAGTGCTCAGGGTACATACAGCAAAAATAGAGAATTATGGCAAAGCTGAACTGGACCACTGGTCAGTCACTCTTGGCCAAGGCCTTGCTGCTCAAAACAGCAAACCAAAAAATGCAGAGTAGTCCATAGCTGGGCCTGTAATGGGGTAATCTCCTCCCAGGGAAAGTTTCTTAAACACCCACACTAAGGAATGCAGTGTCATCTTATTATAGGAATAAATGCAGGCAAGTGTAATGGCCTGAAGCAAGAATGATCTATTTTATTGATCCCTAATGCACAGCTTTCACTCTGAAGAACGTGTAAAGCAATAGGCTGTAATAGCTGCTCTCAGCCTCCAGAGAGCAGGGAAAAGTCATTGTCAGGATTTATCTTTGGGAAGCAAAGAACTCATAACCAGCCTTAAGAGGGAAAGGCAATCACACAAATCCTATTGGTTACCTGATAATAAAAAAGTGACGTTCCCAAATGTGCCAAATAATAGCCTGTTTCATACTAGCAATATTATTCACCGGGGATTATGTGAAGTTTGTCCTCATTAAGGTCAGAGAATGGCCTATTTTTGCATGTCTGAAGTCAGGGAAGGTGGTCTGGAGCCTGCTGGCAACCTGAAGAAGGAAAATATAACAGATGGGGGGCCAAGTTCAGCTCACAGCCACCTATGTCTGCAATAAGGAGAAATAGAGAGCTGGAGGCTGCTTATTTGAAACTTACCATGTTTTGGCATGTTTTTACATGTCAGCTCTATGGTCCCTTTCTGAAGCACAGCTGCCAGCTATGCCAGAGAGCAGAGCTTGAGGGGAACATGACAACTGTTGACTTTCCTGCTCTGGAGCTCCCTTCAGCTTCCCAGAGAGCAGCTAATGCTCACTTTCCACTGCAGAAACACAGCGCTGGCACGTCAGGTCTCTTGTGCTAGCTCTGACTTTTAGATGCTCGCTGCTTCTTTTCTGTGGAAGCCATAGAGCTTTCTTCTCCTTCATATAAATATTTTTTGTAAAGGTGGCTATATAAATAATTCTTTAAACTTCGATTTGTATAAGAGATTTTAATTTTATATCAATGGCAAACTACAACTGTAGTACAATAGTAGGGAGTGAAACAAGGAAAGCATCCCTAAATTTCCAGTGAAAGGCACCAGGGAGGCAAACACTTGCAGAAACTGATGTTTAAATATGCTGAATATAATAATAATGTGCATGATCCATGTACATGGAAGTACCATGCACAGTGGTTTGTACCACAGAGATTAAAAGGCACAGTATATAACTGAGAATATGGATTAAGAGATACTCTTTCATGCTTAAAAATGATCCTCTAAATAAGGGATGTAGCAATGCTTTCCTATAGGCCTGATCCATCCTTACTCCATAAATGGCACAATTTTATTTTATTTTATTTTATTTTTTTAATTTGAGATTATAGTTAAGCCATTTTCACTTGGGACTTAAGCATGTCCTTAGTACATACTCAGGGGATGTTTTATGAACACAGAGCCAGAAGTTTATATGCCAAAGTTGGACCCTAATTCTGAAGTTTCTACTTGGGTATCTCCTCAGTACTTCTACTTAAGCTTCTATAATACCTGAAACTTCTACTTAAGCTTCTCCCTTGTATTCAGTGATAGAACTTGCAGGAATGGTTCAAAGCTGCGCCAGGGAAGGTTTAGACTGGAAATTAGGAAGCATTTCTTTACTGAGAGGATGGTCAAACACTGGAACAGGCTTCCTAGAGAGGTGATTGAAGCCCCAAGCCTGTCAGTGTTGAAGAGGCATTTGGACAATGCCCTTAATAATATGCTTTAACTTTTGGTCAGCCCTGAATTGGTCAGGCAGTTGGACTAGATGATTGCTGTAGGTCCTTTTCAACTGAAATAGTTCTATTCTATTCTATTCTATTCTATTCTATTCTATTCTATTCTATTCTATTCTATTCTTCGTGAGTTGTGCTGTTGGGCTTTTTGGAGGTTGAGCAACATCTATAAAACTAGACCCATTGTATGAGACTTCAGTAATGTATTGACTTTGGTTTTGTCAGTGTCTACGTCAATTGTGGGAAACTCTGTTCTCTGTGCATTAAGTAAAGCTGTTAAGTCAGACTCCATCTGCTTTTATTTTTTTCCCCCCTCTTCTTATAGTAGGTTTTTATTTTCAGTAGAGAGACTGATACTCTTGTCACTGTCACCAGCGGAACGTAGTCCTGATTTAATATGATTCTTCTATTTGTTTCCTTTTGTATTGACAGGGGAGGCTGGAGAAAAGGGGGAGAAAGGTGCTCCAGGTCGTCCAGGCAGAGTTGGGCCTCCAGGAGAAAAAGGTAACTTTGTTGAAGAAGATATTTTGAAGGTCATTCGTGACCAAATGGTGCCTTTTCTTGTCAGGCAATGATGATGAGCATCCTCTTTCCCTTTGCCGGGTGTCTAAATAATCTTTGGGCCCTTTTGTGAGCTGTTGTTTAACCCTGGCAGGCAGCTTAGCCCCACCTAGCTGCTTGCTCACCCTTCCCCAGTGGGATGGGGGAGAGAATTGGAAGGGTAAAAGTGACAAAACTTGTGGGTTGAGACAAAGGCAGTTTAACAGGTAAAGCAAAAGCTGTGTGTGTGAGCTTCCATTGTCGGGCAGATGTTCAGCCATTTCCAGGAAAGCCAGGGTTCATCATGTCTAATGATGACTTGGGAAGACAAACACCGACACTCTGAATGTCCCCTTTTCCTCCTTTTTCCCCTGGCTTTTATTGCTGAGCCCAGTGTCATTTGGTGTGGGACATCCCTTTGGTCAGTTGGGGTCAGCTGTCCTAGCTGTGTCACCTCCCAGCTTCTTGCCCACCCCCAGCCTACTTGCTGGTGGGGTGGAGTGAGAAACAGAAAATGTCTTGACTCTGTGTAAGCACTGCTCAGCACTAACTAAAACATCCCTGTATTGTCAATGCTGTTTTGGTCACAAATGCAAAGCATAGCACTCTACCAGCTACTATGAAGAAACTTTATTCTAGCCCAAACCAGTAAAACCACACACACTCATTTGTAGACTAACTATTGCTTTCTGGTCAAAACGATTCATTTCGGGGAAAAAAAAAATCTTGATTTTTTAGACAGGTCTCTGTGAAGAAAGATATCAAAATGTCTTCTTCATAATTTGCCTTTTTCAAATGAAAAAATATTAGATTAGAGGGAAAAAATAATGAGGCTCAATTTCCCTGTTTTATTTTGTTTGTAGATGTGAACACTTACAATACCATAATTAAAACCATTGAGGGAAGGCAGTAAGCCGTAATAGGCAGAGATGGCCATGAGTGATTCCACATTTCTTGCGTCACAGTTCAGTAATATTTATGGAAAGATGGTGGTAATGCAGTTTGCATTGTAGTTCAAAAATATTTGGAGCTCTTGAGAGGAATAGTTCTCAATAGTATTCAGTTATACAGCTGAGAAAAACACTGCATTTCTGTCTTGCAGGAAATTCTGTCTTTTCACATTTGTTTTTTCTCCTGGAGCAAGGAGGAAATTTGACCTTCCTAAGTTTTCCAGGAGATGCACATTCTGAAAAAAATCATATTGGGGTAGTCAAAACCTTTTATTTCAATATTGAAATTAAACATTTGACATTCCTATCATCAGAACGATGGAGTTAGTTTTTACTAAACTGAATTTACAAGCTTCCTTTCAAAGCAGTCACAGTGGTAATTTCCTCATGATGATGCATGATCCACTATGTAGTTCTTTTGGGCAATTATGGGAGCCTGATACCTGCAGTTTTCCCTGGGACCAAAATCCATAGCTGGAGCTCTTTCCTCTACAACACACTGAAAAACTGATAACTCCCATGAGGGGTGTGTGCAGTCAGTCGTTGTATTTCCCTTATGGAGATGTATCCTTCAAGGATGACTTTTGTAAAAAATATTGGAAACTAGAATTTCAACTCTCGTAAGGTAATGCAGCATGAAGAGAAGTACCACAGAATAATTTAGGTTAAAAGGTCATAAACAGCTCATCTAGTCCAACCTCCTGCTTAAAACAGGGCAGACTTCAAATTTAGATCAAGTTACTCAGGGATTTGTTCCACAGACTTTTGAAAATCTCCAAGGACTGAGATTCCACATCTTTTTTGATAGGTCTGTTCCTCAGTGTTATTGTGAAAGACTTTTTCCTCTGGGCCAGCTGAAATTTTTCTTGTTGTAACTTGTAGTCATTGCCTCTTGTTCTTTTGCGCTGTGTCTCTGAGAAGAGAAGGCCACATCTTCTCTACAAAACACTTGTAGGTAGTGGAAGACTGCAATTAGGCCCCTCCCTTACCTTTCTCTGCTCCAGGCTAAATAAAAACGTCTTCCTCAGCTGGACTCCAGTTTGCTTCTGTTGTACGAGTGCCCAAAAATCTCTGGGTCCTTCTATGCAAAGGAGTTTTCTAGCCAGCCATTGGCCAGCCTTCATCAATGCATTGCAGGTGAAGAACTTAAGCATCTGGCTGGACTCATGATATTCCTGTCAACACATTTCTGCAGCTTGTCGAGCTCCTCCTGACTGGCAGCACTGCCCTCCAGCGCATTAACCACTCCTGCCAGCACGGGGTTTCTTGCAGACTCACAGATGATCCTTCTACTTCTTCCTCCCTGTCACTGGTAAGGACTGAGGAATGGCACTCATCAGCTGCTGATTAGACTTTGGCAGCCTTGCATCAGCTAGCCTTCTCAGCACCCTTGAATGCCTTCTGGCTAGTGCCATGAACTTGTGTACATCTAGGTGAAACAGCCCCTAACTCAGTCATCCCTCTACCATGAGTAGCATGCCTTCCCCAGATCTTTGCTACCAGACATGAAGAACTGAGAGTCCAGAGAGCAGACCTTGCCAGTGGAGATTAAGGCAAAGCAAGCACCAAGTACCTTGGCCTCTCCTGTGTCCTTTGTCACTAGGCTGCCTTCCTCCTGAGCAGAATGCCCATGTTATCCTTGGTCTCTTTTTTACTGCTGCCTTACCTCTCCTGTCTTTCATGTTGTCCTTCATACACCTAGCCACAACTCCAGCTGAACTTTGACCTTCCTCACTTCATCCCTGCACACCCAGGGAATGCTTCTATGTTACCGTTTGGTAGCCTGTCCTGGTATCCACCTCCTGCATGCTTCCTTTCTGCATTTGGTCTCAGTCAACAGTTCCCTGTTCAGCCAAGCTGGCCTTCTGCCTTATCTGCTCATCTTCCTGCCCGTTGCAATGGACAGTTCTTATGCTTTAAGGAAATTGTTCCTTAAGACTAAGAAGCTCTTTCGGGGCCCCTTTGCAGTCAATAGCAGCCTCCGCTAGGATTGTGCCTACCAGTTCGTAGAACAAGCCAAAGTCTGGAAGTTCAGGGCACTTTGTCCTGCTGCTTGCCTTCCTCACTTCCCTCAGGATTTTGGACGTGTCATCTCATGAAGGCAGCCATGGTCACTTTAGCCAAGGCTGCTGTTGACTATCATATCCACAACCAGAGGGTATGTGAATAACAGGTCTAAAAGACTACCATCTCTAGCTGGAAACCCAGTTCCTGCATTAGATAATTGTCCCTGACGCACTTTCTGCATTGATTGCTCCTCATGGTGCTGCTCTCCCAGAAGATACTGAAATACCTAGTCTCCAATTTTGAAGCTTCTTACAGTCGTTGGAAGATCTCTTCACATCCAGTCTCACTTCTTGACAAGACGGTGATGTTCCCTGTGCTGGCCACCCCTCTAAATCTGACTTACATGCTCTCAACAGACCAGTCGCCTGTTATGCAACAAAGCTCCATGCAGTCAAGGTGCCCAGCGTGCAGAGCATAACCCTTGCCTTGCCTTCCCTGCCTGTGCTTCTTAAAGAGCCAACATCCATCCACTGCGGCACTCCTGTTGTTCTGGCTCTCTCACCATACCTGGGTGATTGATGTCATTAAATAGACTTCCAGTTCCTCCTGTTTATTTCTCAGACTCTGATGATTTTTGTACAAGTGTTTGAGATGGGCACCTGGTCATACTGCTTTCTCAAGGGGAGCTTGAGAGCGTCTCCCATCGTGCAAGTTTCTCTAGCTTGGCATTTGGTCAAATCCATTCAAAATGTTTTAGACCATCTGAGAAATGGATGTACACTTTTTCAGTCAACAATCCATGATGTAACATTTCATTAATATATTTTATACTGTAAAATTGCACTTACTTGGAAAATAATTCTCATAAGGAATGCTTGATTAATAATAATAATTTTCCACTTTTCCATGGCTCCAAAAGTCCGAAATTCTGAAGAGACTGAAAGAAGAAACATTGAAGTGAAAACTCACTGCAAGAAAACATACTTGAAGCAGAAAAGAGATGAAAGAAAATTTAATATTAATACATTTTATATTGGTATTTTTCCAAGCAGTGCTTTCAAATTAAGCATGGGCAAAATTTCTTGCTGCTTCTGTTGCAACATATTTTTTCCACTTTCCTTTGTGCATCCAGATTTGACTTGACGCATGTATGTTCTTGGAATATTTGGTAAACAGCTTTATTTTAGAATAGTAAGACACTTCTACAGACAAGCTCCTGGTTAAAATAAATACTAATTAACATAGTTTAGTGGATAATGAAAGATGGATAAAATTGTTGCATCACTTTGCATTTGCCCCTTTCTAAGAGCACACGTGGATGATCACAGCAGCTCTGTTTCTGTGCAGTAGCCTAAACCACAGTCACTGTGTTAACATGTGTTTGACCCTCTGTATTTCTATCAAAGCCTGGTAATTGTTGTCTTGTTGGGCTAATATTTGTCTCCTTCTGTTGATGGAAACTGCTAAATTTCAGTGTATTTTTCTGCTTTTGAGTAAGTGATGGTTTACACGAGGGAAACTAATTCTTCTGCAAGATTTGTGGAGTTTTCTACTTCTGGTGTTAATTTACATTCTCAGAATCATAGTAATATTTTTTTCTTTTTTCCCCTTTCCCCTTTCTTTGTTTCATTTGTCAGGCAAGAAAATGTGCTTAGTTTCTTTGAACTCCTTAGGCATATAATGATCAGTGAATAAATAACCTGCAAAATAAATGCTTTTCTTATGGTGTATTTGACCTGAAATGAACATCTCAAGGTGTGAAAGTCCTGCAAATATTTTTATCATATCCTTTTATCCTTTCCTCATGATATTTTCAGATTTTGCTAGCTCAGAAACTGATAAATATTAAAACTTTCTGGTGCTTACTGGAAATGAATGTGCTTCTGAGTGTCCTGATGTTTCAGGGTGACATCAGACATCCTGATGTCTTTGGGCACTGATTAAGGTTAAATTCCACTTACTTTCCTCATTGCTTTTAATTAATTGTATAGGTCAATTATGATGCATAGCATATCAGCAGAATATAAAATTGCATTGGCCTTATATAAAGCACAGAGTGCTAGATCAAGTGAAATGGCTGATTCGGACAAAAGTAGAGCGTACTGCAGTGCAACTTTTGGGGTGTGAAGTTAATAGATGTAACTTTCCCCGCTTGCCTTAGTTGCTACACTGTGCGCTCCCATGTTGGGAGTGAACTCAATTATTTGACTGAGTCATGATCCTCTCTGTGAAGCTGAAATTTCCATGTATATAAATTCCACAGAGGTATTTCAGTAACAATACAATACTGTGAATATTCCCAAAGTAGCAAGTATTCTGCTTACGGTAATCAAAATAAGGAGGAGAGGGTGAATTTACTGTTGGAATGCATAATCAAAGGCACAGCACATTAAAAGTGTTTTCTTCAAGACATTTTACGTTGCAAACCGGGGATTTGAGCAACATGATCTATTAATAGTCGGAGATGTCCCTGCTTATTGCAGGGGGGTTGGACTAGATGACCTTTAAAGGTCTCTTCCAACCCAAACCATTCTATGATCCCGTGATTTTTCTTAGAGCCATAACCATTTGAAAATATATTATTTTAGTATTTTACTTTCAGCCTTTATGCATCTTAATTCATTTATACTGGTATGTGAAGCAGAGTCACATACTATTCTTGGGCATGGAACTCAGCTGTCTCTACCTTTGCAGCGTTAGCACAGTCCCTAGTGTAGTTTTGGCTCGTGCCAACTAACACTTTCCCAGACTATTCTTGGGCACATTTTGGGAGCTAACACAATGAACAGCTTGCAGGTGATTATCTTGATTTGAAGAGTAAGACAATTTAATATTGTGGAGTGTACCATTCTCAGCCACCTGGTTCCTACTGCCAGGGAACAGTCCCAGGCATCTAGTTTACTAGTACAGGCATAGCCTCTTAAGTATGAGAGAAGACTCATTAATTTAACTGGATTGGAGCCAGAGTGCTCAGTCATTTGTATAATCAAATTCTAAAGAGAGGTAATAATATCTTAATTTATATTTTAGTATTACTGATTGCTCATTAATATGTAATCAATCAATCCTTTAAATTTCTGAGTCAACTTTTGCATTAATTTATTGCTCGCTAAGGAGCGCTGCAGGCAGGATTCCATATAAAAGTCCTGACATTGGCAGTTGTGGATTCACAAAGTGGTTATCTGGTTCAAAACTGTCTTTCAGTTCCACCTGAACTCAATAGGAGTTTGAGAAAATCCATGCTAAACTGAGTGGATGAAAAGATGGCAGATGGGCTTCAGTGTAAATAAATGTATTACCTAGGGACATCAGGGATACATAATTTAGTCCATAATTAATGATGCCAAAAAACAGCACTGTCACTTAAAGCTCAAGAACTGCTCCGAAACCATTATCAGCAGCCCCAAAGCCAACAAAATGCTGTCTGTCATCAGAAAAGAAACCAAGGACAAAACAGGAAGCTCATTCTTGCAGCTGATTTGCTCTGTGTAAAAGCCTGACATGCACCTAACGTGAGTGTGGTTCTGGCATCTGTCTCTCAAGAAGGACACGGGAGACCAGAGATGGGCACCAGAAATGTGGAGAAGATGGAGGAGCTGCCTCATAAGGAGAAGCTGAAAGGGCTGAGACTCTTCCACCTGTATGGAGGAATCTGAGGTGGATATAATCGAGGTTATGGAATCATGAAAGCAGTGGGTGAGGTGACCTGCTGTTCACCAGATCCCATCATACCTGAACTAGGAGGCACTCGCTCAAACTGCTGGAGGACTGATTCAGCAGCTCCATCTGCAATGGACTGGAGATGGTGGCTGGGTTGTGTGGTCTCCCTGTGCTGCACCTCTTGCTGCCATGGTGGGAATCAGGGTGTTGGGCTAGAGGGACACTGTTTTGAACAAGCTTGGTATTAAGTTGTTAGTGTAATTCTGGTAAGACACATGTTTCATAATAGCAATTATTTGTGTTTGTGTGTGTCTGAATATAAACTCTCCCAGTCAGGAATGGTCCATACTATTTCTTTTGTTTCGAATGTACTTTAAAATCCTTTAAACTTTTCTGCTGCCTTCCTAGATTGGATTTTTTCTTACTATCTTTAGTTTCCTTTGTGAATCTTCTGTCCTCTTTGATTGCTACTCACTATGGATTGATAATAGTTTCCTCTCTTTTTTTTTTCCTTTCTTTTTTCTTTTTTCCTGTTTCTTATGCAAAGCTTTTACGGTTGTACTTTGTCATTAAAATACCTGTCTAATATGAGAGGAATGGATCATTGCTTTGTCTCAGTCTCCTCCACTGCCTACCAAGGTAGCCTAGGTAAGTAGCTTAGACTGAAAGCCTAACTTTCAGGTGTCTAATGCTGGGTGAAATTAGTTTGTCCCAACTACATAAAATGCCACCTGGGATTATCCATTGTTTGTTCATATAAAATGTAACTGTGTTGTAACCCCTGTTCCCTAGGCAACCACCAAACTTCAGTAGTGTGCATAATTTAGATTATTTAGTACAAAACAGTCTGTTGTCATATTCAGAATTTTCTGATTTCCATTTGCCAATAGTTGTACAAAGGTAAGTATTCTGAATGTAGATTGCCACCATACCATAACATCATTATATCCTTTAAAAATACTGTTTATTCTCATTTAAGTCAGGCTAAATATTTGCATTGGGCATACTGACTTCTGCAAGACTAAGCAAGTACAGTGGGGGAAAGACAGTGTAAGCTTGGTCTATATCTTAACATTCTTTTTCTAAGTATCCTCTGTTGACTGCTGTCAAAGATGGCACTGGATTCAAGAGGCCTTTGATCTGGTTTGGTATACTTCTACAATAATTGTTGGGTAGGTGTCTGTGATGTCCACTATGTCAAATCATGAAGAATATCTATCTGATTTGTCTTCAAACCCTTAAATTTGGCTAGTAAACTACTGTTCTCTTCTTCTATTTGACACAATTCAGTTTGTCTGTGACATGGTGAATTTGTATTTCTACTGGATTTCTTTTTGACACTTTTTTTTTCTTTTTTAAGTGCTTTTACACCTTCTTGTCTTATCCAATTAATCCTCTCCAAACAGATTGCTGTATGAAGACCCCCCATTTATAGTGTTGCACAGAGCCAAAGCCCTCATTTTTTCACTGGTTGTGCAGCCCACCATTCATCACTGGTATTTCATTTCTTCTCTTGTTTGTGGGCCTGAAAAGACCACCAAGAAGAGAATTTAGAGTTTCCTTCTCTTTGATTGCTTCCAAAATCCTTTAAGTCTTCTATAATTGGTTCCAGTGCATATCACCTTCATCTAAGAGATGACAGATGACTTGCTTCGTATTCTCCATTCAAACTTTCAGTTAGATTTCCTACTTTTAGTCTATGGAGACTTAATTTCTTTCACTGTCCTCATTTATTTCCAGCTCTCACTTCCTGATTTTATTAAGATGCTTCAGACTGCATTTTTGGCAACCATAGGGCCACTAGAAAGGACTTTACAAAAGGTAGTAAAACTTTTGAAACCCTCAAGGCAGGTGAGTCTCTTTTGAAACCTTGTGATTTATTCTGCAGAAGCAGCAGAATAAGCAAGCCCCTGGAGTAGAAGTCACAGTAAGATGAAACCAAATCCAAACAGTTCTTTTAATGAGTACAGGAGAGTTAATGTATGTCTTCATTGTTTGAGATAACACACTTCTGAGCAGATCATGTAGCTTTTACTGAGCCAGTCATTCATTTTCCAAGCAGTATTTGTGAGAAAGGGAAGTAATTTTATGTATTATATTTTATTTATGCATTATATCTATATGTTTACTTAATGTCCATAAATCTGAGTGGATTACTTCTATTCTTCCAGGAGGAATATATAGCACGAGAGTAAAATATTTTTTTTTTTCTGGTAAAATTTTTTAATTGAGTCCATGTGCAGTAGTGACTGAATCTGATCCTTCTTGGAAACAAAGGAAAGTCATTGGTTGTAGGACTTGCCAGTAATTAATTAGACCAACAAGCCATACACATTTGGCTCCTCTCAGTTCAGAGGAAATTATTTCTTCTTGAAAAATGCCATCAAGTGACGTTTTTTTGAAACTTCATGGAGTAATATAGAGCGTATCTCTTAGCCCAGTAGTGATCAGTTTATGTTCTGAAACTTGTCATTGATTACACTTTTAAGTTAAAGGTATTAATGAAATCTGTCATAAAATTATCCAGCTTTTAAAAATATGTAAAGGAAATACGTGACTGTCATCCAGTGGCAGTAACAACAGATGACAACAGATCTTCAGTTGCTGTACATCCACAACTGGGCCTGAGTTGTGACAATTTTCACAGGTTCAGTTACTGGATCCCTATGGTAGATTTTCCTCCCAACTTGCCTCATTAATTCCTTGATATTGTGTAGCAGAACAGTGCATATTGGATGTTACTTTGAGCAAAAAAGCAATCTAGGCTGGCACAGTCATGGAAAGAACTGAATCAGTATTTCCTAAAGCAGGCCCAGTCTTGGGTTTCTGCAGGATGGGAGCCTCAGAAGATGGGAGCCTCAGAAGATGGGAGCCTCAGCCCCGTAGTCCCTCCATACCTGTTCTCCGTTAATACTGTGTGGTACAGTAGGAAGCCTATCTCATATGACATAACTGTACCATCTCCAGATTGTGTTTGTTCTTGAAATCACGATACAAAGAGACCTAAATCTGATGTCAGAGCATTGTTTTCCTTGGGCATTGCACCCAAGAAAAAGTATCACTGTTGTACACTGAGATGTGGTATTATTTCCTGAGGCTCCTTGGGCCAGAGGAGCTGCAGCATCAGGCAAACTCTGCCACATTCACAACATAGTGAGTGCAACAAAATGCCAGGTCTCATTTCACAGATCTCAGAAAGTCTGCCTAAAACAAATCATGGAATCTTCTCTAAACCCATGCCAGAACCACAGTGTCATTTAGAAATAATAATCTCTATAAAGAGCTAATTGCAACTGAGACAAGCTTAGACTACATGAAGTTTATTGATTACAAATGGCCTAGTTTAAGCCAATACCTTCAGTCACATGTAAGCCTGTTGTATTTATTCTAGTGCTTATTAATTTCTGTCACCTGTTGATCCCCTAAACTTGTAGATGAGGATGGTAGATACGGGGTTGAATAAAGTGTTGCTATTACAGGCTAAAGTTCTTCTCTCAGGTTCACACCATTAAGATAATTATTTTTCATGGTGTTTGAGAGCTGCCATCCTGAAAAGCCATATGACATAGTAAGCGTGTTTCAGCTGTTTTATTTCTTGAACTCTGGAGGAGCTCATATCAATGACAACAATACTTGGACTGTGGCACACATTTTATTAGTAACAGAGCTTCAGCTTGGTTTGTGAAGACAGTGATGACAAAGAAACTGCCTGTTCCAGTGCGAATTCTGTTTCCCCTGAAGCCATTCTAATATTCACTTTATATCACACAGGAAAGTACAACTAATAGAAAAGAGGTCAGTCAGACAAAGTAAGAGAATCAAGCTCTCTAACATGAGATTTCTGAGTATGCCTCATGGACAGACACAGGTGACAGTGGATAGTTCATGCAGATTTCTTGACAATTTCAATTGACCTTAAGAGGTGGATAGTTGCCTTTTACTCGTAAAAACACAGCTGAGGAAAATTATTTTTTTAGCAGCTTCTTTGCTACAACTGCACTTTGAAGTATTCGGTAAAACTGTCTTTAAAATTAGTAACATTCAACATTGCTGGTTTGAGTCAGACTTTGTATGAACGTGTGCATGTGTCTGTATATATTTATATATGTCTATGTAAGACTTCCATTAATTTTCATTTTTCATTAATATAATATTCAAATGCAAGAGCAAAGAGTGAGGATGTGTCTGCTTCCACTGTGTTTACATTGTATAAATAAGCCATTAAGCCCAAATTCAGCCCTCAGTTACAGCACAGCTACAGTATTTGGTGAAGCTGTCAATTGTGCTTGGATCCTTTAGGTCTTCTCAACTCCATGATAGTTTTAATCCACTGATCCATGTTTGAATGGAATCCCCCCTCATTTTCAACATAATTCTGGCGTGATCATCTGAGAAAAGTTTGCAAAAACTTTTCCAGTGGCTCTCACCCGAGATGCGTTTTCATTTATACCTGCCTGCCTCGTTAATGTCAATAGCTTTGCAAAGATTAAATCACTGTCTAGGTTGTTAAACGTGAGTTATTCACAAGGAGTGAACTGGACCTCTGGAGTTCAAATAATATTGGGGATATAGCATGTTTTACTCATTGTAAAAACTGATTCTGCAAACGTGCTGGAATCTGAATGAATCAGGCTACATTGCTGCCTTATGTCTTTTGTCTTTCTGTTTTGTTTAGGAGAAATGGGGGACAAAGGACAGAAAGGCAGTGTGGGACGGCATGGAAAAATCGGTCCTATTGGTTCAAAAGGTATGCTTCGTTTCTCCATTTGTGTTTCAGATGAAACACCTGTGATTGTTTATGTTTGAGAAAAGTTTAGTGGCTTGAAGAATGTTTGACAAGTCTTGGGTTTACCGTAATAGGAACTTTCTCACACTGTAGTCAGCCAAATGACTGAGATCTTTAGCCAGTTACCTTTTGCTCTGACAGCAGAATATTTAAAGCAGAGTGAAAATCCTGGTTTAAAGCTAAATAGAGAACTTTGTGCACCATGACACAAGTATGGACAGTTAAGCAGATGGGAAGCTGCATTGTATTTTGGCAGACTTTTAAGAGCCAGACAACTTGAATTCTAGTCTTGCTTACCCTGTAGGCTTCCTATGTGATGTTGGCTAGGTCATGTGGACCAATGTTTACTTAAGTATCTAGATTATGAGTCTAGATTTAGGCTCCAGTGTAGCATATCCAGCCCTTTTCCCTCTAGAGTATCTGAACTTATTGGTTCTGTGAAGTTCATTGATGTAAAAAAATTGATATTGGTACATATTCTTTGTGTTCAAGTTTCGTAGCTTTTGCTGTCCTTTTTTTGTGGAATGACTAGGACAGAAAATTCTTTTTTGATTGGACATATTTCTGCTTTCCACATTTGAATGTTACTGGAGAAAAACAAGTGCTAAACGAACTGTTGACTAAAAAAGCTGCCTTAAATTTATATTATTTTTCATGTTTTTAGGTGAAAAAGGAGATAATGGTGACATAGGACCACCAGGTCCTAATGGTGACCCAGGTAAACCATGACACACATTGCATATATGAAAGATTTTACAAGATGTATGCATCATCACCAAAAATACATGTCTGTTTACATACTGGAGGAAATAATGAACAACTGAGTATTTGTATAGGCCCTGTAACATTTCACTGAAATATTTTCAAATTACTTAAAATTATTGAAGCTGCTGTAGTTGCTGGACTTGTGTATTTGTTGAAACAATGTCTCAGAGGTTTGATCACTCCAGGAGATTAGTGGGAACTGAAATACTGTAATTGATCCTCGTTTTGAGGTTTGAGGTCATAGATGTAACAATTGTCCTTTTAGTATCTTCATTCACATTATCTTTGTCAAACCAAAATCAATTAGGGGTTAATAGGTGGTTTTCTATTGTCTTATTTTATTGTAAGAAGTACAGTAAATTCTATACTACTACATTTTGCAGGTAATTATGTGCATTACATGGTTGGAACATTGGCCTTTTGGATCTGCTGTGTAATATTCCTTGTGAGGAACAAGCGAACAATGCGCCGTGCAGATTTTTGCTGTGGAAAAAGTGCTCTTTGGAGAAGACTGAAGAGAATAATTTTAGTCAAAATAGGAAATTTTGACAAAGGTTTAAAAAAAAAATCCGTATTTTTTTTGCAGGGAATATCTGTTGGCATTTAGGTTAGCACTACTCATGCAGGACTGAAGTTTCATTGGAAGTGAACTGAGCTGTTCTGCATAGCCCAGACACCCATGAGAACCATATGATGGTGCAGGGTAGCGAAGGCTGAAGTTTCTGACATTTGTGAGACAGCCCTGTGCAGGGCTGCCAGGCTGGGTCTTTTCATAAAATTGTTTAGATTATTATTGAAATTAGATAGCTTTTTGATTTGGGTGTATTTGTATTATTTCACAGGCATCCCTTGTGAGTGCAGCCAGCTAAGGAAGGCTATTGGTGAAATGGACATCCAAGTGGCCCAACTAACAACAGAATTAAAATTCATAAAAAATGGTAGGTTAATTTTGTATAAATATTGTCCTTTCTCATTGCTGCATTTTACCGGTGGAATTGCTCATAGAGAGCTTCACCGTCCCACATTTGATTTGTGAAGCTATTTTGGGGTGTACAGTAAGTTGGTTTATAGAAATGCGAGTGCTCACTTTTCAGCACTGCCCTCCCCCGCAGCTGTTGCCGGCGTGCGTGAGACAGATAATAAGATATATCTGCTGGTGAAGGAAGAGAAAAGGTACAAGGAAGCCCAGCTCTACTGCCATGGAAGAGGAGGGACGCTGAGCATGCCCAAGGATGAGACTGCCAACAATCTGATTGCCTCGTACATCAACCAAGCCGGGCTCACCAGAGTTTTCATTGGGATTAACGACCTAGAGAAAGAGGGAAATTTTGTCTATTCTGACCGATCGCCCATGCAGACCTTCAACAAATGGCGCAGTGGGGAGCCCAATAATGCTTATGATGAGGAGGACTGTGTGGAGATGGTGGCATCTGGAGGGTGGAATGATGTTGCATGTCATATTACCATGTATTTTGTGTGCGAATTTGACAAAGAAAATGTCTAAGCTTGTCTGCTCTTTATTTTAAGAAAAGGTTTTAAGCTGATTGAACAAGTTACCCCATGTTTATAGAGTACAAGTGACATTTTGCAAGTATGCGGCATCGGTATTGTACAGCTGTAAATACAATTTAGGTATTTCAAATATCAGTATTAACCCTTCAGAAGGGAAGAGCAGTGATAAGACATAGCTTGTTTTTTTTTGTAGGTAAACAGATGTATTTAGATAAAAATGTGGTTTGGGGCTAAATTCTGCCCTCACAACAGTTAAGTGATTCAATTGCATGACTGTAAGGGAAGGCAGAATTTGGCCTCTAGCTGTTAGAATGTTTATTTGTGAAGAAGTAGATTCCTGATATTCTATTATCTTAGCAACATTTGTAGTTATAAATGTTAATTGCTTGTAGTGCTACAGGGACAGCAACAAGCCAAATATTTTGTATACTCCAGTTAATAAGTACAAGTATTATTGTAAGGTTTTTGGATGTGATGGTGTTACAACTTTTTATTTTTTTTTTTTTTCCAAAAATAGCCAAAGCAAACCAACAAATCAGGAGTCCTACCAATTTTGTAGTGTTTCTTTATTAAAGTGTTCACAGATGTATGACAACGAGACACTTAAGTAAGCTGAGTTTTAGTGCTGAGGGAGGACAAAGTTCTTATAATTTAGTACTGAAAGAGGAATCCCAGCCACATGGATGTTTTGGGGTTGGCTAAAGGTAAAGTAAGGTTTTAGTTTTCTGTATTCTTTAGTTAGAGAATGATTCAGTGCATGAACTATTTCAGGCCTCAAATAATTTCTTAAAGTAAATGCATTTCACATTTGTATAAGATGATCTTGGTGCATCTTGTTACAAAACGAAATACCAGCCCTCCACAATTTAAGGCAGGCTTCATAAATAGACAACGAATCTCATAAAAATACTTTGGCTAGTAGCTCCTTTTGGCAGGAAAACAACTTACATGTTTACTCAGATTGTAAGAGTGACTCCCTGAAAAGCAGCAAAAGTTTCCAAAATTTTCCTGATTATGTATATAGCAGTAGTAAGTAATTTTGCACAAATAATTTATTTACCCAATTTACAATTGCATGTGATGGAAAATGTGATGTATATTTTAAAAAACCAACAACTTAATTTCACAAAGGAAATTATTAATTATTTTGGATCTTCCTAGGAGCCACTTGCATGACATTTTACCTTGCTGTTAGGCATAGAAAGATGACTGCAAAATCTCTGACTGCGTTTTGTCAGGAATACCTTGCAGTGTTTTAAGATGATTTTTAAGGAAAAATGATTCTTTGTATAACATGGTAGTCAAAATATGTGTATGATCATTATGAGAGATTGGTCTATAGGATATCCACAGTGGATGTAACATGTGGTCCCAGAGATTTCCCTACGGCAAGGCAAGACCAACTCATGTCAGCTCTACAGTGCTGTAGTATATAAACCATCAGTGACCACACAATTCTGTTCATATCCACAGTCGGACAGTATTTGCTATTATTATATACCTAAAAGAACAAACACTTTTTCTTGTTATATTTACTCTGTGAATTTGAATCCGTTTAATATATATATATATATGTTTGCTATTAATTTTGAAGATCAGTAGTGAATTCCTATAGTATTTGAATATCAGCCCAAGTCCAGAACAATCACTCTAAGAAATGAGTGGTCCTTTGATTGCTTTACTTTCTTGCTAATAAAGGTAGGTATGATTCCTATATGTTAGGCTTTCTTCCAACTGTGTATTGAAATCTGTTAAATAACACCAATATTCAAAGAATCTTTGCAGAATTTGCAGAGAGCTAACAATTCCAGTGGAGCAATTTGTTTGTTTAGAATAGTGCCTTTTGAATATCATGATTGTTTCCTACCTGTTATAGAAATCCTCAGAAACCATTTAAATCTTCAACATACTTTTGTCAAATCATTGTAGCTATATTAAAACTGTCTAAACCCACGTTCCAGGTATCTGGAACTCCCTCATTATTTATGTCCTGAAGTTCCTAAATGTTTATTTTTCACCCAGGTTTTAAAAGTCTCTGTTGTAACATTTGATTTCATCTGAAATGTGAAAAGATGCCTTTGGAGGAGGCGGGAAGCTTTTTCAGATGCCAAATGCTCCTATTTTAGGTAGAAGTCATACCATGTTTAATAAGATTGCCTTGATGTGTAGAACATTTAAGCAGTCTCGATTTCTATTAAAATTTCAGATGAAAAATAAAGGCAATGGAAAAAACATTTCCCCCAGTTTTTGTGTTCTTCGGAATATATTTTTGCAGCCCTTGATATACAAGACAGAAAAAAAATTAGTTGTATTGTCAGAGCCCTGTACATTGGCTGCAATGGTCCTTATTTCACCGTTTGGGCAAGGGGAACAAGGCGAGTGTGTAAGGTCTTGAGCTGTTCTGCAAGGAGCAAAGATTGCACATCTGGTATGTACCCCTGCGAGGAACTGGGCAAGAAATGATGGAGGGATTGGAAATGGCTGAGCCCTTCATAATTTCTTTCACCCTCCAGTTGCTGACCCTTGTAGGTGGACCCTTGCTGGAGGCAGAAATAAATGTTGCATGTAGCGTTCAGCCTGCACAAAACTTGCTGAAGTGCATGGTAAGGTTTCCATTACTCTCAGTGGAATTTAGAGCTACTGTTTTAGGAAAGAATCAAATGATAAGTTAGTTTTGCTTGGGGTATTTTCCATGTGCATTAAAACCTGCGTTGTGATATCATTACTCATATTGTGTGGTTCTATGGAAGCCTTTGGAACGTGTCTGTCTGGCAAGCATGCACCGAGACTTCCCAGACTGTTCTTTTGACGGATGTTTACTTTTGATGGATGTTTACTTTTGATGGATGATTTTTCATTATAAATATTTCCCTATAGCCCTTATTTATTTTATTCTTAATTAAGGGGCATGTTGTTGCATTTTAAGAAAGCAACAAGTGGGTTTTTTTATATAGTCACCCATTCATGCTCTTGAATGACTTCTTCACATAAAATGCATATTTCATTCAACTGTATTCCACACCTTTAGACTCTAAGGCTGTGTTGTTGTATGACTGACGTCAGGGCCAGATCTGCATCCCCCTTCCGGGAGGTGACTTGGCAAAGGTAAAGCATTTAGCTGGCTGGGTCCAAGGGGAGCTGCTTTGCTGGGGAGAGCCCTGTGTTGCTGTGGACATCCCGGGAGAGTGCTGGACGATGTCTGACCCTGATCATCACCTGGATTTGCCACTCTGCATCCTGGCTCCTTGATGGAAGGTGCTGCTCCCACCTACCTTGTTATCCTGCTCAGCTCCGGGTTCACCATCCCTCGTGGACCAGCTGGTCCTCGTTGTGCCCTGGGAGCTGACATGATTACCCCTGAAAATACAATTTCATGTGAGATGACAGGTTAGCAGCAGAATTTCTCCGTGGCTGTAAGTTTAAAATTTTCTTAAGTCACAGAGAAGAACAGTAAAAATAAATATTTATACATGGGATATGGAGCATCCTTATTTATATAAGTAAAGCGGAGTGCTTCATTTTTCACAAGCTCAGGAAATGCCAGTTGAAATATGCATTATAAAATAGCAGCTAGCTGGACTTTTTTGTTACAGTTTTTGATGAACAGTGAAACAAGATGAAATTAAAACAATTTTTATTGTAAAATATGATGAAGGTTCAGAATGGACAAAGCAGTTTTGAAGCAGACATTTTTCAAGATATTTCCTTTTGGAATATTTCAAAATTTCGTTTCTGACATCTGTAGCTTCATTTTGACCTATAAAAGGATTTGATTTTTATATTACTGTGAAAGTATTTTGCACCATGTCTGTAGCAATGTTTGGTATAATACTTGAAATATCTTACTGTTTTCTTTATGTCTTAATTTCCAATGGGAAGAAGTTATTTTTTGAGAGTTCTCTTCTTTGCCATACTGAAAGAGTTTCACGCTTGCATCGATTTCTGCTCCTGGGACTGCTATCACACCGTGAACACTCTGAGCAATAGATAGTTCAACCAATATTAGGTAGAAAATATTCTTACTGATTATGGAAATGATTCATTTAAGTATTATGCCATGTAAGTATCGGTTTATGCACTATTATGAGTGTTCAATCATTAAATAAGATAAAATAAATACAAGCATTTTTGAATATGAAAGTTTTACAAACATACTCTCATCCTGAATTAAAACAAAAAGATGTCAAAGTAACCAAATGTCCAGTAAAGCAGAAATTCAAGGTTTCCCCTACATCTGTATCCAGGTCTAGTTTTTATGGGAAACTCAGTGACTTCTGATGCTGGTGGCTGAATCAAGTCCTAGAGTAGAAAGCTAGCCTGCAATGCAAACACTGATAATATATGAATCTACCCCTTACATTTTCTGAAGTGCTTCCCCTTAGCCTTTGTTTTCAAGCATTCTGCTCACTTAGCTCCAAGTATAAATGTGTGCATGAGTTTGCGCCAAGAGTCAATTTCTTTTCACTGTAAATTCTGCTTTTCAGTTTTTGGCTTGCCTTTTGGTGCCAGTGGGTCCAGGTCACTCAGACTGATTACGGACTGATAGGTGGGCTTTTTATCCACTGGAGGAGCTGGAAATGCAAGTGTGTCTGTGAAACCACCAGTTATTGTGCAGGACTGGAGCCAGCCACTTGCCCTGGGGTGCATATTTCTGGTCAGGGAGAGGCAGCCCAGCCTACTGAGAGGAGAACTGACCTTGTTCTTGTGGGTAAAAAGAAACCAGAGTCTTAAGATTTACTTAGGGGAAAAAACTGTGCAGTGAAGGGTTTTGACTATTTACTTTACAGAAGAGTGGAGAGAAAGAACAGTTTGTTTTTAATTTTGCTGTGTTAGGAGAGTGAAAAATATGTGAATTGGGAGAGAAAGGGTTTGTGGAGAGAATGATAGCTGTGTGCCCAAGGTATTTTTCTGGATGCATGTCTGCTCCTGGCTGGGAGATTTTCAACTGCATGAGGAGGGGAGTCCTCTCAAGAGGGAGAGCATGAAATGGAAAAGGTGGGAGAAGCAGAGAATGGATGTGCAGAACCGGCAGTGAGTGGGATGCCCATGAGGCAGAATGTAAATGTTACTTCCAGCCCTCCTCCTGCTTCCTGCTAGGGAAATATAATTATCTTGCCCTTTCTGTCAAAATGTCTCACTATAGCTCTCGATGGGCAGCTACAAAAGTAGAGGGAAGTGACCGATTTAGCATGATTTCAGTGTCTAAATAAAACCCAGTTTGGGTCTGTGGCCAAATAATAGCATCCACTACTCTTTGGGTATATTAATGGATGAAATCACTAGTGATATAATTAAGTGCTACTATTCAAAGACTGGCTATGTAGTATTGATGCCTTTCTGTATTTTCTTTACATATGAAAGTGTGAATGAGGCCAAGAATTCAGCAACAGAAGGTCTGGTGTGCAGCTCAAGGATATGCGTGTTACCATACTGTCATCTAGTGGCAGTAAGAGGCAATGTGAGGGAGCTGAGCAGTATTTTGCTTCTGCTGGCATCAGAGGCACCATGATATTGAGTGCAATCCCTGGTGTGGTACTGAACAACTGATTTTCCAGCTCTGAAGTCTTTACTCAGCTTTCTTCTCTTCTTTGTGAAAAGATTATTTTGATTGATAACAGAGAGACGTGCACCGATTTTAAGTCCAATGCCCAGATAGGAGTTTTGACTAAGAAGTGAGAAGTATGCCCAAATAAGTGAAATTATCATGCCTTCAAGTTAGGAAAAAGAAAACAAGTCAAGCTGTGCTCTGCAGGCCAACATCTAAATTGCAGGTGCAGATCTTCACCTGGCATCAGTCAACTTCAGTGAAGCCAAGTTGATTTATACCTGCTAAGGATTTGGCACAGTATCTTCATAAATTCTAGATTTATGCTTATTTCAGAAGTAAAGAAAGAGGTATTTTGATGTTTATAATTTATTCTGACCACTGTTATTCGAAGTCCGATCTGATGTAATGGAAACATCTCATGCAAATTTCTGGGCTATAATCAGTTGTGACACAAATAATGAAAATAAAATAGTTGAAGTAGATGTATGATGTGAAGCTTTACCTTTGAAAGTATACTAGAGGTATGATTCAGACCACAAAGAAGCAGTAAAAACATTCAACATAAAGAATCATTTTATATTCTTCTATGAAAATTAAACCCTTCCTTTTTGCCGTACTCAACATTGTTTCATAGGAGTAGATGGGTGCCATCTAGTGAAGAAAAGATTTGTTGCATATCTAAAGAGCTGTAAATCCAACTTTGTTCCCGCTTTATTCTTTAGTATGATCAGAACGATAAGGATAGGCAAACATTTTGGAAAAGGGAAACTGAGCGATACATTCAGTTCACTGTGTTTGTAGCACACACTGAAATAAAGGAAGGTATAAAACCACAAAATACTGTCTTTCTTGTTACAGAGCGGCCTGGACATCTACATGTCAGCTTGTTTTAATTCCATTGCCTGATTCTTCCCTAGGATCACTTCCCTTCTCCCCTGGATAAAAAAACCTAACATAGTAACTTGTGACTTATTTAGATAAAGTTCAGTATGTCTTCTAAATAGCCCTGACTGTGTTAGCAGAAAAGTTTACAGTCAACCTTGGTGTAGGCAATTCCTTTTGCATGCTGGTTTTTGGCTACATCTTACCATTTAGAAGATTCTGAAAGTGGAAGATGAATTCTGGATCACATAAGATTGTACTGCAAAAACAAAAATGCATTACAGCTGATGTGCTGACACCATGCCTAACACTTAATGTATTTTTTTTAAATACTCTTTGAAACTACTGCCCTGGTCTCCACAGTGTCCTCAGTTTTCTTCTTAAAGCTTTCTTCCTTTTGCATCTAGTCAGACCCACAAGGAAAGTTAATGGTATACTTTTATTGTATATTCCATACTGTATTATCTTGGAAATTCATTTGCCTGTGCAGTTGTTTTGAGTCATAAGCAATTTAAAATACATTCTTTGAAAATACAGTTTATACTGTTAACTAAGACAAATCTCCTTTAAGTCTAGATCGTTTTTGCTTTTGAGTAAATAGAAGATCAACAAATCTAACCCATGAGACAAATCTGCTTCATGATTTTAAATTAGACTGAAATGGGCTGGTTGCTAACAGAGGAGAAGTCAGTGTCCATGGACCTTATAGTTCAGATGAAGCAGAGCCCGAGTTTGCTGACACCAGGCTGTTCTGTGGCATGTCCGCTATCAGCTCACACCAGGGATGATATCTGCTCTGGTGCTTTGTGGCCCTTACATTTGGCCAGTTTTACATGCGCCCAAATCGGTTTCTGGTGCCGCTTGCAGATCATAATCTAGCAGTGCTTGCCTCAGGTGTTGCCTGCTCCTCCTGCCATCAGTGTGAGACGGGTTTTCAAAGAACGAGGCTAATGTGAACACATGCTATATCTCCTTCTAATAACTTTTGAACCTGTTAGCCATTTTCAACCAGATGTGACAGAAGGCCTTGGGTATCTGAAGTTTTTAAACGTTTTGTGTAAAAATGTAAGTGGGTAATGAACAAAGATTTCCCTCAGTCCCTCCTGAGGAAACGGCTGCAGCATGAACTCATTTGTTGTTAAACACCAAAGAGTCATCTTGGAGCCAGACTACACAAAATCCTAACCACAGGAAAGGATTTGATTAGAACTTGTCCTTTTTAGACACTGAAGTCTTGAGATAATAGTAGCAGATACTACAGGAAATCAGCCTTTCCTACTCCAATTGCTCACAGAACAACTCATCTGCTCTATGATGTCCAGGTGATGGTATGCTGGCTGCCGTGAAAAGGGACCATTAGAACACCTCTTATTCTACAAGAGAAAATTTTCTATACGTATCTCTGTGGATCACCTTCTCTGCAGTTTGAATGTAAATGATGTTTGATTGGGTTTTTGTTTGTTTGTTTGTTTGTTTTTTTAACTTAATCCTGCACTGAACCTCTACCTTTTTGCCCCGTTGTGGAGATTATTAACCAGGGATGAACATGGAATTTTCAAAACCACTCAGCATTGTCTTGGCTCTCCTGGGAGCAAGGAGCAGGCATCAACAGAGCCAGGCAAGATGGAATCCAATGCATCCCACCTTTTTTGCCGGGTGCATGCTTCATGTTTGCATTTTTACAACATTTTACACCTTTTCTCACTGGCTGCATTTTGCTTCCCTTACTCTTTACCCTATTTATGTTCAGATGAGATATAGGAAAAAATGGCTTTCTCTGCAGTTTAAACAAATGATGTATATGTGTGACTGAAGGCTACGGATAGATGCCTTCACAGAAATCCATTTTTAATAGTGACCAGACAGGGAAAAATCATTTGTCATAAGATTACAGAGAGGAATAAGGGGGAATATTTAAACCTGTTCTGAAATTTTTAAAGATCTTGAGGAATATGGTGATGTTAATGCAGACTAGGTTTATTGTTAGGTATATAATGAAAATGAAAAGAAATCAAAGACAAACACACAGTGGAAATCAATATTAACTAAGATATTATGTATGAAATTAGTCTAGAAAAGATCATAGTATTTCATATAAAAAGGATTGAGAGAAATCAATCATGGGGCATAATTAACAGGGCAGTTCCTTACTTGTGTCTTTCAGTGAGCCTACTTTACCCTTAATTACCCTGAACAGTTATTTGAAAAAGGTTTCTTCAAATTATATGGTTTTTAGCTTATTCTTACAGGTCGATTTGCATGTTCTCAACCCCTGACTTCTTTGCCAATCTCCTAACAGAGGATGGTTCACCTCCTGCGACAGTCCATAGGGTTTACTGTGCTGGGAGCACACTACAGTAGCCTGGTAGATGTTTTGCTCAGCTAAGGTCAAATGTGTGCATCTCTTAAACAGAGAGCACTGGATAAACTTGCTGGATGTCTTGGGGTGCCTCAAAGGGCGTTAGGTACCTCTGTGTGAGGCAGCTGAATTGAGCCCATCATGATGATCAGTTTAGCCCCTGCTAATCACCACAGACAGCTTTGGCAGGAGATTTCTGCTGGCTGTGAGAGCTTACGCTCCATGCACTTAGGCCAATACCTAAACAGAGACTTTTAAATTGAAGTGTCCAGATCCTCTTACTCCCCTAACTGTTCCAGGTTTGCCAGAAACCTTGGCTCAGGTTTGCTGGGTGGGAGTTATCTCCTCTAGTTTTAAACATCAGCACTGTAGAGATCTGCATTGAGCTAGTCACACTGGCTCTCTTTATAGTCTGTGGGGAGAAAAAAGTGCATTCAGGGTATGAGTCATCTGTCCTATTTTACATGTCTAAATTGGGATGGGAATGTTCCTTGTTCTGACTCCTCATTTATTTCCATTGCCCTAAGGTGAGACCAAGGCGAGAAGCTAAAACGCAGACATTTCTGTCTGATCGGATGAATCCCACCCATCAAATCCCTGGAGCTTCCACCCCCAAATCCCCATTATATATAACTGCCACTCAGATGTTTCCTTTGCTGACCAGCTGTGCTTGTTGTGTAAGGTTATGAAGAGAGGCTACATGAGGTTGTGAAGGAGGTATGACCTCCACTAGAAGAGCATGATGAGCCATGGGTGACTTTTTGTCACAAGATCCAGATGCCTGCTCTGTCACGCAGACCAGTGTGGTACTGACTCATGAGTCACATTCAGGGAAAAAACATCAGTGTTCTGCCTGCAGAAAATAACTCTCCTTTCTCCCCTTTCCAATTTGGCAGTTACAATCACTATGTCAGAGGCAAACTTAATTTCCTCTTACCTCTCTTTCTTGCGTGAGAGAATAATGGTTCCATGGCATTGTTTCTTCCTTGCCTGCCAGTTGTGATGTGTGCCTTTCCTAGCCTATGCTGCAAAGCAATTAATACTCTGTTTCCCCCAAAATGAGACAGGGTCTTATATTAATTTTATCTCCAAAATTTATTACTTTTTTACATGTATAGCTGCTTGGACACTATTTAAATTGACTTTTAAAATAAACTGTAACTAGGGCTTATTTTTGGAGTAGGTCTTGTATTTCGAGCATCCTCAAAAATCCTGAAAAATCACGCTAGGGCTTATTTTTGGGGTAGGTCTTATTTTCAGGGAAACAAGGTAGCACCTCCAGGAGAGACAATTGGCAGAAGAAAGAAGAAACCACAAGCACAGCTGTGACAGAGACCATTTCAGTGACTTCCATGCACTGTGTCTTGCTTGACTAGTTTCAGCAGCAAAAGCTCGACAGAGAAGCACTGTGGTTGTGCTCTGTAACCCAGATGGGAACATACCCTATTGAATGTGTTAAAAAGGTTACAGACTTCCTGCTTGTAAATGTAAAATCACACATTTCTCAGTAATCCAGCTCTATCTAAGACTGTACTGGGTTTTTATAAGCTGATCCTCAGCTCTTCATCTAAATCTGTGAGGTAGGGGACAGTGGAAAAAGAAAAAGCTCCCTTTTACATGGAGAGTGCAAGAAGAACAGAGATGGGGACATGGGAAGATCTGGTGGAATTCAGGAAGATCTGAAGGAAGCTGTCAGGGAAAGATGACTGATGGGGGTGAAAAGGAGAACACTGCCCAAAAGGTCTCTGGAAGAGTTATGATGTGCTCATTGCTGAAGGTCTTGCAAGCATTGTGCTTTTTCTCTTTTGGACAGGAAGACCCCAAGGGGTCTTCCCTTAGTGAAAGGTATGTTCAGAGCATAAATGTGTTTATAACATAGACAACTTTTTAATACAAAAGAGATAAAAAAATCCTCTGTGTGTGTGTGTGTGAAACAAAATCTGGATATAGTGGCTTTTCTGAAAGGGTTTAGGATACCAGGGGAGGTATATGCTGCAAAGAATCTCCGACATCACTCTGTGTGTGTGGTATCTCTGCCCTTTCAAGTGTCTACTGGGGAAAAAGGCCATTGTGGAGGGGTGTGAAGGCATCGCGTGGTCTGGCGCAATAGTCAGTGCTAATCAGCAGAGAGAGGTCAGGTTGGGCTGCAAATCCAGCAGCATTATTGGAGAGCACAACTGCATTTGTACTACCCAGAGGACAAATGTCTGGTGGTGCATCATGAAAATGCTTTACTGAGGTGCTGGTGCTCCACAGACAACGTATTTCTTTTTAATTTGATGGGAAAAGCTTTTGTCTGTTGTGATGAGACAGGAAAGGCTGAAAGATTTACTGTCTCAAGGTTAATTGCAATCAGATCTTTGGTGCAATTAATTTTAACAGGGGAAAAGAATCACAGGCCAGAAGAGATGAAGGGCAGGTTAAAGAATATTTAGATGAATTAGAAATACTCTAGTCAGCAGGGTCAGGTGAAATTGGGTACAGAACACTTAAGAAAGTTGCCCAAGCAATTGCTGAACTATTAATGACTGTCTTCAAATGCTTATGGAGGATCAAGAGGTCTCAGAGCCCTAGAGAATCTCTCATATAGTAAGAATATTTATAGAAAAGGAAAAAGAAAAAGGGAAAGGGAAAGAGAAAGAGAAAGGAAACAGAAAAGGAAAAGGAAAAGAAAAAGGAAAACCAAGTAATACATCGGGGAGCTTAACTGAGATACCAGAGCAAATAGTTAAACAATTGAGTAAAAGCACCGAGCAGAAATAAAGTGATGGAGACAGTCATTGTGGATTTGTCAAGAACAAATCATGTCAAATCCACTTCTATATTTTCAACTTTTTTTCTGATCTGGTAGGGGTAGCAAAGAGTAAGATGTGATATTTGTTGATGCTCACGTGCCAAATAGGGAACAGCTTTGATTAGTTCCCAGGAAGGGAGTGCACTGCTTAAGAAGCTGGTGTCAAAGAAATATTATCAGTGCTTTGGGGAAAAAAGAGAGGATGTTTCAAGTCAGAGTTTTGGGAGATTTATCCTGAACACAATTCTGTTCAATATTTATTTATTATATGAATAATGTAATGAAAGACTAAAAAGGATTGTAAGAACTGTGGGAGACAGGATCATGTTTAAAACTGATTTTTACTCAATGGAAAAATGCCTGATATCAACCAGTGAAATACAATAAGAGAAATGCAAGAGTATTGTGCGTAAGAAAAAGTCACCAAATGCCCCAAAACATGTGAAAGGCAGAAAAGATTGGGAGGTTTCAGGCTTAACGTCAGTCTTAAATTGCAAAAGATTTGAAGATTAGATGGTTTATCAAGTAATTTTATTCTGAGATGTACTGATATATAAAGACATGGAAGGAAGTTATTTGCTTTTCTCTTGTGTAGGTGAGGCAATAAAACTGATCAACAGCTGGAAAATATGACCTGTGAAGTAAGACTAAGAGCTCCATTTAATCTAGAAAAGAATTAAGTAAGGAAGTGAATGGTGCAAGATGTAAAAGCTCTTTATAAAGGAGATGATAACTGATCACTTCCAATGCCCACTGATGACACGGCATGAAAAAACAGGCTAAATGTGAAGCCAGCAAGGTTTGGTTTGGATACCAGGAAAAATCTAACAAAAGGGACAGTTAAAATTTAAAACAGGTTTTCTAGTGAAACAGTGGTACCCTTAAAAAATATCATCATCATCATCATCATCATCATTTCTATTGTATTCCTATGTTCTTCGCTGGAGATATTTTGGCCTTATTTTAAAAGCAAGATAAACTGATTTGGCCCTTGTGCAGATGGATGGACTAAACTAGTGATTCCTAACACTGCTGTAGCTAAACCTCCCTGCTGCTGCCTTTGCCTCTTCTGTGTCCTACTGCTTCTGACTCCTGCTCCTCCCTGCCTGCCCCCAGCCCCTGCTATTTCCTTTTTGTTCCATCCTGCCCTCCCCACACCAGTCTATGCTGCTGCTGTCTTCCACTTGCCTTTTAATTGCCACTTCCAGCAGTGGTGGCTGGGAACGCAAAAGGCCCATAAGAGTTTTTTGTGACTGGCGCACATCTCCTCTTGGAAGCCATCGGGCCAGGTAGTTTCTCCTGGTCCCTTCCAGAGCCGTATTTCTCTGCTGCCATGAT
Source organism: Caloenas nicobarica (assembly GCF_036013445.1). NCBI lineage: Eukaryota > Metazoa > Chordata > Aves > Columbiformes > Columbidae > Caloenas > Caloenas nicobarica. Next base: position 19,362,144 of record NC_088247.1, on the reverse strand, counting down.
GCTATGACTTCTTTCCTGGAAGACTCCAGCATGACATAGACAGTGCTTGACGATGAGTGCGAAGCAGAACTGTGCAAAAAAGGATTTAGTCGTCTTCTCAGTCAGCTGTTTGCTGGTCTGGCCTCCTACCTATGCCTGCTCAGCATCAAGGATGCACAATTATGCTGACTCCCAGGAGCTGCACAAAATGTGTTGATTTTCCTATCCAAATCCCTTGCAGCTCTCTTTTATAGCTCAGGCACCCTTGGGCTGGCTCAGCACCAAGGGCAAATCAAGTAATAACAGGCTGGGTCTCCCGCGGCTGGTGATGCAGGCACGGGTGCTGTGCTGTGCTCCTGGCACGGGGCAACACAGGCCAAAGGCAGCCAGGAAGATGTGCCTTGAATGAAATCTGTTGTGAGCATGTTAGGGTAACTTCTGAAATATTGACATATAACTAGCCATATGCCTTTACACAAAAAGAATTACACCCCCGCACATACAATATCGCTCCAAAATAAGGAAACATAAACTACTAATGTTTGGCCTTTTAGAATCAATATCAAGTGCAGTGCTTGCTTGCTGCTTTGCTTTGGGATCTCCATAATATTTTCCCATCTTTGATCTCTACAAACTCTCTCTAGTGGATGCTGGAGTGGAAACAGGCATAAGGTTGTTTGTTTTGGTTTGGTTTTTTTTAGGTTTCTAAGTAATATTTTTGAGAGGCTAAATTGTATTTCATAGAAATATAAATTTATTTCCTCCAGAATGAATTGTTCCAACTTAAATACTTGTTTTCTACAGTAATTTCAAAGAGATCTTGCAATAGTTTCAAGTAGTGTTTCACATTTCCTTGTATTGAGCACGACTCCAACTAGCTTTATCTGACCATGAACAGCCAGCCCTTTCCATATGGCGCATGCTACTCACAAATCCACAGATCTCTATTGTAACTCATCCCTCTTCCTAGTCTATTCAGATATTGCTCCCCTGTTTCAGGACTATGAGTATGACTCTATCATTTATTCTTCCTCTGCCACTGCCCTACTCCTTTTCCCACACTACCGCATGTCCTCCTGCTTAGGAAGTAAGTGTTGGTTGGCATGAGCTGTTGGACTCAACCAAAAGATTAGCCAGAGGTAAGACAGGATACCATTTTCTTAGAAGGCTTCAGCGAGCTCCACAACCTCCACATGGACTTCCACATGCTGATTTCTTTAGTTTTATGTTCTCTCCCAAAACAGTTCTGACAACAGACACTCAAACCCCTGGAAGTAAATTACTAAATCTCCAAGTGAAGAAAGGTCACAGCAATTCCCTGTATCTGTTGCTTGTGTCTCTGATGCAGACAATGACCCACACCAGCACAAAAACACTTTCTAGAGTAAATCTGGGCCATCTCAAAGTCTAAGCCTTGCAGGACATGGATCAAGTCACCCCGTTTGCCCTGTAACCCTAGCACAGTGCTTCCTACCTGGTAAAGGCCCCTGGAAATCACCCTTACTAGTAACAATTATGATTGTGCTAAGTACATCTTTTGATAATACAACTCAGCAATAAAAACATAAGTATATATCAACCTTACATCCTTGAGGAAAATATAACTTTTAAAAACTTAAATTCTACAATTCTCTGTCACCTAATACATGTCTTTTATGTTTTTCAGTATGTACCTATAGTAAAACGTGGATAGTAAAAGGGTATCCTGAATACACACATGCTCTCTTTGTGAAACTAATAACCAGTTCCAGGCATGTTAGTTTTATTGGTTGATGAAATGGCAGAGAAAAAATTGTGGACATGCTAACCAAATGATCTTTAACGGTCTGCTCATCTCAAAGCAGAAAATCTCTATCTGATAATCTATACTGAATGACTTAGCATGTGAAGACAGAGGAAAAAAAGTAAACTTCAGTTTCTAGGTGAAGAACAAAAAGTGTTTTACAGACTCTGAAAATGAAGGTTGCCAACATTCCTGCACATTAGGTAATGATCTAATTTTACATGTGGGAGAAACTAAGGCACAAGCAAATAATCAGATTTATGAACATTATCATTGCAAGCCTGTGATAAAGATCAGAATAAAACTTGAAACTCTTCAGTATAGTATTTTGATTTAAGTAAAGTTATTTCAGTAATGTTGTCATTCTCAGGAGTTTTAGTAGATGTACAAGTTGAAATTCTACTAATATAACTCACTGAAATATATATTGCATGTTTTGAAAACCTGGAATGAGGTTCTTGTCTTCTGAGAGTAGGCCCTGACAGTCTACAGCACAGTTCATGAAAAGGAAGTTACCTTTTATTTGGCAAAATCTTCTCCTTTCTTCCTTGTGCTTCACCATAAACTATAGGTCAGTAGCATAATCTGGTTTTGTGTGCTTTTGGAGTAAATAGAGTTATGTACTAGAAGTGACAGAGACTATTAATGAAAAGATGAAAAAATATCCTGCTAAATTGCTTTGTATTATGAAACGTCGCAATTACATCCATTTGCATGGAAGAAGAGAGACTATATTCTTTTAAATCTGTCATAATTAAAAGATTGTTTTTATGGTGCATTACTGAATCATTTATAAATCAAAGAGGGGAGAACTCAAACTAGCTGGCGTCTGCCAAAGACAGGGCAGGTGGCTGCTGTTATATGCAGATGTGTATCTTGGAACTGAACTGCTTGCGGATGTCATGTGAAATAACTGAAAACGTTAGCAGTAGGAATTACACATGCAGAAGTTGACGACTGTGAGAAAACATGCATGTGACTTTGGGATCACAGGCTAGAAATCACACTTCATATCTATATTCAAAAACCTGTGAAAAGGCCCTGACAGATCTAGCTGCAGCAATTTCAAGTGTTACTTCTCCTGCCAGCCCAATTTTTCTGACAGAGGTTGCAAACACTTAGCAGAAGAGGCAAAATGGGACAGGTTGCTGCACTTCACCCGCTCCTGGTCACACCTTGCATATTAACACAATTCTCTCTTCACAGTGGATGGGGTCAATACACTGAAATGGGGTGACTGAAGTGTGGACACGCATCCAGCTCTCTTGCTGCTGGGATAATGACAGCAGTCTCTGTCAGAGAAATGATGGGCAGAGCCTGGCTGGCAATGTTCTTCCCAGCCCATCATTCAGTCTGGACATCAGGGGCCATTTCATCCTCCTGTTCCTGCAATGACCCCATTACACGAGTTATCAGGCAGGCTGGTTTTGTGGTGGCAGACATGACATGCACTGTGTGCCCTTAGCAGTGAGATGCAGAATAGCAGAGGAGGTTGGATGGATCTTTGGAGGTCACCGGTCCAAGCCCCTGCTGAAAGCAAGGCTCACTTCATGCATGGCTATGTGTGGACACTGGTAGACATTAACATTTCTTCTGTAACCCGATTTAACTGAGATTTTCTTTTTCATGTGCTCTTCAGGAGTAGTTCACTTTCATAGATCAAGAACCCAGGGCACAAAATTACGATCTTTTTAAAGGCAAAAGTTCTTGGTTGTAAATGGAAGCGAATGTGTAGGTGCATTTGTTTGTTTGTTTGTTTGTTTGACATACAATTTTTCACAAAGAATTAAATTTCTGGTTTCTTCTTTTTCATAGGCATTGTTTACAAAAGGTTAGCTTTTTCCCCCATTAGAATATCTACTGAAGTCTATTAAAAGCTTGCCCAAGACTGGAGACTTTGCATGTTATAAAAAACAAATAAATCCAATAGGGTGGGGGAAAGGCAAAGTAGTCATGATGTGCATAAACAAACAGGTAGTTCATGTGTCTAGTGTCATGTTGTTATTACACAAAAGTTGGCTATTATACAATACATTTTAGGATTTTTTACCCATGTTCCTTTATCTCTCATGATTGTTATTCTTGGATCTCAACTCTCCAGGTAAGGTTGGTTGAACTCTGCATATTTGCTACAAACAGAGGTAGGATAAGCTGTCTATCTCTCCTGAAGATTATGTGCAATCCTGGAGCTCCACTGCAAGCTTGGAACCTCTAGTTGTTATCCAATATGCTAAGAAACAAAAGTTCCCTGAAGAAAATCTAACCATTAGGTACATAAAGGAAGAATAAATAGCTCTAGAGGGTGAACCAATAAGATACAGAAATGTGACAGTCAAGTCTTTGAAACTGTAGATGCTGTGAAAGTTTCTGAGCCTTTAGCTTCTATTCCTTCACTGTTCACTTCAGCTGTCAAACTAAGCAGACTGTGGGGAGCAAACTTCAGTAGAGCATGTGCTAATTATTGAAACCATATTCATATTCTTGCTCCTACATCCCCATCTGGTTTTGATAATGATAACGTTTCAGCAGGATTCTTATTCTTTGGACAAGGAAAACAGCTAAGTGTATTTTGGGGTGTAGACAGACCTTTTGAGAACTGATGTGCGAATGAGAGAAACAATGAAAACTGACAATTGTCAAGATCAAAGCCAACCTCCAGTTGGCCAGAGGAAAGGAAATTCCTTGCAATTAACTTTTTTTGCATTTGAAAGAGAAATCCAAGACTGGAACAAAATTTGAGAACAATTAGTATGAGGCAGAATTTCTAGGAGAAAAAAAAAAGGTAAACTTAAAATGCATTTTTCTCGTTTTTGTCCATCTCATTAACCCCTGGCTTTACCAACTCTCTAGTAAAACTACTTCTGGGAAACAGCATTGCCAGGAAGATGCAGAGCTGAGGAAATAAGCTACTGGGAATGTCCATAGAGCTGAATTATTAAGGAACTGGTTGCCCAGATAGCTCAGACAGCTTGGGAGACTGTTGAGGTATCATGTTTGGTGTTGTCTGCAGCATGCTGGAGCCCGCTGGCTGTAGCAGTAGCTCTAGAGAGTTCATCTTTGTTGTTGTACTATCTTGATTTCCAGCTGCCCAAGGAACTGGTAAGCATTACCAGCTCCTTTACAAGTTTGGATGGTAGCTGAGAACTCTGCCAACCGGTCTGCTCACAGAAATCCCAAAGAGCTCAAGAGATTAAGCAACACAGGAGTTGGCTGGATAAAGGGCTTTGGCAGCCAAGCACCCAGGAGATGGGCAAGGGTCAGAGTGGCCAAAAATGAGCAGATTTTCCACAAAGGTTGCAATATAATTGGTATATCCCTGCAGAATGCTTTGGTCCTGTTGAATCCATTATTTTCTGACTGATGCTGGGAAATTTCTGATAAGCTCCAAGTCTAAAGATTTTTTTTTTAATGTAGTAAAGCAACAAGATGTGTAGGCTTCACATTACGCCAAGTACAGTAGCATGTAATATAGGTCTGAAAACAAAGGACCTTATTTTGCAATGTTATTCTTTCATTTACACTTGTGAAAGTGACTGTAAAGTAGGTTTTACAGTGAGCACACTACTGAAAATGCTAAGATGCCTTCTAAGATGTATTTCCTCTGGCCTGTGACTGTTCTTCCAGTGGACAAAGAATTTGTGCAAGCCTGATTATGATTACACAACTTTTTGATTACAGATTTAATTCAGTTGCTGCCCCAATACTGCCGTAATGACAACTTCTGAAAGCTGCTAATCTGAATCAGAACTCAGGCATAACAATATTTTGGACAACTCGCTCTTCTGATGGCCTCTCTTTAAGAAGCAATTGAAAATTTCACCTTACCTTTTCGTAGGTTTCATTATTTATGTAAACTATGCTTATGACATTTAGATACAGAAAACTCTCACCGAAGTAAGCATGGTTATGGTGAATTTACAGTGTTTTGGAATTGAAAGTGAAATTTAACATGTTGGAATGAACATCTTCAGCTTCTTTTAATGTGGACCCAAAGCCTGCATTTAACTGAAAGCAGAACATAGAAGCACAGTCCAGAATTCAAACCAGATCAGTTTGCTCACTATGGAAAATGGTCAGATAGGAGACAAGGAAAAGGATTTCAGGTAATGAATTGAATACAGTTCAGACTAGATATAACAGAGGTCACTCAAAAGAGATAGAAAAAAGCAATAAAATTGAGTAATTTTATTGTGATATTTTCCAGCTCTTAGATGATGGCTGTAATAATTTGCCTTATACTTGAAATAACTGCTTTATAGTATGAAGCACATTTGAAACTACTGGCTTTTTTTCATCTGCTGAGAATGGAGAGCTTCAGCTTTTATACAACTTAATCTGTGCTGTGCTGTGAAGAGCTTCCTGCATACCTCAGGACTTTCTGTGGTGCCACAAGTCTATTCGACAATGGCCCTTACAGCCAGGAAATATTTTTTTCCTACTTTGAACTGAAATGTTTTAATTCTGAAAATGTTCCTGAACTTGACAGTGGTTGTCTTAAAATACAGATGCATCCAGACTGATGTTCTGCAACTCAATTATTTTATTAGCCAGATTTAGATTTTGGTGTGAATGGTCAAAATGGTCCTTTTAATGAAATGAACCGGGCCAAAAGTCCAGATAAAACCAACCAAATCTTTAAAGTCCGTCCTTCACGGCTCAGGATCCCAATGAACACTTTTCTCATTTTTTATGCTTACTATGAATACTTAGCTATGTTTTACACCATACATATCTATGTTTTAAGCTAGTCATACACTTTTTCTCCAGACTTTTTCAATTCAACTTTTGCTTTCACATCTAAAGGTGGAAAAAATTCTCCCATTCACCCCTTTCTAATTCTAGTGGTTTTTGTGGAAGCAAAACTGATAAATGAATGCTACCCTTAAACACCAAATAAATCTAATATAAATACTTTCACAAAGTTTTGATTGCATGAAAATTCTTTCAAAAGGAATTGGGATGTGTTTTGGGTTTTTTGATTGCATTGCAGCCATAGACTGATTTTTACTTCACAACCTGCATTTGTACATAGATCTCAATGTTGCTGCACTTTAATGGCTAAAAATAGTATTTGCATTTGAAGTTTACAGATTGTGTTTATTTCTGTGTCTTAGTTACAAACAAAAGAAACATTATATTATCTATGTGTCTTTTTCTGTTCAACAGGTATGATCGGTCTATTACCAGCTGTAAGCAACAGGCAATGTCTGTTGATGTGAGGTAAACCTTGCTTTGCTGGAAGCTGTGTTCCTCATATATCAATTCAAACAGCAAGTTTGAAGCAACATAAAAGACTAATTCTCAAACAAGGTAAAATACTAGTTTTTGAAAAGGTCCTAGATTTCATAGAGAAAGAGCTGTTGGATCACTACATTGTGTAGTGGAGGCTACAGGTATGTTATTTTAGGAAGAAGTGGATTTCATAGTTCATAATTGGCATAAGTAATTCCGTAAAATATGACATTTGGAAAACAGTATTGTTGCAATAGCTACATCTTATCAAGGACGAGATGGTAGTGGGAATTAGTGAGGGAAGGAATAGCTGTTGATTTGATTGCTTTTTACCACATGTATGAATCTTTTATGCACGGTTTGACATAAATAGGGTTTTAAAGAGTATCACATCTTTTGGCTATATGAACTAAAATCCTTCATATAGGATACAAGGCCAGCAACCATCCAGAGAACCATTTTCCTTACAGGATTCCTGAGCTGCTTCTGAAGGAATAAATGAAATATCACCCTCAGAAGAAGACTGGGGAACTAGTGTTGGGCAAACCTGCCTATCTGCCTCTGTCCCATTTATTTTCGGATAGCTGAGATCCTGACAGCTTGAAAAAATTTCTTGCCACATAGGTGTCATGTATCATTGTGGTTTTCCTTCAACGCTTATTTCAACATCTCCCCCGAGATCTTCCTCTTGCCTGGCAGATCTACTCTGGCTTGACTGCCAAGGAAGCTTTTGTGCTTGGAGAAGTGAACTGCATTTGTCAGCAAAGATAAAAACGAAGAACTAAGCTTCTTTAAGAGAATTAGCTGAGGATGCGCAGTGTCACTTCTTTAGTCCTGGCCTAGCTATGGAATGCAAGTTCTTTATTGTGTTTCTACTATTTTGAATGAGGACCTCTTTTATTTACTATCTCACTTACTTCACTGTAAAATGCAACATAACATACCATGTTGTGTTTTCCAAACTTGCATTTTAAATAGCACTAGGCTATGAACATTATCACCATTGAAGATGTACTGTGAATTGTCTATTACACGGAGATCTAAAAAAAAATAACTATCACTGGATAACTGGATATTTTATACATTTAAAATTATGAATGAGTAATATTGTTTTGTTACCTAGTTTGATTCGTTCTATGCACATATATGGCAACACAAATTGTGACATGAAGTATGACTCCTATAACCTGGGTTTTTTTATACATGAGAAAGTTTATATAAAATTACTAACTTCAGAAATAATAATGTAACTGTGTAACTAAAAACTACATAGTTTTAAAGTAGTGAAATGGCCCTCATCTTTAACGTATTTCTGCTCAGAATACTTTATGTGTCAGGCGAGTGCTAGGATATATATTTTGCCTAGAGAAATAAGGCAGAAATTAGGTGATTTACAGCAGGTAAACAGGAAGTCTATAGAAAATTTGCAATTTGATTCCACATCTCCAAAGCCAGATTAGCATTTTAACCACGATTTTTCTTCCTTACCAGTAATCAGATATATCTAGTATCTGATGACAGAAATGACAGTCTTCCTAGCTGGTCTTCTGTTCTTTTCTTGTTCACACTACAATTTGTGTCTATGATGTGGTATGTAATGCTATCATAAAAAGGCGGGTTTTAGTCTATTTGCATTTCCATTTTCTGTGTTTCTATTTAACCAGACACTTCTTCACTGTTTATAAAATAAGAATCAGGTTTTTTGTCTGTCACTGTTTTACTAGCTAAATAACTTTCTTTAGAGATCGTCTTTCATGTAAGGAGTTCTGGTCCTTTGTATCCCTTTCTGTGATGCCTTTCCTACTGGAAAGCAGTAGAAGTGTCAAGAACATCTAGATGAAATAAGGAGCCCATGAGTGACATTCTAAACTTGTGGTAAATGTCCGGGAAGGGAAAGGCTCCTCTTGCACGAGTTCCAGCTGAGCTCCTCTGTTCTCCACTGTCTCTGCAGCTCCATAAAGCCTGCTGCCCTCCTCAGCGCTTGATAAACACTTCAGCATCCATTACAGGAAAAAACATGAAATGAAAACATGCTATAGGAGGAAGGAATGGCTCATGCAAAGAAACAAAAGCCTTCTATTTCAGGTAGGACTTATTGAATTTAAAAGCTTGTTTTCCGTTAGCTGGGAAGCAGTCTAGTGACATCAACCCCAGAACCATGGTCTCCCCTTCTTGGTGTTACTCAGGACATTTAACATTTAACCTCAGGAGGTTTTACGCTCCCACCCCCTTTGTAAATCTCACCCTGGAAGCACCCACGTGCACGCAACCCGAAACGACCGAGTTATGCAGATAACATTCCACATCAAAACGACTCAGTTACAAAGGCTACCGTAATTCTTATTTTTATTATTCTTTTCCTTTGCCTCCTTCCTTTCACCACTCTTTCTGCCTCGGGCCAGGCCAGGCCACTCCCAGGCGTTGCCCCCAGGGCCTCCGTGGCGCTGAGCAGGCGGGCTGGGTGGCCAGAAAGGAGCAGGTGGGAAACCACTTTGTGCCTCCCTGCTGCACCGGAGGGGAGGCTGCGGGGCTGCGTGGTGCCCGCCCTGGGCTTTCTGGGATGAGGAAGGGCCAGCACAGGTCGTGCTGAGGAAGGGGAGAAAACCTTTACAAACCCCGCTAGCGGCCGCGCTTTCCAGGTCTTTGTCCTTGGCCCAAAGATCTCCCTCTGCAGTTTAAACCATCTCAGGTGAAGAGGCTGATATGCTGCCCGCAGAGGCAAAGGGCTGCCCTGGCCATCCTGCCTGCTGCCCGCGTGGTTATAAACTGCCTTCGCCTTACTGGGGTTTTATCATTGTGAATTACTGTGTATCAGCCAAAACGTGCTTGAAAATGCAAAAGGGAGAGTGAAGAGAGGATGCGTGAAAATACGCCTCCCGACCGCACTTTATAGTGAAAAGGCAAATTGGTTACTGAAGAAGGCACCTGAGGTTTATTCAGCCAAGTCGCGCCTCTGGGAAATAATGTTAATCAAAGGTTTTTTTCTTTCATTAATACTATAATTAATTTGTCACCCTGCAAAGCTTTCGGTGCTGATGTTAAAGTTGTCTGTCTCATGTGTAACTCTGTAACAAAATTTAGCTGTTCCTGCTCTGAGAAGGTAGCATTGGGACTATAAGTAGCAGAAGAATAACTTTATTTTTATTTTTTTTTAAATTTTTACCAGTGAGAGTGATGGTACTCACAGTGGACAGTAAATTTTAGCAAAAGAGATCATTGAGCTTTATGGTATTACATATTTTATCCTGAAATTCTATGCAAATAGTGAGTAAGCTTCCCAAAAGTACAGACAATTCTGTTACCTTTTTGTTTTGTCAAGAGAGAAGCTAGTCAAAACCAGTAAGACTTATCTAGTTCTACTCTTGCTCTGAAGAACGTTGGAGTACAGCGAAAATATTGGAGCGTCATCAGTTTCACACTTTATACAGTATTTAGAAAACAGATGGAATATATCGTTTTTATGAGATATTTGTTCTTAATGGAAGTTGATACACATAGTTTCTTGAAATTTCTGAAGTTCTCTTCATACAGCAGTCCTGCCAGTAGCAGCACAGATGCAGAGATGTGGAGAAGGGAGAGCCTGGGCAAATAAACCTTAAACACCATAATAATAAGACTTAAACACCAGGGGCTGTTGTCTCTGACATCTGGGCTGTAAGAAACCCTAACCATGGCCCTTCTCAAGGTTATGTAGCTGCTTTGATGACTTGACATGTTAGTAACCAATACAAGTTTTTGCTCTGTCTCCTCATGCTCCGTCTCATTTTTGTGCTTCTCTTACTTTTGCTGGCACAATTTTTGGCAGTGCTGCACTAGTTTTTGGCATTTCCAGTGGATCTGAAAGTTGGGAATTTTTAACCTGAAGTTAAACTGTGTTGAGGAATCAATCACTTACCTGTAAAATTAAGGAATTCCTTGTTAGCATGAACAAGATTAGCTAGTTGGCAGATCTCAACTTGAACAAAATGATTTTGATTATTTTACATATCCAGCATGAGCAATTGCTTAGCTGTGCTGTGGCACTGAAGGTTGCACAGAAATTTTGGTCAGATTTCACTGAAAAATAAGATGGCTGAATGTAGTATCTCCAAGGATCAGCCCGTTTAGACAGCCAAAACCATTTCAAATATCAGATTTTAACTGACCACTTACAGAAATCTGTACTGGAACTGTGGAGTAAATCCAGCCACAAAACTCCTTCTCTGTATACTTATGTATACATACAAATGCAATTTAACAGAGCACGCATCACAAAAATACCTTGTAGACCAGGACTTAAACCACACTTACTCTGTGCCAGTATGTTAGTCCTTAGGCTGTTGTGTTGAAGATGGGTGGTGCCATCACTAGCTGCAGTCATGAGAAGATGTACAGCAGTCCTCAGGGACAGTTTTGGCATCAGGACTGAGAGCTGATAGGGGGCAGTCTCTCTCCCTGTCTCAGTAAATTATTTTGTGTAAGTGTATTTCATGCAGTTACCTGTAGCTAGCATCTCTTGCTGGCTCTCTGCAGGCAATTCCTGGCCAAAGAGTGGGATTTCTGAGTAACCCTTTTGAAGTGTCTTAAAGCCTCCAAACATGGGGAGCCTTACACCTGACAGTAATTTAGATTCTCTGGTAGTGACAGTGCATAACACTTAGTTTCCAGCTCTGGTAAATTGAAGTGGTGGTGCCCATGTCCTTTTTAGGGTCTCTCTTAATCCTCAGTTAAGGATTTCACAGTGAGGCCAAAGTATTTTCAGACTGTTCCATTTGGACACAAATGAACAAGTTTTATCTACTGTGTCTTTTTTCTTCTACAGTTACATTGAAATAGGAATTAAAAAGCCTGAGGGGAAAAAGAAAGAAATGACAGTAAGTGTTTAATTATGAATAGTGCCTGTTTAAATTACTGTGAAAAAATAACCATTCATTACTTTATGCTTGTATAATTTATGTTTAACAGTTAAAATATGCTATTTGAGGGAAGAGTATTATATGATACTAATATCAATTTACCTGAGATTCATTATGTAAAAATTTGGATACAAAGATAATATTACTCTTGAAGTTCGTCTTGACTTTTTCCATGCTTTGTAACTATTTAAACATCACTTTACTGGCAATAAATATTTTCCATATTTTTAGGAATTAAGAGTAATTATTACTCTTCTGCATTCTTTGCTGTAGGCTGTACAAGTAGAAATTCAGACAGTGTAAACTGTAGATGACATTTACTGATTAATCACACAGTCACAGAATTCTTGAGACTGGAGGGGACCTCTGGAGGTCACCCAGTCCAAACCCCTACTCACAGGGGGATCAACTTAAGCAAGTTTTTTGGTGCCATATCCACCCAGGTTCTGAATATCTCCAAGGATGGAGACTCTGCAATCTGTCTGGGCAACCTGTTTTACATTTCCAGTGCCTGACCACTTCCACTGTAAAAAAGATTTTTTCTTTCTTATCTGATTTTGGATGGTTTTCATCTCTCAGCTGAAACTGATGCCAGGTAAGACTTTCCTGTTTTTATGCCCTAGTGTGAAGTCAAAGAGACTGACCTAGATCACGCAGGGGTTAAGTTAGCTTATTTGGATTTGAACTGCTACAGAGGATAAGAAACATTCAAAATTAGAATGCAAATGTCATAGATTGTAAACCTAAATGTAGTAAAGCTTGGTCAGACAGAATACAGAGTTCCTTTGGGCATGCTTAGCTTGTCATCATTCTGAATGAGATCTTGGCATCCTCTCATATGGCACTGAAGGCAAACAGGATTGGATTCGTAACAGTTAAATGGGAAAGGCCTTTGCTAATTTTCTACATTTTGAATTATAATTGGATTTTGATTTAAAGTAGAGATTTACAGTAGTTATTTTCTGCCACTGCCATTGCATTCATCATAAAATACAGTGAAAATGAACCAGGCTAGTCTGCTGGCTTCACTGAATCTGTACCATTCTTACTGAGAATAAATGAACAAACAAATAATAAATAAGTTATTCCCAAGCAACTTTAATATAAAAAATCTATTTCTTGAAATTTTGGTTATTGCCTTGGTACATACTTGATACAAATTACTAAACTACAAGTTTGCAAAATGCCATAGTAATACTTATTTAAATTTTTAATTACTGTGAATAAAAAACCTACCAGTAAACTTATATTATTTGATCTGTATTATCAAAGCTATTTTAATGAAACAAACGTCTGGGTCTCATTTAAACAGTGTTTCAATTTGTACAGTAGTTTGTGATGTACCTTATAAGATTGCTTTGTCAATAGAGAGGATTTACAACATATCACTCTGGAAGTGACACTTTTTCTGTGTTTTATTATTATTTCTCTTTCAAACCATATTTAGAGCTAAATTGTCAGTTCGTGCATATAGACTGAAAGAGAGAGACTGGATCTAAGTGATTATAGAGTGGATGTCTTAAGTATCTGAGAACACTCGTTCCTGGGCTGGGGTGGTCACTCCAGCTCTGTCCTGTCTGTGTGTCATGATGAGACGTAGGTGTTTGTTGTTCTCCCGTTTTTGTACCTTCTCTTCCATTGAAATGGGCCCAGGAACAGAGAGAGATCTCTAGGCAACAGTTATATTCCAGAGCAGCAGAGTATGTTTCCCTTTGGCTGCGTCTTTGTTAGTACATTAAACAGTCTCCTAGAATATATTTGGGTACTGGAACCCAGTTATTTGTACTGTGACATGCTTTTGGCTTATGCCAGTTCATACTCCAATTCCCAGTCACAGTCTGGTAGTTAGTGTAGACCAGAGACCATTCTTGATAGGCATGAATCCTGTTTAGAAGACTAAGTAAGCTTAACATTATGGAGTAGACAGATCATTCTATGTGGTTTTGGAACTGGGGAATAGGTATTGTCACTGTTCCATTCACTAGTGTAAATGTAACAAGTCCCTTTGTGGATGGCTGTGGGACCAGGATTTCATGATAAATTGTCCTGCAATATTTGGCCGGTTTAAGAGTTTTGTTGTGCTCCACAATCATTCTTTAAAGCTAGAAAAATGGTAGCCATAATGGAAACTAGAGGACTAAAATGAAAAACAAAATTGCATAATTGCCAGCAGTAGTTAATGTACGCTCCATCTATTAATAGAACCGTAGCAGCACTCAGTGGCCACCTAAATACTATAATAGCATGGCCAGGGCCAGGACATGGTCCCGAGAACTGACAAGTGATAGAATAAAATTTCCTATCTGTTAGTGTAGTCCCTGACACATTTTTGGCAAATGTCAGTTGGCACTCTTTCAAACAGTGCCCTTTTTTTGAGGTTAACATTTGCTATGGGCAGGACAGAACATCCTACGAAGAGTGTTCAGGTGTGAATATGAGCCATTCTGTGCTTTGTGCCATCCAGTCCCTGGACCTTTTTTGCTTACAGGTATAGATACAGTTAGTGAGGCTGATTCAAGGCTAAATACAATATGAACGTTGAAAGAGCGATCACAGATTTTTATGTCTAACGAATTCTTTGCCTTATACATTTGCTGATTCTCACTGACTCTTCACCTTTTTCTTTTTTCTTTTTTCCTTTTTTTTTTTTTTTTTTTTCCCCTCCTCTCTCATATAGCATTTGCACCTTTAGCATCTAAGGACAAGTTTTGTATGGGAGAGAAGGTGGGGAAAGCAGGTTTTAAAGTTACTGGCCTACCCACTATAAACGTTTAGCTGTTTATCCTGGTTTGGATTTGGTTTTGATTCCCAATCTCAGTTTTTCACTTCTTGCCTTAGCAAGTATTGGAAGTGCTGTGCAGGCAGGGGGAGAGAGCTTATCAGGCCATTTGACAGAAACTTCTCTGATTGATTAAATTGTGTCAGCCGCTTCAGAACAGAAAAGCCTTTTGGATAAATGGTGAATGAACACAGCACAGGTTTTTGAGGACAGAAGGTATGTAACAGTGAAAACCTTGGGATTCCTTAAGTACGCCAGATTTTCCAAAATACTGACAAGTAACATATTGTACTGAACAAAGACAGTATTTGAAAGTGGGACTAGTGTTTACATTTAAGGAATGCTTCTGAGAAGAAAATATTTTAAACATCTTGCATCAGCTAATGATGTATGATTTATTTTTTCTGCAGATTATTCCAATAATTCATAGTACTATGCCTTCCAGATGGCAATTTATCTATAATAAGCCACATAATATCAAGTAAGTACGTTATAAATCAGACATTTACTTTTGGTTTTAAGTTTTCTACTCTAACAGTATAAACAAATTCCCAAATGTCTATGTTCAGTTAAAAGCTGAATATAGTGAAACTCTGGTTAAGCAGATGTGATTTGAAATGGTCAATTTCTATCTTGATTTAGATAACATGCACTTAAATTAAATTTGTATGGCATGACAGTAGGTTTAATTTTTCCAAAGTATTCTTAAGGAAGGAAATAAGTTGAGAGTGACAATGCATTGTAATGCATAATTGTTTTATGCTAGTGAAATAAAAAGAAAAAACATTATATTGTATTTGGTTATATGATACAACATGTATACATCATAGAAAATATGGTAAAATGACTCTTAATCCAAAGGTTATTTAGGAAAAAAATCTCAAAATCACAAAACATCACAGATTTCTAAAACTGTGCAGAGTTGAGAATGGTGAATTTGAGTAATTAATTCCATGAACTGCTAATGAAGTCTGATTTCCTATAGACTTCTGTCCTATATTCCACAAACTTCCTATAATAAACCTGAATAATAAACCCGAAAAATAATTCACATTTATCTTTCGTGTGCCTTTGTTCACCCTGCCTGAGCATATGAAACAATGTACTATGGCTACGGTCCTTACAACAAGTGCCATTACTCAAGTAATGTGTATAACAAAATTCAAGCAAAGTCACTTTCTTTGGAATTGTGATACTTCCCACACAGGAAGACCGCAACAGTCCAGCTATGCAAGAATGGGGGAGTAAAGTGTTGGATATGAAGCAGAAAAGGTAATAATACCTTGTTTCTCCATTCTTCATGTTAGGACTTATTTAATGGAGAAGCTTGAAGACAACACTGATGATGGTGTACATTCTCTCTCTAAGTAGACTGTAATCCCAAAGCTTAGTATGACCTTATGCGGGACTGTATTGTGCAGATCTTTGAAATAATCATGATAAATCCTATAGAAAGGTTTGCACATTAAAGCAAATAGCGTTTAAATTGCACTCAGAAGTAAATACAAAACTAAGGTAATTCTCAGAGTGTAGATACAGTGTATGAAATGTTGCCATCAGCCTAATGTTGAAATATTCAGTTTTTCTGCAATGGAGAAATTACACATGATTCCAATGGCAAAATCAAGAGCTAAGGTAAAAAATATAAATTGAAGAATATCTCTGACATATGATCTGAATTGCTTCTTCAAGGAAAGGAAGTGTGTGCTTATTTGATTGAATAATTCTTGAAAGCTGTATATCTTCCATTGGAAAATTAAAATAACAGAATTTGCAGATGAAGAAGATCATTTAGGTCATGTACCTAATTCCCGTGGCTTCCATGCCTTACACTATACAATATATTTTCCTTGTCTACCATGGATTTGTATGTTTCTAGGGATGAAATTTCTAAATCAATCCTCAGAGGATCATTCTTCAGTTTTGTATTTTTTTTTTTGTATTTGTTCTTTGGATAGCTTTATTTTTGTCCTTAAACTTTGCCAACAAAAGTTGTGTCAACTTACCTAGTATATTTGAGGAAAAAAAAAGTTAAAATGAAGAGTGGGTCACCTTTTTCTGGCAAACCGAATTTCATGTACATGAACCCCAGGCTTCACATCGTTTAACCTGAAATTCCACTAGGTGGCCCCAGACGTCTTCCAAATTCAATCTTTATGACTTCAAGATGTTTTAAAGTGGCATGCAGACATAAATATTTGCTCTTAGATGAAACTTGACACACTGTGCTAGGACTTGCCCCAGGCTTTTTTTTTTTTTTTTAAATTAAAAAATAAAAAGAATGAATGATCCTGGAAAGCATTTTGCTTGCCACAGTATTCTTATATGTATAGGAAGTTGCCACTTAAAAGTGAAACAGGTGACTAAAATGTATTCCTTTGGTCTTGAAACAACAAAGGATATTATTATATTACACATAAAAAAATAGGGAAGAAAGCTGTTCAATATTGAGCATTTAAATCTTAACTGCATAAAGAATTGTTACATTAATTAATTTTTATGCCATTTAAATTATGTTAGATCCCCTATATTACACAGAAGCAGCTTCAGATTCCTGTTTGATATACACAGATGATTTATTAAAAATTACCTTGTTGTGGAAGAAGACACAGAAGGTATTTTATAAAGCATTTCAGAGCAGGTTTGCACCGCTGTCAGTGTGGAATGGCTGATTTAAGCCTAGATTGCAAAATCCCTTTTAAAACAGTGCTGCCTTTTTTTTTTTTTTTTTAGCTGTAAATGCTGCCTTCTGTCCAATTCCCTTTTATTTGTGTTACAAGACAAGGCAGCCTGCTCACAAAATGTGGGACTTGAAGATCAGTTACTTTTTACATACTTTCTTATGGGTCGGATCAGATTCATCATTGTTTTAGGTGAGAGACTGGATATAACACTGAACTCTTGATAACAACTATAAATAGCACAAAGTAGCTGAAAATGTTTACATGTAATGTAAACATGTAAGTTTGTTGTGTCGATTGTAGTTTCAAAATATAAAAGGCTATTAAGGAATTATTTATTGGTAAAAATGTAACAGGTGAAACTGCAAGTAATTTTCAGTTGAGTTGCAATATCAAAAAAGTGAAAAGATTTAATGAGTGAAAATTAATGAAAAAATAGTGAAAATGAAATATTAAGATTGATGTCATTAGTGATGTAGGAAAGGGAAGTATTTGAATGTTTGGACAGGTTGTGAGTTATGGATAATCTTCAAAAGCTATAAAAGACACAGACTTGTGGAGTAATGGGAAGAGATCAGGAATTTCAAGGAAAAAGGATGTGTAATGCTAGGGACTGAGGATGGTGGCTCTACCTTTTTTTTTTTTTAATGAGAAAAAGTAATTTTTGGGAAGAAGATTGTAGTATTCAACACAGGAGATTAAAACAATCTATTTTTCTGTTGATTTAGTGGAATCTGGATTTAGGAGAACGTTTTATATTGAAAGGGAGGGAAATCATAGAAGAAAAAAGAGAACAAGGAAAAGGAAATATTGGAAAGAAGGTGTGGGCTTAGAGAATCTGCCATTTATAGAAAATCACATAGAATCACGGGATTACTGAGATTGGAGAGGACCTCTGGAAGTCATGCAGTCTGAACTTCTAGTCACAGAGGTTTCAACTAGAGCAGGTTGCTCAGCACCATATCCAGTCAGGTTCTGGATATCTCCAAGAATCGAGACTCCACATTCTGTCTGGGTAACGAGTTCCAGTGTTTGACCACCCTCACCGTAAAAAAGGTTGTTCCTTATGCTTACATGGAATTTCCTGTCTTTCAGTTTGTACCCATTGTTCTGTGTCTAGATACCAGTGCAAAGAGTCTGTTTACTTTACTCCCCTCATCAGGAATTTATACATATTGATGAGATCCTCCTGAGCCTTCACTGCTCCCCATTGAACAGTTCTCCTGGGTTCTTCTCGTAACTACATACATGCTCCAACGCCTTCCTCATCTCTGTGGCCCTCTGCTGGCCTTGCTCCTGTATGCCCATGTCGCTGTTGTACTGAGAAAAAAACTGGACACAACATCTCATGTGAACTGCAATGAAGAAAATTATTCATTTGCTAAATGTTTTAATGAACTGTACCTTATTTCTGCTAGGAATTATCAGAACTTCTTTGGACAGTATGCAGAGAATGTAGCTTAAGTTTGAAGGACAATGTATTTCACTGTTGACTCATCTATCCTGTCAGACAGGCACATTAAGGATGTGATCCTGCATATTTATGAATGAGTTTTAAAGTTTAATGAAACAGACTAAGATTTAGAATGAACTATTAAAATCTAAGTGGCAATACTAATAATGATCCAGGTTACATCATTTTGTCAAATTAATACATTTTGTCTTTCTGGTTTTTGATACTTTCTTTACTAAAGAAAAATACTTCTTTGCCTCTTGGCAGTGTTTTCCCCAATGTTGAGGTAATCAAGTCACCTATAAGATTTCTCATACTGAGGTTTACTCTTAAAAGCTTGCCTTAATTAATGAAAGATTTTTTCTTTGTTTAGATGTTGTTCACAGGTAAGAGAAAATATCAACAGTTTAATACGGCCAGTAAAATTGCACAATCTTGCAGTTTATCATTGTCTTTTTATAAAGGTCATTTAAATAGCACACATCAGATTATGAAGTTCCACCCCATGATTATATATAGAATATAAGAAGAACGACCTGTTATCAGAAGCATGATTTTTTTCAAGCTTCTGAAGGAACACTCCTTAAAATATATATTTCGTTTTCTCTTATGGATGTACTCTCAGTGTAGTCAGTCATACATTAACTGGTTTCATGTTTCCAGCCACCTGGAACCATGAGTTCAACAAATATGCAATTGTATTACACAGAGCAAGAGAACAATATTTAATAGTAGATTTTCCAGAAAATTGTTATAGGCCGTGTGTATTGAAGAAAAGGATGTCCTAGTAAACTACAGCTTTAATGGAATAATTAATGCACCAGGCTATAGGAATCAATGAAGAGATCGTCACAACTGCAGAGGAAAGATCAACAAAATAAAAAGGGTAAGTGTTAATAGTAAAGACAAGATTAACTAAGTTTACAAGTGTGAAACAAGTTTTAAAATTATATTTGAGTAGATAGATGATATAAGTTCAGGCAGCTTTCTTCTTGAATCACCTGTTTCTACTGATTATCGTTTGGTTTTGATCATGTTCAGTTTGTAATAAAAAATAGGGTAAGTCACATGGTGAGCTTGTAGGATATCACCAGAGAAATAAAGTAAAATGAAAGAAATGAGTACTACCTACTTAGATAAAGCTCTTCATTTCCCAGGACATTAATGGAAGTTTATTTCTTTCGTGCTTGGAAATCTTCCATCTAAGCCAGAGATGATAAAATATCTTTTCCTCTATGTTTAAGATCCTTCCTCTAATTATTAAAGGATCAGAATCTTTACACTTCAGAGAGTTCTTTTTGGGGAAGCCTTTGTGATACAAAAATCTTCCAGGGATTAGAAAAAATGTCCTTCTCACTTATCTTAACTTTCAGAATGACTCACTTATTCTTTCTTGGTCTTTCTAAGCAACTGTTCCATTCAGATCTATCGATATGTTGAAAGCGTTTATCTGGCAGCAGCAATGTTCCTGAAAGCTACGAATTCAAAATAAAATTACACTGTATTTTGTTATATTATTTTCCAACACAGACTGCAAAACAGCACATTATTTACTACAGAAAATTTTACTTTCCCATTTGTAGAAACTTTAATAAAATCAGCCTGTTTTATTATTTAAATATGGTGCTCTCTCTCTCTTGCTTTACATAGAACCCACTGTATGATGCCTTACAGAATGAGTAGGTTTTTCTGTTAAATCAATTCTTTAGTTTGGAATCTGATTTTTACAACCATGTTAACATATTCTCCTTGGATTTTTTTGAATAACAGTTTTGCAAAACATTGAACACCAAAGCTTATACTATATTATCTTCTATTTGTCTCAGACAATTTATTTCTCTTTTGTGAGAATGTATATAGTGCAATTGTTGGACCTTTTTGCCTCAGCAGCTGCTGTGGGGATTCATTTCTCCTCTATCTCCTCCGTATTCATTTCTCCTCTATCTCCTCCGTATGTTACACACATAGTGTAAAAAAGAAGAATATGCAGCTCAGCTCCCATCTTTTATTCTCAGCATCACAACTGGGTCACAGTGATTTTTTCTGTGGCTCATGTTGACCTTGTGGTCAAGCCCAGGCATCTCCTCAAAGTACCCCCAAAGTACCTGCCTCAGCCATCCACCATTCCCTCTTAGATGCAAGCAGTTTTAGTACATCCACATTTCTTGCCATGATTTCCTTACACACAGGCAGTGGAGAATGCATTTTGAATGTGCCCCAAGAATTCCTCCTGTTCCCAGGGTTTATGCTACTGTAGAAGAAACAGGGCACATACTTCCCTTTCAGTTCCCCTCAGTCAGCTGGCTGCATCAAGCAGCTTTCCTGTGTTTTGTGTTGTGTAAAACTTTCATCTTTATTTCTTTGCTACTGAAACATCTTTCCACATCTTGAATATTCTATCAGAACAGGGTTTTTTTGCTGCCTGCATAGACTTCTGAGATTCTTATAGACAACTACTGCTGTTTAAAATCCTCTGGTGCATCCTACCTGTACTCCAGCTGCTGCTCCAGAGTGACATGAGGCTCCAAAATTCTTGTAGCGTCCCTGTTGTGTGTCTCAGATTCCATGGGTATCTGAAAGGGCACTAGATGCCAGTGATAAGGCAGCTGAGACTTGTATCACAGAATCACAGAATGTTAGGGATTGGAAGGGACGTCAAAAGTTCATCTACTCCAATCCCCCTGCCAGAGCAGAAACACCCAGATGAGGTTACACAGGAAGGCGTCCAGGTGAGTTTTGAATGTCTCCAGAGAAGGAGACTCCACAACCTCCCTGGGCAGCCTGTTCCAGTGTTCTGTCACCCTCACTGAGAAGAAGTTTCTTCTCAAATTTAAGTGGAACCTCTTGTGTTCCAGTTTGAACCCATTACCCCTTGTCTTACTGTTGGTTGTCACCGAGAAGAGCCTGGCTCCATCCTCATGACACTCACCCTTTACATATTTCTGAACATGAATGAGGTCACCCCTCAGTCTCCTCTTCTCCAAGCTAAAGAGACCCAGCTCCCTCAGCCTTTCCTCATAAGGGAGATCCTTCACTCCTTTAATCATCTTTGTTGCCCTGTGCTGGACTCTCTCCAGCAGTTCCCCGTCCTTCTTGAACTGAGGGGCCCAGAACTGGACACAATATTCCAGATGAGGTCTCACCAGGGCAGAGTAGAGGGGAAGGAGAACCTCTCTTGACCTACTAACCACCCCCCTTCTAATACACCCCAGGATGCCATTGGCCTTCTTGGCCACAAGGGCACAGTGCTGGCTCATGGTCATCCTGCTGTCCACCAGGACCCCCAGGTCCCTTTCCCCTACACTGCTCTCCAACAGGTCGTTCCCCAACTTATACTGGTACCTGGAGTTGTTCTTGCCCAGATGCAAGACTCTACACTTGGCCTTGTTATGTATGTGTGATTGTAGGTAAGTTCTGGAGTTTCTTCTGAGATCTTCTGAGAAAACACAACTTGTTACAGACATTGTCTCTTTTCACAATCCTAAAAATTCTCCTTGCCTGTTACTATGGTACTTTTGGCTCCCCTACATGGACTCCAGACTCCTGCAAATCCACCTCCAGATGAGTAGATCAAAAAACCCTTATTCCAGAGGAATTTTCTAGAACTGATCTTACAGGAGCAGATTGTACAACAGTTACTTTCTGGGCAGAGAGGGATTAAACTTTGAGTCCAATTCTAGATTCTAGAAATCTGCATGCTTGTCAGAATAACATGACTTGATAAGAGAAATTAATTTATACCTGTGGACTTTCAAGAGGTTTATTCTCATGATGTTTCTGTCAGATCTTTCAATTTAACTGTCTACACTGAAAGAAGACTTCAGAGTTAAGGTACGTACTGAGCATCCTTACAGAAGGATGCCAGAGGTCTTTAATGCTGTGTTGGTTTACACAGAAGTCATCAGAATCAACAGTGACTTGCCTTACCTGAAGACAGTGATTTTGTAGAAGTTGGACAACATGTGAGACAGATTCAGAACTGAAATCTCAGTTCTTTTCATATCAAGGCATGAGTGCTGGATGGCTCTATGAGTTAAAATAAGATGTATTTCTATGGTTAGATACATCCTTATGAATGACAACATTCAGTCTAAATAGTCAAGGTTCATAGCTTTTCTTATAACACACAGTGATAAACTTGTCTGCTTGTCATGGCACATTGTTTATTGGATCTGAAGATTTTTATTAGTTTAGTCAGAATTAATCTGGTGGTTATTTTACTCAGATTCCCCTTTTTTAAGTTTTTACACAGTTCCATATTCTGCAACTGGTAGGTTTATGACAGATATTACAAGACTTTTCCCCCTAGTTAAAAGATCTGGTACCATAACAGGATTTAAATTGTTAATGTTCTTAACTGGAAAATGCTAGACAACATGGTCTTTGTGTTGTTTGTTTTTTGGAGACCAAAGAAGGTTCAAACTTTAACATCTGAACTGTAACTCACTTTTTTCCCCCTTAATTTAAAGAAAATTCTTACTCTTAGAACTTGTACTAAGTTTTCATGTAGATAGTATCAGTTTCACTTAAACTGAGAAACTAATTTGACTATATTTTTTCCAAAGTCACACAGATTAGATTCACAGTTTAAATTTCTTAGTGTGTTGTGTCGAGTTGTTAGGTCTGATTTATCCTTTTCTATTAACAGAAGTTCTTTTAAAGAGATCATTTTTACATATCTGTTGCCAAAGGACATAAAGGATTGTTTGTTGCTGAATAATTGACTGTGAGATGTGTAAGGGGGTAGCTAACTAAGACCACCCTCTTTTAATTAGGGCTCATCCAACCATAACTCAAGACAATCAGAGAGATATACCATTAGTTGACATCTACAGGGTTCCTGTAAGAAATGTGATCCTGCTGAATGTTCGTATTGTCTTTCAGAGAGAGTCCATCTTTATGAAACTATGAATTGGAGCCTGCACATCAGATGATTACATGTCTGTGCAGGTCAGTGTTGTGGGGCACTATTTCACTGAGGATGTAGGTATTTACAAACCATTTTCTTACCCTCTCTGGGAGAATACTGATGGAAGGAGGAACAAATCCTACCCCTAAGATGCAAGAGAGAGAGAAAGAGAGAAAGAAAGAGCTTGCTTCTCTCAGATTATCTCTCAAAACACTGAGTGTTTTTCCTCTGCCATTTCCAATCTGACTACTTTGGACAGCCAGATGGGCAAAAGTGAGAAAAAGAACAAAAAAACTCCCTTGTTCATCAAGATAAATAAAGTTTAATATGCATCCCTCTCAAACAGCAAAAAACCCCTAGTGACACAGAAGAGGCTACTTACCACCAGCAGACTAATGCCCATCCAGTCCCCAAGCAACTGCTACCTTGGAAAAACTCCTTTCCAGCTTTTATTGCTGAGTAGAGTGTTATATCATGAGATAACCCTTTGGTTGGTTTGGGTCAGCTGTCCTGGTTGTGTCCCCTCCCAGTTGGTTGCCCAAGCCCAGCCTGCTCATTGAGGTGAGAAACAGAAGGACCCTTGGTGGTGTGCAAACACTGTTCAGCAATAGCTAAAACACTGTTGTGTTATCAACACTGATTTGCCCACCAGCCCAAAACATAGCACCCTTACAGCCTGCTATGAAGTAAATTAACTTTATCCCAAGCAGATGCAGTACAGCTGTCTTTCGAATACTTCCCTTTCTCAGAACAGAGTGTGCAGGCTTAGCCTGTGTTTTAGAAAGAATCAGAGTATGTAATTTTTTCAGTATTTCTTCTTTTCTCCATTGGTTTCTCTTTCTGTAGTGATTTGTCTGCCAGAATTATGAGATCTTCCTTGGAACTCGTCTTGCAGGATAATTTCAGCAGGTACGCTGACTTTCCCTGCTGTTGGTAAGCAGGGCACATTAATTAACACTCCATTTGAGACAGCGTTAGACCCTCTCAGTAATGTTATTATCTGCTTGCCTTCCACATTTTGGATAGCTTTACCAAATTATCTGGTCATTTTCCTAAACTTCAGTCTGACAGTGGGTAGCCATTCCTAGATCCTTCAGTCAGGGTCTGTCTTTTATGGCTTCCAACCTGTCCCTGAAGTTTCCTGCAGTGGCAGCAATTTCATAAAGAGCCCAGCAGTCTCAGCCCTGTTGTCAGGAAATATAAAGGTTGGGACATATTCAGAAAGGTCTATGCTTCACTTTGTTGTGTCAGTTTAGGATGTCAGACAAGATTTCAGAGTGCATTGTGGTACTCCCACAATTTGATCAGTTACAGAACTTCTAATGAAATGACCTATATAGAAAGAGGATTACTTAAATCAAGGATGCTGCTTCAAAGAGCTAGATGAAGCAGATATTGTGACCTGGTTCACAACACTGCAAATGTTGGTCAATCAAACGACTTGGTAATCAAAGTGGTTCATGGTTATCCAAGAAACTGCTGTTTTGAGGACAATCGGTAGTACCAAGGATGTTCATAAAGGTCATGAGAGCTGTTTTTGCATGCCTCCAGAGAGCAAAAGTTATCCTTTTCCCATAGCTAGGGATTTGGTCAGTAAAAGTGGTTATTGTGATCAAGCTTCAAGCAGTCTGGAAAGCTTTGAGAGTCTTCAGTCCATAGGGGCTAGTATCAGGTAATGGGCAAACATGACTCAGATAAAATAGGGAACAAATCTATTGAGTAAGAATATGGTACGTCAGTTTTGCTAGTGTATGGTAGATCCATTTAAATTGGTCTGTCTTGCCTTTACAGCTGTAAGTGAAAGTCATACATTGACTCAGAATGGCACCTTTATTTTGGAAGTAGGGAGAGCAGATGTTTCTCTTGCTTATATGGCTGGCATATACGTAACTGTTTACATACAGAGAGCAGCAATGAAACCTATTAGAGAGATGTTAGGAAAATACTGCATTAGAGGGACAAGGCCCAATTAGCATGCAAGCATCTGATTTAACTTTATTTTGAAATGTGCACAGCCAGATTCACTTTAAACACATAATTTTGAGCATTTAGTTTCCTCAAATCCAATGGTTTTACTTTTCAAAAGGGATATTTCTGACTACTGACAATAATACTTCACATTGTATAGACCATATAAACTTTTTTACAGACATCTAGCAAATGCAATCCTGATTAAATTTATTAACATCAGTAATCTTACTTTAGTATTTCTTGCATATTTTAATAATTTTGGGTTAAGAGGATGGTATTGAATGTTTGCATGATTCATACGATAAGTATAGTTTGAAAGCCTTTATTATTATAAGTACTTTACTTACTGAAAGAATGAGGAATATATTGTAGAAATGGAGAATCATTGTAGTGTTGCTAGTAATATTCTATTTAAGCCTATGATTAGAAAATCAGTGAATGTGACTGACTCTTGTAGGGATTGTTATATACAAAGTCAGCTATTGCTCAGTAGAATTGGAGAATTATCCATTGTGAAGAGGCAATTTCATCACTAAATATAAAGATTTATTTGGAAAAAATACATTAGAGGGTGTAAAGAAAAAGGACAAGAAAAATTAAGTATTGAAATGGATAATACAGGATTGTTTGTCTTTTAGGATTAGTAATTTTTTAATCTATATGTCCTAGCATATTAAGAATCCTGTAATCCAGGAAAACATCGGTATTCTCGACATAAACTAATCCTGTTCTCAATTTTAATTATGTATTTAAAGTTCTGTATTGTGCAGAAATAAGTGTTAGATCAGCAAATGAGTTTTAACTTTTAAATGATTTTGTTTCACAATAAAATATATGTATCCTTGCTGGTATGATGAAAATAAGTATATGGAACCAAGAATGAAATTTAGTTTAGTTTGATACCAGTGCAAAGTTTCCATTTACAAGGACAAATTATTTCAGTTATTCAGTATCTTTTAGAATTTGTGTCTGATTTTAGAGTTCTATTTCTTTTCCCTATAATGTTTTAAATAACAGAGGCCCACCAAGAATCTAGTTAATAATTCTGTGCTTTTCTTTGTTGAAGGCATCAAAATGGAATAGTTTTAATGTTTCAGTTTATTTTTTTCAAGTAAAATACATGGAATTTAACAAGTTAAGGTCTTTTCCAAAGTTTTGTTTACCAGGAAAACAAAACAAAACTGTGGTGGAATATTTGGCAGCATAAGATAAACGTAATAATTAAAGCAGGGAAATTGTTATTTTTTTCTTCTTACAAAAATACGTAGACTGAATGTTGAATAAATACATTAGCAATATGTCCAATCTACTGGCTCGATTAGTTCACAGGATTCAACTACAAAAGTGTATAACAAATATTTAATGTTATTGGGTACTTTGTCAATTTTCTGGAATTGGATTTCTCTTTAATATTGCCAGAACTGCTAATACCACTCAGATTGTTTGTGTCTCTCAGTGACTTATTGTGATTAAAATTCAAACCTGATTTTCCATATTGTTTTGCCACACTGTCTGTAGCCTGTTTTCTCAGTCTGTTTACTTGAAACTGTTCTACAGTTGCAGTTAACTATTTTATTGCCTAAGTAAACAAGCTCAGTCCTGATGGGTGTACAGGCTACATTATTTAACTGTAAGTCATTGATAATATTGATGAGGAGAAACAGGCAAATAACATCAAAACTAAATATTAAAGATTTTTTCCAGTCTTATAGGCTTAAAAATATGAATTAGCATATCACTCATAAATGAATATTGGCTATTACTGGTAGAGTGCACTAGACTTATAAATAGAAGATATGATTTAAAGAAACACAGTTAACTTTAAAAGTGGAGGGAATTGCATATTAAGATTTGCATTTTTGTGCCTAGGAAATTACACAATAAACTGTTTTTCATTACAGATTGTATGAACAGTTGCCAAAGTAAGTTTCCAAATTTTTGTAGAACATATTAACTTCTCGAGACTGTAACTATTACAAACGAAATCTAAAATTCTCATTTAGTAACTCTTGAACTCAGCTAGCATATCAAGCCAGAGTGGATCTGGTTAGTCTTACCAGTAGCTATTGTAAAATACAGTAATGCTCAGACATGATTTTTTTTGAGATAAAAGTTATAAAGATTAACGTGTTTCTGGATACTTTTAATTAAGTTGTCCTGAAGATGAGTCATTGCATTTACAGAGAAATAAATTATATTGCAGCTTCACATAGTCCTTATTTCCACTGTATTTATTGAATATTTGAGAGCCTTTTCCATGGTGCAAGAGCACCGATCATAGGAATCAAGGAATTCAGTTAAACTAATCTCCGTGGATTTTCATCACGACACTTTGTATATGAGTAAGGTAGAGCTATGTATCATTCTCGGAAGCTCTTCTTATCTTGGGATGGATCTTCTACAAAAATCTTGGTTGACTTCTCTGTCAGATAGAGTAAGACCTAGATAGACTTAGATAAAGAGCCTCTTTATAGTCTCTGTTTCAGAGATGTATTCATTTTGATCACTTTATATGTGTGCTTTAGATGCTCTGGATCATCCTATTCTACTTCTGAGAGGCTTCTAGTCTCCACAGAGAATGTAAGTACACTAGGCTCCTTGTTTTGGTCCTCTTGAATTACACCTAAATGAAATGCCTCGTGTAACAAGGAACAAACAGTACAGATTCTTATACAAGTCTACCTATGCTTTAAATGTGACTGATCAAGTAATTTATATTAAACATGTTAAATGTGTGTTGAAATCAAGACTGCTGTGTGTTGTGTTAATAACAATGAAATCTTTTATGTACCTATGTGGATATATAGGGCAATAACACCATTTATTATGAAACAAAAATATGCTATTCCACTTTGGTACCAGACTTATACTTAATTCCTGTGACTTCATGTAACCTAAAATGGACTTCAGTCACTGTGTACAAAATACATGATATGTTGTTTATGCTAGAATTATTTTTGGTCTCTTGAAATTCCGTAACCCACACTATTAATAGCAATAAAATAAGAATTTATTTAAGGTTTTGCTGAACTTTAATTGCATTAAAAAGATAACTATAAATTCATTCATGTATACAGATACACTTTGACATCCTTTTTCAGTTATATTCAATTAAACTTTTAGTTATGAAAATGTTATATGAAAAGCGTGTCTCAAGAACTACTCATAAAATGTTCATCTTAACTATTCCACTGATTTAAGGTTGATGAAACTTGATAGAGCTTACAGTGTTTATTTGGATTATTTCTGTGGCGTATCTTACTAACCATAAGCTTTTTGTTTTGTACAGCCTTCCACAGGTCCATTCTATGCTCAGCTGTATCTCTGACTATTCTTGTAAACAATTGTGCATTATTTCATGGCCCAAGACCTTGTCCATGTCTTTCTTGTACTGATAAGTTCAAATCTTTGCACATACTCCAGAGGCAATCTCACAAGTGCCATGCAGAGAGAACGAATTACTTCCTTTGACTTGCTGGGTACTCTCTCACTACTGCAGACCACCATGCTTTTGGCCTTCTTTGCTACCAGTGCACACTCATGACTGATTTTCCTCTTGTTCATCAGAATCACCAGGTTCTTTTCTCGCAAGGCTGCTTCCCAGGCAATAGATTGCAGCCTGTATTGTTGCATAAGGTTATTCCACCACAGGTACAGGTCTTTGCATTTTTTTTTTTTTAATTATCTTCGTAAGGTTCCTGTCAGGCATTTCTCTAATCCGTTAAGGTTTCCCTGAGTAGCAACCCTGCATGTTAGCATATCTGTCACTTCCCCCCTATTACATACTGTCTGTGAACTTGCTGAGAGTGTATTCTGTCCCATTAAGGTTGCTTATAAAGACGTTAAATAGTATTGTCCCCAGAATGGATTTCCAAGGGATACTACTAGTTTGGAGTAGCCAATGTGGTGTGGCTGACATGCTGAAGGGAAGGGATGATATCCATAGGGACCCTGACAAGCTTGACAGGTGGGCCTGTGTGAACCTTGTGAAGTTCAAGAAGGCCAAGTACAAGGTCATGCACATGGGTTGGGGAAACCCCAAGGAAAAATATGGACTGGATGGAGAAACAATTGAGAGCAGGCCCGACGAGAAGGGCTTGGGGGTGTGACCAGAAGATAAGAGAGGTGATTCTCCCCCTCTACTCTGCTCTGGTGAAACCCACCTGGAGTATTGTGTTCAGCTCTGGGGCCCCTGACATGGACCTGTTGGAACAAGTCCAGAAGAGGGCCATGAAGATGATCAGAGGGCTGGAGCACCTCTCCTACAAAGACAGGTTGAGAGAGTTGGGGTTGTTCAGTCTGTAGAAGAGAAGGCTCTGGAATGACCTTATAGCAGCCTTCCATTACCTAAAGGGAACCTACAGCACAGCTGGAGAGGGACTTTTGACAAGAGCACAGAGTGATAGGACAGTGGGCAATGGCTTTAAACTGAAAGAGGCTAGATTTAGATTAGACATAAAGAAGAACTTCTTCACCATGAGGGTTGTGAGACACTGGAACAGACTGCCCAGAGAAGTTGTGGATGCCCAATGACTGGGAATGCTCAAGGCCAGGTTGGATGAAGCTTTGGGCAACCTGCTCTAATGGAAGGTGTCCCTGCCCATGGCAGGGGGTATAGAATTAGATGATCTTTAAGGTCCGTTCCAACCCAAACCATTCTATGATTCTACGATTCCATGATTCTGTAGTTGGAGTTTGTGCAGCTGACCTCTAAACATGATGGTCCAGATAATTTTCATTATATCATACTGTACACTCACCCAATATGTATCTCACCTACAAGGGTACTGTGGGAGGTGATATCAAATGCCTTATTAAGATGAAAGTAAACATCTATTCCTCTCCCGTTCTCTACAAAACCGGTCGTCTAACTGTAGATGGAAATCTCATTGGTCAACCATGATTTGCACTTGATAAATTTCTGTGGGCTGTTTCTAGACATCTGTCTTTCATGTCTTTTGAAATAGCTTCTAGGAAGATTTGCTGCATAACCATTCCAGGGACTTAGAATGAGTTGCCTGTAATTCCTTGAGTCCTCCTGCTTGCCCTTCTCGAAGTATAGATGCAGCTTGAGACTTTGGTTCAGGCTGTTACATATTAATGCAATTAGTCAAATTTGTAGCACTGTAATTCTAATTATTTTCATATAAGGAAGTAACACAATGGGTGGTATAACTTGGGGACTGATTAAATGATATGGGAAAATGAGAGGTGTTTTGGGTTCTACTTCTTTGGGTTATACTTCCTTTCATACAGACGTGTAGGACCATATGTTCGATTTACATTCTGGTATAAAAGTAGTTTTTGTGATGTCTGCATTGATATATGAAGCAGATTTTATTCGAAGCAGTTAATAAAGAACACAATAAAATACATTGGGAATTTTGCATATGAGTGCTCCTGCCAGTTATTTTAGGTACAATAATAATAAGCGCAGACAGGCCAGCAGTACCCTTTTTCCCCCTGTACATTTGCAGATGAGTATTTTTGAAAACGTATCCAATTTTATCTCGATTTTAAGATCACATTTAGCAGGTGGTTAATTCAGAGAACGAAGTGTTGGGCGGTTTAAAATTAATAGCTCTGAACAAGTTTGTGGTGTCTGTTCTAGAAAGGATTCGATGCAAATCTCTTTGTCAGAACATATGTATTTGATGTACCTCTAACTGTAGCAAGGCTTATACTAGCAGAAGAGTATATTTTTAGATACAGTTTACAGAGATTTTGCAAATGGAGTCAGTTATAGTAATAAAGGCTCTTTTGCTCAGTTAAATTAGTTACACTGAGTTTTTGTCAGTATAAAAAAATAGTCACACTGTCATATGATTTTAAAACTAACAAAAATATCTCATATAGATCACAGTGAAAAATGCAATTTGTTTTGAATGCCCTTTCAGATTTAATGTAGGTTATCTTCCTAATTGCTGATGATTATTTAAGTAAATCAGGTAGGTACTTGGATGCAACAGATATTGAAAAAATAGCTATGTGATCAGTGAAGCTCATGAAAGGACTGATTACATTGACATTTTGAGTGACTTTTTTTGTATTTTGAAAGTTTGAATTAGCTCTGATGCTGTTTCAATCCTGCCTAATTTGATTACTGCTTCCATGGTGCAGACAAAAACCTCACAACACTTGAAGTGAAATAAATTGGATAATTCCTTTTTTCCCCCTTCCCTCTTGTTACATGCCTGAAATGTACTATACTTCTACTTTTCTTGTTGCTTCTTTCTGGATAGTATAAGGTAGATTAATTACAGGAATGTACCTTTGTTGTGGTGCAATGTAGCTATGAAGTGTGTTGGATGAAGAAGAAGAGATGTTTTTAGTCTTTTCTAAGAGGCTTGTTGTGCAGAGAAATTAGCAGGAGGCTGGAAAATCAAGACTGCTAAATAATCTCAAATCTATCTTTAAAGAATTATGCAAATTTTGTAAGACACAATTCCTGAAGTTTTATTCTTGCTCAGAATATAGACTTTATCTATAGGAGTTGTTAATGAGACCAGAATCAGACCAAGTGTTGCTTTTTTCCAATTTCAAGGTGCTTCACATGCTTTTAATTTTCTTTTTCAAACACAAAAACCACTACTGAAAGGTTTAATGTTGTCCAGAAAATTTAATTTTGGGATGACATTTCCATTCTTTCCATAGTAGAAACCATATTTATGTTATGAACATCTTAGGAAAAAATGGAAATAGAAAAACTTCTCCTGGGATTGATTGAATCTGAGAAATTCCCATCTTTCTCCTTTGTGTATAGAAGCAGCTGGGCCAACTGACTTAGGCTAAGTTTCAGAAGGCTGAGTTTTAGCAGCAGTGTTACTCCTCCTTAATTTCTAAAGGATTAAATCAAGACAAATTCTTTCATAACTGGGTACTTTGCTAAATAATGTAGAACTGCTACGTGTTTCAGTTTTATGATATGGGTTGTGATAGCCTCATTCACTTTTTATTTTGGATAGGTGCAGCAGCTGATACAAATTAGATAGCATCTTTCATAGTACTATCTGTGGCAGAACTTAATACTTTTTAAAAATAATTTATGAGCTCTGCATACCCTTCTTGAAAGATTTTGGAAGGGATCTTTTTTCTACACTTCTTACAAATTATTCTGAATCTATAGATTCTGAGTACATTGTGGTTTTAACTGCAGGATGTGGCTTAATCTTCTATGATCTTTCCATAAGGTAAGATCCAGTTCTATTACTCTAATCAGTATTACTGATATTTGAGACCTTTGTTTGAGAGTACAAAACTTGATTCTGTGATGCTAGAGTTGAAATAAATATACTGGAAGTGAATTTCTGAATAATACCCTGATTTATATAGGCTTCCAAGTACCTTCAGCCACATCACATCACAGTTATATCATCCTTCTAATAGTTTGTACATATTACTTGTAATTCACTCAGTAGCAGTGGATACTGCTTCTTCCCTTTTACAATGTGCAAACTAATAATGATCTTTTAGTGTTAACAATACTAATGAAGTATTGAAATGAAGTATGAAAACAATGATTGATATGGAAAATGTTATTAGTTGTATTGCATTTTCATAAATATAATGCATCTTTCCAGTTAAAAATATCTCGTTATTTTAAATGCCTGATCTCATATTACATTCATTTTATTTGATTATGCAATGTGTAAATACACAGATTTTGTACACAGCTGTTTTGTGCAGGTACCCCTGTAAAAAGATTTTTATTTGTTTGTTTGTTTGTTTTTTTTTTTGCTTCAACACTGTTCTGTAACTATGATAGTGAAGTCTAGATTGATTGCATGTCATGTATTTTTACACTGGAAACAACAGTTTGTAACACTTAATGATTACTATGACATACATTCATTTGTAAAGTCAAGAGTTTCAAATTTACTTTGTAAGCCAGTATTTTACTTCTTTAGGGGGATAACTTGTTGATTTTTTTACTTCTCTCTGTTTTTTCCAATCTTGTGATTAATTTTATCCATGTTATCTAATCAGTGTGAGACAAACCTATATTGCTCTACTGCTTTCCTCTTCCTTGAGAATTAGTATTTTGTTACTTTTGGGGCTTTTAAGAACTTCTTTGTCAAGGAAGACATGAGACCATATCTATTTATGGGGAAATGGAAACATACGTATGTAAAAATTTATTAACTATGCAGTGGTTAGTAGATAAATCTAATGGAAAAAGGTTATACCTATGAGAAAAATATGTATAAGATAAGTGTTTGCTGGTGTTGATAAAATCTTACTCCATCTGCAGGATGTGCTTTCAGGCTTATCACGTTTTATTCCTCATGGAGTTGTGCTTTATTTAGTCTCTAGAATCCAGTGAAAAATATGCCTTTGTCAAGAAGCCTTTACTACTACTGAGCTGGTATAGCTGTCATTTTTCCATACTTCTCCACAGTGTTTTTAGCTACTTGTCATAGTTAATTTGTATATTTCATTTATATTCAAGTATCGGTAACCTGTGATGGGGAGCTCTATTATCACCCCATTGCTATTGTCTCCTCTAGAGTCTGAACAGGCACACAGTTCAACAGCACTTTTATGCTGAGGATTTCCAGCATTGCTAGTGACCATTCGCAAGATTACAAACATAATTGTACCTGCTAGTTATCTAACAGTCTAGAGCAACTGAATCAAGACTCTGGTGAACCTCAGGATGCCTGACGACATCTGAACTTACACAGGTTCAAATGAATATTGTTCTGAAAGACAAACTGTTAGGAATCTGACATTTTTTTAATCTGAACTCTTCAGTGTCTTGTAGTGATAGTTTTTTGTTTGCTCTCTCTCATCATGACTTTGAATATACTGCTGGACTTCTCCCTTTATAAACCCTTGGCCAAGAGAAAAACCATTTCTTCATCTAAGTGGCATGATGACTTGGAGGAATAGAGCTTTAGGCCTGAATCCTGCAAAGGTTGTTGTGCATGTTTAATGTAACACATTGAGTAACTTAATAGAAACTAATAGGCATGTGTATATGTACATATACTTGCAAGATCAGGCTTTCATTTTCTAAAGAATTGTTTGGGGTTTTGGTATTCTGTGGAACTGTCACATGGGATGTAAGAATAGTCATTTGTATTTTAATACTGTCTTTTAATTTTTCCGTTTTAGGATTTTAAGGTTGCAGACTGAGACATAATTTGCAGTAAAATACGTATTTCTATTACAAGAGGCTCTCTTCTACATTATCTATTAGAACAGTGCTTTGTAAAGAAACAAGCAATAAATTACCCATCTTTCTTGCACAATTCAAAATATAAACCCTGAATGGCTGGTTATATGATCTTTATTCTTTATTGGCACATATGTACATGTTTCCTATTAAGCTTTGGTGGATACATTTGAAAATGAAGGGATCTAATTATTTAGTGGCTGTTGAATATACATTTTTTTACTTTGCATGTTGTTGATTATTAATTATTTTTGTAATTTTCTGATTAATTATTTCTGTTTCTGCCTAATCAGCAGGCATACTGTGAAATATAATTGCACTTGAAGGAAAATTACTGTCTCATGAGATGAATAAGTTTGATGATTAAATTACATAGAACAAAGCAATAACATTCACATACTCAACCAGGATGACATACTCATCCTTTGTTGTGCCTTTATGACCTTTAAAAAAATAGAGAATATTTTAGAAACAATTAGATGTATTTCAAGTCAGACTATATGAAAAGAAA
Organism: Caloenas nicobarica; assembly: GCF_036013445.1. Lineage (NCBI taxonomy): Eukaryota > Metazoa > Chordata > Aves > Columbiformes > Columbidae > Caloenas > Caloenas nicobarica. The sequence goes on along the minus strand of NC_088247.1, from coordinate 19,326,773 downwards.
TTGGAAGAATCATAAATAACATGTAGTCTTATGAAAAATACAAGAATTTCACATTTTAAAATTAAAAATATCGATCCTGATCTAGGTTTAACATAATGTAAACCACTGAGGTTGGAAAAATCTCTTAAAACTGATAAAAAGCACACTTGTTACTAAAATTAATTAGTGAACTTGATCAGAAATACGTTTGCAGCCTGGTATTCATATCAGCAGAAGACAGACATATGTACAAACAACATGAAATATCTATTGTTTCCTACATAGGAAAAAAAATCCTTTCTTACTCATATTTTCTGTAATGTTAAGCCTCAGGTTTTAGGTATATCTTTATATAATGCAGTATTTGTGAACACAAAGTTATTATTTGTCGACATGCAAATATTTGATTTAGGACTAGTCCCATTCTGATTGAGAGCTAACTTGAGTGAGACTGAAGATATGGAAAAAAAAATTGGCAGTATTACTGCATGACTGTTTGTGACAAAAAACCTGATTGTAAATTTAACTATTCATGCTCAGACCTACATAAGCAGGCCTGTATATTTAATATCTGGATATTATTGCACATCTTGTGTTTTGTATTCCAAGCGAAAAGATAGATTAATGGCCTCTCAACCCTAAAATTAATATTTCTGAGAACATATTGATCCATGTGTAAAGAGCTGTGAACTTCTGGGGCCTTTATGTCAAAAAGGCCATTCCAACTGTAGAAAAATGTTTGCAATGTTGAATCACATTCTTCCTGAATGAGGGGCAGAGTTTGAAAAAAAGCCTTTATGGGGTACTGATCTCAGGGTAATGACATATTTTGGCATTGTGCCCAGCTGGTCTTAGATACAGGAAATCTGACAGAAATAGCTTCTGTCTGAATTAGATTTCTTAGCAAAAGTCACCCTACTCTCATGCCCCTTACAGAATTGCTGCTATGTCTATGCACAGAGGTGAAGAAAGCAGAAACATATTTTGTTCACTTGAGCTTATCCATCTTTTTTTCTAGCAAAAAAGAAATGAAGAAGAGGTTTTCGCTGGAAAACTCCCATGGAAGATAATTATAGTTGAGCATATGTTAACTATTTGTTCTTCCTTTCTTAATGTCTTCTATACTGCAGTCAGGAAACACAAATCAGAAGTGGGTGACTGAAAGGATGTATGGATAAACCAGACTCACTCTCTTGTCTTTAAAGAAAAACTAAAATAGAGTTTTGTTTTGCTTTCACATTGAAGAGAGTAATTTCTGTTGGGATGTCATCCCCATGTGTTCTCAGTAGAAAAGACTGAAATTAATTTGTTTCAGTCGCATACTTTTGGACAGTTTCTGATGCTTGGAGGTTCAGGAACTGTGTGTGATTCTAAGGAGATCTAAAATACTGACAACTGGAAAGGAAACATGAAATGCACTGTCAGTATTTACTAGAGGCCAAAACTTTAAGATGTAGAGGAACTCTCAGCTTATCATGTTGGAGCCACTATGTCTACAAATAATGTATGATGTTATCTGTAGAAGTATTATTGCCAGAATTTTTTTTTTTCTATCAAGAGAGGAGTTAACTTGATCGTAGAAAAATAACACTTTGGATATACCACATAATATAATATATAGACACTAGTCTCATTAGGCTTGTGTCCCTTTGTAGGGACCATAAAAATATCTCTGAAATGTACAAGTCAGAATTGTAGTATTTTCAAGTTTCTGTCAGAGTACCTGTATGCATAAAGTACAGGACAGTCTATACTGGAAATTAAAATTTCTTGGATCTTTTACCATATTTGACCTACATAAATTCTGCTGACTGAAAATTGTAGTATCATCTATGGTCTAGTCAAATATTTATGCTCTAGTCAAATGTACAGGAAGATCATCTAATGCCTCAGCAAAGAGTAACGTAAGTGATAGTAATCACAGAATCATAGGATGGTTGAAGTGGGAAGAATTCTCTGGAGGTCTCTAGACCCACCCTTCTGCTCAGAACAGTGTTAGGCAGAGCAGGTTTCTCAGTCTCTTCTCCAGTTGGGTTTTCAAAATCTCTGAAGATGGAGACACCACAGCCTTTCTGGGTGTCCCATTCCACTGTTTGACCTCCCTTAAACGTAAGAAGTAACTTTTTTACTGTAAGTGGAATTTCCTGTATTTCGATTTGTGCCAATTGCCTCTTGTCCTGTTACTCAGTGCCACTGAGAATAGTCTCTGTCCTATTTACTCTCTCCATCAGGTATTTGCACACATTGATAAGATCCCCCTGAGCCTCCTCTTCTCCATGCTGAACAAGTCCCAGCTCTCTCATCCTCTCCTTGGAGTTCAGGAACTCCAACCACTTAATCATGTTTATGGCACAGAAAAAAATTATTAAGGAGAAAATATCATAGAAAGTATAGCTGGAGAATGGTGAAAATTACTCATTCTACATAATATCTGGGTAGTAATTGTTAGTGCAGATGAGAAAAAGCCTACCTCCACACACAGAGAAACAGCGGGAAGGGATGCGGAGAGGACAAAGCCCTGGGAAGGGGGAAAGTGGTTGGTGCACTCAGAGCCCTGACATTAACTTCACATGATTCATGTCATGTCCTTATTGCACCAGCTGATAAGACAACTGAGATGCTCAGGACACATGCAGAAAAGGGAAGGTGATAAAAGGAAGAAAGGATGAATAAAGAGAGGAAGAAAGTGGAGAAGAAATGTCAACTCTGGAGGCATTAGGCATTCTGTGGAGACATTGGTAATCACTGATGAAATTAATAATTTATGAGCTGCTTTATGATGTTTCTTCATGGAGGCAGATGCTTCATGTGTGATCTCTGCTTTTCTTTTGGAAACACCTTGGTTAAGTTTAAAAATATTTCTATATAACAGCATGCATTTTTTCTGAAATAATATTTTTTAATGTCAAATGCATTTGCCTCCCCACTGACATTTGCTTATCTGAGAAAAAAACACATTCCTCTGTCCCCAAGGACATATTCATCATGAGACAAGAAAACCAGACTGCACCAGTGCAAAAGTTTTGCCTTTGCTTTGCTGGCTGTGGGTGGCACTGGATGTTTGCGATGCTGGTGCTTCTATGGGAAGCTAGAAGGCTTTCTACAGCCAAAGCTTGTCACTACAGCCTCATTGGTGCCTGGGGAGGGAATCATGAATAAAACGTGATAATATCAACACAGTGTTTTGCGAAATCATTGCTGTAGGTATTATGGTTAAGTAGCTATGTGTAGGTTAATTTTGAATATTAAAAACAGAAAAAATCTTGGGGGGTAGTGACTGGAACCCAGGCCTCTCCTCTTCAGAATTAGTTGCCCAAACAGAAAAATATGGGTTTGCTCCCTTTTTTTTTTTTTCTTACTTTTCCTGTACTCCTTTCTATATATTAACAGAGAATAGGTCTTTAAAGACACAAAGAACTAATTTTACAATAATTTAGCTTTGCTGTTTTGTCACTGATGACAATTAACATTTTGGTTATTGTAATTTAGTATTTATTGGTTTAATTTATACTATTGTCTCCTATGCTGTTTCTTGGGCCTCATCATTTTATTATTTAGTAACAGTGTATAAAGAATATCTATGACAACTTCTCACGTTAATGGCAGGAGTTAAAATCTTCCTCATCTTGATGTCATTTGTTGATTAGTGGTTTAGAAACTGTCTACAAAGGGAAGACTGAGCGGTAATGCTGCAAGTAGAGGACAGCAAGTGCTCTGACTGTGCAGCTGTTGTGTAAAAGCTGATGGTATTTGCCAGGATGTGCCCAGGCACTCAGTTCCCACTGACTACATGAGATGCCTGTCACTCTATGGAAAATTTAGTTTTAGAACTGAGAAAGTATTTGCCATCTCACCTCTTGAACTATAGGTAGTCTTTCATGTCTTTTGAAGCCTTGATGAATCTGAAACACAGCAATACTTATTAAAGCCCCACATTTTTAAGACAAGGGAGACTTACATTTGCTTTACAAGTAGGAGATATTTGAGAATAAGTAGGCCAAACAGCTGCCTACATATATGTCAAGAGACACTGTTATTAAAAAATGTAAAATTATGTTTTGCTGGGTTTAGTGGAGCTCATTTTGAAAGGTAAACTTCAGCTTTCGTGAGAGTGGCACCTTAAATTGATTTCTCAGCTTTTCCAATGAATCCTAGCTCTTCAGAGTGCTGATTCTGAGTTTCAGCTTCCATTTGACAGCCTACAGTATAGATTGAGTGCAAAATCATGCAAATATGAGACACAAATCACACACAAAAAGAGATCTTAGCCTTTGGCATGTGTGGTTGTCATCTCATGAGAAATTTCTCAAAAGTTCTTTATAGTATAGATTGTCACCAAGATTGAAATGCATGGTAGCCAGTCCCTCAGGTCTAGAGTAATTTTTACCTCAGTGTGGCGATTGCCAGCATCTTGGCAGAAAAAGTTCAGAAAACAACTGCATTTCTAAAAATAAATAATCTATTAGAACAACTCCATATAATTTTCAAAACGGAATTCGGAGTTGGAACTTTCTCTGACTGGTGGACTTTGATGCTGACTCTCAGAAGGGGATTTTATATCATATTTCCAAGCAATGCTGTGGGATGTGAAGCAGAATAAAAAAACCTGAATAAAGGGACAGATTGTTGAGTGCAGTGCAGCTTTGCTTAAATGAATTATTCTCTAGTCATATTTTAATACAGAATCAAATGCGGATAGCCAGATGTTTAGCCAGTGTAAGTCACTGAAGGCAGTAACACATTGTCGGTTTATACCTAATTTATATAAGTTTGTGTATATGTGAAATAAATACAGGAACGATGTTTGTATTTCATGCTTCATTCAGAGCAATCAGTTTTCTCACAAATTAGAATTTATTTTCTTTGCTTTTCTGAATTCATTACAAAGAAAATCAGGTAAATCTTTCGAGGTCTACGGTATGCATGTGATTAGATTAGAATATTGTTGGGTACTCCTTGAGTCTAAGCTCCATAAATCCAGAAGATTATGTCTGAATTATTTAAACAATCAAATATAAATATATCTGTGTTTTTACATGTTTTAAAAATAAGCTTACTACACTTACGATTATATTTATCACCATAGTTATTACTGTATTGCAGAAGTGTAGGTCAAAGGGAAGTGACAGTGTTCAGTTTCTCAGCTGTGAGTGATACCACGTTTGAAGATAAAAAATGTGACATTTCCCTTGCATTTGCTACAGAAACAAAGGTCTCTTGCAAAAACAAAGCAGTGTGTATGATCATTTCAACTTCAAGTCATGTTGCAGAAACTATTTTGAGCTCGTTCGAATCCCTTTTTTCTGTAGAAATTATTGTAGTTAACTTTGCAGTCCCATTTCTTGTGATAGTAGATCCTCATTTTACATAACTCTTTCAGTACATGACAAAAATTAATTGTGGGGAAAGCTTGTACATTTTACCTTTTTTCTTTTCAATGCTTGTCTGTTGACTGACTTGATGTGTGTGAAAGCTCAGGCATGATGTGTTGTGCAAAAAAGAAAGCAGAAAAAAATTCTCCTCAGTTGTATTACCTTTCAGCCAATTATTGGCATGTTTCATTTAAAGGCCTGAATGTTCACAATTACAGCTTCTTCTGACTAGTGTCATCCTGGAGCTCAGCTGGAGTTGCTAGATATTGGGCTAATGATTATGATGAATTTTCTTCTTTTGACATACTCATTAACAACGGTGTTACCCTGGCACTCACAAATGGTTGTTTCTAATCTCACAAAATACACTTTAAACAGTTTACACACATATATATACCCAGTGTTTTATTTATAGATTGACACCCACCGTTGGGCTTTTAAATTGGGATTGTACTTCTTCACAATTTCAATTATGATTTAGACGGTTTAAGTGATGTCAGTAAGTTTAATTATTTTTCTCATGTATAGGGTTAAAATAGGTGTGGGAGCTGAGAGAACTTATACTGTATGTAGCAGTTGCATTTATGTAATAAAGAACTGCTGGTATGTCCCTGCTCACCAAAAAATTCTGCAGATAATGTGTGCAAAAGTTAGACTTTCCTAAATAGATGTGAAGTTATGTGCATGCATAGAATCAGTAAAACCCTCCTCATCATTTCCTAGTAAGTGTGGTATAAGCACAAAGACAGGCTTTATGCTGAAATTAATCTATACCTAATGCAATATGCAGTACATATTATTTGCCCACATAACCTAGATTTGAAAGCTACTGGAAATATCGGTAGCCTTTGGTGCATCCTAAGTCTGGTTCTTAGCAGTTAGCAAATCACTTGTAATAATGTAGAAGCTGTGTGGTCTCTTAACTTTATAAAAATACTATTTCTCTTTCTAGATCCTGAATCTCAGAATTAAAAATCCTTTGTCTTTCTTATTTCTTGTACACTTACTGATCAGGGTAATGCTTAAAATTTTGTAGTTTTACTGGTGATATCGAGCGTCTCAATATTGTAAATGACATCTCCCTCCTCCAATCCTGGTCTCTGTGTTAGTTCAATATCATGTCATGAGTTGTGATTAGCTGGTCTTGTATGTTATTCCTGTGGCAGAAAGTATGGCCTTCAAGGGACACGATGAAACTGTTGATGCCTTCTAGGGAAACTCATGTTGGTGGCTGCATACAAATGAGCAAAGGACAGACCCTGTTTTAAAGAACACTGGTAGATAAGGAGTATGCCAGGCGAGGTAATAATTCACAGTAACAGTACATGGAATACTCCTTTATTCTGGTCCCTTTCACCAAAATAAATAAATTAAGAAACTTTTGCAATCGTATTCTATATGCAAAATAATCCTAACACATCTTCAGGCATGGAGAAGTGCAGATTTTCTGTTGCCGCGTTGGGTTGACATCATTCTACAGCTCAAAATATCAGAAAGCTTCCGTTAAAATACGGAAGTTCTGTTAAATTTCTGAATCTGCCAATCTCTTTAATCTTTAAATGACAATTACATATAATTCCCACAATGATGCTGGGTGACTTGACTCTGTTCATTCCATAACTCATGAAAAATCTTTGACAAACTAAGCTAATGAGAATGGTAACTTTGCACAGGTTCAGGTAAAATCTGCAGGTTCCTCTTTTTCTACAGAGATTAGATTTGCGACACTGTTTTTAAGTGTGGACAGGTGGCCTTTTAGGAGTGCGATTTACTGTGTAGAATGTCAGAAGAGATTGAACCCTGGAGGAGGAAAGGATGGCAGCTCCCATAAGCTGGAGATATCACATAGTACATGAAATATAGATGGTTTGTAGCTAATATAGATAGTGCTTGGATTACTTCTCTGGTATGAAGTACCTAGATCGGCTGACATGAAGAGCTGAAGAACCACGAATTGATTCTTTGCTTTTGATAGATAGATTGGAATGCTTCTGAAACTAGTTAAATCAAAGCTCTCTAGTCTCTTGTTGTTGTTTTTGTTTTGTTTGTTTGGTTTGGTTTTAGTTTTGTTTTTTGTTGTGTGGGGGTTTTTTGTGCTGCTTTTTTTTTTTTAAACTCCCTGTGCCTGCTCTTGATAATACTTGTAACAAGGACTGTCCTGCTAAGTATTTCGTGTTTATTGAATGAAAGAAGATTTGGGGCAGAGGACACAGTGGGACAGTTGTGCTGAGGGCAACAGTATGTTCAGTATGAAAAATATACACTATACTGTAATTAATATACAGGAATGCAGGAAGACATTTAAAAGAACCTAGACCACAGTAAAAACCAGGAATGTTTGAAAGCAGAATGGATGTTAAAAGAGAAAACAGCAGAAAGGCATAAGGAGCTCTCCCTGTGTGTGCATAACTAGAATCCATCCGAAGCTATACATCTTCAAAGAGCTCTGTTAATACAGAAGTGCTTTAATTTTGCAAGAGGTGAGTTTGTTCCTATTCATACTCATAAATATGCAGAGAAATGAAATCCAATTCTAGAGTGTGCTTGGGGTTATCAGTGTTCGATAGCTCTCTCATGGTGTTCATGGGGATGAAATAGAAGCCCCTCAAGCAAAAAGTGGTACATGAGCTGCTTTTGCTAGTGAGATGGCAGAAATATCTGCAACAGAGATTCAGATTTGTGTAGGTTACTGGAGAGTGAGCCCTCTGGCAACAGCTGGGTTGTGATTTGTCTCACCTAGTTCTAAATGTCTCCATCTAAGGTAGCAGAAGTAGAGTAGAGGAAGGTTTCCTTTGTAGTCCAGCAGAAAGCTTTAGCTCACAGTTCTCCAAAATTTTGTGCTTGCTTTCAGCATCAAAGCTTCATTCTATGGAATTAATTTAGGATGAAATAAGGCACATTCTAGAAGTATCTGTACTATAGAAGTTTAATGAAGGGAGGTTCTTTTGGTGGGACAAGTAGAGTGCTGGAGATGTTGAAGTCCCTGTACGTTTTCTCCCAGTAGAACTGGCAGCTATTGTTGATGTAGCTTAAGACTTTTTATTATTTTTGGGAGGTGGACAGATTATGTAAAAGATAGGTCTTCTAGAAGATAGCCAACCCTGTTAATAAAGCTAAACTTCATCTGTGAACAGCTCTCTCTTTATGGGACTAAATAAACAGATTCATTGGAGCCAGAGCAGCAAAGGACTATAGTATTATTTGCTGATTTACCATGTTACTGGTAGTTGGTAAATTCATCTAGCAAGGTGTTGCAATTAAGATACTGTTACCTGGGAAGAAAGTAAGAAAGACTGCTGCAAAGTAAGATTGCTGCTAAAGATACTGTAAACCAGGTTATTATGTTCTTTATTGCAGCATATTTTTTTCTTTTAAAATACTGTTTTAATTACTAATATTTTTTCTTGTTTTCATGAATTCTCGCATTTTCTATGGACAGATTTATTCAGTATCTTGGTGATGGCATTCATTTTTTCCCAGGTTTGTATGATTGTGGGATTTTTTCTATATATTTTTTCATTAAGAATGGCTCTAGTCTGACACTTGATGCTGTGATTGATCAGCTGAGAGAAAGATGAAAGCTAAGTATTTCTAAGAATAGAATTAGACTGACTTGTCTGTGTGATGTCCTGAATCTTGTTAATCTTGTTAATTACAGAGCATTTTAGATTTTTGTCTCATTAGAATGAATAAATTTAGATTTTTTTCCACAGTGTGTCTAACTCTAGCATTAACTTTGAAGTGAATAGGTATTGAACTCATTACTTTCTCTGGACTCTTCTTGTAAAACAAGTTTAGTTTAAAACCTCTCCCCTATGATCACAACTTAATTCAAAAAGTAAATCAGTAACAGTAGGTAATTACTTTGCATTTTATTTTGCATTCAATATCATAGGAAATTATTTCATGTGCATGTACTCAAGTAGAGAAAGATAGCGACCTCAACTGTAGTGAGCATTCTTCATTCACAGAACTACCTGTATTCTATATTTCAATGTTGTGACTTCTAGGTTTTCCTTTAGAGAGAAATACGCAAGAATACTCTTTTTTAAATTTGAGGAATATGAGTGTTTCTGTGGGTCCTTACAGCCATGCTTTCTTAATGTTTACAGTTTTTATTCTGAATCCTTGAACTGTAGTTAAGGCAAAGGTTTTTAATATAGTCTCATAGTTTCCCATTATATTCATAGTACTTGAAATGCTGGCATATGGTTATTATTGCAGTTAAGAATGGGTTAGGCCTGAACATGTAGTTTCCTTTTGAAAGTGGAATACATTGTAGAATTAAAAAGATGTACCCTGTTGATTTAAAGCATTAATGGGAAACTGTCAGTCCTCAGGGACTGGAGATATTTGTAAGCAGAATCTTGACAGTCTAGATTAGAGATAATTGTCTTCTTTATTCTCACAAAGTTCGTTCTGCAAGAAAGTGTCTCATTTGACAGTTTGCCATTGTCACAAAACACGTTGGGCAGTAATTTCAGATTAACTTGGAGACCTATTAGCAAAAGGTAGGGATGGAAAGCTGAAACTTTCTTCACAGTACATTTGATAAATGGATATATTCCTCAGAGCCATCAAGAAGGTCATGTTCTAATAATATGAAATTAGTGAAGGGAGAAAATAAGCATATAAGTCACCAATTACTTAGTTAATTTAAATAGAAGTTACTAGTATACAGAAAAAATAGGGAAACCAGAGATATTTTAATTTATTACAGATTAGACTTCAATAAATCATCAATTAATCTTAAGAATGATAAAACCACTTAAGTGGAACATACAAGTTTTGCTCGGTTATGTGTATTACATTTTAACTCGGTTAAAATATAGGACTTTGTGACTGATAACACTGTCAGTTTGCGATTAGGAACAGATACATCACTGCATACTTGTAACAAGATATCTACCTCAGTCATAGGCAAAACAAACAGCATAGATGAGGGCTGACCAAAATGTTGCTGAAGAAAAAAGACAGAAGCCCAACAACTGCCAAATATGTCAGCATCTTGAACATTTTTTTGCTTTTCTGGCAAATCGTAAAAGTGTAAATTTTACTGCCAATATACAGTTGAACCTCTGAGAAGCAGCTTTTCTCTTGACTTGCACTCCAATGAATTTATATAGTAGTATGAACGAGTTCGAAATCCTGCTGCCTCAGTCATATCTATAAAGGTAAATTCAGACTATCTTTCAAGGAACATGAGATAATAGCACTGAAAATTGATAGGAAAAGTCAATGTTGAAATATCACAAATATTCAAATCCTGAAGATTTGTTTTTATTTGAAAGAGGCAAATATTACTTAAGTTCTGATGGAGAACTAGATTGGACTGATTTCTTTCTGGTTCAAAGGCTTCATATAGTGTTTATTTTAGTTTCAAGCACCAGATGTGCAGTTCCTTTCCTCAAACTAGTGTTAGTCATCTGAATGACTAACCAAGAAGTTAGTTATAAGCAAAATATTTTGTGCCTACCATATATGAAAATACCCAATATCTGTATAACCTGCAAAGTCATACCTTTAATTTTGTATGTACATTTATGAGTTTTATCTGTACCTTTACTCTATGTGCAGTAAATTTCAGAGAGGAAATAATCTGATAGCAGGGGCATTAACTTCAGTCTTGAAAGTCTTTGGGTCTGATAACTGCTTCATGTCTGACTCTAAGCAAAAAATTTGGGGACTGTGGTCACATAGGTTCAAAATTACAAGTTTAGCTCCTCAATATCTCTCAGCTGCTGTAGGTACCAAAGCTTCTATGCATAAAATTTTACAGACATCTGGGTATCTGCTCCCAGCAGAGCCATCCCAAATAAATCCCATCCAGTCCCAGTGCCAAGGTGTTTCTCCCTTGGTTACATCTGAGATCTGACAGGCATTTAAACAGTTTAGCAAAATGGTTCACTCTTGGTTTAAACTATACCACAAACTCTTAAACATCTATTGGGATACAGAATGAAATTTAGGTCAGAGGAGTGCCCCGATCACTGATCTACACAGACATTCTATTTCCTTTACTGACAGAACATATTTGGTTCATGAAAGAATAGCAACTTCAGCTGGATAAGATTTCAGGGCAGTATTATTACTGTGAGTGGGTATATGTTTAAGTTTATGATACACATCATTCGCCTTCAAAAGATGTGTATGATTTGAGGAAAAGGGAATTCTTTATCTTTTATCTTAATATTGTTGATATTTATAATTTATGTTAGTCTACCCTCAAAAGTAATGAACTTTCAGGTAGTTTTCATGACTGTTTGCTTTCCTTTCAATGTTGGGAAATTGTGGGAAATCAATCAGTACTCAAAACTAAGAACTCAGCCAACCTAAAGCATAAGCTTTTTAATTAGCCTGCTTTTCACATGTTTAGTTTTATTATGTATGGTGAAATTAATGGAGATTGTTAACTAAGCTGCCAAGATAGATGCTATGTGTTTAACTGTGTTGTAGAGAAATAATATCAAATTATATGTCTTGTAATTTTTAATGATTTTGCTCTGTAAAGTTTACTACCCTATAAAATCTGTAGGTTAGCCTTTGTTAGGAGGCTTTCATAAGATTTTTTAAGTAGATGGCTGGTAGAAAAATTCACCATATAAAACAATACATCTCAGTAATTCATGGTTATAATTTAGTTTATAGGGGAAGGGAATCATGAGACATTTTTCTTATTTTAAAATTCGAATTAATAGACATACTCTCCTAAATAAGGTTTTTCAATTTCAAAGGCAAAATCAATATACTTTAAAATATTTGAAATATATTTTATCTATTGCATAGAAGCTCAGCTTTTTACTGTTCCCTTTTAAACATCATGGCAATAACTCATGCTGTGTAGATAGACAGTGATTTAAATTAAATTATAGTAATTGAAATATATACACGAGGAAAATGCAATTATTTATAAAAAAAGGCAACTTCATAAGGATTATTATGCTTGTTAGCCTCATTTTCTATGGAAATAAAGTGTATGTGATCATACCTTCTCCATATCTGTCTCTCTGCCTCTGCTTCCTTACTTAATGGCTAATTCGAAGCAAATTGGATAGTATGGGTCAAAGACACTAAAGTCCTACAAATTTTGGTTGTCAGAGAAAAAATCTCTCTGAGACATTCTAATACTGAGAGAAAGAATGCAGTAGGATCTTAAGTTTATTGGACATCGGAAGGTGTTACAAATCTCACACTGGGAAGAGCTGCAGTTGGACTTTATTCTTTTGTCATGTGTCAACAAATCCACTCTTCCATCAAAGTTTGTCTCTGACATAGATTCTTTGTTGTATTAGAGGTTCACACCTCAGATTTTGTGTACTTCCACTGAAAAGCCAGTTGATGATGAGACGCAGCTACACTGCAGGGCAGGATTTGGGAGGTCCAATGCTTGCAGGAAGTATTCTTCTCTTGTACAATGCTATGGTATAAAGCAGTATGGCCTCCTTGCACTAATTGTTTTTCAGGTAGATCTGCAACCTGCAGTGAGCTTGTCTAGGTCCTTGTTGACACTCGTAGTGATTGTCCTCTCTTTGTACTTGATGTGTCTGCTGCTGGGGCTAAATGGGACTGTTCACAAGCCAGGGCTGTATCTGTTGTATCTTTAGCTGTTCCCTGCTAAAGAATGCTATAAGACTAAGTAAAGCACTGCATTTGTATTTTTCTTTTCATTGAAGTATTTTATATCAAGACATAGGGGTTTCTAGCTCTAACTCTGGGCTTACTCTGTACTACAGTAGTCTGGCAGGACCGTAAGTTGAACCAGGGCTTTTGGACTGAACTTAAAAAGCTCCAGTGATTTCAGTAAATGTAGTCACCATCACTGTTAGCAGAGTCACAAGCCTTTCACTTTGAGCCCAGGTTCCCGAAGAATACTTAGGCACATAGTTGCCTTTTTTCACAATGAAAATTAGATATCTAACTACTTTTGAAAGTATATGCTTTAATTTTTTTATTAATTCAAGGGGCCATCCTGACCTCCCTTCTGCTTGTGATTTATGCTTTTGTTGCATTTATGATATTTGATATTGTTTAAACAGTAAAGACCTTATTTCCACTACCAGAAACACTGGGATCCTGGGCACTGATCATACATAACATTGCATCAAATGAAATGTTGTTATCATTTGTCAGGTGAAGAATAGAGCTCATTTCATCTGTTTACTCATAAAGTGAAAGGCATCACCATCATAATTTTAATTGTGATTTTATTTACATTGTGGGAGTGCCTGGAGGCATCAGTTGGTGTCGGTGTGCCATTATGCTGCATGAAAAGCACAGCAAAGACACAGTCTTTATTCCAGAGAGCTAATGATTTGAGAAACTGCAGAATGCCAGGACATTTTTATGTGTGCTTATGTCTGAATTAATATTATCAAGATTTAAACACTGAAACACTTGAATCTTCCTTTTTCCACTTTATGGGTTATGTCATCCATCGTTATTTTAGTGGGATGTAGAACATCAGCATGATACATTTGCCATTATTGAGATAAAGAATGAAATTATTGAAAGTTCTTTTGCAATCAATAGTTTTATTTTGTCAAAACTTGACAGATAATGCTTCTTTTTTCTTTTTCTTTCTGATGACTGCATGTGATGACTGAATTTATTATAATCCATAGGTGGACAGAGGAGAGGAAATTATCAAAATAGAGTATTTGTGACTGGAGAGCTTAGAAACAGTAGCCATAAACCAAATTGTTAATCCACTTTACAAGAAATACATGCATGTGTCATTCTGTGAGGAAAGACTTTTATTGCTCTCACAGAATTTATAAATCACAGTGAAGATCTGTTATGAAAGTACAGCCCTGCACGGTGGAAAAAGAAAATCCTTGTTATATCTGAAGGCTGAGAGGAAATAATATTGGAATTATACAGAGGTCTTTTTTGGTGCTAAGGAAGAACTGGAAGGAGTGGGAGCTCAGCCCACATTTAATGTATGTCTCTGGGGTTCCTGGGTTGCCTTGGTCAGCTCCTTTCTCATCTCTAGGCTCCCCGCTATTTACTCAGTGCTGTGTGTTGTGCAGCTCTTCTTGAAGATGTTGTTGTTCTGGCAGAGTGTTTCAGTTTTTGGCTCTTCTTGTGGATTCATTTTCTGTTGATAGGATGTGAAGAGGAAAAAAACGGTGTAGAAGGGCAGGATGTAAACAACAGAGAACACTGAAGCTGCTGCAGGACGATTCATTGTGCACTATGGTGACTTGGTGACCTCCCTTGCACGTTCTAGAAGTGGACAGGGAAGAAGTCAATAATGTCAGTGCGAAAGGTTGAGGAAAGGAAATATTTCAGTCTGGCCGTGGGAAAAGGGGATCACTGTAACTACTGGCCAAGTGATGTATGTCCCCCACTCTGGCTATATCTGCACCAGTAACCTCAACGGTGTAAGCGAACGTACTTGGGCAGTTGTATTCAATCAGCTGGTAGGGGGGTCACATTGTGGTTTCAGGCTGTGCCAACCAGTGCCCATTCCTGCATGTAGTTTGGGAATCGGCACAGTTGCAGAACCGTTCCCATTTGGCAGTTTGTACTGAAGGGGAAATTCAAATTGTAACTGCTCAGTAATTTGTGCTCAAGGAATGATCTGGCATGGAGGCTGAGAAGGCCCAACTGCAGAAGAGTTTGAACTGGCTGGAAGTAGGGATGCCAAAGACAGAAGGACTTGTTTGTAAAGCAGTGATGTTTCCCCTGGTGATGAGATAAGAAATAGTAGCAGCATTGTCTTGTGGCAATCCTGGAAAGTGAGCGCTCAAGGGTCGCCTTTGGGCAGCAGAGCTGGCACTGGCGGATGAACCCAACGTCTAGCCGAGGCACCTGATGCTAATTCTCACAGGATTGGTTCCAGTGTAAGTGAATATAAGGAATCAGCTCTTGACACATCTTTGCAGGCTCCTTGTAGAACTGCTTATGCTTGTAGGACTCTGTCCAAAGGCTTGTTAATAACTTTTTAAAAAATATATTTATTCACAAACATGCATTTAATTCACCTCAAAGGGTACAATAAATTCCACAGCAGCACACAGCCACCCTATTTTGGAGACTGTGAAGTCAGTGATACTAACTGGGTCAGACCATGCATTGTCCCAAGCCAAGGCATGGTACCAGACATGTTTAATTTTCAAGTGTAGATATAACTTGTGTGTACAGGTTTGTACCTCTAGTACTTATCCCTTTACCTCAAAATGCAGTAGTTTGTACTTCCAGCTCTGGAGGCTCATGATTCAGACCTCTGCATTGGCACACATTGCCTGCCCCCTAAGCACAAATTTCTCCCAGTGAATATTTTACCAGAAAAGTGTTTCTGTTAGTGCCTCCACTTGAAATTCCCAAGCCATTCTGTGGCTGTCGTGCATGCTCATGAGCAAAGATCATGCCTCTCTTTTTCTCTTCTTCACAGACCAGAGATAGCCACAGTGTCCCTGTGCATACACAAGTGCACATTTAAGGCTTAGTTTTCTATGTTTTATCTTTGATATTATTCTGACTCGCATAAAAAAATAAAAATTACAACCAGTGTATTTTCCTAAATTGAATCTTAGTTCTTAATACAACTAAGGAAAGTAAAACTGGTAAAAGAGAAGAATTGTGTGTGAATAAAGAGAGAACAAAAGAAATCGTGTTTTTTGGTAAATCTATGCTGTGTAATCTCTTTCAGGGAAAAGATCTATGTTCAGCTCTGGTTTCTGCTGCCTTTCTGTTCAGATTCACAATGGTAAGACTTATCAAGTCGCTTGTCTAGCTACATATGAGTTAACACAATGTTCATCTGACTCCAAGAATGCCAAAGTTACAGCTATTTAAGAGAATTCTGCCTTTAAATAGGCTCTCTTTCTCATTGTAAAGAATAATAATGATGGAAATGGTCATTTATGTCTGTGCCTTTCATGTAAGAATTGCTGACAGTCCACGCTGTGAGGTTGGTGTTTTCCTTCCTGATCAAGCAAGAGATTGCCTGAACCTGCTGTGTTTTTCTCTCTGATAACAATGAAAAGAAAATGTACTGTTTTCCTTCTGGCAAATGGACCATGGAGAAGAGATTTTTCTGATTCTGCCTCTTGCTGTCTGACCAATGTAGTTGGCTAGAGGTATAAGAGAACAAATTTTCTAATGAGAAGGAATATATTATAATAATGTATTCTCCCTGCAGATGATTCTAGTCTGTACACAGATGGTTCCTATTGATGCTGCTCACTCTCGTTGCTGCTCTTGATAGTCAAGAATTGAGTGTCCCAAGTGGTTTTCCCCACCTTTTAGTAAGGGTTGCTGTTGCTGTCGCCAAGGTTAAGGAATAAGCAACGTGTGGTTCCCAGCACTGCAATCCACAGATACCATCTTTCCATCTGTGTTCTGACCTGGCAGTTACAAGCTTTCATTCACAATCTCTGTTTCATTTAGCTCCACACCTGCATAGTAGCTGAAAAGGTAAGCTGGGGCTGGCAACCTCTGACTGAAGCTAAACCTGCAAAGCATCATAGGCTGGCATCCTCAGTTTGTTCTGTGACCTCAGCCTGGAGTGAGGCAGCATGTACCCGTCCTTCAGGGGACATCCCCAAACTACATTTAGTTCTTACTGTCATAGAAACATAAAGGAAGCCTGCATCACAAAATATTAATTTATAGAGAAGGAAGCTCGGAGTAAAAATTTTACAAAATTTTCACTTTAAACTGACATTTAAAAATGAAATGACAATTCACATCCTGTCTTGACAAAATTCTCATTCTTTTTCAGGTTTTTGGTTTAAAGAATTTGGATGATATTTATTGTAGAAGTGTTAATTTTTGTGTTGATTTAAATAAAAACCTGGTAATTATTCAGATTAAAAAAATTACTTATACCTTGAAAAAACTTATTAAATACTGTCTTAGAGTAGAAATTTTCTTCTAGCAGAAATGTTCTGTTTCTTCACAAACAGTAATTATAGCCAAATAATTTTGACGTGATCTGAATGACCCCTGATGGATTTATGTAGTGTAAATGGGGCATTTTCCACATCATCTGTAACATATACAATTATAGTCTAATTTGAAGGCACTATTTTTAGGCACATTTTAGCAGTAGCATACAGTCAAATTACAAAGGCAATTCTCTGCCTCTTACACTTAGTCATAATCATTTTGTATAAACATTGTTTATTGAACTGCCATAACTAAGGTATTTTACATTTGTTTTAATTAGTAACTTTCCTTTTTTATCTCAAGTATCTAAAATTGTGCACTGAGAAGCATTAATAATATAATATTTACGTTATTCAGTGATGATCTTCCTCTGCATGTGTTTCTCAGTCATGGTCCTAAGTGTGTAAATCAAAACAGAGTCAGCTAAAAGGGGTGCTTTTCATCCTCAAATACATAAAATATGCATATTAAATTAAAAGGTTTGGAATTCATGAATTATTGTTGCCTGGGGTTAGTAATCATTTATATCTTATGAAATTACTCTGTTAGTTATTCATGGCTGTACTCAACACTAAAGCACACATACCACAGTACCATTGCAATACATACAGTACATCGCAGATTAGTTAAAAAGGAAAAATAACAGTTTTTTACCTGATGTAAATCAATCCAGCTCTCTTTATCCCCCCTCAGGTTTTCAGTCAGTGTGTTTGGAATACACTATCTAATAAGAAAATATAGATGTGGAGGGGAAGCTTTTGATGTGTAAGATGGGCTCTTTGATTCCTTCCAAAAATGACCGAAATAAGTAATTTCTTTTCAAGAAACGGTGTGGTTTTAATCTGTGAGTGTGGTCATTTCTTGTGGTCATGTTAACATGCTAACATGTTAACACACCTGGCTGATGCAGTCCCTTTCATATACTGTGACACAGTGTAAACTGGGATCATTTACACCAGCACCGAATGATCAGATTGACCGTGTTAATAATCAGTTGTGTATTGCCATAGTCACAGGATATGTACAAGAACAGATGACGGGGTGAGTTACTGTGCTCCAACTATTTGGTAAATATTGTAAAATTTAATATAGATGCAGAATGAATCTATAGCCTAGAAAATGCACTAAAATACAAATAATATCACAAATTAGGCTGGTTTTGAACAGAGGTTTAGAGATTGGCTTGTGAAGTTGCCTAATATGAAATGTCTCTAGCTGACAACATTTTCTTTCTGAAAAGAGTGCTATACTGGAAAGTGGTTTTGTTTTTGATACATTGCAACAGGTTTTTACAGATAATTATCAAACTGTTTCAAAATTATTCTTAAAATTTGAATACGATACCAATTTTGAATTAATATTTAAAAATTCACAAATAGAATTTTTTCTTTTTAAAAAATTAAAATTATTAAAATTGAGATCAAGAACCAAAATGCTTTTTATGTAACTTGCCATGAAAACCAATTTTCCAGAATTAATATTATCCCAACCATTTTCCATGAAAAGATTTTTCCTGAAAAACTTCATAAACAGAAGAATCATAGAATCATAGAGATATCTAGTTTAATCAAGGCCAACAGAGTTTTATTTTCATTTCATTATTACTGATGTCAATCATTACAGGTGTTGTTCATCTATCTGAATCCATTACTTTGTTTTTGCAAGATTTTCCAAAATTTTCTAGACATATATTTGGGTCTAATCTGAGAAAAATATCCCTGATGCAGAACTGATATATCAAAAATATCCAAATATAAGAAAAATATATTTGATGTAGAACATTTCCAAATCTTTCCAGACTCCTGGAAAAAGAGCTGAGAGGACTTTTCCCATGGTAGAAGTCATGCAGCACCTTGCAGGACTAAGCTTTTAATCAGGATTTCCAGAGTGTTTGACTTGATGTTGCCTGTCAGGATATTCTAGTACTTATGCTCTTTGAACCTTAAATTAAATAAATAACCAGGGAAGAAACACAGCTGTCACAAATGCATGAAAGAATGCTCAGAAGAGGACAAGGATCAATTATTTCCATTAGCAAATGAGGGTTGAAGATTTTTTTTAAACTATAGAGGAAATATGTAAGCTAAATATTACGTAAAACATTGATAGAAATTAATTGTAACAAGCAATTTAATGAGGATGGAGGAGATGGGCAAGGTTAGGAATCTTCTTTTTGTAGTAGTTAGTTTAATTATCACTGACAGTATAGAGGAAATGAGCATATTGATACCCAACTAAAGGTTTATTCTAGACCACAGGAGAATTTCTATAATAATTTGGCTATAGTGAGTGTGTATAAACTTCTTTCTGTTAAGCTCAATATAAAGTCAGTGATGAGTAATCTTTTCATTTCTCAAGAAGCTTTCAAGAGCAGGAGAGGTATGAGCCAGAGGTTGTGTGCATTTTTCACCAAGATTTAACCTGGACTAACAGCATGAGTCTCTAAAGAGCAGCAGTCTCCCTGCTAGTCTTCAAAACTTAGGTAAATAATGTATAAATGACATCCCATTTGATGTTTTCCATGCTCTGTGACTATACATTACCACTAACAAATTTCATATACCGTCATAGATCCAGAGCTGCATTTTGTGTGACTTTTGATAGATGGCACCCAGTATTTTCTTCCACAGAATGTGCTGAATGTGCTTCCCATCTGTCTTCCACTGCAGACTTCTTTCTGTGTTGCATGTGCAATTCCTCCTGTTTAACCAGGGAACTGACTAATGGTGTCTAAAAATAACTGCATTGCTGCTGCCAGTAATTCACAGTATATACCTTAGAAAGCATCTTCTGTTAAAAACCAGAAGCCAACCCAAAAGCCTAAGCAGAACATATCTTTATGCAAACCCATTTAAAGAGAAAACACCAGTCCTTACATGAGCTAAGGCTTAGATTATGCATTGGGAAGACAGATGAAGCCATTCTACAGCTTTTTTTGAGCCTAGCCACACAGAATACAAAGAAAAAAATTATAGAACAATATCAGTCCAAATCAGAGCCTCAAAATTGCATTTTTCATGCAGCTTATGTGCAAGATTCTACCGTGTCTCACTGCATAGATTTATTCATGGCTCACTGCCATTTATTACATTGGAGTTTGCAAATGCATAGCCTCCTACCTCTCCTTTTGCTGAGCAAGGAAACAAGGAAAGGATTATCTGAAGGAATGTGGGCAAGAGTCTCCTGATGATTCTTATCCAAAGCCTCAGTTTTTCACTCCCAGAAAAGCTGGCCCCTTCCTTTCACAATTGTGAAGCAAGTGTTACAAGTGATAGCTAAGCACGAATCATGAAATCCCATATTTCTGCTTTCGTAGAAAGTCTGATACCACAGCTCCAGTTTGCAAATGTTTGCATTTGTACACAAGTATCTTCATTGTTGCTGGGAATATATTCATCACCGTACCTAATTGCAGGTGCTTAACCAAGATGCTTTATGCGTAGAATTGGTTTGCAGTCTCTGGAAAGAAATGTCATCCCTGTTCCAGAAGGGATGTCAGGTGGTCAGTGGATGGCTTCTGTGATTCTTTTACAATATACAATTAATCTAGCCAAATTTCAGTGTAAATGGAAGGAAAAGAGGTAGATTTTTTAAAAAATTTGTTTTAATGCTTGTAAGGCTGAGAGTAAGCTTTGTATATTCATCTAAGAACACCGTAAGCACTGTTCTGGATAATTTGAATAATTAAGATGGTTATAAATCAATTCATATTATTTGAAAAAATCTAATGCCAGTCATTTAGCCTTTGAGGTATTGTCTGGAAGCATGGGAAATCTATGCTTTTTATCAGTGTCAAGATTCTTTTTTGTATAAAACCAGTGAGAACTGGGTACATGTTGTGCTGGATATTATAAATAATGTATTGGGAATCAGTTCCTGATTTAGTTATTAAAAACAAGTGACTAATCAAAGTGAATTCTGCAGCTTATTTTCCATGGATTTACAAAAATTATGTTTGCTCCTATATACATATATATGGCTACAGCAGATAAGAGGCAAACAATGTTTCATAGCAATGCCTTACAAAATACTCTGCAAATTTCTTTTTCTTCACTGATAAGACATCCAAATCCATCTGTGTTACCAGTGCTTATCCATTATGACATCCTACAGAAACAGATTTAGATGTATATAGAGGTGGATGGTTTTTATTTGATCTCTCAGAAATAGGCCACTTAATGTAATTTTCAGTGAAAGGTTTTTTTTAAGCTGTGTCTTAGTCACTTACTAATTTTATTACAATGTTATAATAATAAAAATAATAATTATTTCGTATACAGCACATTTCATTTTCAAAGTGCTTTTGCAGTACTAATTAATCCTCACTGTGAGGTTTAATGGTGCATACCAGAGAATTATATCCTGGCTGAATGCCAGTTGCCAATCAACTGACAAGATTCTAATTTCAGAAGTTTTCCTAAGAGGAAAAAGGCATAATTTTAATTAGCCTGGACAGCAGCAGCAGTTTGTATGGAGAGAATTCATAGGTCTTTGGAGTGCTCTGAATGTTTAGATGCTTGGTTTAAGGGTGAAACTATGAAATTCCAATGAGATAGCAACTTCAATTTTAAAAACAATTATACTAAGAATAGCTAAAGTTATTTTAAAAAATCTTTTCAAAAGATATGCTTAACAGAGTTTCCCGCTTATTTAAGGATCACTAATACCAGGATCCACCATTAGTTGAAAAGAATTAAGGATTATTAGCTGTACTTCATAAGTAGGAAAACATAAGTACAAGGACTAAGTTACGTGGTCTGAACCACTATTGCAGTAGGGTACATTGCTCCACATTGTATTATCTCCTCTGGCAAAACTGGCACAAGGGTATTCTACCCTCTGCTAGTGCCTGCGCTGCATGCTGGATCGTTATAGTAACCTGGGTTTATAAAAACACCAACAGAAAATATCTTTCCTTCTCCTCCCCCATCTCCAACATCCAAAACTCTGAAAGAAATTAAAAATCATTAATTTTGTCTGCTGTCCAGTTAAACTAGCAGAAGTGGAGGGTGATTTGTGAGGGTGGTGAGGATATTGCAAATAGCTTTGCTGCTTGAGAAAAGAACATGGATGCATAACTTCAGTGTAAGGTTATAAACTGAGGATACAAGAACTTCTGACTATTTGCCCCCTAAATGATTGTTTTCTACACTGTTTCACTGTATGGATCTCATTCCAGTGAAATCCTTTGAAATCAGACTTTGCCGGTTGTGAGAGTTGTAATTCTCCAGCCAGGCCTAATACTTCATGTTGAGAAATACCTGCAGGAATCTTCCTCAAGAGGTTGACAAAACTTGTTTAATTTCCAGTGACATTTTTACAAGTGTTTACATAATGTACAGTAGTTTCATTTGTGTAATGCAGCCAAGAAGCTGGAGAGGTGATTTTTCTAGAGTGATGTAATCAGGAATGCCAGTGTTTTTTCCTTGGGGACAAAGAATTCCTACCAAGTGTAGGTACCATATTAAAGACTTCAGAAACATGAATTACTTGACAGATTGTTACTCTCTAGCCGGTAAATACATTTTGAGTATTTTTAAAGACATACTAGCTATGTGACAAGATTTAATAACTCCAAAGGGTTTTACTTCAGTGTATCATTTATGAATACAGCTAGGGTCCTTAAAATACAACAGAAAATAATCTATCCTTTGACCAAACCAAAAGTTTCAGAGGTGTTGCAGTTTGATTTATTCGCCCCTGTAAATCAACATTTGGCTTCTTTAGAGCTGCAACCAGGAATGTGTCAATAGCAAAGTTTTAACTGTAGCAGCTTAAATTGTCTTTGGTAGCAGAGGTAGGATATATTTGAGTGCATGGTGTAATCTGTAACTCTGTTGTCTACATGATAGCTTGTTGCCTACATTCCCCTTACAGTCTACTGAAGGAAAGACAACTTAGGATGTGATTCTTATAGTCTTACGTCTAAGATAGATCAGATGTATTACGTTGTGAAATGTCTGTTTCTCTCCACTGATGGTAACTGGGATTACCATTGAAAGTAGCTCCAAGACCATAGATAACAAAATTTAGTTATGGTGAAGCCGATCCCAGGTAACCTCATGTCTCGTGCATCCTTTACAGTATCTGCAGAACGTCGCTGCAGTAGTCTGTGTGTTAAGCCTGCGTCAGTAGTAGGCAGAATGGCTAATTATCTGGAGACAAAAGTTTACTTCTGAAGAATGGTGTTTTCTTATACAATATCATCTGAAACAGAGGCATGAATCATCCTGTCAAGGTTCTACATAAATAGAGGCACTGTGCTATTCTCTGAACTGTGTCCTGCTACCCGAGGCTGTGCTGGTGTGGTGGGTTGACTTTGGCTGGCTGCATGTGCCCACCAAGCCACTGCCTCACCTTCCCTCCTCTGCAAGACAGGGGTAAAAAATAAAATTAAGAACTCCTTGGTTGAGATAAAGGCAATTAAGTGAAAAAACAAACAAACAAACAATGGCTGTGGGCAGAAGTCTACTTCCCATCAGCAGGTGATGTCCAGCCACTTCCTAGGAAGCAGGGCTTTAGCACATGTAGTGGTTGCTTTGGAAGAGAAAAGCCTTAATAAGGAAGACAAACCCATCCCGTCCCCTGCCCTGCTGCACTCCCCCATCAGCTTTTATTGCTGACCATGACATCCTATATGGGCCGCTGTGAGGAAAGTCATTTCCATGCCAGCCAGACCCAGTACAGCTGGCTGTGATGGAACATTATGCCAGGGACCTTCTTAAGATGAGACAGGGTGGACCATTTCAGGTCAGTGCTTGAGCCCGTGCCCTGGGACTATTCAGTTTTTCAACCTATATATAACCACTGGGGGTCTATGCTACCTGGTTAGCTATACTTACATCCACAAAGCTGGCCTCAGCTCAGTTGTGGCTTGCTTGCTTTTCATCCAAACTTTATGGCAGCAACAGTTTTTGACTTTTCAGATACTCCAGACGCAGTTTATGGCTGAGTTGGATCTTTCTTGCCTGGAGTGCCTATAGCACACATGACCCATTTTTGTGGTGAAACTCCAAAGGTCAGCGGGGTGGGCTGGTTCATGCAGGTTCATTGCCCCTTCTGGTAAAGTTTTTGGGTGCTGACTCAAGCTAGTGTGTGGGCACGACATGAAGGCAGCACAGGTAACTGAGCAGGCTGGTGTGTAAACTCCAGCTAACCAGACATTATAGGCACAACACAAGCTTGCTCCATAGTTCATGGTAAGATTTCATGTTCTTCAAGCGTTGCTTAGGCTCTATTGAATATAGTTCAGTCCAAAGCATGAACCTTACATTAAGACTTGTTAAATTATGTTTTAATCTTAATGGATTGAATTTATCTTGGACTCATTCTGCAGTTTAACTTTTTCTTATTTTTTCCCCCCTAGACATTCCTGGGCTATGTTTTACTTTTATTTATGTCCTTTGTTGGTTGCATTACCTTTCCGTGAAATTACTTTGGGCCCGGCCGAATTCCAGCTAACATATACATAAGACAATCATACTGTTCAAGTAGTGTAGTAAACTTACAAAATCTAGTAAGATAAATCTTGTCTACATTTGACATAGTAAAAGTAATTTGCTAATGTAATCTGAACTGCCAGAATTTCTGATTTTTGTCAATACCCCAAAAGTACTGACATTTAAATGTTTGTTGGAACTTTTCTTATACCTAGCTACAAGATTTTGGTTTAGGCAAATACTCTGTACTGTCGTATGTGTCTCTGTATACTTTTCCATTTCTCTTCTTCTCTGCAAGTATGTAATTAGATGTGATCATTCTTGGTATTTATCAAACTCTTTAACTGAAATGTCTTTCTATAGCTTACTTTCCAATGACATGACTTTCCACATTGTGTGCTCTGCTGCACTTTCTCCCTGTCTTATGTATGAGTGACGTTTTGATGTTACTAAGATTTTCAACATTAGAAAATTTTCTGAAATAAAGCTGGAATTTCCTAGAACTGTATTTCCTAGAACTTTTGGCAAATAAAAACTCCAGCTCTAGGGGAAAAAAAAGCAAACAGAGACTTGGTCACTGGGCAACCCTGGCTTTCTATGTCAATTCCAGACCTGTCCTACAGCAGAGGAGTGGGACCCTGGTAAGCTCCTCTGAGGTTTCATCTCAAACCTACTGCCTGTGTTTCCCATTACCTTTAGAAACGAAGGTATGTGTTACCTTAATCCCTTCAACAAAATAAGGATTTTTCTATGCAACTCATTAGCCCGTGTAGAAGGGCTCTTCCATACAGCTAATGTGAAAAAGAAGACAATATCCCAAAACTTGAAAGGACCAAATATTCAACTGCAGCTGCTTGGAAACAGTACATTTTAATTCATGGATGAAACTCCTCAGGTAACTCGGGAAATTTAACAGGGTTATAATCACCTGCATTGTCTTTGTTTTAATTTGTTTCTGACTTCATGAAGTACAATGAAGTTTACCTGGTGATGGAAGTCATTAATGACTTTCTCCATCACTCAGAACACAGAGTTCTACATAGAGTTTACATTTTATCTACAACTTTTTTCTTTTTTTTTTTTTTTTTAAGTTTTATTCCATTCTATGAAATTCCGTTAGATCTGGTACTGGATTTCAGAGGAAATATGTAATTAAAAATAGTTCTTTCTCCAGAACTTGATGTAGAGGTCTTCAGGGATGTGCAATTGCTTCTGTGATCCATGACTCGCATTTACCTTATGTAAAATTGTCTGTTATCATCCAAACACCTTAGTCTCAGATGCCTGTTACAGAATTTTTGACAGACTTTAATGCAGATTGGCTTGCACCTGTTTTCCTATGGACGATTATCCTCAAGCCCTTGAATGCAATAGTGAAGAGGTGCTGCTTCTTACTCCTTAAAGCTGGAAATCTGCTGATGAGAGTCTTCAGTTACAGATTTACAAATCAACAGAGGTGGTTTAACTGAAAATTTTAAACTAATTGGTGATGGAATGGAACTCTCACATTTATAAGGAAATAATTTTAGACTCCTAATTAGACTTTCAAACTTGATGCAGTAGCATCTTTAATTACAACCTTCTTTATAATGGCTTGTTATTCATTTATGTACACAGAATTGCTTCCTTATTGCCTGATTGAGAAACTTCAGTTGTAATTATTCTCAATTATTTGATATGTGACTTAAGCCTTGAATAAATTGACCTGGCCTGGCCCCAAGCCTGTAAAGTGTTATCCTATCTGAGCTCCAATCATTGTCCCAGAAAGGCACGTGTCATACTTCCTAGATCTATATGGATGTCTTAAAAATCACGAGCCACTTCCAATGCACTTCATGCTTATTTATGGCACCTGAACTGAGACCTTATAGTGCACAGGTATGCTTTAAGATAAATGGAATTACATCTACAAACATTTTAATTGAGGGATATTTTTCTGCCAAGGCTTGCATATTGCGCTTTGTAGTAAAAGAGACATACAAAAGGAAAAGCTCAATGACACTATTTTCTGTTCATGAAACAATACTTAATAATAATACTTAATATTCCTTAATACTGTTTCCTTTTATTGTTTCAAAATAAATTATTGCAATATATCTCCTCCCTATATCTACTTCATATTTCCTTTGTATTTTCTACACTGTAATAATCTATTGATTTTTCACTAACATTCACCAAGTTATGGCAAGATTATCCTGTTTATTTACAAATGTTACTCCATGCTGTCTCCTTTGGTAATGTTCTTTCAAATGATTATTTTCAATTATGTTTCAAAAGAGGAAAAATTATTTTATTTCAGAAATAATGGGGAGTTAGTAGTTAGCAAGAGTTCATTTTAAATACTTTGAGAATTCAAACCATGCTTCAAGAAGTCAGAACCTACTTCAATCAGAATCCTCAATTCCTCAGCACTCTGATTTGTTAAGGTCAATGCACAAAGCACTTTGAAGGACTGCAACTCGCTGATAGTAGGCATGCCATTCTCCACTAAATTCTTTGAGAGCAGACACCTGAGTGCTTTTGATTAAATATGGAAAAGCTACATCTAAGCTTGGAATTGAAATTTAAAAGGATCTTAGAAGACATTTTCATACTATTTTCTTTTCCTTCCAGTGCTTTTATGTTTTTGAGTTTAAAGTTGGTTCTCTAACTAGGAAAAAAAGAATGTTGTCCAGGGAACATGAAAAAAATTACCTGCAACCATTGATGAAAGAGCGCTAGGAGAAAATGGAAACATGGCAGCAGTCTGCTCTCCATTTTATGAGGACATGCAAGATAGTCTGTGTTGGAAAATTATGATATCTGTAATGGAGCCATTGCATATGCATATCTATAGCAAATTTTTGCACATTTATGCTAATTGCTTGGAGAAATTATTTCAGTGTGTATGTTACTGATTTTTAATTAGAGTATTTATGTTTTCATTAGCTTTAACTTCCAGGTTTATATATCTATAAGTAGACCCCAAGACATATGGGAATCATTTATATTTAGCATCTTTGTCATGGACAGTGGTATTGAGCTCACTCTCAGCAAGTTTGCTGATGACACCAAGATGTGTGGTGCGG
The DNA here is from genome assembly GCF_036013445.1 of Caloenas nicobarica. NCBI lineage: Eukaryota > Metazoa > Chordata > Aves > Columbiformes > Columbidae > Caloenas > Caloenas nicobarica. The sequence goes on along the minus strand of NC_088247.1, from coordinate 19,299,020 downwards.
TCAACATGCTGAAGGGAAGGGATACCATCCAGAGGGACCTTGACAGGCTTGAGAGCTGGGCCCATGCAAGCCTCATGAGTTTCAGCAAGGCCAAGTGCAAGGTCCTGCTCATGCTTTGGAGCAATTCCAAGCACAAATACAGGCTGGGCACAGAATGGATTGAGAGCAGCCCTGAGGAGAAAGACTTGAGGGTGTTCACAACATGAGCTGGTGATGTATGCTCATAGCCCAGAAAGCCAACCATATCCTACTGTAGAGGTAAGGAAAGTGAATTGTTAAAAACAGGGAAGAAAGAATATATCACAGCCATTTAAAAATATGTTGTATGCTCCTTTTTTTACATTTATTAAATGCATACAAATGATAGAACTATAGAATAATTTTGGTTGGAAAAGACCATGTTTATTGCTTTGATAGTTAAAAAATACATTCCTCTGTTTTTGTTTCTTCTTTTTGTATGTGGTCGAAAGATGTTTAAGATGTTTTGGAGATACATAATGAAGTCAACCTTTTTTATTTTTTTCCTAGTCTTCAACAGTAAATGCTTTGGGGCAGAAGTTGCCTTGTGATTCCCCAGTTGTACTGTAGCTTCTATAATGACCAATAGTAAGACTTGTAGGAATATCACAGTACAGATAGTAGTTAATAAGTAAGAAATATTAATTGTAGTATTCAAATAATGAGTATTAAGTAACACAAGGAGAATTACCTGCCTACGCTACGTTTATATTCATTTTAACAGGTGGTATTATTTGAGCCAGCCTTTCTACAAGGCAGGAATGCAGAGTGTATCCTTTGCACTACTCACTTATTCTCCAGCTGAATAATTAAAAAAAAAAAAAAAAAAAAGAAAATGCATGGATGTAGTACTAGCCTGGAAGGCTATTTCCCTGAATCCTGGTAGGAATTGTAACACAGCCAGTGTAGTTCTATATATACTATAGATACAGTCTGGATGCCCTAAGATTTCATTCACATTTGAAATTCTTTAAGCTTGACAAAAAATGGAAAGAGTTTTGTACACTGTGTAATTAATTGTTTTGCATTTTTATTACAAGCATTTCCTCATTCTCTGAATGACACAGATAGTAGATACAGGGACTGGCACAACTTATGTGTCAGTCTTCCGGATGTAATCATATAATTTATTTATTCATGAGTCTCATTTCTAGTGGCCTGAAGTGATGGGCTACTTTGTAGAGGAAACTTTTAAATTCTGTATACATAGAAAAATATATAGATAGTACAATTAGTTACTGACTTTCATTTTGGAATTCCATACATGGTATATTATAGAGTCATTGATATGATTTTTTCAGTTGGGGCTGCACCGATAAAGTTTCACAGAGAGCTGTATATGTTCTTCCAAAACAGCAGAACCTTCACTGGCTTGCAGAATTTTACCTTGAGCTTACACATAGCTCATCTTCAAATACAGTCATTGTAACCTCTACGAGTCAAACTACTAGTAGTAATGTTTCACCTAATTTAGACTTTAATCTTCACCCTTATTTTTGTAAGCCCAGCAGGAGCATTCTGTCAGAACTAATTTGCACTGACTAAACAGGAATTTTAGGAATGTAGCAACAGCTATACTGTGTCAACCCTGGGATGCGGTGTCCTGTTTCGGCAGTGTCTGGTACCACGGAGTTCAGCTGAAAGTGCTAGAATTCTCCAAATAGTTGCTCAGGGGGAAACTACTTCCTAAATCCTGTCAGCTGATGGTTGCTTGATGCTTTGAAGCAAAATGGTTTCCTCCTAGTCAGTGTGAAGTATGTATGCATGGTATTCTGGTCAGGTGAAACAATCCCTTTACGCATTTCTTGCATTTTGATTTCACTGATTTCCCTTATATGTTGTATGATGAGAAATAAGCCCCAGAGCTGCCTGTTTGAAGCGGTCATTATTAGGTATTCCTCTGCACTCCCTGACCTATATCAGCTCTTCTCTAAAAATTTATGTTTGTAGTTTCTGCCTTGTATAAGCTCCAACTATGCCAAGCAGGTTTTAGAATGCTGGTACCTGATGTGGTGGTATTTAACCTTTGGTTTTAACATGGACCTGTGAAATAATTCACTGTTTTATAAGGCTGATTTCTCTGAATATCCCATCTTCTAGAAAGACTTCTGTGTAGCTTCAATAAAATTCTGCTGTATTTAATGAAATTAGATGACTGGAACTGAGGGTATTTTTTCCAGGTGATGGAGGACAATCAATTCATACAACAACATTAAAATATTTAATTTCCTTCTCTGTTTATGAGAGATTGTCAAAATCTCCTTCACTGAATTCTGCTAAGCATGAGAAACTTTATAAAGGACTTTTTATATGCTATGTAAAGCTGTGTTTTATAGGAATCCAGGCATTTTCTGTGTGATTTTCCATATTATCATTCAGATTCCATCAGAAGCTAAAACTAGAGTGGGATCAAATCTGTTTAGTTTCCAATCTGAGGTAGATTTAAAAGTTTCAAGACTGTTCTCAGGTAAGACCTCTTACACAGTTGTAATTTCATGAGAATTTATGTATCGTAATGCTCTGCATCAACAGAGTTTTGAAGCCTCCCTCATCCCAGCTACCTCAGTTTGACAGCCTGGCAAGCTCAGTTCTGTCAAGAAATGCAATGAGTTTAATCAGAATTGAGCTTCCATGAACAAATTCTGAGACCTCACTGAACAGAGGAGTGGAACAACAGAAAAACTGAGTAGGGGGAAAGCCGTAGTTTTTGTAAGAAAAACAAGAAAGGGGTGCAGAATACTTACCCTTATCTCATTAAATGCTGGGAGCAGTGTGCCACAGTAGAGTATGTAATCAAGCCTAATGAAAACAAGATTTAACAATGATCGGATAAACAGTGCTATTGCCAGCTCTATTGTGTGTGCACAAAGAATTAATTTCCCGTGCCCTCTGATAGATACAGGCCTAAATTTTCAGGGTTCCTCCCCCCAAACTGGAGACCAAAGTTTTGAGAACAAGAAGATTTCTCAGAGGTCAAAATGGAGAATCAAGATGAGGTGTTTCTGAAAACTGCTGCTTGTCAGGTAAAGATTTTAGCATCTTATTTGTTGTTTTGTGACTAATTGGGAACTGTTCAATTATGTCAGCATGTAGTTTCGGGTGATCCCTGGAGGATGTGCAGTATGTCTTGACCAGGAGCGCTGGGTGGTGAGCCTGGCTGACAGCTAGGTGCCACTGTTTCTCCATTGAGAGAATGTTGGGCAGAAAAACATCTCTTGCAAAAAGTCGAGGTATGTCTGTGTCCTATCAAGCAAAGCCTGTCATCAATCAGCTAATGGGAAAAAAACTAAATATGCTAACTTACTACCTTCTGAAACAGTGTGTTTTTTTTTTTTTTTTTTTTTAAGCTGGGGAGAAGGTTTAGATTTCTGGCTGGACAGAACCAAGAACCACCGAACCACTGCAATTTACATCTGAAACGGAAATATATATATATAATTTTTTTTGCACTGAACTGTAAAGTGCCTCAGAACAGATGGAGATTGCTTGTATTTTATTTGCTATAATACAAAGTCAAATTTGATAACCTTTTTACAAATGTTTGTTTAACTTAAATAAATATAATAAGATGCTATTTATAGCAAATCTGTAACTGTAAAAGGTCTTGACTAAAAAAAAAATGCATCAAATTTCAGGTGCCAGCCAAAGGTAAGCTTATATTGCTTATAATAGTCCAGTGTAGCGCTGGTTATAAACTCACAGAAGAAATCTACTCTGACAAGATAAACATCTTAAATCTTCTCCCAGTTGGTTCTAAAGTTTCTGTGTTAAACGAGAAAAACATTATTACAACGCAAAGTTCAAGATGAGAAAAAGCGCTCCTTGCCTGATTTCCCAGAAGGTTAAGGTTGGTGCCTCCCGATGTTCGATTAACACCGCAAATGTGCATCATCAGTTGGCAAAACAAACACACCGACGCTACCAGGAGCCACTCCATAGCTCACAGTATATATTTTATGCTGGCATCATAGGACTGTGGCATGTGCAGCTGCCTGCACAGTCACACTGATCACTGTGCTGCAGAATAGCACTGTGGGGGTAGGAGAGGGCAAAGGCAGCAGAGTTTTGCCAAGAGAGGGCAGAGGCTGGTCCATCTGCACCTGAAGAGGCAGGAGGGGCTGAGGTTCAGGGCAACTGTTAAAGCATTTTGCAGGTGATTTGTGCAGGTTCCTATCAGAGTGTTAGTAGCCACCATGTACAGCAGATGCACTGTCAATAACAATCTGGTGTCGTCTGCACTGGTCGGCCCAGTCCAACAAATGATCACTGGAAAATACTGTTCACAAATGAGCATAACGGAGACTAGAAATACCAATAAGTCATCAGGAGTGGCATAAGGAAACAAGGACAAGATTGTCAACTCTAAGAACACATTTCAGATGTGGAGGGGCAGGGAATGGATCTCAGCTACCTGAGTATAAGAGCCAGAGGAAGTATGTCTGAAGTATCAAGCTTTTATGTAAGAGTCAAGCTTTTATATTAATTACATGTTCCTAGAATGTTTGACAGAGTGCACTACTGATCAGTTTGTAAATGCTTTAAAATAAATATTTGGAGACAAAAGCTGGAAAGCTTTAAAATCAGACATAAAGTTATAAACATCTGTCAAAACCTCACAGAAACATTGCAGTGAACATAAATCATAAGAAGAAGCAAACGCTTCAAAACAAAGGATTCTAAATCTCCTGATAAGATATTAAAATATATCAAAAAGCATTTACCCCTTCAGTTCGTTTATGGCTGTGAAAGGGATAGGTGTCACTACCCTTCACTTGATCCATATTTTCATGCAGTAGATTTCTCTTCCAGCCATTTTAGAAATATCGTTATAGTTTTGCTAGTTTTTCTGTTATTTTATATTTGTTATATTTAAGGGACAATGGTTGTCTGTGTAAATTTTTTTTTCATTTTTAAAATTGATTACACCTTTTTTCCCCTAGTTTTCTTCAGATAATACTGGTCTTTCGTCACTAGTATATTCCTTTAAAAATCAGAAAGAACAGTGAATAGATGTGACCGTTTTCTGCTCATTTTCAGATTGTGTATTGCATAAAGCTCACACAATTATATACATTTTTAAACTAATATGTGCTAAGGAATTTCATACTCTGAATTTTGTAAGCTCATTTAGCTCTGCATTTTTTTTAGAAACTGTTTTATCTCCAAATACTCCCCCTATTATATTTGTAACAGCCTACCTTTCATTACACCACTATTTAACATACAAATAAATCACACAGCCATAGAACCATAGAATGGTTGAAACTGGAAGGGACCTGTGGAACTCAGCTCATCCAACCCTGTGCTCAAGCAGGGCCACCCAGAGCATGTTGCCCAGGTCCATGTCCAAATGGCTTTTGAATATCTCCACGGATGGAGACTTCGCAACCTCTCTGGGCAACCTGAGCCAGTGCTCAGTCACTCTCACAGTAATAAAGTGCTTCCTGATGTTCAGGCAGCACCTCCTGTGTTTTGCTTTGTGCCCATTGCCTCTGGTCCTGTCACTCGGCACCACCGGAAAGAGCCTGCCTCCCTTCATATGTATATATACATGTATATATACGTACATTATATATCTGTGTATATACACTAGTAAGATGTCCTCCAAGCATTCTCTAATCTGAATAGTCCTAGCTCTCCCAGACTCTCATCATAAGAGAGATGTTCCAGTCCTTTTATCATCTTTGTGGCCCTTCTCTGGACTCTCTCCAGTATGCCTGCATCTCCCATGTACTGGGGAGCCCAGAACTAGACGCGGTCTTCCAAGTGTGGCTTCACCAGTGTTGTGAATAGAGGGGAAGGGTAACCTCCCTTGACCTGCTGCAATACCAGGATACCATTAGCATTCTTTGCCACGACATGGCCCTTGTTCAACTTGACGTCCACGAGGATCCCAGGGTCCTTTTCTGTAAAGGCTTTTTCCAGCTGGTTGTTGCCCAGCACACATTGATGCATGGGTTTTTTTGTCCTCAGGTACAGGAGTTTGCACTTTCCCTTGTTGAACCGAATAAGGTTCAAGTCAGCCCATTTCTCCAGCCTGTTGAAGTCCTTCTGGATGGCAGCATGACCCTTTGGTATATCAGACACTCCTCCCAATTTTGCATCATCTGGAAACTTACTGAGGGCTAAACAGGATCCGACCTGGTATTGAACTCGAGGGTAGATAATTCCCTGGGAACCACAGGTGTCATTACTCAGCATTTTCAAGAAGGTGCTAACAATACAAATACTAACACTACACAGATGCTAACCAACATGAAGACGCTAAAAATGCAAAACTTCTACTATTTCATCGCTAGGATAGAGCCATTTTGTAGGCTTCTGCTTCTTATTTTCTTCATTTAATTATATTCTGCAGTTTCTTGTTTAATTTTCCTTAAGAAAGTTTAAAAAACACAAAACCAAAAGCCACAAAATTCCGTGACATTGAGGGTTGGTCAGTAACGCTGAGAAACACTTGAAAACTTTCCAAGAATTAAAACTCGCAAAGAATGGAATTTTCACTTTTCAAGAATGCAATTTTCATTTTTCTTTACTTCATATGACTAATTAATGTCATATCATTCATACAACTAATTAATGTAATATCATTTATACAACTAATTAAGGTAATATCATTCCTGTGATGCATTCCTTCTCAAACATTTAAAGATATTTTTACTCTTTTTGTAATGTAGATAACCGGTATATGTTTTCTACCTTTTAGTTAAACATCGATGGGTGATACTTTTGCCTTGGAAATTATTTTGAGCCTACTACCATCCTCCTCTCTCCTTCTCTGGCCTCCTTTGTATTTCATCTTTTTCCTATCATGGATTACTTCCAGTTTAATCACTGGAATATTTTGGACCTGATCTGAGTGCTGAAAAATATTTTATCTTGTATGTAGGCACTCTAGACTCATTAGATGTATTAATGCAGTAAGAAAACAGCAGGTGAGGTTGGTATCATCTTACCATGTACAAAAGGACCCACTGCCTACAAACCTCTGACAGGCCATGGCTATAGGTAAGTTCCCAAGTCAGGCTTTCATACTGCTTTACTACTTTCTCGCCTACAATCCAACTCTTTTGTTTAAATTTATTTTCATTCAGCACACTCTCCTTTGTTTTATTCCAGGTAATATTTGTATTATGAACCGCTACTAGGCACAGTTTAAGCCATTTCCTTGTGAGTCTTCCAGAATATCCTGTGTGACACTGCATTGAACGTTTGCTGAAGTCTCAGTTTTGGTATTTTATACTGGGTTCCTTCAGCCACAGTTTAATAGCAGTAACAGAAAGCTAACATTAAAGAACTGGCCTGAAAGGTTTGGTGATGAGATAGGAAGGCACATTAGCATGTAAGGGACTATTGGGGTCCTACCCAGCATGAGGCTGTGCACACAATCATAAACTTGTTGAAAGGAGTTGGTATGTGTAGGTATGAGAGTTCTTTGCTAGCCAGGCGATTAAAGGACGTCTGTGGTCACTACCCCTAGGATAACTGGCTTTTTAAGGGACTTGAGTGAGATTTTGTTTGGTAAGGTTTGTGCTAGTCCAAAATACTGTAAGTCAACTTCATTTTCAAGTTATTGGGTCTGAGGAGAGAGTTACTAGGTAGCCCCTTTGCTATTGTGTGGATTACAGGTACAATTGTACCTCCTGGTCTTGTAATCTGAGAATCATCCTCTGTTCCATGGTCGTAGATATCGAGGGTCAATTTCAGAGGTGAAACAGATGATGATGTAAGACATATATAGACGATTCTTTGTGAGACATAACATAACAAACTGGTGTCTGGATTTGCTGCTCTGGTTTTCACTTATTGCTTTGTGTGGTATACCCTCTGCTTTGGTCTGGAAATTATGTCAGTCTGTACCTCCTTCAGGCTGCAAGCATTTTTCCTGGTGCACATGGGTATTCCATGTAGCATCATTTATCTTATCCTTCTGCACTCACTTGCCATTCTTTCTTTCTTTCCCTCTGTGCTTTTCCAGTGGTCTAAACACACTTTGAAAATGTCCATATGGCTGCATGTCTGCAGGCAGAAGGCTGACCATTCTACTAAACACACCAGAGATACGTGTGTGCCCCTTTTTATTTCATAGTGGAGTGTATAATAATATGTCATGCTTTCCATGTGCTGTACTGAGTGTTTACCCTGGAGTATTTATGTGTCTATTTGGTGAGTCAATATTTGCAAAGGAAACCTAATTTGCCTCCAAGTCATCAAAATATGTATTAATTTTATGTCCAATTCCTCAGGTCCTAGCTGCAGTTTTCTTTCAGAAAACAGATCTCCAGTCCTTCAGTACTCTGATACAGTAGTGAATTATTTAGTTACATATCAACAACTTCCTTGGGAAGACTAACTAATTAATAAAGGAATCAATTTGTTTCCTACTTGGTGGAAGAAAAACGTATGCCTGTATGCCTATAAATCAACTTGTGCTCAAAAGCTGTGCCTGAAATTGAGCTGTATTGTAAAGGTAGTGCTATGCCAAAAAAATTCAGAAGTAGCTATGCATTTTACTGCTGTTTACTACTGTTTTTACTTTTCTAGCAACAGTTAGAGAGAAATGAAGGCTGCATAAGGAACTGCCCTGATATGTTGGTCTTGGGAATCCAGCATATTCTGTGCCTCAGGGCATCTCTTTTTAAGTCAGGCAGCCACCGGAAGGGAAAGTATGGGGAATAATTTGAGCAAAGCAACTGCTGCTTCATTAGCTCTCATATTACTAGTGCTGTATAACAGCCTGCATGATTATGAGTGCAAACCAACCAAACTCATCGCCGGCTGAATTAGTTACGGGGGCCAGTCAGTAGTGCGTAACTTGTCAGTTCATAATCTGCCTGAGGTTAGGGGCAGTGGCCTGACTGCTGCTGCGGGAAGAAAAAAGCTTGCAGTGTCTTTCAAATGCTCACTTAGCTTGTCAGATTCAAGGGATCCTTACTCCTTACTGTATTTTGCCCAGTTGTGAGAAGAAGATGTGTAACAGCCTGCAGTGTCTGCTACTCCTTGTGCTACTTGAGGCAGTATTTATTTTATGATCTCTCATATAATCATATAACTTAGTGGAAGTGAAAAATGAAAATGTGCATTTTGAGATAAAGCTTAGTAATTTCTTAGTCTGTTTTTAATAGGCCAAATCCTGGAAAATCAGTGGACTGTATTGTGAAAGGGCATTGGCATTTGGGGTTCCCAATGAGAATAGATATTTCATATTAAATGTGATCCTGAGGGGAGCTCACACCATAAATTGTCACTGACATTAATACAAATGTCAATGTGAGTTATGAGGTTCTCTGTAAAACTCAACCTTTCTCTGGATCAGTCCTAGGAGCAGTTTTTCCCAATCAAGTCTTGGGCAAAATCTGAATTACAAATTCTGAATCAAAAGTTCATATCTGCTTCCCTTCACTATTGTGAGTCAAGCTTAGAGCACTCAGTGCTTTCAGGATATGGTCTTACAATGACTAACTCAAGGCAGTCAGTACTTTTCAGCATATGTCCCTTTGTGTGGTTTATTTTTTTTTTAAAGTACAAATGAAGTACACAAGTACTTCATCTCGTACAAACACTGTAATAGCTAGGATTTTTTCTGTAAAACATAGCCTTAATTACTGGAATATCACATACATGATCTTGATATTTCTTAAAAGAGCAAAGTAATAGAAGAGTTAGAGCTCATGAAATTATGTGATAGCATCAACACAATCTATTCCTGTCTGCAATGGTTTTGGATTTCAGTGTCATAACACAAATCTCAGCTAGTATGAAAAGCAAGATTTAAGTATCGAGGCTTGTGCATTACTCCAAGTTTCATTGCCAGCATGTACTGTTTTCTATTATTCAGTCTGCCAGAATGATTCTTGTAGGAAGATCATTGATAGAAACCATTCTGATAGCATGAAACTATCAAGATTTTGGATTTGTATCTTTATTTATTTATCTATTTACTTATTTATTTTTGTTTCTGATTGATCTGGTATACGTGCAAGATGTTGAAGAAATGAATTTATCAACGGTGTGTGACACTCCTATCTGTTCCTCAGGAAAAAAAGCAGCTTCTCTCTTAGAACCAACATGATGGTCCTGATTTGTCTGACCCTACTTTACTCAAGCATGTGGGGAAATTATTATGTGCTAATCAAAAGCGGGGTTCAACTTTAAACTCATTAAAACGTGTTTCTACAGAGGAGTCCAAACTCTTGTATCCCTCTTACATTCCTCTTTCAGTGTATTTTTAGTTTCTCTTTCAGCTGCAATTTTTTGTTGAAGCATTGGAGTTAATACTCTTCCAAACAATGGTGTTCCTCCTTAGCGCATCAAAATTATTGATTGGAACAGCATAATGAATATCTGAAGCTATTTATATGAGAAACCTAGTGTATTCATAGCATATACCTAGAGGGCAAGGAGCTAAGGCCTGTTTTGGGCATAAAGCTTACACCTCACTGCAGTAATATAGTGCACTGTCATGGTAGCCTAGGGTATTATTAAATGTGGGCTGTTGAATCCAGGACCTGTTCTTCATTACTTTGCCTTGTTGAAGGACAGTCTAAAGAATGTCTCTACTGGAATGGCTGTACTACACTATTGGTGAAGGCTGCACACAAAGAAAGTTATTGGATAAACAACTGTAAAAACAGCTCTTTGTCAGGTAGTCTAACAGGCCAGTTGAAGTAACAGCTGTAAAAAGCAGCTCAAAGTCCACCTGTGCCATAGCGATTTGTACCAGCTGAGGAGTGGCCCAACAATGCAGATGGAGAAGCAGGTTAAAGAGAGATTTTCTGTCATAAATGTAAAGAAAGTAAACGATGTCTCCTTTTATAACATATCACCATTGTACAGTTTTACAGAAGCTGAACAACGGATGTTTTCTCCTGGAGAAGAAAAGAATAATCTGGACACAGAAAAGGCCTTTGACTACAGTCACAGCAAGTACTTGTGGTTTCTGCCCCTGGGGCTATAACCAGCTGCATCTGCTATTTGAGGATGACACTGCAGGAGCACTTATGCAGTTGCCCTCCATGTAATGCTCAATCTAATGACCACTCACATAGGAGAACATTACAAGCTCCCCCTATGCCTCTACATTTAAAAAATTGGCAGGAAACATCCGTTTAATGTTTGCTGTTATGTTTAATGATTTGTGAAATCAACAGCCACAAAAATCACCCCCTTTTGCCAGGTATCAAGTTGAGATTATTTCTTTTTATATCCATTGCTTGCCCTTTTATCTGCTCCATCTGAGACTTTTCAGAAATACACTTGGGTCTAATACCCTAGAACTCTTAAAGCAAATTGCTTTATCCAGTGCTTAAGGCAAAACTGGAGAGCTGTTTTTGATCTAGAAATACTATAAAGTGACTAAATGAAGACTTAGCAGGGAATGGGAGGAAGCTTTACAGAGCTGATGTTGGCAGCCATTTAGCTTTAGGTGAATACATATAAGAGGAGGGGCTGCAATCTCATGCTATTGGTCATCTGAGTCTTATTTTTAATGTAAATAGGGACCAGCAAAGGTCAGATCTGGTCAAACTGGTCCAAACTCTTCCTCAAGATTTTGGAATATTGAGAGATGTGGTGTGGATTTATTCCAAAGTAAACATAATCTTTACTCACAGAAGATCATTGCATGAGTTTAGCTGACAATATCCTGACCTAGCCTGAAGTTAACATGTAAATTTTTTTGTGTGTTTTGTTTTAGTTATATTTAGGTATTATATATATATTTACACATATCTTCCAGATAGGTAAGAACTGAAATCCTATTTGAGCAATGGATCAATGCAGGAAGATTAAATATTTTGTCCAAGGTTAAACAACCAGTCAGTGGCAGAACTAGAAATAACATTTGGGTCTCATGATACAGAGCCCTGTTTGCTCCATAGGAAACTGCCATGAGCTGTGTTAAACTAAGACTGGCTCGAAGGTGCTATTGTGTCAATGGAATTGCTCAGGGAAGTTTGTGTGTAAATCCAGAGTCAATTTTGTGTCCAACAAGTCTGAAAATGACTCATTAGAATGTTTTTACAATCCAAATGAACCAACAGCTCTCCATTACATATATCTCTCCCAAAACAGCTGATATTTTAACACCTTTTTCTATACAAAATAAACTGAATATAACTGTTCAAAATCCCCTTCTTTGTCTAACTTGAATTCCTCACTAAAGCACAGGCTAAACAAAATCCTGCCTTCTCAGAAACGTTACACCGTTGGCTTGTTTCTCTGAAAATAACTCTACGGCTACACTCAGGCTGGTAAATGAAACGGACCAGGAACAAGATTTTGGCCCTGACGGTAACTAGCTGGCACAGCTTGCATCCTTATACCTAAACTTTCTTCCCACCCAAAGCAGGATGGCTATTTGGAGCTGTCTTTGGCCTACGCCAAAGTCCATACCCAGATGTTGTCTAGGGGCAGGATAGCTGATTTCTGCTCCTGTAGGTGGGAACAAGCTGCAGGTGAGCCTGGTCTCTGCTCCTGTTTAATAAACTGTTATAGCTATAACAAATATGTACTTAAACACAACTTATGTCCAGTTCATAATTTTTCAGCCTATTGGAAGATTTGTAGAACTATGTTCAGTCGGAGAAGTTATGAATACCGTACTGGTCTTCCAGCTGAAGAGAATTATTATCTCTAGTGGATGGAAAAGACTTTTTGGAACATCTTGGTCCTTCTGTTGCTAATTCGGGATTGTTTTACAAAATGAGGTATAAGGTGTTTTTGTTAGTCTTGTTTCAGCTGAGTCTTGGGACAGAACTTTGCTGATACCTTCTGTCATCTGATTGGACTTGATGTTTTATATTTAATTTCCCAATACTTTCTTCTTTTCTGTAACTGTATTCCTTTAGTTCTCATCATGTTTTCTTTGTCCTACCTTCACAAATTTGACTGATTTCTACTGTTTGTCCTTCAAATGCTTGGATGCAATTAAATTTCATGTAGAAATGAATCTATTAATTCACTTTGTTATTAACAGGTAAAATAAAAACTTCCTTAAAAATAGATGCCAAAGGTTTTTGCTTCTGAAAACCATAGCTTAAGTTATAGTAGTTATTTTTTCTTTATTCTTTTGCCTGACTATATGTTTTCCATTCATTATTAGTATCACAAATGTAATGTTAGTTATTAACATTATGAAAATCATGTTCATGCTTTATACAAAGTTCTCTGTTCATTTGAACACACACATTATTAGTAAGCGACTCTTGAAAGCAGCTCTAAGGTGCAGAGCACAGTTCAGGGATATTCATTTCAGAATGAATACTACAGTCTCTCCTCACAGTATGTAATTTGACCTTGTTCAAATTCATTTGTGCAAGATTTAAAGTAAGCAGAGTTCTCTTTCAATTTGTTGCCATATTTTTGTGCTAGTCGTCTAATTAGTCCAGAGAAATGAAAAATGTCTTTCAGAGGGCAACAATTTTTTTTTTCCAGTGATGAATAAGGCAAACTCTTTTTTCCGCTATGAAAAAGGAATCTTTTGTTTTGTAGAAGGGTTACAATCCAGGATTAAAGAAAAATATTAATTGTGTCGGAACTCCTAGCCATCAGCTATAATAGATTTAGGTCTTAATTGGGACAGTTGGTACTTGAGATCTCTCTTTTCAGGAGTTTGTAGTCTTTCTTACCATAACTGCAGTAACTAGGAAATGGAGATGGTCACTGGTCGTCAAAAATTCCCCAAACAAAGCCAGGAACGATATATATTTGGTCTTAATATCCAAGGCACTAATGTGGTTTCAGGTATGAAACACTGCTGGAGATACACACCCCCACACTGGGGCAGAGACACCCCCAAAGGGATGGGGGTCCATGGAGGGTCCCACACCAGGGCAGAGGAGTAGTAAGAAGCAAGGAGCAGTGGAGGAAAACCAGTAAGAAGCAAGGGGCAGCAGAAATAAACCTCTGTGCACTGACCCTGACCTCCTGCACTGCCCAACATCACACCCAAGGGTTTGGCAAAACAAGGGAAGGTGAGACTTGGGAAGATGGGAGGAGAGATGTTGGGCTGAAGTTGAGTCTGGAGAAGGGGAAGACAAGGTGTTTCCCTAAGTGTTTGCTTAATTGTTTCTTTTCTTTTTTTCTCTCAATACCTGAATCAGTAATTAAAACTTTATGTTAAAAATTGGCAATAAATTAAGTGAAATTCCACAAGCCAAGGCTTTTCTGCCTCCAACACACAGTTACATGTGCTATATTACACTGTGTAGTAACTGATTATGCAATACAATAGGATATATATATTTATATTGAGCAAGTGGAGAGAAACAGGACAGTTTTATGGTGCCATAATATGAAGGAGTGCACATTGCCACAACAGATGGGAAAAAATGGCTGGAAGCGGTGGTTCCAAGAGCTGATAGCAGCTCTTTGAGTCCAGAGGGCTGGCACTGGTTGCTGATGGTTGCTGATAGTGTTTGTGTTTGTATTATTCGACTTCTAGCCAATATCAACACTTCTATTTTTATGTCACCTGCTGCTGTATTTTGTTCTAGAGCTGTCTTTTGAACATTGGACCACTTGCCTGTGGAAGGAATTGTAGAATCATAGAATGTCCTGAGCTGGGAGGGGCCCACAAGGATCATCGAGTCCAGCTCCTGTCCCTGCAGATGACAACCCCACAGTTCGCACCATGTGTCTGAGGGCATTGTCCAGTCTCTTCTTGAATACTGGACCATATTGTTGGGCTGCAGCATGGACTACAGTTTCAAATGGGAATATCAGCTGCATATATTGCAGAGACTGTCGGAAGAGGTTTGTATCTCAGTGGTGATTGCCCTCCTGGGCATTACATTGTCCAGCTGAGCACCTTGTGTTTGTATCTTGCTTGATGAAATGTTCTTGGCTGCAGTGGAATGCCACAGTCCCGTCCTTATTCTCCAACCTCCCCCCACCCAGGATACACCTGGTCAGTGGGTCACATTGCCCTGCTAAACCCACTGTATGGGAGAGATGGCTGTGGAGCAGAAAAAAGATTGTTTTCGCATTTGTATGGGAGGCACTGGTGTCGCACACATATTGAAGGCATCTCCAGCTAAGCTGCAACACAGGGGGGAATGGGTTTTATTATCCTGTTCATTGCATGAGACTTGGCAGTATGAATCCAGATGAATGTCAGAGAAATAAGATAATAAAGTAAGAGAGAACCGTGAGTTTACAAGACTACGACCACGCAGGTCTGTCTTTTTGGAGGAGAGCTTTTTTTAATGATGAATGTGAAGATATTTTGAAAAAAAAAATCCCAGTAAATTGCCAATAATTTTTTTCTGTAATTTATTTATTCTGTCTATCCTTCTCTTCTTCCTTTTCCCATTGTTAAGAAAAGGGAAATGGTATGGAAAAGAAGGCAAATTTATTTTATTATATTGTTGTGTAAGACGTTCTCTATCCAACTCTTTTTTATAGAAACATATTAACTCAGGCTTATTATATGTCCAATTTGTAAGTTTAATTGTCAGAGGCAGAATGGTTGGAACTTTATTTGTGTACAGTTACTAAGGTTTCAGAAAACAGGGGAAAATCCCCAAGAAAACTCCAATTTATCCTGACTTAAGTGTTTTTAATTGGCTGTGGGGGCTGTTTTGTATGAACGGTGCATCTGTACCGTACTCTCAGTATAGGGTTTCCTCAATGAAGGAGAGAGGGAAGCTCTGTATACTGGCAATTTTCCTGGTGTATTTGCAGTGGTAGTCTGAGAGGGAGAATGGCAATCTGCTCAGCAAGGATGTAGGAGGTGTTTAAAATCAAAAGCAGCACTTTCAGATTCTAGTGGCAGAGGAATCTCTTTAGGGAGGAGAAATTCAAAGGAACACTGTTCCAAGGATTGTGAAGGCCTCAGTTTTGCGGCTGTGCAGGGCATGACCAAACGTGTTACTGCCTAGAGGAGAATGGGGAAAGAAAGGAAATGGACTATGCAAGTAGGTTTGAGTATTAAGACTCTACAAAGTAGATCCCTCTTGTTTGGATGTCCTACAGACTTGAAGTGGGGATGGTTCTTAGTATTTGCAGGTCTTGGAAGACAGGCATTGAAATCTGCTTGCTGCTGCTCATCCAGAGACTGCTCAGCCTGCAAGGGAGATAGCTAGATGCCTACCTAATGCCTCTTTAAATCAGGGGGAATTAGGCACCATTGCCTTTAAGAATCTGTCCATTAACCTCTGGGGACAGACACACTGTCTGTGGGAGCTAAAATCTGATTATCTCCTTTATCTTGCACAGAGTCTAAGCAGCTGCAGGATGCTTGTGGTTTAATCTGAGTATTCGAGAAAGCAATCACAAATCAACTTTTCTATAAACAGTCATGCTCTTTAGAGAGGTGGCCCCAGGAGCCTGCTAAAAATTATCTGAGGATGACACAGTGTTGCTGCTAAGGCAATAGGAACACATGGCAATGGCAAGGCCCAGCACACTGTTTTCAACTGGACCACATTGGAACGAGACTAGGGCCTAGGAAAACTGGCTTGAGACCTCTACTCAGTGTATAGTGTAGATGTATTTGATTTCCCATGTGTACAAAGGAGATGGTGGTCCTTGTCTAAGGCACAGGGAAATGAGGAGAAATGCGTTAAAGTCAGAGCTGCCTGGATAGCACAGTAACAGGGCTATAAAAGGGGGAGAAATGGCATTCTGGTACTACACAGTTATTGTATTATGCTCTTCAGGGCAAGGGTTGTGTCCAAGAAATACCTCACTTTTTTTGAACAGCATAAATAGTTAGTAATAAAAATAATTAAAGCTGAAGGATATATAGGATGGGGTTGAGGCAGAACAAAGAGGAGGTAGGGAAGGGAACATGCTTACTGTCAACTTCTATATGTTGCAGTTTAAGTACAGTACATTTCCCTGAGCTTTCCTTTACTTTAAAATACAGGTTTCTCTCCAACTGCTTTACACAGAAACTGAAATCTACTCAGCAAAGGAATATCTCCCCTGGTCTCCCAATCCAAGAAGAAAAGCTTCTAACATCTGTATGGTTACAGAGAAAAATGGAAATAGCAGTGCTGAACTCACAAGGGTATTATGAAGATAAATTCACTCATTTGAGTGAGAAGGTATCACAGAAAACCATAAATAAATGCAGCAAGGCTGAGGTTTTCTGTTTTCTGCCATTTCTTATACAGTTTTTAAAAAGTAACATCTCAAACCTTTAAGAACTGTGAACATAAAAATTGAATGTCTCTATGAAAAATTTCCTAAAGAACTTGGGCATACTATATCTGAAGAGCAAATTGACGTTTATTATCTTAATCATGTTGGCACACAAGTGGTAAAACAAACAGCAGTATAAAATTGTTATACTGATTGTTCACGTCTCCAGTCTTCTATAAAAGTACAGGAAATAAGCTGCTGTATTAATGGTTTTGGAGTGCTAGTAGACATTCACAGGGAGACAGAAAGGAAAAACTCTACTAACTGTCAATTTTATTGTGGTGGAGAAACAATAACTCTATGCAATAAAAAATCAGAATCCAAATCTGTAATTAATGTGTTACAGATACACCAAAATTTACCTGATTTTAGTAGCCTCAGCAGGATTTGCTTTTTAGTACCCATAATAAATTAAATCCAGCTTGCAAAAAAGAATAAAGTGCTCACACAGAAACACTTAAATTTTTTCTATTGTTTTTGCTGGTTATAACCTACATGTATAATACCTGTGCAACATATACAGAAAGCATATATTTCAGTTTATGTACGCATAAATAAAACTTTTAGCAGTTGCGGCTCAGGGCCAGACAGCGTGGGTTTTAGTGTGCAAGTAAGGTTTAAGTGTACGTGTTGTTAGGTCTTCCTGAGACATGTTGAATTGTATCCTCTCCTATTATGGACAGTGTGGATCAGGGAGTGCACTGAAGAACGGAGTTAAGGCTGTATAGGGAACATTTTGGGCAATAAATAAAAGTACCATCTATTTAATCTGGTAGTCAAGTAATGGTTAACTTACAGTGCATGCTCAGATCACCTTTTTGTTTTGACACTGCCTATGAAAAAACTCCTGTTTAATGCAATTGGAAAAATGCTTAGCTCCCAACTGATAAAATACTGAGCTATATAAACTTATCTTTGATGTAAATGACTTAATTTGATTTTTGTCTTTGCTATTTCTTTTTGTAAAGCAGATGTTTTGAGATGGAAATATCTTGCTGTGACACAGATTGAAGTGTGTTAAGAACACACTTACTTGTGTGTTCTCACACAATATTCATCCTTGGGGATACTTCCTGATCAAATAGCTTAAAAATGACTCAATATTCTTTACGTTGAACTCTTATTCATTGGTAAGATTGGAAGAAAAGCATCAGATCTTGGAAATCGCAGTATTTTAATGAAAAAGTTTTTATTCTGAAAGTAGCAGAAGCATTACCATTTAGAATAGGCACCTTTAGAAGCACATACTTATCAATTTCCCCAGAAATTTTGGAGCTTTCCAAGAACCACTCTGGGTATTTCAAAATTCCTTACTGACGCCACATTATCTTCCATCTGGCTGCTGCATCTTATTGCAAAAGCCTTCCAGGTTTTACATAATTTCTGCCTTCTCATGATGGTAGCTTAAGAAATAAGTTGTTATCCAAAGCTGTCATCCTGCTCTGTAACATGTGGGTCTCGCAGGTTATTGCTTGAGCGCTAGTTTGCTGAGTGCTAATAGACACATTTAGTTGTTTCAGTTCTGAATGCTGGCAAAGGGAGCAGTTGACTGGATCAGACTGGGGTGGTATCTAGCTATACATCACAGGACTGCCACACCAGTGCCTACAAAGTGTTGCCATTGCCCTTTCGTATATTTTAAAAGGTGACCAAGGGGTTAGAACAATAAACTCTTTCCACCAGAGATAAGATGAAGTAGTAACTCAAAGCACAAGCTCTTTCTCTCCCCCTCCCATCTCTTCGTTCCCTGTGGCCATGTCATATTACGTACCAGCAGAGCAATTAGCAAGCTATCTTCAGAGTGAGAAGAAATAACAGAAGCGAGAGGGGAATGGGCAGGTGATGTGTGAAAGCATATGTTCTCCAGCCATTCATTTTCTTGAGTACAAAATTAATTTGTAGATGTTAAATAAAAGTCCAATCCTGCAGTCTTTCCACAGACTGCTGGTACTGTCAAATGCTGATCAGCATTCAAAAGAACTCCCTGCCATCAGAGAGCCCAAATATTTCACATCTTTCTTTAACCCTTACAGTATCTTTACCTTATCCTGTTGTCTCAAACAGCTTAACACAAAAGTGTTGGTCCTGTATTCCCAGACTCAGTGCGTTGGCTCTACCTTCACGCAGCTGCTGAGCATGCAAAGGACTTTCTTTTGCTGGGTTACATTTTGAGTAGATCAGCTCCTCCAAACAGCTGACTTCTTGATTAATTTAGATGAGACGAAGCATTTGGTAAGGTGTGTCTACTATCAGTGGGGAAAGTGGTGCTGCAACATTCCTGATTTAGGGTGGTTTAAGCTGGACTGTATCTGTGAATATACAACCCAAGAGCAGGTGGAAGGCATGACCTCATGGTTTCCTTGTGGCTGCAGCTGGCAATAGGATCATCTTGTAATGGTAGAGATATACACAGTTTAGGACGTAAAACAGCACTGTAAAAACTCCACATCAAGACTGACCATTGTTCAAGAGACAAGTTTAGTGTGTATTCTGTTGTGCTTCTTTAAAAACAAGCAAGAAAATAGATTTTCATCTTTTACCTTGTTTCCTGAACAGTGAATTCTCCTGATGAGCGTTTTAGGTCTCGTTTAAAAGCTCAGGTGGGATACTTGTGCAATAACTCCACCTCACCAAACCAACTCTAAGAACAGAACTTTAGCTCTGTTGCCAAACTTGCCCTCAAAGGTGCTCAACAGGAAAGCATGTAAAACAGAACAACCTGCTGGCTTTTGACAGCTGGCTCAGCTCAGGGGTGAAAACCAGGACAGAGCAGCCCAAGAACTCAGGCTATATGAACTCCCAGTGTAAACATGAGACCAGCTAAACCCTCCAGCATTATCTTATCTCCTTGAAAGCAGTATGATTGCTTTCCAGGGCACAGTCTATGTGGTCCCAAGCATTGGTATAAGAGCTAATTAGATGAAAGATGCATTCTTTTCCATCACAGTATCCAGAGGATGATTGACTTTGTTGTAAACCAACTACAGGGTATAATACACAGTGCAGTTAACTCTTACATCCCCTACCACCTTTCATGAACAGTGTTTTACTACTGATGTATTTTTTTAAATTCCACAAACCTTATATCAGGTGAAACACTGTACAATAGGATGGTTGTAATAAAGAGCCATGATAGATTTTAGAGGATTACAATACAGGATTTATGAGCAGATGATTTATATGACTTCATCATATTTGAGGTAGTAATTATGTTTGCCAATAAATTTCTCAGCGAAGCACCATTTTTCACTTTAATTTTCATTTTATAACAAGTGTTATCATGAATGGCAAAAAATAAAAAGAGAGAGACTTATCAGGATAATCTAATCTAACATAAAATGCAAACCTCTCCCATGAGAAAATTTCTGATCAGATGACACACAAAGTCACTTTATCATTTGACAAGGTTGACAGGTATCAAAATTTAGTCTTTCTTTGAATGTCAAGAGCCAAAATGTCTTTGTTATTGCTAGTATTTCTAGGATTTGAAAGGGAATTATTAACACAAGACAAATATTTCTTCCTAATGTCCTTCTTTTATAAGGATTTGTCTGTCAGGAACTGGAAAAAATGAAGAAAAGAAAATTTGGCAGCCCTACATTTGTTATCAGGATCCCATTTATATGAATATTCTGTCAGCATAATCTCAATCACAGAAGCTGTTTAGATCTACATTTAAGGAGTAAGGGGGGAATGACATTATTTGTGTCTGACATTGAGATGTGCAGCTGTACAAAGAATGGAGAAAAAGCATCAGACGAGTCAAGTTTGAGCTAGTAGCACAAGGCAGAGCACCATCTAAACCTGTGGTACACACTTTAGCTGTTATAGAATTATCTTTGGATTTCAGACAGACCTTCAGGTATGACATTGGAGAGTTGTTGCAGTTGAATTATTCACAAAGGAAGAACATTTTGGGGAGTTGAAGGAAAGTGTGCTACTATCTGAGAACTCTATAATAAAGGAAAATGATGTTACTTTATAACTTGCTTTGAAATAGAATTACCTTTTTTAAGAAAGGTACATTGTGGAAGATTTGTCAAAACTACATCTGAAGTTGTTTCACTCAGAAAAAAATTTCAAAGCCTACAAATCTTAAGCTTCAAGGCATATGGTCAGATGGGATTTCACTTCCACGTAGGTGCTGCATATATTGGTTTGTAAGGAGAAGCTTTGTTGCCTCAGGAACAACTGCAACTGACAGATGAACTGAGGTCCAAATTACCAGCCTAATTACATGTGCACCGTCTCCTCCACAGAGACCACCCAGCCAGGAGGTAGTGAAATGCAAGTCTCTAACTCCAGCAGCTCTGCTCCCAGTTTGGTACAACTTCAGCACATCTTGGGGCTGGAACTCTAAAACTCAGGACTACAAGCATCCCCCAGCCATCTACTTCTACCCATCCTTTTATCCCTTCCTGCCCACCCACTTAGAGCTGCTTGGGATTCTTCTTTGTATTCCTTATAGAGAAATAATTTCTACCTTTTTATGACTTCAAATACTTTTCTGATATTATACTTCAGATACTGATGGTAGAAATTGACATACAGCTTTTAGTCGTTTTGGCCATGAAAACTTTACCAAACTTCTGTTTATGCTGCTCTTTTTCCTCCCCTGACTTCTAGCAAAATTAATCAGCAATGGGAAGATATTTGAAAAGAAAACTTCCCAGAACAAAAAAAGAAAATATTTCAGTACTGATACATTACAATGAAAGGCATTTTAAATAAACACGGGGTATCATATTGAACTGTCGGGTGAAAATAATTTTTCATTTTTGAATTTTCAGAGTGGAAACATTGTCAAAACAAGTGTTTGGGAAGTTCAAATTTAGCTAGTCAAAATCTTTTGTCAACATATTTTTTTTCTGAAGAAAAGAAAAATTCTCATCGCTATCAGATATTTTACTTGTAAAATTACTGCTGCTTTACTTGCCAGCCCTGTAAGGAGCTCAAAGTCAGCCTGGGATGCTTGTGTGTTACCAACAGCAATTAAGTTTCCACAACTACAATGGAATCCATCTCACGCTTCTGTATCTCCGTGGGTTTTAAATGCTTACAGGAATTAATTTGCAAACAGCCTTTAAGTGAGACAGGACTGTATCTACGCCAGCACCTTTTGAGGTGATACACCATTGAGAATGCAATGGAACGTCTTCCTGGGGATCTATGGGAGCTCTTAGGTAGCTGAGCGGGGAGGGCAGTGGGGAGGTCTCAAATCTTGGGCAGATCAAACAGATATTTTAGGATGTTCCTAGAGGCGTGATACTTTTCTGTTTGTGTATTTTTGGGAAGAGTTGATAATGAGTGTCAGAGCAAGTCTGGAATTAGTTATTTGGGTTATTACTTCGGTAGTTCGTCTGCTCCAGGTTTTACAGCCATACTAAGTTCTAAAGTTGTGTTATTTGATATGTAGTCTGAAATATATTTGTATACATCAGTTAAATTTGCAGTTTTGCTTCAGATTACAAAAAAGACACATGGAAATTGGAGTCTGGTTTTCTAAATATGTAGCTGAATAAAAATAAACTCATTTATCCTAGTCTATATATATTTTTCCTTCAGTTTCCTACCCTTTTTTATTGTATTAAACATTATTTTCCCTGTTGTAAATGGACAGTGCTCCACTACAGGGAGCTAACAATGAGAAGAAAATTTCTTGGCTTTGAGAAATGATTTCATAATTGGGTCTCCTTTTTTAAAACAAAACCAGAACATAAAACATGTTTCTATTTCAACAGTATATTTTCTCACATAACATTTTAGGATATTTACACCTAATGTTATTAAACTTGTAATTATGTAATTGCACATCTTAATTATACATTCTCATTATTTCATCATGCATGCTACAACAATTAAGTAATTAGATCTAATTGTATAAATTAGATCTAATTGTATAAATACATGACAATGGCATAAAAATGGCCTCAAAGAATGGGGAAGACTTTAATTAAAATGCAAGGAATGCTTTTTGTGCCACAAACCTGTGCAATCAGAGGGACATGCAGCACTGGACTGATAATGTGCAATGATTATTAGGGTTGGTGGAGGACTCCTACTTTTCTTAAACTGAAAGTGCCGAGTGCTCACGGAAGTTCTTGATAATCATCTGCAGACACTGGACTGTGAGTTTGTTTGTAACTTTGAGCCTGGTATTGAAATTCCAGAGCGATCAAATTTTGGTGCACTGGAATGTGTGTATTGTATATGTAATTGTTTACCATGTTGGTCTTCTAGGCTATGTAAGCCTTATGCATTTGTTTATTTAATCTATGCCTCACTTCCCTCAGACTTCAGTTTCCTGTTGGTAGCGGGACTTAGAGGCTGTAGCTCTCTGAAACCACTACACTCATCAGTACAGAGTCTTGAGCACTTCCGTGACTCTCCAGAGTGCAGAACTAGTAGCTAGCCTGCTCCCTGGCACCATTTTAGCTTGTAGCAAATAGCATATTCCCAGGTAATGCTTGCATATGTATCAGGGGACAGTGCAGGTCAGGGGCTACATCCAAAGACAGTATGAATCAAGCTACTCTGTCGTGGGTGCATGAACAGAAGATTTTGTCATATAGACAGAAGCTGTTCAGTCCCACTCACCAAAGACTACCAGGAATAGACCCAACATGTCCTGCTTAGTTTTTTAGTACAGCTATAGCCATGGAGCCCATCTCATGAGCTAGTCCCACTCTCTTAGCTAAGAACATGCTTTAAGACCCAGTACTCTTGAGTTATGTCCCATTTTGTGATGAGAATGCTCATGGCCATCACATTATGCTTCCATAAGTGCAGCCTGTTAGTGGGGCCTCAACGCTCTGGCCAGATTGTTGGTTTTCTCCGCACAAAGCCTGGTGAGTGCAAACACTCTGAAATTTACATGTTGGAAGTTTTCTTTCTTTTATTGAATATCCCTTACAAAGAGTAAAGGCTTCTCTGGTACAACTACATGTCTGAGCTCTTGACAGAGAATGCCCCACCTCACAAAAGTCTCTGGTTGCGCAATGTAGCAGAGGCTGTACCACGGCTGTGAGCTTGGTCAAGAGAGGGAAGTGCAGATGGGAAAGCAATAGATGTGCAAGCAACAAGACGTCATAGTAAGACTGAGCCATTCCAATTTTTTGGCCAACATTTTCTTGTTTTCAGAAGACTCCTTCACTGAATTAAATTGTTTTTTCTTACAAAACAGCAAGCAACTTGTTTCAGCAAAAAATTATCTTGTTGAAAAACCCACACAGTTTGAACAGGAAATATTTGTCCTGCTCTGTTCAAGTCACTTTATTTCATAAAGGTTTTCTGGTTTTGTTTTTTTGTTTAAATATGATTGATGTATTGTGACCATACTGACTATTCCCTTGCAAAGGCCTCTGGAACTTCAAGGCTTTCTTTCAGAAGCCAGCCAACAAAAGAAGATGTAGCAATGGCTTTAGGGAAAAAATTAAAAACGAATAAAGAAACAAACTAAAAAACGCAACCTAATTTTAATTGCATCTTCCATTAGAGATTCAGCAAAACGATCTGTTTAATTTCTCAAGTGAATATATATCTGCCATTTGTAGCACAGTTGGGAACGTGTCCTGTCTGATAGAGCTTAAATTTGTTTTGCTTCCATTTGCAACTGAAATTTTGCACTGGCTAAGAAATTAGGAGGGTTTTTTTTTCGTTTTGTTTGGTTTGGTTTTTTGGTTTTGTTTTGGTTTTTTTTGTTTGTTTTTGTTTTTTTTACCATAGTAAATGCTTCCATTTTTCGTCATAGGGATTCTCTAGGAAATCTGCAAATAACCTGGTCTTTCACTTTTTTACCTAGCCACGTACCTCATATTGTTAACAAATAAAACCAAACCAAACAACAAATGGAGAAGAAATACATTTTTTCTACTCTATTGTAATCATACCTGTTATAACATTTGCTCTCTTTTTTTTTTTTTTTGGTGCACTTGCAAGAATGAAAATGATTTTTTTTTTTTCACTTTGCTCCCCATTCTCCTGTCTGGAATGAAAAGTATGCCAAATATATCTCTGCTCTAAGTCCATTGGAGATAATGGAGTTGCAAAGGGTTTGAATGTTACTCATTGTACATAACCTGTAACCTCATTTTCAGCAGGCTGGGAGTACAGGTTCTCTGTGCCTTTATTTAGAGCTGCAGCTTCCATTAAATTTAATTACTTCTCCCTGTGGCTGTAAATAGAAGGTGTCTCTTATTAAATTTAATTCCTTTTTCTGGCAGCTTGTGTGATAAAGGTGTGGCTACCAAGAGGGTGTCTCCTGAATGGAAGAAGATTGAATCAAGGATATATAGGAGGAGATTTCAGTTTTATGCTGAAACTGATAAATCTTACTGAAATAAAAATCACAACTGTTATAAAATACACCAAAATTCACTAAATAAAAAAATGAGTTACCTTCTAGAACTAAGCTGTAAATGCAGGAAAGCTAAGTATAGATAAATAAACTAGAGGTGCAGAACTAATAAAATTAATTTTTGTGATTAAGAATGTTAAATTAGGCCTGGTTTGGGTGCCTGGTTTTCTGATAGGTATAAAGATAAGGAAATGATTTGTAAAAGGGTCCATTTTTTCTCTTATAAACTTCTTTTACTAAATAACTTAAGGATAAATATATAAAGGCCTGTGGACTTGTCCTCTTAAACTACTGCCATTGCATCATACACTGCAAAGAATGGAGTAAGTTTCCTATGTTGGCAGTAGTCTTTTTTGTTTTTCACTACGCTTCTTATTGTCTTTCTTCTGCTATTGTATTTCTCATCAGCCCTGTGTTTGAAAGTGACCTCTTCCCTAGTTGACATAACTCTTCCTTGAGACAGTGTGAAGTTTTCAGTAAAGTTTTCATTAGTGTCCTGGAAAATAAAAAAGAAAAGAAGAAAAAGTAATACCCTTAGAGCTGTGCTGCACTCACCTTTGCCACTCACAAGCCTCTTGTTCATCCACTGCAGTTTTATCATTTTATATTCTGCATGGTTACAAATATACATATTTATGAAGTACTCATCACCATGGTATCCAAGCACACTTCAGTTTATTAAAAGGATTATATGATGTGTTTGTTTGTAATAGCAGAAGATTGGACATGATGATCCAGGTTCCTTCTAGTCTCATGTTTCTAGAAATTAAACCAATATGACAAAATATTTCCCTAAAAATAGGTACCATTTGGAAGATCACTATTTCATTCGTGATCCAACCAGTCAGCCAAGAACACCATTTCTAGCCAAATAAGCTTTTATGGAAGACTGCTACCTCCACAGACTCGCAAACTGACTTTCAAATACTGTGATCAGGATTCAGACCAAGATTCTCCTATCAAGCAAAGGAATTGGCTTACTGTTTTTCCAATAGAACCTGTGAGGAGAGGAGTTTTGTCTATCAGAGCATTTTTCACTTATGTATTTCTGTAATACTTCAGAAGTTTAAATATATTTTAAAATAGGACAACTTACACTTAATCATTTAATGTGGTCTTTCTGTAAACAAAAACACAGCCCTAAATATTTATTGAACCGTGGGTGTGGGCAGTAATATTTTTGGCTGGTAATTTGTTAGACCATTGTCCATGTAGTAGGATCACTAGTTTACTAACAGATGGACATCCTTTTAAAGCCAAGCTGTTACATATTTTTACATTTTAGTTTGGATGGAAATCAGCTTTTTACCTTATGTTGTGCTTTTAATTTCTTATGTCAGGGAACAAAATCCCTTCCGAAATGTGCTTTTAAAAATAAGGAACATTTCTATAATCCATGTGCACCATGAACAATACTTGCCCTAGATACTCCCCTGCTATATTTATGTCTCATCTAAGGGCTTCCTTTCCCACCCCATCCTCTACCAAGTCAGTGGACTGCTGTTCAGTAGATTGAAGTCCAGGTATAATAGACTTAGGAGATGTCATGGCAGATGCCAGGCTTAGGGATATTTTGGCTGTTTAGTCTCTTTGTTCAAGTATTCCACCATTTGCTGGTTTTGCAATCTGTCATGCCTTGCCTGGAAACTCCCTTTGTTCTTGTTGGTTGTGTGGTGGGCTCTGCTGCCTATATTTGATTCATAGCTCCTGGACTAGAATCTGAGCCAACATCCAACACCATTGTTATTCACTATTGTAAATATAAATTTAAAATTTCAGTAATATACAGTGTACTCTAGACATAGATGGCAGTATATATATTGATGGATGTTTTCACTGGTTTCTTAGTCAAAGAATTACACTGCTGAGTATGACACAATCCACTACACAGAATATTTTGAAAAAAAAGAATATTGTGAGTTTATACGCAAGTTCTTTATTGATTCCAAAAGCTGATATTAAAGACTCCTTATTGCATAACCTTTATCTGCAGATTTCAAGCAGGTAGCTGATAAAGAATGGGTTTAGACCTTCTCTTCATTTTCCTTAACCCAAAAAGCAAAATCTACAGTTTTTACTCGAAGAAATTAATAGAAAAAGGAAAGAGGTCTGGTTAAAGAAACTAATATGTCATCCTTACAGAAGGAAAAAAACCTAGGCAAACAAAAAAGTCTAATGTAATTAAATTGATAGAATTAGGTGAGATGTTGGAGGTAAATTGTATCAGAAAAATAAATCTTTTCACTTCTCACAAGTATGCTATGATGAATAGTTGCAGAAAAGGAAGTAAGAGTAGAAAGAGACTGACTTGGCAAAATCATGAACTCATTACTGACATCAAAGGATGTCGCGGTTGAGGTGGACAAACGACATAGACCAAGTTCTTAAGTACAAACAGCAGTCTTCATTTATTGCCGCAAATGCTTTTTTATGTAGTCTTTACCAGCTCAAGTGTCTTTTTGCTACTGGTTACAGGCTGCAATAGTAACATCATTGGCTAATTTTGCTATCATCAATGTTACTCTTTTACTCCCTTCTTTCTCACGGGTACACCTTAATATCTCCGGATACTCCTTTACTCCCATCTTTCTCACAGGTAGGCCTTAATATCTTCAAGGCTAATTTCTGTTCCCATACCCTCTGTCAGGGAATCCACAGACCCACAGTAGTCCCCCACAAAAGGATAAAAAGTATGTGAAAAGTATAAACTGAGTCAAATTATTAAGGATATATCAAAGTAAATTATAAAAGAATGTAAAAAGTGTATGGAATAACTAGCAAGAGACATCAAGAGTAAAGGAAATAGTTATGTAACTATATTATCAGCAAAAGGAATATTGAGGAAAATCTGTTCCTTTTCACTGATGGCCAATGATGCTGAAAAAAACAGCAGTGTTTAATGGTTGCTTTTTCTATTGGTTTTCATAAAAAGAAATGGAAAGTTCAGTTATGAGGAACTGCTTGGTACAATTATTACCACAAAGAGTTGAAAGAAGTCAGATAAGAACTCAGTACAGCGTGGATAGATGAAGTAGATATTTTCTTGACAGCTCCTTGGTAAGCTTCATCATAGGCTAGTTACAAAGAGAATAATGATTCTTACTGGTTATTTTGTGGAGGATACCTGACAGAAAACTAAATATATGTAGCATGTTATGTTCCGAAAATGAAAAAAGAGAGGCAAGGCATCATAGATCAGCTAGCTAAACTTCAGCTTCTAGAAGAAAAAAATTTGGAACAAATAACCAAGAAAGCTTCTGTAAGCAATAGGAAGATAATAAGAAAATTAGTAGCAATCTACTCTTTTAAAAAATGAATTCAACCAACCTAATTTAGTTTCCTTTTGTAGCAAAAACCCAGAACTTGTGGACTGTTATTCCCAAGATTGTCACCTGGGACTGAATAGGGATTTTGTGCAACAAGAGAAGGTAAATGGTTGGGCTAGTCACAATAGTCATGACTGTCAACCTACCTGACTTCCTAACCATTGAAAATTCCTGCCTTCATTACAGTGCCACTTTTAATGGTGTCTCATTGAGGCAAGTTCCCTTCCAAGGTTATGGAAAAAAGAATTTTAAAACCAAATTTATGTTTTAGCAGACTTTCTAGCCAGCCACCAGATGAGGGCTATAAATTAAAGAACTTTTCAAAGATGTTAAAGAAAATTGCAAGAGCGTACAAAATTTTTAAATCCTTTCCTCCATTGTAAAGCACAATGGAGAGATTCTGACAGGTCTTTAAAATGCTTGGTATTATGCCTAAAATTAAAATGTGGAATAATGGGTACAAAGAGACTTAGGTTATTTACGTTTTCTTGGACATGATTTGAGTAACCGAAGGGGAGCAGCAAGGGCCGGCTGATGCTGAGGGATGGGGTGAGAAGCCAAGCTGGGGGATGGCACAGCTGGCAGGGCAGGGACCCGGCCAGCCAGGACCCAGGCCTACAAAGGACAGCAAGCAGAGCAGACCCAGAGACCGTGGCCACATTCAGCCAAGAGCCCAGATCAGCAGGCAGCTTCATGGTGACGAGGAAGGTCAAGTTGGGAGATTAGACTACATGTCTGATTCAAGCCCAGTGAGGATAACCAGGGTCAGACATAGCCCTGTGATCACTAAGGCCACGAAGGTTTATTAATGCCCTCAAGGTACTTCGGCCAGACCTTGTTCCCAGATGATTATCCAGGCTTTGTGTAAGCAAAGTTGTGCAAAGGCCACTGACAGAAAGGCCTGTTGTCTATCTGTACTTACATATAAAACTTCAAGCCATTTTCTGAACAGGTTTAGGATTTCTTTTTCTTTCATGCTTTATTAGTCATTCTATTATAACTCCTCTGTGCTGTGATTAACACTATAGCCAAGAGTGAATGGTGAAACTGAAAATATTCAAGAACTCAGATTTAACTTTCATAATTTTCCAAGGCTCAGCAGTTTGTCTGGAGCTGTTACGGATGGTTTACTACTGCTTTCCATCTACTACAGTTGGCTCATCAATATTTGGTATCCTTTAAATTGACTTTGCACTGGCATAAGGCAGAAGTGTTTGCGGCTTCGTTGCTGATGGAGCAGGAAGGATTAAGCTCCTCTACTAAATAGATGCCCACTATAACCATGCATCTGACATTTAGGGTAACAGCAAGTAAAATCTTTTAAACCTGCAAATCTTATCAAACAGCTGGGACACCTGCTCCCAGGCACAAAGATTCTCTTTGTTTATTTTAATACTTCCAGTTTTCCTCTGCACAAAAATTCTCTAATCAGAGACTTGAAAAGTGTGTGCACAAAGTATCAAAACAATACAAACCATAGTGGGGTGTTACTGGATTAAAAGTAAAAAATCCAGGCCAAAGTTTCTGATCTAAGTTTTCAAATGGACTTAAACACATATTGGCAAAATGAGAAAGTTCAACTCACATTAAAACATGTGACTTGTTTTTTTTTTAATGAATTAATCTGTCCTCAGGGCCACTAAAGGGGATAAAGAACTTTAAAATGGAGGGAATCAACTAATTACTTAAATAAGTCTTTCCTATACTAATCTGTATATGTTTTGTCATTTGTAACAGGTACTTCCATTGGTTTGGGAATCTCCACTGCTATACGATGTTAAGAAATACCCTCAAGGCATCTTGCTGGTCAGCAAAACAAATGCTGAGTTTTGCCTAGAAATCCTTGAAAACTTTTCCCTCATTGTTGGCAACTAACCTTTCTTCCACACAAAAGTCCTTTCACAACCACTACATAGAATTTAGACCTTGGTAATGCTTTTGCAGGCAAATAGAGTTAAACAGGTCACTTTTCCAGTCCCTAAATTTCTACACTAATGGTTACTGTCTCCCAGGGGAGAAACATGATTTAGAAACATTTTAAGAAACTGTTCCTTTTTTCTTTTTCAATCAGCAAAAATGTGCCACAAGTCAGCCTCGCAGCATCTGTGTTTCACACTTCTATTGCCAGTTCTCTCTTGCATCAGTATTTAGTACTTGAACTAATAGATTTACCAAGTTTCACTGCTAAAAGGACTTAAAAGCCTTCACTGACCATGACAGGCAGTGTAGCCTCTTAAGCAGATTGAGCTCTACTGCTATCACAGTATCCTGGAAAATACATTATTTATAATTTTTGCTTTGAGTTCTAGTTTACTGTGCTATACCGTTTACACTTATTTGGTTTCTGACTCCTTAAAACTTCTAATATATATTTTATACAAGATATACGTATACAGTAAATAATCTGCAAGACTTTGTACATGCTTGCTTATGAATTTGTTATAAACTTTTCAGGGAAACATTTTTCAGCAATTTGGAGTCTAAAATTGACATTCAGAATTACCTTGACTTAACTGTACTATACTCATTTGAGGAAAAATGCTGCTTAATCAGAGCACATGCCAAGTACTATTTATAGGAAAGGTTTATCAATTGGACAAATACAGGCTAGGAAAAGTGGTAAGCATTATAGAGACGGTTAGTGACTCACAAAATTGAACTCAAGTCTATTGTTGTTGCAGAAAATCCCTCCCACAACACTTCTGAAAGTATGAGGTGTAAAGGTATAAAAGTATATGAAGTGTAAGGTATACAGAGAGGCATAGTTGAACACTCCCTCCAAGTGAAATTCAACAGACTTGTAATTAATGCTGCCCCTACTGTCTGACCTTACAATTGAGAAGACGTCTTAAGCACAGGTTTTTCACAATCTCTACAGGTATTTGAATCTTTTTGTGGTGTTTCATAAATGTATTTTTGAGCATGGTATACAAAGAAACACATGAAGAACAGAACAGGGGTTTCAGCAATTTAGGATCATGTTTTTACTTTCTTGTAGAAAAAATATGGGACTAGATATTGCTTTAGAAAAAACGCAATGGACTTGCTAGTTCACCTGTCCATTGAAAGCCATGGGAAGTCTGTCTGCTAGATATCAGCGTTTCCTCCACTTCATCAGATTCTTCATGCAGACAGCTTGCTCCCCAATGGCTTTCATGACTGAAAACAAGTGAAGAACAACAGCTGACTCTGCCTTTGTGTTATTCTCCAAACTGCTTATCAGGTATTACTTGGATCAGTTTCCCTATGGTCACAACAAATATAGGCAGGTAACACGGTTGTGTGCGTGACAACATCCTTCAGAGATCAGCTTTTGGTGGTAAGTGGCTTGTTGCGTATGCTAAATACTTTCCAGTGGCAGAGTGCTTAAGTAAACCATCCTCTTTTGTTAGTTCTTATCTGCTACTCTTGAATAGTATGCAACATGGAAAATAAAAATATACAGGCAAAGACAAGTCTTCAAATTGTTTTCATTCTGACAATGGACATATTCAGAGATCATAATCTTACAGAGAATTCATGAATTGTATAGACAGGTTTTCTAAATAATCAGTTATCTGTTAATTAGGAAGAATTAGAGTCTTTGAGCTGTGGACAGATTCATGCAATTAGAAACAAGACCACACTATTTCCAATAAAGGAATGCAAATCAACAGCAGAGGAACAGGTGCATAAATGTCATGGACCATTAAAACTTATCGCAGGTGCATTATGAAGCATGTGGAGAAACAAGTCAAGTTCATTCACCAAAGACTGAAATCAGTTTGTTATTATATAGTATAGAATATTGCAAAATAGCTTTGCCTCAAGTAGTATTTTTACTGCTGGATGTGCACAGATTTTTCTCCTTAATAACACTAATATTTCAATTTGCTGAGCATTTCTTACTCAAACTGTGTTCTATATTAACATGTACTATCTATGTAGCTTGAGACAATGAGATATCAGTTAATTTCTAACCTACGGGTCTTACTGATCTTCAGAGATACATCTCCAAACCTAGCCATAGCTTCCTATATGGTAACTGTTAGACCTAATTCTTCCAGCTCTTTTGGATGTTAGTGGACGATTTCCTGGCAGCTCAGTTTGACCGACAGGGTAGGATCAGAAATGTCAGCCCCTTGTTTAGCAGTAATTGAGAAGAAAGAGCAAAAGATGCACATCTCCTGTATGGCCTGCTCAATGAGGGCTAGCAGACGCAGCAGAAGTTTTATTAGTCGTAGTAGCAAACATACACATTCTTGCGGCTTTTTGAGTATCCATATAGAAAAAAGGTATTCCAATAAAAGCAATCCATAAAATGCAAGTTATAGTATTATTTAAATGTGACTCTAGGAATCCTAGCCATTACTATTTTGAGTGCTTTTTCTTCGAAAGAGCTCGGCCTGATTCCCTCTTGCTTCAAATTGGCATAATTCCATAGGCATCAAAGAACTAGATTAACATTAGCAGCAATGAAGATCAGCTGCAGACTTGCAGCAGTACAACATAATATAGGTCTGGAGAGGAAATACCCAGTATAAATACCCTTAACATAACTGGACAATTTCCATTTTTTTTAACTGTTGCTGGCTCACTATAAATTCATTCAGGCCACTGAGCAAATACCTGGGAGGTGGTGGAACAAGAGCTTTTATGAAGTGTCACAGGCAGAGAGCTGGAAATTATTGCACCCTGGTATAAACATCTGATTTTTGGCTGTTATTTTAAAATACATAGTGAGGGGGGTTTTTTGTTGTTAATTTTTTTTTTTTTTAAGCAGATAATTTTAATGACATTTTGTGGAAAAATAAATTATCTTGATTTGCAGCTGTAGTGTTTAATTGATAATTGAGGAAATGACATTTTCTGAGTAAGTTTTTGTGTTAACAGTGATTATGGCTCCATGAACATGTTCCATATTCTTGAGTGCTTTTTCTTTCTGACACATTTGAATAGAATGTTCTGTTGGTCCAATTATATTTAACTATCAGAGGTCATGCTCATTGGGTGTGGCTTCCATTAATTCCATTAACACAGCATTCCAGACCACTCAAGATCACAGTCATACTAATGGTTTTAGAGAAATCTCTGAATCTAGTCCCTACTGAATGTGAATAGAATCGAGCCCAAGAGCACAATGATGCACTGCTGTTGCCTCTGTAGAGCAGATGGACTGCTGTTCTGTACTGCTGGTGACATTTTATTTTATATATGTGTGTATATATGTGTATAACTTATTTATTTAAAGGGTAGTAGCTTCATATTTTAAAGGTTGAGAGTTATAAAGCTCTAGTTGTAAGCATGTGCAGCATGACGGTGATACTTATTTCCAACAAAAGGGAATAGTAAAGGGTTTTTTTCATGATCATGGCTGACCAGCTATTCAGAAACCTAGGGCTGTGAGCTGTGGACACAAAAGCTTCAGTCTGCCTTAATGATTGGAGAACGGACACCCTCGCTATTCCTTGAAGTGCTGCTCTCTCCTCAGCAGCAGCATCACTTCAGACTTCGCAAGAGAAGTCTGCCTCAGCCAGCTACTCCTCATCCATATTCAGGCACTGAGAGCACTGTATTGTCCTGTGCTGAAAAATCAATACTGTGAATACTGTGTGTGCTGAGCCTATTTGATCTCTATGGTTGTCATGGCTACACTTCAAGGTATTGATTCATCCACAGGGATCTCAGGGTTGGATGGTCCCTGTTAGAGGCAGAAATCTTTTGTCCTGTGAAATCTAAGCACATTCTACAATGCGCCCAGTTTCACATATACTTAGACCACCAAAGCAGGGGTTTTTTGTCTTCTGGGGGTGAGGGTGGAAGCAGCAATTTCTCAAATACCTGCTGCAAATTCCAGCAGATTCTATTACCAAAGATATTGCAGACATGATAAAATGTATAGTGAAAATTATATGGATGAAATGAAAGACACTCAAAATACTGCTGGTTTGCTTCAGTGAACACAGTAAATCATGCAGACTGGGTGTATCCCCAGTAGCTGTTCCTTGGATCCTTTTGTTCGTGTATTAGATCTATTATGGTAAACTTAACAAAGGAAATCAACTGGAAAAGAATGTGATTGGAAAGGATTGTAATTTGCATTGGAGCTGTGTATTAGAAACTGCTGTTTCATACTTTTTTTTCATACAGTTTATTTTTCGTATATGCATGTATATATACAAAACTGTATTTATAAAACAACAGGTCCCAAATTGCCTATGCTATATATATATCCTAATTTTACCCAGTAATCATGTCGCTGTTTAGATACCTTTAGTTTGTATTCACCAAAGTAACTGATCCATCTACGATTTTTACTGGCTTAGATCCCTTGGAACATGTGTAAAAATTAAGGTAGCAATGTCTTAGCCAATTTTACTGACAGGGAATTGATTAAAGCAATTGGCAAGGTAACACAGTAAGAGTGTGGTTTAACTAAGACCAGAATGCAAGTCTTTGAGCTCTATCTAGTAATCTAATCTCCTATCGTCTTAGATAAATTATATTTTGTACATTAGTATTTCCGAAAGCAAATTGTTATTGGAAAAAGGGGAATCTTTAGTGGAAATCACTAAAAATGTGGATGGAAGAGAGTCAAACTGCATCTTGTATTTATAATCCAGTATTGGATTCAGGCAATACACATCATTGCCTTGTGTGGCAGTGTAGATCTTTCTGTAAAAGGACAGAGAGATGCATAATGGGAAACAATGTTGGACAGCTTATAAACAGAAGCAGCGTATTCTCCTTAGTGTGCTGTGCATTGACAACACCAGGCTTCTCTCTCTCAGCAAGGACGCAGATACACGTTTTGGGAGCATTGGCTTGGGTTTGGGTGAAAGGGTGTTCAGTGAAAGCCTATGTATCTCTATGGAGACATGCCATTTGAATTTGGAACCATAAAGGTTATGACATGTGAAGCCCATGTCTTGTGCAGAACTACCTTTCTCAGTTGAATCTGTCTAGTCATTCTACCCACTGACTGGGTAGAAGTAAAGGAAAAATCCTGAGGAAAACAGGGATAAGAAGGCTAATTTTTGCCCCAGCCTGCTGCTCCCTTTCTGATCCCAGGTGACCTTCTCTGAGGATTGTTGCTGTCTTACTGAACTCTTTTGACTCTACCCACCAGCTGGATCCATCTCAAAAGTGTGCCTTTCTCTCACTAAGGCTTGTGCTGCCGAAATTTACGGATGTTTTTGTTTTCAGAGTGAGGTAACAAAGCCTCACTATAATTTCTGTCTACAGAGATTTCTGATGTTAATAGTAGTAAACTTATGCAGTTGATGTTGTCTCTGTTGAGAAGATCTCAGTTAATTCATATGAAAGACACAATGAGTACTTTAAGCTGAGGTCCAGAGTGCAGACGTCCACTAAGCATACTGTTCCCACTTTGGCAAAATATGGTATTCATGTTTTCCTGAATATCACCTTTTAAATAAACTGTTGTGGAATCAGAAACTGTGGAGATACAGGGCCCTGAAGTTTCTAACACCACATCTCTGGTCTTTTATGAGTATCTTGCCCAGCCTATGATGAAAACCAGGTGGAATCACCTTGTGATTCTGTCTAAGCTGATATACTATGTCTCTTATAGTGTGTATTGGTTTGGATTCAGTGCTGTGCCAATGTGACTACAGACTTGGTTCACATTGGAGCAATCTAGAAAATAGAAAGAGTGAGCTTCAAAATGCTTCTCAGCCATGTATAGACACCTTAAATACACATGCACAAGGTAGCTGCATCTGTGAAATCTGACTCCTAGATGTCTGTGGAGCCAAGAATTCATCCTAATTGTGCAAAGAAAGGATCAGGATCAAGTAATAAAGTATTGTTTTGAAAATAAGCTTTTACTGTTGTCAACACTACCCTTTAGCTAGAGGCACATATTTCCATCCATTGTTTTAAGGAATGTACTAATACAATAAATGGACAGAAGTGGGGTTTTTTTGGTTTGTTTGTTTTTAAGAATAGATTTGGCTGGTACTTTCTTGCAGTGATTCAGTAAATAACTCTAAAATATTGTTTTCTTTTATAAAAAGAAGTGAAAAATGACACCAGAAAATGGTTTTAAACTAGTGAAAGTACAAAGAATAAGTGATATGCATATTGGATGGGTCCAATCTGGTTACCTTTAATCAGTTTAAGAGAAAAAAGCAGGTTTACCACTTTAGTGTATCTGAAGTTATGGAATTCTGTCAATAGAAATATTATATATGATAAAAAACACCTATGGAAAAACAAAGCTGAAGAGAAACATGCAGAAAGTAAACTCCAGCTATTAGCTTCACTCTATTTTGTTTGATTTCTTTGTTTGGGAAAGAGGAACTTGGTCATGACTTACTGTCTTTTAGCAGTGACTGGCTGAAATAATTTTTTGACTGATGTGAGATTAAAAGTTGTATCAGTTCTCTGAAATTAAGAACATAAATTGTTAGGTTTTGTATTTGTGCACTTGGAGTCAGTCCTAAGATGTTCCTTTTCAGGGCGTGTAGATGACATGGGGCGTTGTGATGGTGTCCAACTTTGAGGACAGGGCACAGGTGATGTCAGATGACAAAAGACGCAGGGGAGCTGGAACTAAGGAGAGATAAGGTAGCACAGCCAGCTGTGCCTCTGTTGATAACTTCACCCCAAACTCTGTATCTCTGTTTGCAAAGCAGAACAGTGATAGTTAAGACCTGCTTAAAATCATGGTGAAGTTACTATGTCTGCTTTTCAAGAATAAACTTTGACAGGAAAAACCCACTCTAGCACCTTTTTTTTTTTTTTCTTTTAATTTGAAAAATGTACTATCAGGAGAAAGGAAAAATAGTTACACTTCAGAGATTCATAATGCTCCAAGTCTGGTTACTGCAGATAGTCTTCTAGAAAGGTTTCTAGGCGTTCAGAAAAAGCTGTAGTTCATCTCTTTCTAGGAGACTGGGATTAATATTTCATTTATGAACCATTCAAGGTCAGACTTTCAGGAGTAATCTGCTTAGTAGATTTTCCTGTAGCTGATGCATTTTTAAACCCTGGGAAAAAAAGCTGTTGCAACCAGCTTGTGACCATTTCTACACAACTGCTATAGACGGCAATCTAATTGAAGAATAAGTTAACAAGTCTTTCTTGATTCGTATTTATTTCTGAGGGATTGATACTTCTAAACAGATGTGTATATGTGCACATATACACAGTCTTCACAAGCCACAGTGGTTTTTAAAGTCGGAAGGAAAGCTTTACCATATACGTGAGGTAATTCAGTCTTCATGAGGTTAGGAGAATAATCAGCTCCACTGAGAGGAAAATATAGCCTAAATCCTGTTATTGAAAGATTATATTTTTTTTTTAGCCTTTTATTTCTCAAGGATAATTCATGATACACTGAAAAATTGCAGTGCCTTTAACTGTTAAGGGGGAGTCGAACCAAATGTACACTGAATGTCATTGGCAAATGTCATACCTAAGTGTAAAGACTGTAAAGAGCGAAGACTTCCCATCACCTCTTAGCTATGGTATAAAAGTTGCCATTATTTATTTAACCCCTCTGTGCTGTATCAGAGGGTGGATTCTAAAGCAGTTATATTTGAACCAGTTTAAACCAGACCAATATAATTTCGTCTGGTATATGATGACAAAATGCACTCTGTCTCCTCCTGAGACCCACCAAAACTTGTATTTTGTGATAATCTATCATTAAAATTATTGATAGCAGCAGCAGGCTCTGAGGAAGAGAGAGATGGCTGTGAGGAGTTGCTGCAGCTGCAGCTTAGTTCTTCGGTTTTCTTAACTGCAAAGAGAGATCTTAGACTACGGTTCAAATAATTTACTACTCAAATATTTATTTTGCAGTAAACATTTTATTATGGGGAACTAACTAGGAGAGCATCTGTTAAATTGTTTTAAATAACTGTATCACTTAATCAAAACAGGTTCTCAAGTTGAGTTGTTAAAGTTTCATTTTGGAGGGTTTCAGCATTTGCATCTGCTGAATGATTTATTTCCCTGACATTAGCTGAGTATTATGGGGGAGAACACAGTTCAACCTCAGGCGAGCTGGTGTGAGACGTGAGATTGTTCCAGGTTGAATTTTCCTTTTTAAATTTTTCATGAAATTCTCTCAGCAGGGCCACTGTTCATCTCTGAAAAGATTTTGAACCTAATAACTGTAACTGCTTCAGTCCAACCATCAAGAAAAAGAAAAAAAAAACCACAGGGGGAAAAAAACCCCTCCACTGAGAAACATGCATTTCATCAATGCTCTCTTCCTGCTTTTACTGCACCATAATAACACTGAATAGGTTTAGGGGCCATCAATTGCAAAATTATCATTTTTCACCACAGCAACATTATATTAAATGCTTAATTATTCATTACTAATGCTTGTCATGGTGAAAGATTGGTCCCAGTAATTTTTAAAGTGGTAGGCCTGGCTTTTCTTCCTTGAAGGTTAATGGCTGAGCCTTTGGTTTCATTAGCTCCCCTAAATGTAGCACACCTCATATGTCACAGCTTAGCGTTTTGTTTGCTCTCTTGCCTCTCCCTTAGTGACTAAATAATAGCAAAGCTAAATATTTGGTAGGGTCTGTTGTCTGGCTTTGTTTTGGTGTTTGCCTGGGGATAAATGGTTCACCCTGACAGTAAAGATGGGCATCAGCAAGAGTGAGGTTGGGGGCTTTGTA
The DNA here is from genome assembly GCF_036013445.1 of Caloenas nicobarica. Lineage (NCBI taxonomy): Eukaryota > Metazoa > Chordata > Aves > Columbiformes > Columbidae > Caloenas > Caloenas nicobarica. The sequence continues at coordinate 19,259,532 of NC_088247.1, read as the reverse complement.
AGGTATAATCATTCTTGGATAGACTGAGTCATTCCTGCTGGGGCATTTTTGAAATTGTGGCACTTAGCTTTAAATGGAAGAAGACGCACTGAGATTATGAGCAAATTATGCAACTTGCAGAAAGCTATTTACTCATTTGAAATTACATGCATGAAATATTGATGGTGCATTAGTTACATGATGGCGATAAAAGTGGGCTGCATTCAGTCTTGCAAGCTACAAGGCAACAGGATTACAGCCTTAAGCTTTTTCTCTATAAGCCTCCGAGAGTTTCAGGTTTGTATTTTGCAGGCCAATTTCAATATAACCTGTAAATACGGGGTGAAGGTTGGAGTTTTTAGGACCTTAACAATATAAAAAATCCCATGTGACAGAGAAGTCATTCATTTCACTGACATGGAGAAGGGTTGCATTTTTACTAAGGCTAGAAGGAATTGCTCCACATGTTGTTTTCACAGTGCTGTCCTTATGCAGCCTTAGAAGTAAAGAGTTTTGAATACATGATTGGGCCCACTGGATTTGGTCCACTTTTTCTTTTGAGCTCTTCTCCACCTCTTTTAAAAGAACAAGTTAAGCCTGAGTAACTGCACTGAGTAGAACACTTATTAAAGACTGAAGAACTAAACCAGTGACTAAAAATCCAGGAATGACAAAGCAGACCCAATGGCATTCTTTCCATGAGCTTTGCCATCACTGATAGAGACTTCCATGCTAACTAACAGGCTGGAGAGCAGTTTGATTTCTGAACCTACTAGAACTTTCTCTTTAGCACTTGTTTTCCACTCTGTACCCACTCCACTGATGCTGAATAGGTGGCATCTTGTACACGATGCTAATTACTGAACTTGATTCCTATAAATAAAGCCAGCACTGTATAAATAATGAATTTTGAACCTAGCTATACATGTGCTAGTGTTCTATAAATATAAACGTGGTAATTTTCAGCAAAGCTATTCAGTGCACTTTGGAGGAGATAAATAATTAATATGGATTCCATTTAGTTATTAAAGAGGCACTGTCAAGATAAAAATCATTGCAGTTTTTAACAAAATTCCCTGATTGCTAGCAGTCAGATTGATAAATGAAAACAGAATTATTTGAAGTATCTAGTTCAGGCCTTGCCTTTGCTATCTCTATTAATACCCAGCCCTTTATAGACAGTGATGGAAAAAGAATATCTGTTCAGAGATCAGATGTTTGCTGTTTGTGTGCTTTTCACTCAACCTGGAAAAGGAATAACTGTAACTGTACTTGTTTTCCTAGTTTCTAAGTTTCATTTGTGGTTAGGGGGCAGATTATCTTTCCCTTGCTTTCCCCATTCTCTTATCCTAAAAACTATGCTAAAAGTTTAAAGTGCCTTAAAGGACTGAAATTACACTTTTAATTAAGGAGATAAATACGTTACCGTTATGAGATTAGGGACCAAAATACTGTGACATCCCCTTTTCAGGAATATCTTTCTGTAGCCTACAAAAACTGGGGAATAGTCCAGTAGTTCCCACATTTTGTAGCTAATATGCAGTTTCATATTTCAGAGGAAATGCATGTAACAGAAGTGCAGATTTTCTTCAATGAGTGACACAAGGAGCATAGAAGCCATTCAAAAAGATTTCTCAGGTTTTTCACTGAGTTCTAGGCTTCAGTGGTGAAGCCAAGCTCCAGGTGGTTTTCAGGCAGGCGTATGAAGATCACAGGGATATAGTGGACTGTAATCAGGAAGAGTCATCCTCATCAGGACAGGGAAGCTTCTGGAGCTGGGAGATTTGGATTACGGATTCAGTGACAGTTCTTAACTCTGTGCTGTGATCTTGTTCAGTCAAGAAAAGGGCCAACCCTAATCTCTCTTTCCTAACTATCTACATCATCTCTGGTTCAGATTTTCTGGGCCTGAACATTCCCGGCCCAAATTGTCACTGCCACTTAGAAAAAGGTGGAAGATCAAATGGAAGATGCCTGTTGGAGGCTGCCAGCTGGACTTTGCTGCTTTATGACATCTAACGTGATACCATTGCCAGGCTGCTCTTTCCTCAGGCCACTTCTCTTTTAACTCTTCAGCAGAGTTGATATCTGAGTTTTATGTGAAGATGACCAGGTGATGTTTGGACTTGTAACATCATTACTTAATTAGGACACGTTTTGTGCTTGTTAATGTATTTTAAAAAATGCCCTATCTTCTTACTAGTGTTCTACATTAACAGAGCTTTGGCACAGCTGATGTAATAAAGGCTTTTTCCAGTAATAACACTTATGATTATAATGTGTAAGTACTTCTACTGTATTTCATTTTTAACAAAATACAAAATATCTCTGGTCCAGCTAGCCTGGGAAAGCAAAAGTGTTAGAAAATGTGCTTCTGAGAAGTTTATAGAAGGAAGCAGAAACCACATTTAAGAAGCCACCTGCTAAGTCCACAATTTATAAAAATATTTGGAAGACAAATTAAGAAAAGGAGTCGGCAGAAAATAATTGTTGCTGCATATCACAGGGAGTGCTATTTATTTAACCACCATCAATGCTAAAACAATTATTTACCATTCTGATCTTAGCTGTTTATTCTGCAAAGAAATGATAGAAGGGGCAGAGGAGAACAAATGATGGTTAACAGTATCCTTCTGCTGCAGCAGAATTCAGAGCATGCTGCTGGCCCAGCCAGTGTTTCCTGCTGCAGGTTGCCCATAACTGTTTTGTTTTGCTTATCCTTCCTTGAGAACATTTATATTCCCATGTTTATTATTCACATTGTGACAGCTAAGCAGAATCGAAATACAGAAGAAGCCTTAGTCTCTTGTACATGTGCAGACCAAAACCCCAAATGATATATTATTTTCTTCTAAGCACTTGGAAATAAGGAATTTGGACAAAATGCCTAGGCTCTTCTTTTGTCTTTTAAACTAAGCATAAACTATGTCCTTTCAATAAAGCATGTTCTCTCTGTCTGTGGAGGTTAGGTCACGTCACATAGGAGTTAATAATCTTACAGCAACATTACCTACTGGCTTTATTAGTTGTTTAGCTCAAACATACATGAAGTACAAGCGGATGCCAAGGTTAGTCTGAGAGCCCTGTGAAAGATTTAGGAGCTATCTAAGAATAACTTCAGGATTGTAGGAACTAGGAGGTAGGAACTACATATTCACCAATATTCAGCTTTATTCAGAAATGCTTCTGATGCTACTAATAACAGATGTTAGCTGCTGTACAAGCTGCCAGCTTGTTTCTGCTGTACCCTCTGGGGAAATGTAAGCATAGGCTGAAATAGCAGGTTCCAGTCCCAGAAGGGTACTGGTGTATGAGCAGAGCTGCTCAGCTCAGCTGGAGCAATGCCATGGTGCAAGTACGCTGCTCTCAGTATGCACCGCAGCTGCCTGGCATACCTCTGTGTTGCACTGTGTTATGCAGCATGAGCATGCCCTATGGGAGATAAGTGACGGTCTTTTCCCTCTGGCATAATTAAGTGAATGAACTTCATCTGTCGTATTACTATCCATGCTTGATAAATATCTGGTAGTACACATGAAAAAAATATTTTTTTCTAGTAAATTTCTTCCCCAGCAGCTTTTTACCTCATGGGTGATCTACATTTATTTATTTATTTATTTTTTACTGAATTGGCTTAATCTGTCCTTTTAGATAAAATTAAATATCTTATTTAATACTAATATCCAGCCATGCTAAAGACCATGTTCTTAATGTTTAATTATTTTGCATGTAGAACATAATTAGCCATTTGTTTCCTAAACAGTTTTCATTACAGGTTCCAAATGAATAAGTAAGTGGCATTAACACCACCCTGACACAATTCTCTCACAGGAACATTGTATCACGTAAAGCAGTTTCACATTGTGACTGAAAAAACCCACTCGTTCTGCTGTGCTAATTTCCTGTTCCTTTTTGAGGAGGTGTCTGCAGATAGACAGCACACTGCATTGACTGCTTTGGAGAGCAAGGGAGTTAAATGGATTCTTTTCCTAATGCACATGTCCACCTCCATCTGTCTGTGTGCTTTCATCTTGCCTGAATGCATAGGCCAAGACTACAAGAACGATTGGAGCAATGAAAATAACTCAGTGTTTTCATAGAGTACTACAAATTTGCTTGCAAGCATGATAGGAAAATTAGTAAGTGGGAAGTGTCCCTCACTTCGGTCAAGGTCAGTTTGTTCTTCACAAAGACTGTCCTTCCCATTGTAACCCTCTTCTTGAAACCCTCCAAAGAGTGAAACCAAAGGGAAGATTCAGTGAGTTGTCAATAAAATTTTGGAGGAACTTTTGAGCAAATGTGTTTCCATTTGAAAATTCTGATTTGTCAAAACAGAATTTTTCTTCAGAGAGGTGCTATTTTGAGAACATTATTTGGGAAACGGTTTCCCATCAGAGCAAAGTAGATCAAATCCATTTGATAGCCAAATTGTGAAAATAATGTAAGAAACAGCTATATGCAAGATAGTGATTATGCGTGATCTTTCAGCTTCTGAGAAGAAGGGAAGAACATGCAAATACTTGCACTAAAACTAAAGGAGTTAGATTGATCTACACTACACAAGTGGCTAGCCAATATATTTTTATTTCGTTACACTTCCTAATGTTGAAACTCTTGAGGAAAAAATCCTACTATATTCACTTCTTCTGGTGTTTCAAAGAGCTATCTTTTATGCTTCCTTACAAGAGACACACCAAAAATATGAGATGTGACACACAACTGTGTCAAACATAATGGGAATGAAACATTCAGGTATTTGTCAGTCTGCCCATGTTGATCCATCCTTAGCCTATCTGATACAATTTTCTTTGCTACAGGCAAACCAAGATAGCACAGAAGAGTGAAAAGAGGCTGTAAGTGGAAGTGACATTTCCAGTATTTTTTTTTCCCATGGATGTGCAGTATAAATTGAAGTGATTCGGAATCACTAAAGCAGGCTAAATCTCCACATGGTGTAAGTTGCCGTATCAGCCAATGTAAATCAGTTTAATTTTGTGGCATTTATTTCCCTCAGGACCTGACCCAGGATGTATGGATATATACAATAGAGTACATAAGATGTGCATTTACATGAAAGCTGTGTTGTTATCCAAGATACCATAAAGAACTTTGATGTGTATTTTGTACAAAAAATAAGGAAAAGAGGCCAATCCACTGACGGATGTAAATCATATTTGAGAGAATCCTTCATAAATTTTAAAAATTAGAATTAAATATTTCCTTAGAATTATTTTCCAAATCACAAAGAATTAATCATTTTTAGGGTTTTCTTACTTTTGAACCTAACAAATTTTAATGTCAAATGTAGCAATTTATTTATTTGTAATACATATAAGAGTTAATAAAATGTTTGTATAATAAAAACCTATAACATGCAAATAATCTGCCACGAAGAAGCATCTTCATATTTGTTGTAATCATAACAAAGCACCAATGATTTAACATGCCCTTTTGTTCCCAGGTCACTTGTGCTGAGTGCTGTCAGTGTTCAAGGAATTCCCCTTAACTCAGGTGGGAGAGCCATTGACATGCAACCATGTGCTCTGTAGGTCTGAGTACCAAAACAAGATAATTTTCTGTCTTTTAACAAAGTCCAAAACATCTGTGTCTCTTTTTTTTTTTGTTTGTTTTGCCTGTACCCTGTCTCATTCAATACAGTGAACTTGCTGATGAGATCTGCACTCTGGGCAGGAGACTTGGCTGAAGGCCCAATTAATTCACTATTTCTTTCCTTTTGAAGCATCCAGGATGGCTTTTTTAGTACTCTCAGTGCATACCCCAGGTATTCCTTGTGCTTCAGGATATCCTCTTATCTGCCATGGATATTTTTCAACAATTCCAGAAGCCTCTATTTATCCCATTTATCCCTGCAGTACAGTCACAAAGCATGGCCAGGAACCCAGGAGAAGACAGGATTTGTACTGAGTCTGGACTCAAGATAGATATCGGTTGTCTGCAAGGGAAAAGTGGTCATGAGGCACTTGAGTCTTCATGTTGCTCAGGGGACCTCATTCCCAGATGCACAGTAGAAGTAGCCTGCAATTTGAGCAAGGGAAAGATTGAAAGGCAGCAACAATAGCAGGAAGAATTGGTTTTGCATGTCATCTCGATCTTGACTATGTTCAGACAATGCTAATCTTTTGTTGCTACTATGAGAGAATACCAGAAAGATTATTTCCTTTCTGTTCAGATGATTCACAATTAAGAATTAAGCTGGAGATATTTATGTCAAGATTGTCTGATTGACAGTTGCCATAGGAGAACAACTCATATAACATCTTTGAGTCACCTAAATCAAGGAGGCTTGTGTAATAAAGAAGCTGCAGAGACGTCCTAGTCTGAGGTCCTATAAATTTGAATAAATAAGGACAGACATGAAGATGGTTTGAAAGAACAAGACTTTTGTTAATTCTTAAAATTTTTAACACAAATTGGCAAATTTTAATGTTTATGTTAACAGCTCAGTTATTTTAGAAAGAATGCCAGAGATCTTAATTTTTTGTAACAGCAAGTTTAACTCCTTCTCTCGGTTTTGGAGAAAAGCTCAAAAAAGTCAGGAATGTGCTATCAGATTCACAGAAACATGGATTTACAGTGTTTTTTGTTCTGTTGAATGCTGGAACATTTACATATTGCCTTTCAAGTCCATGTCATTGTCTTTTTGAATTTGTGATCTGTGAAAGTTCAACAATAGCAATTCTTAGCAAACACATATCCAATAATGTAAAAAGTCCAAGTCCCTCTGGTAACTCCTCTTTCTGCAAAGATAAAAATCTCAGGATGTATGGCAAGATGCTAATGCAAGTTATGTTTTTCTTATTTTATTGAAACACTTTATTCTTTGTCTCGTCTATTTAAACTTTGAGGCTTGAATTCATCTCACCAAATGCAAATGTCTCCAGTGTAAATATTCAGCTCTGAGCTAGTCATCATAGTTTCCCTTTACAGAGAATGCAGAAATAGGCACTTGTAGAGTTTGATTCAAGTAATTCTAAAAAAGACACATAAAACAGTCTAGATAAATCATACTTTAAAGGTGCCTATTACTTTCAAATGACCACAAAGTGAGACAAGGATGTTACTTGTCTCCCAATGAGCCCCAGGCATTTGGTAGAAGTAGCCCGCCTCTGTTGGGCACTCTGGTGGGTACCCAACAACATGACAGGAGGAATAAGACTCTCCTCGCCAGACTGGGTATTTTTGTTTATGCTACAATAATCACAATGTGAGTGCTGTGTGTACCATTACACCTCTTTGCTGCATTGATACTTTGGCCAGACTGCTCACTCTTTCGAGGTTTATCTATACCCAATTGTTACTGCAGTCCTTATTCTGAAATGTTTCTCTCCTTCCTTGCTTGGCTCCAGCTTTTCTGAATGCTTGTCTTGACTTACAGCCTTGATGCTTCTGCTGTCTTGTTCTGTGGTCTCAAATTGCTCATCATGAAGTGATAAACTCAAATTTACTAGAGGTAGAAGAGGTTTTAAGAAGTAAAGTTGTGGTATCTTTAGCCTTCTCTGTACCCCTCTCTACAAATAATCATCTCAGAGTAGTTGTACTGTCAACCCTTGAAGTAGTGCTATGTTGATGGGAGAAACGCTCAATTCCCTACACACATAATGGTAAGACAATTTTAGGTAATCTCAAGGACCAGAGCAGAGGGCTTAACTGAGAAATTACTGAAGATGGTGATAGGATATATCTAAAGACTGGGATATGTAAATCCAAGCCCATTCATCTCCTGTGAGTTACCTTCTGTTTCTTCCCTGACATAATCTGTATAGTGGCTTACACCAAGAAACAGTTCTCATGTGGGATGGTATAAGTGGTAAAGAATGTAAACTGCAGGGACAAAGGAAGAACATTTGATAACTATTAGCTTAATCTACACAAGGATCACGTGTCGGCTACTTGATATATCTTTTCTATATGAAGTCAATGCAGCTTTCTTATGGGTGAGTACAGCAGAATTTGGGCTCGTACCTTCAATATTCCAACATGTAATTAAAAAATGGGAATCTGGTACCTGATTATATTGGAAAAATATATTTCAATGCATAGAGCTAATGATTATGAAAGATAATAGGCTTCCATGTTAGACAGCTGCCCTGGATGAGAATATGTAAAGAATCCTTAATGCAAAAAGACTTCAGTTCCTAGTTTTACAGCTTTTAAAACCCTATTCTCCACAAAAATCACAATTATTTGTAATTGTATTTTATATATATTATTTATTTGACTTTTCTACCCCCATATTTTGCCTCGGGATAGCCTTCAAGATGAACTGAGTTATCTTGGTGAGTTTTTCATGGTGAAATATTTTGAAATAAATAACCTCTCTAACTGTTGTGTGACTTGCCATTCGTACTAAATGCATCTCTATGAAAAAACGCTTAATGCCAAATGTAAAGGAAGCTTGGGAGGTAGGATACTTAGCAATGTATTCCCTGAGAGTTGGGTGGAATTAATGGTGCTGTTAGGCATATAAATTCCTTGGGCCGTAAGCAGGGAGGATTCACAGCATCCAACTCCCTGGCCAGTAGGAGGCTTCAGGTGGCTGGGACGGAATGCAGGAGAGGTGGGTCTATCTGAAACTGAGGCCACAGTTCAGGGCTGCTGAGAATCTCTGCCAAATGGGATTCTGAGTCTGTAAATTAGTCATTAAAGTAATGCATTTAGGTGTATAAATATAGATCAGCTTTTGTTTAAAAACAGGACAGGTTGTGGAAAATATACATACTTGAAATTGGGACCATCTTTTTTCTAGGTGTCACTCAGACTAAGGTCTTTGTGGGCCTCCTGCGTGCCAGATAACATGTTTGTGTGTAACAACTGATAATACTAAAAACTGATACTATGACAAACCCAAAGGTATAAGTTTATACATTCACAAATCAGGAAATGCAAAGTTAATGTCAGAAGAGAGAGCTGATCTCAAGGTATGATAAAAATGTAATGTGATAAATAAACAGTTAATAAAACAGAAAAGAGAATGGTTGAAAGTTTGAACAGTGAGGAAGATTCTCTATGGCAGGAGAGTTTAAGATTGTAAGTTTTACTATGAGATATGATCTTTCAACCCTGATTACTGCATCCATAACATCTGAACACAGATGTTTTAGAGAGGTGTTTGATGGTTTGGAGAGGAGAAGAATATATGAAATTCTGATAGACCTAAGAGATAGAAACTAGGATGAAGGCTGAGAAGAAGAAAGAAAGAAAGAAAGAACAACTTGAGATGGGACATCTGTATGCAGCAACAAAAGGAAAGGGAAGTGTGAACATGGGAGACGGAACAAAACCAGCACAGAAATGCGTATGGTGAGAGTATGTCGCTGTCTACTAACAAGATGGAGGGTAAGAGGTTTTCCTGTTTGGTCTATTTCCTGAGGAGGACTCTAGGACTCAGTGCCTGCAACGTGAAGACAGTGGCTCCTGTGCCCCAAGAAGGCTCTTATATTGTAGGTTTCTGTGCCGTGTTTAAAGAAATAGCTGTATAGTTGACGAATAAATTGCTATTTCTTATCAGTAGAGAAAACAAATGAACATAAATTACATAAATTAAGTTAGAGCACTTAGAAGCTCTGAACACGATAGAGTCTACGCTGTGCTTGACATTGCACAGTGAGAAGTAGCCCTTGCCCAAAGGACGTTACTGTCCTGTGTGCACGCTTGGTATGAATTCATTGGGGACTACAAATTATACTGAGCCATAGAGGAGATGATATCTGTAACACCTAATGATGTGATTCCCATTGGAGTGATTGTCTGAGTTGTATGTGCAGTATTGACACTCAGGCCTACAAATGCAAAATTTTAAATCAAAGTTCCATATTCACAGAATGCAAGATAAATACAGTGAAATGGTAAAACAATAAAACCGGAAAAGATTAAACTCTATATCTTGCAACCTGATTTATATACCTGTTAAATAACTGACATAAGAACAAAACGACTAGCATGCATTTTTCATGGGCTAAAGCTTTCTGCTTAGCAGCCTCTCAGAATATCCAGGACTCCTAGCCAAGTAGAAATGAAATGCTTTATTCATTTGGTTATTGATACTTAGGAGAGGAGTGAGGAATTTTAAACAATTTCCTGAATATTTTACTCGCTGATGTCTGGGAAACTGCTGCTTTCTGAGGCACTGAATTTCATAGCACCTGTTGCTTCTGTTTGAGCTGGTTTTCCCAATCCCTGTGTTTATTGAACATTAAGCCAAAAATTCAAAAGAAAAAGAGAGAGACTATAAGTATTTGAAATAAAATTTCTGATCATTTTGGATGGCATCAGAACGTTTAATATCTTTTTTTAGCCAAATGCACTGTGGCCTGAATACTTTTTATTGAAGACTGTTGACTATTCTCTGAGGGCTTGTTGCTGGCACACAACATTAATCAGTGTAAGATTTTATAAAAATTAAGGACAAGGAAGTTATAACTGTCTCATATCTTTCAGATTGCTTCCTGTTCCTTGTAACCATCATAATGCTTGGGAAATATTTCTTAGCACAGTTTGTGGAGGAAGAATCATAAACTCCTCTGCATGTTAGAACTTTCACAAATAACTGCTCCCCTGCTGTCTCATTTCAGCTTCTCCACTTTCCCATAAAACAGGGGTGTCAAACTCATTTTCACGAGAGGCCACATTGGCCTCGCAGTTGCCTTCAAAGGGCCGAATGGAATTTTAGGACTGTATAAATGCAGTAGTTATATTCGGCCCTTTGAAGGCAACTGCGAGGTCAATGTGGCCGTCGGTGAAAATGAGTTTGACATCCCTGCCATAAGACCTGCCAGCCTGCCTGACAAATATTTGTTTCTAGCCTCAGGTAAGATGTCATTGCCAGGAGTACTTCACCATCACATATAAGAAATGCCACAACATAAATGGTAGAAGTGAATTTAGGGAGGCTTAAATACTTGCAAGTCTAAGCAATTTTGATTATTCTGAGAAGCTCCTAAAGAAACTGTGGTGACAGAGTACTGACAAGACATTTTCAGAAGCAGAAAGTGCCTAATGGCCAAATGTTTCATGATTTGTAATCCAAGGAAGGTATCATGCTATGTACTCTACTTTTAGTGTAGTGTTTTCCCAAGCCTACCTTTGTTTTTGTCTCTTCCATAACTATTAGAAAGAAATTGAATAAGTTGTAGACTTTCAAATCATTGGTCCTAAAGGAACTTCTTCCTAGGGTATTGAAGACTGACTGAGGAAATCTCATAAAAATCAGAAGTTATCTTGGATTTGTGTAAGACGGCTAAGGTACTGGCAAGGTAGAAAATGGCAAACATGACCTCTATCATCAAACAGGAAAGAAGGTGGTAGGAGGGAAATTAATAGCTCAACTACCTTAAATTTAACTGCTATACGTAATCAAAGTTGAATTTGTGTAAGGCAAATTAAGCCTTAATGTGTATATTAAGCCAATAACTTTTCATTTCACAGCAGTGTAGCACTCATTGCACTCAAAGAACAAGGAGCAGATTTCATGAGTCAACTTCTGTATGGCTTCTGATGCTGACATGGCTGCTATATGAATTTTGAAAACCAAATCATCTAACTAAAATATTTCTACATATATTCCTAGTTTTGGTTAAACCTCAATTCATTTATACTTATTTATGTATTTTCTCACGTCATTATGATAGATGTGAGTATATAGATAGGTGCTGGAGTTTCTCCATGGCAGAAGAGCACAAACTTAAAAATGTGCTACGGTGAAAGATATACTTCACTCAACAAATTTACATACCACAGGACTGATTTATCTTTAACAGGATTGACAGAACAAAGGTTGCCTTCTGCCTCAGAGATGAACTATTCCTGCCTCTAGTTCCTGTGGTTTGTCCAGGTCTAAACCAGCATCTCCTCCTGGGCCCAGTTCTCTCTTACCTGTGTCACCAGCCTTGTCAGTCAAGAGTTGTCCACTGGTTAACCAGAGGTGAGAAAGACAAGAAGTAGAGGGTTTAAGCTGAAGCAAGGAAGATTTAGATTAGACATCAGGAATAATCTTTTAAGAGCAGGATTAGGAAAGTGCTGTAATACATTGCTTGGTAGAAACTATGAAGTCTTCACCACTGGAGGTCTTCAAGAAAAGGCTACTTAAATGTCTCCCAGCTATGAGAGATGTGTAGTTGATACGGCCTTGGGACAAATAATTAAATGACGTGTTAAGGTATTTTTTAGATGTTATTTCTCATGTTTTAATTTCTGAATGTTTTGATTTTTTTTTCTGCCTGTTTTTCCTGGTTACAGTATTCCTATGCAACCAAACATACATTATCAACAGTCAGAGTTGACTAGGTTATCCTCTAAGTTGACTATGTAAACTGGAATCTGTAGTGGCAGAAAAACTTCCTGTAATCACCAAGTCAGTGTAGCTGTCTGCCTAAATTAGTAAAATTCTGCCATTCATTACAGCTGTGCAACTCCATGTAAAGCCAGTAGGGATACATGGCCATAACTGATGGCTGAGATTTGATCTATTTGTCTTTGAAATCTAGTTTCTATTGGTGGATGGCACAGAGGGGAAAAAAATTAGTACTAGTATAAAGCCATATTCCACATGACAAAACTGAATTATTGAAAACTAAATGCTCTCCATGGTGTGCTACTGAAAACACATTGTTTTCATGTGCTAAGTTTTAGACCTTTGAAACTGGAATATATTCTTCCAAACAGGGTCGGATAAACTGAAAACAATTTATGTCAACATTTCAGAGAAATGCATTGTGTGTATTTGCAGTCTGGATAGAATGCCCTCAACTCTACTGGAAATGGAGTTCTTAAGCCTCTCCCAGACAAATTTCTTTGTCACGTAATTGTTTCTTTTGCCATATATTCACATATTTTGATTAAGCATCCCCCTCGCCCCATGCCCCTGCCTGGAAACATTTAGCACCTGAGAAATTGCAGTGAATTTGGATAATGCCAATTCCTACATTTATACTGGGTTACTTCAGAACCCAGAGCAAGCACAGGAAAGATGAAAACCATTGATGAAAGTGTCATGTGGCTGTAAAAGGTCAAGTTAAAATGCATATCCAAATCCACAATCTTGTAATAGTCAGCAGAGTCAAGTACCTTAGGACATTGCTATCTAAAGTCACTTTGAATTTCTTACAGGCATTGATCATTTATTTGATACTGTTGGCATGAAAACTGCTGCTGCTGCTGCTGCTGTCAATTTATAACCTGGGATATGAGAAAAAAAACAGTCTGTGTATGCCAGTGAATTTGTTTAGCTGTATATTAAAATATTAATCTCTGATAAACTCAACTGAAAGTTCAGATAGCACACAATCTATATAATGCTGATTATATAGATATATGTAATAGCTATACAATATTGAAATGCTGACATAAATAGCTTTCAATTTACCTGACTCACCTTGTCAGCCTGTGAAGGTGAATACTCTTTTACCCAAACTAGTTTTGATCAAAACCAGACTGAGGTCAACCGTGGGACAGGAGATTGAATGGGTTATCACTAATGTCGTCTAAGAGTGATTTGGTTCAGCTGCTGCTGCATTTCAAAGGAACAGCTGGTGATTCTACAACATCAAAGAGCAGAAAGAAGTTTTAAATGAAGCTATAGCTCTTATAACCTTGTTAATGTGAACACACCCCTCGTTTTATAAACAAAAGTAGTGTATGTGTTAAAACATCATTTATTAATGGTATTTTTGTTAAGTGTTCCTTTTAGTATGACATGTCTTGATGTCACTAGTGTTTGCCCAAGGAACTGTTGAATATCAACAAAGATGTTAATATTTGACCTCTGATGCTGCTGGTGATATGATCATTATTTAAATAACGCATAATGTAGAAACCCATAGTTACTATTTCACTGTGCAATAAGTTGATCCATCATGCATTCTGAAGTTATGACTTCTCTATATAGTCTACAGAAATAAGAAACTTAAGTTTGCAGTTAGGCATAGGGATCAAATACTAAAAATACCGAGCTGAGTATAACATAAAATCAGAGACATATGCTATTTTCACTTTAACTTCTTATCTCGCTGTATAGATATAGTAGTCAGTGATTTATAGGCTTGAAATGTCTGTACTCAGAAGTTTTAGTACCCTCTATTTTACAGTGCAGGAAAGAATACGTTGGAAAAGAGAGTAATCTGGAAATGAACATCTGTCCCAATAAAACTATGAGAGAAAACATGGTTTATTATTGATATTAGTAATATTTTAATTTTTTCAAGTACCTATACAAAAATGTTGAATATAGTGCCATGAGTTTCAATTATGATGCATATTTTCTATTTTGCTTTAATTTCTTTTTCACAAATATTATGGTTAAGACAAGATAGAAAGAGACATGCCTTATTAATAAACACTCTGTGCCTTTGAACTTATTAGAAATGCTTTTGATCTCAAACTTACTTCTGTTTTTCCTCCCAGTCACCAGTTCTACTACTACAACTTAATGCTCTGCTTTGTATTAATATCTGAAATAAATTAGGCTTAAAGTTTGATCTATGCATCTAATTTGTCAAAACACTAGTCATCAGAGTCATCAGTCTGCATCATGTGCAAAAAGCTATGTTTAGGTTGTAGTCCTCTCCTTTTGTTCGATGACAGAATTTTTTCTCCTTCCTTCTACTGCTTCTCAGAATTTTTTCTCCTTCCTTCTACTGCTTCTCCCAACACACTCTTATTGAAACTATGTCCTCTGAATACACTAAATCTCGTTTCACCTAGTTAAGCTCTTCCTCATATAAGCAAACTTGCAACGACTGGCGTAGTTCTTCAAATGAAACATATGTAGGTACAAGTAAGTATCCAAATAAAGAACACTCTGGTGCTCAACTGATTTCTTCTTTCTTTCTGCAAATTTGTCTATTTGTGCCAGCACATCAAGTCTGCCAGGTTCCATAAATTCTGACACGATCTACTAAAATGGGAGAACAAACAAGTCTTCTCTCTGTAGTTTTCTACTAGGTGAAGCAGAGCTCTTTCCGTAGCACCATAAGGTTCACCTGCAAGAGCCTAAATGAATTCAGGAAGAGGGAAACTCATCACACAACCTTGTTTAGCTTCTCGCTTGATAGCAAGAGAAGGACTTGCAGTCTGAATCCCTTGCTCTGAAACCCAAAATTCTTCCCTGAAATTAGAACTCTCTTACTGTTTTGCTTTTTTTCTCAGAAGTGAGCCCATCAATTCTAGACAGCTGAAGTCCGAGACCATTTGTGGTTTTTCTTCAACATGCTGAGACTAAGATGCTCCAGAGTGATATAAATCATAGAACCCCTATCTCACTATCCTTGATTACAAACTTTATCCAAGTAATGGTTGTTTACCTATGTCTGACTGCTTCATCACTTTTTATCACAGCAATCAATCTAGTGGTGAAACTGTAATGTTTATTGAAAATGTAGGTATACTTTTCCCTCTGTGTATCATGAAAAAAAAAAGAGAGACAACACCAGCTTCCAAACTCATGAGTTAATTATGAACACCCCTTAAAACACTTTCTCATG
Organism: Caloenas nicobarica; assembly: GCF_036013445.1. Classification (NCBI taxonomy): domain Eukaryota; kingdom Metazoa; phylum Chordata; class Aves; order Columbiformes; family Columbidae; genus Caloenas; species Caloenas nicobarica. Next base: position 19,244,056 of record NC_088247.1, on the reverse strand, counting down.
CTTTTTATATGGTTTCTTATTCTTTAAGCTATTTATTAAGATTATCTCTCTCCATAACAGTTCTTATATTAAATCACTTTATTTAGTTTTTTATGTTGTCTGTATATCTTTCAAAAAAAGGGAATTGTATTCCTCTTCAATCTCTCTTAAAGCTACTGAACTCGCATGAATATAATTTAAAGGTTTACCAGTTTCCTAGCAAACATCTGATAATATTTATTGATGCATATTGTGTGGTCCTGCAGCTTTGTATACTTTAAGTACCTCTAATACTTCTATAGCCAATTATATTCCAAGTGTACTTCTGCTCTAATGACCCAAGGGATATTGATTGCCAATTTGGTTCATCACCAACCTTTTTTTCTATAAAGACATAGACAAAGTGGTTGTATAACAATATTGTGCAGTTCATCACGGATACATACTTTATGTTGCCTCATAGTGGTACAAAATTTTCATTGCTGTCCTTTGCATAGATACATCTCTGTAAATGAGTTAAAATGAAGAATCAGTAGCCTAGAATCAGCTGCTCCTAAAAGCCCATTTTTGTGTCTGTTTATCTTACACTCTTTGGTTGTCCTGAAAGCTGCCAGTCCTGTCCTGAAGGCTGCAGAGAATGAAAGGCAAATTTGAGAAGACAGCTGATGGTGTCTGAACTACAGATCAAGAGCAGGTATCTTGGTCTGACCTTTCACATTGGTTTAACATTTTCCTTCATCTCGGGAAAATCTTTGTTTGTTATTTCTTCAAGCTTTTCATAGAATATATAGTCACTTACTGTTACTCGTATTATGAGGTAGATAACACACAGAAGCAGTGACTAAAATCAGTTAGTCTTCCAAGCATAAGTGGTAAATATTTAAGAAACTATTAGTATTTGAAAAACGAATGAGATTTTTCGTAATGGAACTTGACTGAAGAAAGAAAAACCAGACATAAATATTTATTGTTGTCAGGAAGATATTTATTCAATTAGAAAGATACAGAGGTGATGTATCAGGGACAACGAGCTTTCATTGATGAGTGCCTTCTGCAAGCTGTGCTAACATGTTGGGGTGATGTATTGCCACTAGACAGTACACTTTCACTGACCTTTTTTTTTTTCCTGCTTCTGTTTCAAAGCTACAAGAGGAATATGGATTTTAGTTTTCTGGCATTAGCTGGGTCAGCTCTGCTCATTTCTTTAATGTAACAATAAGGTGATATGTTCCACCTCATTTGTTTGACCGTGTAACTATGGACAAAATCTTCAGCTGGCACAATCAAAGAATATCTGTGGCTACAGCAGCAGGACTCTTTTTCTAAGACTTCAGGATCTGCCTTGTTGGTTTTTGTCTGTGAGACAAACTTTGGAGATTTCAACATTATTCTAATGAAATGTTATAGATGTCTCAACACACTTGTTCAATATTGTGCTACCCACTGTATGAATTTAAGGGGCTAACTTTGTTCCGGAGATGTTTCCTGAAAGTGTGGGACAGAGATAAATATGTATGAGTGCCTACTGATGAAATCCCCAGGGCAGGAACAATGGTTAATTATTAAATCCAGAAGATCCTGTTGAGCTGGAAACCTCTTGGCAAGCTAAAGCCTAGGGAAACAAGTTTTCTCCAACTTTTGTGTTTGCATTGTAATTTAGAGAAGCAAACTCCCTAGAGAAAGCACAAACAAATCTAAGTGTTTGTATTGCTCTTTGGAAACATAAGGGGGCAGAAACTGAGGAACAATTCTCAGATAGCTGGGACTTAAGCCAGAGAGAAGGATTTTATTTCCTATTGGGAAGACTAGATGTTTCAGAAGTTCAGGAAACATAATCCTGGCTGTTGAGAAGAAGGAGAGAAATGCAAAGATTCAGAGCAAAAACTGTATGTTGCCCTTAATTCAGAAGATTCTGAACTTTGTTTCATAGTGGCCACGGAAGAGAGAGGAAGCTGGGATAAGGAAATGCATATAGGGCTTTTAATTTTTGTTTTAATTTAAATAAAATTAAACAATAAATACTTGGGGTTTGTGCAGAGGCAAATGTGCTTGAGTTTGGCAACAATATGAAGATTTTACAGGTTGCTGAACTGTGAACTGCAAACTTTTGTCTGAGCTGGAGCATTCTGAGTTAATGCTCCTGAGCTTTTAGTGACTTAGGGTGAGTGTACAGGGATCCATCAGACCTAAGACAGCTGCACTGTTTCCACAAGCTATGATTTAGAAATCTTGCAACGAGGCTAAAGAAAGAGTGTTTAAATGTATGCAGTTATCCACATTTTAAGAGCACACTGGCCTATACTGTTGGTACAGTAGTGGCAATTAACAAAAAATGGAAAAGGTGAAGTGTGTTTTTTAAAATATCCAGAGAACCAAACTCATTACTGAGACATTCTTCTAATAATGTATTTACCTGTCAAATTCATACGTCTTATAGCACGGAAATGAACAATTGCACTTCTGTTGCCAGATAAACACAGACATTAGTTTGTTTTAAAATTAAATTTTTACATCAGCAAAGAATAGTTTTGCCTGATCAGAAATTAATAGGGGCACCAATGTTACCTGCTTTCTTCAATAAGAGTCTACAGAAACAATAAATGACGTGATGAAGTATGTTGTCACTTAGCAACCTGAATTTCTTAAAAGTGTGTTGTAGGTAAGTCCTATATATTCGTATCCACACATCATGGGAGAAGGAGACACTAAACTATTCAACCTTAATTGCCAGTGCATTATTTCTTGGGGTAGTTCAGCTTATGGTAACAGATATGATGAACATTGCCTTCTGTTGTCTCCTTATAGACTCACATTTCTTTTTGTTTCATGGAGTGATACAACGCTACTTTGCAGCATGATGCTTCTCCACTCCAGTATCTTAAGATGCTCTGCATTATATATTAGGGTTTTTGAAAAGTAAGTCTTCTTGATCACTTTCCCTGCTGAGTTTCATAGTGCTCTTGATGTTAAATTATATTTATTTCTGCTTGGTTTGAAACAGTCTCTTGCATTGTAAGTGTTTTCTTAATTGGAGCTTTGAATTTATAGGCTTTGTAAGTTGAATGACCTCTTGTTTCTCATTCAGCAATGTCAAGTCAGACATTGCTGCTGTCTAGGGGCCAAGAATTTAAACCTACAGTTCATTTTTCTCAAGGGCAATTTGGGCACAATGTAGCTGTGGATAAAACTCCTCCTAATGACTGTTCTGAGTGCATTCTTTTGAAAAATGTCATGTTCAGTGGCCTCTGATTCTATAACTCACTTTGGCCAGAGCAACAACAACAATAAAATCTGCTGCAATTATGTAAGACAAATACGAAAGCAACCTGGAAGGAAAAATTGTTAAAATATTCTCTTCAAATCAGAGGACAGCCATTGAGAGCTGCATAAAGATCAGTCTAGCTGGCAAAGTACAAAAAGAGATAGGGAAAGCTCTGCACTTTCAGATGTAGAAGCTAAAGTAACATTGAATTCAAACTGTGGTACTCAGGAAAAAGCTACGTTGAAATGCCTATGTGTTTTGATCCAATTTCTTATTCATGACATAAGGGTATTCTCTTTCACAGTCACAACAAGGTTAACATGATTGTGAAATATATATATAGTGTGTGTGCTGTAACTCACGCAGAGCTAACATCTGTGGATGATCTTGCTTTTGAGTTGGTAACAGGGCCCACAGAGAAGCAAACTAAAGTTCCCTAGGTGGACATGAAGGCTTTCACTATTTAATTAATTTACTGATTAATTACTGATTGCAATGTTTGAATGAGTAATATGTTTAAATAAAATTTCTTGTGTTAGTGTTAAATTCTCATGAAAAAGCCTTCAGTGTGCAGCTGACTGGACTCTTTAAGATGCTTCTGGGAAAAATGCATTTGACAGACTCTTGCTTCTGTGAGGCTACAGGTTAAATGCTGGGAAAGGTTTTAATTGTATTATTATGGTGAGTCATGTATCACCATTTTAAATACTTAATTGATGGTCACTCTAACAACATATTCAAACTAAAAAATAACTATTCCTTTCAGAGGTGTATCACATATATATTGGAGGAGAAGAGAATGGTTCATGATAACCCTTTTGCCTGCCTTGTGCCCCCCTGCCCCAGGACAGCCCTTTCCTACCCTCCCAAAACTTCTGAGAAGGTGGCCGTGCTGTGGCTTTCACAGAATCACACAGAAAGTTAAGGATTGGAAGGGACCTCAAAAGATCATCTAGTCCAATCCCCCTGCCAGAGCAGGAACACCTAGGTGAGGTTACACAGGAAGGCGTCCAGGCGGGTTTTGAATGTCTCCAGAGAAGAAGACTCCACAACCCCCCTGGGCAGCCTGTTCCAGTGTTTCATCACCCTCACTGAGAAGAAGTTTCCTCTCATATTTAAGTGGAACCTCTTGTGTTCCAGCTTGAACCCATTACCCCTTGTGTTACTGTTGGTCGTCACCGAGAAGAGCCTGGCTCCATCCTCATGACACCCACCCTTTATATATTTATAAACATTAATGAGGTCACCCCTCAGTCTCCTCTTCTCCAAGCTAAAGAGACCCAGCTCCCTCAGCCTTTCCTCATAAGGGAGATGCTCCACTCCCTGAATCATCTTTGTTGCCCTGTGCTGGACTTTCTCCAGCAGTTCCCTGTCCTTCTTGAACTGAGGGGCCCAGAACTGGACACAATATTCCAGATGCGGTCTCACCAGGGCAGAGTAGAGCGGAAGGAGAACCTCTCTTGACCTACTAACCACCCCGCTTCTAATACACCCCAGGATGCCATTGGCCTTCTTGGCCACAAGGGCACAGTGCTGGCTCATGGTCATCCTGCTGTCCACCAGGACCCCAGGTCCCTTTCCCCTACACTGCTCTCTAATAGGTCATTCCCAACCTATACTGGAACCTGGGGTTGTTCCTGCCCAGACGTAAGACTCTACATTTTCCTTTATTATATTTCATTAAATTTTTCCCTGCCCAACTCTCTAGCCTGTCCAGATCTCGCTGGATGGCAGCACAGCCTTCTGGCGTGTCAGCCACTCCTCCCAGCTTGGTGTCATCAGCAAACTTACTGATAGTACAGTCAATTCCCTCATCCAAGTCGTTGATGAATATATTGAATAATACTGGTCCCAGTACCGACCCTTGAGGGAGTCCACTAGATACCGGCCTCCAGCCAGACTCTGCCCCATTGATCACAACTCTCTGGCTTCTTTCCGTCAGCCAGTTCACAGTCCACCTCACTACCCGATCATCCAGTCCACACTTCCTCAGTTTAGCCGTGAGGATGCTGTGGGAGATGGCGTCAAATGCTTTACTGAAGTCAAGGTAGACCACATCCACCGCTCTGCCTTCATCAATCCACCTTGTTATGTCTTCATAAAAGGCTATGAGGTTGGTCAAGCATGACTTCCCCTTGGTGAAGCCATGTTGACTGTCCCTGATGACCCTCTTATCCTTGATATGTCTTAAGATGGCACCAAGGATAAGGTGTTCCATCACTTTCCCAGGGATGGAGGTGAGGCTGACCAGTCTATAGTTACCTGGGTCCTCCTTCTTGCCCTTTTTGAAGACCGGAGTGACATTTGCTTTCCTCCAGTCCTCAGGCACCTCTCCCGTTTCCCAAGACTTGGCAAAGATGATGGAGAGTGGTCCAGCAATGACTTCAGCCAGCTCCCTCAGCACCCGCGGGTGCATCCCATCTGGACCCATGGATTTGTGGATGTCCAGATTGCTTAACTGGTCCCTAACCCAGTCCTCATCAACTAAGGCACACCACATCATAACACAAGAGAAAGCATGTTCTTCATATCTGTGGCATACAGCATTTGCTTTCCTTATTACCGGGTCAAATTTATATGTGGCTCTATCCGTAACAGTACAGAGTAGTCTAAAAGAGTTTGATTGTGATTATAAAGGCCAATTAAGAAACTGCCCTTTTCAGTGAAACTGTTTATTTTAGATTACAGCTATTCCATCTTCCTGTAACATAGGTAGTGAGCATGCTCTTTGCTCTCAATTTTTAGAGTGCTAAAAAGTTGTTTCAAGGAACCTCATTTGTTTATACAATATCTAGCAAATATTCCCTAGAGAAAGTAATTTAAATGGCTATTTTAAGTTAGAGTTTTGTGTGCGTTTGGTTGTGAATAAACTTTTTTAAAAAATGTGTTCTTCTGTAACGTTACTAATGCTGCAAAACCCATTGATTGGATAATGAAGAACACCAAAGGAAAATTTGAAAAATCATACTATTTAGAGTGAAAATCATTTGTAATTACTAAATCCATAAAGGTCACTTTTGGTTCCTGGGTGAGTCATTAATGAATAAAGTGCCAAATACAACCAGTTATTGGCAACAAATAGGTTCATTAGTGCTAATGAAAATTTACATAATGTATTGAAAAGGTGGTACTTAAGTAGTGACATCTGGAAAAATGTGCTGCAAATGGCCTAATTCAATTGGAGAATAAACTGTGGAGAATGGGGAAGTTTATCAGTTATCTTACCAATTTGTTAATGCTTTCACAGGACCTGCTTTTCATTTATTTCAGCATGAAGACAGCAGAATTATGTTAGTGATATACAGGATTGAAAACAACCTCTTGTGTTAACCCCAGCGTGATAGAGGTGAAGTACTTGAGTAGAAGGCTGCACAGGAGTACAAGATCATCCCAAGAGATTCAAGGTACAGCATAGTTGATATTAATTATGTCTTCAATACAATAAATCAATAAGTGTGCTTTGTGTGGATATAGGTTGGTGGATAAATTACACACTAAAGTGGACCTTGTGGCATGATGCAGACATGTTTATTTCTATCTTTGTATGCAAAACGCTAAAGAGCAATGAAAAAAGAGAAAAGCTGTATATGAAACAAATCAAGGAACTGTTCTCAAATTCCACGTTAAATAATACGTTACTTTGCACTGTCGCTATGGTTTTCCTTTCATTTTTTAGTTTATGGAGATTGCATATAGAAGTACATAGAATTGTTTGTAGTTTTTCCTTAACACAAGTTGATGTTAAGGAAACATTTTTCTTCTTCAGATATCCTTCAAGATAGTACTCCTGTACAAAACCAGCATGTTTTTACACTTGCTCTATTTTGAGGTAAAAAAAAAAAAGACTACTTCATCGCTAGGTCTCTTGTGACGGTCAGATGGTTAATGTAATCAACCTCTTCTGAAATGAGTGGTGGACTAATGACTAGAGATGTGTTCAGTAACCCACAAATAATTCCTGTACCCACTCATTACTTAAGAAGAGTGCAGCTTTTTCTGTAGGTGACCCAGCAGTAATTAAAAGACCACAAATTCATGTAAATAACAGTGCAAAAGTTAATGCCGGCCTTGAACAGATCTAAGCTCAGTACCAGGCTTTTTGAAAAGAGAGAATATGCTTTTATTTCTGTACCTAGGTCATTTGTACATAAAGCAAGGAAAATGGATGTGAAATACTCTCTTTGAGCTATGGAATGGATTCTCTTTCACTGCTGTTTGCAAATTATTATACACTGTCAAACAGCTAGTTTGAATGTTGGGTAGACTGCAGACAGGTGTGAGCAAACTGCCCCAGGGCGTGTAGTGTAGGATGTGCAGTGGTTTAACCCGAGCCAACGGGATGCAACCACAATAGCTGCTCACTCACCCTCCTCCCCACCCCCTAAATAGGGGAGAGAATTGAAAGCGAAGGGAGAAACTTGGATTGAGATAAACACAGTTTAATAAAATAACAAAATACCAATAAACTACTAGTAAATATATATGTAAAATAGAAATTGAATATAAAATAAAAGATACTCAATGCAATTCCTCATAAACTCTGTCCACACCAAACAGCCAGTCCCAGGAAACCACCTGGTCCTGAACAGCCGATCCCAGAGAGAGAAAAGAGAGAAAAAGGCAGAAAAGGCCCAGAGGCCTCTGCAAAATGGCAGGATGGCAAATGCTGATTTAAAGAAAGTCCTAAAGAGAACTCCCCTGAACAGATCTCCGAGAGTGAAGAGAAGAGAAAGCGAGAGAGAGAGACCCAAAGATCCCAACTCTCCTTAAATAATTAGCATGACGCTAACGGGATGGAATACTCTCATTGATCAGTCTGGATGTCAGTCAGGCTCTGCCCCATCCATGCCCCCCTTCCTCGATGCCTCACACCTGTGGGCAGAGCTCAGAACGTCCTTGGCTCTCAGACCAGAGCAATTAAAAACATTAACTCCGTTCTGGAGCGTTATCTCTTGTTCTCAGGCTAAGTCCAAAGAGTGACCATGCTAGCTATGCAAAAGAAAGATTTCTAACTGCATGAAGAAAATTAACTCGTTTTCAGTCAAAGCAGCACAGGATGCAAGGCAGTGACAACATGGAAGTGATCCCACCAGGGAAGGCAGCGCTGAGCTCTGCTGAGGTGCGGGCTGTGATGGAGAGGGCTCAGCGCTATGTGACAGCGACTGTCCTGCCTTTGAGTCCCGCCTGGATTCTCTCCCACTGGCTCAGAGGGTAGGCCAGCTGCTAATACGTGGCTGCCATGTGTAGCCTCCCCCAGTCCCTGCAGAGAAGAGTGGTCACGGGGGTCTTTTGGTCTCCTCATTATTAATACACGTGGTAGGTTCTTTGCCAGCCAACCAAAAATCTCCCTAAGCACATATATTTAGGCTACCATCCATATTCAGATGAATCTTAGGCAGAGGAGTGAGGCACCCCTCTCCAGTGTAAGACACCTCTTTGCCCAAGTGTGCCCAGGAATTTGATCTGGTAACTGTTAGCTGAGCTTGTCTAACAAGTGCTGACAGAAGAACGTGTGGTGCCTACCATTTACTTACTAGCCTAGTAATCACAGCATTTACCCTGGAAAACAGAAACTTCGTCTTTAAGCCTACCTCAGTCTGAAGAGATTTGAACCTTGTCATCTTGTTTCCTGTTAGAAGGCCCAACCACCACTTCTGGGAAGAATGCTCCAGTTCTCCCAGTGGGTAACAGCAGGGAGAGCTGGGCTTGGCTGCTGGCTGGCTGGGATATTAACGTACTTCTGAAATTAAGGGCCAGAACTGAGGTTCCCTCTCCACTATGCTCCACAGATATCACCTACTTGTGTCCCCTCTCTCTGTCTGACATTTCTTTTATTCCCAACTGCACTTTGACCTCATTTTAATACGGGATATGAAGAGCATTCTTATCAAGGATAACTCACAGCATGGAGTTCAAGGGATCTTTCCTTGAGTGCATGATTACGGGAGTGGGACAATGAGCTCTAAACTACCTGAAGCTGAGAAAAACTGTATTTGTTACCTTAGGGAAGTGCTTTTACCATTAAGTTCTCCTATAGGGAGCACCTGTAATTTTTCACCTCCGTAAAGAAGTCTGACCATGGCTCAGTAAGTGCTGATCCTAGGATGTGCTAGATAGCATGACAATCCTTACATACTGAAGGAAATTACAATTTGTGAAATTTAAAGACCATGTTTGGTGCTAGGAATAATAAGAATTTGTTCAGTGGAGCTGATCATAGAACGATTATTGTTTGTAGTCAGAAAGCAAAAGTACCAGGAAGGAGCTAATCTGCATATAAGACTAAAATGAATGGTACCCTGTCATGGGTTCATTAAACAGCTATCCACACAATATTCATTCAGTTTTGATGTTAAAATAAATTTCTGATGAAAGGAGAATCATTTAAATTGGTTGGCTTAGTCTCCTCACAAACCTTTGTTGGAAACTGTCCCCTGGTCCCAATTTCCTGTGGCAGCCGGGACTGGTTGTGCCTGGCCAGTACACAGAGAACAGCAGGAAGCAACTCGCAGATGGTTTGAAGTTCACCTCTTAAATGGTGGTATAGAGGCAGCTGGGCAGACCGTAAGCTCCATCTCAACTCTGCAGAGTGGTGGTGAGATGCATCAGTGTCCTCATACTGAAAGTGCCAGTACTCAGCTGCAGGAATGGGGTGCCTGTCCCAAAGGGCCCATGGTTTTACTGGTCGTAAACACCGCAGGTTTCCTTTTTGCATGGTAATTGTGTTGGCATTTTCTACCACTCTGCATATGTCTGCATGGGAAATTAAATTCACCTAACACACGAAACACCATTAGCTCTGGCCATCAGCATTTTAGCTGTCAAATTCAACAGAAAATAGCTTTTTTATTCTGTTAAGGGTTTGTTTGTTTGTTTGTTTTGTTTTTTAAATAATAAATTTGGCAAAAAGCTACATGCTGAATTAAATTTACAGCATGTGCACATCTGGCAGAACTTATCCTGTACCTAGTGGTAACAGGTCTTTTTGTGTTCTTGTGTATTTCTTGTGCTGGCAGGTGGTCAGCTCCATATTAGTGGGAGTGTGTGTGTGTGTGGGTAAGCAGAAGTTAAGGTAAAGATGCAACTGACATGACTACAGAAGCAGCAGATTGTCAGCTATAACCGTGCAGATTTTTTAAAAACTTTAACTCATTTTTAATGACCTTTATTGATCATTTATTCTGATGTTTCACTCTGACATGTGAAGGATAGTAAAATCAGACAGTAAACTACAGAAATAAATATTGTTGCCTTAATCATCCCAGCTGGTCAGGACCTGGCATTTCTGTTTGGAGAGAAATTCTGACATTTTAAAAATTAATTGCATTCTGAACCAAAAGGAAGCAGGAATTTCCACTCCCCTCTCAGGTTGGTGATCTCATAGCGTGTTCTTTGACTGTGTTATTTTTTGAATTAAAGAAGTTAAAAGATGTTTCAAATGTATCATTTTGATTCTTTTGGCTTTTACAGTAATGAATATACAGTATATATAAAGTTAATATAAAGATTGAAACGAACTATTTAGCCTCAAAGGAATTACAGTCCTATTTTGTTTCAAAGCTTTTCTTTAAAAAATTTGTCAAGTCAGTGTGTTCTTCCAAAAAGTAAAAGTCAATGGAAACTTCATGAACTGATGTTTTTGTAGGAAATTATACTGCTGAGGGATTATCAGTCAGCAACAATTATGTCTGAATACTGTTTGTTTATTTAGACTCTTTTTAAGAAAACTATAAAAAATAATGCTAGACATTTTTAAAAAGTTATGCAAAGTATATAAAGAATGAAGACAATCTTGTCTAACAAGGAAACACCCACAATTAGAACATGCTTTGCACCCTTACAGAGAAACAAATATCCCCTGTCTTCTATAGGTCATTCACAACTGAGCCTAAACAAATGGGAATTGCAGGTCCACAGTCTCCACACACCAGACTTCAGCAATTAACAGCAAGGACAGGAATAGGAAGAAGCAGATGAACTCTCTGCTCATTGTCATGTTCAGCAAAGAGAATTTGTAAAAATAGGGGTTTGGTTCTGCTGAATTGTTATTGCTACGCCTAGCAGTCTTCATTGCCATGTGCGGAGGAGTTGGGAAGGAAAAGTGGATGTTGTACAGAAACACAGCTCAAATACAACTCCCTCTTAAGGCAACACCCTGTCACAATTATTTTGGGTCAGTGTACTGCTGGGTAGAGGAATGATCATAAATTGCTCTTAGAAGGTTCAGACTGGACATTAGGAAAAAAAAAATTACCAGTAAGGAAATGTATAATATATCTGTCTCAGAGAACTCAGCCTAAGTTGTATAGTTAACCTGATCTAGAGCTGGCATTAGTCCCATTTCAGGCCAAAGATTGGGCTATATGACTTTCAACCACCATGTCTGTGATTCTGAAATTTCTTTGGGGTAGATGCAGTACTATGAATGGGGGAAAAGTCATAAATCTGCCATCCACCTGTCTTAATCTTCTTCTGATTCAGGTGTTTCTTTTTATGCCATTTCAATGCCTAGTGAAATCACATGGAATCTTTTACTATCATTTGATCAGGCCTTAAAATGTCAGTGATTTTTTTGTTGTTATTATTCGTTAATTGAAATGGCTGATTTCTGCTTCTGAGCACCTTAACCTATGAACCTTATGAATGATTAGGACTTAATAGAGGCTTAGATTAGCAAGTGGGAAAAGACTAGAAAGAAGAATCACTTGTTCAGCCTGTCCTAGGTGGTATGTTTTCTGGATTCTTCTTTTTGGGAAGATCAAGGACAGAAAGCAGGTCTTTTCTGACTAGTTGAAACTGCATCTAGGTACTAGTTGCGGTTTTCATAGCTAGGCCTATGGAGTCATTTCAAACTGCCTCAAGGGAGATCCTGGTTCTGCACAGCCCATACTGAAGCAGTAGCCATGCGCCATTCGCTCCAGTAATCTTCCTCTAAGCTAGTAATCATTAAATAATTGTTTTATGATTGTTAAGGTAGCCTCATGGTACTTGATCCAAAGCACACTGAGATCAGTAGGAGTTTTCCTCTAATATCTAATAGGTTTAGGATTTGAGGCATCACATGTATAGAGACCCACTTGATTTCTCACTGAGTGAAGCATATTTTTACTCTACAGTTTTGGACTTATTTTTTTTCAGTATCTGTTAAGAAAATGCAGACTCAATCAGACTCTTTATTTTGCCAGTCTGTTTTTGTAGTGGGTTGGGTTGAATTTCTGGTCAGAATTTGGAGATTTGCCTGGTCATTTTGACGTACTGATGTGAAATCAGTCAATCTACCTTATTTCCTTTTCTTGCTGGTTATTGGAGTTTAGACGAATTATGATTTCAGCTTATGACTGAATTACATGACTTGAAATAGCTCTTTCATCATTTAATAAACATCACCATGCATATTCTCTAGGTCATTATCACAAAAATGTGCATTTTCTTTTCCAACTGCAATTTTTGTTTTTCTTTAGAGAAGGCTACATTTATTTAGTACAACATTGTTTGCTTTTCTTTATATCCTATTCCAGATACAATAAGAATTCTGCATTAGCTTCATTATTACTGCTATCTACTAGGCAAAGTAATGGACTATAAATTTAATGTATGAGTATGTTTCTGTAAAGAAGAAACACGCACAGAGTTTTTCTCCATTAATTTGCATTTAGTGGTATCTTAAATACTTTATATCTTCATTTACAATATTTGAAAAATATATTGAACGGCCCCATAATAAAAATTCACTTTTTGCAGGATTGATTTTAAAATCTATTTTGTAATTAAGATAATCCTGTGTGGCATATGAATGCTAAATCTAATTACATAATTAGGGATCTGCATTATTAACTGATCTGTGGTGACATAACAAATGCATCCTTTGAATTCTGTTGTCTACATTTGATCTACAAGTTATTTGGTGTACAGTTGATATAAGAACATACATTTCAACAGCTTTATTATACCAAATTTACTAAGTTGAGATAGAAATGAATGATTTGACATATGGTTAACTAAGCAGCTATAAGTTAGCTACAGATGATTTGTAGCATATTTCAGTATGAAAATTTTATTTCTTAAATATCACTGAAATACAATAAATTGCATTTTGTGTGGATGTTTTACATGTGAAAACCTCTTACAAAACTAAATTATCATAGGCTGAAAAAAACAGGTGAGGCTGAACATGCATTTAATTGACATTTAAGACTCAGTAGAGAGTTGATGGAATGCAAAGAGATACTCGTCAGCTATTTCTTAGAACAAAACAGCAATGATAGAGCATAATGACAGAGGAAGGAGATGCTATGAGTGGAGACATTGTAGAGAGAAGACTAAATTACAGTAGATTTGTTTTAATAGTTTCGTAGTAATCCTTTATAAAGTTGAAGATTTGTGATTTGTGAACAAAAATTGTCACCCTTTGGGTTTTTTTTTGACAAATGTCTTGTGCATTTAGGTGTGCAAAACTGCTAAATTTTAAACAAAAATCAGAGATGAAGCTTGGTTTCTAGGTCCACATAAATTTCCATTAGCTTCAGTTTTTAGAGCACTGGTAAGGAAGGCATTTTTATTTATGCAATGAGGTATAGTTCTTTGTTCATAAATTAGTGGTTAAAAGCTATGACGATATACAATGCAGGACATTCAGAGAAGTGGAATTAGGACACCATGTAACTATGTTGGAGTTTATCTACCTGGAAGGAGAGGATACGTTGATGCACAAAGTGAAGACAAGTGTTTCTATTCTGTGTTGGGGTCCTTTTTCACTAGTAAGACTGTTCTGTCTAAAGGAATGATTGGATCATCAAGTTTCTCCCATATGGAGAAACGTATTAGAACACCAAGGTCCCTTACGTGGGATTCGTGAGGATTCTGTGACATAGAGATTTACATTCCAAGTATTTGCTTAAGGTTGATTTTAACATACTTTTAAACAATTCTATGCCTCCTTTTATCTCTCTTGTTTACATAGATTCATTTAACATCACACTATCCCTGTAAGTGAATCAGGGATTTTATTAGTGGATAAGGCACAGGCAGCCAGCTGGCCTTCAGGTTCCTAGGTTTTCATGTTACCTCAGCCAAATTGTGGTATAATTTTTTTTCTTTTTCACTCCATTCTTAGTACTTTATCAGTTAATATTATGATTGATTTAGAACACAGATTGTCTGTTCCTGCATTTCTGTCCTTCTGCATTTCTGTCCTTTGCCTGGAAGAATCTTAGTTGAACACCCAGGCACTAAAAATGAAATTAAAATTCTATCGGTTTTACAGAAGCATAAGGAGAACATAGAAAGACTATTTTATACAGAATTAATTTATCAGAAAAATTGTCACATTAACAATGAAAATGGAGTTTTTCTAGTTCTTTTGCACATCTTTTCAATCGTTGTGCTACATGTCCTCTGAGGAAAAGTTGAACCTACAGCCAATTTGTGCTGAGGATGCTGGCTAAAGGCTTGTCATTGTAAAGGTGTCAGAAAAATAAATGAAAGTGAACAAAAGGAGAGTCTGAAAGAAATCATTTCATCTGCTGAAATGTTTCATGCTTGACATATTCAAGTTCACTGAACGTCAAATAGTAAAGCCATTTCACATGTTTATTTTTACCTTCACTAACTTGGATATCCTTCCTCTAAATTCCCTGTCTCTTGTATTAGCCAGTTTCTGTTTCTGCCCCAGAAAGCATGATGTTGAAAGAATTTTGAGGCAGAGACTAAAATCATAGCCATGTCATACATTACCTTCCTTTCTGTTCAGTCAGAGCAGATGTGTCGTTGCACACCAACCACATGCTGGAAATCTGGCAAAACTACGGCATAGATCCTAAGTTGGCCTACACAGAGACAAAAATCTTTCCCTGTGCCTGTGAATACTCTGGGTCTTTTGCTTCTTGGGACCAATGGTGACTTCTGAATGAAGCTCAGCTGTGCAAAAAGCTTCCAGCTACAAAATAAGCCTCCAAGTTGGCTTGCCTCCAATACCATCTGTGCTTTTAGATCTTAAACATGTATCTATTCAGATGGGTTAACGTGTGCAAATCCATTGTTTAATTTAAAGTAGCAAAAGACAATGACAACTAAAAGGGGAGAAAAACCACCCACAGTGTGGAAACCTCTGAAGTTGTTTTTCATTGAAGAGGTTGTGGGGACAGAACACCACTTCTGCTGTTGGCTGTATGTGTTGTATTTGCTGAATGAATGATGTGAAGACTGTTAGTATGTGATGTGTAGTAACTCCAAGTGGAGTTTTACATGTGCATGGTGTTATTCTGAAGTCATAAAAAAGTTACTTGCCATAAAGAAAGGCGCTTGATTGTAGGCTAAGTACCTGCATTTTATCTAGTCATCATTATGGAAAATTAATTTTTATGCTCCTTTACTTAGTAGATTACAAGGTCTCTCTGATGTTCTCGTAAGCTAGTACAGAGTAGTAGTGCAGCTACTAGATTAGTACTTCTTAAATTACTTCTTCATGAAAATAGTTCATCTATAATAGAATGTGGATATAAATCTGTGCCTTTGTGCTTCATTGCGTATGTGTAATAGATAAAAATCCCTCTGGAGTGCAAGCAAAGTGTCCCATTCCCTTTCGAAATTTTCAGATAAGCCCCTACATTTTATATAGAGACTCAGTGACATGGACCGTGAACACATGAGCTTTGTACGTTTTTTCATTACTTTTACAATATGCATTGAAATCACTTGTAAGAAGTCAGCAGCTAAACTACCCATGTTTAGTGGAAGCCTTGGCATTGTGGTTACTATAGGCTTTGGTAGTGACTGTGTCTTCTCTTAATCTTATTGCATGTTGCTTTCCAAACACCTACAGCATGTCAAGTGTAAAAAATGACATAATAGTTACATATGTTTTAATTCCACAAGTTGTCATTAGGTGGAATGCTATAGCTTGTGTCATGTGGGCAAGCAGAGAAGGTGATCGGAACAGTTCGTCTAGGTCTCAGAGTGCCTGAGTTCAGGGTCTGTAAGTATTGCCCATTTTGGAAGCTGCTAAAACTGCTGACCTTGCCTCAGATTCCCTTCTCTACACTGCTTGGAAAAGGCTACTGAATGAAGTTTTTACATACTAGACCCTTCCTATTTTTTTTAAGTAGCACCCTGCAACAAATCCTCCCTTGGTGCCTGTTATACTAGTCTGCCACAATTATTCCAGAGACTTCATGCCAGTCACTTGTCAATCCCATGTTCATTTCTCTGAGAGTAACAGATTGCTGAACTGTACATACGACACTGTCAGAAAAGTTGCCAGTGATTTTGCTCATGATTTGCAGTTGCTGTTTCCCACTTGGGCACTCTACAAGGAGGAAAATACGAATACTTCTCAATATTTCCCCACTTTTCTCAAACTGTAATTTTTTATTTCATGTTGATGATATGATGATTTCTTCCCACTCCTCCAAGCTGCTGGATTGGTGTGCATCATGCATGCCACCGGTCCATTGGCAACCACTAAATCCTAGATACTGCTGAACCCTTCCTATGCTGGATAGAGACAACAGAGACAGTAGTTTTAAACCAGCAGCTTCTTAGTCTGGCAGCACAAGTAATCTGAGATCATATAAATGCCAGCAACATTTATATGCTGCTCCCCTGATAGGACTGTCTACTTTCTTGACTCTCTAAGACAAATCTTTTCTTCTGGCTGTCCAAATTTTGCTTGGAATGATATCAAGTTGAATGGCTTTTACCAGGTTGAGAACTGTTTCTTGGCCTGCCTTGCAACTGTTCCCTTGACAAGGCAATGAGATGTTCTGCCATGTTGAGGTGGAAGTTGGAGTTAAACGGTTTTTTAGAGCATACAGGTGTGTAGGAGGAAGTCTTCAGCAGCGTCATTATGTAGGTTACCATCATTAACCTACTATTTTTTAGAGATTGGATGTGTAATTAGTGACAGACAATTATAACAAATTCTTTTCCATCCACTTTAAATTCTTTTCTTTCTGTTATTTGAAAATCTTCTCTTTAAGAGAACAAGCAATTAGTATTATTTCGGCTTCATGAATTCTACTTAGCCTGGGAAGCAAAGTATTATTTATTTGCTCTTTATTGACAGATGATGTGCCTGAAATAGTAAACTTTGATGATGATTTAATAAGTCAGGCCTTAACCTAGAAGCATTGCAGTGTGACCGCAAAAACCTTTCCATATTTTAACATTTAGATCTGTGATTGCTCCTTGTATGTTCTATTTATTTATGAAAAAGATTAATTTATTCATTTGTACTTAGTATCCATTAGACAGGGATGATATCCTTCAAACAGTGATGAATTGTCAACTAAGTAGGCCAAAGACTTTTCCTGAACAAGAAGTCTATTTTAGCAAATAGCATAACCCACAAAGGAAGCTGAGAAGGTCTGGAAGGCTGGCAATGTTTGAATCCCTTGTGTTTATGATATATATGTATTAAACGGCTCAGATAGAGAAAGAAAAAAAATCTGAAGTCTACATTTATGCACAACGCATTTAGTGTCTTTTACATTTCTGTACTTGGTTATTCCTAAATAAGATGCATTGGATGTATTACCAAGTAAAGCAAAGATTTCATTGAAAAAATATAGTAGTACTGAAGCTACGTTTTCCAATATTTGGTGTTATAATTTGCCAATGCCAAACCAGTGTTGGCGAACATGGACCACAGGGCCTGTTGTATAGTAAGCTATAAAACATCAAGAAGCTGCCTATCATCATTTACTAGTTTACACTCCTTACTCCTATGGCCACAACAGATTCATTAGAGGAGCTGGCAAATGCATTTAATGTACAAAAAAGGCTCCAGAAGTCCCACAGAATGTTGTAGGGAGATGAGCTGCTGTTTAACAAGATTTGCAAACTGCATATTTATCTGCTGATAAGTTGGTCAGTACTGAATCCTGGAAAAATAGTTTTTGCTGTAGTAGATGGGGCAGGGTAGAGGAAGTGTGTTGTTGAGACTTAAGGAGGTGTGTGAGGACATAGTGAAAAGTAAAGAAAAATGTGACGCAGCCATTGTACTGAGTAGTTCGATGTAGATGTTGAAATGGAGGATGATGGGACAGTATTGGGGTTGTGTGGCATTTGTAGGTTGCAGAGTGCATCTGAGAGATGAGGATGAGGGAGTGGAACTATAGGAGTGGAGAACACTGGCAGTTGTATATCTGATTGCTGGCTCATTGTCATATCTCTGTTATGGATTCAAAAAAATAATTTTTGCTTATAACAACGCCTTTCTGTTTTTAACATGTAGGCCCAAAGCAGAAAAATTGTACAGTTATGTAGGCAGGGATGCATGTCACTTAACTGATAGTATGGACTGATGATATTTCCGAAAGGAAGAATGTCATATATTCTAATATGTTCATTATTGAGTTGGATGCTAGTTCTCCTGGTATCCTCTACATCTTCTCAGAAATCAGTCTGGCTCCAGAAATATTGCAACAGGGAAGTGCTCTCAATTTTATTATAGAAATGGAGGTTGATGGAGGTATGTTAAATGAAGGAGGTCTGCAGCTGAGTTAAACTCTTCTTTTAATGTATTCAGTTCCTTTCTCTCTCTCTGGTTTTTTCTCTCTTTTATTTTTCCTTTTCTTTTTCCTTCTCTGTAGCAAATCAGGGTCCTAAAATAATTTATCTCTTAATAAATTAGGTTTGAGTTTTCAAGGCGAAAGATACTTAAATCCTGATGTGCAGAGTAGCCACAGCTGGGAAATGCTATTGCATTCCTATAGCTTCTTATATGTACTAATACATATTATTTCTAGAACATTTTGTCTCATATGGGAAACTATGTGATATACAGGTGCATGTAAAAAAGCACAAAAATCATGGGCTATGAAGTGTCTCGGTATTTACTTACAGGTGCAAAAATTAACTTGTAAGCATTGAAGGCAAATGTTGTAAATTAATCTCTTTTTACCAATCACCTTGAAACCATAAATTTTCAGCATTAAAAACATAACATTTAAAATATACATTAGCTTGAGAGGTTTAAAATTTGTTTTGACTTTCTAGTTCTTGCTACTTTAACTTAAAACAGACATGGAAACAGCAGATATGGCTTTGAAAATTGTGGCATTAAACATTGAAACCATGAAAATATTTTTCAAGTTATTGGAAATTTTAGGTTTTACAGCAAAAGCTAAATATAAAGAAAGCAGTTCTCACCAGATCTTACAGTAAAAGCATCACTGGATATGTGTCTCGCACCACCATGACATGATATTTTCCTGAGGAAACACATCAGCTTGCAGAGACCTTCACCCACATATTGGTCAGTTCTCTTTTGAACAGATGTGAGATAATTGCAAGAGGTGTGAGAGCCTACATGGCTGGGTCAGAGGGTGAATTCTGCTCTCACACCAATGTAAACTCTCACTGAAAATAATATTTACATATATGGGAAGACAGAATTTGTCCTGGTGCTTTCACAGGTGAGCAAAAGGGCTGAATTTGGTCTCGTGTCTTTACTCCTCAATTGTATATGAGCCTAATTGAATATTAGCATAATTAAACTTGCCACATATTGACAGATTGCATTTCACACTGACTTCCATACTGTGACAGGGGAAAGGAATTTGCTTCAGGTGTTATTTTGCCTTTTCCCAATGGCCTAAATAGAGGGAAACAGGAGGGGGAGCTGTGGGAACAGGAAAAAGAAAGGGAATTATTACATTGCTTTTAATAAAAGAGGAACAACTCCAATTCGTTTTAACCCTACCTGTTCTCGCCTAAAAGATTACTATGTTTAACATAATATAATGGGGATAAGGATGGCATAGGGTTGCCAAGTATAAATATGCTGGGCAGTGAATGCTGGAGAAGGAAAATGAGTACTTAAAGTGGGAGACACTATTGGCACATGAACAACTGCGTGTAAATAACAGACAGGAATAAACACAGGCTGGAAATCTGGAGGTTTCTAACTCATTAGAGTGACAAAGTTCTGCCTCCCAGTAGGAGGAAGCAAAATTTTAAGCACTGTTGAGATAGAAATTGGCATGTTACTAAAAGATTGAGCTACCAGGACACTGGATTTAGAACTCCAGAAGCTTTCTTCTGTACTTCTATGGGTTTAAGGAAGGAATAGTAAATCTAGCCTGGTCTTGTAGATAGTCCTCTGAGAGATCTCCAGTTTCTACAAGCAAAAGGAAGTTCACAAGAGGAACCTACATATACCCTAGATACTAATGCAGTATTTATGAAGAGCTGACTTCTGCTTTAAATTTGTGTTCCCCATCTGGCAGAGGAAAAGTAGGTACCTCTGCCTTGCAGAAGTGCTGTAATTGCTCTCTCTGCTGGCTTCTGGGAAGGGAAAAGAACACCATTGCTGTAGCAAATGCCTGAAATAGCCTTGTTCAGTTGGCTGTCTGCAAAGGAGGATGCATAGCTGTGAATCCTCAGAGTTAGGTGCTTCTTTCTGCCTCAGAGTTAGCTACCTAAGCCTGCTAGAAGAGCAGAGTCTAAGCACTTGTCCAAGTGTCAGCTGTTCCTACTGCCCAGCTTAGATGGCTCCCTTGGTTTTTGGTCTGGATGTAATATGCCCAAGTTTAAAGCTTTAACTGTGCTTTCCAAAGGTCTCCATGGAAACAGCTTCAGATACTTAAGTCAGCACACCTATCTTGGATGTGATCATTAGCAAAGCCCATCAGCCCCTGGAGAAGGGGAATTACTAGCCTCAGTGGGTGCTACCCAGAAGATGGAGATAGAGGTGAAATTCAGTGTTGAATTCACATCCACACTTTGTCAGAGCAGAAACAAGCTGCAATACTCCCAAGAAAATCTGCTTCAGTAATGCATTAGACACCAAAAAAAAAATTAGTAGGGTGTTCATATCCTACAATGCTAATAGTGATATTAAATCCCTCCCTCGTCTCCCCCCTAATACATGGAAAGTAAGTAGTGTTATTTAGATTGACCTAATAGCATGAATAAGTAGAACTCAATAATTAGAACATGCACTGCAGATTTATGTGTTGTTCTAATTTTGTGAGATACTTCTTTCCTTATAATTCTTTATTACATGTTCAGTCACAGGTATTTTGCTGCTCTTTAGTGAACATTTTCCGTTTTCTTAACTGGGCATATTTCTTATTAAGCAAATTTAGTGAAGGTGTTGGTGAAATTATATAGTAAATATATTGAGCAATATAAAACTGCACATACCAATAACATTCTAGTTCTAATATTAAAAATAGTATAAAATACATTCAGTATTCGGTGTTGAAAATATTTTCTTTATGATATTAGAGTTGTTACAATGACAAGAAAATATTTTAATGTCAAACTCAAGTTAATTTATTCTTTTTTATTTAGACCTGTCTTACAATGCTATTATTGCGTATGGTAGTATTTTATTCTATATACTTTAGACAAAAACAATGTACCTATGAAATATGGGTTTGTATAGAATAGTAGTGCAATAGTAACTGAAAATGTTATTTCCACTGCCTCATGCAATGCAATCTGCTTTTAATTCACACCATAGCTAACTTACGCTATCCTACAAATGAAACATTACAAAGTATTCTTATTTTAGTTGGGCTATGTTATTTGTCAGTAATTTTGTGGCTTATTGAATAGAGATTTAAGCTAAAAATCTCTGCTGTCACTAATAAATGGGGTCATTTTAATCATTATTTGCGAGTGAAATAAATAATCTTAGTACTTAGATAGGAGCTGTAAAGTAGCTGCTGCACAGTTAACCTAGGCTTTATCTAAATTAGAGACCAGAAGAGTAATAACCGAAAATCAAAACAAAACCTACTCCCATCACTAAGACTGTAAGTCTACATTAATAACTTGGCAAGGGCAATCAAAATGAGTTGCCTCTTTCACACAGGCTCAAATCTGTCCCTCGGCAACCTGACAAAGCCAGACACGCTGTCCTACCCTTGCCAGCCTCATCCTGGACTGTGATTGAACCCCAGAGCATGACATAAACCTGCACACACGTGGGGTGGCTGCTATGAGATGGAAACATAGATACCTGCGTCGTGCTTTCACAGCAGAGAAAATCCATGTGCAGTCTTCAGGCTGAAGACACACTCATCATTAAGCTTGTGACTTTCTAGGCTCTATGCCCCGTTAAAGTTGCCAGTGTATCCTGTTGACTGAGTCTGCTAATGTTGCTGATGGGACAAAGCACAGCTTTTCTGAACTATTTGAGCAACAGAGACACAAACCCTTGCATGATAATACCGGTAGTAATAAATGTTCAACCTCTATGCACGATTTAGGTGGTATTCATATAGTATGATCTTCTTAAGAAAAGCAATTTTTAAAGTTTTTCATTTTAATTCCCAAGATAGAAGCAGCAGCTGGTTTGTCAGATAATGGGGCTTCTCTGGATGTGGGAAGTTACTGAAAGGACTGGAACCTATGGTCTCTCTGGGCTGTGTGGGATACTTGCTGTCATTAAAGCTGGTCTGGGAGTGGGGGGAGTGAGGTGTGCACCTGGTAGCAATGGCACAGGTTCTCCCAGAGGCTGGAGGATGGTGCTGGAGAGGTGCTCATGCAGTGATTACACATTTGTCTAGTTCAAACAGAATCCTCTACAATAGACTGATGAATGTTTCCTCTTCATGAAAATTAAGTATTCGGGATTTATGCAGGATAGCTGTTGAGAGGTGCAGCATGCTGTTGTTTAAACACCATCTAATACTTTTGCATCTTGCAGGGATTCTGTTGGAACAAAACCACTAAGGATTAGAAGATACTGAACCACTAAGATGCTTACTACTATTTCTAAGGAGAAATATATGTATCTAAATAAGAAACAACTAAGAAAAAAGTTAGAGCCCATTTTGCTAATTTATGGCTGAGTCTTATGTGTTATTTTTGAGTTGTAGTAAATCCTAAAGCTAAGCTCTGGCTATAAGAGATAATTGGACAAGGAAGTCAGAGAACTTGTCGTTATTATAATTTTTAAACTAGCCATGATAGGACCCATCTTTAGTAGACCATCTGAAGATGAGATGAACCCTTGTGCAGAATAAAAGTATAATGAAATTCTTCAAAGTTATTCAACATCTGCTTTTAGAATTACATTAGAAAATGCCTACTTGCAAAAGTACCAGCATTATACTCTGATACTGAATTCCCTGGTAATGAATAAAATTCCATGGAAGTGATTTCTGACTCTAATTCATTAAGAATTGTTTATGAAGTTTCTTATCACATGATTTTCCTTGTGACTAAAGTTTGCATGAGATAAACTTATAAATGAGCCCGTCCAGCAAGAGTAAAAGATTGCACTAGATTCTAATAGGCCACAAATTGGATTGCTGGACAATCCTCTAATCTGTTGTCTCTGTTCTTCTTTCTCTATAACTAAGACTAAGGAAAAAAAAAAAAGCTGTGAGCAGCTGTCAGTTGTAATTATGCCCAACTCAGATAAAATGTCCTGACCTGTGAGACGCAGGTCAAATGTCAGAGAAGGCTTATGGGAAACAGTAGAATGTTGAAGCCTTCTAAATAAGCTTTGCAAGTATTTGCCCCTTTGTAGAAAATAACTGTGGATTTTTAAACCAGAAAGATTATGGAAAATGTCAAAGCATGTCTACAGTGACCCTGTTCTATACTAATCTCCTGTCAGGCATATTGATGAGTTAAGTGGCTTAATAATTATTTCACCATCAGAGATGACACATATTGATGCTTCTTCAGAAGTTGACTTTATTATATTTTTTGTCTAGATTAAACCAGCTTAAGTCACGATGTTTAATGCTGTGTGTGTTTATACATTCATGATAAAACTTGTTTTAATTTGACTGAATTTGCTAGTCCATTCAGTTCTACTCACTAATCCATTGTACAGGCAATGAATTAATAAACCCTGAAGTTTACAAGGAAATTAATACCAATTTACAATACCAAAATTTAGTACTTCTCCAGGCTACATTGGTACCATGTTTATAGATTGTGATGGTAGTTATAATACTCTGTAACTTTTTTTGTTATCTGGAGGAGTGACTTGAACTAGGGACTTACTCATGCAAGGATATTTTTGTACAAAATGGTGATTACCAAGTGAGAAATAAACCATCAAACCCATGGTTTTGTGAATGCAGCCTGAAACATTTTGTTCAAGCTGAAGTAGTCACTTTCATGCATGATACCACCATTTTTCACTAGTAAAAAACCTGTATTTGGTAAGTAAATACAGCTGAAATGACGTGCCTGGCTTGAAATGAAGCAGGTTAAATGTGGAGAATAGGGACCATGATCAGCACTTAGAAATGTTCCAGACTGAAGTAATTTTCTGTTATGTATTGGTAAACACGATGCTAAGTCAGGGATATATGTCCAGGAGTGAGAACCAGGATATTCTGTTCAATCTGTTGTACTCTTCACCTGTACATTAATATTATTGCTATGCTTATTTATCAAGCATTAAATGTATATTGAATGGCTTTACAGACAAATAAATTGCTGGCTTGCAAACACAGATGAATCTTGTCGAATTACAGTATGAGTTATTACTCTCTCGGTTCTTATACCACTTCTGTAGCCAAGAAAAAATGTTTCCCTTGGACATGCTAATGGAGAGGACACCTTGGCTGAATCCCCCTACTCTTTCTCCACTTCTTTCTTTCTTCTGTGTTGAAAGATTGCACTTGTGTGTTTCTAGTTCAACAGAAGTGGCCATTATCTCCAACCTGAGTCATTAAAGGATGTTGGGTTGTTCCTTGATGAATTTATATTAGCCTGACTCCACCTAAATTTTCAAAGCAAAATATGTAATATTTTGAGGTCCTGAGGAGAACAGAATAAATATGGTAAATAAACAATTGTCCTTTGAATACTGTCCCCAGGATATTAATATATAAACCACTTATCTGTTGAGTCACACCAGGGTTGTCTGAATTTTGCTGCTGCCGCCGAAAATATATTTTGAGTGACCTTACAGTTCTTCTTGTGATACATAATAAACAGAATCACTTCTGTTCTTTCAAAAAAAGCATGTAGAAAAAAATATTCAATTTTATGTGAACAAAATCTATGTAGACATTAATTTATGTAAATGGTAATACTTCCTGCAGTATTTTCCCTCTAGCTCTAATCAGCCAGGACACCTGTGTGTCAGGTACTTCTCCATTATTATTTCTTCACTGGCCTTTTATCTTTCTTATCTTTAATGTAGGTGATATGTTTTAGATTAAAATAACGTATCAGTGCTGAAAATGGAAAAGTCAGGTTGATATGGAAATCTTATAAACATTTCTTATTCTCTGTAAAGATGTTATTTGTAGCCACGTAATTTGCATGCCATGGTTAGATGTCTGTTCAGACGAGAAAAATATGATAATTTCAGTAGAGTTAGAGGGCTTGTTGTATTACAGTTTTGCTTTATTGCTAGGATTATACCAATTCTAGGGAATAAAAAGGTGAGCTCTGACTCAATCTCAGTTATATGGAGTGTTCCAGATGTGAAAAGTTTCTGTAAGGGCTGTTGGTCATGTCAGTGGAATAGGTCTCTCAAGTGAGATACCAGCATTTGCACAATGCTGTCTGTACAAAAACCTGAAGTTTCAGTACAGAAATACTGTTTAGGTAGCTGTCCACCCTTGAACTGCCTTGAATATTCACATTACCCCCCATGGTGCATTCTCTTGCTTGCTGAGAATTTAATTCCAATATTTTCCTGCTATAGCTATTCCAGTCACAGAAAGATGCTTGTGATCAATAAAGAGAAGCTTTCATTTTAGGCATCAATCCTTTATTCATAAATATGGATATTTTCAACCTTCTAGTAATAATGCTTACAATCTCTTTTTTCTTCAAAGAATGGCAGAAATAGATTGAAGTCATTTCACCAGACCCTGACACACCATAAAACTAGTAGGCAGATAAGGCTGTATATCACAAGAAAGTGTAATGGTTGATGCCTTTTTAGCCATTCTCGAGATACCACCTGGGCAGCAAGAAGGGCAGGGTCTGTCTCCTGCTGCTGTGTGGAGTCAGTGATCCTCTCATCTCTGCCCTTGATCAAAACACCTGTGTAAAAGCTATGATTACCTGTGAGAAATACCTCATTTCATAGGAGATGTCTTGCCATGTCAAAGTGGATAATAGATAATGTGATTTTTGCATACTGTCAACTGTCACACATTTATGTAGGAGTTATAAACAACAATCTGATAAAACAAACTGCTGACCTTGGATGCCTTTCAATTCTCTGAATTGGACACTTCACACTTGAAGCCATCAGTTGGGGAAAGAAATTTTTGAAATGGCTGCTCCTGATACATAAGGAAAAGAAAGAAACCGGGATAATTGAAATTTGATGACAAAAAATGTTGATCTCTAATACAGAGCTGAAATTTGTTATTTTCTTTGCTTAGGAAACAAGAGTCAGAATATAAGAAACCGTAAGATTCTGGTATGTCTTCTGCATCTGCACCAGTAATTAAGTGGTTTGCTCTGAATATTTGTATTATATTCATTTCAAATAATCATACAAAGAAGTTTAATTACTGGTTTTCATGTGCCCTTATTATTAGATATATGGTATGACTCAGTAAGTGTACATCTCCATACAGAGACTTCATCTCTTTTGCCACATTTGTCCGTACCTCAGTGCTTGTTTCATACCCTAAAAAAGATAATTTGTGTGTCCTTGAAATGACAGTTTAATGTTATATAAAATACACATGTTAAAAGAAACTCAGTCACTTTATAATAATGTTAATCATGATATAGTAAAATATTGTAATCAAAATCCATTCACAAGAAAAAAAATTAGTTCTATTTTTAACAGATACCTAACAAAGATTGGTTACGGTAAATTTGTGAAGTATTTAAATGATCAATGTAACAACTTTTATTTATGTAGCATAAATATTGACTTCTGAAATACAGTTCCTGCTGGTTTGAATCCAAAACCACTAAAATTAGAGAAGCTTGAGATTAAAGTCTTATAGCAGAAACATTTTCTAGCTGAAATATAATGAGGAAGAGAAACTAAAAGCCTTGGCCAGGCTTTGAAAAGTTAAGAAATCTTACTGAGACATAGCTAGAAGCATGGCTTTTTACCAGTATCAGTTATTGTTATTTTCACTATAAAACTTTCTATCAAATAAAACACTCGAATGTGAGAAACAAACAAACAAAAAACCCCAGCAAAACAACAACACCCCCCTCCCCCCCCCCAAAAAAAAAACAAAACCAAAACCCAAAAGTAATTTTAGAATGTTTAGAGGTTTATATATCTGCAGTGGATTTTAGGAGCTATTAAAAAAAAAATCTTCCAAGTATTATTTCCTTGTAATTTCTGAAGTACCTTCTAGTCCTGACTACTCTACTTGGTAATTTCTTATCTGTCATTTTTCCTGGTAGTGAATAAAAATTCTAATGACCTGAAAGGTCTCCAGGTACAAAACCCAAGAGCCTGTTATCGATACTTAATGGCTTTCATCTACTACTGAATCAGGCCTTGCTGCAGTTTAACATTTTCCATCTTAGTTAATCAATGCCACCCTTTCTTATTTAAAGGAAATATTCCAAACTATAAATAGAAGCAAGATAATACAATGTATCTAAAATACAATGTAATAAATATGTACAATAAATAATACATGATTTTTCAGAAAACTACTCCATCTGATCATGTGACTAATTAAAAAAAAATCACTGGTAAATTCTGTGTGTGTTTATGAGCATTTGACAGAATCAGGTATTAAGAAAGAGCAACATAGGTAATGCCAGTGTCTAGTTAGTCAATGATTGCATTCTGTTTCCATCTAAGTTCTTAAAGACCCATGATCAGTTGACAGTCTAATTGTAATATCACATTTAAAAAAAAAATTGTTTAGTGAGACTTTCTTCAAACCAGTGTATCAAACATTGATTCTCACTTTTTAAGAAGGACTTGCAGCTAGTGTGTTTCTATGATTGCAATTCTTTCTCCACATCTGCTGCTTTTCTCCATCCTATTCTCCCTCTGCATGGTAAAAATCTACTACTAGTGTGCAAATTGAGTAGCACCTTGCCCGGTCCCTATCTGTCGGCTGCTAGAGTGGTTTGTGATGGACTGCCCAGGGAACACAACTGGCACCAGAAAGGCTGGTTCTGTGTGGTACTTGTGCAGAGCGCATGTTCTTGCCAAATACATGATGGCTACGCTAAGTAAAAGTACAGAGGAGGCAAAAAAACCTGAAACCCACACCTGCCCCCTCCAAGAAAACAGAAGGAAATTGCACTAATCAGTTCCCACCCACCCAGAGCCATTTTGTACTTTGTTCAGAGGGTCATTACTGGTATGACAATATCATCTCTTTGTTTTTAGAATCTGTCATCCCCTGTCTGAAGGGCTTGACTCCAAGGGTGAGTGCTGATAAGGATGTGGAAGCTGCTGGGAAATTCCATGCAGAATGAAGGGATCTGTTTAAAGCTTGAAGCAGCTGCACAGTCTCACTTACACCTGCCTGCAAAATCGGGGATTTGGTGTGGCAGCCCACCACAAAGGTTTCTCGTGTTTTCAGGTAGGCTGACAATTCTGATGGAAGAGGCAAATTATCATGTCATCCATACCAAAAACCTAAACAGAGGATGGCCTGACATTTCTTTAGTATACAGAAGGAGTTATTTAAATGAAGATAAATAATATTTCTAAATGAGAAAAATGAAAAAACAACAAAACAAACAAACCAAACCAAACAAACTCTAAACCCACCCCAAACCAACCAACCAAAACCACCTTGAACCAGCCCTGCCCAATTTTTGTGCCTGATTTCCTAGACACCTTTGGTTTGTTTCTCTGTCATTAAGAAAATAAAACAAATCAGAACTGTGATGGCAACTGTAGGTGACATTATTAAATGTTTTTTGCATTCCAGTGGGGTGTTATTCTGATTCTCATACTTAGGATTGTCTTACTTGGTTGTATAAATATCCCGTTATTTTAGATCCTTGTGTTTTTAAACTTCCAGTTTAAATTTTCTGTTTGGTTTTGTCTAGAAAGATGAAACAAAAGGAGGGGGCAGGAAAGGGATTGTTTCCTTTCTAGGCTTTAAGAAACATTATGAAAGCATTTTAATGAGTGGATGCTTCTTTCCAAAATTGTATATGTTAGTAGCTTTAGTACTAAAATAGCTGATGGTCATAAACGAACATCTGAATGAGAAAAAGTACACAGCGTGCTATGCTTTTGTGTTCTCTCACTGAGGTTTATTTGTTTTGACTTACGCATATGTGTAACGCACAAATTATACAGCACACTTTAGATTAATTTGATTGCAATACTGTATAATTTGTGTGTTTTAATCAAATCAGCTACATGCTCAGTTCCTTAGTCTCCTGAATTATTCTAGTATGCCACAAATCAATTAAAATTTCTAAATATTTATTTCAAGGAAATGCAAGGAAGAGTGAAGGGATCTTCTCCAACTGGTAATATTTTGCCTTTTACAGAGGCAGGCAATTCTTAGAGGACCAGGAACCAGAAACTCCCTGGTTTTTTTGAACATCTTAATATTTCTTTATATTTTGAATTCTTAATGAGTTCATAGCTTGAGCCTAAAAATGAAGCTCAAATATATCCATTACAGTGAGATAAGCAAACTACCATTTTTTCAGAGAAAGAGAGGCAAATTCTTCTGGGTTTCATGGAACTGTTATGATTAATTATGTTAACTAAGGTAGTAGCTAGAAATTCCTGAGAACGGGACCCTCCTATATTATTCTGTGCAAGCAGAGAGTGCACAGTGAGGCTTAGAAATACGCAACTCAGACATTAGGTGAAAGAAATTTTTAGAAACCAACTGCAGAACCAACCATTCTGAGAAAAGTAAACATTGTGGGGTTTTTTTGTTGCTGTTTTCGTGGAGTTTTTTTAATTTTGTTTTTTGTTTTTCCTCAGTACACAATGGCTTGAAATGGTGGCATGAAGTCTGGGGTGAACTATTCTATAAAATCCAGATTAAGATTATATAACAAAGTTCTGCTGCTTTTTACCAGATATTGTCAACTGAAACAAAGATTACCTTATCTGATTAATTGATTTAGATTTTAAACTATGCTTTCCCAGTCCCAGCAGGACTGGGAAAATACTTCTCAGCAAGCTATTTATATGTAAATAGTTCAGGTTGAGATTGATCAAAACTGTAATTTCAGGTCAAATATAGTACAAAGTGCATTTTAGTCCTCCCGAAATAAAACTTATACATATTTACATAATTTGGAAAGATGCAAAGAAAGGTTGATGTTTTAATAGAATTTGAAGGAGATAATCTTTCTTTTTTTTTTTTTTTTCTCCCCAAAACCCCATGGGTAAAATGTTTAGATAGAGTGGATAGAGTTTGGGTTGAAATCCTTTTGAAACAACTCTTTCATCCCAAGAGATGACAGTATATTTAAGTCTTGGTGTATTTCAATCTGTCCTATTGAAGCTGTTCCTCTTTCTTTAGAGAACTTGAAATAATAGTAGGATTACGAACCAAATTCTAAATTTCTCTTTTGATTGCCTTTAACCTCCAGCCTCTAGGGTCATGCCCAGGCTCTTGTTCAGTGAATAAAGTTAGTTGTGTAGAGTCCTGTTTCATGGAAAGTTGTATCCTGGAGTGGATCCTGGGGAAAAAAGAGCAAGTGGTCAAGTGAATGAAAGATCTGTTATAAAACCTCAAGAAAATCAAAACAAGACTGTTAGTTAACCCCAGTCCTCACTTTCAGTATCTTTTGGAGTACTTCAATTTGTAACCTTAACAAAGTTCTTCTAATTCACGTATTTTGGTGTAATTAATACATAAATCCTTGTTTTTATTGGATACAATTCATGTCTTGCTTCAGATAAAACTTTTGGGGCATGTTAAGGTTTTGTAACGTATACACCCATGCTGCTTTAGTATTAAAAAATATGATTCTAATGAAACCTAAAATCTGCTGATATTTTCTTTTTGGACTTCATTTTTGTTTGAGTTTTTAATTAAAGCCCATTTTTTTCCAAATCCTCCTTACAGCCACAACATTACTTTTGTCAGTCTTGCATCTGGATGCAACAATTAACTGTTCTTGCAAATTTCCAGAGGAAATTAAACCTAGAAAACCTGTGGAAGATCAGCCAGAGTTAATATGATCTGTGCATGCTGACAAACAGAATGAGAATAAACCAGGTCATAATTGGCATAAAATCTATTCCCTTCATAAAGTTCTGTTGGATAGATCCTGCCCCTCTTTCATCCTGGACTAATGATGGGCAACATGAAGTTTCTGCACTGAATAAGCAATTTAATTTGACCTCTGCAAAACTGCCAAACACAGAGCTTTCCATGTATTTTGATGGGTATTGGAGAGAGACAGGGAGGAGTTTAAAGGCAAGAAAAGGGAAGAGATGCAAGGGAGAGGGAGGAGAGTATTGACTGGCCAACAATTTTACTTAGTACAGAAGCAAAAGGTGCTGATAGAATGGGTTTAACGTATTCCTGTAGGCAGGGTGATAATTTGTATTCACACAAACACTTTTCTGTTGGTGTAATAGTTACCTCTGTAACGGGAAGCAGAGGAGGAACAGCAGAGGAGAGAGCAAGCAGAAAACAGTCAAGAAAAGAAAGGAAAATAAAGGAATGAGGAAAATTAAAAAGAAAGTGAGTGTTACAATAGTTTGTAAGACCTGGGAAGTTCTGTGTTTTGTCATCAAAAAATTGGAAGTGGGGGTTACCTACAGTAGGAAGGAAGAGGATGTGTTTGAGAAATGAACTGGGCAAGGAAAAGTTTTGCACTCTTGTACTTCACACAGAGACAACTGAATTGCCTGCGAGCAACGCATCTGGGTTTCAGATGAGTTGTGCCCTGGCTGCAGGAACACCACAGCCACTGCCAGGACATGGCAGCAGTGGTTTGGCAGCATTTAAGCTCAGGTACAGAGTCATATGAACACCATTTTTCTCCTCCCAAGTGGGCTCACTTGAGGATTCACTTTGTGGACCTGAGCTGGCTCTGCACAGAGCCGCTGGGACCTGTAAATTGTTCCGCAGTGGTCCCAGTTTTGAGGGGTTCCTTAGCTGGTGTGCAGTGGTAAGTACAAGATGGCTTTGTGCGATGGTTAGCTTCGTGGGATAATTTGAATATGAAATTCCTTTGAGAGCTTATATTACAGTATAGTGGCTTGGATAAAATATAGGCTGTCTGTGCTTCCACGGGACCTTAGCTTAACCAATACACATTTTCTTTACTGGTAGTTACTATCACAAAGTGAATTATTGAAACAGAGCTAGTCATAGAGCAACTTTCTGTCTAGAATCCAGTGTCTAGGAAAAAATAATAAAAGTAGAATCT
The DNA here is from genome assembly GCF_036013445.1 of Caloenas nicobarica. Lineage (NCBI taxonomy): Eukaryota > Metazoa > Chordata > Aves > Columbiformes > Columbidae > Caloenas > Caloenas nicobarica. Next base: position 19,211,562 of record NC_088247.1, on the reverse strand, counting down.
GCACAATCTAGAATGTGAAGGAAGAAATAGACCACAGTACTGGTTTGCAATAGCATGATGTCTCATAAAAGTAAATTCAGCTATAACAGATGAGAGTTATCGTCTGATGGGCCTGAGATCTAGATTCGAGATTTCAAGTTTGAAGTACGCATGCATGCTGCTGAATCTGGAGGTTCTGCTTTAGAAACCCAGCTGTTCTTCCTGTTGTGGCATTAGGGCAGAAATCTCTGTGTGGTCATGTATATCATTTGGAAAATTAGTTCTGGGAGAGATTTTCTGAAATAAAAGAACTTAGAATAACTTGGACTATTATTATAACCTTAAAAAAGTGGTGGTTTTGTTTTTGTTTTTGTTTTTCTTCTGAAACTTGTCCAATTACTTTGTGTTTTAATTTAGACACAAACATTTGTATAGAAGTCTGAGGCTGATAGAGACAGCCCTTGCTTTTCCTGTAGATTCCTAATCCTACTGAATGTTTCAGTTCCCACCTAAACAATTCTGATACCAATCCAGTACACTAAATCCAGGTATACAGACTTTGTAATTACTTATAGTCACATATGATTGCAAGATATTTGGCTGCATACAGTTTATCACTGTAGAGCTGAACATTCCTCATGCATTGCAGGTTATAGCTATTAATATTATAGTAATGACCTAATACCGCAGACCGTTTCAGTTGCTGCAAACCAATGTTTTGGTTTTAAGTGGTTTTTCCTGGTAGATAATTTCTGAAATGGTGGTTAATTCTAGGAGCTCATGGGAAGTGAATGTTACTAATGATTTAAAAGAAGCCAGTTATTTAGTTTAGCTTAGAATTTTTTGTACCATGTTTATTTTTGTTTAGCCCTTATGAGTGGCCTTTGTTCAGAACTATTGCATTGTCCCAGCACAAACGATGGTTCATAATAATCAAACAGGGAGACAGAGATCATGTAATCTGGGCAAAGATTCATAATAAACTGGTGCCATACAGTATTTGAAATGCTTGACACATTTTATTCAGCAACATGTCTACAATTCATGTATGTTTTGAGACCATCACACACCTTTTTTGCATTTTTCTTCCAGGACTACTTCCCAATGCTTCAAACAGGCAGTTTTTATGAAATAACCTGATGAAAAAATCTGACCGTTTTCATCACTTATTCCTTACCACTTTCTCTTAAAGCTATTATTTTCTAATCACGAATTAGCTCAATATGTCAGTCTCTGCTATTTACTTTGACAAATACCTCAAGGCATATTATGAGTCTTTGAGTTTGTTTTCAGTGATAGGCTGCTCTGTAGAACAAAACCCTGGCTATTACCTTCCCTTAATTTCTTTGATGCTATCAACAACAACGAATATCAAAGGATTAATTTTTAATAATGTATGTAAGCAGACATAAGTGAACTTTCCTGCTATAGAGTTCTTCATCTATTTGTAGAAACAGACCAACACCCCAAAACCAAATCTCTCTGTATTCTAGAGCTTTCCCTTGCATTTTATTTAATGACCATTTAAATATGATTAGTTTGCTTTGGAAAGGCTTGGCATTAGTGAATTTCAAGATGTTATGGCACTGTGAAGTTTTACAAATGACAAATAGTACATGTATTTTTTTTTTTTTACATCATCTTTTTGAAGATGGCAATAGGGATGATTGTAGCCTCATCACCTTCCTGATCTCTGACTACATCCTTTCAATTTTCTGTTTTTCTTCATTATCCAAGTTTCTAAATGTTGGATATTTTTCCTTCTATGAGTTTGTTTTCCTTTGAATAGTGTTTATTTGAATTCCAGATCTGAATACTCACACCTGTTGTTCCTATTTCTAGGAGACTAAGAAGCAGTGTACAATGATTAAGGAGCATTATAAACTCACTTTTTTTTTTTTTTTTAAGGACTGGAATGAAAGCTCTTAGAGAATAGAGGTTTGTAAACAAAAATACTGAGACTATAATGTAGGGTGGAAAAGAAGAACCTGAGGTTACTAGACTGCTTCCAATTTTTTAGCCCTTTTCTTAGAAACAATATTGTAGGTCGACAGCAGCCAAATCTGAAGTCACTAAACAAATATATGTAGTGTCATTCCTGAAACTTCCAGCAAATAGAAATTGTTATGTTGTATTTTTAGTGATTTTTTTTTCCTCTTTTACCAATAGCTCAATACAAAATCAGACTTTGGCATTTATATTGTAAAATCTCAATGGCCTACCTCAAAAGCAAAACTCTCCAAGGTGTCATCTACTGTCCTAGGTGTCATCCTAATTTTTGTCACAGTGTTTGAATACAAGTCATGGCTTCTCAGCCTGTTTTTCTATGGAAATATGGCTCAGGCAATGCAGCTGCTCAGCTGTCCTATTCTATGCCAGTCCTTCTTAGTAAATTTTGATGTACTTTACTCAGACCTGGAAAGGAGAGAAAGGTCACTAAGACTGTGAATGTTTTGTGAAAACAGGCAGCATGGTAAAGAGGCAAGTCTTTCCTGGCATATGAGAAAAATGAATTCACGTGTTATTTACAAGTGTCCTTATTACTGTGCCAGCTATGTGTGGGCTTACACATTCTTAAATTTAAAAGTCAGTTAATCACAATAAAATAGTCCACAATAACCTACTTATTTGTGTGGATAATAATGCACCAGAATGCCGGCCCAGGCCTCTGAATACAAATATGGATGCAAATACCCACAAACCCAGCAAAAAATATATTTCTGTATGTTCAAAGTAAAATACTCAATCTTTAAAGAAAGCTAGAATAAAGGATTTTGACCACGCCTTGCTACAAATGAAACTGATGACAAATGGAGAGAGTTCTATACAAACAATATGTAATTTCTGGCTCATGGGAAAGTGCCATGTTTTAGAAATGAAAGCAGTTCATTTCTGGGAGACAAAGCCACTGTTGTAAGCAGGTACACAGGCCTGTCTCAGGCTCATAAGAGACCGTGACTCCGGAAAGACACGTTCATACCTCCTCCCTCCTGCTTCCAGAAAGGATACCGAATGCTGTTTGCCTGAGAAAGTTCTGAAACCTAACATGTCCCTTGCAAAGGCACAGTGGGATTCCTGGTAACAGCTAGCATTGGTGTTTCAAAGGTGGTGTGGTATGAAGATCTGTATCTTTTAGCTACCCGGCCTTGGGGGTCAAGTGCTTCTCATTCCCTGCAGAAGCCCCTGTTTTTTTATAAAGAGGCAGGAGGAACTTGACATCTGTGTCTCGCTCCCTCTCCCCATCCTAGAAAGAGCCCTAAACATCCTGCACCTCACACTCTCACAAACCTGTTCTGCTGTTTCCCTCCCAGCTTCTGTCCTGATCCTAGAGCCCTGGACAGTCCCGCTCCCAGCCTGCTTATCCAGTACTTTCCAGGATCTTTGTTTGCAAGCCTCTTTATTTGTTTTTCTTGCTTGCACTATCACAGTTATTCCTCATTTTTTCTCTGATCCCTCCCCAGCCCACTCAGTTTCCCTGCGTTCTTCCCCTGTTCCCAATGCTGGTTATGTCCCCAAGACTCTGGTCCCATTTAGAAACTTCTTGATTGTTGTGTCTATCACTGTCACTTTCCTTTTACCCCTCCAGTTTCCAGTCTCTCTTCCTCAGCCAGTTTTCTTTTTCTAGTGCTCTTCACGCATCTTTACAGCTGACTGGTTTCCTTCCTGTATTTTCAGTCAGAAAAAAATTTACTCTTATGTTGAAGTCTCTGGAAGGGGTCCTACAATTTGCAGGAATATAGATTTCATTACCCATTCTATTGGTCATTTTTGGTACTGATATTTTTTTATCAGTATTTTTGCAGAGATACTTAAATGTACACCACTGACTCTAAATTCAACCCTACTGAAATTTGAATCCCTGCCTCAAATTCGGGGGGGGGGCAGATCTCTTGAAAGAAAAAGATTTAAGAGTAAACATAACAGTTTACATTTCCTTTTATTTGTCTTCATAGCTGGATGGATTCATTTAAACATTTTTTTTCCCAGAAGATTTCAATGTGAGGTTGAAAATATTAAAACATGGTAAAATTATACACAAACAGAAATCAAAGCTTTATGCTGAGGACTGTCGGGTAACCTTGAACAACAGACTCTCTTACTTGTCACAGTTGCTTTCGCCCTACTTTTCTTCTCCTATCAAACAGGCACGGTGAGCTCTATGCAGATAGACTTTCATTGGCTTTAATGAGGCCTTATGAAACACTGCAGCCTTCCTTCTGAGATCTCCTTATAAATAAGCAGCTCATTTTTATATGACCTTAAGCAGAGGAACTGTCTGTCTATGAATATGTGCATCAAAGACTGCAATGGGTTCTTATCTGTTTTTATCCTTTAAGTATTAGTACACCATAAATTAAACACTGACTGTGGTCATAATAACAATGGGCACAGATTAGCTGAAGACATCAATAGCAACCATTTTCTGCTGGGCATTAATTTCATTGCTAAGAAAACAAGTATATAGAATCCTGAGATGCAAAAGAAGGAATGGCTTTCCTGAAAAGTGATGTACAACTTTAGGATCTCATCGTACTGGTATTTTCTGAGCAGTGCAGGATGACTACAAATTGCTTGAAAGTAGCAATATTTTTTTCACTCATTTGAATTTGGGATCTCTTAAATTGAAATTGTCCTTACAATGAGAAGATATGCTCTAATATACATGTAATTACTTTGAATAAAATATCATATCTTCTAGGCTTTCTACTTTGAAAAGAATAGAAATCCTGACTTTATGGTAGAACAATAGCATTCTTAATGCTGTTAATAGTTTCTCGATAATACTAATTACACCTAATCACAGATTACTCTTAATTAATTTTTAATAACATGCAAAATAATCTATTCTAACAGACAAGTTATTAATGTCTTTTTAAATGTGTTGATAACAAACTATCACATACTTTAACAGAATATACTTACATGCATGCTTCATTTTAGCTGTACTTCTGTTGACCTTAATAGAACAGCTTCAAACAGTGATCAAATTCTTTGTAGAATCATGATTGAGTTCATTCAACAAAATACTCACTATTCTTTTAATTATTATGTATTAGTACAATTAAAGCTATGGCTTTGTCCACTTCAAGTTGTTGGTAATATCTTCTTAACATAGGGGAACCCAATTTAATCAAAGGCAATGCATGAAGCGGAGCTGTATTGACTTTCATTCAGTGGCATACTGTTAAGCAATATGAACTATTGTTTAGGATTAAAATCTTTGGCAAAGGGATCACTGGATACAAAGCAGAATGACTCTAATGTGGAAACTCTGTTTGGCTCTCTTTGCTAGGGTGAACTCTTTTGCCCAACACAGGAATTGTAAGAAAACATGAATTAGTAGTTACTTGGACAAGTCAAGTCTGGACTCCCCAGTGACTTAAGCATCACAGGCATGAAGTTTTGCTCTTCACACGTGTACAACTACTGGATGATTTTTCAAATAATGAAATAGTTGCTGTGAGATGCTCTCTGATCCTCTCTTTCATCAAATCTTGTAAATAATCACATTTTTTAAAGAAAAATTCAAGTAGCTTTTTAAAACATGATGTCAAAGCCAAAGCTTGCTTTTAGAGATAATCCCCAGTGGAATGACTTTCAGCTGAATAATGCTTTGTCTTTTAATTGACAGGTCTTAGCTTCTTTATGTCTTTCTGTTTGCTCACATCAACCTTGTTATTTTTTACTTTACAAGAAAGCAAACAGCCTGCAAATCTTTTCTGCGGACAAGTCAATACATTTTTATACTTTCTGGTGTTTTATTTTCAGGGAAATTTACATGGAGAGGTTGGGCATGAAGCCAGATGTCCTGGAGATAATTCCTAGAGCTGCAGCAAGCTGTGCACTTACTAACAACTGCTTTGAACAAATTATTTCAAATGGCAAGCTCACTGGTGCTTGTCTGTTGAGCTGGGTTCAGGAGAGAGATGGTTTATGATCTCTTGTCAACCTGTGCCATTGCTTCATGCTCTGATCCAAGAATGGACAGAAGTTTGAGGAAGGTGAGCACTGGGGAAGATACTGGTATTTTGAAAGTCTGAGTGTTGATGACATTTAGCAGGTATGAGCCATTTGCATGATACAGTAATGCAAATTTGAAAAAGGCAAAAGTGATTCATTTTCAATATCTAAATAATTTAACTTTCTATTTCAAAAATTTCTGTAGTCAGTATGAATCAGCTTAGAATCTTAGTACGTTGTTGAGGTGAATGAAGACCTAATTCTGAAAATACTTATACGTATTATGGAATGAGCCAGAGATTTCAGCCACTACAAGGAATTGTAGAAACACCCAAAGCACGAAGTCCTACGCTGAAAAGACTAGGAATAAAATTACTCCCCAATTTGGAATATCTGTCCCAACTCATCTTCTACATTAGTATTTCATCTGCTGTGTCTGTGGCTTTTCATATGTAATATATAGGAATCGCAGAATCATAAAATCTTTTTGGTTGAAAAACACCTCTAAGATTGAGTCCAACTGTTAACATAGTATTGCCAAGTCCACTTCGAAACCATGTCCCTAAGCAGCACATCTACGCATCTTTTAAACACCTCCAGGTTTCATGACTCCACCGCTTTACTGGGCAGCCTGTTCCAGTGCTGGACAACCCTTTCTGTGAAGAACTTTTTCCTAATATCCAATCTAAACCTCCCGTGGCACAACTTGAGGCCATTTCCACTTGTCCTATCACTTGCTACTTGGGAGAAGAGACCACCACTCTCCATGCTACAACCTCCTTTCAGGCAGTTGTAGACAACGATAAGGTCTCCCTTCAGCCTCCTTTTCTCCAGGCTAAACAGCCCCAGTTCCCTCAGCTGCTCCTTATAAGACTTGTGCTCCAGACTCTTCACCAGCTTTGTTGTCCTTTTCTGTACTCTCTTCAGTAGCTGTCCAAGCCATGACCAGCCAGTAATACATAACATATAATATGTAAACAAGTAGTTTATATAAAGATATATGTTTCATGTATATATTTAAAATAAAATTTTATTTCTAAGACATCATTCAAGCTGAAGAAAGAAACTAAATAGGTTGCCATGTGATAATTCCTAATAAGAGTTACTATTTTGCAAATAATGCAAACATAACTTTTGATTTCATCTCTCTCTTGTTATGTATATATGCATGTTGAGATACACCTGACTGGTAAAATATTTGGAACTTTTGCTTTTTCCATACTCTCTGATGATGCGAAGATGAAGTTGTTATGTCAAACCAGGAACTACTTCATTAGAATGTGATCAAAGCAAAGTGCAGAACACCAAGGCATTAGTACTCAAGAATGTCATGATATATTAATATAAATAGCTCAGAAAAAGTGAAAGCACAACTTCAGAATTCATACCAGCAATTGGATTCAGTTATCTGCTTGTGCTGGTTTGACTGAAAAGGAGTTAATTTTCTTCAGGCAGTTAGAAACCTTTCTTTTTTGTAGCTAGCACAGCCATTGTTTGAATTTAGTTTAAGAACAAGCAGATAACACCCCAGGACAGAGTTAATGTTTTTAATTACTCTGGTCTGGGAGTCAAGAACATTCTGAGCTCTGCTTCACAGGCATCAAGGAAGAGGTGCATGAATGGGGCAGAGCTTGACTGACATCCAGACTGATCAATAATAATGTTCCATCCCATTAGCGTCATGCTTCATATTTAAGCAGAGCTAGGATTTTTCAGCTAGGCTTTTTTTTGGAGCCAGGACAGAGACCTGCTTGGGGGAGTTCTGTTGGGGACTTTCTTCATTTTGGCCTTTCGCCATGCTGCTGTTTTGCAGAGGCCTCTGGACCTTTGTGCCTTTTTCTCTTTTCTCTCTCCTGGATCGGCTGTTTGGGACCAGGTGCTGCTTCCTGGGACTGGCTGCTCTCTGTGCATGGAATTTGTGAGGAATTGCGTTGAGTATCTTCTTTTGTATTCTATTTCTATTCTATATATATGTTATTACTAGTAACCTATTAGTATATTGTTGTTTTATGAAACCTATTGGGGGTGGGGGGGAGTGAGTGAGTGAGTGGCTATCATGGTTATATTGCCAGCTTGGATTAAACCGTGACGCTGCTTATTTCAGAGAAGTCTGGTACTAGGGAAAGAATTAGCTGGGATCCCTACTGCCCCCTGTGTCACAGGAGACACCGTGGTGTGGTTGTTTGCAGCTCTGGTCTGGCATTTGAAGGGCTGTTAAGAGACTTCCTAGGTATTGCCACAAGCCTGTGTCACATGGGTTGGTATCAAAGACTAAAGTGTCTGTTCATTTGCATGGGCAGCTACTACTTGGGTTGCTGCTGGTACTACATAAGTGTCCAGAAACATCTTTAAATGACTGTGGAACATATTTGTCACCTGAAAAATGCATTCACTTGTCACCTGAATTAAACAATGTTTTATGGTGGTAGAAGAGACCAAGGTACAAACCTGCAAACCTCTGGTTATTAGCTATTGTTGGAATTAAAATCCCAGTGCAACTTTGAAAGAAATATAAGCTATAGTTATGCAGTATGTTTATGGTACCTATATTGCTAAACTAATTATACATCCATTTCCTTTTATTGCATATAACGATATACCATGCACTATGAATTTAAAAAGCTACACAGCTTGGATCTGTGTGAGTTGCTTAGAACATCATGGGGGGTTTGGTTCCTTGTCTTACCTTAAAAACCTACTGGGCAATGAAGTTGCGTATTAGCAGTGCAACACTAAGGCAATGGTAAGAGTGGTCCATATCTTGGTACTCCTGCCTGCGTAGACCCTTTTGAGCCTACAGAGTACCATATTCACATCCATGATTTGTCAAGAAGATATTTGGAAATCTACCTTTGGAGATCTTGCCTATCTCCAAAGTATACTTATACAATACAACCTGCTGTGGTCCTCAGATGTTGTGCAATTGTATGTTTACCTGTAAGGGAGAACATAGAATCCATGCTCAACTCATGGCCCAGATATGATATCATTAGAAGTTCTGGAGACAAGGGCTTTCTCCAACAGAAGATGAGATGCATGTCAGATGAAAGAAACATTATGCACACTGAGTTTACTAAAATATCTGAGGTATCATATGTGCTCTACTCTAACGAAGAGGTCAGGTAAGAAAATACTGCTCAGCTTCGTTTCCCAGTGTGATGTGTAAAAAACCTCAAGATGCTTTGGTTTATGATGCAAACTTAAAATAATCTGAAAATCATAGGTCCTTGTAGAACATGCACTGTCATCAAAAAACAATGCAAATGTTTTAAGAATTCAGTAGTATGTGAATCTAAATATGAAATAAGTGTTTGGATTCCAGGTGAAATCAGGCCTAAAATTCAGATTTGGTACAAAACTCATTACTTGGTCTTGTGAGATTTTTGGTATCTTAATTGTAAAATTCTCATGATGTCATCTTCGCCTTATCAGACTGGAACCAGGAAACGGTGACTTAATATGTTTTAATTCTAATAAGAAAATGACATGGTTTCAGATGCAGCTTCATTGTTTTGACCTAAGTCTGTCCTAAAACAAAGGTATTGATGGAAAGGATTGCCACAGATACAGTCTAATGGAAAAACCTCCTTACCATGCCATCAGCATCACAGAACTCTTCCCATCTACCCATATAGATGAGTTCTTAGGGACATGGTTTAGAAGTGGAATTGGCAGGTTAATGGCTGAACTCATATTAAAGGTATTTTCCAACCAAAATGATTCTATGATTCTATGATCTTCAAATTTTGTCGTACTTGAGCAATGCCGCTGATTAAGCAGCATGAATTTGATAATTTTTAATAAAAAAAGTTAAATGGAGTAAATTACACCACAGTAAATTGTGGCACTGACTAATGAAACTGTATTTGTTTGTTTGTTTGTTTTCCTTGCTATAACTTATGATGAAATGTGCAAGAAAAAAGAAGTTTTACAAACACTGTAAATCCCGCTGTGAATTCATTAGTCAAATCAGAAGGCAGTTGTATTTTTAATAGGAATTTTTATGTACCATCATAGGCCTGGAGCTGCAAACTTTAAATCCTTAATTTAAATATAAGTCTGCTGTAGCCATCAGCCTGGTGTGTAATCTCAGATAAATACTAAGGTAATTTGTGTGCCTCCCAGCATTTCTGAAGTAAAGAATGTACAGTATTACAGCAAAAGTGAGCAGCATGCTATAAAGGAAACACAGTTATTACTGCTTTGCAATGATTCTTTCACTTTATTTTCTTACTAGGATAAATTGGGTTATATGAAAAATATTTAAATTATCACATGTACAAAAGTCTTTTCATGTGCAGATAAAACAATGATGAAGATCTGCATGAAATTAATTATTTTCTTATACATGCCGTATGTATGATGAGTACACTGTGATTCTGCAGCCTGTATTTTTTTATAAAGTAAGAGCAGGTAATCAAAGCTGTGTCTTCTAGCCTTAGAGTGAGTAAGGGTATTTGTGTGTGTAGTAGAAAGTAAGAAGGGTATAATAGATAACATTTTTTTACTCCTCCATTAACTCACATTTGTAATAGCTAACTTTCAGGCTCAGAACACATTTACAGTTTACACATTTCCATTTCTATATTGCTACACTGTGACTGGATGAATTTGTCTTTCCTCTTTCGGATTTCGTATCACACCATCTTCCTGATTTCCTATTTTGCAGAGTTGTATTTCATTAAATATTGACATTTTAATGTTAGTTGCCAGAGTCTTACAATGACAGCAATTTCACTTGTTTTGATTTCTGTGTGTATTTTCCTTTTAGTAATATTGTCTTCCATCATTTTCTGATATAAAGTCTCATATATTTGTGACAGCTAAATTGAATACAATTTCCTTGCAAAATATCAGTGATATTCTAGACGTGGTGATGATCAGTTTATTTCGAAACAAAAGTCAATACTTGTGAATTTTTAGTTGTTCTATGAGAGAACAGGTACATGCATTTGAAGCAACTAAATGTCTTGCATTTTACTGGAATGACACTAGATGGCCTTGCAAATACTTTTTTTGCTGCTGTTCTATATCATAATATATGGAGTAGTATGGTATACATAGACTTCAGACCTAGGGTATTACCTGGTGACCTGTATTCTGCTCCTTACTAGGTATGCTTGCGTACATAATTATTCTAAACTAATTTTCAGTTTACCATAGACCTACACTGCATCATCATTTTGATTGTCTTCTGTGGTGGTCATTTATCGGTGTAGATGGTAGGGCTTTGTTCTTTTAATTTTAGGACAGTGCAAGTGAACACCTTTTAGTGATTAATCTGTTGTGGTTAGAGATGGATGATTTTCTAGAAAATTAATTTGCTGAAAAGCATATGGTTTTGATATTATGAATTATATTGACAAAAAAGTAAATAAAAAGAGGTTCTATCAGCATTTTTCTGAGCAGAATTTTTTTTATTGTCAAAGTAATATTTGGGAACAAAAGGCACACGAAAATCAATCTTCCACTTCCATCCACAATTGTTATTCATTGTTTTAGTGATGAAAAATCCCTATTATTCCTATTTAGTTCAATCCAAAGTGCAACCCCACACCCTTCTAGTTGGACAAGCTCAATTTCACTATTAAAACCACTATGTGAATACATATCCTATTGAAATTACCTGATCAATAAGGTGAAAATACTATTAAACTGGAACAGGGAAGGTTCATCTCACCTGAAGGATTAAATTTGCCAACAGAGTAATTAATTTTTCAGTGCAACAAGTAATGTGTTTTACTTTGAAAATTTGAATCGTTATGTCTCCAAATTGCCAAGTGTGTCTTGCAGTTTATCAAATTGCTCATTTCTTATTATGCTTATCTTGTCAGCACGCTTGCAGGACGTCTTATGCCTATTTTTTCCTTGTGAACTCTAATCCTTTAATGTTTTTCTTATGGACAACCACTGCTGCGCAGTGCAGTATGCTTTTTATTGAGGATGTGGGCCAACAGCCATTGAAGAAAGTGGAAAGATTCCCTCTAACTTGAGTTGAAATTGGATCAAGCTCATGTGAAGCTAATCAGCACAGGAAATATGCACATGCTTATCCTATTACAGTTTATTTGTGTCTAGGTAAACACAGTGCCACCAAACTTGCAAATTAAGTTGCCTCCAAATGTTTTCCTACTTCTTATATATTGCCAGTATAGATTGACAGCACATATAAGTAAACTAGTTGTGACATTAGACATGGGCAGTCAATGTATGAACTTCCACACTTAATTTGGCCCCATGCTGTTTGCCTTTTCAGGTGAACTAACACATCCGTTGGCCTAAGGGTAGCAAAAAGGAGTTCTAGCATTCAAGTTATGCAAGAAAATAGCAAGAAGATGATTAAGACAGGGAAGCAACTACAATTATTCAATTATTCCTGTGTTCTTTCTATGGTGTTTTTTTTGGTGTGTTTACTTGTTTGTTTGTTTGTTTGTTTGTTGTTTTGTTTTGGTTTTTTTAGATCTATGAAAAATGATTTGGTAGCGGGTTGAATTCCAATCTTAGATGATGTGATTCAGCCTTCTAATTCCTGGAAGCTTCCAGTGGCAGCTGTCAAATTCAAAGTGGAGGTCTGGTGAAATTCCAGTTGACTGTGATGCTGAAGAGACACGATCATGTCAGGAACTAGCTCTATTGCTTTTACTACCACTTCATAGATCTGTAATTTGCTCATTTTTCTCTCTCTGCTGCTGTGTATTTGTTTTAAAGTGTGAGGTCTAGTGAAATGCTGTTAGAGTGGAAAGATACTATTCAAAACAAGGTATTCTAAAACCAGACCTTTAAAGACTAGATAGTACTGGTTGAGGTAAACATAAGGCTGTAGGAAGACTAGTTACTCACTTGGCTAAACAATTGCCTCAGTCAAAACGTTTTGTATTCTGCGCCTTTTTTTTTTTCCCCACTAAGAAATGTAATACTTTTATATGACCTACATCTGGACTAGAGAAGTAAACCAGGCCAGAGCACATGTTTGACCATACAGGTTATCTATTAGCATGCTGTTGACATCGTTCTGGTGCAGGCTGGGCTGCCCTCTCTGTGGGTGAGGAGAGAACGCAGAATGTAGCATTGGAGCTCAAGCCATTCTGTGCCCTTTGCCTAAGGGCCAGCAAATAGGCTCTGGCCCATTTTATTTAGTAGCAGACTGCTTCAGGGGCTCAGAACAGATCCAGAGTCTCTTATTAATTTAATTAACATGTAACTTGAATTCTCATGTGATACATTCAAAAACTGTAATTTAAGTTGGCTGTTTCTGTCAACATACTTTCAAGGGCATGCACATGACCAATACGTAAAAGCTGTCTAAAGACATCTGGTTATTGTCTCATGGTCTTGAAGAAAAATTGAAGATGAATGGCTGTAGACAGTCTAAATCAAGATGATCCTGGAAGTACCTTTCTTCTCATAAAAGAGCAGTGAAATATTGCAAAGGATATGTCCATGTGATATATATATATTTATTAAAACTAATTGTTTTATTAAAATAATAATATAATGAGAGCTAAAGCACCTTCTGATGTTACAAATTCATATAATGAAAGAGTTAGCTATCTCCAAAAAATGTATCCTGATCAGAGCTTAAGCCTCATCGAGTTAACTTCTAACCCCTTCTCCCAGCCTTAATTGATAGATAATTTTTGGCAGCACTGTCTGCAAGTGATTACATTTAACCTTTTCCACACCATATGTCAGTTCCAGAAGGAAAAGGTTAAGGTCCTCTTGATTACCCTTTTCAGAACAAGCTCCTGGTTCAGATATATGAGCTCGTGAAACAACGCTTTTTTTGAAGGAAAAGAGTTTTATTTTTGCAGCATCCTGCACTATGGAGTATGACATGTTGTAACGATAGATTGAACAAAATATTTAACATTATACGTGATGTTCAAAATAGCACCCAGATAAATATAGATTGTAGGTTTCAGTTCTTGCACTTTACAGAACAAAGATTGTGTGGAGATTGTATTGGGATCAAATGACTTCTTATTTAGCATCTATTGGGCTTTTTGGCCCTTGTTCTGAATCACTGTCACTACAAGTCAGTCTGTTATGATTTGTTTTATGTTTAAATTGCAAGTGTTTTGGAACAACATTTTTTTCTGTGTTTTGATAGTGTCCAAGTGTAAATGGATTGTGGTCTACAACTAGGAACCAAACTAAACAGGAATTAAAACAATATTAATGCCTCATCTAGACCATAAGTCTCATCAGATTTGTTGCTTGTCTTACTCAAGTACACAATTAGTGGTGAATTCTTATGATGACTATTCAGTATCTATGCCATATTTCTAATTGTAATAGCTATGAGCAGTAATATTTTCTAAATTCAATTTCTCTTTGGTCATAATCTCCATCTTATGCAGAAAGCTTTTTCTTGCTTCACAGGTAGCTTTAAACATAGGTACCTCCTCATCTTTGAACAATTCATCTTTCTCTGTTCAGGTGTGGTAGAAGTATAGATAGAAAACATTAAAGATGGAGTTTTAGTCAAAATAAGAAAACTAGGTCTTAAGAAAAGCCCTCTCCTTATGCCCTACATTAACTTATAACCATATTCCTTGGCTCTCAAGGAAATCTTAGACTTTTTGGAAAACAAGACTCCCAACTTCTCCTTTTCCTTCCGCCTTTCCTCCGCGTCTTTTCAGGGAACATCCCTTTTCCATGTAGTGAATGAGTTTTCTGGAGAACCTTCTTCCTTATCTTCCTTCTGCTCCTGGATTGGACTGGAAAGTCCAGAGCAGGGTCCCAGATCCTGGCCCTGACTCTGAATAAAACATCTGTCACTCAGAGTGAAATATATGAAGCCCAAAGAGGAAGCAGTGGGACAGAACAGCCGTGTTTGTGAGTGTTGCCAGTCAGCACATCATCAGTAGGACAACGGAGTGCCGGCTGCCACAGGACATCTGTAAGCAGCACATACTGTAGATAGCTTCCTGATGACAGATACTGCATTTCAGGGTAATTGCAGACCATATACAAAGCCAGAACAGCTAACAATATAATCTCAATAATGGTTTCTCAAGGTAAAGTCAGGTTTCTTACTGACGTCTATCACACTAAGTGCAGAAGAGATACAAGTGGTTTGCTGAGCTGCTGTACGCTGTGGACTTGAGACACAGTTGCACTTTGTGCCTTTCCTTGTCTTTTTACTGGCTGAATTTGTGAGTAATTATTGTGAGGAAACTTTCTTACATTAGCATTATAAATTTTGAATCAGAATGTTATATTCTAAAATTCTCTTTTTAAAAGGTTCATTGTGATATTTACCATGTAGCTCCATTCCTTACAATGACTTGAAGTTCACATGTCATAGTGAAAACAGCAGCAACTCTTTTTGGTTTCTTGCAAGCGCATCATTTTCAGGGCAGGTTTTGGTATATTCTCTCATCTTTGAGCCAAAGCATGTGGCCTGGTCACTACTGAGGTGCATCAATGTGCTATTCTGCAGGCAGATATCAGCTTGTTTTGCCTCCGCTTTACGCCACCAGTCGACACGCTAGGTTTGTGTGGTATCGAGGCCGAGGAAATAAGCCTGAGAAAGCCATAGCTCGGGCCTGCATGAGAGTAAACACACAGCTCAGGGCATGGACAGTGAGACCATGTATCTGCTCAGAGTATATGCAAAGTGACACCGTGTTTGCCTGCAAAGTATGCGTAGCTTTGTTCTTGCAACCCATCCTGTCTGTTATCTTGCTAGGCCTAGGTGCCTCATGCACTTGCAAGTGCTTTTCTTTGAGGAGACCACAACAGCGCTTAATTGAAGTGACTCTAAGCTAAATCTTCAAAACAAAATATTACTTATTCATCCAAGAACTTCTGTAATAGGGAGCAAAGACATAAAAATAAAACAGGCCAGTTCACATGGGGCTTACCTTTATGAAAATATCTTTTTTTTTTTTTTTTTTTCAGCACCCTGCAAGGTTTTACTGATTTGAGTCAGTGTTCTCAGCTGTATACTTGGCTGTGGAAGTTATAATTTACCTGCTCATTATAACTTGTGCCTCTCTGTCAAGGACTCACCTCCATTTACTGGTAAAGTTGTATGTAAACTGCTTTCTTCCTGAGACCCTCTTCGTAGTTTTGGGGTTTTGTTGTCATTGGGTTTTTTTGGTCCTTTTGTTACTGGACTCAGGGATAAGAAAAGTCTGCTTTGCTGGCCAATGAAGCAGCAGCATCTACTTGGCTTGCACTGCTAACAACCTCCTTTCTCTGAGCTTTTGCAGTTGAGTAAGCTACAGTAGAAATTACTAAATTCCAGAGTTGATAAACAGCTGCAGAGGACAGAGGTTGACACTGTGACACTTTAATAAATTTACATATATTGCCCAGATCTAGAAAATATCATAAGCTTTAAGTTCTATGTTGTTATTGAATACTCCTGTTCACTCTATCAGCTACAGCGGAACTCATCCCTGGCCTGTTGCTGTCTTCTGCAGTGGGAGAAGTGGGGATCTAATGGTCATTTCCCTCTCTTTCAGTATAGATTTTTGTAACAAAGGAGTTATGGCATATTTGACTGTTTACCTGCTCTCCTCAACAGCCTTGGATGGTCTGCTCTGTGTTATTCTTGCATTAGCTTAACGCTTTTACATAAAGGGATGCAACAACCACCAGCATGAGCATTATTTTGGATACACTTGAATGAAATATGGTGATTGTGGTAAAGCTGCATCTGAGCAGATAATCCAGTGTATCACTATGCTAAAACAGTGGTCTGAAGCACTGGAAGCATCTGATTTCCCCTGTTATATTACAGCTATATATAAATTTACAGCTGTCGGCCATCTAGTTCCTTTCTTGTATATGTTGCCAGTATGTCCTTGTGAATAGTGGTCCTGCTTAGACTGGCGGCCAGAGACCTTGGCACCAGGAAGGACAGAAGCAAAGTGGTAAATGGATCTGTATGTATCAGCCGTAAACAAAACACGAAGAAGACCTTTCCTTTTTGCAGTGAGACTACTTTCCTCTTGCTGAACTGCTGCTTCTATAAGCAGCAGGACTACAAGTAAGCTAGTAGGTAGAATGTGACAGGGATTGTTCTCTGTCCCTCAGATTAAGTATCGTGGTCAGGTTTATACCTATATGGTTAAAATCTTTTCCTCCCCAGAAAAGGGTGAACAAATGTATTCTGCCTCTTGCAAATGGTCACCTGGTGAGCCCTTTGCCCCTGCTATTTCACAAGCTATTCCTGAGTGCCTGGCATGGCATGTGCCGTATCTATGTGAGGAGCAGTGCTAAGGTGCTAACAATAGAACAGTGTGGATGATCGCAAAACAAGGCTCAAAGCTATGACTTGGAACTGTTTACTGTGCTATGGATGACCTAGAGACCTTCAACATGAAGTCCTCTTGAATTAGAGAGGTGGAGCTGCTGGCAGAGCCCTGCCGTGAAGGGTCCCTGCTCTAGCGCTTGCTAGCCCCGTGCTGCGCATCGACCCAGCAGCCCAGCCCAGGAAGTCACTCCCAGCAGAGCTGGGTGGCTGCCACAGCAATGTGCTCTGCCAGGGTAAAAAAAGGGGGAGATTGCCCTGTCCTGATGGCTGTGAGATCAAATGGGGTTTTATCACTTCCCAGCAGAGTCTTAGCAATAATGTGTTGCCTTCTCTACCTTAAACACTAAACTCAACCACTGGAAAGCCTCTGTGTGTTGAATAAAACCTGTATTGAATGATAGAATAAACAACAATTGAAAAAGAATTATATTGCCACTGATACAGTGCAGCTTTAACAGAGGGGATATTTTTGTTTATGATTAAAGTGATTACCTTGACTTCTAATTAGAACCCCTGAACATATTTTAAAAGTATCTAACTTGAACTTCAGTATATGTTTTAAATAACTGAAAGAGCGATCAGATAGGGAAGAAAATCAACAAACAGAACCTAAACCATGACTTCAAAATGATCAATAAATCTGTTAGTGCTCTTCAGTACATCCCTTTGAGTGTTCAAAATGTTGATTCAGATATCAAGCACATCAGGTATTTAACATCCCCCTAGCGTAAGTAAAATGCAATTAACAGTTTGAAGATGTTTTATTACTGTGCCATTTCACAGAAATGTACACACGTCCTACATATCTTTGATCTTGCATCCTCATTAGTATTTCCTGCAATAGTAGGAATATTTATATTTATATAAATATATTTATATATTTGAGAAATAAATATATTTACTTATATTTATTTATTTACTTATATTTATTTATTATTTATTTACTCTTTATTAATTATTATTATTTATTTACTTATATTTATTAGATTATTTTATATTAAAATGTATCAATTTCTTGTTGAATCTGTCTTCCAAGTTCTATGTTACTTGTGCCTATATATTTATTTTGCATTTTGCTTTAGAGATCAGCTATTTCTGTGCAGTTCAGGTGTTACTCTGAATTCCCTCTCTTTTTAAAAGATTTTATATCTGATACTGGCTCAATACTATTTATTATCTTTTAGTAGAAAAGGAATCAGAAGTAAATAAGTCTTCAGTTGTCTGCAGTGAAATGAAGGTGTCCCATTACCACTAAGGAAAAGATATTGGGGCAAACTGGTGTAGAATACTCTGTGCCCACACTGTCAGAATCTCTGTCAGTCCGAAGCAGGTTTCCTGCCTCCAGACTATCTTTTGAGAATGGTCCCTGGCTGGGAATAGTCCCTGACCAGGAATAGTAGCTGACCCACACTATCAAATGGTGTCTGAGAATCGTTCGTGTAAGCACATGTCAGCATGGGCCAGAAGTCTGCTAGCAGCAGTTTAACAGCAAAGAAAATCAAGTTACAGTGATTGGGATGGTTCTCCAACACTTTAATTTCTCAGTATAGATGTAACTTGAAGTTACCGTTCCTTTCCACACAGGCATGAAACCACAATAGACAGTGAGGCAGTAATTTTATCATGTTAAGAAGTGGTTAAAGTTATGACAGGTAATACTTCGTCTCTTTATGCAGCAGAAAAGTGTGGCATCTTATGTGCACACAGGTCACAATGTCACGAGGATGGAGCCAGGCTCTTCTCTGTGACAACCGATGATAAGACAAGGGATAATGGGTTCAAACTGGAACACAAGAGGTTCCACTCAAATTTGAGAAGAGACTTCTTCTCAGTGAGGGTGCCAGAGCACTGGAACAGGCTGCCCAGGGAGGTTGTGGAGTCTCCTTCTCTGGAGACATTCAAAACCCGCCTGGACGCCTTCCTGTGTAACCTCACCTGGGTGTTCCTGCCCCGGCGGGGGGATTGGACTGGATGAGCTTTCGAGGTCCCTTCCAATCTCTAACATTCTGTGATTCTGTGATATGGGTTGAAATGCACCTGTACATGGGGTTCTTTTTACATCTCATCTTTGTACTATAGAGTATCTCTTTCAGGTTGACAATACAATGCTCTAAAATGTCACTTTTCTTGGCAGACATCACTGATTTTTAAAGTTTTTATAAACTGCATCTATTTTCTGATACATGAAGGACCTGTATTTCATAAAGATCTGAGTTTTTATTTTCTTCATGCTCACTGATGTTTTATTTCAAGCACATTTAATTTTTTATAATGCTGTTTTTGAAATACCTGTACTTTACTAGATTCTTTTGTTTCTGAAACACTTAGCTGAGATTGCATTTGTTTTCTTTTCTTCTATCAGTGCCGCCAGTCTCCGATCTTCAACTTTTTGTAAATTTTATGTGTGGTGTTGTATATTTATTTAAAGACAAGTGCCTCTTTGCCACAAGTTTTCAGAAGTTTACTTAGAAAAGTTTAGGGAGAAATGTTCCTATGCTACCTAAACTGAAATTCCTTCTACCCTGATTTTTTTGAACACTTTCCTTTAGTATGGTCAGCAACATTTTTAGGTAGGTCCACCTCTTGGAGAGTGCTGATCACTACAGCTCTCCTCTCTGGCTCTCCAAATCTGTGACAGAACTGCCTGTCACTAGCAGTGTAACATGATTAGAGACTCCAAAGCTACACGGTGATTTTAGCATGCAGCTAGAGCCAGGCTGCTGTGCTCTGCCACACCAAGAGGCTTCTGGTTTGATGGCATTAAGAGTCAGAAGATTCATTGCCTCTCTTAAGGCTTTGTCCCATGCACTAACCACTTTCATTGTTAAAAATATGCATCTTTTTACTCATTTAAATTAATCTACTTTAACTTGAATTCATTGGTGTAAACAGCTTTCCTCCCAGTGATTTTTTTTTTTTTTTGTTAAATAATGCATAGGCTAAGCTTGTTCAGTTTTTGTGATGCATTTTCTTCAAATCTCAAATAATTTTTTAAGCCATGTGAGAAACATTTCTAATATCCTTTATACATGGGGATTTGGAAACTTTAGAGATGTATCCAGGCATAAAATGACTTATTTCGTTATCTATTTTCTTGTTTTAGATAGATGAAATCTGTCGCAGGGGAAATATGCCCATTTTGGAGATGAGTACAGTACTCACCATTGATAGTCAAGGTCAGATTTTCAGAAGAAGATCTCTCCTATTTTACATGATTTAGAGTCATCTTTTTGTGGCTGGGACTGGATGGTCTCTACGTTGGAGTATTGAAGAAGTTTGCATGTAAAATTGTTCATTTTCTGTCAAGAATATCTATTGTAGTGTCTGTGGAATCGGAAGTGGTCATCATGACTGGAAAGTAAGAAACATAGCATATTTATGTGTGTACATTTAAGAAAACAAACCACTGATTTACCAGCTACAGACTTATTAATATAACCTTAATAACACACAACATTTTTGAACAGTTCGAACATTTTTGAACATTTTGAACAGAAGTGAAGAAGAGCTTGAGATGTGGAAGTAAATAAAAATGAGGTAAGAAACAACATGCTTTTACCAAATACAGAATGTGCAAGGCTAATATGATACTTTCCTTAGAGAAGATAACTGATTTTCTAGACAAATGAACTGAAGCAGATCTCATCTATCTAGAATACAATGCAGTCTTTGAATATAGTGCCTCATGAGAGGTTATTAGTTCGACAGCAAAAGCTAAGGATTAATACAATTATTATTCTGTGTGTAAAGATCTGGATAAAAAGAGCTACTTTGGATGAAGCTGAAAGTGGAACTGTTGGATTGGAAGGAAGTCATTACACAGAAATTTTTTGAAGTTCCATCTTTAGACCATTTTGTTTAATATTTTCATGAATAAAATGGGCAGAAGTAGACACATGCTAGTAAAAATGACTAAGGTCACAAAATAATCTTAACACCAAGAGGGATCGGAATATAACTTGGTGGGAAATCTGAAGGACCGTGAGAACGGAGAGTAATAGTATTATTAAGAAAGAGTATTAATAGCACAGGGAATGTGGTCATGAATTAAGGACTGAAAGTTGCTAAGGTAATGCCTCTGTATCTATTAAAGACAGAGAATAAAACATGTACATATATGTAATGAAAAGAGGTAATACTAGAGGTACTTGTCTCGTAAGGCCTCTGAGCCTTGCTGTTCAGGACTGAGAAAGATACATTTATAAAATTGGAACAGGCAGAAAGAAGAACTCTTGAATGTCTGGAAACTATTGTTTGAGAAGAGGCTGGAAAAGGAGGGTAGCTTGCTTAGTCTTGCAAAATGGAGACGGAGAAAGGTATGATTAATCAGCAGTGGGGGGAAGGGAGAAGATGTATTTGAGTTAAATTAATGTTGTCACAGGGACTTAATTTAAACGTGAAATTAAAAGAAACCTGGCGTTTTCATGAACCGTGAATGCTGTGAAATTTAGAACAGCCTTCTAGAAGAAAGAAGGCAAAGTCTTGACTTGTTTCAGTAGAACCATAGCAGTTTATAAAAAAGATTGTGTTGTATGTTGCCTTCATTAGCAGGTGACCAGAGCTGATGATCCAGCAGGTCTCTTGAGCGTGGCGTCATGTTCACTGCCTTCCATTTTGATGCTCACTGCCCTCATTTTCAGAAGAGCACAACATCTGCCATGCTTTGCAATCTGTTCTCTCTGAAAGTGTGATGGCTCTGATAATGACTCCAATGCTGTTCATAGAATTAGACTCAAAATTAGTTGGTCAGGCTCACACAGAAGGCTTGCTGAAGAGCTGGGTTTTAAATGTAAACTTTCAAAGTCCTAGATACATGTCTTAAGCATATAACCACTGTTTCATCTTTGCACTTGCATTTCAGTCTTAATTTATCTATCACACAACTTATTTTCTGGCAATAATCTAAGTGGAAGATGAAGAGGCTTTGGTTTTTGTCTGCTGTTGCTATGTAACAAAATCCACAGCACAGAAGTTACATAGAATGGATACCTGGTTATTGCAACACAAATGGATATTGGTTTACAATATGTTCGGGTACTGCTATTTGCCTGTTGCAATAGGCATTTTGTTTTCAATGCATTTAATGGAGAGAAACAGGCATCCCATTTCCGTGAACCTTTATTCTGCCTGAGGAATAACTGAAGTTATCTAATAAGTATGCAAACAATTCAAGGCTTCTTATTAATTGTGTTTAAACCATCTGTTCCTGTAAGGAAAATTTGAATAGTTAATCACATAGCAAAACATGAACACATAAGCACAGGAGTGTTAACAAAGTGTTCAGTAATGGATGCGTTTTAGTGAATCTAAGGTTTTATTACTGTCAGTAATGCTCCGCCTTTATATTTTTTTAATTAGTTAATAAAAAATTTTAAAAACTGAATTGAGCTTATATTAACAACAAAGTAGGCAAAAATATGCTCAGCTATTCCTCCATATGTTGTCAATAGTCTTTTAAAAGTGATCTCTGAAGTTGGTGTTCTAGGTGCTCCATCCACCAATAACTGAAATCCATAAACTACTGCTACATAATGGTATAGAATGGGTGCAAGGAAGGTAAAATATATTTACACTGTTCTTCTGTGCCTTCTTCAAGTATCTGCTCTTGGAAATTTACTGGACTGTGATGGACCTTTTATTTGGTCCAATACAACTTTTCTTGCAGGACTGAAGAACAGGAATGAAATAGAGTTTATCAGATCATATGAGATTTTAATGAGATATTTACTAGAAAATATCAAAATAGGGTAAAGCTATTTATGTTTTGAAAACATAAATAGTGAAGCACCTTATGCTGTTTGTTCTAGGTACGTAAATATTTATTACAAAATATCTCAAACCATGTAGGTAGATGAATGTAATATTGTTCAATTTCCGGGCTTTGCTTTTTTTTGTTTTCCCATTTTCCAGATTTTGTATGTTTTGCTTATAGTGTAAACTGCATCCTTACTTGGTCTGCCTTTTTGGTCTTAAAACACCTGTTCTACTAGGTATCCTAGTGATTATCCTGTGATGGATTTTCAGTATCCTTTAAATTCATGTTCTCTCCTAACTGAACCGAAATTTACCTCCTTTAAGTATTCTATTTCCTCAGAAGGTTATAAACGGCCTGTTTTTACTGTCCAGTTTTAATTTTTTTTGTTAGAAAAAAAAATTCAGCTTGCAATACAGTGATTATAAGCACCGAAGTTTTAATGTAAATAAATTATTGATTAGTGTAGCTTTATTGATGATGGCAACATCTTGGGTGATTACCTAGTGAAACCCATTCTCCATACCTGATTTGCTCATTAAGACTTATTTGGTTTTTTATAACATACTATCTTCAACATGCCTGCAAGAAGGGCAAAAGTTATATTAATGTGGTGAGTTGACCTTGTCTGGACACCAGGTGCCCATCAAAGCTTCTCTGTCACTCTCCTCCTTAAATGGACAAGGGAGAGAAAATATAACAAAAGGCTCATGGGTTAAGGACAGGGAGAGATCACTCACCAGTTACTGTCATGGGCAAAACATACTCAACCTGGGGAAATTAGTTTAATTTATTACCAATCAAATCAGAGTAGGATAATAAGAAATAAAACCAAATCTTAAAACACCTCCTCCCCTCCTCTCCCTTCTTTCTGGACTCAACTTCACTCCCAAATTCTCTCCCTCCTCCCAACAAAAGATGCAGTGGGATGGGGAATGGGAGACTGCAGTCAGTTTATCACACATTGTCTCTGGTGCTCCTTCCTGCTCAGGGGAAATTGTCTTTTTTCTTTTGCTAAAAAGTGGAGAACATTCCTAGCAGGAACAGTACTGCTTCAGCAAGCAGGTTTGAGGGAAAACTTTGGTCTTTTTCAACTTTACACAGTGCAAATCTATCCTTTTGTGAAATAGGGAAATGCAAACTCAACATATTTCGGAAAATCTTTTACTGTAATATACTGAATACCGAGAAGCCTTGCAAAGTGAAATCTGATATTGCAGGTAAGCTAATAAGTGACTTATGTACTCATAAAGATTTAGACTGGATATTAGGAAAAATTTCTTCATCGAAGAGTTATCAAGCACTGGAACAGGCTGCCCGGGGACGTGGTTGGGTGACCATCCATGGAGGTGTTTAAAAGCTGCGTAGATGAGGTTCTTAGGGATATTGTTTCAAGGTGGACTTGGCAGTGTTAGGTTAACAGTTGGACTCAATGATCTTAAAGGTCTTTTCCAACCTAAATGATTCTACGATTCTATAAAGATCATTAGCAACATAATTTCTAGTCTTTTAAATATTTCACAATGTTTGTGCATAAGTAGGCAGTTCTAACTGACAGATTCATAATAATTTTCATTAATTTAGGGGACTGTACTGTAAATCAAGATATTTTTTAAAGCATATTGGATTTAATAGCCAAATGATGAAAAAAATTCTCTTTCAAAATAAGTGCAGCAAAATTAAATTATATAGGGCAGAGTGCAACAACATTTAAGATCCAATTGGTTGGAAAGATGAGAATGAAAAAATGCCTGTAGACTGTTGATTTGAATCTGGAAAGAACCGCAGTGCTAACTCTTTATGTCAAGTTTGATTTGCAAATTTTAAACTATGAAACACATGGACATGCACAGAAAACTTAATATCTTTAGATTTTCAACGAAAAGAACAAAAATTGTTGAAAAGTGTATTATCCACAGCTATTTTTATTCTGAAATACAGTGAACAAATTTAATTGCTAATTTTTAAGGAAAAAAAAAAGGCTGATTCTATGATTTATATTAATTCATACCCAATTGTATCTATCTAAATGCTCATGATCAGAGCCCTGTAGATGCTGACTTATTTAAAAGCACATTGATATTGAAGAGAAACACAGGTGCCTGCTAAAGAACTGCCTACTGCAATTCCACTAATTTATTCTTGTAAATTAATACAGTGCATTTTATTTGCATATATACTACCCACAAGGAAATAATTACTATCTCATAACATTGTATTGCTAATGAAGTGCAATTTTGTTGCAAATCTGGCAGAATTTACCTTCTTGGAGACATCTAGAACAATCTTCATATGCTTACATTACAGTGACATTTTTTTGACAATCTCTGTGGCTGTCTATAAGGCTCAAAGGATGAAACTTCAAGGTCTCATATAATAGATGGAATATGAAGCTACCTGCAATCCTGCATTATTCAGGGCTTCCAGTTCCACAAAATCGGTTTGACCCCTGATAAGGAGCAAGCCAGAAGGTGGCCTGCTATATGTTCATTGGGCTGCATATGCACAGCATTCAGACCTCAGTTCCTGGGACTGCATCCATGAGCTGCCAGTGTAAGGCCTCCCTAATGCAGCTGAAATAAGAAATTGTAGGATTTACGCCTTCATTGCCAGCAAAAATGTATCAGGAAAAAAACCAGCAACCCCTCATCATTGCCCATAAGGCTACTGTTCAAACCCTCATATTGTAGCCTGACTTGTTACTTCTTGGCACTTTATAAATATAAAAATCCCTGACATATATCTATGTTGGAAGGAGAAACAAAGCCAGGAACTGTTTTCTGGCCGTAAGTCTGACAGCACAGCTTAGCTTGCATCTCTACAACTAAATCCTCTTCCCATTTCTCCTCCTAAAACCAGTAAACCCTCTAAGTGAGAAGCTGTGGAGAATGGTCACTGACCTGTGTGGCCTGAAACTGGCCCCAGAGCTCTGTGTTGCCACTGACTGGGGCACACCAGTGCTGTTTGACCTGAGCCAAAATCATGTCCAGGGATGGCTCCAGCAATTTAGCAGTGACAACTCTGAGCTGTGTGCAGACTTGAGCCCTGACTATGCTTGTTTTGCTTTTAAAGACAACTGGGGCAAGGGCAGACTCCCACAGAGATGGATAGCTTGTCCTGGAAGCACCTGGAGACTCGCCATTCAACCATGAGAAGTGTGTCAGCTCAGATCCTCATCCTTGGTCCTCACCTAAGCTACGGTGCCCATGGACTATGTCTGTGCCCATAGTCCTTGCTGGTGCAGATGCCTGTTCCTGTACCCACAGAACTTGCTGATTCTGACCATGACTTGACTCCTTGATTGGACCTTGGACCTTCCTCCTCACCATGAACCTCTCCAGCAGTTGCTGGGGTCTTGGCTGACCCTGGTGACTGTCACTGACTTGCTCTGTTCACCTCATTCAGAGGCTGTGGGACAGGGTGTGGGTCAGTGAGGACCCTGCTCATGCAGCCTGGCTGTCACCCTGGCTCCTGACTCACTTGCCTTCCAGACCAGTCTCTCATGGACAGTCTGTCCTTCCTCTCTTCCACAGCTTGTGGCAGAAGGCACGGTGCCAGCTCCTCATCTTTTAGAGAGCAAGGGTTGATTTTGCCTACAATATCAAGAAATCTGGCATTAACAGGAAATATATCTCCTATATTGCATTTGTCCTTTTCATAATTGTATAGGAAAAACACATCATGTTGGATATTCTTACATTCACATCACAAAATGATTTCATGTCAAAATTAATTTGAAAGCTGGTGCAGTATTGGAGCTACAGCTGGAAGATATGAAGTATTCATTCCTTTATGAACTTAGTCTTTATTGGTCAAGATACTTCAACTACAGAGCTGTCACTTCCAGTTTTCAGGTCTTGCACAAATTCAAAAGTTATCATTGCTGCCCTTGGAAAACTGGGAGAACCTTGGATTTATGGTTCCAGCTCCAGTAATTTTAAAGATCTAAGCAATTTTCAAAGTCAGTTTTAATGCTCAAGAACAATGACGTAAGCAGAAAAGTGAAGAAAATAATTAAGTCTTTGTATCTAGTTGCTACCTTATGATAGTAAAAATAAAACCTCATGGCAGAGACTAAGAAGATATAATGAACAAAGTGATAAAAGGAGCCACATAGTTCAGGCCCAAAACTTAAACCATGCCATGGCATGGAAGATGAACAGAAATACGCCGTGTGTCATAACTCATTGTTCATTGAAATTTATTATGATTAATGAGTAAGCAGGGAGATCAACGCAATTGCTAGATGCCAGTGATAGGTAAAAAGGTTTTTATTATACAAGACAAGATCCTCAGATTTCTGGTTACTGGAAGAATTAGATGGCCTAAATACTCAGTTCTCACAGCCTTTTCTCTTTGATTTACTCCATATAACAGAAAGGCTGAAAATGATTGAATGGATGTTTTGTTGGCAGTGAGAAATAAGTTTATGATGAATTAATTCTATTTGACATAGCCTATTAAGAGAAGTTCCTCAGTTTTATTCTAGTTCCCAGTATTGCAGACAATCTAAAGATTCAATACAAAATATGTTTTCTTTGCAGGACCAGGATGATCCCTGGCTAAAATTAGCATGGCACAGTCTGATGGATTTTGTCGTCTACTATTTATCTGTATACACTTGTGGTGCTGAGGATAATGGGAATAGCACTTAGCTGGTAAACAAGCACAGGTAGTTTCAAATTTCCCAAATAAGGCTGGAGATGATACGATTAAGGAATTCCCAGGACATTTTCAAATTTACTGCTATGCAAAATCTGGAGTTAGATATGCTGAAAGAAAATGTTCTCACAACACAAGAATCGGAATTCAAAGTGGTGAGGAGAAAAAATTAAAAAATATCTTTTTGGAGAGGAGTGACTTTTTGATTATTATTTTTTAAAATTTTCTTGGTAAAGATTTTTTATATGTTAAACTGAATTGAGCATAATATAACAATACCAGATTAGACCAAATGTCCTTCTAGGAATTGTTGTGATTCCCATAGTTTTATACCCTTTAGGAAGATGATAAAAACAGAGCAAGCATACAACCTATTGTGACACTTAAAGAAATTAATCTTTCAGTTTATGGCCCTGGGACTTCAGGAGTGTGATATGATGCTTCTTTAATAGCCCTCAGTAGATTTTTCTTCCTTGGCAAAAATATTCAGTATCTACAAAAATATGTGTTAGAATGCCATAGATTAATTCAACATTGTATGAAATGCCCTCTCTTTGGTTTTTGAGCTTGTGTCCTGTTAGTTTCATTTGATGTTTCCTAGTTTTTTTATTAGAGGAAACAGGTTCTCCTTCTGCATGCAATTCAGTGTTTTATGGACTGCTATCACAGTCTCAGCCTGAAGAAACCTATCTATCCCTCATATGGGAGCTGTTCTATACCTTTGACCATCCCTGCACCCTTTTTGGTGGGAAGAACTAGAACTATGTGTAGTCAAGATATAGATACACCATAATAATGATCTCTAGTTCTCTCTCTCTTTCCTAAAAATGTACAGCATTTGACTTGTTTGACAACTGTTTAGTTCACATTTTTATTCATCTTAGTCTTAAGATGTCTTTCCTGACTGGCAATAGTCAGTTCCTTTTATATGCAATGTTAGGATCTATTCTTTCATGTACTTCACTTTATATCAAGCTACTTTGTATTACATTTACCATTTGTCGTGCAGTCACTCGTGTTAGGTTCTTCTACAATTTTTCACCATTGGACCCTGCCTTTATTGTGTTTAATAAGTTAGTTTCATCATATAACTTTGCTACAGCTTATACTTTAATAGATCATTCATGGATTTGCAGAGTAACATCAATAAGATAGAGATTAATATCATCATCACACATCCCTGGTAATGTTATTCTACTGTGAAAACTGATCATTTACTTCTGTTGTTTGCTTCCTATTTTTGACTAAGTACTTAGTTATATGTGGGTTCTCTTTTTTATTGTATAGCAGCTGAATTTCCTCAAAAGGCTGAGGAGGGACAGGAACTCTTGGAACACTTGGAATCCAGACACCTTCTTCTCTCTGCTGTTGACTCAAGAAACTCAGGTAGGTCACTGAGGTGTAACTTTCATGTAGAAAAGATGTTTTAATTTTTCCTCCTTTTATCATATCATACACAATCCTACTAATTCTATTCTTTATCATAGTTTCACCTAATGTGGACAGGGGTGAATTCAGCTTACCAGATACAGATTACCCTGGCACTTTTTAAAGATTGAATTAGTTAGTTGCCATCCAGAGGCCTGGTGCCAAGGAAGATTTAGAGGAGAGCTTGCACATTATTGTTTAAGTATTTCATCCTGGAGTTCGTACATCTGGAGGCAGTTAAAATTAATTTTGTCTTTTTTTCCCTACTCTGTTCTTCAACTGAAACTCTGTCAAACAGACCCTCTGACAAATCCTTGATATAGTATTTTGCCCATAGAAATGGCAAAGCCAGATCAGTCATTGATAGCCAGTTGGCTGTGAAAGCTACATGCAGAAATTTTCTGTTAGAATGAACATAATTATTTGAATATTATTATTATGTTAACATTTTTCTAACATCTCTCAGAGAGGAGACTTGAGAAGTAGAGGAAACAGTTCTTCTTTTAGGATGTACTATGATGGTGGCAGCATGTCTTAGCCTAAAACTTTTTGAAATATTTAAATCAGTGCCCATAGGCTCTGGTGGGGTAATGCTTTCTGATGGAATAACACTGCTACAAATCCTAACCTGGAGCACTGTGACAAAAAAACATATGCTCTCCTTTTTCCTGTACATTGCTAGATGCAAAATGTACAGAGTTAGAACTTGCTTACAAATCCTTACTGAATACACAGTTGATTGACATCCAACACTTAGAATTCGGGCTGCCGAAAATGTAAGACATGCTAAACTTGTAATACATTGAAATACCTTTCTTCTTTGGCTGAAAGAGAATTGTGACAAATCAAATATTTAAGTAAATCACACACTTGTGTCAGCACAATGAGAAAAGCATGCTGATAGTCTCATGGTCATGATGTTAACAAGCTGACAGTCTTATTCTCTTTTTGTATTTGTTAAATTTTTATTTGGCTTTCCTCATCTCAGGTCACCCAAACTGTGACTTTTACGTGTTGGTGAAGAATTATCTGTTTCTATCTGGCAATATTTTGATTTTTTTTGATAAATCTACTTTAGAAATAACACTGAAGCAAGAGGTTTTCAAAAGTAGACAAGACCTTCCTGAAATTATTCAGATATATGAAGAAAAGTCCATTGAATTAGGTGAATGCTTGCCTTTGAGTTTTATTTGCTTATTTTATAGGTTTAATAACATTTTCCCCTATGTGTGAATGGGTATAAGTCAACTTAAGCATCTGATATCTAGAACTTGACATGCAGCATTGATCTTACAAAAACAGGTTGTGAACAGCAACTACAACTTGCATTGTACAGTTATACTGCACTGTGCTCTGTTAGACGTCCAAATAGAAGAAATTTAGTCCCACAACAAAATATATAAGAAAGATGTAAAATACATAATGTATCATATGACAAATATGTGCTACACCTGGTGGTAAAAGTTTATGCTTAATATCTCTCCCAGAGTATTTGTACAAGGGCAGTGGCAAAAGACAAAAAAAAAAACATTGACAAGCCAGACAGCATATGAAGAAAGAAGCTAAAATTGCATTTTTGGCTTCTTAGCTACTGCTGACCCAATGACCCAAATTATTTCAGTTGGAATGTTACGCTGGCTGGCTGATGCTGCTTTGCAGATGTCCTCTTGAGTTAGGCAGTGTTATAATTTGGAAGGATTTTTACCCCCCTAGTAATGGTAAGCCAGCAGTATTACTTTGTGAAGACAGAATATAAATTAGAGGATGAGAAAAGCCACATCATTGATGCTGGTGTTTGACTGGCAATTTTTGATGGCTGGTTAGCTTGTGAAAAGCTACATTACTGGAATAAGTGAGTTTATTGCCTTTCCAGTTTTTCACTTTGCCCATTGAGGGTGATTTAACCTTCTCACAAAATTGCAGTCTTGCTTTCCTTTTTACGGTGCCCAGCTTAAATGCGACAGTTAGAATGTGGCTAAACATTTCCTTTATGCCAGCTTCTTCAGATAATTTTTATTGAACTGCCTGCAGATATGAATCGCTTCAATTGAAGTGACCTGCAGGCCATGTTCCCCGCGTCCTCAAAAGCTGTTCTAGGTACTAGGCTGTTATGAGACAGGTACTCACACAATACTTCTCCTAGAGCAATTTTTCTGAAACAGGGAGACCTTTCATGGTTGCTACAGGGGTGTGCAGCTTTTGCTATGTCGAATATCTGCATTACACATAGTTTGGAGTTGAAGTTCTAGATGTTTTCCCATTCTGAAAGGCAGCAAATCTTAAGCATGGGCGAAGCACTCAGTCTATATATTTCTATGTGCAAGTATGGCCAAGTAGAGAGATTTTTGGTTCAAAATGGGGTGCCAGTTACCTCCAGCATTAGAGAACAGCATAATGGAATAATTCTTAATCTGTCTCACTGAGTCTTAGGCATCTACATTTTGCTTTATGGCACAAATAGTCGGTGCAATCATGCAATCATTATGTAAATGGATTCTGCCCCATTGAGTCCTTCTTGAATTATATAGGATACGTTAAAATAAAGTCTGATACATTCAGATAATAACATGAATTTGAATTTGTAGCACTGACCATGACCAATAAAGAGCAAAACAATGGCAAGCCAATTTTAATATGTTGATAAAAATTTAAATGCTGACACTTTTGATAAATGAGTTTATTTTTGGGCTGGAGTTAAGCAATTAGGCAAGGTGATGTACTGGAGCAAAAAATATAATCAAACCGGTATATTTATTTATTAAATGGTTCTGGCTGAATAAGATATTGGTATTTTTTCTGGCAGTCTGTATAACAATAATGCCATAGTTGCAGTGAATATGCAGATGTATATCCTAAAGCTGGATGGTCCTTATTGTCCAGATCTACTTTTGATGTAGCGCTTTTCCAGCTCTTCATGCTATGTCACATTCATTCAAAGAAATGGGACCCAAAGTTGCCTGAGTTTAACTTCATCAACAGGACTACATCCAGTGATGAGGATCTGAGATAGCTGAACCAGTGACCACTGGGATCTATTAATATCTTCCACTTTCCTAGTCTTGCCTAGTTTATCATTGAGTAACAGAAGGTTATGTACTACTTCTGAATGAGCCAAAAAATGCTGTCAGGCATAGTGCAAGGAACACTTGCCCAGAGCTGAAATAATACACCAAGATAGAGAACACTTGTTTTAGGAACTCTCAGGGTACCAGGGGCATAGCATCTTGCCCATGACTGCCTTTTGAGTCAAATTAAATAATATTTTGGCCAATAAGCTTCAGTGAGGCAGTGGAATCTCATGGTGGTAGCTCAGGAGTGCTGCAGGAGTAGCTGGAGGGTATGTGGAAAAGGTCTTCCCCCTGCCTGGCAAGAGGCTGCTGCTGCAGCTTTCAGCTGAGTTATCAGCTCAGCATGCTTGTGCCTCAAGTGCTTAACTGGTAACTGCTTCAAGTGTAGTCATTTATTTTAAAAAAATGCTGCTTGCATAGTAGCCTTACTTAATGTAAATGTTAATTGATTATAGTAAATGTAGTTCTTAATTTAGGTCATGGATTGTACAATGTCACAATCAGACTACTTTTTAAAAGGGAGAGTAACTATAATGTAAAAACTATGGTAAAAACATGTTTAAATTTAATTTATGTCATTGATTTAAAAAAAAAAAAAAAAAAAAGCTAGGCAAGACCCAGAGTGCAGGGAAAGGCTTAATTTCTCCCAGGAGTCACATCTGGTTTTCCTCTGCAAATCCCCTCCCCATCAGCCCAACAAGCCCAGTTCAGCCCTGGCCAGAGCGCTGCTGTGGGCCGGTCTGCACACAGCTCTGTCCCTGCCATCCTGACGTCCTGACTGGCCTCCCTGGAGGGTCCCCAGGTTGATGCTGGAGCTAGCCTTGTTTCCAGGCTTATCTCCAGTATTCTCTCTGGCCCTGTCACCTGGATGTACCTCAGACTGGTGTTACGGGCAGCCTTAACTCCAGTCCCATCTTCTGCCCTGTCTCCTTCTGCTCCTGTCTGGGCTCCCAAAACTGGACCCTGGACCAGCCTCACTACTTCTCCTTGTCTGTGATTGTCAATGGGATCTGGCACTGTCACCAGCCTGGCCCTGCTCAGATCCTGTGGGACTGTGCCCTGATCGGAGAGGGTTGGTGTCATGAATTGCAAAGTGGTCACTGGAGTCATTGGCACTCTTCAGACCATCCAAAGTTTTGTGCTACAAATGTAATACAGCGTCCTGCCAGAGGCACAGTTCAAGTCACAACTTGGGTAATTTGTGTTCATGTGTGCACAAGTAGTCAAAATTAATACTGCCTAAGACCAAATCATATGATTCCATCTACTAAATAAATATTTGCATTAGTAAGTGTCCTGTCCCATGTCTGCATGACCTAAAAAAAATTAATTCAAACACTGATCTCATATATGCACATTTGCCAGCTTCCCACATCTTGTACACTTGCAATTTCAGCATCCATTTATAGGGTGTACATATACTGCAACATAACCTCCTCCAGCTCTTGCTCTGTCCCTTTTTTATGTCTCTCAGGGAATACAAGGTTGTAGATCTTCATTTCTGCAAACACAAAAAATCAGTTGTCTCTCCTCAAGAAGTGGAGGAAAGCACACCCTGCTGTCAGGATGGTGTTCTCAGGAAATGCCTTTTTATGTGCTCCAGCTCTGAAACATGGCTCAAGCAATTCCATCAGTTGCATAAGAAAGTAATGATGGCAGTAAAGGATCGTCTTTCTCATTACAAGGCAAGATAAGAATCCTTCAGATAAGGAGTGGCCAAATTATAGGTTTCCTTGAAGACAAAATCCATCATTTTTAACTATTTTTGGATGTGCACAGCTAGTTACTTCAGTGAACAGATCACAGGGGTCATGCTGCCATGTTAAAATCTTTGATGTATTTGTAACAGGTATGTAAAAATAGAAACTACTGTCATACAGGACAATATTTTATGTGTATTCAGCCCAGTCTGCTTTTCTAAGAGCATTTTGTCTACACCTAAATAGTTAGTACAGTAATACTGCTTTTAAATTAATGTTTCAAATTTAGGGATAAACCACAAAATTTTGTTTGGATATAATTAATATTTGTATATGTACACTTGAATAGGAAATATGATATTTGTCATATGGCTTGCTATGCTTTAATTTAATGCAGTAGCACCAAGTTTCCACCCACCCATCCATCTCGTCCCCCATTATTTTTAATCTTTCCAGTGTATTCTTTGAAAATCAGGACAGTTGCACGTTTTGTACAATTGTGTTTTCATCAAAAATATAGAGGGAGGAGGCAGAAAGACAGCTTTAGTGTGACTCCATCAGTAAGTGAGCAGTCACTGGCAAAAGTCAAAGATTGTTTTATTTGCCTTGGAAGTCAATGGAGGAATGAAACTACTATAAAAGTATCCAGAGTTGAGAAGTCAAATATTTATTAACACTGAAGGAAAGATTGAGCTGATTACAAGGCTTCCAATAGGATTTTAGGTTCTTCTTTCAAATAAAATACAATCAATATAATCCATCAGAGCAGTCCTCAGTTTTGTTAGATTCTTCACTTAGAAGGTCTTTTCAGAGTTCCATTTGTCTGATTGGTTTGCGTTGAGGTACTAAGCACAGAATCTTCCAGAGCTATATAGAAAGAGTGATCAGTGCTCTTCTTCCACCTCAAAAGACTAATTCCTAGTAAAATAAATAGATAGTATTGAAGTTATTTTAATCTCAAACTTCCATGGTTCAGGCCTAGACTTCTAAAAATAGTATCAATCTTGGCCAATCTCTATTTATAACACTGAAATTAATGTGTACTTAGTGATATAACACTGAGAATGAAGACTAAAGCAGAAAACTTCGAACAGTCTTTATGGTGGGTTTTATATGTCTTTTTCCCACAGAATTTCATGGGGACTTTTAGGATGTTATTAAGCATAATTCTATTAACACTGTAACTACACTTTGTAATAAAGTATTGCTATTATGTAAATATATACGCTCTAACTATGTGATTGGGCAACAGTAATTATATATCTGCATAGCAAATTATGAGTTAAAATTACATTAGAAACAATGCCACTCAGTGCAAAGTACAGAAAATTAGAAATGTGGAAATGAAATAGATGGAAATGCATGTCAAAGGTTATTGCAAGCCATTCATTCATATAAACTAACATTGCTTAATTTTATCCCTGTCTTTATTCCTTTTCCCAACTGTTACAGTACCTAGGACTACTTTTGTTGTACTCCTTTCTTACCTGTTCAAAGATATTGACAGTGAAGTGATGCAAGGTGAAACAATACAGCTGCGTGTCTCCGAAGGATTCTGTTAGCTACAGATTCCTCCTTAAAGAAAACCAAACCCCCTTAAGGTTTGTTTTACAATGTGATTTTAAAATATGCTGTTGGGAACGAATGGGCTAGAAGTGCTCTCAAGGCTAAAGCCGTCTTATGTACTGAGAGTTGAGAGAATCAGATCTTGCTGGCTAGCACTCAGTGTAGAAAATTTCAGTGATTGTCTTATTGCCATCAACACTGAACATGACTTAAACACATTGTTTCACCTCTTCATAAACTTGATTTGCTGCTTATTGAAAAATTTCTGTGATATCAAATATTTTCCAAGCAGAATAGTTTGATTTGTATGTATTTCCCAAGATATGCTTGTTTTAAGTGCACGAACTTACAAACTCTGATCGTAAAGGAATACATACGCCTTGCCAGCTTCACTCCTGGAAGCATGAAAGGACTCTGGATTTATACAGATACTCACTTTATTTAACTAAATGAGATAGTGTTATTTATTTTTGATCTATAACCACACAGAAATCTTTGAAGTAATATATCTTGCTTTTCAAGGAGTCTTGACATGTAGACAAAGGTAGCTTAAGCGGTCCATTCAGATTTAGAAGCTGTAATTTATCAAGGGCAACATACATGGAGGAATTACCTTGATGTAGCTAATGCACGGAACTGAATGTTATCCTCTCCCATTCAGGCTGCTTTTAACTAAGGGCATATACAGCAGTAACTCATGGCTGCAGATTTACAATATTTGGGAGCATCAGCAATTTTTGCCCCTGTAATTTGTCACTTTTAGGTGAAAAGAGGAAGCAGCACATCCCTAGAGGGTTTTCCTATTTAAGACACTGTAGCAGGCAGATCAGATGGAAAAAGTTTATTTTCTTCATAAAGCTGACCCTGCTTTACAGAGCTGTAATGCCAGGTTGTGGGTGAAGAAATACTAGCCACATATAAAAGCCTTTTTCACAATTTATTAAGCCTAATAAGAAAACATTATTTTTATTTTCTGTAAGTAATCAATCGCATTTATTTCCTAATGCAATTCATTATGTTTTGTTCTGCATAACCTCTCTAACAAATCTGATCATAGGAGATTATTTCAATGTGAAAATTGTGCATATATAACACGATTTATTTTTTTAGATCTTCTTTCATGCTGTGTGTGATAGTGATTCAGAAGGCTGCAGAGGAGAGTAAGCATAAATTTGGTAGAACAATAATTATTTTAGGCAAAGAAGAGATATTCCACAGATACAGCACAAGAATATACCTTGTTGATTGTCTGTGGTGCAGAAAGACATAATAATAACATGGTGTGAGAAAGAAGTTTGGTGTCATCTAAGGTTTACATAATAAGGTTTTTAGTGGATGAAATTCCATTTAAAGCTATTAAACTATTTGTGATGGTGTGAAGAAGCACATTTTTGATCACGCTGGGAAACACCGAATTCCAGAGGTATGAGGATGGTGCAAAGGGAACGAACATGGCCCAGATAGACACTGAAATGTTAGGCTGAAAAATGCCAGCTTAGAGCAAAGTAACAGATGTTTTAAAATGTATTATAGTAATAGGCAGAGTGAAGTAAAAATCTCTGTACCTTTAAGGGACTCCAGACTACTAGAAGTTGGAATGCACACAAAAAGATTTGCCATTTTTCTTTCTTCTAGTACTTCATCAGCCAAACTTTATTTTATTGATAAATTAGCACTCATATCTTTCATTGGGAAACACTTCATAGACTACTTCTTAGTCTCCTTTACATTGAGGATAGCTGTGATTTGCAAAGTGTTGGCAATATGTGAGGTTATTTCCAGAGATATTGTATGGTTATATTCCTGATATGGGAACACATAGATCTATAGCAAAATCCATGTCTACATATGTGTAAGATTTTCTCCTTTTCGTCCCCTTTTTTATCACTATACTTTTCTTCATATCGAAAGGGATTTTTGCAGCATGTCTCAGCATTACTATGCTCCTGAAGTAAAAACAAAACAAAACAAAACAAAACAAAAGTTGCTTTTGAAAAATCTCTTTTGGAAAGCACACAAGGATTTTACAAATAATGGTATGGCTCACTAATCCTGAGGAAATCTTGTAGAACACCTGATGATAGTTTCCCATGCTAAAGGTATTTTTTGTAATAATGCTGAAACATTAAATGCCAAAAGAATTATTTATTAAAATAATGTTTAAACTTAATTTCTAAAAATTTTCTAGCCAATTTATATAATTTTGTATTTGTCGTAGTACAAGAATGGTTATGATGTCTGTTTAGATCTGTGGATTTTCTAGATATATTTTATGCATTCATATGAAGTATATATTCTGATATACGAAATCTACAGCTTCTATTAGAAAAAAAGCATCATCTTATTTTTATGATACTTGAGGAGTCATAAACATGAGGCTACATTTCATGTGTCTTTTAACTAGGCTGCTTACCAGCTGACATTATTGTTTGATCAGTTACCTATATCCATCATTATCAAGCTCTGCCTTTGGAGGTCAGTGGCCCTTTACATCATGACTCACAAGACCTGACATCCTCTCACTGCTTGTGGAAATTTCCCTTCTGTTGTGCTGCTGACCCAATCCATGCTTCCGTTTTTGCTTGCAATTCTGCCTTGCACTATTGTTTTTGCTGATCGATCTCCTTCTCTCCTTGGTATGTCCCTGAAATATTTCAGCTTGCTCTCCTTGATGTTCTGGGAGCAGTAAATGGTTCTTTCTGTACTGCTGCAATATATGCTCATTTGTCTTCTTTCCTGCTCTGATGTCTTCAATGTATATCAGCCACACAGAATCTCAAAGGACTCTGATGACTTCACATTTGCTGCCTCAAGGATCCAGCTTTCATGGTTATACCTAGCGATAGATCAAATTGTCAGTGGTTACACTAGCTTGACCTTTATGAGCAGGTCTCCAATCTGCCCTTTTCTCTCAGCATGCCTTTTAATTTAACATCTGCTGAATATGGCATAGCCACCCTTATCTAGATGTCACCTTGTTCAGATGTTGCTATCTTTATGCATAATGAAGACTAGTTAGTTCTTATATTTTTCCCCTTCTCTCATACTTCTTCCAAATAAAATGATCCAGTGTCCTCTTTTCTTACCCTTCATTGCCATGTTTCTGCTTCAGTGAAAGAGTCAGACTCACATTTTTTAATCAGCTTACTTCTGTGGCAATAGTCTAGCATAATTGCAAATTCAACTTGAATTTGATATAGACTAAAATTTTTGACCTAAATGGAAAACTCTTCACTACCAGACATTCTTTCAGGAACAAGTTTGCTTCTGAGGTCTCTAGTTTAGTGGCAGATCAGAAAATTAAATCCATGATGCAATACTTCCTCATTTGGAAGTTTTAATTTTTTTAGCAAATCACATATATTTGCTTTCAGAAACAGATTTTTTTTTCTAGAAAATGAAGTGAAATAATTAAAAAAAATAATTTAAGTACAGTTTACTTGTTATTGGATTGTACTCTGTCAGGAGACTGGTAAAAAAGTCAACTCCACAGTGAGTTGGGCCTCCACGTGTGGTGGGCCTTTTCTTATTTAATATCCTTATCCATGACCTGGGGTAGCTGGTGGAGTGCTTGCTCCTCAGGTTTGGAGATGACAGTGAAAAGCAGGGGGACAGCTGACGCACTGAAGGGCAAGGCTGCCGTTCAGAGGGAGGTAGAGAGACTGGAGGAATGGGCTGACAGGAACCTCACAAAATTCGATAAGGACAAAAGCCAAGTTGTGCTATTGGAAGGAACAGTCCCTGGCGATGATACAGGTGGGAGCCTGCCTGCCCAGGGGCAGCTCTGTTGAAGAGGCCCGGGGGGTCCTGGTGGGCAGTGAGATGAGCCTGAGCCAAAGGTGAGACCTGGCAGCTGAGAAGACAAAAAAGTCTTGAGCTCTGTTAGCAGGAGCACAGCAAGGAGATCAGGAGCAAGTGATTATCCCCCTCTGCTCAGCACTTCTTAAACCATATCTGGAAAGCTACATCCAATTTTGAGCTCCCAATTCAAGAAAGTCCTTGATAAATGGGAGTGAGTTCAGTGAAGGGCCGCCAAGATGGTCGGGGGCCTGGAGCACTTATCCTATGAGAAGAGGCTAAGAGAGCTGGGCTTACATAGCCTGGAGCAGAGATGGCTTTGGGAGAGTCCAGCCACAGCCTTGGTGCCTACAGGGAGGTGACTGAGCAGATGAAGACATGCTGTTGACACAGCAGTGCATGGCAGGAGACAACAAGTATCAAGTGCAAGTCGAAAAAAGTGAGGTTCAGAACAGAGATAAGGAGAAACTTTTTCAGCACGAGAACAACCAAGTAGTGGGCAGGTTGCCTAAAGAGGTTGTGCAGTTTCCATCCTTGGATATTTTCCAAGATGAACTGGCATAAAACTCTGCGCTACCAAGTCTGATTGCAGAGATAACTTTGCTTTGAGCAGGAGGTTGGACTGGAGACCTTCTTAGATCCCTTCCAAACAGAAATATTCTGTGATTCAGTGGTTTGTCTAATATGAAGCAGCTGTCATAGATTGACTTTCTGATTTTTAAGCAGAATGTTGAAAGGAAACAGTTGAAGAGACTTACTAAAAGCTATGTGAACAGAGCTCTGATGTACCTGTAAGCTGCCTGGAAATGTTAACACTCTATATCACTACGTCCAACTGTCATTTGTAGATCACTGCTTAAGGTATGTAAGGTATTAGTCATTGTGATCTGTCTCTCTTCACTTTCAGCATCTGTCCCCTAAGGGATACTGTACCTCTAAGACCTCTTTCTCTATTAACAGACACTTTTGATAACCCTTTATTTTATCTGAAGTGCAACATTTAAAGATGGAAATCACACATCCGTACACCACAATATTGTATTATTTGAAAAGGATCAGCTTGGAGTTTTTTTTGACTGGTTTTGTGTTTTCTAATAAATACTTTCAGATATTTGCTAGTTATTATGTAAGTTAAAGCTGTTAAAGTATATAATAATTTTCTTGTATTGCTTGTATAAGCTTGTATTGCTTATTTTTTTAAACTTACTCTCTCATGTATTTTTCTCTTCCACTCTTTTCCCATGTTAACCTGCAATGCACATCCTGGCTGCCTGAAGAAGATAGTCACAGCTGCTTTATCTGCCTAGACTCAAGAAGCCAAGCTCTGTTAGTACTTCCTATATGGCAGGCATTCCATTCTGTGTTTTATCTCGGTAGCCTTTTTTTAGCACTTTTATTTGTATAAATATTTCATCAATATTTGTGATCGAATGTGTAGAAAAACACTCGCTAGATTATTTTTATCCATCCCTTGTCAAATGGCACTATTACTTTCTTGCTACCACTAGAAATACAGAATCACAGAATCACAGAATGTTAGGGATTGGAAGGGACCTCAAAAGATCATCTAGTCCAATCCCCCTGCTGGAGCAGGAACACCTAGGTGAGGTTACACAGGAAGGCATCCAGGCGGGTTTTGAATGTCTCCAGAGAAGGAGACTCCACAACCTCCCTGGGCAGCCTGTTCCAGTGTTCCGTCACCCTCACTGAGAAGAAGTTTCCTCTCATATTTAAGTGGAACCTCTTGTGTTCCAGCTTGAACCCATTACCCCTTGTGTTACTGTTGGTTGTCACCGAGAAGAGCCTGGCTCCATCCTCATGACACCCACCCTTTATATATTTATAAACATTGATGAGGTCACCCCTCAGTCTCCTCTTCTCCAAGCTAAAGAGACCAAGCTCCCTCAGCCTTTCCTCATAAGGGAGATGCTCCACTCCCTGAATCATCTTTGTTGCCCTGCGCTGGACTCTCTCCAGCAGTTCCCTGTCCTTCTTGAACTGAGGGGCCCAGAACTGGACACAATATTCCAGATGAGGTCTCACCAGGGCAGAGTAGAGGGGAAGGAGAACCTCTCTCGATCTACTAACCGCCCCCCTTCTAATACACCCCAGGATGCCATTGGCCTTCTTGGCCACAAGGGCACAGTGCTGGCTCATGGTCATCCTGCTGTCCACCAGGACCCCCAGGTCCCTTTCCCCTACACTGCTCTCTAATAGGTCATTCCCCAACTTATACTGGAACCTGGGGTTGTTCCTGCCCAGATGCAAGACTCTACATTTTCCCTCGTTATATTTCATTAAATTTTTCCCCGCCCAACTCTCCAGCCTGTCCAGATCTCGCTGTATGGCAGCACAGCCTTCTGGCATGTCAGCCACTCCTCCCAGTTTGGTGTCATCAGCAAACTTACTGATAGTACACTCAATTCCCTCATCCAAGTCGTTGATGAATATATTGAATAATACTGCCCCAGAACTGACCCTTGAGGCACTCCACTAGATACAGGCCTCCAACCAGACTCCATCCCATTGACCACGACTCTCTGGCTTCTTTCCTTCAGCCAGTTTGCAGTCCACCTCACTACCCGATCATCCAGTCCACACTTCCTCAGTTTAGCCGTGAAGATCCTGTGGGAGACGGTGTCAAACGCTTTACTGAAGTCAAGGTAGACCACATCCACCGCTCTGCCTTCATCAATCCACCTTGTTATGTCTTCATAAAAGGCTATGAGGTTGGTCAAGCACGACTTCCCCTTGGTGAAGCCATGTTGACTGTCCC
Source organism: Caloenas nicobarica (assembly GCF_036013445.1). Classification (NCBI taxonomy): domain Eukaryota; kingdom Metazoa; phylum Chordata; class Aves; order Columbiformes; family Columbidae; genus Caloenas; species Caloenas nicobarica. The sequence goes on along the minus strand of NC_088247.1, from coordinate 19,169,603 downwards.
TGATGACCCTCTTATCCTTGATATGCCTTAAGATGGCACCAAGGATAAGGTGTTCCATCACTTTCCCAGGGATGGAGGTGAGGCTGACCGGTCTATAGTTGCCCGGGTCCTCCTTCTTGCCCTTTTTGAAGACTGGAGTGACATTTGCTTCCCTCCAGTCCTCAGGTACCTCTCCTGTTTCCCAAGACTTGGCAAAGATGATGGAGAGTGGCCCAGCAATGACTTCAGCCAGCTCCCTCAGCACCTCTCCTGATGCATCATAGTAAAAACTGTCTTTTTTTTTTCACAGTGCTTTCAAAGATTAATTCATGCACTTAAGTCTGCTTTCCCTTCTGCCTTTGCACCTGACTGAATTCCCTAATTAACAAAGAAGTTTTATCTCTAGTCCCTAATGTTCACCAGCATGTTTCTCACGTTTGCATTATATTAGTTCTCAACATCAGGTTTCTCTCTGGATGATACTTAACTGTCTTCTCTAATTACATTGTTTTCAATGTGTTTCATGAGTGCATTTCGCTTTTTCCACAGAAAAATACTGATAAAATTATATATGCTAAGTCCTAAAAATATTTCTTTAAGACTTTCAGTGATAACTGTTCCATTTCACTTCTTATAGTGTTCCTGTATCCTAGTCTTCACTAAATTTGTTTCTTGCATTCTTTATATTTAACTGCTGATTTTCACGTCCCATATCGTGTGTTTTATGAAAATCCAAACAGATGAGATCTACCTTTTTGTCATCTGAAAATCAAGTATATTCTCAAAGAAAGATATACACCTGCTCAAAGATAATTTATTATTTTGCTGGGTTTTTTTGAAGTCAGCTCTTTTAGAATTGCTAATGTTGATTACCCTCATGTATGAATTATAGAATATCTAGATTTAGTAATGGAATGAAAAAGTGTTAAAGTGTGCTAGGGAACATACAATAACACTGGACAGCCATCATTTAAAATTTTTCAATGGGCTCTATAGATTTTTTTCTTGACCAGATTAACATCTGTTTTACCTTGGCTGTAGTAGACTCTTGGAAAATGTGAGTTAACAAGTACTAGCTTCAGTTTTTGTTATTAATATCTTAATTTTCTGATCTAGAAAAGTCACAACGGATAGATTTTTCTTGGCCCTTCATTACTGAGCACATTCAAACACAGAAAAAAGGCAATACAATCTCAGGAACAATTGTAATTCCTGTACTTTTTGCATAAAAGTGTTCTCTTCCATATTTCCCCTGTCATAAAGGTGACAGACAAGAAGTTGGTGCAAGTGGAAGTTGTGACGTATTCCTTTTTTGCCAGGACCCAGAACTTTCACAAGCACTACTGGAGGCACAATTCTTGTCAGCCCCACACTGGCCTGTAAACAGGATTCACAGCCTGGACTGGTTTTGGTCAAAGCAACATTATTCTCTGGTGATGAAAATAACTTCTCAAATGCAAAAATGCTCAATGTTTAAGATGAGTTTTAATGCGTGAAAGCTCTTTCCAGATCCCACAGGCTAAATCAATCTGTTAAAGGGTTTTTCAAAATCTCCTTGAATTGAGTAATAAAGGACCTGCAGGACAAAGAAGGATCTGCAGAAAACCAGATCTAACGTAGAGGAAATTAAGGAGTTAACAGATGCCACATTCCTTCTGAGAGCAACTGTGTGCTGCTTACTGTTTGCACTCAGTGTCTGCTTAACACTTAACTCATCATTCATCTCCCTGACTCACTTTTTTTCAGCTATTTACTTTGATACAGCAATAATGGACCCCTTTGTGGTATTGATGTGCACTCACCCATACACACCAAATTAACAGAGGATCTTTCTTCTTCAGAGTTAGCTTCAATTAGCCCACTTAAAGTCTTGGAATGAGTGTCCTTCCTGACCTTCAGGACAGGTTGTTTCTAGAAAATGATTTAACTAGGTTGGACAACAGATAGAGATGGCAGAGGCTTGTTTACTGTCCAACCAATAGACTAAGGCTATGATAATGAAAAAAAAAAATTAAAAACAAGTGCTAATTGGTAACCTAGAGCCCATTGTACCAGCAATTATATACTGCACATTGAGGTATTTTTTTAAAGTCATTTTAGCCCAAATTTTCTCTAATACTATCAAAACAATGAGTTTCAATCAACATGACTGTATGTACTAATGGAATATTTTACCATGAAAATTCAGCTATTTCTAGTCTTTGTTTCTTCATTCATTATATTCATTAACATTTCAGGATAAAGAAATAAAAAGAAAAACCAGAAAGGAACATTTTAACAGAGGTATTCTAACTGTTCAAGTTAAGACAATATAAGCAAAATACATCCTAAAGTTTATAGTTCTAAACTACCTTTTTTTTTCAAAAAATGTGCTTTGATGACTGTTTAAATTACTATTTATAAAACTTAACTACAATATTTAACATGTCATTTTAATCCCTTTATCTACGGTTTTTTAAAAAGCAGCTTAGAAGTATTTGTTGAACTGCAGATAGTCTGCACAGAGTCAGTTAATGAACTAGGATTTGATGTGTGCTTCCCTATGTAACTGATAGCATATTTTGAAAGTCAACCAAGGAAAAGATATTCTCTTTAGCCCAATTGTTTTTAGAAAGATTAGTTAAAACCCATTCAGTCAGGAAATTAGGGCAGAAAAATAACTTGTCATGATTTTGCTTTTTGTCTGAATCGTGTGGTACAGTATAGCATTACAGAACAGAAGGCAGTATTAATGTCAGTGTTCGTACAGACACTTTTCTGACTCAACACCTGTTCACACTGGGAGGTTACACCACTGTGTTTGGCATGCAGTCCGTAATATGATAATTATATAAAAAGATTGAATTCACAACATAAACAAGACAAGAAATTACACAGATCTGTGTGTCTGTAATTCCAGCTACAGTTGTCAGTCATTTTACCACAGGTTGGCATTCATTACCAAAAGAAAAATATCTGAACTCTTCTGCCTGGTAGTCAATAGTGCATCAAAGAGGATGTTTTCATCATTTGCAATTTTTTAGTTTATGATTCGGCATTTTATATACGCACCTGAACAGTCTCAGCGAAAAATTACCCCTTACGAGAGTTAAATTTAAGGGTTTCCTAATTTGGTAACTGAACTCTGCTCAAATAGAATTGTACATGATGCCGTTGCTGCCCTTCAAGTGTGGGAAGGAACCTCACCTAATCCTTTCCTTTGCCCAGAAAGTTGATTCCTAGTTAATAAAATAGTCCCAAGAATGGGAGATGTAGTGTCATCTGCATTTTTGCCTGCTTGGGCATGCACAGGGAGAAAATTCTGATTTCTGCCACATGTTGTGCAGCTCCCCAGAGAAGAAGCAGTGAGCAAAGCTTGCTATAGGCAGTGTTTAACAGAAGCTATAATTTTAAGTTTTATTGAGCTAGGCTATTTTGCTTTACAGAACAGTTTTGCCTTTGCCCCAAGGAAAGATCAACTTTGTATAAAGCACTCTCTGCTGTTACTGGTTGAGACATGCATACACACACAATCTATTCCAGCACTTTGCTTGCAGAAGTATTCTTACAGCAGGGTTCATCTTGAGTTTCAGAGGTAAATATACAAAGGAGACATCTGCACGTGAGCTGAGCATCTGAGCTGCTGTTATACTCAGTGAAAATCTGGTCAATAGAGTCAGCTGGGTCCAGGGACTTAGCTGACCAACTGTAAGTGTCAAGATGGACAGCTCTCTAAGCTCCACTGAATATGATGGTAGCCTAGCTTACATGTGGATGCCTGTGTTTTCATCACTTGAATGTGTGTCAAGCTGTAGCTGATTCATAACCCTTCATATGTCACGTAAGTCCACATTTCTGAAAATTTCTGAACCACATGTTCTATCCAAAGTAATGATAGAGAATAATTTACTTTTGATACTTCTAACGTATTTGAAGAAGCTGCCGTTTTTACCTTTAGTTTCCTTTTCTTCCTGACCTAAATAACCTCAGTTTGTTTAGCATCTCCTCATTGGCCATGTTTTCTAAAGTTCTGATTGTTCTCATTGCTCTCTTCTGAACTCTCTGACATCTTCACACCTTTCTTGAAGTACATTGACTAAACCAGATAAGGTATTCCAGCTGAAGCTTGATGGTGGAAAGAGTATTAAGTAGATGTAAGTCCTCTTTATTCAACACAGTATGGCAAATCAAAAGCTTTGAAATAACTTCCATGGACACTTAATTATTCACCATAAAGTAAAATGCCTTCAGTAGAACTATCTTACTTGCTGATGTACATTTCTATACATTTTATAATCTCATTTCATTACTTTCCTTTAAGATTGGTGGTTCAAGTTGTAAGTCCTTGAGTATGACCAGAAATTTTAGCTAAATCTCCAATGGTATTGAGCTATTAGACAGGAAGAGATCAAGCTTATTTTCTGGCCATCTTGAGAAAGAAGGGACAGGCCCCTCCTTCAATTGTTTGGCCCAAATATCTTGATCAGAGTGAGAAAATGTAATTCAGCTTAAAAAGACACTTAATTGGAAGAGACATACTCCCACACTTGGTTGTTTCCTATTGTCTTAGGCAACTCCATGCACGGTCTGGGTGATGTGAACTTTACTGGTACGTGACAAATAAGAACTGTAGTGATAAATATCATGACACTTGAATGTGCATTGTGTGTCTAGGCCTTGTATCTCTTCCTGAATAAAATCTTCCCCTTCTAATATTACACAGTTTATAGGTATTTTGGTAGTCAAAGGGAAAATAGAATAAAAAAGACTTGGCCTACTGGCATACTGGCAAAGTCTTCTGTCTGAGAATTAAGACTGCTTCAAAATTTGTTTTCATGAGCTGATACACCATACCTTGGATATTAATATCTTGACCAAGCTCAGTATATCTCTAGACAAATTCTTAAGGCTGTAGCAGTCACCTGTCTAAACAGAAATACCCATTTGGTGTCCTAGCTTCGTTCTGCTTGGCACCTCATGATGCTTTTGCAAGAGCTGAGAAAAATATGAAGCAAACAGACGCTATACATAAAGTTAACTTTAAAATGTAAAATGCCTGGTAGACAAAATTCAGGCTGACAGCAAAGCCCTATATATCAGTCTTACTATATCATATGTAGTAACTTGTTTTCTCTCAGCTGACATTCTGTGTCCCATGAAATACACAAACATAGCGTTTACTTTGAAATGCAAATGCCTTTATCGTAAAGAAAGTTTCCTAATATCTTTGGAAGTCTTTCATGGTTATAATGGAATTGGGAATGTATTTAGAGTAACCAATGACAAGCAATTTAGCAATTAAAATGCAGCTTCAACAAATGAAACGATATAATGCTAACAAGATTAGAAAGCTTGAGCCAATTTTCATATGCAGAAACATGTGGAAAATAATTTCTAATCCATGAAATGCTTGAAGGCTGTGTTTATAGAAAAATGAGGAATGATGTGTGTTTGCAAACATATATCTAATCTCTTACAGCCCAGATTCTGCAGGCTTGCTAGCACCCTTTTGATCCTGAATATGAAGAGGTTTTCTTCTCATTCGTTATTGGAAAGATATGTGCATACATATAAATGTATATATAGACACGGCAGATATAAAGCAACTCATCTACATCTCATTTTCAATACTGTGGTCAACATTCGTTTGACTTCTATGTTTTGGGTTTTCACTCTCAGTGATTTCAATGCCATATTCATTAACAAGCAAATAATGAGCACAAAACTACTGTTTTTCTCTAGAGTTGCTGAAAGGTGCAGAAGTTTTAAGTGTGAAAAGGGGTTTTACTGATTAGTTCCTAAGAAAATGATGGCAGAAGAAGTGGATCTTGAAAGGTTATATTTAGAAAATGGATACTATTGACCCATTGCAAAAATGTCAGGGTCAACAGAGCTCACAACGGGGGAAGCCATCCATGTTGTTTCTGTGGGAACTGAAATAGGAAAAAAGAAAGTGGTATCTAAAAGGAAGTAAATAAGGGGGTGGATGGAATTTTTAAAGGTCCATCTGGTACTCTTGTTTGTGATATTTAAGCTATTGAACAACCTCCATCTTATTATATTCTTGTTGTGCCATGCCTAAAGGGCTTCTCCAGTAAGGAAAGCATAGTAAGAAAAATTAATAACATGTGTTGATGATAGTTGTTGACATAAAAACTAGATTCCTGTTAAATGTTTCTGCTGCATGTACATTATTGTTGAGCTTCTCTTAAATGGAAAATGAAAAACATTCCCTTCTGGTTTAATAGTTTAGACTACTGAAGTTTACTAATGCTTAGAATATATTTCTTGTCTGTGAACTCTTGTGAATAGTCCTTTCCTGGGGTCTGCTTTAATTATTTCAAAACATTAAAGGCTGTGCTAGTTGATTTCAAGTTCCCCATAAAAAAAAAAAAAAAAGCATTTTTGCCTTGAAATGAATTTAAATTTAGTATTTTTTTCTGAAATTCATAATTCAGATACGAGTCAGCATAAAGGTTCTTAGTTATAAAGGATGATCCTAGTTGGTGATAGCTCTGTCTGAAAACAGAACTGAGTACTAAAGGACACAAGATTGTCATATATAATAAATAAGGATAGGGAATTTACAAAAGGTTTATTTCCTGATTTTAAGAACCAGTACAAGAACTCCCATTTTACTACCAAAAGCTTATAAAAAGTAAACTGCTTCTGCATCACATTTCCTTTGTTTCCATTTGTCCCATCACAATGATCTCTTCTGTTTGTAGGTGTCTCAGGATACAACTAGACTTCACAGGATGTCAGATTCTCACTTGAGTCCCGGGTCATGATTGCCCACGTTAGATATGAGACTGGGATTCATCATGGTGTCTTTTCAATGTTTAATTTCTATGGAAATCAGTGCACAGAGTAATGAAGGCTGTGTGAGTGCTGCTGTCTATTTTTGATTTTGTCCTATTACTGGTTGGGATGAAGCCAATACGCACACTGGGATTCAGAAGCAGAGTCTCAGCATTTCACTTGTTTAAATGTAACTTTTCTCACATGTGAGGATCCTGAGACTACTGTCTCTTTTAGTTTTATGATTAAAAACCACCTTTTTCTAGTTAGTATTTGATTAGCTTTCAAAATCTCCCACCCCCACCTGGAGATGCTTTATTATTTGTACAAGGCAAAAGTTTTTCGGCTCTTATGACTGAAGACCTTTTCTTAGTTATTAAGCAGCATCTGTTTTGGCAGTATTACTGTAGTTCAAACATTAATTTATTTCCTTCACTATCATTGAACAACATTGTTCATATTTATTAAATTATGGGCAAAATAAAACTAAACATGCTTTAGAAAGATCATAAAACCAGCTAGGAACAAAGATTTTTAATATTGAAATGGAGTGCATTCAATGAATTAGAAAATTAAAAGAAGCTTATGCTACAAAAGCCACCAGAAGCATATTATGGCTCTAATCCAGCAAATACTTGTGCACACATGTAACTTTTCCCATGTGAATAAGATTAATAACATATCTAATTAGGATTTGCAATTCAGGAATCTCTGGGAATGAACTCTTAAGAGACAAGAAAGACATAGCTGACAGTAATGTGCTCTGGGAGATCACAACTTTTTTGTTCTCTTTATTTATCCTCATCTAACCAGGTATGCTGTGGAGATTATATTTTTGTTTAAGAGTTTGCTGGAAGACTGTCTTGACTCAATAATACATCTTTCTTCTTCTTTATCTGCTCCGTTTTCAGATCTGACTTTCCTGTCTTGCCATAGAGAATGTTCATTCTAAGATTTGTGCAAAATACATGCATAATTTAATTATATGCACATTTTTCACTACATTTGATAAATCCACAAACCGGAATTATCTTATTTAAAGTATTGAAGAAGAAAACATATTATAAGTTATGATGTCACAGTTCAAAGCTCATATTTGCATTTTGTATTTCTTAATTCAGACCAAACCCGAATACCCTACTGGAAGATATACTTTTGCAAACAGAAAGTATTATGCTCAGTTGAAGAATTACTGGATACAATTCAGTCTTTATGGTATATGAGAGGGACAGACTAGATGACTGAATGGTCCATTAAGTTTTAAGAATCTACATCTATTTATTTATGTATGTATACATCAAATATCTGTATTTTTGTTTTGGTTGGTCAAAGTTGATAAGCTGAACCACAGCAAATGGTGTTCCTAACTTGATAAAGCATCTCAGCACAATATGAAAGGAGTATTTTTGACTGTTTCTCTAAAGAGTATCTTAGAGTGAACAGGATGAGCTATTTTCAGTTATCTTCGTGTCATCCAATTAGTTGAAAATGCAGCTAGGATGATTTGTTTCAAAGGTTTTTCAGCTAATGTTGTTTCAAAGGCACTTAAGCTCAGAAATCACAGCTGAAATTTTCCCTTAAAAATTTCTACTAATGTATGAAACTTGATCATAATGAACAATTGCAGTAATGGAGCTATATCAATTAGTAAAAAATTGTAGTTATGACCACTACAAAATACATAGGGATTCCTTCTTGGCAAGGATATAGATTTTTTTTCGTCATGTACACATGAAGACTGTTTTCTAGGAAAATTTGAGATGCTTCGCATGGAACTCAGAATCCTTAGTATAGGGTCATCAATAATCAGACCTCGATCTCGAAAAATAATAGTTCAAAGTCATGTTTCTAAAATCAGACCTTTAACATTGCAGTTCGATGTGGAAGCCAGCTAACAGAAAACACAGGCTGTGCCAGCTGCACATCTAACTGCCACTATGTACATGCAACTTGCATTGTATGAATAGCTTCATTATCTTTAGACCTTTCCTAACACGTCAGCTTGCTGAAAAGCCAGCCAAAGGGGATGTTCTTCAAGGGGTGTATAGTTTAACTGGATAGTACTAGGAATCAGTTGCTGCCAGAGTCATGGAACACAAATGGCTGATGCTAATGACTTCACTTTTGCAGAGGAGAGATCATTTGAGAATATAACCTGACATGATTACTGTGTAACTTCACCTATCAAGCATTTTTATGAATATGACAGTCTGCAAACTTGCATTGATGTGGAGGAAACTGTCAATATTCAGCAAATATAATGGGTATGTACTGAAACGAGGAATGGGAAGAGATAAGCACAGAAAAGGTCTACCAGTTTGGGAAGCTGTCCTTCATCCAAGCTAAGTAAGGGAACTATTACGTTTTCCTTTGCTTAGTAATCCTCTGTTTTCTGGTTTTGGTCCTTAGCTTGTTTGAAGCTTTTTAGTCCTGTCGACTAAAATGGAGCTATGCCAACCTATCCCAGTCGAGAATCTGGCTGCCCTATGTGCTTGTCTGTGTAGGTAAGGAAGATGGTATGACATCTGCTTCACCCTTGAGGTTTAAATGGCTAGCTGTAGTTGTTGGGTTGCTGCAACAATTTAGGAAAGCCTTAAAATAACCTCTCTCAAAGATTTATGTTGCACTGCTGTTTTGGCTTTTTTAAAAGTTTGATTTAGCATTTAAAAAAATGTACGCAAAACTAATTTTGAAATATAACTTGAAAATCTTAATTTCAAGTTCTTGACATTTATTATAATAGTTTGTATCCATGTAAGTTCACCTAGATATTAATATGAAGACCAAACAAAAATGGAACAATAGTTTTGCATATTAATCTTAGGCTTATGAACTATTAGTGATTCATCATGTTTATTGTCAGGTCAGCTAACAGAAGATTGAAGATGCAATGTATCTAATTTAAAGAAATGTCTAGTATTAAATAGCATGCTGTGTTAACTGAAAATTATGTTCATCTGACTGGTTAAGGTGCAGCTTGATATTTTGTCAGTGACAGTTTAATTTCTGAATCAGTGTACTTTTGAATGATTTTTAGCCAGTATAACACATTTATTCTGTGTTTAATAGGTTCATTATTATTTTTCAGCAGATATAATTTTAAATTATGTACAGTCACAGGAAGACCAAATCACAGCACATCCTATGTTTTTCTTCATATGTGAGAATTTCAGTAGGATGGTCATATATTTTATTATAACAAGTGACAGCATTGGTTACCAGACATTCGATATCAATAACAAATCTTTTGTATTTTTATGGTTTACATTATGATGCCATTTTGTAATATAAGTCATTTGACTTTGTCTTACATTAAGATGTGACATGATTTAGAGAAGCATACAGAAGTGTCCTACTATCACACTGCTATGCATTTATCACCTAAAGAACAGCATCACTTTTCTTTGTTCTTTTTTTTTTTTTTTTTTAATACTGAGATGTGAACAGTACCTTCAAATATGTGATGCTTTACGAAATACTAGATGATTTGTGTAAAACTGGTGGGCATTTAATTTACTTTAGGGAGGATGTTAAAAAAATGAAGCAAACACCAAGTCAGGAAATGCGGCAGTGTAAGTTTTCTGCAAGGACTTCATTAGTCTCTGTGTATGTTTGCATTACGATAGCATTTTTAATTATGCAATAGTTAGGAATTCTGTAAGAATTCTGCTTTGTTCAATTCTCATGAGAAAAAAAAATCAGCAATTTAAGTTGTGAATCTCTTAGTAGCCCATACTTTATTGTCTACCAATAATCCTCCTCTGATATGCTATTGAATCATTTTTCCTCGCAATGTACATACATACATACATGCACACATACATATATATATATATAATTCTTACAGACACGCAGAATAATGCAATATAAAATTCACATTACAGGACTCTGGAGAAAATGGTTGGAGTTACAAAATCAAGAAACAGACATAAAATTCCTTTATTTGACATGCTGTGGAGAAAAAAAGTTATCATGAAATTTTAAGCAACTGCAATCAAGGTCTTCTAGTTAGACATATCAAATCTGACATCAAGGAACTCTGTCGCTCCAACACTGATTTACAAAACCATCTTCCATTGCAGAGTATAATATAGGCAAAATTGTAACATTTAACAATTTGACATAGATTCCAAATAACTGAGAAGAAAATAACTGAGAAAAAAATAAGAAGATATCTTGGTTTCATGTTTTCCAGTACCTAAAGGGGCCTACAAGAAAGAAGGTGAGGGACTTTTAATGAGGTCATGGCATGACAGGACAAGGGGTAATGGCTTTAAACTGAAAGAGGGTAGATTTAGACTAGTTTTAAGGAATAAATGGTGAGGCAGTGGAACTGACTGCCCAGAGCAGCTGTGGATGCCCCATCCCTGGAAGTGTTCAAGGCCAGGCTGGATGGGGCTTTGAGCAACCTGGTCTAGTAGAAGGTGTCCCTGCTCATGGCAGTGGGGTTGCAACTAGATGATCTTTAAGGTCCCTTTCAACCTAAACCATTCTGTGATTCCATGAAATAAGATAAATAATGCATTCTGTACATAAAGAGCAGTTCTGCAGAAGTGGCATCTTGAGATCAATGTGACCACTTTAATATTAGCATTTTTGTATACTTAGTGCGCTATAAATTATTGCATATGGTTATCATTGCTTCTCTTTGTACCTCAGTGCAGTAGTAGTGACATCTAATGTTCTAATCAATCTGCAATATCTTCCAAGTCAGACTTTCAACAGCAACAAAAAACTGCTTCCAGGAATGATGAACTTGGCCCTACTCCAGCTGATACTGTGGCTGCTGCTCAAATAATCTCTTGGCTTTAATGGAAAGATAATAAAGTTAAGAAAATCTGGACAAGATATTTAGAGTCAATCAAGTACTCTATTTTACTTTAAAATGCTGAACAGGTGCAAGTGGGATACATTCAAAATGTTCATTAAGCAAAACTTGCTCTGAGGAAGGTGGAAACAACATCTGTGCTTATTTTCAAGATACAAAAGAGCAGGCCTCCCAAGGAAATGTGAGTAGGATCCAAATGGATGAAGCAGCAGGACTGAATAAAGCATTCTGATTTAAGACTTTCCCTGCTTATAGTAATTAGCATTTGAAAAAAAAGCATGATCAATCTTTTTTTTCTCTTGGGGCAGAGAAGGAGGAGTCTGATTTAATTAAGAAGGACATTAACTCTGAGCACCTACCTAATCAAATATTAACCATAGGCAGAACAAGCACATTACAATCGTTTTATAGTGATTTAAATATTTCCCTCTATAGCTGCATGTATTTTTTCCCAGTGCTTTTTGTTTTTTGCTAAAACCCCTTGCCTTAGTTTACCCTTCAGATGTTCTGCATTTTAATGATTGGCTGATAGGACTCTACTGCAATAGATCTTTATGACATCATTTTATATTTTAAATCCTAGAAAAAGAAAAAGGTTTTTGTGTAACTAAAGTAGAACCAGGATCTTAAATCATAATGCGGCAGTGAGATATCTGAAGATAACTGAAGTTTGTATTTTTGACTCCCTTGTTGACTTTAAGAAAGATATTTCATTTCATGTACCACATTTAAATTTTCTTATAACCTTCCTCATTTTGCAGTTTGAATGGGATACCTGTACGGAGTTTATGTTGTCAACTTTTCTTCAAATATTTATTAAGGTGGTGTTTTTGGTGTATTGCTAACATTTGCCTTAATATTTCTGTCCTGCTCACTGCTATGATGTTGTAACCATGTACAGTTAGATGAAGTCACAGAGGAGAACCAAGCATAGATGGAACTACCTTAATACTGGAAAATCTGTTAAGGATTATGTCTCAGTCTGCTTTCATTAGTGTGTTTCTATGCAATATACAATTATAGGCAATTATTTCTACCTGATTTTGTAGTGTCACATGGTGTAACATGGTCTCGTAGGAATAGTAATCAAAAAGGCTCTTTTCTGTCCCTGGTAGGCCAGAAGAGCACACTGCTTTATCTGAAATTTGACTATCTTAAAATCCATCCCCTTAATATTCGGGAAACTATGTGCATTGAAGAACTGGCAACACTTTAAGTCAGTCTGAAATTTGATCCTGGTGTAGAAAGCTGTGGCTCAATTGAACTGTATTTGTTGCCAGTAAGCTTTGTCCTATATTTAACGTAGTATTCTATTTTTGACTGTATTTTTTTGTTGGTTATTTAAAATTGAAACAGGTAAAAATTACATTTCCAAGTGTCTTCATATGAATAAATGAGGAATGTCTCAGTATTAAGAAGTTAGCCCTTTCTGCGAGTTTTAGACTCTAGACACCTACAGAAACTTTTCAGCCACTTCCCTTTTAGATTAGATATACCCTCATTCTTCTTTCTAGTTTCAACAAAAGAGATAGCTTTATGCAATGAAGACTTGTCTATAGGAAATATCCATATTGGTACTGGTATAAATGTGAGGCGTTCCAGCAGAATTTTTCCTGTTAGAAGTCTTAAGTATGGAAATATATTTTCCCAAATAGCCAAAATAGCTCAGATATGGCATTTGGGACAGGCTACAAACTTAATCTATGCATATTTTGGGAAGCAAAACCATGAGGATGTCTGTCACTTCGGAACCATCATTCACTATTGTAGTTTTTTAAACTCTAGAGATACCAAATGAGACACTTGCCATTGTGGTAGGCAAATGAAAATATTCTAACATTCAAATAGAAAAAAGATATAAAGTAAGAGAAGGAAATTTTATTCACCTCATATTATTAGGGAGGAACTGAGGGAGAAACTTGCATTGTGATTTTGGTGTCACCTTATACTTCCTCACACTTTACAAGCTATATTGACTTATATATCAAGAGTGGTCATTTCCTGTTCAAAGACGTATATGATCTTCTGTGCAGCTTTGCAGGCAGTGAATACAAGAGTATAAAAACATGCTCAGGTTTGGTTGGTTGGTTGGTTGCTTGCTTGCTTTTGTTTTGTTTTTCTTTCCACTTTAACTACATCACCAGTTTTCTAACAAACAATACAGCTGGTAATCAGCTTCTGAAGTTAAAACATCATCTTCTCTCTGTTTTACTTATTTATTTCTTCAGGAATTCCAAACTTGCAATGGTACAAAATGGTGGCAACCCCAGCTATGGAGCATGTAATGCAATATGGCATTTTAAATTCTTGGCCAAATGTTTAACTGGAGCTGCAGATGTTTAACAACAGTGGAAATCATACATAAACACCAAATAGAGTAATTTTCCTTTCCTCCTTCTCAGTTCTTTGGACACAGGACTGACTCCTGTTTTTGGAATGATGGATTGAGATTTGTTTATTGATTAAAAAGCAGTATCACGGTTTTACTTAAGTATAAACCTTCTTAGTTATGTGGCCTCTTCCCAAATAATCTATTTTGAAATCCTTTCCTTACTGGCAGACCAGCTTCTCCTCAACCTTTGTCAGATGGAAGGATTAGACAATCCCAGATTTCTTTAGTGGGATGAGTCCTCATACTATAGTCACCTATAAACTGTTGGAGAAATGGGCTGACAGGAACCTCATGCAGTTCATCAAAGGGACGTGCAAAGTCCTGTGCCTGAGACAAAACAACCCCAGGCACCAGTACACACTGGTGCAATGAACTGGGGATCCAGACTCTTTTCAGTGTTGCCCAGTGACAGGACCAGAGGAAATGGGCACAAACTGAAACACAGGAGATTTCCTCTGAACAGCAGGAAACGCTTTTTTACTCTGAGGGTGACTGAGCACTGATACAGGTTGCCCAGAGAGTTTGTGGAGTCTCCATCCTTAGAGATACTCAAAAGCCATTTGGACATGGACCTGGGCAATTGGCTCTGGGTGGCCTTACTTGAGTGGTGGCCTTACTTGAGGGTGGCCTTACTTGAGGGTGGCCTTTGGACCAACTGACCTCCAGACGTCCATTCTAACCTCAGCCGTGTTGTGACTCTGCAATAGACGCCTTTGACTCCAGTCTTGCAGAAAATAGCGGGGCTTGCTTGTTCACACATTTGTCAGTGCAAGCTTAGGACCTCAGTACAAGTTCTACCTTTAAATAATCACATTTGAAAATGTTAGTATTAGGTCTAGTTTTTAAAAATCTGTTTCAGTGCTTTATTTTAGTGAAATTCGAGTGGAATGCTGTTCCTCAGCCCCAGTGAAAATCTGGCTCTTATTTAATCAATTTAATTTGTGTTTTTTTCACCCAACCCAATATTATCTGCAAATAGAACAATTCAATATGTATTTTCTGTTTCATTTAGTAACTTTTAATCAATTAATTTCCTGTTATGAGACTAGGATTTTTTTTGCTTGAATATGAATTAGTTGTAAATGGGATTTTTTACTGAAACTGGAGAAGCAGTAGTGTAAAGTTAAGCACATACCTGGTCCTTTGAGTGTGTATTTATGTGGTGTAATCTAAACTGAATGTTTAAGATGAAACTGGTGTGTCACTACTCAGTCAAACGTAATCATGTCTCTTCAAAGCTGGTTTCACCCTCTCAGTCATGTATGTATTTGTTTTCTCTGCTCATGAAGCAAACTCTCTGCCCTTGAAGGTGATTGATTGCACAGAAGAATGAACCTCTTTATCCGCAGGCCACCTATGCTGCTTGTCTCTTTTGACTTTTGTCCCTCCCTATCTAAACTCTGACCCAACTGGATAACAACCAGCTGAAATCATCTCTTTAGACTCTCACACATTCATCATTGAGCCGTTCTAGTTTGTGTTCACCATAAGAGGAGATTGTATATCTTGTATGCGATAGTGGGAATGCTACTTGATATGAATTAATGCAAGCATGCTCTTACAGTTACTTATTTTTGCACTTTAGAGACAGCAGAAGAAGCAATATCATTGGCAGTCTGCCCCTTTGAAAGATTAATTTTGTAACTTGTTAATAAGAGTATTTAGGATCAGATTTTTTGATCCTTCACTTTGTTTCCTCGTGAGCTTCTGAATAATATATATGGGCATTAAAAATCATCGAATGTTTTATTTGCTAGGAAGTGTGTGTTAAGTATGTGAAGTTACATTTGTGTGTACTAGGGGATGCTTGTGTACAGAAGTATATGTGTATGTATATACATATATCTGTGGATTTTCACAAATGAGCAGTGGCCTTGATATTTCTGATTTTGTGGTCAAATAATGGAAATTACCTTGTTGTAGCCAGCTTTCAGAAAGTGTTAGTACAGATTCTGGAAAAACAGAAATGCTTCAGGGCTACTTAATTCTGAAAAAAAGTATTCTGCAGACAATCAAGCACAACTATAAAGAGATATATAGAGTCAGTTATACAAAGGAACTTGGGAATGTTGACATTTAGTATGGTCACACAGAACATTCAAACATCTAGATAGCCCCTCACCTAGCTTGCTCTGAACCTAAAACGCAAATTATTTCTCTAAATTCTTTATGTGTCTCATAGAGCAAGCTAGGTATGTCCAAACGGAATTCAACCAGCACTTGAAAAAGGTGGCAGTGGCAAAGATATGCCCGAAGTGCCCACAGGGGGTGCCAGCAAAAAAGACAAAAAGACATGACCGGAATCCTTCTGCTTTGAGATTTGCTCTGAGATGTGTGGCCTGGAAGGCCCTCTGGTGATCATGTGCCTATAACATCTTGACAAATGCAGTAGTCATCTGGAATGTAAAATCCCAAGATCTAGTCCTCCTTCACAGCCAGAGGTCCATATCTTTAGCTTGTACTTCTCACGACAATGGATCTGCACCTTCAGCCTCTCCTACTAAGGCTCTGTAAACATGCAGAAAGTAATTCAAGAAACAGGAGTCAGAGTAACAAAACCAATAGGAGTAACAATTCCACACTTTTATCCTGTTAAACTCAGAAACAATACTAGCCCAATATTCATAATACGGACCTGAGCTACTGCTGCTGGACTCTGTTGTTGCACTAATAGGACTGTGTCTTCATAGGTGAGTTTTGAAGAACTTTTCTATTCCGCAATGTATAAGGTTCTAATTTAAAATTATTTTAGCTTTACTGGAAGAAGAATTACATCAGCCATTTCTGTCTTTTTCATGATAAATGACAACCTAATCTAGAAAGACACAGTTTTTTCTATTAAATTCAATACAGACTGATGGAGGTCAACTGGACAAGATCTTAATGAATTACAGCACAAAGGAACTTTTCTGATGCTTTTTTCATTCAACTTTGTAACAGGAAAAACGAAAGATAGAACTAAAGGAAGCTGCTCTCTGCTGGTTAAGTTGCAGAGAGGAAGATGAACACATAACTGATTAGATGCTCATTTTTGTAATTAACAGTATTTTAAATAATATCATGAACAGGTATTCCTGAGGAACTAATAGGACTTCCTGGTGTTTCTGAGTCTCAACAGCCACAGCTGCTCCCACTGTATTAATACAGTATTTTTATGAGATTTTACAAAATATTATCTCACTGGATCACGCTTTAACAGCAGTCCTACCATACCGTATTTTTCTATAACAAATCTGAATCCTATGTCATTGAAACCCGACCAGTTATGAATAGTTACCAATAATAGTTATTAACAATTAGAGTTATTAATAATAGTTCAGACATTGAACACTAGCTTTCACTGTCAATTATAGGAACAAAAAGCTACCACTAATATACCCACAAACATAAAATCATTTTCTTGAAACTGTGTGTGTACAAGCCGAGTAAGACTTGAATGAACACCAGCCTCAAATAAGAAACTGGAAATGGTTTGGCACTTTTTTGCAGTGCATTTGTATACAACTTATCACAACAAATAAGATACATGAGCCCAGCCTGCAATATATTGCCCAAGAACACTTTTAAAAAGGATGGTTTAAAATATTGTTCCACATACTAAATACATAATGAAATGATAGGAACACAGGTGAGCTGTTTATATAACACGAGGAAATTGTATTTATATTTAAACCTATTAGATCTGCGGTTTAGATGGCTTTGCATTTAGCCTGGGTGAATAAAGTTTATTTCCCTATGCCACAGATGGATAAAGGATTCCTACCAGTATAATTAAAGTATGGCAACAACTATGTTTCTATCAGATTCTGATGGCTATCAAGAGGGAGAGGAAGATACAAAGAGTGGAAATTAATTCACACACTAATGAATTTTTTAATTAGTATTTAAAAACCCAAACTTCGGCAGTATGTTTCCCTGTAGAGAACAGTATAGAATCACCCAAGTAATTAGACTGAGTGAAGACAGTAAAACAAACTTATGGATATAATGTGATAAAAGGTGTTTGAAGGTCAACAGCAGCAATCAAAGCAAGGACAGAAATTCATTAGATTAAGATAAGGTCTCAGTACCACTCAGTACCACTACGTCCATTTCCTAAAAAGTCTGCAAGGGTTCTAAATTTGAGTCGAATAATTGAAAACATAAACATAATTTGGCTAAGATTTTAAATCAGTCCTTAAACTCATCTGAGCAATTAGGATTAATAAAACTTTGATACTTTTAAACTATTCTTCCTTTTATCATTGGTCAACAAGGAAAATGCTTCGAATATGCTGAACCACAAATTCTCTTGTTTTCCAATCATGCTGTTCATGTTAAGTTGCTGTCACTAAGTGTCTGGTGGCACTCAGCATATGCCAGCATATGCTGGCATACTGTTGCTGTGCTGGAAATAAGTAAAGTCAGAAAAAGCGAAATGTCCTGAGGACCTCTTTGACACTGTCTCCTACTGACAGATGTTTGGTTAGTACCTCTTTGTGGATCTTGATGCTCTCAAGGCATTTCTTACCAGGGCCAAGGTGGCTGTGAAGAGGCGGGGAAGACTGAGCTAAGCCTTACCTCCATCCATAGCCCCCCTGTTCCCTGGCCTAAGTGGTAGGGTGACTTTTGACCTTTGAAGTGCAGGTGATATCTTACTGACTCCCTGGAGCAAGACAAAAGCAAGGAAGGGGTGAGTCTCAGATGCTGTGCCACCCTTAGCTCTGGGCTTAGCCTCCAGGCATGCGTTAAACAATAATAAATTAGTCAGAATTAGTTTTTTTTCTGGCACTAAATTAACCTTTTTTCTAAGTGCTTAAATTTTTTTAGGTCTAAGGCTCATCTCCCTGGTTGCTTTGAAACTGGGCATATTAGACTTCATCCTGGTTTATAGCAGTGATAGTGATTTTATTTAAAGGAGTCTAAGGGGAGCCCTGGGGGATAACAGTGACAAAATGTGTTTACAGCACTGAAGCTACTCCTCAGTACACATATAGACTAAGACTGAGATAGGTTAGAAAGAAAAGCTAACCAATACATGTTTACTGCTAGTTAGAGCCAAGCCATTCTGTTGGACTGCAGCCCTCAGATTCATGTATTTCCAGGCCCTGGTCCTAGTCTGACAGTTCACTGCATATAAAGCAGCCCCTAAAGCCATTGAATTACAAGACGAGGGACCTTTGCCTTCAAACAGGAATATATTATTGCACTATGGTCTCATCTGTTGCTTCCACAGCTTGTCCTGGTTTCAGAAGCAGCCTAAGCAGAAATCTCCCCCACAAGCTAAATGAAGCACAAACTATTTTGGCCACAGCATTTGAGATTTTGATGAGATTTAAAGCAATGTATCCTCTCAAACTACTTAGACAATATATTTGCCTTAGAGAAACAGTTCCAGGGCTATATCTTGTGAATTTTCTTGGCACCTAGTATCATTCTTGTCACATATTCATTATGCCTTATATCAGTTCCTTGTTTCATCCCAAGAATATCTGTAGTCGCCATTTGCCTAGAAGATGTGTTGATGGCAAGATAGGGACCTCAGATCTCAAGTCAATCACCGACAATTTAGGAAGAAACAAATTACACCCTTGATTTCCAAATACTGCAACCACTTGTCCATCGTAATATACCATGTTCTAAAGAATCTATCCAAAAGTATGTTTGGAGTATTTGGAAGGTTATTAAAAATAGGAAAATTTATTTTTCACATTTTATGAATAAATACATTTGGGCAAATTGCTTTCAAGTTTAATTTCTTCCACTATTTGTATTGTATACATTGCTAGTAACTGTTATTTATTTATCTGAACAGATACTGCATTTCTAAATGTGATCAGTCATAACTAATAAAGCAAAACTTTTTTTTTTCCCAAGAAAAAAACCCCAAACTTCTGACCTTCAGTATTTTGGAAAAGCAAGCTTAAATTGAGAATTTAAAACATCTGCTTACTAAAAATTATCAAACATTTTTTCTAGTCTGAGAACTGTAAAAATTTAAAGAAAATTTGAAAGAAAAGGATTTCTGCTGGACTCTTAGTGTTATATTTAACTAAAATGTAATTTTATCTAGGCTTTAAAAGTTAAATCTAATGTTTATAGTAAAGGGAAAATGACTTCATGACAAAAAAAAAGACGAACAAAGAGAATGCAAAATAAGTTGTACTGAGCATTATTTGACTTGCTGTCTTCTAAAAGCTAATACACAGTCATGCCTTGAAACATCATTTGAAGTACCAAAACATTTTTGTACATAAAATTCTACTTACCTTTGAGATTCATGTATTTAAAATATCCTTTAAGTGACTGAACCTGAGCACACACAATTTATTGTCTCAGGTGACTGTGGATTTTTCTGTCCACATCTATCGTAAAAACTGTTTGCCATAATGACTGTATGTAAAAAGAGATATTCTCACTGATGACATGCTGTGCCTGTTTTCCACCCAGTTCTATCAAGTTTTAGGCCTCTTGCCCTAATTAATCCAGTTCCTTTTTGCAAGTAGTTGGGTGTCTGCTCAACAGGGTAAGTTTCTGAGCTGTCTTTATCTTGGTTCTTGGTGCTGGTTCCTGATTTCAGCTCTGGTACCTAAGCTATGCCATATGGCTCTTGTCAAGTACCAGGCTGAGTGAGACTTTGTGTCTTTCTTCCCTCTCTCCTTCCATCCAAGTGTCAACCACCACCTGCATTGGGTTTGTCTGCTGTCTCTATGATTAACCAAAGGACAGATATTCAATGTCTTTCAATAGCAATATTAATCTACAGCACACCTCAGGCCTGGGCACTTCATGTTGGTCAACTTTTGCCATTATTTCAATTGCTTATAGATTCACCTGGAAAATTTGGAACAGTAAACATGCATTTAATTTCAAGTAGGGGCAAACTATGCTGAACCTGGACTTTTGGCTCATGACCAGTTGTTCTCTCAGTGTACTGGAGAGTATTAAGAAGGGTATTTTCTGATTTTCCTGTCTACCAGTAGGATTTATTTTCAATTCTCCCATGTGTTGCTAGTGAAAATCATACTACTGAAAAAGTGGGGAGAAAAAGACGGAATGACTTTGCTTCCCTAGATCTGTGGAGAGCAGCACTGAAGGGCACATGAGGAGCAGGACACATTGACATGATTTATCCGGGGAAAGGCAGCAGCACACAACTCCTTATGTGAAGTTCTGCCTGTAAAAGGAACAACGAAAACCTAAAGCACCTTGAATTTTGCAGCAGAGTAAATATTTTAATAGTGATCACTGGCCTTTAGTCCTAGTCCACCTGGTGGAAGAGTGTGTTTGTGGTTAAAAAACAGGACACACCTCCTGCTGGCTACTAGTAAATATAACAAAACAAGCTGCGGACCATACTCTAGTCCTGGGCCAAAGAGGCATGGCACAATGTATGTCCATACAGTTAAAATCTTTCACTCCTTCAGCATGGCTGTGGCCAAATATCCTTTGGGAATGGTTCTTGGCATGTCACCAGCCTGGGAGGGTGGTCACTGCTGGTGGCCAGGGCCACACTGTCCAGCCTGTCAAGTCCGAGGAGGATGGATGGAAGCAGGCAGGGCTTGGGCTGGCTCCTTCGTTGCTGTAGTCCTAGCCTTTGAGACTGAGAGCTTTCACTGTCTACCTGCCTAAGGGAAGTAGTAGTTCTGGGCCTTGGCTTCTGTGGTTTTTATGGGACTCTAAGCTAGCAGCTTATCAGAGGCTGAGGCTAACCCAACAGTGCAGAGTTATGCGACAGGAGGGACTTCCACACTGGGGGATCTGTGGTCCAGCTCTGCTGCAGAGGACTGCGTGCTTCCTGGGATGCAGAACAGCCTCACTGCCTTTTTTACCTCCCCTTGACTTTTTGTATTAGATGCCACCAGCTGGGCAGTTGCCTGTGTACAAGGGATAACAGAGGAGGAGGGAGACATAGTGCCATACAACCTGTGCAGGAGGCACATATCAGGGACATTAAAAGAGTAAGCTGACAGAAAGAGCAACTTTCTACATGTATGAGACTTGTCAAATCTTTGTATACAGCAGCATTATTTTTACCCCTGCATCTTGTACACGAATAAGTGCAAAAGGGCAGTGACTGAAGTCTGAGTTGTTGGCTGTCCATGATCATAAAACATAATAAATCACACTGGATATCTGTTATAATTCTCCTCCATTGATATTAAATAAAAGCATTAAGGAGGTGAAATTATCCTGGTATCATACCATGCCTTTCTTGCTGTGCTTCTTTCCTGCTGAAAGGTTTCAATATATTTTGTTGACTAAGGTCTCGCTGTAAAACAGACTTTGAGAATGAACATTCCTGCTGCTTGGGGACAGATGCTGTTATCACCCTTATGGAAGTTGTTTCTTATGTCCTTGAAGTCACCCACTGGTAGAAAGTAGCCTAAAGCATAGTATCATTAGACTACTCCAGTCTAGGAAATTACAGGCGAAATTCAGTCAGACAAATTTAGATTACTCATATTGTAATATGCCAAGGTTAACTGCATGGTTAATTATGTAAGTGTTGCATAATCACCACAAAATTCTGCACTTCAAAAGAATTGTTGACATTTTCATAAATGATTTTATCAGTTTTGCCGTTTCTTAAAACATGTTTTGATGTTAGGTGTCAATATGGCTACCTTATAGATGGTTTTAAACTGCAAAACATCCAAAGTGCTCCTTTACCAACTTACTTTAGCTCTTCACTTAACAGAACTGCATTGGCTAAGTATTATTCAAGACATTAATAGTAATAATGGTTCTTTTAGGAAATGCTATTAAGAATGGAAGTTATCTTAAATCATGTTAACTATCACTGAATAATAGTAGCCATCAGTGAGTAATAGCAGTAATAAATACAGTGAAAGTATTCTAAAGGCATAAGGTAAGGTCTTCATTTTATCTTTTGCAATAGTTGCAATATTCATTAATTAAGTCAGATATGTGTTCTTATTGTTTGCAGGATTTTTCATTAGGATGATGGCTCCATGTATTTTGTGAATGTGTCGTCAGGGAGATGTTGGAAAAAAAAATCAAAATTAGACCACTATTAGTGCAACTAACCTATTGAAATTAATATACTAGAACAGTACTATTCTGTAATGTTCTAATGGGTTTAATCAGGTATGTAACATACTGAACATTCTTACCACAGAAACTTAGATAATATTGAAGTATTTGAGCATAATAATAAAACAATCAAAATAAAGCAGACTGTTAAATGCATATTTGCTTACCTTCAGGTATGACTCTTTCAAATTTTCCCTACTTTTTACATTTTTGCATAGAACATTTTTTATATTATTGGAGATAACATGTTTTTATTAGATAGTTTATTGCCAATTAATCAGTTCAAGTCCTAGAGAGGTTGCATATTTCTGCCAAGATACCTATTTTTGTATTCAGTCTGTGCTTTATAGTTCCCTTAAATCGTTAGTGTCTTTTAAAAAATCACTAGTTACTGGATAATGAGAAAATATAAAGCCAATTATACGATTTTATAAAGCTAGGATCAGTTTGGGAGGGTTTTTTCAATAAATTTAAAACACTTGTTTAGAAAAGTAATAGCATTTTACCTTTCCCTGAAGAACTCTGTACCTTATATAACTGTCTTATACATAAATATAAATATACCATGGAAGCCTGCTCTATGTTGTCTGACACATGATGGAGTTAGTGGTGGGAATGTAATGTCTATGCACAGTTGCAGCCAGCAGATGTCAGACAATTATGAGTATTTCTCAGAATCTAGCAGTTTTTTGCCTATAGAGCTGGTATCCATCTGGCTGCAGTAGTCAATCAAAGGCCACTGCAGAACTAGTCTATCATTCAGTAGATGAAAGCCTGCCAACTTTATTAGTCAGGTATAATCCTTGTTTCCTACAGACTATTTGGTAAGATTTTTTAGACAATTATTTCTTACCATCCTCTTCATTCAAAAACTTTTTGAGGGGAAACTGTATCAGATGAATATTTTGTGTTGTCTACACCTTATGGCTTTCTGCAAAATCTCTTCAAAGACCCATTAAAAGTTAGAGGAAATATCAGCCTAGGGGGAGATCCTTTGCCAAAAAAACAAGGTAACATTGGAAGAGGGATTGAATCTTCATCAATTGAATATAATCAAAATAGCTGAAGTCAAGTCACCAGAAATGCCTGATGCTTTTGAAGTTTGGCCTTGGATTCAGTTTTGCTGCTTTGTTTACCAGCCTCTCTTCTCTTTATGCTATTGAGTTAAAACCTGTGAAGCAAAATGACTAACCAAACCAAAGGAACAGGAATACACTTTGGGCAAACTCATTTGGTGCCCCCTGCCAGGTCTGGCAGCAGCTTTGGGAGGCAGCCAGCAGAGCTGTAAGTGGTACAGGTTAATGATGCAGCTGTAAACAGTACAGATTTGTAACACCCTAAAGATATTCTCACTTAACCCATTCCTCACTGAAAAAAACCTGTTTGATGTTTACCACCACAGCACTAGAAGGAGTAACAGGTGACCTGACATTTAGCTCAGGTGGAGCCATAGTGCTCCTATTTCATATACAATTACAATGCAGCGATAGATCCAAAAGTCACAGAATCATAGAATCGTTTGGGTTAGAAGGGACCTTAAGGATCACCTTGTTCCGACCCCCCTGCCATGGGGTCTTCATCTAACTTCAACTAGACCAGGTTGCTCAAGTCTCATCCAACCTGACCTTGAACCCTTCCAGGGATGGGGCATCCACAGCTTCTCTGGGCTGCCTGTTCCAGTGCCTCAGCACCCTGATGGGGATGAATTTCTTCCTTCTATCTAATCTAAATCCACCCTCTTTCAGTGTAAAGCCATTACCCCTTGTCCTATCACTCCATGCCCTTGTCAAAAGTGTCTCCCCAGCTTTTCTGTAGGTCTCCGTTAGGTATTGGGAGGCTGCTATAAGGTCTCCCTGGAGCCTTCTCCAGGCTGAACAACCCCAACTCTCTCAGTCTGTCTTCACAGGAGAGGTGCTCCAGCCCTTTGATCATCTTTGTGGCCTCATCTGGACTTATTCAAACAGGTCTATGTCATTCTTATTTTGGAGGCCCCAGAGCTGAACACAGTACTGCAGGTGGGGTCTCATGAGACCAGAGTAGAGGGGGAGAATCACCTCCCTTGAACTGCTGGTCACGCTGCTTCTGAATGCAGCCCAGGATACGGCTGTCTTTTTGGGCTGAAAGGCCCGTTGCCAGCTCATGTTTAGCTTCCTATCAATCAACACCCTCAACAGTTCTATGGTTCAATCTTTGCCCAGATGTTTGAACCTTTTAAAGAAATTGCTCTCTCAAAAAATCTATTGTCTATTGTCAGCCTGCAGGTGTGCTAGCAGGACTTTGGGAAGTCATATCTTGTTTTCTGCAATTTCTGCTTTGCATATTCTAATCAGGTTTTCTTGACACTGAGAAATGTTCTAGGTTGTACAGAGTGATAGAGATGATCCTTGGTCACTTGTCAAACTGTGATGTGCAACCAGTTGAGTTTGCGTGATTCTTGACTTCCAGAAGTGCAAACTCCATCCACTGGTAGCTAGTCAGCAACAACAGCTCTGGAGAATTATGTAAAAAGGTGTTCAGCACAATTCTGCCAACTCTTTTACATGCAGTGGGAAAGCTCTCTGGTTTTCCCATCCTTGAATAAGAGGCATGTATTTTATTTCAGATAGTGTAAGACCCTGTTTGCAGTCTGCCTTAAGCATTTGTTCTGTGTTGGTGGCAAGATTTCAAATAATAATCAGTGTGAAAGGCCACACGTTCACCTTTTTTCTGAGCAGCTCTTCTCAATGCCTTGGTGCACGAAACTCAGGGAGCCAATTTCAGCTTACTGAGGCAGGTTCAGTTGCCTAAGTTCACAATGATACTCAGTAAGGTCCAAGAAGCAGCATGATATTCTACAGTAACCTCCACTGCTTTGTCACTGTGTGAAATGAGTTTATTGGGACTGAGATTAAGAGGGAAGTGCTTTGCTAATGTATTTTTATCTCTTCATGGAGATGTGCACTGCTTCCTTCACAATTTAGTACTTAGTCAATTGCACAAGGGAAGATGGCAGTAGAAGTTATGTAGAACATTTTATATAGGTAGAAAGATGAAATGAATGGATTTTATTAAGTTTAACAAAAATCTTTCAAGAAAGTTTTCAGATGTGGAAGAAAATGCTTCGCTGTAAAATAGAAACAAAGAAAAAGGACAAATGGAAAGAAAGAAAGAAAGCAAGCAAGCAAGAAAAAGAAAGGAAGAAAGGAAGAAAGGAAGAAAGAAAGGAAGGAAGAAAGAAAGAAGGAAAGAAAGAAGGAAAGAGAAAGGAAGAAAGGAAGAAAGCAAGCAAAAGAATTACTTAAATCCTGGCCACATCTTGCATGTCGCCAGCTTCTCATTTAAATCTATTCCCCGACGAATAATTTCTTTTTACATTCCTTCTTCAGAGTAGATTGACTCCTGAATATCATCTACTTTTTTAACACGGATTTTTTATTTCTTTAAGTCTAGCTGCTGCTGAAGAATATTTTTATCTGCTGTAGTGAAATGATAAGATCAGAGTAACGTGAAATGGCGAGTCACTAACAGGCGTGTTGATTTGACATACCACAGCTGACACATTTAGTTTGCTGTGACACTGGAGGGGGCAAACACACTGTTTTCTGGCAGGCACTGCCATGTTCTCTGAAGCTGACAGGCAGCTAAGTGTCCATGAGTTACCCCAACTTTCACATAAAGGCTTCTTGTTGCACATTAACACCAACCAGTATCTTGTTAGCAAATAACTCTGGTATTCAGTGTTTGATAAGTCAAATATTTGAACCAAGTGACATTCGAGTATTTTTATAAAGTAACACAGTTAGGCAGCTCTCACAGTTGCTTGCTTGCTAGCAATTGATTTCTTGTCATGCAAATGGAATGTTATCTACAGGTGGGAAAAATCAGATTTTTAGTATGTCTTGGAAAAGTTTTCAGACCTCTACAGATTTGGCATATATGTAGGAAGATATATACCATTTTGCTTTATAAATAGGTGAAAACCCTTAAACTTGATTGCAGTAAATATATATGCTTTGTTTAAGTATGTTTCTTTACAGTCTGAACTTTGAAAAACTGCAAGTATACCATAGGTTTCCATGGTTTGAATTTGATTTTTCTTGTGTTTTCTGCAAATTATGCCTTTTGCTTGACTAAATGTAGATTGATACCTAACTTCTTAATCTTCAATCTTCTGTATTTCTGCTTGTCTCTATCTTTTCTTAGTTTCGACAGTTCTTCACCCCTTTTTGCTCTGCTTTTAATTTAGGTTTGGTTTGCCTGCTACTACTACCTAGTTCTTTGGGGGTTTTTTGGGTCATCTTTTATATTTCTAAAACTGTATGTGCTGTCACTTTTTCACATAACTGCCAGCCATTTTCTCTCATCTGTGGTTTATTGCAAAATGTTACATATGGATATTTATAAAGAGTACTGTAAGTACCTATATATACCATTATATATCAGAAGTGAGGAATCTAATTTTACAGTGATATCACTTTAAAGATATGGTGATGTGTGCGAAATGGGTCAGATTTACTGCCACTTAATGACTTATCCTACATTAGATGACTTATTGTGCCACTTGTACCATCTGATTGTGAAGTAGCGTGTTATGTTAAATTTATTCAGCTAGAAAAACTGGATCATTTTGAAATGCAAAGGCTTGATCCTGTTTAGTTAAACAGGTATAATAATGCTAATGTTGATATATTTGATCAAATAGGAACTGATATAACTACTCCCAGACGTGAAGCAAGATAAGCAATGCTCAAATAACCTTATATAACTCCTTCTTTCTATTGTCTGTACCAATTTAACTGTTTTAGTTCAAGCATTCAAATTCATGATCAAAATAGCTATGAGTTCTCAAATAACCCCTGTCTGTCCCTTGGCAGGGGTGGGGACTTTACTCTGTGACTGTGTTTCTGTAAGGTCTAGGTCCATCCTCTCTTCCAGGCATCTGTCCCATCCAGGTTGCATTCCCTGTGCCCACTGCACTTTAATTACTGCGAGTAAAGTGCTGATATCATATCAGCCTGTAAACCTAGAAGCACCTCCTATGCTGCTTCTCTGCCTTCTTTCCTTTCAGTTAGCGTGAAGGAACTAGACCAGCTAATTAAAAGCTCCTCAAAATTCAGTATGTCCCTCTTGCACAAAAGAAAGGACAGCAAGGGATATTTTTCACATCCATCTCTCTCCTCAGTCTAGCATAGGGACTCAGCCCACCATGATACAAGATCCTCTAATTCCAAAGCATTAGATGATGTGTTTACCCTAATGCATGTTGATACATTAACAAAAAAATAAATTTCAGTGAGCCAGGCACTCCGCAGGATTGAACTTCAAGGTGGTCTCTTAATAAAAGTGACCATTGATAGTCATTGTGTAGAAGGGGACAGCTAGCTGGTGAGTGCTACAGATTAAGGAAGACAAGTCTGGGTCCAAAATAGCATAAGGAGGTGGAATAAACTGGTAATGCAACTGTCCTGACTGGATAGGGAAAGAAAGCATGGCATTTGGGAGCGAACAACTTCAATGCTCGCCACATCCTCCAAGAAAATGTTTCAAGAGCACAAGTTTTTTGGTACAAGAAGGTGTTTTCAGAAGAACATTTCACAAGAGTGTTATAGATCAGGAGAAGAATATAAAGAAATATCATTTTTCCTGTTTTCATCTGAAATGTAAAAAAAAAATATTTCTAAGAAAGCTTACAATAAAATATTCGTGGAAATGTCATTCATTTCAGCAGATTAATTAGCATCTAGGTTTTTATAATACCATCTCAATTATATGACACTAATAAAAGCAGATTTGGTATTAAGAAAATGAGGCTAGGTTTGGAAAGTCATCTATGGATGTTCCTGTGAGACCCTGACTTCATCACCATATAACCGTGCTTTGTTGCCCTGGATGCCAACTATTCTGATGAGGGCTTGCTGAAAGTTCCTTACTATACTGAAGAACAAAATATGGCTCCTTCTCTGCTCAGGTTCCCTCTGGTCAGGTCCGTTCACTTGGGCCTTGCAATGCATGTGTCAACTCAGTCTGCCACCAGACACCCATCTTGTCTTTCTGTCTGTGTCACGTTGCTAATGATGGGTAGAAAAGGCAACCATGGTGACCTTGACATCTCCAAGCAAGAAAGAATATACAGGAAGCCTGAATTCAGGTTTTCTTTTGATTACAGAGGTTACTGGGCTTCAGGATAAGACAAGGACATTTTCTGGTGACTGGTACTGTTGAGTCAGGTCAGACAGGCTGTGTATTTGTTTTCCTCCCTTAAACTTCTAGAACTGTGTCTGTGGGAGAACTTTTTCATTCTCTGGGCCTGGATTTTCTGTGTTGGACTGAGGAGCTGTTCAGCAGCAGTGCACAAGCAAGAAACACAGTTCACTCTGCAGTGAAAAACAAAGCAATTGATCTGAAATATAACAAAATCTCTCAGTTGTTAACTGCTGTTCCTCACTGTGGCAATTTCTTTGGCCAGATTACAGTTGTTTCTCATGAATAAAGCTGCTCACATTTGATGATTCAGAAGAGGACATTGCAAAGATGACATTGTCAATTTAATGCAGCTCCCTCCTCATGACAGATTTCCATACAAAATTTGACAAGTACTCATGCTTTTACGAGTACTTCTGGGGTTACTTTGTGTTTAACCAAAATCAAAGACATGTCTAAGTATATTAATCCTACTCATATTCTTAGAACTGATACTTAATTTGTGTTCATCCAAGGCAAACAAGACATCTCAGTGAGTCTCCTTTCATTCTGTACTACAGTAGCTGAATTTAATATATTAAATTATTGTATTGACTAGAAATATTTTCTTCGTAGGTGGTTCTGAGAACGGACAATGCCTTCGCCTTAAAAGTGGACCTTAATCTTAATGAAAGCTTTTGGAGACAAAATGTCAAGGTCACCTTATGCAACACCATGAACTAGATCATTTAGTTAATACTGCACTCTGAATATACTGAATTTTCCTGAGAAGACTGTAGTGGAGGAGTGATCCACTCAAACTAGTTTTCCTTCAGTTTTAGGTAGCAGAGTGATATTCCATTGATACTGTATTTTTCCTAGATAACACTTGCATTTGTTAGGACATGTTTGAAAAGATAATAAGGGTCTGTCTGACTTTTATTAGACTAACTTCACTGCTTTATTGCCATCATTGTCATTATTTCACATTTAAATAAACAGCATTTTTTTTCTAATAATGGGGAACAGCTCAGAAAATATGGACAAAAAGAATAATGACTTAAATATGTCCATAGAGGTAACCATATGGACGCCATGTTGATTGGTATGAAATCATAAAGATTTTGTTCATATACCACAGTGCTATTCTTCCTGGCAACACAAGTTAGTTTAATTCATCTCCTGGAGACTGGCTTTAAGAAGAATTTATAGTTAAGCCATATATCAAACACATTTATTTGGAAGGAAATGCAATATCCTCTCACCCTGGGCATTAGGATCCAACTGGAAATGGTTTTTGTTCTCAGTGCCTTGATGAGCTTTGGATCTTGAGCTCCCTACTGACAATTCTCTCCAGGTTACATGCAGTTGCATTTTAAGCCATGTTGAGCTTTCCCCAAAGTTTCTCAGCACTTGTCACACAGAAGATCTCTCTGCTGTACTTTAACTTACCATACTTTTATTTTTAAAGCTTTTGATGGTGATTTTAAATTCAACACAAGACCAGTATAAAGAAGAAATAGCATTTTAATTGTAAATGACTATTGCTTTAGATTGAGAACAGCAGAGCAAGAGAAAACAAAAACAGTATGCAATACCTCTGTTTTCTCTGCTTGCATTGACATGACTCTCCTTCCTTACAGAGTGTTTAGACAACTAATTAGCAATGATCAAAAAGATGGTCAATGTTTGTGTGATGGAATTAAATGGTGTTAAACATTTTGAAATCCAGCAAGTAATCCAGATTCTCCTATGCCTATAAACTGACCATTTATTGCAGTTTTTTTAACACCCGTACATAAAGTGAAACAAAAAATACACATGATAAATTTCTGTCTAACATCAGCAAATATGGAATATGTGAGGATCACCGTGTAAAGAAATGTATTGTACAGCAGAATGATGCCAATGGTTCATTGTCCTTTCCTGGAGACATAGCAAGGGGAGAAAGGAACTTTTAACAGCTGTTTTGAGAGTTGGAGGTACCAAGCATTTTGGCACTACTGCTTCCTTGTCAAAACAGCCCTCAGTTACAGGCAAAGGAGACAAGTATTCATCCATGGATGAGAGAAGAACATTGGTGACTTACGTTCAGTGGGTGGAATTAGGGATGAATGGCTGTATCTAGAGTGTGCAGCTGTGAGAAGAGAAGCACATTATTTATCTTCTGCTTTAGTACAGCCTTATAACCTCACCACAAAAACTATTGTGCTTGTCTGAGTTTTATTATAATCTCTTTTATGTATTGTCATGGATCCAAACTATTTTGTGGCTCACAGTAGACCCCAACAATCTATTCTACTTACAGTTGTATGTTTTCAGAGATCTCATTCTTGCATCTGGAAACATTGGATATTTCAGTCCAACACAATATTTGTCAGAAAGTTAATAGCACAGATGATTGTCCTCTGTATAAAACTTAACATCCTCCTCCCCAAACACAAACTTTTTGCTTAACCAGGAGAAGTAGGCTGAATTAAGTCAAACGTATGAGAGATAAGGAAGTTAAACACAGTTTTGAAGGTCATATCAGAAAAATCAAAAAAAGGAAGATAAAAACTTACCAAGAAAATCAGAAGTGCAGCTAAAATTATGTGTATTTATAAGATAGCAATGTATTTCAGTAACCGTGTGGTTTTGTCATGTATCACTTTGTCATTGTAGGGACACCTGGTAATTCGTTTTCACAGCAGGTGATTAGACATGGAAAGAGAATATTAAAAAACTGGTTTATATTGTATTTTTATAATGAAAATGCCATTATTTTAAAATATTTTATTGGAATTATTCCGTTTATCTTTTGAATATCTGCAAATTACAATTGTACTAGATGCTGTCCATCAAAGCACACAGTTTACTTAAACAAGTAATCTTGCTGATTACCAGTTTCAAAGAGATTTTCCAGTATTGTTTTATGGAAGAAATGCTAGGAAGATAGGTTGAAATAGTGACACATTTACTTGCATAATACGTGCATTGCTCACATCTTCAAAGTTATATATATGCTTAAGTGCTACACTTGGGATATATAACCTATAGTACAAAATGACAGAAAAAACAATGTAAAAAATATAGGGTGATTATCAACTAAAAACATATTCCATACTTTAGATTTAGTCCTTCAGCATGTGTAAAACTGGATGAGGTATATCTCAGATTTGTGTCTGAGTTCTCAAATTAAAAATGAGATTAATTTTTGTCCTTACCACCAAAGGTCATGATAAACATAAACCCAAAACATTATGTATAAAATGCTTTCATATAGTGCAAATAAGACTAGATGGGACCTTCTGTATCCCTGAGTTAAGTTGGGTATTCATAGGCAACAGTCCCATTTAATGCTTTTCATAAATTTGTCAATTCCTTCCATGGAATCTGCAAGTATTGTTAATCTTCACTACTCTTATCAGGGAGCTGTTTTTAAAATGTTACTGTCCTGACTAGAGATCTTGTCATTTACAGCCTAAATAGATTTATCAACAGGTTATACCATGCCAGCCTGTGCTAATATCACAGAATTACAGAATTCACACAAATGAAAAATGAAAATATCACCTATGGGTGATATTACTGTTTTGCATAGGCAGCCTCTCTATTTTCAGCATATATGTATATATGTCACAGAATGACTGAGAACTGACTCTATGTTTTTACTGCCCTCAAGGAGAATTTATATATGCTGATAACATCCCCCTCAAAACGTTCCCTTCTCCAGGCTGAACAGTTCCAGCTCTCTCAATTTTCCCTCAAATGAGAGATGTTCCAGTCCCTTCATGTCTGTGGCCCTTCTCTGGACTCTCTTCAGTATGTCCATGTCTCTCTGGTACTGGGGAGCCCAGAACTGGACCCATCAATCCAGATGTGGCCTCATCAGTGCTGAACAGAAGGGAAGGGTCAACACGCTCAACCTGCTGGTGACAATTCTCCTAATGTAGTGCAGAATGGTGCTGGTCTTTGCTGCAGGACAGCCCTTGCATGCTTATCATCAATTTACTGTCCACCAGGACTCTCAAGTCCTTTCAGAAAAGCTTGTTATGAACAAGAGCTTCATAAGTTCTTCATATTTAATGTCTCCAGCTAGTCTTTATTTTTTAGGTTGATCAACCACTTTAAAAATATTTTTGTAGATAAGGTTTGACAGACTGATTAAGAAGATGTTAAATTAAAAATAAAAATTGTGATATTGTTAGGAACACAAAGATATTACTCTCCAGCTGTAGTAAAAGCAGTAATAACACTTCATGCTTGCAGTGCTCAGAGATTTTCATCCCAGGATCTGAAAGGTTTTACAGACATTAATTGTCATTCCAGCTCATCTCCAGCTTGGGCGTAAAATGCAATGATATTATTACTTAAATTATAAAGCAGATAAACTGAGGTGTAATAAAGGTCCATAAATGACCACCATTATAACTGTACAGTAGAATCAGGAAAGCTACCTGCTTTCTATTAGCAGGGACAGTGTACTGCTGGAATACCACAGATATTTGAAAAGCACAGGTAACATAAGGACTAAAGAAAATGATGCTGCAGTGCAGAAACTCATGATGGCAGAATTTCTGTCCTGGAAACTGACTACCAGGCTCAACATGCTGCCTCTTATTTAGTACATATTCCCCAAATGCTGGGAAGTGTCATGTGGACACCCAGCTGTGGGGAATCCGTTTACATCTGATAATGCCATTGTTGAAATACAGCTGGACATGATCTAGTTGAAGATGTCCCTGCTCATTGCAGGGGGGATTGGACTAGATGACCTTTAAAGGTCCCTTCCAACCCAAACTGTTCTATGATTCTATATTTGTATGATAAACAGTTGGGGCTAAAGCATCGCTTCACCTATACTATAGGTAATCTCCAACTAAACAAACAACATTACCTGAGAGGTGACAGTACAAACGAGAATCCCAGACAACCTTGCTATTGCTTTTCCTTTCTTACTGGTAGACAGTACTGGTCTCAGAATAAACCATGGATCCATTTTGTAGGCAACCACAGTAAAAGAGAAAACTCACTTGGGATTAAGGTTGAACTGATTATTCACCTATTAATCCTGGAGATTTCAGAAGTGGTTAAGTATTATGTAGATTTTTAAAGCAGGTGACAAAACACTTTATTCTAAGAAAACAATAATTTTCTTACTTTGTAGTTAGTCACCACTTTTATTGATATCACCCTCTGAAGTCATTTCACTACTGTATGTCACATGTGTTCCTCTGTGAGACAAGGATATTGACACTTCCCTCTCAAGGATATTGTGAGGACAAATCTTAAAAAATGTGAGATACTCAAGTGCAAATTTGAGATCTATATTACAACTACTTTCTATATGGAGGGTTAGTTGTGAGCAGTCCTTGATATTTGGGCAGATGATCTTGATGCTGTTCTGACTTGTTTGTTAGGCATGGTACCCATGGTCCAGTGCTACCCAAAACTCTTCCTTTGTCCATGCCTCCTTCCTTCTTTCTCTGTTTTTCCATATACATGTATGAAATTGTAACATACTCGAAGAAAATATTTAGACAACATCCTATAGCACTGAGAGATTTCTGGGTTTCGTTTACACATTTTTCAGCACATTCAAAAGCATCTGTCAAACATTTTGTGAGGAAGGCCAAGTCTGGAAGCTAGTAACTTCTGGCACCAGGAGCAAGGCTTCTACTCCACCTGAAGGCTTGCAACTACAGAACAGGTTCACTGCCCTCAAAGCTGAGGCGGAGCTGGAGATGCTTCCAGGTGCAGCATCTGGGCTGACTTGCCTTGAGCCGTGTAGGAGAAAAAGGAAGTTGCAAGTGATAGTAGTGGGTGACTCCCTGCAGCGGGGGACAGAGGTACCCATCTGTCAAACTGCCCTCCCATCTACAGAAGTTTGCTGCTTGCCAAGGGCTTGGACTTGGGGTATTGTGGAGATAATGCCAAAGCTTGTCCTGCTCTATTGACTAATACCCCATGTTCTTCCA
Source organism: Caloenas nicobarica (assembly GCF_036013445.1). NCBI lineage: Eukaryota > Metazoa > Chordata > Aves > Columbiformes > Columbidae > Caloenas > Caloenas nicobarica. The sequence goes on along the minus strand of NC_088247.1, from coordinate 19,134,469 downwards.
TGTGGGAACCAATGATATTGCCAGAGATCCTTTCCAATCTCAAGGATTTTGTGACTGAGTCAGTGATTCTGGAGTTTTCCGGATCAGGTCGTGGCCCATAGTTTGCTTATGAAGTCTTTGAATATTATTTCTGATTGGCTATGCAACTATTCCTTCTTATCTCTCTCTATATATCTGATGGTAAGAATTTGGTGAGCGTATTTGTTAATAATTTCAGTTATAGGGTCAAAAATTATGTACTGTTGATATTTTTCAGCAATTGTTGAAAATTTGCTGCTGCCATAATTTTTTTAGTCAGAAAGGTCAAATTATGAGGGAACATCGCCAAAGTCACTAATATTTTTTTTTGAATGCCTACAGAAACATGTTGATTCAGTGTGAACTGTCACTACTGATTAAATAGCTGGTTTCTTAGTCACCATATGAAAAAATCACTTATTTTGCAGTGCAAAGGTAATGCTGTTTGAGTCTGAATTTCAGTTTCCTATAGTAGAACAGGAAATTCCAGATGAGCACCTGGGCTGTGATCTACAAATAAACTATTACTTAAGGATGTGGAAATGAACTCACTGTTTGGGCACCTACACGTCTTATGTTACATCTTCCCTTCTCTTTGTTTAGTGATTACTGGCTTAGTGCTGTTTTAAAGAAAAACAACACAGAAAATGAATTTTCTTTGAAATACCATTAGACTGACCTAAAGATATTGAAAATTAATCTTACTTTCATAATAATTTTCAAAATAGATTTTAACAATACTTTTGTATTTTATAAAATAGGCCATACTCTTATAAGCATGTTCCGTGACCCATTAAATTAAATATACTGCTTACGATGCCTAGCATACACGGAAATATTTGCAGGATAAAGAATTTTTACATATGCCTACAATGAAGTGAATCTTTTATGCTTGATCTTGCTCTTAGATTCCTTAGCTCCATTCTGCTTTGCAGAATCATGATCTCCTTTAATATATCGAAAAACTTTGAATCAAGCATGTCAGTTCAGGTAATGTGCCACTCATTTCTTCTCCTGATATCATTAATTGTGTCCTTGATTCCATCTTATTCTCAAATAAATGCTTTATAGTTTATAAAAGTAGTCCTTTTGAATCAAAGCAACTATTTGATACAAACGAGCATTTCAATATGGTGCGTTATATTCTGAACAAGAAACTAGATTAATTAAGCTTTAGTTCTGTACTGTTTCCTGTTATTCTCAATAAGACTGACATATTAGCAAACCCACCCTCACGGAGAACTTTAAATTTTTAAGCACCAAAGGTGTATTTACGCATTTTTGCTGCAAAAGAAAATTTTCAGTTAATTTCAAAAGGGCAAGGTAGAGACAAAATTAAACATTAGGCTATGGTTAGGCATTATGTTTACATTTCTCTATATGATATTACATTCAAGTTTAATGCATGATAATGCATTCCCTTCTAATTACCTTTCTGGACACTTTTATGGCCCTTGTCAGAGTTGTATCTGGGCATCTTATAATCATTAATGGGTTTTATCTTCGATAAGCCCCTGAAAGGTGGGGACATAACAAGCTCTAAAACAATAAGAATGGAGATAGAGTAGACCCTGACTTACAAGGTTGAATAACTTCTGTCACACAGAGGTGAGCTGCAATTTGAAAGTATACAGCTAGGGTACAATCCTCTATCCTAGTCACTAAGTTACGCTTCGCTTATTGATTATTTAGATTGATTGAAGAACGTATTGAATGGCAAGATTTATTGTTTTGTTTAGTGATCGAAGTTTCATTACTGTCTTCAGTACTAGTATATTTCTCGCTCTTAAAAAATAGACAATTTATGTTACTGGAATATTCAGTTGAAACTTTGAGATAGTAGTTGTCTGTATCTTATTTACATACTTCAAACATCATTACTGTAATTTTTTTCTGGCATGTCCTTAGCCCTCCATGAATTCCAGAATAAGTGGTAGTAGTTTAATAAATGTCTTTTAAGTAATATCCTTAAAAGTATATGATGAGGAGAGGATAGATCTTCTTATGTGTATGTTTCTCAATATACCTTTTTTTTTTAATGAAAAACCTTATTGAAATTATTTCCTACCTACTTGTAGCACTTTTCTCTATTCATCATCTGCAATACTGAATTTAAAAATATAGGATATTAGGATAGCCTTCTTAGATTCATTGTAGATTTTTGTTCTTTATTTATGTTGTCCAGTATTTCTGCATAAAAGTCTAAATGTTCTGGGTTTGGTTGCTTTTTACCTCAGACATACCATCTTTTCTCTCTCTTTTTTTTTATTCTCTTATTTTTTATTTTATATATTTTCAAATTCTGAAAACATAGTCTACCAAGGTGCATGAAAGTGGACAGATGTATCTTAGGATTTTATTCTTTGATTTGTTCCTTTCAAACCATAAACATCATCATGTTCAACCTTTACATGAAGTTTAAATGAAGAAGTTACTGAGTAAAACAAGGCAAATACAGCTAGCAGCTTTTGCAAGCTGCACTGCCAATGCAAATCTTTAACTGCAAATCAGATAATATATTTAACTGTGTATTTTTTTTTGTTACAAAGGTGTTTGATTTATAATGGACACAAAATACTTTCATAACTACTATGTTACAGTGGGTGTCTTAATTCTGATTTCACCTATAATTATTAGAAATATCACATAACTCAGTCAAATTTAATAGTGTTATTGGGTGAAAATAAGAAACTAACAGTCAAAAGAACCTCTGCAAAATAAAAAGCCAAGAAACTGGCTCTCAGATTTATTAAAACACTAATAAATTAGAGTAAGTGTAATTTATATTAGGAGGCTTGTACATAGCAGAGAAATGTAATGTTAATGTTTCAACAAAGAGCTTGTTTAATTTTTCTGGCACTGCATTGAGTGGCCTGTCTTCTGCTAAATCTAGGTGCTTTCCCTAGTCACTGAATTCAAACTCAGTTAATGAAAGAAAACCCTTAAAAAAGTTTTAATGACATTTCCTTGGATCTCAAAGAGTAATGTGATATGTTTACATGTCAATATCAACTGGAATTTATGTTATGTCTTAAAAGGATATTTCTCTGATAGGAGAATTATGGCAGAAGAAACGGATATACCCCAGGAGCCTAAAATAGGCTTCTAATTTCATAGAAACATAGGTAAAAAAAAAAAAAAGAGAGGAAAATGTGCCTGATTATGAAAACAGACTTGTGTAAGCCTGGTATGGCTGGTGAAGATAAAACTAAGTTCACTGGCATGTTGCATTTGCTAGTATGTGACTATCAGACCTCATGCAGGTCTGTAGTAATATGAAGGTAAATAAGTGTCAATTTTTATGCACTTTTTTTACTGCCAAATAAAATACCCACTATGATCCCCCAGTTCTGTGTAGGTCACTTCTTGGTAGTATAAACACTGGGAATAAATCAAACACTATCTCACTGTGGGAAATTCTTTCAGACAAACAGATTAGCCCAGTCCAAGGTATATTGTACAAACAATGGTGACACTAGAGAGTTCATAGGTCATGAGATAAACTTGGGATAAAACAGTACAGGAAAAGCTTAGTGTCCTAACCTGCAGATGCCAGAACATATGAGATGGAAATTTCTCTGTATTAGATAAAACCAAAATAAAATAAAAAAAACAGTGAATCTACACTTTTATAAAATATACTAATTCTAGATTTGCACAGTTTGCAATACATCAATTCTACTTAGATCCATTTAACTGTAAAAGGTTATAGACTCTTTTTGCCATGTAAGCAATGAGGACTCTAGATTCCCATACTTGGCCTACTTCTTTTCTTTTACCACTAGTTAACTCTGGGCATTCCCGTTAGCAAATGCATTTTAATCTCTGTTTTTTCTCAAGTAGCTTATGTTTAATGCAAATCATTGTCTTTGCAGATTGTTGAGGATCCACTTATACCGTTTACTTGTCTCCATATAGAAAGGAGTTTACTTCATGGTGCTCATTGTTTCATGTGAACATGTATACAGAAAAGGAATTATTTATCCTCTTCAAAACATCCTAACAACTCTCCTTTGCTATACTGGCTACCAAAAGTATAACAAAAAACTCAAAGATTTTGACAAGATTAAGCTGCTGCCTTTCTGTTACCTTGAGTTTCTTATGAGCATAAAGAAATGGGGATTCAAATTCAAAAGTCATCAAAAAGGTATCCAAGTCAGATATTGGCACTTTAAAAATACATACTTCTCTGTTTATTATAAGGAGAATGTAAGGTGAGTGGATCAGATATTAGTCATGCTTGGTAGTTACGTACAGGTGAGTGAAAAGCGAAGGGACTCAGTGCTTTTTATGTGCATGTAATTTATGCTGAACTCTCAATCTGCCTGAGTTTTGGTTTTGTTTTTGTTTGTTTTGTTTTGTTTTTTTTTTTTTAAATTCACTCTATGTCTATTCATCTGTGATTGTTCTTTTAAGGCGGAAACTATTCATGGAAAGGATGGTACTTTTATTTTGTCTTGCACAGAACTAGTAGTATGTTTAGTAGCTGAAAATTCAAGATGCAACACTGAAATAATGATCAGGGTCAAATTCCTGGTGGAGGGCTGAAATTACACACTGATAACTCTAAGTTCCAATATCTGAGAACTTTGCACTTAATGGTCGTAATAACCTTTATTTAAAAAAAAAAATTATTGCATCATAAATCTAGAGCCTCTGACAGAGACATAGTAACCTATACTTAGTGGAAAACAGTATGGATTTATAATATTTCATGATTCAAATATTTCAATGATTTACAAAATCAATTATCTTATAGTTTCATATTTAATTTGTAATTCTGAATTTACACAATGTATAAGAGAAAATCACTTTTGCAAAGCAGATTTTACAAAACGTGCAGTGAATAATAATAAAATTTTCACTCACACTGAACTCTAATTCACAGTGGTAAGTTTGTGTCAGACACCTTTAAAAGAAGAGATGTATGGTGTTAAGGATAGTCTGGTTTTGATATAACATTTTCTTTGTTAGAAGAACAAGCAAACATGATCTTTGGAGGTAACATTTATAAACATAATTAATTAAGAAAATATTGCCTAGACCAAACTAAAGATCATACAAATGTTTTGAACTCCCAGCCCGGTGAGCGCATGAATATGCAACAAAGGTGTCATCCCTGCATGTATTTAGAGATTTGTTGACTCTCCTTTGTAACAAAGAGCTGTACAGAGGGTTCTTGGTAACAAAAAGTATCTTAAAAACCATTGAATAAAATATTAGTAAAGACAACTGTATGGTTCTACTCCACTGAATTTGTGTTGCTATTTTTAATAAAAAATACACATTAGTATTTGTTGCCAGATTTACCTCTGAATAACTTCTAGGAAAGAGTTTTATAGGGAATGGTGGTGATACACAATAGATGCACATATAAAACAGAGGTTAGCCAATGAATTGAATAGAAGGAAAATTAAGAGAAGTTTGGTTTAGATAAAGTTTGGATGCCTACAGACATTTTTGTTAAGGGAGAGAGATGTACTGGACTGGTTGTTAACACATTTCCTCCTCAGTTTTTCTCCGCTTTAGTCTTTCACAACTGCTTCAGAAGGAAGGCAGGACTGTAAATTTCAGTTACTGTAGAGGTGTTCTGTAAATCAGGGTTTCTGATCACCTGAGCTTAATTACTATTCAAAGTAGTTGTGTTGGACACTCCCTTGCTCATGTGGCTTATAGACGCATGATTCTTCAAACAGAAAAAAGTGTTCATTCTCTTATTCAGTCTTTGTAGACAGACACACAACCATTTTAGCAATAGCTGTTGCCATGAAGCCTTTGAGAATGTGCAAAATAGAAATGCTGCAATATACATTTTTGGTTATTCTATTATTTTCTCTGTTCTAGTTCATTTTGCAGGATATTTAAAATACAGTTCTGGGAGGAAGATTGTGACATTTTATTTATGACCAAAAATCTTACTGTAACTTTCTCCTCTTTGTTGGAAGCTTTCCAGTTTACACACAGTTATTGCCTTTTATCCAGATTACACAGAGTTACCTAATTCAACACAGTTAGTTAAATAAAATACATTTTTATTAGCAAACTCATTTTTACTTTGCTTGCAACAGGAAAAAATAAACTAAATAAGGTTCTTTCCAAGAGAAAACTTTTGATATTGAATGAATATCAAAAATCTCTTGACATTTTGTTAAGCCAAGCAAGACACTCTGTATGAAGTCAATAGTTAAAATGTGTTGTTCTGTATCATAGTCATTCATTGTAACCTTCTTTTTGTTTAAGGTGCTCGTTATGAAGAAACTATGATTAAATTATTCTGTCTTAGACAAGACTGTTATAATGAAAATATTAATTATTCTTGAGCCAATAGATCAATGAGTAGTACTTATGGGAAAGGAAGTCAGATATTTTCAGAAGAGATAGAAATAGTATACCTGAAAGAATGCAAAGTTTTAAGAAACATAATTTCAAAATACCTCATGACTCACAGCAAAATACAGCATTTTATTCCCCTTTTATCTTTTTTTGAAAGCTTTTGTTATTCTTATAGAACTGTAGAATGCTAATATTTGGGGTTTAGGCAGTTGGTTCAAAAGGTACTGTCAGCTGCTTTGCCTAAAAAACAATCAAGTGACAAGGGAGCGAGAACTGCGTTTACACATACAAATCATCAGGTTAAATGAGACCATTGCAAATTAAGCTGATTTCTGAGGGATCCAAAAAAGCTCTTGTCCCAGCTCAGAGACTATAGGTTTCATAACCTGAAAGTATCTCTCTAAGGTCAGTTACACAAATCAGTGCCCATACTATTTTAGCAGCAACCTCCAAGCAGCCAAAAATCTGCCCCAGAGACTTAACAGTAAAGAAACATATGCATTCTCTTCTATTTGTCAGGATGCAGTTAAAAGGCAGATGGACTGAATTTATTTTTATCTAGTTTTACTGAAAATATCCTTGATTTTTTTTAACAGATTTGTTTAGAGAGCTAAACATGAGATTTATGGGGAAACAAAATACATTTGTAATTCAGTCATCATTGTAATACTTTTTTTATCACGTGGAGACTTTTACAGTCTTTGCCTTATCAGCATTTTGGAATTCATCTGAGCTCGCACTTTAGTCCTTTGTATTACTTTCTTGTTTAATGCACATTTAATGGTGCTTGCTTGCTTGTTTACCTGATTCCTTCCTTTCTCTCTTTCTCCCTTTCCACCTGTCCCCGTCACCCTTCACCACCCTCTTCAATGGAAAATCATGTTACCTAAATTCTGCTAGTCTAATACTGGAATAAAAGTATAGTCAAAACTCCAGAGACTAATCCTGAACTATTGAATTTGATGGGACTCTTAAGTTTTGAGGAGACCATAAACAAGTTCAATACTGAGACTGAATAATTACAACGCTGACTTCTACTTATTTATTTCTCTATTTATTTATTTATTTTTCTGCTTAGAGATTAAAAAAATGAGAAGTAGGCATATGTGGCAAGGGGAAATCTTCATTTTCTCATCTTATATATGTTTCAGTTATTTACACAGGGCTTTTTGACGGGTTTCCTCTCTAGATCTCATCTCTATTGCTAAGAGACTAAAAAAAACCCCTTAAAGATCATTTTACGCTGTTGTGTTATATTATTGCTTCATACACTAGTAAGCCATTTAAAAACAAGTTTATTTACATTTCCCATTGCTGGTTAGAGAGCTCAAGGTTCTAGCAAATCTCTGACCACACAGTGAAGCATAACTGAATGCTGGCTTTCCCTGCTCACCACCAGTTAAATATTAGAGACTCAGAAAACACATTTAAGTGAAGATAGGAGCTAAGCAAAGGTAACTGAGTAATAGCCACTCAAAAATTACAATATTGATCAGCTTAATTAGGGGTGCTCCTGCTGTTATATTTTGTACAGAAAAAAAAATCAGATTTCAAAAATTTCCATAAGGAAAGTCCATTAACAAATATCCATGATTTAGGACATTGTTTCTTCTTTTAAGTATTTAGTTCCGAAACCCTAAAGGAATATTTGATCAATGCAGCCCAAATATTCTGCTGAGATTGTTTGAGAAACAAGTTAGCCGTCCTTTTTCACCTTTACTCTTCAAATCTTTACCAGGGTGAAAAGGTGTTGCAGTACAGATAATACATTGCAGTGCATGGAGTCCTTGTTACGTGTTGTTAAACTGAGAAAAACATGAAGAACTGTTTTGTGTAGTGACATGAGAATAAAAATTCAGATTTCATTTTCTTCTCCGCTTTCAAGTCTCTGCAAGCTTTTCTCTCAAAATGTAGGTTAGAGCTAAAAGATCCTGAGATAATAAATAGAGTGTGGCTGTCACTGGTGAGTCACTATCACACAGCTCTTTCTCTTCTTCTGCCAAGGTAATTCATTCCTTTGTGCACATAAGGAGGGGCGAGGCAGAGCAAAAAAAAACCAAATGACATAATGTTTGCTAATTTGATAAACAGTTATGTCATTTATGGACAGACTAATGGATTACAAAGTTAGAAGGAGAGACGATATCAAACGTGAGTACTCTGATTCTGTTTCCAAGTGCTTGCAAAAAGGCTATATTATCCATCATTCTTACACCTCAACAGTTTGCAAAGTCTTTAATAATCTTGTACTTTTTCTGAAATGTGGCTTCAACGAATTCCCGGTGTGAACTCCTTTTATTAAACACATTCAAAAAGTTAGTTTGGCTTCAGGTAGGAAGAAATAACGAGAAAACAATCACAGTTACTCTTTTAGTTATAGGGAAATTAAATAATTTCTAGATACTAAAGAAACTGTTTGACACATGGGAACATACACATCTGTGTATTTTCACATCTACCAAAAGTAATGTTCATCTTACTGTACCTTAGGTACCATGCATCTTGGAATGCTATTGATTTACTGTATCTGACCCTCAAAGTAAGAGAAGGGGTGGAATTTATAGCCATGGTAAGACTGATTGAAACGAGTCTACTGCATGCAGTCAGCTTTAGTTGCATACATCAAATTAGAATACGTGTTTAATATTCTGTGCACAAATTTTGACTTGAATAAAACAAAACCTTGAGTAGCAGCAGCATGTAAATCATTCATGAATAGAGCTTCTATTTTCTTGGAAATTGTAGCTATTTACTGTAAATAGGGAAGGATAATCTCTCATGTAATGTGATCATTGCCTAATTGTAATACAAAATGGGTATCTTTCAGCATGTTGGGCATAATATTGTTGAAATTCTGTAAAGCAAAACTGAGCTAAACTAAAATATCCCTCAGAGCAAATTGCTTGAAATGAAACATGGCTTAAGTGGGTATTTAGTTCTTAACAATATGAATGAGCTGGAAGAGATAAAAAAAAATATTGGAAGTATTTTTTCTTGGTGATGAATAATTCACCAGTAAGTGAGAAATAGTAACGACAGGCAAATTACATAGTTTGGATGAATAAATGAGATCGGTATCTGTATTTTAGTCATAAATAATTGATAAAATGTTTCTCACAAAGATAAATTTAACTTAGAGTTTGTTTGGGGTTAAAAAGTACTTTGGTATGCAATAGTAGTGAATGTCTGAGTATGAATAGTGTTACATTGCCTTACTTAAGCTGTGTGATGCAATACCTGAAAGACTGACTGGAAATCAGAGTTCTTGGGACTTTCTTGGGAGATAGCAGGGAATATCAGGTAGAGTTTAAGAGAGGATATCACTACTTTACATAACCTGATGTTGAAAAAAACCAGTGTGATTCCCAAAGGAGCCATGAGAATAATTCAGGGTCTAATAAATTAACACTCAGGTCTTAAGGCCATAGCATTCTATTTGGCAAAAGGAATATAAAAGCATATAGAAGAACCTGTAGATGAAAGCTGACCACAGCCCATTCAGATTTAAAACAAGGGAAACTTCTGTGCAGAAATGTAATGATCAACTGGAACAGTGTCCCAAGAGATGGGGTGAACTCATAAATTAAAAAAAAAAAAATTAAGGCCATTTGTGACTATACATCTTCAGTTTCTTTATAGATTTTAGCCACATGCTAAGATATTAATGTAAAAGCTTTGGAGGACGTAATCTTTTTCTTGTTAATAATAATGAAATTTTATATTTGTATTGCAGTAAGTATTTCTAACATATTTTCCTCTGTGTATCATACATGTGTGTAATACAATGTATAGGAATACAAGTTATGGCTTGTTGGAATGTTAAAGGTTGTGCGCACACTAAACCAGACATTAATTCATGCACCACACATGCAGTTAGGCAGGACTATACATCCAGTTGTGAAAGAATACAGCCAAAATTTTCACAGTCTCTTTTTTTAATATTTTTTTTTTGAACATCCAGCCTGACTACTCACAGCTTCACCATAGGCGAGAAGCTTGGGTATATGAGCACAGGTTATTAGCAATGTATAAAAGACAAGTTGTGATAAAGGGAGAGACTCAGAGAATCAGCCTGAGAGGTAGGGGCAGATGCACAATGTGTCTCACTCATCCCCATGGTGCAGCCTACCTAAATCAGGTAGAGAGAAGTGTAGGCAAATGTTAATTTTGTCACCCCAAGGCTGAGAGCCAGGCCAGGACTTAGCTGCTGCTGTCTTGGGAAGAGGGAAAGGAGAAAGCTAGGAGGAAAACCAGAAGAAACACCTTTTATACAGGGCTTGCTGTTCCTGCTGTCAGAGGTAGGGACAAAGGAGAGAGTAATGCTGCTGCCCTGGTTCAGCGGAGTGGTCACTGCAGCTACATCGTCCTCTTGGTGCCTGCAGCAACAGCATCTCACTGGGCTACCCAGGGCTATACCAAAGGTGAGGCAGGCAGTAAAATCTTGGCCATTTTGCTACCCCTACAACTCTGGTGCCAGAGACAATCGCCTCTCTTGTCCAGGGATTTGGGCAATCTCAACTTCCTTCCTTTCTTGCATTGGCAACAACCTAATCAGACCATTTCTCAGATAGTGAGGAATTATAAAATCAAGTTACTACAAGTGAGAGACATTGGGAGGCCTTGGGTTCTGTTTGGAGCTTAATTTCCTTCTCTTCTTTTTGTCTGCAGGAATACAAAAGTACAAGGTGGAGACTCTGTGAGCAACAGGTGATACCAAAAGCAGTTTATTGAAACATTTCTTTACCTGTTAGAGAAAAATAGTTGCAATGGCTCTGCCTTTCCTTTGCCTTGCTCATCAGACTACATAGTGTCTGACTTAGCATCTTTGGTGTAGTCTGTGGAAGCCACTGCTCAGCACTTCATTTTCTCTTCATTCTCATAACAAAAGGAAAACAAAAGGAAGAAAAACAGTGAAGAAAAACATTAATGCAAAATAAAGATTAAATTTCCTTTTGGGCTCAATTATGGAAAATAAAAGCTTTTGTTTGTGGTCATATGAAATTTGCTAATATTTCTTGTATGTCATTTTGGAAAATACAGCAGCGCATGCAGCTGATGATGAGGTTCCAGTCAGTGCTATACGTTTTCTGTAAGGACATAAAAGTAAGGCCCTTGAATTATCAGCAGTGACACCATTACTTACTGCATCTTTTGTTGCCCCAGTTTCATCAGCAGAAGCCAGGATTTTGCCTGTGTTAACAAAATATTCAGTATTTTATGTTTGATGAGTTTTAGGTTTGCTGAATGTGACTCTCTTTGAAGTTCAATGGTTGTCATAAATGCAATTATTTTCTTTCAAGACAGAAATAACTAATATATACTAATAATATTACTGGGATAATTTTACTTCAGAGTATAGGATACAAACTCATGCAAGTTTTTCTCTGTAGCTACACCATGAAGAAATCATATAACTCGTTGCTTCCTAGATTATTTTTAGATTTTTACCTTCCTTTTTTTCTTCTATATTTAACTTCCTGTCCCATAAGACAGTGTTAAAACTGCTAGAATACTTTAAGTCTATGTTTCTTACTGATACATGTGGGGATGTCTTTTGTGTGCAATTATACTCGATTTCCTGGATTTAAAAGGCTTGGTTTCATAACAGTTACAACACTATTGGGATCTTATTCTTAAAGCTTGGAATATGTATCATTTTAATTCTACTTGTTTAGATATGTTCTTATATGTAAAAAAACCCAATAAATGACTGAATTAGAACCCCAGAGAGAATGCCACCATGCAATACTTCTAATAAACTGAAAGTAATGCCTTTAGAAAAGTTTATCTTCTCAGTTCTCAGGAAACTTATTCCATATGAAAAGAATAAGTGGCAAGGTTGAATGTTGAGACTGAAAGATGTTTGTCTATATTTGTCGTACAAAACAAAAATATTGAATTCCTGACTGAATACATAAGAAAACTCTACCTTTCCTAAGGAAGCATGAGGAGACCTCAGACAGCCATATATTGAATTCTAACTTTCTTGCCCTTTCTCTTTAACTTTCTGCCTAGTGTTCTGCTTTAATTGATCTATATTTCCATTGCTTTTGTAAGAGGACCAGTAAACTGCATATTCAGCAATCAGCAATCTATTCAGGCTGGGAAAGTTTGTGATTGTTTCAAAATACTGCATAGACAAAGTATTTCCCATTAAGTGAAAGGCTATTTTCCCGTTCTGTATAAATCTATGACTATTGACCATCTCATAAAGGCTTCTACCATATTAAATACAACCATGACAGTCCACCAACTGAGTAATCCATTATTTTGTAACACCAGTCTATGCTCTGGGGACAAATCTATTGAACTTTAAGAGCGAATGTCATCAACAATCCATTTCATCTAGCTGCATAACACCCTTCTACCAATCACCCGGTGAAGCTGTCCTATTTCACTTATCCTATCCCATTCAATGAACTGTAAGTACATTTTTGCCTAATGATAAGGGCACTGGGGGCCATATATAATTCAGATGCTGCTTGAATGCATCAGCCAACTGTCCTGATATGTTAATGCACTCACTGGGGGCTTTCATTTGATGTCTAATGTAAATCCATGTTTGTAAGCTTCAGCACTATTATCATTATTGTAAAAGAAGATAAAAATGAAGCAGTAGCACTGGTATTAATGGCACTTGAGAATGGGAGTTTCATTCTATGAAAGCTAGTTAATATAGTTCCCAAGTGTAAAAGAAACAAATTAACTTTTTCATAGCATTTTGAAAGCACAAAGCAATATTCTGGCAAGCTTTTCTTTAACCCAGGTATCTACCTCTAAAAAATTAGCTAGTTACCATAAATTCAGGCTATCTTGAGAAAAGAAGATTCTCTCACAGTGGGTGATATTCAGTCATTTCACATGGTGCAGCAACAGAAGGCATAATATATTTGCAGAAAATTTAATTTAATTATAAGCTGCTATTCAGTCTATCAAAAGAAAAATTCTCTGACGCCTTTTGCATGTACAAAAAAGAAAGAATGAAAAATCTATCTTGCAAAGAAATTAGGTCAATCAATTTTTTTACAGTCTTTTCTTAAGATAGCCAAGAGTTTAGTCACTAATGAAACCAGTAAACAGACCATGTCTTTATTAAAATAAATTGAAAATTTCAAATCTGGGTTAAATTAAATCTGTTGATATTCAGTAATCAGTACAAATTTTACTAAGTGCCTTATGAGGTAAAATAGTAGATTAATTAAAAGCCGAGGCAAAAATAGCTAGAAATGTTGCTTTTGTCTCCACCACAGACTCCACTATTATTTATTTAGCCCAGCTGTTATCCCTCATTCTCTCATCTATTAGAACTTGCTTTGGCCTCCATATAGATGCAGGAGTTAGCTGATCAGAACAGTTGCAAACTTGAGAGCTCAGATGTATTATTCTTGTAAAAGGAGGAATAGGCATAAAGGTCCTTTAAACTCCACAACAGTCTAGCCTAGTGCTAGTTGTGTATTGCTTTTTCTAGCAATCCTCACAGAGCCACTTCTCTCAAAGGAACTTAAAAGTGCATTGGCTGGTGGTTGAACCACTTCCCAAGGCCATTTGCTTCCATGGGAAAGGTGCATTACTATGCTCCTTGGCGTGCTCCACACCATATGCAAAGTGATGGGACAGCTGGTGCAAGCCTCCAACAAAATTCAGGCAAAGTCAACTGAAGTTTTTAGGCATGATGATATTATTGATGCAAGGCAAAGAAAACACACCTTTTCTTTTTTTTTTTTCCCCCCCTTTTGCTGCTGGGTCTGCCGTGGTCTAAGTCTGGAGTCCTTGAGACAAACTGATAATGCTTCCTTTAAGACTTCAAATTTTTCATTTTCTCTTTTAATGAATATGCACTTGTGTCTGGAATTTGTATACGTTTGTTAACTGTGAACTCTGTTGCATTATACAAACCCTCCTGAGAGATCCAGCCCATCTTTCTGTAAGAGGGAAGCATTTGCTTGGACAGTGAATGTTGAAAAGACTTGCATTCTATATTTCTTCAACAAATCCTACAAATGAAATAAGAGGGAAAATAAGCTATGTAATAGTACTAAGAACTGCCAAATTTCTAGAATAACCTAAAAGAATTAGAAATGCTGATTATGCATCAGCAAATATTGCTTTAGCCGTAGAATCACAAAAGCAAAGAACAGTTGCGGTTACAAGGGGGCTTTGGAGATTGTATAGTCCAACTCTTCTTCTCATAGCAGGGTCATCTAGGGCAGACCGCTCAGGAATTTGTCCATGTAGGTTTTTAATATCTCCAAGGATGTAGATTCTACAACTTCTTTGGGCAGTCAGTCCCAGTGCTCAGATGGAATTTTCTGTCTTTCAGGTTGTGCCTGTTGCCTCTTGTCCTGTTACTGAACACCACTAAAATGAGTCTGTCTGTGTCTTCTTGTTCATAGGTTCATTGTTTTTGTCACTCAAGTTTCCATTTGGGTATTTAAAATGAAGTGGGACCAAGATGATTTTATGGATGTAAACTACAGGAATTGTTTAGATTATGCTTGTGGATATCTTAGGTGATTTTGAAAAGGTCTATAAAGAATACAAAACATTGACTGTAACCAGGGCTAAATTTGTGGTTTCCCAGAATCTTTTAAGGACATATACAACAGTAAAGTTATTCTGCCTTTAAAAAGAATCTGTTCCTATGTAGTGGCATTTCAGAACCTACTTCAGTGCAAAATAAGGCTCATTAAAGTTATGTTAGACTTTAAAATAGGAATGCAGAATGATGCATAAGGCTATAGCACATAAGTTGGAATTTGGAATTAAATGACTGATTATTCAATAGCCAACTGAAAACAATCTTCAAAAAAAACCTTAAAATTGCTTTTAGAGGAGAAAAAAAATGTGTTCATAAAAGCTAAAAACAAGCAAGGAAACAAGAAACTCGATATACCTGTTGAAGTTTTCATACATCTAAACTAGAACTCTTTTATTTCTATTAATGTGTCTTCAAATCATGATTGTCACCTAGAGCAAGATGTGATTTCAGCAAATCAGTAGTACCTAAATTCTGAAACCGTGTATTGGAAAGTATTTCCCACTACTTCAACCTTGCAACAAGCAAACTTTTTTTCATTAACAGTAAAATCAAAAGCCTAGACACTTCTGAATATCTCTTTATGAAGTACCAGGAAATAGCTGATCTGAAATTACAAAATCTTATCAGATGATAAATTAATTTTTGTTCAGGTCGTGTTGTATCTTTAAAGTCTCTGGCGTGTGCTGGAACAAAATGCTCAGCGAGATTCTCCCAGTGTTATCCAGTGAAGCACAATCCCTTCTCCAGTTTCCAGTAGAGGATGTGAAAGTAGAGGTATAGGAGGGCGAGGAAGGAAAAAGGAAGGGCCAAAAGACACAGATGGTGAAACCAGGGCAAAGCTTCATCTGTCCTTTATTAGGCTTAGTTTGCATCTCTGAGCTGGCCTCAGTACTACTTAGTTTGAGGTTGCATGCAGGCCATGAAGGATGCCAGGTTAAAGAAGGGAGGGACAGCACGATAGCAGAGCATTTGTGCCTTCTGGCTGAGACCTGCAGATGTGAACGAGGACTTTGCAGTGAACTAGTGCTCTAAATTCACTACCTCAGCTGATCCAGCTGCAAATGAACACCCGCCTGGGCTAAGGACTTAAAGACAGCTGAATGTGAAGCTGACTTTACTGCTTCTGCTGTGCTGTTGGCTACTGAAGCTCATGCATCTCAATCATGCACGCTAGCCCAGCAGCGGCCAGTGGGCTTTCAACCATGCCATTCCCAATCCACTTCACATTTAGCTTTCGGATGCAAAGGTATGTTAAAAAGATATGTGCTATCTATGTAAAAGAATCAGAACATACCCTTCCTGTCTATGTACAGACAAAAATAAAACTAAGTTCTTTCCTGAACAGATATCCCACAGTTCAATGGCTGGTTATTTAATTTGGTAAGCGAAAGTCGTTCATCATAAACAGATATATTCAAACTCTCCTCCTTATTGATCCAGTTCCAACTAAATATAAAAGGTATCTTTCTGCTGAATTTAATGGAACTTGGATTAAATTTCTGGGAATAGATACTCATCTGATCAGGCAGCAGAAAAAGTAGTGTTTGGTCTTCAGCCACAGCTAAAAGAGCAACATAATTTTAATATATTGAAGATCACATACAAAATATACATGTATGTGCCAGGTACTTTTGAGTTGGAAGTACATTTGAAGAGAAAATTGCAATCTGCTAGCAGTCATTCCACTGCAGCAAAAGGAGGCTATCTTCATCAAGTGTGTTATTTGCTGTGAATGATTCATCCTGCAATGTTACCATGGTTACAGTTGTGTTACTTATTCTCACATCATTATTATTATTATTTTTTTTTTTAAGTCATTATGGCTACACTGTAAATAGTATATTTTTTTTTCTGAACATACCATTTGCAATATGAATATGAAACAAGGCTCACAGGAACATCAATATTGATATTATATACAATGTGGCTTTGGCATTGACATTAATGTTCCTCTGAATAAGTGCAGCACGACATTCATATAAAGCAGCCGATCAACATTATTTTGCTGCTTTTGATTTCCATACTGATGTCAATGCATAAGGTAACCTAATGAAAGCATCATAAAAATAATATCAACTCTTGTATTGCCACCATTGCAGTGTACCTCACCATTAATGTAAAATATTGTTTTCAGCTGGAATCACAGCCAACTGTATTTAAATAAATGTACCTCATGAGAATGTTAATGAGGTTGTTTGGTTTTGGTTTTTTTTGTTTGTTTTTTAAAGTCTATACCAAAACTGGCGGGCTTTTCCAGGTAATTCCACTCCTCAGAACTTTTGTTCTGATTGTTTGCTAGTATAATGACCTCTCACAGGTTGATAAATTAGCTTGTTCTTCGATAGTGAATGACTATTCAGCCAGAGATTTTTTTTTTTTTCCTTTGGTAGACAAAACAAATATTGAATGTATATTTTCTCAATTGAAAAATTTCATTTCCCTGGAAAAAAGGAAGTCAGGATCCATGTCTTTATACAGATCTTTGAGCTGAGACAATAAAAGTCTTAATGCAAAATACATTAAAATGCTGAAATCACTACAGAAATTGCTAGTAATGTTTTGAATGTTGGGTGTTTTATAATCTCACTGATAAGTTTTTATCCACAGATATGTAACGTAGGATCTCTTTGACTTCTTTTAACTATCTACATTTAATCACATGAAGTCAGTGTTAGATACCTAGATAACGTAAATGGTTTTTATGGGTAATGGAAAGGAAGGATTACATTTGGTTGCGTATTTGTGTATCCTAAAGTAGATGCCTAAGATGTATCAGAGGAATTGCATGCTAAAAAGATTTATTTCCAAATAAATACCTGACATATAAATGCCTGAAGTAAAATGAGACTAATCCTACCTACAAAATCTGTCTGTTAATCATGAAGCTGTTATTCTCTCTCATTTTTTTCAACTGTTTCATTGTTACAATTTCATACACTAGTCTTCTACTGATAACACAACCATTTTCTTAAAGTCCGCATCTGTCTTTTTTATTTACTCATATTGCCAAGTCTGCAAAGATTTGAATAATTTTGAAGAATATGATTAACCAAGAGCAAATTTGATGTCTGTGTAGCAGGTCCACACTACTTAATCTTGCTTCTTTAATTCTGATTTACCAAAAAGTTCAGATGAAGTCTTGTGTATAGAACTCAACAACACAGTTACACAAATATAGTATAGATTACAGAGATACAAGTCTGTGTATCTCTTTTTACAACTGCCAAAGTCCTCCCTTTGACAAACTTTATATTGGTCTTTTTTCCTGTAGATTCAGGAAGTAGGTCCAGGAGTAAAAAATGAGGGAAACTGAAAAAAAGAGTAATTATGGGAATAATGGACCTCAATTTTCTTCTTGTTGATACATTAACCTTTGGATGGACACAGTATGCTATTTGTGTTTACAAACAGGGTAAAGGCATAAGAGAAGATCTAAGGAGATAGCTGAATTCTACTACATATAATGTTTCACTGTTAGCTCAGAAAAAAAACACCAGGCTGCAGATGATTCAAGTAAACTGTAGTTTTAGGCCTTCACTTCAAAGGCTGCAGAGCAAAGTTGAAAATCTTATCCAAAGATGATAAATATCCCACATTGGAAAGAGATTTTATTCTATCCACATCTCTGATCAAGTTTCAAACAGCTGCTTTACTTTGAGAAATCAGGAGCAGAAACCAAATGCTGCTCAGAAAACAAAAATAAATAAAAAATTCATGCACTGTCTGCCTGCCATTACTTGTCTTCTAGAGACAATTAATTCTCTGAATTCTCTGGTGAGAATGGTAAGACGTAGTCTCTTGCTCTCTTTTTTTTCTTTCTTTTTTTTTTTTTTGTCATTACTGCTCACCAAACAAAGTTTTATAGGCTCCTTACCTAACTGATGTGGATTTTTATATTGTTCTCCCCCCAGTAATGGAATTGATGTTCCTGTCAAGAATGTCTTCTGGATGTGGGCACCAGAACTTTGGTTCATTGTAGGCCATCTAGAAACAGTCTATACAGCCTACATAGTTATCAGCCGTGACATTTCATGGGCTTATTGTTTTCCTTTCTTCAGGAGTTCTCGCACAGGTATTTTTAGTGATCAATAAGGTATAGATGCGCTGTAGCCCTAAGCAGTTTTCCTCTGAAAAATGTTCAGAAACACAGGTGGTGACAAGGATTTATCTTTGAACATGTGTATAGCACAGTGGTATATCAGTAAGCAGATCAAGGTGCACAATCTGCTGGATGTGGTGACCAGCAGTAATCACTAGTGGTCCCTCAGATGGGATATTCAGTGCATACATGTACATTTCACTTGCTGCAAACATTGTCATTGTTCTCAATACATCCACATAGATTGAAACCTCACCCTTTAATTTCCATACTTTTCTCATGCCGGAATGAAAGGCAGCTGTGATAACTTCTGGAAATTAAAGCAATCTGCTTTCTATGTGCTTCCATTCAAGAGTAAAGGATGGGGGAGACTCACAGACGTTTGACAGGGCAAAGAGTATTTTCCCTCTGGTTTCCTTATTTTTTGATATAATTTAGGAAGCCACGGTATAATATCAGATGCTAAATCCGTGATAACTTCTATGCAGCCAAATAAAACAATGTTTAGATTGTCTATAATTCAGATCTCTTAGATCATCCTTTCTTCCATGTGTAGAGTGGCCAGTATGATTTTGTATGTGAAAATTTAATGGGAATTATTTTGTATCTTCCTTTTAATACTTTAAAAATTATTACTATTTTACCTTTTGAAGTTCTAGCACATTCATTTTGCACTTCTATCTATTTTAAAACACATTTGACACTTCTCAAGAAGGGTATGGTAACTCACAGCAGTGCTCTTGGGTTGTCATCTGTGAATGCAGGTTTGTGAACCTTAAGTCTCTGTCCCGGCAAATTAAACAATATCAGTGCATATCTTCAGCTACTGGAACTTTCTCATTTAAATTGTTCAATTATTCAAATGTTTCAACCGTTAAATGGTTAAATTATTTAAAGGATTTTGGCATGAGTCAGCTAACACTCTCCAAATGCATTCCAAGCACAGTTTTGGAATTAACTCAGTCTGGAGGCTCTTTCCAAAAGTAGTTTGGATGTGTTCATCCTATGTTGGAGGTTAAGATAAAGTTTAGTAGTAGAGGATAAGCTTGTGTGTCTCTTGTAAACCCATAAGCCAACTTATTGCCAAAATTGTCTCAAATGTTTCAGTAACTAACTGGTCTAATTCTGTTTTCCTTATTAACATTTTGAAATACCATTTTAAAAATCAGAATTCTGTAATTAAACCCACTTCTAGAACATATATCTGTTATTACAGTGGAACATATTAATTTAACAATGCAAGGAGCTGTGGCAACAGCCAGTAATTAAAATTCTGCTTGTATTAAGATTATTACTTAGGAAGATAAATATGTAAGATACAACATAGAAAGGGACATAGACATAGTAGAATATATTTTAATGAATTGTGAAGAAAGAAGAAATATTCCTGGGAATTTTATTTCAGCACCTGCTCAGTTGTGGTGACAAAATAAATATATATTGCAAGTTTAATGGCAATGCAATTGGTGTTACAAAAGTGTGGGATATATTCTTGATTACTTCTAGCTTTTGAAGAAGGGTTTTATCATGGGATCTGAAACTGCAAGTGAAACTATTTTTGGAGTTACTTGGTATAATTACTGGATCATTTACAGGAAGATGTAATTACTCTGCAGTACATCATCTTTAATAGATAGGTTTTTTAATATTGCTCATCAGAGATCTGATCCCATATCCCTGAAATGAAAGGATGATTTTCCAATGTCCTCAGTGTCGTTGGATCAGACCATAATATACCAACTATTTTTCTAAAAATGTGTTTTGAGTAAATATATTTGTGCCAAGTTTATTCCAATAATTCATGGTAACCAAATAAAAGTAAAGTTAAACAAAAAAGTGAATGTAAAACAAACAATAAAAATAAAATCCAAAGTTTGGCACAACTTTTAAACATACTGCTTTTACCTTGATAGTTGTTTTGTGTTGTTTTGTTTTCCTGCATCATTACATTCGCATACACTACATTATTAGACAAAACTCATGTCTTCTGTGAGGAAGAAGTGACAAAGGAACTTCATCATATATTGAAATCAGATGACTGGCTCAGGACAACAGTTTTAGTCATTCTTTTGCTACTGGACATCATTGATAGGTACCTCATTCATGCCATGTTTCCATTTAACCATGTGCAGAACTGGTGTCATCAAGTCATACTTTGCAGAGGTATGTTCTGATTTTTACTGGTATTCTTTTGGGACCCTTCAGTAAGTGGTCATGCCATGGGGCTATTGAGACACTTAGTAGTACTCCATAGCTTATGTTTCAGGCCCTACCTCTTCAGCTTTAGTCCTGTTTCAGAAATGCGTGCTGCTTTGTGCTTTCGTATTTGTCTTACACTCTTTGTATTTTGACAACTTATCCATCAAATGTGCATGCCTCATCACCATCAAAATCTCAGATTTTACCTCCTGAGACAGCACAGCACCTTAGACCTTGGAATTAAAATCTTCTTAAGTAATCTTCTTCTTGACGGATATTTTCACAGACTTTCTTTAAAATCTGTAAACCTCGGTTGCCTGCAAGGCATCTATGATACAGCTATGCAGAATTTTTGGGGTACTGGAAGTAAGACTTCTGGGTTTAGCAGGAAAAGCGGCCACCATGGAGTAAAACTTGTAAAAAAAGTGAAAAGTACTGTTCTATATCTGGTCATATAATTCCAGTTTAGTAGTGAAGAATTTCTCCTGCTATTTATTTGCATGGTGCATGAGCGTTATGTGTTTATCTCAGCAGTTGCTGAGTTACTTACGTTAGGTAGAGAAGGGACATGGCCTGAGGCAAAAGACTGGTTGTGCACATTGTAGTGACGGGTGGCCACCCTTATTCTTGTATATTGTTCCATAGTTCCTCCTCTTGGTTTCGGTGAAAATGTTGTTGCTGTTAGAAGAGCAGAATCATGATATTTCTTTAGATTTTGGTGCTGCCTTACTTATTTACAACATTTATGTCCCAAAATTAGGACAGCTACTAGTCCTTGATCTTCTTCCTATCCTTACAGAAGACACTAGTACAGAGAAAGGCAGAAAAAACATCTGCTCACAAACTTAGCCTTCTGGGTAACTCCCCAAATTCCACTTAACCCACAGTAACTGTTGAAGTAATGTAATTTGTTTGGGATAGATATTATGAGGTGCAGCTAGACCACTGCACTGTTTCAGGGAATGAGAAACGTACACTTGTCAGTGGCATACATTCATTTTCCAATATAAGTGCAAAACTCTGTTGGGAGCAGGCATTTCATGGTAGAGGCCTCTCTGCAAAATCTGCATTTCTCAGAATGGCATTAATCAGTGCTAAAATATTAACATGCAGATTTTATAGGTTGCCCAGACACAGTTCTAGTTCCCTGATTTACTTATAGTAAAAACACTCTGAAGCTGCACAAGCTAGGACATGCAACCATTACCTACAGTCATGTCACCTTCTCAATGAAATGTGGAGGGGTGGGGTGGAAAGGGAATCATAATTTTTTATGAACAAATTTATATTTTGTGTCAGGAAGGCATTATAAGCAAGTGATGAATAATTGGCATAATTTGTAACTTTTATAACAAGAGAACTTCTGGACACTGTTGTAAATGAGATAATTTGTCATTGTAGTAAGTCTGTCCCATATAAATATTACTGTTAATAATGCTGACAATGGTTGGCTGAAGGGAATAAGCTTTTCAATAAGTTCCAACATAAATTTTATTGATGAAAACTGCAATACAAAAATCATGATTTTGTTCTTTTAGTGTTATATTTCTTTTAATGAAGTTTATAACTGTGCTGGACCTGGTCTTATACATTCTTAATCATTCAAAAAATCTATCCTGTTCTTCAGATAGGTGCATAACTTGGGTGAGTATTATTAAGATTTTCATATTTGCACTAAGTGAGAATAGGCCACAAAATCAAAAGGCATTTCAATGTTCTACAGGGTCATCTGCAGGTGGTTTAATTGTCAATTGTTTAACTGTTAACTTACATCTTTCACCTCAGGAAACAAATCTTATCACAATAAATCGAGAAAGAAAACCTGAATGTGAAAGCATTTAAACATCTGAAATGTACCTTCCTTTCAGTGGTCCTAGATTTATAAAATTATTTTAACAATGCTTTTCGCTACTGCAAATAAAATAAAAGAGGATATGCAAAACAAAGTGCTCCTTTCAGAGACAACAGCATGAATTCAGAGCAAGATGTATTGATAATGGCATTGCTATAGATTTATTTCTATTCACTACAAGTGGAATATAGTTACCTGTTATGGTCAGATCCTGTTTTAGTTTTGATAGTGGGAAAGCTCCTTTGGCATCAACTGAAATAGGCTGCGCGTCTAAATGCATGGGTAATACTATACAGCTGTTTCTGTTTAGTCCCCCATGCTAATACAGCATCAGAGCCATTTATATGGTGAAAAGACAAGCTTACTGGAGAATTGGTGCCGAATAAAGACAAATGACATTCTGACATAATCTGAAAATGCATGAAATTCTCAATAGCTTTTAAATTGGTACAGAGGGTATGAAACTTCTGTTATCTCACTTCCATTTGCTTTATTTCCTGGACATTTTGAGTCACCAAGTGAAAGGCATGGATAAGTGGTATGTGATTATTCTGTGGAGCACTTCTTAAACCATTTTTTTTAAGGTACTGTAAAATTAGACTCATTAGTTACTGTGTAGTCTGTAATGCTTTTGTTGGTCCTTATACCACACTCTTAATGTATCTGTGTACTGTATTAAATGGAAGGACTAACATCTGTCTTGTGTTTGTCCTCTTGACTTCTCCTTGGGGGAAAATGAGCAGAGTGGTGTTTTAGTTTGAAAGATATCAAGAGGAATACTAGGCTTGGGCTAGCACAGCTGAGGAAGCAGAACACAGCATGCATCTTCAGGGGAAGGTAGCCAGGTATGTGACGGTCCTTAATTTCCTTGGGACATCATTCTGCAATATTAGACCAAGCTCACAGGAGCCTGCACCAATAACTTTAATACAGAAAATTTCTTAGTGTCAAAGGAACAAAGCGCTTTTGTGTTGTCTTTCTCACTGTACTTAAATCAGTGTTTTGGTCGGCTAAATATGGGCATCAATGGAGATCCTGAAGATAATGGCTACAGCACTTTAGGAACTTTTTCCTTTGGGTGCACTGAGGAGGTGGGGTTTGTTCACAGGGCCATGGTTAGTGAAGACATACGCTGCCAGTTCAGCACTGGCTGGACTCTGGTATGTGCCAGCGACCACAAGCCAGGGTGGGCAACTGTGATCCATCTGAACAACAATAAAAGTGATGAACACTACATCACTTCTTCCTGGTGGAAACAGCAGGACTTGGGAGCGTAGAAAAAATTGCTCAGGGATGGTCTCCCAGACTTTACCATCAATGAGAAATTGAGGAACAATTTTGGATTATAGACTGATCTGACAACTTGAAGATGTATACTTCCCACTGCAAATGACGATGAGCATGGCTTCTGACTCTCCAGCTATTTTCTCTGTCATCAACATAATTCAAGACTTATTTTCGTTCATATTCCATTAGTATCCTTAGTCAGATAGCCCTCTCCAAGTGATGTGCTGATAGCAACAGTTCTGTGGTGAAAGATAAGTTAAAATAATAAGTAAGGGTAACATCAATAAAAGCTGCTCTGTCACCTAAGTTTTGAACAATATTCACTGTTTTATGGTAGAATGGCAGATATGACAATCAGAATCTACAGAGATGTTCTGTTACTTGGAGAATAAACTATTCTTTCTGCTGTGTTCAGCTGGATTAACTATATTGATTTTACTCTTTTATTTCAGTTTATTTTTAGCAAATATTCCTAAAACTACTTGACTATCTGAAAAAGTCATATCTAAACAGCTGTCTGTTTCTTCAAAGTGAATTTGAACACATGAAAACTCACATGTAAATTTAGTGAGACAGCTTACCTACCTGAAGATAAGTACCTGTTAAACACCTTGATGAAGTACAGGACAAAACATGGCTTGAGAGTACCAACTATTGATATGGAATATCAAATACTTGTGTAGATCTTAGGGACTGATCTACAGAGTTAAGGTATTCCCCAAAATAATTATATAAAATGCTATATTGTCTGTAATCATGATTGCTCTCATATTCCCCGAGCATGAAAGGCTTAATCTATCAGTTTTCATAATTAGCTGTGAATATATTAAGCATTATTTTTTCTATTTTTAAAATCAAACCTTATCAGTTTGTAAGAAATACAAAGCCACATGAGTCGTGTACACTAGGTAGCAGAGGGACTAGGGGCTACTTCTCTCTCTTCAAATAGCACCTGGAAAAAAGGGTCAGGAATGAGATACTGATGCATCTTCTAGTGATAATGGTGCCTTGAGCACCAGCCTAGCCAAAGAATAGTAGTGTTACCTACATGCAGCAGTACAGGGAGCTGAGATACTTGCAAATAGCATGTTTCCGAAGGTCAGGTCAAGGCCAGAAGAGAGCACATCCTGAGCTGAAGTGAACAGATGAAGGACAAGAAAATACCCATTGAGCCAATGTAGTTCTCAGCAGTGACACCAGAGGCACTACTCCCCCCACAGCTGTGATTTGAAGTAGGCATTTCTTAGATTTCTCTTTTGTGCAGATAAGCAATTTTTTTAAAAAAATTTTTTCCCTTAACATCACAACTGAGAGTGTGGACTAGGTGGATATATAACTTGTGTAACATGTCTGTATGTGTACATAAAGACACAGAAGTGTGTGCATGTTAGGAAAACAACCACTGGTAAGAAACCCCACAGAGCATTTCAGTTCTTAAAGGTCACACATATGATGTCCTTTAGACACCTTGAGGCATATAAGTGATCGGAATGGGTTTTGGTCACTTGGGGTCAGGCTTACATTTTTCTATTTATTAGGCTCCTGTGTATATATCTGAGGGACAGAATAAAATTATAGAAAGGTTAATTGAGATATAATCACTGTTTTTAAAGTATAGGAAAGGAGAAAAGTAGTATTCAGTGGTTTTACATGGACAAAATCAACTTTTCTGATAAGGCTCAGTATTCAGTTGCTGAAGTACTGTGAGCACATTAAATAATTTTTGCTTCTCAGTGTTAAATACATCTCCATTTTGTAATGCATAGAGAGCAAGAAGAACTGTAAATAATTTCTGCTTTGTCATGAAAGTCATCTCTTTAAAATAATTAAAGTACCCTCTTCCATTTAGTGAAACATATTCCTCTAAGTCAAAATTGAATTATGTTTCTTTCAATACAAAGGTAAATTACACTAGTTGGAATTGTTCTCCAAATTATTAAAAAAAAATAAAAGAACATACTTTTTCTTCTTTATACAATCAGGGCAGAATCAGCTGCTTAGCTGGCAAATTAAGATAGTAGAAATGTGTATAATTCAAACTACTTTATCTGTGTTTAATAACTAGATATTGACTTGTTAGGAGACCAGCATAGAGATTTATTGCTGAAAGCAAGAGATTATTATTGAGGGAGGCAAAGCCTTTGTAAATATTAGACTGTTACGGTCAATAAATTTCAGTAAGAGTGGCCAATGCTTCAAATCGTACATAAGTTCTACAAACTAATTGTAGAATAAGATTAATATTAAGACTTTAAACCAAACTATTTGAGAGACTGCTGAGTGTTCACAGATCCAGTCCTATCCTATGAAGCTCAGATGAGGAGATCCTGAGCATCATCTTTTTTTACCCATCGATATGGTTCTTATATCACAGTGATTGAACACATTAACTTCAGGGAAAGTAGCTTTACTCTTGAACAAGAGCAGAAGTGAACTTATGGAGATATAAAAAACTCCAGTATCAGTTAGTCAGGAGAATATGAATGTCTGCTCAAAAAAGCTTCACTAAACCATTTCTCTTCTCAACATACACTAGAACGAATGTAGTGGATGAGTGTCCATATTTACATCCCAGCTAAGTTCACCTTAAATTACAAGTGAGTTCCTTTACTGTCCTTCATCAATTCCACGCAAATTTTCAGATTTTTAGCCAGAGATGTTATCAATGTTTGACTTAGACTGACTTATATGGAATTTAGGCCACCTACCTATGGTTTCTGTGTCACAATTTCTGTCTGTGGTGTAAGTTGAGTTCTCGATTTGTTGTTGATAGTGGTTTGTCTTCTAAAACTTTTATGTGTTTTTCTTTCAACTATTCTGTATATCCAAGGCAAATTGAAAATGTTGACCATTTATTCAGCAGCAAACTTTTTTTTTTTCCCCTGAGGACAGACCTCCCATATTTTTATTGCAGATCTTAGTGACTTAACTGCACTTGTTCAAGTGTCTGCACCCTTATTAGCATAAAGGAACTGGAAATGCATTTAATTGCTATACTGTCAGAAATTCAGAAATCGAAGTGTTCCATTTTGGGTCCACAACATAAAAATAAGTCTTCTTGGTTTAAAGGTATTAAACATTTCATATTTTAGTGTTCGAAATACTAGTGTTTTGTGTATTTGACGAAAATGTAAATGTTTCTACTTTTTATTACTGCAAAATAAAATTAGAAAAAAGACAGATGAAGGAAATAAAATAAAAGATCAAGAGCTATTGTTGGCCAGAACAATCCATTTTCCAGTCTGCTACAGGTATTTAAAATATCATTTGCTTTCTATGGCTATGTTTATATCCCTCTACTTAACTTGTGTAATCTCAGACAACATACATATAACAAAATGAGGTTACATTAGATTTTTCCTTCACAAATGAAAATAGTAAAATTTCAGGGCATATTTGGAACAGAATATATTAAAGTTTGGAGTTTTTTCAACCAGAAAGTTCAATGATTGACTAACGATTGAAGGGTACGTAATCTTGCATACATATTATTGTCTAAACCTTTAATAATCACATTAATTTTTTGTTAATTTTATTTTTTTTCTGGTTTCAGTGAATTTTGAAAAACTTTATTCTCATTTGAACCTTACTAGTTTGAAATGGGAATATGTTTGGAACCTTGCTGTGAATCACATGAACTTTAATGAACTTCAACTTTTCTCCTTCCTTCTGCAAGGTTGTTTCAGAGATTGGGAACACCGATTTTTTTTTTTTAAATGCTGAAAGGTTGAACTGACAGAACTCTTTAAAAACTTGCATGTTTATGAATAAACTTTGCTTACAAAGTAACTGCAGACAATTTATTTATATGGATAGTCTTACACAGTGTCATGGCACTTATGGGGCAAGCATCGTGTCATTATAGTCAGCACTGGAAATCATTGGTTTGGCCTTCTAGCCCGGAGTTCAGGATAAATAATAATTTATTTTCTTCTCTGCAGTTTATTTTTTTTTTCTAAAGAAAAACTCATTTTAGGTACAGAATCTGATTTTCAGCAATGTGATGTTTTCACCCGATTTTCCAGCTGGCTTGACTGATTCGGAGGAAGGTCAAGTGATTAGCCCAAGGTCACAGACTGAGTCATTGACTCAGCCAGATTAGAAACTAGGATTCTGCCTACTGGAGAACTTTATTTGAGAAGATAAAGATTGTAATAAAATAGAGACTTATTTCAGCACAGAATAAGATTTTCTTTTCTCCTGGTTAATATAAAAGTTTCACTATCTACTGCAAAACATTTTTATACATCTAGGCTCTTCAAGGTTCAGGGTACCCTGCTTTCCCTGTGACTACTGACACCTTCCAGAGGTTCTGGTGGACTCTGCTGGGGGATAATCACATACGTTTTAACTGCAGTGGGTTCTGATTAAGATTAAAATCGCTTTAATTTCCTGGGACATCGTTTGCTTCAGCAAAACAATTTTAGGTACCTTATCTTCATTAGGGCCAGTTGCAGAGGTAGATTAATTATGCTGATTGACCAGCGCAGAGAGTGAAGTGAATTATTTGCCTCTTCCCTCTGCTGTGTCCTACCCCTCTTACGTGTGTAGGCCTGGTAGCGGGAGGCACCTTTGTAACAACAGATGGCTCAGCACAGTAGCTTGACTTTGGGTGAAAGAATGTGCAAAAACACATCTCATTTCACACTGCCTTTGCTTGGCTTCTTTTCTTTAGTCTTCTATTTTTTTTACTTATACTACTTAAACTCAGCCACCTCTTCAGTCTTGAAGTATGTGATGTAACTTGGCTGACTCCTCAGCTTGTGAAGTGCAGTATAATAGGGTTGCAACAAATGTCTCCAAAAATAATTGAAAATTTTCTTCATGGCCTGCAGACTATTTCCCCAGTTGTGATCAGCACACTCCTTTGATTTACTATGTGCATCTTGATGTCTTGTCTTCTCAACGCGCAGGGAATGGTGGCTGGAGATGGTGCCCAGCAGAAACCCTGCAGCTGCAAAGTTTGTACCTATTAAACCTCTGTGGAGTGTTTGTCTTTTTTTTCACAAGAAGTGGAAATATCCCACCAGATAATGCCCAACTAAAATAAGTCACAAAAAGGCTCAAGTGTCTTTGTGTTTTAATTGTCAAGAGCAGAGCAAAGCTGGTTTCTGATAAGCATGTCAGCTGCAGCTTTTTGGTGTAAAAGCTTATGGAAAACAAGAACCTTTTCATTTTCAAAAGCCCTCTTTGCAGTGGATCATAGCGCAATCTAGCATTTCTTTAAATTTGCAAATGCATATTTAAACACCATGCTGCATTCTTCTGAGAGAGGGTTTTTCTTTTCATTCATACAAGAAGAAATTCCCTGATATATATATAAACACATATATGTAGTATATTCATATTGATATATGTGGGTGCTCAAGAAAATGGACATGGGTATATATACATTTTCAAGAATACTAGTTCAGGTGCTAAGCAATCTTGGACATTTCATTTCAGTATACTGATGAAGTATGTGTGTGCGTAATACAATATAAATACAATAAAACACTATGCTGTTAGTGTATGTGTTCAGTTGATAAGAAATGTGCTTCTAAACACTCTGGATACAAGACTAAAAAAAATAGTGTTTGTGATATAGGAGATTCAGCTTTTAGAATCTGAAGAACCTCATTCTCATGTAACAGTTGAAGGATTAGAAACTGAATAAAAAATTCTTTCAGAATATCCTTTTTCTGTAAGGCCATGTAAGTAATAGCTAATATCTGGAATGTCTTGCTGTTATTTAAATAATATTGAATATACATGCTTTGCATACAGAATTCAGATGAAATGAATATTTTCCAATGTTATACAAGTGTTATATTACAGAGTGAGTAATATGTATTGTGGTTTTCATACATCCAGTATTAAACAGAGATTTTGCAAGGGCAGTTGAAATGTCTGACAAATTTTGCCATGAATGATTATTAACTAATAATTAACTGAGCTACAGGTTAATGTATTAACTTGCATCAGACATGAAATTGAAGATTTTATAAGCATAGGTTTTGGTTTTGGACTGTAAACGCTATTTTTGTGGTTGTTCAAAGAAATTACCATTTGCTGTATGAAAGAGAGATTTCAGTTTAGCTTTTGAGCTCTGTTTGGCCTAGACCTCCTCCATAGACACCTTCCAACCTCTGCCCGTCTGTGATTCTATGCCATATGCCCTGCTAATAGTAAGACTGTCTGTGCAAAACTGTATTACCGCCCATATGTAGAAGAATCAGGATAAAGAGCCACGCTGCAATATGATAGCATATATATATATATATATTTAGTACTCGTCATTATGTTCATGTGTCATCATAACAATTTCAAATACTACAGATACACAATCTTTTTTTTTTTTTCTTTTTAAAGGTTTGGGTTTAAAAGTTCTGGTGGGACCAGATAAAGCTGGTCATGTGGGCTTGTGGTTCTTGTGACTTTAACTGGGAGGAAGTTTCCTTATTCTTAATATTCTTGCTTAATGCTTCACTTGAACTATTTCAGTGTATTTCAAGCCCTAAGCAAAAATCTCAGCACAAAATATAATGTCAGCAAAGCCAGGTAGCTTTGCACTGCATTTTTAATAACGTATATAACTGTTTGCATGTCTTAAGACAGATGTAATGAAAACAGATTTCAACAGATAAGTATTTCCAACTATTTTTTTTCAAAGGACTGCACACTTGGGATCAAACTATATGTGCTGACTTCAGTGGAACTACCATTTCATCCACTCTTCTAATGATTACTTGCATGAGGCCAAGATTTCAATTCACTGAATTGCTTCAAAATGCCAACACAAAATCATGCAACAATGGTTACAGTTAGTATTTCAGCAGATTCCATCACCTCAGCTTGCTTATTTGGGTGATTTGTCTAAGACTAAACTCTATTTAATCTGCTTTTACTTCAGCCAAGTCAGTAACTCTGTTGATTTTGATGGCTGAAGTGGTTTCCTAGTGGGGAAAAGCAAAGCTAGAGGTAAGAGCATTAGGCAGCAGCTCATCACTCAGAGGTTCCGTATTTTCACCCAAAATGCAAATGTTGCTTGCGAGTACTTCATCACCCTGCAAGTCCCCCAAAAGGCCACCCTCTTTGCAGGAATCATGTGTTGATATTTGGTGCAGTTGTTTGACTAATACTCAGGCCAGTGACCATAAAGCACCTTACCCTGGCTGCCTCCTTTATTAAGGACTAGAAATTCTGGTAAGAGGAAGA
Organism: Caloenas nicobarica; assembly: GCF_036013445.1. NCBI lineage: Eukaryota > Metazoa > Chordata > Aves > Columbiformes > Columbidae > Caloenas > Caloenas nicobarica. Next base: position 19,102,945 of record NC_088247.1, on the reverse strand, counting down.
ACTCTGCACCCATGGGTAGGTGTGAAGGTAGCACACTACACTTTTGCACTGCAACCATTTATTATAATCAAAATGAAAATTGGAAAAAAATAATGTAAAAATGGAGTTTATGATGCAAGGTCCCTGGTCATTTTGTGTCTGTTCAAAAGAATGAGGATCAGTGCGGCAGGTCAACGTCCTGCACTGGACTAACCCAGATGAGGGAAAGGCTACACAGAGCTTTGCTTGTTGCCTTGATGGAAAAAAAAAAATCTTACTTTCACACCGTGTTGAAACTTGCGATGGTGGAAAAGCCTGATGTGTGGAAACATCTCCACTGACAGATGCGAATGTTTGTCAGCTTAGGTAATGCCCTTCAGGTTTGTGCTAAAGTCATGGCAGTAGGAGAAACTCCTCCTGTAGGCATTTGAATAGCTGCATAATTTTGCTTCTGGTATTCTACACATTGAGTAAAATGAAAGCAGAAGTGGCAAAATAAAAAAGAACACATTGCTCATGGCTTTCGAAATATGTAAGCCTACAAAATCTCCAAAATATTGAACCAAGTTTTTCACTAATTTGATGGTTTTCATTAAAATCTTGCACTTTTTAAAGTTCCTGTATAACAAGTAATACCTTTTCCTCACCACGTCCTCAAAAAAACATCTGCAATCTATTTCTGAATGACAATGCTTACAAAAAATTGTAATGAACATTTGGTTTTAATACAGAAATCAACGAGCCAACATAAGGAGTCACTTTTCTTCTTCCACAGCTGAACACCATGGAAGACTATACCATAACCACTTATTTCTGAACTGCGACTCCAGACACTATGAAAAAAAGCCGTATTTTGAAGTAATCAGGTCTTTGCTCTTTGTAACAAATTCTTATTCAGTTTCTTCATAGATGTTGCCATTACTAGGTAGAGAAAGAGTAATTGCACACAGGGTATGACAGAGCAGTTTTAGTTTCTAACCCATTTTTATGTGGCAGTCTTGTGTGTTGGCTGGTCAATTTTCAATAAGATGCACCTTTTTGAACACAGGAAGGTACAAAACTGCACTCTACTTACATAGGCAACGTTATACAGTGGTAAATTAATCACAAATTATTTAACCTGATTTAAGTTTGCTGTGGTTTTTCTGGGAATTACCAAGAGATTTCAAAACTTGTCATGCAATTCATTCTTTTTTACAGAGTACATAATTTTTCATTCTGATTTTTTTTTCCAGTTGTCATAAAAATTTTATCCTTCACCTAAAACTGTTGCAGTTAACTTTGCTTTTTAAAGAGTGTTCAAATGTTAAAGAAAATGGGACAATCTTGACTGAAATTTTATTTTCAGCAGTGTGAAACTTTTCATATGTTACCTGTTCCTTAACTAAACTTGTTTTCCAGGTCATGACTAAAATACTTTGCTTTGCTAAAGAACATAGTCTTTTCCTGAAAATCATATTTATTGTAGATGAAAAGTGCAAAATGTAAATTTGATGGTAGTTTTCACCACTACTTCAATAACATGAAGTTGTAGGTTAGGCAGGAAGAATATATTTTTTTTAAACTAATGTTGGCTGGCATTTTAAACAGGAAGTTGCACTTCAGGAGGAAGAAAAATCATTTATTTGATCTTTTTCAGGATCATTGCAGTTATCTCCTAGCTAATACTTTGGGAAACACTTTTGCACATTTGCAAATGGTTTATCTAGAGCCTAAAAGAAACTGGCGAAATACTTTTGTTGGTAGTGGTATTAACGAGCCATAAAATTTGATGTACATTTCACATATTCACCTTCCTGCAGAAGTATCTTCAGTTAAATTCATCTAGAGTGACATTTTTATGGTCCTTTAGATTATTGCAACACATATTTTCACCTTTGACTACTGAGTTGTCCATCACAAGATTATGGTTTGCATGTTTCACTGCTTGCTAACTTACAAGATCAAGGCTTTAAAACACTACTGCAGTTTTAAAATTCAAGTAATATTTGTATTTTTATTGCACTAAATGAGATTTGTTCTGAACTTTAAAAAAAACCTATAACAATGGACCAGTAGCCACAGCTCCTTTATGCCTAATACAACTTAATATTACCTAAATTGCTGACCTATAATGTTTTACTTTCCAAGAACCAAAACATATTGCATTAATTAATTTTCAGATAGAAATGGTCATTCTTCACAAAACTCTTCTGGGCTAAATCTAAGGTAATTGTCACCAGGCACAACCATCCTGGGAAAAAAACCAACCAACCGACCGACCAAAAAAAAACCCACCCAAAAAAACCCCAACAAAGAGTATAAAGCCCAAATAGTTAAACAAACAATCAGCCCAAACCCCAAACCAACCAATAATCAAACAAAAACTCCCAGAAGGAAGCATCCTGGAGCAAGCACATCACCCTAGAAGCAATGTTAGGGCTGTTTCTCTGCCTATGCCACAAGTTTTGCCCCTCACTCAGTGATATTTGTATATCAAAAATTGTGGACACTTGAACATCTGAAATCGTGGAGCTCTCCTGACAGCCCTAGTCATAGTGATTCTATTGACGTGAAATGGGCTATTTTGTAGAACATCTGCTGACTGAAAGAAATAGTGACAGAAACATATTAAAAATCTGCCAAATTATTGCAGAATTTCACATTCTCTGGTATTATGACAAGTGTTAGATGAAACAATAGCTATTAGCTTGGCACATGGAAAAAGACCAACTGTATAGTGTTTACTCAGAGATGTTGCAGGAGATACGGTGTACAGCAAATCCATTTGTGGTGTTACAGTAGTGAGTGAATTCAAAAGTGATTTCAAGCAAAAGGGAACTTGAACATTTTTTTGAGAACAGTAGCATTAACAACAGTGACAGATGCAAGAGTGAAGAATTTACAAGATTTGCACACATAACAGGAGAAGTTAACCTGATTCAAATAAAATGCCAGGGCAGTTTACTCAGAAGGATGTTTCTGCTTTAGAAAGCTCATTTTTACCAATTTGTAAAATAATAGTGTCTGGGAGTAATAAATGCTTCCCAGCTGGTGACTGGAAAGACAACAGCTCAGCAGCCCCTTGAGAGACAGCGTGCATGGCTTCAGCAAGGACAAACGGTCCCTGACTAATGCGGTGGCCTTCCATGATAGAGTGACTGCATCAGTGGACAAGGGAAGATCTGCAGATGTCATCTACGTGGGCTTCTGTGAGGCCTTGGTTGTGGTGACCCACAAGACTTTTACCTCTATTTTACTGTAGTCAGACCCTTGTGGCTTATTGCCCCTGTTAAATAATGCCCTGGTGCAGCCTGGATGAGCCATCTCTGGGGCTGCAGGGGGATGCATATGGGGACATGGTGGGGTGGCTGGAAGCAGGTACAGCACCCTGCTAAAGCCCCAGGGTGGGAAGATGGAGCTCAGGGTTGCAGGGGTCAGTGCTGCTTTATGCATGGGGCCATGTCTGTGAGTCCTGCATGGACCCACCTGTACAGGCCCTCCTGCCAAAAGGCTGCTTCCCCTGGGGATGGGGACATGGTTGCCTCTACTGCTGGTGATGACAGCCCTGGGGACAGCTTGGTGCCCTTCGGGGTGTGGGGGATCTGATGTGGGGCTCAGCAATGCTTTTGCACCTCTTTTCTGCCATTTCCAGGTGCCCCTTGTACTCTCTCCCCATCCCATGCAGGCATGGAGAGGCTCTCGATAAATAACTTTTAATGGGAAAACTGAGAACAGAACTGTCAACAAAGCTGCTACACCACCAACACACCCCCTCCCTCACTCCCCAAAGCCACCTCATCCCTGCAACAGGTCTAATCCCACCCTCCTGCTCCAGTAACAGCTGTAGGAGCCTTGTTCTGCCATTTTTTGGCAATGAGCCATTTTGCTGCTTATTCCCTGGCTTTTTCAGCCTGATGTCGTGCTGGGACACGCTGCTCTGGGGTAGCAGCAGGTCTCTCCCTGCATCCTGCTCTGGATCCTCAGGCTTCATTGTGGTGTTGCTGTGCTCCACGCTCAAGGCATCTTTGGAGGTCTTAGGGACACTGTAGTCAGTGGAGAGCATCTTCATAAGCAGCCAGAGCAAGCTGAACTTGTTATGCAGGATGGTAGGGTCCCTGGGTATGGGGATGCTGCTGGGACCATCCTGGTGGATCCCCACTGACCCAGGGAGCAAGCCAAGCGCTTCATGGCCTTTTCCAGCATCACCTCCTCAGGCAGCATGATGCTGCCAGCCGGAATCACCATGGGGTCCCTAATAGCCTGGACATGCAGGGCAGCAGAGTGGTTGGGGTGGGATGTCACTGCGTAGAGTGATGATACTAGCCCAGGGAGACACCACCACCCAGGAAGGTGCGCTCATCTGTGGAGACATCATTGCCTAGAATGTTGTCACCACCTGAGAGGGTAATCTCATCCATGGAGACATCACTGACCAGGGAAAAGCCACCACCCAGGAAGGTGCCATCACCTATGGCCACCACTGCCTTGGGGGCTGCTCTGCTCAGGGTGCCCCCAAGGGGTTGGTTGTGCTCAACAGGCTTGTGTTGTGTGTCCTATCCCTCAAGATGGTGGTGGCCACGGAGGGGCAGTGGCAGCACTGGGGGGCTGTGGCCACTGCTCTTCCCTGGCTGCTATGGGGCACAAATAGCTGTGGTTGCCCCTGGGGGCCTATTGGTCTGCCCAGGCCAGGAGGATCCCATAGCCCTGGCATCCCCAAAGAGCTGCACCTGGCAGAGAAGCAATGATGTGGCTGATCATCAAGCTGGCTGATGGAGGCAGGTCAGTGCTCATCCAGTCGAAGACATGGGGGTCAGAGCAGCTGCTGCATGCAGCCATTTGCAGACCCGCATGGGTGAGAGGGAGATGTGCTGGGCTGGAGGGAATCTCCTGGGGCACCTGTTGAGCTGGCCCCGAGCACGGACGTGACCCTGCTCTGTGCTGCACCAGGAGTATGGGGAGCATGTGGCATGGGGATCCCATACCTGCTGCAGGTTTCTGGGGTGTCCACGGTGCCTGTGGTGCCGCACCCACCAGGGTGCCCAAGGGAAGAGAAAGGCTGTCACTCCTGTCCAGGCAGTTGGCAGAGGTTGGTTGATCCTGAAAGAGAGACATGAGCAAACGCTGGTGGTTGCATCCCAAGTTCGGTGTGGGAGGACACACAAGGGGAATGAGGAGGAAGAGATACAATGGAGAAAGTGCTGTAAATTTCCCCGAAGTGCGTCCCTGGGCTGCTGGGGTTTGGGTCAGTCCGTACCTCTGGGGAAGATGAAAGTTTGAAGTATCTGGGGCACTGGGGTGTCCCAGGGGCCACAGGGTGGGTGCCACAGGGCTGGCCGCACCATGGTCAGCTGTGGTCAGTGGATGGTCAGTTACATTCAGCGGATATGAGACTGGCTGCTTCTGGAGGGCTTTTGATGGCCTGCATCAAAAGAAGCGTGGCCAGCAAATCAGGGGAGATGACTGTCTCCAGCTACTCCGGTCTTGTGAGACCTGGAGTACTGCATCCAGCTCTGGGATCTCTAGCACAAGGAAAAAGAAAAACACTTGTTAGAGTAAGTCCAAAGGTGGCCACAGAAATGATCAGAGGGCTGGAACACCTCTCCTGTAATGAGAGGCAGAGAGAGTTGGGGTTGTTCAGCCTGGAGAAAAAAAAGCTCCAGGGAGACCTTATTTCAGCCTTTCAATATATAAAGACAAATTAAAAGAAAGGCTGAGAGAAACCTTTTACCAGGACCTGTAGTGACAGGACAAGGGGCAACAGTTTTGAAGTGAAAGAGAGTAGACTCAGACTAGACATAAGGAAGTATTTTTTTTATGAGGAGGACTGTAACAGAAGCACCCCAACAGTCATTTTAGGCAGGCAACAAGCTCCAAACAGACCAGACCTGTTTAGCAGAAAACAGAGTTTGTCCAAAATTATTCAGCATTCTGACAACATTTTAAAACACAAGTTCAGATACCAGTTAGGAGTTCAGTTACGACACAGCAGATTCAAACTCAACGAGATCAGATCCCAAATTATAGAATGATGATTCAAACCGTGCACCTTCCCACTCTGTGTCAAAGTGAGGGCTCTCAGGGGTACCCAGATCACTTACCACATTGGCAAGCTATCTCAGTCCGCGAGGAGAACTCCATGGATGGCCACCCTAAGCAACATCCCCAAAACTACAACAAAGACCAACTCAGAATGGGCTTCCAGCAGGCAGCATTTATACCCTCGCTGAATCTGAGCTGTGGTTATTTATGGTAGTGGTCCAGAAGCTCCTCTCAGCCAAGGCATTTCATTGGTCAAGGGCCCTGTCTGTTGACCAAGGGGTGTGTGCATGACCATAGTGGTCCATCAGCCTACAGGTTTCTGTTGCGTTCAGAGGGGGAAATGCATCTGCCACAAGAGTGGTGGGACACTGGAACACGTTGCCTAGGGAAGCTGTGGGTGCCCCATCATTGGAAGTGTTCAAAATCAGGTTGGATGGGGGTGTTGGACTAGATAAGCTTTGAAGATCCTTTCCCACCTAAACCAATCTATGATTCTATGAAATGCAGAAATATGAACCAAAAATGGTAGGAGAATGGGAAAAAGGAAGAGAGCTGCTTAGTCTGAGAGGAAAGAATGTGAAGGGGGATCATATAAATGTCACCTTCTCTCTGGAGGATGGTGGGATCTTGCAAGCAATAACATAGGGTCAAAAGAAGCATGAAGTGTGGCTTTCGGTGGCTGTAATTAGTGACTGTAACCATGAACAGTATGAATGCAATAATGAATTGCAAGAATGATTCTAGTTACTTGGACGGGACAGTGTAACCCAGCCAGATGACAAGCTCGATGTTTAGCCCTCTAAGATATAAATGGCAGAAGAAATTGCACCTAAGACAGATGAATTAAAAGAAAAGACATGGGTGGCTGCCCTGAGCAGATTGCAAAGTAACTGCAGCTCGGTCTTCTAGATCAGTTACCCCTTTTCTGCATAGCAGGTGTTGCAGGGTTGTGTGAGATGGCTGTAAAACCTGTATTAAGTAAAAAGGAACAGTAACCACCGAGTCTGGAGTAGGAATGTAAGAAACTTGCCACTTAAGCCAGCACAGTAGATTGCCATATGGGATATTGTCAGTGCTAGAAATTTTTCGGAGGGCCACAAAATTTGTTGAAAGGAATCCTCATGCTTTAGGGAGGAATGACAATGTTCTCAGCACAAGCAGAACTTCTACTGAGCATCTGTCAACACTAAGGAAGGTATTTCAAAAACTGGAAGCAAAACAGCCTCAAGGAATATATATACATTTTTTTTACTGTGGCAAGGAATTGTGTAGCTGGACTGCAGAAAAATCAAGGAGGATATTCACCGCATGGCAAAACCTGTCCCTTCTCTGGGTTGAAGACTCCAAGTTACAAGAATTCTGTGTTAAATTATAACACCTTCCTTCCAAAAGTGTCAGTATCTTCAGAGCTTTAACCATACCAACAGAGGACTCAGAACCTTTGGTGTATTAAAGATATGAGAGAGAGATTTCTAGATGTTTGAAGAGCTATTCGAACATTTTGTTCTGAGTGGACAGTTATGCCTATTGTGTTCCTTCACTTAGTATAATGAAACGTTTGTCGATAATATGCAACGTTTCCTAAGGAAAGCTACACATTTTCTTCTCAAGTAATAGTAAAAACATTCAATGAAAAATATTCTTTGCCAAATACAATTGGGAAATTGCAGCAGGGCAGGGTTTTCTCCTGCTGTAAACTGGCTTTGCAGCACTTACATATGGCCTTAAGTATCACTGTAAAGATGATATCTGAGCCACCACAAAACAGATACAAGCTCTACCTTGACATACAAATCACCTGTTTCTCTGTTGTGCAGCTTCCAGAGGAGGCTGGTGAGTGGTGGTTCATCTGTATCAAAGGAGTAAGAGAGCTGGGACACAGATGATTCTTCTGTAAGTTTAAGAATGCCTGAAAATCTGGTTTCCAGCAACCAGAAAGCAGTTTAGCTAGGATGCTTTTCTCTGTTTCTGGATTGGAGTTGATAGGAACATGGCTGCTAGAAAACCCAAGTTCTTACTCAAGCTGAGGAGATGTTGTATTATGCAGAAACGTTTAGGGATAAAATATTTCCCCTGACTGCTGTGTACTTAAGTGGCTGAAATCTTGCTTGTTTCCATGGGGCAAAAAGATCGTCAAGGACAAGAGAAAAGGAAACTCAGGAAGAGAAAATACACCTTTTAGAGACCCATAGTCAGAAAGCCTTTGCAGGACCTAAACCACATGACTGTACTTTTTCTTTCCCAAATGACAAGTGCTATGTAAGTTCAAGATACCATTATTTTACCCTAATGGTCCATGATGTACCTGATGGTAATTCTCTACTTTATGTAGCATTTTTGCAGAGGATGCTGGGCTTTACTGGGGACTTTCAACCCCTCTGAATGCCGTAGCCTAAATGCTGAATGACTTGCCCTGTTACAAAGAGGCCAGCAAAGTACCATCATATTTTCTCCATTTCAAATATTGTCACAGCTGCTCTATCTTCCCTGAATTTCTACATGCTGTAGAATGGATTTCTGGAACTCAAAAGCCTCAGTCTACGATAATAAGGTACTGTCAAAGCTAGAAGACAACTTACCCATGTCCTTTTCTTTCTGATTTGATTTCAGATTTTTTCAGCATCGACCTGCATTTTCGTAGTGGTTTATGAATTTACTATTTGATTTTGATAGATTATTGACACTGTGGCAGGGGAAATGTTCTGAGGTATAAATGAGAAGTTTATTTGCTAATAGGCTGTTATATGTGCTGGGGTACTAACTGGCAGTTATCCTCCAAAACCAGAAGTCAGGTGTTCAGATCAGGTTGTCTGACCTTGTAGGATGGCACAAAGTTTTCTGAGTTTATCTTTTGTGCCAGAAATTGCATGCCTCCTTTGTGGATGGTTGTTTTTAACAGAACAAGTGAAGGGAACTTAATGAGGTGCCATATGTCAGGTCTGGAGTCAGATTAAAAACAAATAATTAAACTATATCCCTTCCCTATCAAAACAGATTGTGATATGTTTGTGGAAGGGAGCAGAATCTGACATATCATGTTTTGACAGTCTTTTGGGACAATCAGTCATACTTCAGCAGTATCACATTTAAAAGTTGCAGTTCTATTCATATCAAATACAAGTTTCAAGCTATAACTAATTCATGTTTCCATAACTTTTCTATACTGGCAATAAAATCAGAGCCACACACTTCTAAATGCTTGACAGGGTTTGAAATCATTTTAGTTATATATTGGTTTCAGATATGAAATAGGATAACTCTGCTTTCACAGGTAACTTACAGTCTACTGAATCCAGGTAAGAGTGTTCTACAAAGTGATTCTTGAAAAATAAAATATCACCTCCCTGTGTCATATACCCCAGAATGGCATGAAAAAAACATTGGAAAACACAGTTTTATGAGAAAATTTTTGACAATGTACCATATGTGGGCAACTCGCAGCTATGCTTTTAACACAAAATATCAGGAAATACATGCTTAGCTGGTAAATAGCGAGTTTCTGCCTACTCCCAACAGCGATGAAAATTTACCTTTGTATATCATCTTTGTTCACCGTTCCTGATGCTAGAATACTTGTCATTTGAGGGCAGGATCCTATTAGTTCATCACAATAGAAGACACACACATATGCCTCAACAGATAATTTGGTAAGCATAGATATCATCAGGAAAAACAGGGAAGACTTTAACTAAGAGACTCTGTGAGCACAACTCTTCTAAAAAAAAGTCTCAAAAAGCTCAACCAAAACAACAGAAGAGTACAGCCTTGTTCCTGCAAGTGTGTAAACATGCTTTATGTCTGTGTGGGTGGCAGGTTGGATAGCAGAACTTTTAGAAGATTTTCATTTCAGCAGGGACACCCCCATATTCAGGATTCCAGTTTATCTGAAATGTTACCAAATTTTTTTAAGTGTTTGTGATCACTGGTTTGAATGTGTGCACAATTCAATTTGGATTTTCTAAGAAGTTTTCCAAGATGTGAGCTGGCAGTTGCTGAATGTAACTAACACACCTATCAAATCTCTTCCTCTACCCAGTAGCTTTCCAACACTTTAAAAAAAAAAAAAAAGACTGACTCTTTTACTTTTCATAATCATAGGCCACAGATAGGCCACAGGCAGCTTTTTTCGTTTAATAAATTATTCTTGCTTGTTTATAATAAATTCTTCTTGGTGGTTTTATATTTTTCTTTCTAATTATTTATTCTGTTACTTCATAGGGAACGGAGGTTAGGTTGTTTCCTGTTGTTATCTCCAATCGGGAGTTCAAATAGGATCCTATCAGATTCTGGATAAATGAGGCTATACCATCTGACAAAATACTTTTTTACCAGAGCATGTGAAAAACCTGGGTAACCAGTACCATGGTTACCCCATTTTATACTCTACTAAACTGCATAGACATGTTTAATTTTTTTTACATTAGTGTTGTGTGTCAATAGGATGTGATCTGGGTCTCAACTACAGTGTTAGTTATTTCTCTGAAACAATTGTCTGTAATGAAATGAAGTCACTGAGTAAGCTACCCAGGAGTCAAGACTGACATCTTCACAAGCAGAGCTATCTTGAGGGAGCCACGGGCTGGGGGTGCAAATCTGAATAGATATAGGAAACTGAACTGGCACACATGCAATATGAAGTGCCTGTACACATGCACAGAAGTCCGATTCTTCAGCAATGCTGCATATACCCAGAACAGTTACACTGCACACTTTCAGTAAGTCTAACATATACGATATAGGAGTTTTCACAGCCCTCTTCACACTGAGGGTCAATATAATGTTTTCATTTCTTCACAGAAATCGCATACTTTCCATGAGAAGTATGTGATTTATCAACCTTTTATTAATTGGTAATCATGTAGACTTCTTACAAAGCACGGAAGCTTCTGGCATGAAACTGAACCATGTGCAGATATTGTACTTCTTCAGAGTTTCATGGAAATTAATGGAGTGTAGCATCTAAGTCAGTTTTAGACTAAAGATATCATTGCTTTATCCTCTGATTCCTGTTAAATATAAATGCTCCTCTCTATATTGTTTTTAATCAATCCTTGTAAGCTTAATAGCTTGACTTATTTGAGCAATTTTTCATAGCTACAGGTATACAAGTGCTTAAGTATTTTCAAGGTTAAGGTCTAGACAAGATTTGCATAAATGCCTTTCTAAATATTTTGCTTTAGAGTATGTAATTTTGAATGCTACTTGTCAATTACTTACTGCATGTTATATTTATCATTCATACATTTGTAATAATGAAGCATTTAGTAGATATTTTTGTGTGTTTTGTTTTGTTTTAGCACTGAAATATTCAGATTCTTGAACACTGAACAGATATTCATTTATTCATTCTGCAATTTAATTCCTGTACTTGTTCTTTTGTACTTTCTATTGTGAGAAATACACATATGAAAAATTTCGTGCCTTTTTTTTTTTTCCTTACAATTAAAACTTCTGCTTCCAGGCTAACAAACAACCTGCTTCAGGCTCTAGGTTTGATTTTCTAAGTGCCATTAAATTCCTTTTTATAACTCCACAGTCATTAGTAGCTAAAACTGCTGACATAGTAGTTTACACATTATGGGCAGAATAGGTAAAGGAATGCATATTTTTATTAATTAATGGTATCACGATGGTAACACGCCCTTCACATTCCACGCCGCCTGCATATATGGTAATATTGTCCTGAATAAAACCAGAATATTTCTCATTACAAAATCACAGCCGAACAAGCCCAGCTCCCTCATCCTCTCCTCACAGGGCGAGTGCTCCCATCCCTGACCATCCTGGTAGTCCTTCGCTGAACTCACTTCTGTTTATTGATTTCCTTCTCACACTGGGGTCCCGAAGCCAGGAGCGGTGTGACGGCTGTGGCCTGCGGAGAGCTGAACTGCAGGGCTGCTGTGGGAAGCAGGTGAGAAATTCAGCTAACACTGAATCCACTTCTCATCACCGAGGCAATTATGGATTCCCATATACATGAACACACTTGTACTGAACCTACTGCATACACATCCTCCTAAAATCATAAGAAAAGCACATAAAGTTGTGTGTCTCTCCCTTCTGGACAGTCTACATCTTCAGGACAGCTAAAAAGCAGCATAGGAACAATATAATAAAGTGTAGCTGTTTATGGCTTTGGAATTGTAAGACCTTAGCAGTAATCTCGTTCCCATCATTTTTTTTGTTGCTTTCTCAGTATGTTTGTTCCGTGAACTGTAAAATAAGGCTAATGAAACATAGTCTCGTGTTTAAAATGCTTGGAGCACTTTCACTGAAAAGTGCTATAAAAATGCTAGTGGCGGTGTTACACACTGAGCAGTCTGAGGATGCTCATTCTGCTTTTACAGATACCATGGATTTACCACCTCAGTCTGAGGATAGAGACAATCTTAAAACTTCTAACATTCCTAAAATCACTAGGGTTTTTTCAAGCACATGGATAGCATTTTAATCACATTGCTCATTTCTTCTCTGATGTTTGTGATTTTCTCCTTACTGATGGAGCAGCTGATACCTAGAAATTAAATTAATCTGCTTTCATCATCTGTTACTGTTTAACCAAACTTACAGGGAGCATTTGAGCACAGACATGAAGGTAGGTAAATTATAACTGCAACATATTTTGAACAGGGAGCCATAGTCCATTAGAAAACCTAGGCAGTTCACATAGTTTTACCCAGACAGATCATTCTGCTACAGTTTCATTAAACCCTTTTTAGTACAATAGCTAATCATGTACCATTCTTATCATGTATAGTTTTCTGGTTTCAATTTTCATTCTCTAAAGTGTGTTTTAGCAACCAGCACTCTTCTTCAAGTTGATGTTAATCTAAACAGAAAACTAAAAGATCACAGCTTTCTTGTGACAGGAATAATATATGTGGACTTCTTTTTGCAGTGTATTTGTGAGGGTAAATTATCTAGAACTCACTCTTTCTTCATTATTAACTTCATTATCAGTCCTGAAAACCTTTTCTTTATGAGCAATGTCAGTGAAAAACTATGTATGGATTAAATTCTGCCTGTGCAAGGAGTTCATAGATCTGTGTTTACAACTTAAATCCCATTTATGATCTCTCAGGAGAAACTAATTGTGACTTATGTAGCTTATGTTTAAACTTCCTTCAAATAAGGAAGAGTTATAAGCTTCATTAATTTTGAGTTGCAATTTGGAAAAATGTATTGTCTGACAAACTACCACTGAAATAAGTAGATCAGTGCTACTTAATGAAATGATTACAACACCAGTGCCACGAAGTCTTGGGGATTTTGGTGTTATTTCAGGAAAGTCAAGATTTTACTTGAGTGGTGATTCTATAAGCAGTTGATTGAGCACAACTTAAACAATTATTTATATTAGAACTAAAGGTACTCTAGGAACGTGTAGCATGTGCCAATCCTAACTTTAGAAATCTGTATCTCCTAAAGCCTAGAATGACACCTGCCATTCACATCACCAAAAAGACGTGAATGTTACAATATAAAAAGTTTGAATTCCAAACCAGGAAGAAAACAGGCTGAGTTTGTAATAAAAATATACAAAGCAGGACAGTCTAGCTTAAATATTTCTTTGTGGTTTCTACTTTTAAAAGCTTTCAGAAGGTAATAATTTCACAGCAATTGCTGTATTCTTAAGAAAATCTTGATGCTTTAAGCAAGCCTTGATGAAGGAAAGATCAGAGGTTAACCAGTGCACTTTCTAAATTAACTAAAAACAATAGGCAAGTCCAGTATAAAATGTGAAGGACTTAATTTGAAGGTGGCATCCACCATTGAGCTAATTATAAATGAAACTACTGAACTCTTTTTTGCATATGAATGCGTATTTGGTATTTCAGGCGTTTTTGTCCTTGTCTTGGGCATCTTCTTGTCTGCCTTAGCTTCTAGTTAGAATATTCCTTTAAGCAAGAGTAGCAAAAATTCAATAGCTTGTCTTTTTATTTTTTTTCTAAGTCCTTTTTACTTCTGTGCTATTATGCCAGTGACATTCCTTCCCTGTATTATCTCTCCTTGATAACTCTCTAGAGCCCTGATCTGTGTAAGTCTGAGCTTCCTGAATTCATTGAGGCTTCTCTTAGTTTGAGGACAAGTACAAGCAGAATTGTTTGCAGAACTGCCCAGTGGATATGGGGAATAGGAACAGCAGGTTTATGTTGTGGTAGAAGCCCAGTTAGGTGATCGCAATGCTCAGGAATGCATACACGCATCACTGGCTGTTAGGTTGGGAGGACTTCCTTAAAAAAAAATAAAGAAATCCATTTCAACCATTCTTTTCTGCATCTCAACTTTAATTTAAGACCAGACTCTTACACTTGATACTTTTTGGAGAAAAAATGCTGTACAGTATAATATTTAAGACCCTCATGACCTATTGCAAATGTGGGCAGTAACAAGAGCTACCAATAAGTTTCTTGGACAGAGGACTGTACTATTTTCTACATTAGCAGACACTGAGCATTGGCACAACATCTGCACCTACTATCAGGCACATTTTTAAATAACTTTTTAAAAGCAACGAATGAAGCATGAGGACTCTGGGAGTTCTTTACACTTAGTTCTTTTCCTCTTTCTGCTCTTATGTGTTTGGCAGCATAGCTATACCAGATGAGTCAAGTTTTTTTTCCGTTAGGACACACAGGTGGACCTACTGCCCTCTGATTTCAAAGACTATGTGCTGGATCTGGCTGGGATGGAGTGAACATTCTTCATAGCAGCCCTTATGGTGCTGTGCTTTAGATTGGTGGCTAGAACAGTTTTGCTAATGGACCAATATTTTGGCTGTTGCTAAATAGTTCTTGCACAAAGTCAAGTCTTTCTCTCCCTCTCTGCCACCTCCTCCCTTTTTCCTCTCAGAGAGGGGGTGGGCAAGAGGTTGGGAGGGGACAGCTGACCCAAACTGACCAAAGGGATATTCTGTACCATATGATGTTGTGGGAAAAGAGAAGGAAGGAGGAAAGTCTGTGGTTATGGTATTTGTGTTCCCAAGCAACTGTTATGTGTACTGAGGCCCTGCTTTCTAAAAAGTGGCTAACAGGAAATAGTGAATAAATTCCTCTTATTTATTTACTTGTATGCACAGCTTTTGCTCTTAGTATCAAACTGATGTTATCTTGATCCGCAAGTATTTTTGCCTTCTTTCTATTTTTTCCCCATCCTGCATGAGAAGGATATTAGCGAATGGCTGTGTGGGTGTTTGGCTGTTAGCAGGGTCATTCCTCGCCAAGGTGTGTGCTCAGCTTCAGTAAAGTCTCTGTCTGTGCACATGTGTTTGACTCTGAGGAGAAGCAGAAGCTCTTGGATCGGCTCTGCTGTGTCTTTAGTGGCCCTTGACCGAGACGCAGTCCACTGAGCTCATAGCCTCATGAAGCTTTAGTTTCCATAAAAATGTGGAGCCTTGTAGCCTTTACTAAAAGAGAGGGCAAGTGCTGGGATTTGGTGCTCACCCCAAACCTCTGTTGCATGTCTAGACATCTGCAAGACTATCTCCAAAGCCCATTTTGTAATCTGGGTGGGGGGAGTGTGCGGTGTGACTGTTGCTGATCTCTGATTGTCATGAGTTTTCAAGGTAAGAGAAGAAAATCTCAGCCTAGTTTAAGATTTTTTCTGAGTTTTGTTTGCTTGTTTGTTTTACTTGTTTACTACACATGTAGATAGGACTCTTCTACAAAAATCCACTTGCCCTGTTTTCTGTGTATTTGTGTAAACATGGAAGATTACACAGAAATTCATACCTCCTGTCCTACCCATATCACCTCACCTGCTTCGTTTGCACACAAAGAGCTACAAAATAAGAATAAAATAGAAGTGGAAGTGTACGCGCACAAGTTACACACACAGGTGCCAGGCTGCTAGCACCTAAACATTAAAGCATGTGTTTGCATGCAACACTAAACTTACCTCTGCTGTTTGTCAGATGACTTATTACTTCTGAAATACTGGGAAACCAGTTTTTAACTTCTTAGGGCAGGGGATGCATTGCCACTTGATTCAATGAAATGACCAAGATTGGAATCTTTTACTAACATAATTAGTATTGTTACTGCTGGTATTATTCAGCCTTATTCTGGGCAGTCAAAAAGCTAATTCCAAGAAAACACTCTATTCCATTTCCACATTTCAGTTATTTTGCATTTGTAAGCTACTCAAATCACTTTTCAAAAGTCTGCAGAAACAATGGATGGAGACCAATATTTTTACAGCAGAATCAGAAAGGAAAAAACTGTTATCTTTTAAGTTTTAAGAAATGTCAGGTCAACTGAATTTCTCGTCTCCCCCGATAGTTTCTGTGTCAGTAAAATCCTGCACTTGAAACTAGACCTTAGGAAAATTATTTGTCTTTTGCCACATTTCTTTCTGGTTTACTCAAAAATGATGAAGCTCATCTTTGTTTTGACAGCCAGTAAACGTCTATGCCTCACTTAAGTCTTGCAAACAGGATTTAGGTGTTGCACTAAGTGTCCACAGTGTGGTCTGCCCATGGCAGATTTCATCCTGTTCAAGTATATCAAGCAGAAATACAAATCAGAGGCTCCCGTTGTCTCCCTGTTACCCTGTTCCAGGCTCATGTGACTTTTCTTAGAAATTCTGACTCTGTTTTATTGATAAATGAGGCTATATTTTTGTTTCCAATTACATTTATTCCTCTTGAATACTAAGACCATCAAGTTTTTGTTAATTTTCTCTGTGTAGCCAGGTACTATACAAGATGAAGCTGAACTGGAAAACAAGGATTTGGATGCTGCTGTTCTTACTCAGGTAATGTCTCCAATTTGCTTCAATTTCAAGGCCAGATTCTTTGGGTTCTGTTTGATAACCTGTACAGATTGCCTCAGCACGTGTTTAATTGTTTGCATCAGAGTTTCCCTAATACTTTCCTCACAGTATTGAAACCAGCACCACTTCTTACGTGTGTTGTTTAAGGATGCAAGTGGAAGAACATGCATAAACTATTCTCTTCATTTGCTATGTGCAATTTTGTCAGTGTTTTTGGAAGAATATTATTTAGGTAGACCAGTTTTCTTTGGAGATAAACAGCTACACTGAGGCTCAGTTGAAACCCTTCCTGCTTGCCAATACATAATGTGTAAGAAGAATCCATATTACTGCAGAGACTTTATAGAGTACAGGAGTATTTAACTGGAGGCAAGAAGAATTTCACAGATAATCAAAGGCTCTTTAGATAGATCATAATAAATGATGAGAAATTCTATCACTTTATTAATAGGAAAGGTCATCCTGTGGAATAGCGAACTTTTATTTTGACAAATAGTGAAATAAAATTAAGAAAACTTTTAGTATGTATGGACATTTATTCCTTTTCTTAAAAACAAAGGAACAAGAGATAAAGGTACCTAATAATCTCTTCTGAAGTGGGCAAAATTGGTTGAAATAAAATGGAAGGTAAATACTTTTCAGCAAAATAAGCATATCCTCTTGACCTAAATCTCTCTTGATCTCTTAATTTTTGACTAACTTCCACTTTTGAGAAATACAGGTCCTGTTTTGTTTAGATGTAAAGAGTCACTTAAGCAAACTCATAAAGAACTGACCTGTACTCTGCTCAAATACAAGTACAAATAAAAAAAGATGTACAATATTAAGACAATATGCTGTTTTGAAGATGAGATTATGGACCTACTACTCTACTAATTACTTACTATGCATATACTGCTAGCATCAGTAACACTCTTTTTTCCCCTCTGAAATCTCAAAACTCGCAAAATTGAAAACTTGAAAGTTATTAATAATAATTAATACACTAATATTAGGAAACAAAAGCTGTCTTAAGGTCTCCAGAATAATTTGCCGCATGTGCAAACATCAAATTTAAAACGAATAAGAGATGGTTCAGCATTGTCTAGCAGATGTTTTGCTTTTTAATGCTCAATAAATCATAAAACTGTATACTGAAATACCAGAACTCTGTCCTTACGTGATGATTATAGCTTCTGTCATTACTAGTTAACAATAATTGGTTCACTGTTCTTCATCTTTCTACACCTGTTTCTTTCATATCACACTAATTATTCATCTTTCCATGCTTTCAAGTCTCATTGAATCTTTTTGCTATACAACCCGTCCAAAAATTGCCTTTATTTTGAAACAGGGTACCATACTGACCTTCTTTATTGCTCTGTCATGGGAATTTTGTCTACTGAATAATACATAAAAAGACAAGTTCAATTAAACAGAGTTTGCTGAATAACCTAACACCCAGTCCCTGAAGAATAAGGCTACTCTTTCAGTCCAAGAAGTTAGCTTTGGAGTACACGCTGCCTTCTTGCAAAGACTCTCCAACCCCTGGCTTGATACTAGTTCATATCCTTTCCAGTTCAGCTCCTTTCCAGAACTCCGAGAAGAAAGACAATGATGAAACAGGATGAAAGTTGCAGTGGTAGAACTGGGGTATAGTCTGCCTCACGTCAACAAGTTTCAGCTTGCAGCTGATTTTTCAAATTCCAATTTATGCTAAGCCCTAGGATTTCAATACTTATATCCCAATGAAGAGAAAAATCTTGAAGTCTGCCTCGACTCAGATGAATTATTCTAGATTAATGCATAAAGAATCCTGTTTAGCTGAGGCAGCTCATCTATAGAGTTCAGTGAAACAAAGACATAAAAGGATAACAATGTTTTGCATTTTTATAAGCAATTTTAACTGTCCTGATTTTCAACAAGCTGTTAGTACTGCCACAGAATGAACACCACCAACAGTAAGACCTTTAATAAACAGTAGCAGCAAAGACAGATGAAGATTTTTTCAGAATAAAATGATATATATGTGTAAATAAATTATTTCTATTATTTAGACTTCCTAGTGGGCTGCTCTGGTTGGACTGAATGCTCCAATCTGATTTTATTTTACACCTTAGAGTAGTCACTTTTTCCTGTTGCTATGCAGAAAGAAAAGATAATTCACTCTTTGTCTAGAAACAACCAATTGTAATGAATCTTTGGCTTCATGTACGCAGGTGTGGGGCATTTTGTTTGTTTGGTGTTTTTTCATTGAAATTAGAAAGATTCAGAATAGCTGCAACTCTGTATCGATGCATATGCCATACTGTCCCACTAAAAATATAACAAAAAATTACTCCAAATATTTTCCTTTTGTATAAAGTTAGTATTCGTGAGATATTGTCATATGTTTTGGATTATATTTCTTCATCTGCCATGAGGTATATTCAGTAGATTCCACTTAAATACATTATTCTCTATGGTTCTATGCATTAATATGTTTTCTGTTCATTTCCTGGGGCAAGAATACTCTCTTTAAACCAGAGCAAAATATCCATACAAAACTAAAAAGATACTTCTATAAAAATATAACATTATATAAGATGTCCCTTCTGCTCTTACTGGAAGACAGATCTACTTTATAATTTTAGCAATGGAAGAAATAGGACACAAGCAAAAAAATACACCATTGCTGTGTAAGTCCATTAAAGTTGTTGCAGTTAAAGTCAATACAGATCATGTTTATGCTTTCTGAATGCTATATTTATAAAGTAGATTTCTTTTTTTTTTTTCCTTGATTTTTCCCTTTTTAAACTATGATGCTTTGTTTAAATGGCCTTGTTGAAAAAAAAATCTAGATGTGTTATGGTTGAAATGACACAAACAATGAATTTAATTTCTGTTTTCTACTTCAATGTGTACTGATGGACTTCACTCATATAGACTGGGTTGAGAAATGAAAGACAGACTGCCAAGTCATTTCGTGAGTAATTTTAGGCATAGCATCATCTGAAAGCTTGCTCAGATTGTTTCCAATATTGCCTTTTAAATTGGTTTTCAATTTTCTTGTATATCTCAGTACACCTGTGCCCACAGGAATAAGCTTCTTATATTTTCCTTCTCTGAAAACTGAAGTAACGTCCTGTTGAAAATGTGTTTTTTCAGCTCTTATTGCCCATCAGGAATTACTTAGCACTAGCTGGTATAAGAAGGGGGAAGAAGAGCTTCTATATAAATATTACATTGAATCTTGCCTGTACTATATTAATGTAGATGTGGCAAATGACATGGACAGACAAAAAACCTAGCCATGGGCACCTAACAACCTATTTGTGCGCACAAGATGTATGTCCTTCTGACCTTCTTTCTATTAAGGATGAAATAAAAATTCTGTTCACAGCCACAGGTGGATATGATGTTCTTCTGGAAAGGAATTAAAAGTACCCAAGACGAGGTTTGCAGACTTGCCCCTGCCTGCTCCACCAGGAATGAGAGTTTTGAAAGGAAGGGTCCATTTTAGGCATGTCCTCATGTTGTTGTAGAGTATCTGAATGTCACTGCCTCACCTCCTCCCGCATGGTCAGGAAAGCATTTTCTTACAGGTAGGGGTTCAGAATGAAAGTCAAAACTGTGGTGCTGTACCAGGGTTCATCTTATGTCCACAAATCCTCTGGGGCGTCTCGGAACTTCTCTGCGTGTTCTTGGGCTCCTCGCTCCAACGTCTGCCCACGCTCTTGGAAATTCCTCTGCTACATCTTGTTGGTTGATGTCCTTCAGTAAAGAGCTGCTGTAGGTAAAAGTACTGATGCAAGTCCCTGGCACTCAGAGCCTGAATATGGCTGGGGGAAGGGAGGTAGCAGGTAATACAACCATTTCACAAAACCTCCCCTATTAATACATTGGGAAGCTTATATACAAATATAAGCAGAGGCTAGTTTGAAGTCAGTACCAGTAGCTAAACTAACTCGAGTAGTCCTGTGCTAGGGATACATCATAAAGTATGAAATACGTTGGAACAAGTTTGACATTTTTACTCTGAGTTGTCACTCTGTCGCCGAGGCGAGTGGCCCCGGTGACACCGCAGGCAGGTCCCGAACCTGCAGGAGGCCCAGAGCGCCGCCATGAGCCCACAGCTCACGTGAGACCCTGCCGTGTAAACCCAGCCGCTGGGGCACGCCGGGTCGGGGTGTGCGGGGCGGTGTGCGGGGCTCTGTCGGCTTGAGCAGGGAGTGATGGTGCCCACCGGCAGAAAGCTGCGGCCCCTCTGAGCGCTGCAGGCCCCTTGACAGACGTGGCTGCCCAGGCCGCGCTCCGGCGGGGAGGCGCCGCCAGCCGGGTGCCCGCTGCGGGCTGTGCCCCGGCCCTGTGCCAGTGCACCCCTGGCGGGGTGCACCCAGGGGAGGAACTCCTCAGCCTAGTGGCAGAGCTCCAGGAGAATCATAGAATCATAGAGTCATTTCGGTTGGAAGAGACCCTCAGGATCATCGAGTCCACCCGTAACCTAACCTACCTCTAGCACTAAACCACGTCCCTAAGAACCTGGTCTAAACGCCTTTTAAACATCTCCAGGGATGGTGACTCCACCACTGCCCTAGGCAGCCTGTTCCAGTGCCTGGCAACCCTTTCCATGAAAAAGTTTTTCCTAATATCTAATCTGAACCTTCCCTGGTGCAACTTGAGGCCATTTCCTCTTGTTCTATCACTTGCTACTTGGGAGAAGAGACCAACAGTTTGAGGAGTATCATGGAATTCAAGAAAGAGAGAGATTACTGGAATCCCACCTACCTTCCCTGGGTCAGACCTGTCAGACAGGGCACATGACACAGAGGGTTCCCTGTTGTCTCTTCACCTGGCTGAACATGGTGACTTAAGGGATAGGGGACAATGGTGACAAGTTCCTGCCAGGCACAGTCTCCTCCATGACTACCCCACCTTCCCAGCTGCCCTTGCCTAATAGGTGTGCGGCTCTGCAAGTGGAACCAAGCAAAGACCATGGTTCATTGAGCCTGGAGGTGCCGCCGAAGTTAAGTCGGCCTACACCATGTGTCAAAACCATTTACATAAAGAAAAAAACCATGGTCATTGTCATAGTAGACTCTCTTCTGAGGGGAACAGAAGGCCCAATATGCAGACCAGACCCACTTCTTAGGGAAGTTTGCGGCTTCTCTGTGGTCTGGGTTAAAGATGTGAAGAGAAAACTTCCTGCCCTGGCACTGCCCTCAGATTATTATCTATTATTGACTTCTCAGGTAGGCAGCGATGAAGTTGCAACAAGAAGTCCAAGGGCAATCAAGAGAGACTTCAGGGCATTGAGACAACTGGTCGAGGGATCAGGAGCACAAGTAGTGTTCTCCGCTGTCCCCACAGTTGCAGGGTACAACGAGGAAAGGTGCAGGAAGACCCAGCAGATCAATACTTGGCTGAGCGACTGGTGTCACCAGCAGAATTCTGGGCTTCTTGATCATTGTTCGGTGTACACGACGTCAGGCCTGCTAGTGAAGGACGAGGTGTATTTATCTCAGAGGGAAAAAGGATCTTTTTCATGTCCCCCGTTTTACAATTCATTTCCAGCATAGGCAATACCAGTGAGAGTTATGTACAATTACTGGCCAGCACAGAACATACTGGGTCAAGCTTACTGCTGGTATAACATTATAGTAACATTTACATGCTAGGAATATTAAACACATGTAAGGATACTTAAGCATAATAGGTGCTGAAACAATGTCATCTTTTTACAGCATCATATGAGAGATGTAGCTATTGTAGTATGCTTTGCATATTTATATTTTTATTTCCCGAACTATTAGATACTAAAGGAAAGTTAAGGACAAATCCATGATAGTGAGGGTCTCAATTTTATAGCTGG
Organism: Caloenas nicobarica; assembly: GCF_036013445.1. Classification (NCBI taxonomy): domain Eukaryota; kingdom Metazoa; phylum Chordata; class Aves; order Columbiformes; family Columbidae; genus Caloenas; species Caloenas nicobarica. The sequence continues at coordinate 19,080,342 of NC_088247.1, read as the reverse complement.
ATCTGGAATATGACCTACCATATCTCTGGGTCCTCCAACAATAAACTGAAATGAAAGAAATAACATGCAATTAATACTTCAGAAAAGTAGGGAAATGCCTTCTGTTAGGCAGCCAGCTGGGGCTTATGTTCAAAAGGAGGCCGTAAATACCATTTGGCTGAAACTTTTGGACAGGGCTTGTTTACACTAGCTAGGTTGAAGAAGGTGGCTACATGCCATAGAAGAATTAATGACAGAAGTATTTGTGTTACGTCTGGGATATTCCACAAATACCTAATAATTTTGTACTGCTGTGGTGGGATTGTGGAAGGAGAGTGACTTTGCCATTCTGGCCTAAAGTGGTGGTCAGACAAGTCTGCTTAGAACAAAAGGGTCTCGGCAGTCAGACTGGACATGACCAGCCTGCACCCAGCCCATATTCTATCACCAACAGTGACTGAAAGCAGATCCTTAGGGAAAAGTGTGAAAATATCTCATTACTTCCCAGGTGCACTGTCCCAACCCTTATCGTTTGTGTCTTTGGGATTTAATGGCCCCTAGTGATATCCATAGTGGGCTCTTAATCCATGAATATGGCTAATCATTCTGTGAATGTGTGTAAACTATCAAAACCCACAATGACTTGCAGTTGGACTATTATGAATGTAAAGAAATATCCATTTTTCTCTGGGGATTTTGTTTTGTTAAATTTTCAGCTGTTAGTTTATTTCGATGCGTCTCAGTTCTAACTCAAACAAAGACTTGATACCCTTTCTCCTTATCCGTGCTGCTCACAGACCATATTTCATATTTCAAGTAATTTTTTTTCTCTCCTTACTCAGTCTGTACAGTTCTGGGTCTATACTATTCTGGATCCAGACATCTAGAGAAAATTGTGTTGTGACAGAAAGACACAGCAGGGAAACTACTTTTGGGAAAAGTGAAGGTGGGATCAGGTCTTATGTTCTCCAAGAATACATTTTAGCACTTCAAAGTCTATGTTGGTTTTCTAAAACTCACCAGCTGACAGTTTTATACCGTGGCCCCCAAAAAACTCTGCTTCCCTGTGAAGCAGAGCAAAAGAGCTCAGTTCACATTATGGCAGACAGAAGCTGTGTAGAAATCTCATTATTAAACTTTACAACATATTGTCTGATATTTTAATCTTCTATCCATTTTCTGTTCATTAAAATCAGTGGCATCTTCATGTGTATCAGTAAATAAGTTAGATACCCCAACTCAAAGTATTTCTTGGCTTCAGTTCAGGACAAGAGTGCTTGCGAGTGGTAGTTCCCAAATAGACTCAGGAAGCCATAGACTTCAGCAAAACATGCTAGGGGGAAAAAAAACCAAGACAAGTCCTCAACTGTCATTGGCCTTTCTAAGGGGTAAATGTTGAGCAAGGCAAATAGCTAGAAGAAGCTATTTTGGCTAAAGGTCAGGGAGGAGGACTGTAAAGCAAAAGAGAGGAAAGATCTTCTATGGGCTAGAACAAAGAAGGAGTGAAGAGCGTAAGTCGAAACACACATTGTGAAATGAACGTTGTGTTGAAAAATGGGAAGAGGAGAGACCAGGCTGGCAGGAGGAAAAAGGGGGTTGGTGCCCATTCCCAAGCTCAAATTCTCAGAGTCAGTGAGAAACAACTTCTTTACTCCACTATGAAATGAGAATTGGAGTGAGGTCTGTGAAACCTCACAGGGCAACTCATCCATCTCGTTCCTCAAACCAGCACAGGTCAAAGGTCACATGCTGTTTACTTTGAGGGTTTTTTTGATACCTTGGGAATAATTAACTTTTCTGTACAATCAGAAGTGAAATCCCATCACTAATGGGAATGAAAGAAACCGAGATACTATTGGGTATCAGTGCTCTATGAGTATGATTTCAAGGGACTGTTTCCACGCTTCCTGGTTGCTGATTATTAACTCAGCTTTGAGACCAACACACAGTTAACCCTGAACATAAATGATAAACAAGTTTGAAAGGTGCAGCAGCACCAACAAATTTTTCCCACTTGTGCAATGCAAAAAGTTTAAAAAAAATATTTTCACAAGTTTCTGAAATATGAAAGCCAGAAGGTGTTTTTATTTAATCTGTTTTCAGAAACGCTGGTACAGACAGGTTAGCTTTCTAAACCAAATTACAAAAATACTGGGAGTTAGGTAAAATAACAGACTAAACTTTTAAACATCCTTAATGCTTACTACTAATTACTTCAGAAAATTATGCTTCCGGAAAAAAAAAATGGAGGGGGAAACAACTGGGTTTTTTTAAAATTTGATAAATATTGAAGCCTGGTTGGTTGTATTTTCCCATTTTTTAAATCTGTATTTGAAGAATTCTTGTTCTTTTGTGTCATGTTTTATCTGTGAAATCTACTATGATATGATGATACAGAGACGTTCGCATTAACTTCAATCACAGCACAGCATATTAACAAAAAGTAACCTGAAATCTAAACAGTTCTAATTATTGAACAGGAACTTGATTGAGACAGGAACTAATTATTCTAATTATTGAACAGGAACTTTGGTTGAGTCTTCTGCTGAGATCTGCACTGTGTCTTCTGAATGAAATGTAAAAATCAGAACCATCACTAACTTTATGGTACTTTTTGAATTGGCAAGGTATGTTCCTTCACTGTGTTGGATAGAATGTATTTTGCTATATTTCCCTCTCTACATCCCACTTGCAGACTTGATGAAGGAATTGATGGGTTACAGAAGACAGGCTAGGAAGAGTCACAATGGTGTGAGCTGACTATAAAGTGTGTACAGTAGCCTTCAAATCCTGCTTTCAACAGGTTTTCATGTCTTTGACACTTCAGAGAGGTGATTCACTCCTGTAAGAGCTTGCCAGCTTTTGGAGAGATTTATGTGGTTAGACTCATATTAGCACAGATACTATGGAAGTTTCAGGACTTAGAGACTTTAAGTTGGAATATGAAGTGAAAGGGCAGCCGAGTTCTGGAGAATGGATGGAGAACTGGAGAATCACGCTGGGAAGGATTTTAGGCTGTATCTGTCTCTCTGTTGAGTCCAACATGAGCCATGGGAAGCCAGCTTCCCAAGGTTGAGATAAGCTTGGGATATACTGTCCATGGTATACTATTAAATCTATGGGTTGCTGGGCTTGCAGTAGCTGGAAATATTTTATGTGGGTGGCTTCAATCTTGCATAAGAACTCCTGTATTTGAGTCTTTAAACGTGATGAATTTGTGGAGTCAAAGTGGCTAAAAACCATATTAGATGAAACCCTATCTGGAGAAGTGCATCCAGCTCTGGGATCCCTAGCACAAAAAGGACATGGACCTGTTGGAGCATGTCCAGTGAAGGGCCACAAAAATGATCAGAGGGCTGGAACACCTCTCCCATGAAGAATGCCTGAGAGAGTTGGGGTTGTTCAGCCTGGAGAAAGTGAGGATAGACAGCAATGTTGTACAAATGAGAGTAGTTCACATTCCCTGGTATTATGACAAGTGCAAAATGAAACAGTAGTTATTAGCTTGGCACATCGAAAAAGAACAACTGTATAGTGTTTACTCAGAGATGTTGCAGGAGATACGGTGTACAGCAAATCCATTTGTGGTGTTACAGTAGTGAGTGAATTCAAAAGTGATTTCAGGCAAAAGGGAACATGAATGTTTTTTTGGGAATAGTAGCATTAACAACAGTGACAGAAGCTACAGTGGATTTTACAAGATTCGCACACATAACAGGAGAAGTTAACCTGATTCAAATAAAATGCCAGGGCAGTTTACTCAGAAGGATGTTTCTGCTTTAGAAAGCTCATTTTTACCAATTTGTAAATTAATAGTATCTGGGAGTAATAAATGCTTCCCAGCTGGTGACTGGAAAGACAACAGCTCAGCAGCCCCTTGAGAGACAGCACGCATGGCTTCAGCAAGGACAAACGGTCCCTGACTAATGCAGTGGCCTTCCATGATGGAGTGACTGCATCAGTGGACAAGGGAAGATCTGCAGATGTCATCTACCTAGGCTTCTGTGAGGCCTTGGTTGTGGTGACCCACAAGACTTTTACCTCTATTTTACTGTAGTCAGACCCTTGTGGCTTATTACCCCTGGTGCAGCCTGGATGAGCCATCTCTGGGGCTGCAGTGGGATGCATATGGGGACATGGTGGGGTGGCTGGAAGCAGGTACAGCACCCTGCTAAAGCCCCAGGGTGGGAAGATGGAGCTCAGGGTTGCAGGGGTCAGTGCTGCTTTATGCATGGGGCCATGTCTGTGAGTCCTGCATGGACCCATCTGTACAGGCTCCTCTGTCAAAGGGCTGCTCCCATGATTGCCTCACCTCTGGTGAGGTGCCGTTTGAGGCTTGGTGGATCAGATTTGGGGCTCAGCGGTGCTTTTGCACCTCTTTGCTGCCATTTCCAGGTGCCCCTTGTACTCTCTCCCCATCCCATGCAGGCATGGAGAGGCTCTGGATAAATAACTTTTAATGGGAAAACTGAGAACAGAACTGTCAACAAGCTGCTACACCACCAACACACCCCCTCCCTCACTCCCCAAAGCCACCTCATCCCTGCAACAGGCCTAATCCCACCCTTCTGCCCCAGCAACGGCTGTGGGAGTCTTGTGCTTGCTGCCATTTTTTGGCAATTTTGCTGCTTATTCCCTGGCTTTTCCAGCCTGATGTTGTGCTGGGAGACGCTGCCCTTGGATGGTGGCAGGTCTGTACCCACATCCTGCCGTGGATCCTTGGCTCTGTCCTTGTGGTGTTGAAGTGCTCCAGCCTCAGGGTGGCTTTGGAGGTCTTGGGGACACTGTAGTCAGCAGAGAGCATCTTCCTGAGGAGCCAGAGCAAGCTGATCTTGTTGTGTAGGATTGGTAGGGTCCCTGGGCATGGGGACACTGCTGGGACTGTCTTGGTTGATTCCCGGTGCTCTCCAGGAGCAATCCAAGTGTCTCATGGCCTCTTCCAGCAGTACTTCCTCAGGCAGCATGAGGTTACTGGCTGGAAGCACCACAGGGTCCCTAATGGCTTAGACATGGAGGGCAGCAGAGTAGCTGAGGGGGATGTCACTGTGTAGAAAGATATTACTGCCCAGGAGGGTGGCCTCCTTCGTGGAGACATCACTGTCCAGGGAGATGTCACCAACAGGGAAGATGCCCTTCTCCATGGGGACATCATTTCCCATGAGGATGTCACCACCTGGGGAGATGCCATCATCCATGAGGGCATCACAGTCCAAGGAGATGTCATGACCTGGGAGGGTGTCCTTATCTGTAGAGATATCACTGTCCAGGTCATTGTCACTACCTGGGAAGGTGCCTTCCTCCATGGGGACATCACTACCCAGGGGGATGTCACTATCTGGGGGGCTGACACTGCCCAGGGGTACCCTCAAAGGTTTGGCTGTGCTGGACAGGCTGTGCCATGTGTACTGTCCCTTGAGATGGTGGTAGCCAGGGACGGACACTGTCAGCCCTGGTGGGGCTGGGGCCACTGCTCTCCTCTGATGGTTGTAGGGCTGATTGCAAAGGTGGTTGTTGAAGGCAGGTCAGTGCTCAGCTGCTCAAAGCGGAAGAAGTGGGGGTTGAAGCAGCCGCTGCCTGGAGCCATCTGCAGATCTGTGTGGGCGAGAGGGAGATGTGGGGGGCTGGACAAGTCTCCTGGGGCACCTGTTGAGCCAGCCCTGAGCACAGACGTCACCCTGCTCCGTGCCCTATGAGGTGAGCTGCTGTGCCAGTGGGATGGGGTTTGAAAAACCAGGGGGGTGAAATGGGAGAGATGGCCCCAAGATATTGAGAAATTATGTGTAAATTATGTTTACTGAGCAGGCCTTGCCCAGATGACAGCAGGTGTGCTCACCAGGCCTTGCTGGGTCCATGTGCCACAACTGCCAGGGCGACAGGTGTGCTGGGGATGCAGGAGGTGCCGGGGGAGATGGAGGAGACGGGAAGCCACTGGTTCTGGAGGGGCTGGAGGGCTGGGGGGGGTGGGAGTGCTGAGGTGCCAGGATAGATGGGAATGCGATACCTGCTGGTGTGCCCAGGGTACCTATGTTGCCACCCCTGCTGCGGTGCAGGGAAGGGCAGCAGCTCCTGCCCAGGCAGTTGTCAGAGGTTGGTTGATCCTGAAAGAGAGACATGAGCAAATGCTGGTGGTTGCATCCCAAGTTTGGTGCGGGAGGACACACAAGGGGAATGAGAAGGAGGAGGAAAATATACAATGAAGAAAGGGCTGTGAATTTCCCCAAAGTGCATCCCTGGGCTGCTGAGGTTTGGGTCAGTCCTTACCTCTGGTGTAGAAGGCTTTGGGGAAGATGAAAGTTTGAAGTATCTGGGGCACTGGGGTGTCCCAGGGGTCACAGGGTGGTTGCCACAGGGCTGGCAGTGCCATGGTCAGCTGTCGTCAGTGGATGGTCACTTATGTTCAGTGGACATAAGTCTGGCTGCTTTGGTTTGAGTGTCTCCCAGGAAGAAATGTGGGAGCCCCCCATGTTCTGGCCCATCCCCAACAGCTTTTCCAGCTCTTCATGGGAAGGGTTAACTAAAGACTTAAGAGTTAGAGTCAATGGCCCAGTGTCCAAGCGGAAACCAGTAACAAGTGATGTCCCTCAATGGTTCATACTGGGGCTAACACTATTTAATATCTTCATGAAAGACGTAAGCTGGGATATCAAGTGCACCCTCAGCCAAGTTTATGGATGGCAGCAAGCTGACTGGTGTGGTCAATAGGCTGAAGGGAAGGGATGCCATCCAGAGGGACCTCGACAGGCTTGAGGAGTGGGCCTGAGTGAACCTCCTGATGTTCAAGAATGCTAAGTGCCAAGTCCTGGACATGGGTTGGGGCAATTCCCAATAATAACACAGACTTGAAGATGAATAGATTGGGATCAGCCCTGCAGAGGAGGACTTGGTGGTGCTGGTGGGTGAAAAGCTGGGAATGAGATGGCAATGTGTGCTTACAGCCCAGAAATCAAATCGTATCCTGGGCTGCATCAAAAGAAGTGTGGCCAACACGTCAAGGGACGTGATTCTACCCCTCTGCTCCACTCTGGTGTGTTCCTGGAGTTCTGCGTCCAGCTCTGGAGCCTTCAGTACAGGAAGGACCTGTTAGAGTAGTAATAACATAGGGTCAAAAGAATTGTGAAGCGTGGCTTTTGGTAGCTGTAATCAGTGACTGTAACCATGAACAGTATGAATGCGCTAATGAATTCCAAGAATGATTCTGGTTACTTGGACGGGACAGTGTAACCCAGCCAGACGACAAGCTCGATGTTTAGCCCTCTAAGATATAAATGGCAGAAGAAATTGCACCTAAGACAGATGAATTAAAAGAAAAGAACACTGAATTATCACTGCAGTTTTCTGAATGCAGTTTCCCAGGGCCTGTGGTTTCCTGGGATATGGGTGGCTGCCCTGAGCAGATTGCAAAGTAACTGCAGCTCGGTCTTCTAGATCAGTTACCCCTTTTCTGCATAGCAGGTGTTGCAGGGTTGTGTGAGATGGCTGTAAAACCTGTATTAAGTAAAAAGGAACAGTAACCACTGAGTCTGGAGTAGGAATGTAAGAAACTTGCCACTTAAGCCAGCACAGTAGATTGCCATATGGGATATTGTCAGTGCTAGAAATTTTTCGGAGGGCCACAAAATTTGTTGAAAGGAATCCTCATGCTTTAGGGAGGAATGACAATGTTCTCAGCACAAGCAGAACTTCTACTGAGCATCTGTCAACACTAAGGAAGGTATTTCAAAAACTGGAAGCAAAACAGCCTCAAGGAATATATATACATTTTTTTTACTGTGGCAAGGAATTGTGTAGCTGGACTGCAGAAAAATCAAGGAGGATATTCACCGCATGGCAAAACCTGTCCCTTCTCTGGGTTGAAGACTCCAAGTTACAAGAATTCTGTGTTAAATTATAACACCTTCCTTCCAAAAGTGTCAGTATCTTCAGAGCTTTAACCATACCAACAGAGGACTCAGAACCTTTGGTGTATTAAAGATATGAGAGAGAGATTTCTAGATGTTTGAAGAGCTATTCGAACATTTTGTTCTGAGTGGACAGTTTTATCTATCATGCTCCTTCACTTAATAAAATGAAACTTTTGTCTGATAATATGCAACATGTTTCCTAAGGAAAGCTACACATATTGTTCTCAAGTAACAGTAAAGACATTCCATGAAAAATATTCTGGGCCATTATACAGAAGAGATTCAGGTGACATCCCCCCCACACATCTGAGTTTAAACCTCTGTCTGTACCAAAGTGGTGGAGGAATTCTAGCCTCTGTCTCAGTTCCTACAGCTGCTTATATGTCTTACCAGTGGCTGTTAAACAGAAAATGCACAGGGAGTCTCTAAGGAGTGACCAACATCCAGGTTCTTGGCCAAAGAGTTATTTCCTTCAATGACCTGCGAAGTTTGTGTTTTAGCAGATTTGAGAGACTGAGTATCACAGTGCACTTTCATAGCTTCTGGGCAGTACAGCTATCATTTCAGTAAAAACATTACAGGAACTGTTGACTTCAAAAAGAATGATACTTTATTTGCCTTCATATTAATGATTATTATGTTAATCATGATGTTAAACATTATGATAATTCAGAAGTCTGACCTTCCATTCCTTTTTCTTTTTGCATGAAAGCAGTTTTACTTGCTTTGTTGCATCAGAACTGAAGTACAGAACTTGAGTCCCTTTCAGAAACTCGATCTGCATTTTAGGACTCTTTAAGGATCCACAAGTAGACAGAAAACTTTTTTTTCTGAGTTTTGGCAGGAAGTTCCTATACATCAGGCACAGGTTAGATTTCTAGAGAAATGAGTTCCCATCCTATGACTCATCTTGTCACACTCTGTGTATTTCTGCAGCTGAATAATAAACTAAGAACTCTACTGTTTTGATTGTATGGCTGAATTTAACTTGACAAACTGCCGTAAATGAAGAACAGTAGGTAGAATGTTTCAGGTTTTCTGATGCAAGATGTTTTGTTTGAAATTGATGACACCATTATTTAAAATACTGGCCCTTTATAGTAGGAAATAAATTACTATCAAGCATAACTGCATGTTAAACATTTCTAGCTGTAGTAAACATAACTTTAAAGGAAAAGATCTGCTGGAAGAAAACACTGAACTCTTATTGACAGCAATTTGGATAGTTAAGAATTCTGTCCTGACTAACCAATACCAAATGAACAGGTAGACATGAAACTAGTTATAAATATTACGAGGATAGGCAGCTTCAGAAGAAATAGAGAAATGTGTCTTTAAAGGTTTTTGTAAATAACTACAGCAACACAAACAATGAAACTTTATTTCCCTGATCAAATCTGTACTATTCAAACTCCCAGTAGTTTTTTCTGGGCGTCAGTAATCCCATAAATATGTTAATTAGAAAACTATTGACTGTTTTTACACTTTTCAGTTCTCAGCTGGTCTACATCCTGCTTTTAGGGCAAACAAATCTTTAGTTGTGATGTGTGCATGTCTTACATAACATGAGGTTGCCCAGCGTATTTTTTTCTGAAGAAATGTGCATGTTAAAAATGCAGCAGGAATCAACAAAGATCTTTATTTTGTTCAAGTCAGGGGACAAGAATCTGGTGAAAGGATCGTCATCCCTCCTGTACTTCCTGACTCCTCCATCTCAGGTTGTGAGATTCAGTGTTCTAATCATATTTTTTCCAAGGGAAAAGGTCTCAGTTTGTTTGAAATATCGCAATACCTGTCAGATGTACTCTGATTGATCAGTCCTGTGTTGCCTTTTTTCCTGTCCAGTTTTGTTCAGCTAGATGCTTGAGACAATCTCTTAAGTTCTCAGCAGGCACAGATGAGGCAGCTCAACTTAGTCATTTATCCAAATAACAATCATCCATGGTGCTCTGCCTATGTTTCTGTATGTCTCCTCTGCTTCGTACAGATGCTTGAGGTCCCCATTCTCATTTAGTGGGGTAGCTTACACTCTACACTGGGACTCCCTATATAGACATAAAAAAGATATAGACATTTGCAGACAGCATCCCAACATAGATTTAAAGACAAGGCAATGATGCATCACCACCTACAAATGTCCTTTCCTGGCTGGTGAGTGCAGCACATAGAGTCACTGGTATAGACCTAATGAAGTGAATTTTAAAAGTCTAAGTTAGATGAGATAAATACCATTCATCTGGAAAAATGTAAGGAAGTCACGTAAGCTATCTCTACAACAGAGAGCTTGTAGCTACCTGGAATGAAAGTATAAATGCTCCCTTTGCCAGTTCTCTTCTGCTATGACTGGGTGGCTACCAGCATGGGAGTTTGGAGTGGAGAGAATGTGTGTTGACACGAAACTCTTTTCTATGTTTCTTAAAGTGCATTTCTTTGCTATCCATGGCACTTATGCTCTTGTATTAAAAATGCTTATGAAGCTGTTTTATTACAGACATCAAAACAAACTCTCATCCCATAGAGAGAGTCGTGAATGTTTCACATTTGTGTTTGTATTGGGTTTGTGTGGCAAAGTTTTGGTATCTGGGAGACTACAAGGGTGGCTTCTGTGAGAAGCTGCTGGAAGCTTCCCCCATGTCCGACAGAGGCAATGCCAGATGGCTCCAACATGGACCCTCCACTGACCCAGGCTGAGCCCATCAGTGATAGTGGTAGCACCTCTGGGGTAACATGGTTAAGAGGGGGGAAAAAAACTGCACATCTGCAGCCGAAGAGTGAGAATATGTGAGAGAAACAGCTCTGCAGACACCCAGGTCAGTGCAGTTGGGCAGGAGCTGCTCCAGGCGCCAGAGCAGAGATTCCACTGCAGCCCATGGTGCAGACCATGGTGAGGCCGCTGTCCCACTGCAGCCCATGGAGGTCCATGGTGGAGCAGAGATCCACCTGCAGCCCAGGGAGGAACCCAGGCCAGAGCAGGTAGATGCCCAAGGAGGCTGTGAGCCCATTGGAAGCCCACACTGTAGCAGGCTCCTGGCAAGACCTGTGGCCCCATGGAGAGGAGCCCAGGAAGAAAGGAGGTGGGGGGGAAGGTGTTTTTAAGATTTGGTTTTATTTGTCATTATCCTACTCTGATTTGATTGCTAATAAATTAAACTTATTTACCCAAGTTGATTCTGTTTTGCCCGTGACAGTAACTGGTGAGTGATCTCTCCCTGTCCTTACCTCAGCCCGCAAGCCGTTTGTTATATTTTCTCTCCCCTGTCCAGCTGAGGAGGGGGAGTGACAGAGAGGCTTTGGTGGGCACCTGGTGTCCAGCCAGGGTCAACCCACCACAGTATTACTGCTTCAAGAAGCCAGAGAGACTCCGTAGAACCTGAAGAAAACTTGGAACACAAATGATTTCCTGTGAAAGAAGATTCCGGGATCTCCCTCACAGGGATGCTGTGGCTCCCACTGGACTATGTGGCCTTGGGTGGGCAATAAGAAGTAAAAGGAACAAGTAAGTTTCAACCACTGGACAAAATATGAGAAATACCAATTCATATATGGGGTACTGCTGGGAAACAGGAAAAACAGCAGAATACATATAGGAAACATATAAGATGCTGGTCATCTTAGGATAGTCGCTCAGCATTTCTGTTCTCATTTGACCCTCCCCTTTGTGTCTAGATGGAAGATGAATGGCAGAACATTTCAGTAATTAAGGCCTGAGACCTAGAATGTCACTCCTGCTGTGCTATTGCCTCTTCTATAGCTGGTTAACTCAGGGGAAAGTCACTGATGTGTGGATTCTTCCCATTAAATTTAGGCACTTTAGTTATAAGCCTGAATTTAAAAACTTAGTGTAACCTTCCTAAAGGAAGATTAGATTTTCGGTGGAGGAGAAAACACCTTCACAGGGCCAGTGAAATTGAGATGGGCTGAATCATTGACTGTTTATTGGGTGTTAAGTTTTCTGTCTTCATCACCCCAGACAAATACCTCAAGGTAAGTGTGATGATTTTGGGCTTTGGAGCCTTCTTTAGGGTTCCTGTGCCTAGTGGGGATGCTGTGAGGAGAAATATTTTTAAAAGTTTGAAGCTGTTGACTATGCTATTATATACGTTAACTGTTCAATGACTCGAGACATGGTGATACCTTGTCTTACAGTGGCCAGCACAGAGTCTCTAATTTCAGCTGAGTGACCAGGCAACAAACAGAAGTTTTCTGAAATTTCTTTCTATCACATTTACTAAACTTTCTCCACCACACACAGAGACACTTTTATTTGACCTTACACTGGAGGCCAACCTGTCTCTGAATATTTTGGCCTGTTGAACAGCCAGCATCTGTATTCTTCAGGGCCTCACATAACCTCAAAGACCACGGATGTTTTTAGCTGGATAGGACTCAAAATTTTCTTTTTCCAGTTTTTTAAGATTTTCTGCCAAAACACCTACTTTGTTTATGCACCAGTATCATCAGAGAGACTGGCATGGCCCTGGCAATGTGTTACTTAACTAAAACAGGAGATTTTGCAGAAGGGAGATAACACATACCTTGTATGCTTGTGCAAAGCCCAGCTGTTAAGAGTCTGATTGTAATTCTGTTTACACAATTGCAAGTTGGGAACAATTCCACTGAAGTCAACAGTTATACAGGAGACAAGTGGTGTTAAGTGAGATCAGAAACAGGCTCTTAACTTCCTCTGGCCTTTTGTAGCCTCATTATACCTATAACATACAGATTTAAGGTTAAAGCCACAAGGCTTCTATTAGAGCTAAGTGTCGTCCTGTCAAAATCACATCTAGCAGCATGATTTTTAAATCTCTTGGGACTGCAAGCACTAACGAAGTTTGCTATTACTTAGAGAAGGCTCTTTTTAATTACTTTTTTAAAAAAAGTCTCAATCTATTTACTTTGAGAGTCTGTGAGTACTCTAGGTAGAATCAGCTAGTGTTTAACAGTGTAGTCAGTGCTCCTCCTCGTATTCTGCACATCTCCTGGTAACTGGGACAATAAATATATTTAAAACAGGTCTTACTAGAGAAAAAGAAAATTGACAGGGTATTTGAGTATAGGTCATATCCCTACTATGATTTTTCTTGTTTTTAAAGCCTAGAGTTTGAATTGCTTGTGTTCTACTGACGACGTGTTTTCAGATGAGAAAAATAGAGGAATATGGGATGACACAGTCATCTAGCCCTAGTAGAAAACAATGAAAAGACTGGTACTAGTTTTGAAGGTAATTGATGAGATCTGCACAATAAATAGACAGTGCGCACAATAGACCTAGGTCTAGAATTTAAACAAGGGGCTTTACCACAGAATTATCCTACTTATACATGCTGAGAAATGCTTTGGCTCACTGAGATTGATAGATACATTCAAAGGAGACTACATTCTGGCTATATCTTATTCCTGAAAGCCTCAACACTCTTTCCCAGGGGGACCACAACATGAGCTGACCAGAGTCTGTGCAGAAGGTGTGTACCCATCTCTGTTGGTATCTGCTTCTTTATATGGTCTATTTACAACTTTTGTGCCAGTATGTGTTACAAAAATTCAAACTTCTGCACTGGCATTTTTCCAGTATGCTAACCCTTTATCTCTCAACCATTTTGTGTCTCTGACAGTATCTATAACTCTTTGGTGTTTTTTTCTCTTTTCCTCTGTCAGTCTCAAGGTCGTGAAATTATGCTAACTGTCTAAAAAAGCAAACTCTTACTCAATTAATGAAGTGTATACATCAATCCAGTGATTTTGGCTGTAGCAGGAATGAATTTTAAAACCATTTTACTTAGCTGGAAAGAGTACAGGATACATTTGCAATTCTGACATGTCAAACAAAAATACATGCCAGAAGTTTAGAATCATCTCCAGCTACTTGGCCCCTCTATCCAGAAATCATGCTAGTGCTTCAGGTCCTGAAACTATTCCCTCCTCTTTCAGAACAACTGGATAGTAGGACGCAAACAAAAAGGAAAACTGATACCTTTTGATCTCTCTGTAGAAAGTCAGAAAGTGAGAGCTTATCCCATCCTTCCACTTTATCCCATTCTTCTCAATGTCCCTAGTTGGCTTTTAGGGAAGATGAACTTGCAGCAAACCCAAGGGAAAAAAGAAGTTGAAGCTATATCTAAAGTTTTTATTTAAGTATTAAATAAAAGTCAGCAAGCATTCTATATCAGCAAAAAAGCACCCTTTGCATATGCCCTAGCATATACTGAGATTTTCAAATAAGTATGCATCTAATGAATATCTAATTCAATAAGTAAATCAACAATGTAATTGATTATATTAATCAGGCTGTAGATAACTCCATGGATTATCATTCTTCTTAAATCAGAACTGAAACAAATAGCAAACATTTTAAAATTTCTATTGCAAAGAAATGCAAGGTGCTCAGTGGTAGTCCGCCATCCTCAATACAGCAGTTAAGCATCTAAGCTGGCCCTTTAAATGCCCAAAACAGCAGGAATGTAAACAAAAGTGCTGTTCTTGTTCTCCAGCTTTGTATTCTCTATTGGCATCTGAGCAAGTCAGATGAGGACTGATGGGTATCTCCAGTCCATTCCACGTGAAAAATAATTCTATCTTAAAAAAGCCAAAACACGTAAGACACTATGACAAAATATTCCATGTGTCACTTGTTATATGGGCATGTAGGTGATTTGGGATCTTCCAGAAATGTAACTAAATTGTCCTTGTCATTCTTTTGTTTCCATGCAGCTTTGTAAACTGTGATAGTAAATAACACACACGTTCTCCCAAATTCATAACCATCACCATGTTGATGTCTTCATTACTGGAAAAGAATGTGACTGCATCTTTTCAAAATTCAAGTGCCCTATGCCTTGGGTGTTTGTTACTCACAGGCATCCTGTGATCCAAAAATTCCTCCAGATGCAAGGAACACCACTTGCACCACAGCATTCATCAGCTGGCTCGCATCCACACTGCTTAGGGACAACCTGTCCTCCAGCAGGCACCACATAGATCAGCACCTGGCTGTAAGTTCCTGCTGGGCTCCATGTCACACCCATTTGGCCCATAAATAAAAACATGACCTTCTGCAGTATTTTTCAGCTTAGTGCATCTCAAATAACATGAAGATGATGTTATAGTGCCTGCTGGGACACCCTTAGAGAACTACATACAGAGGGAGACAAACCTGGCTAAGTCTCAACCATACTAGTTATTAGAAATTAGTTTAGCTATGTAAGAGTGAAATACAGTGCAGTACTCTTCCACTCTGAAAGAGGTGGGTTTGTTTGTTTGGTTTTGGTTGTTTTTTTTTTTTTAGAAAATACAGAATATTTGTTTGTCATGAAGGGAAAATTGGCTGTTATATCAACTTTATAGTATATGTTTGTGAAATGGAGAGGAATCCTTTAGAAGGTTTATATCAAAAGTCTCCTTATAATAATTGTACATGGGTGGGTTCATTGTCCTTACTTCAACTGTTATTCACATCATCTAAAATGTTGTCTAGCATCTTCCTGAATGTGCAATGAAATTGTTTTTGTAGCCCAAAGTAACAGTAATATCAACATTGAAGAATAATTCCTGGCAAAACTTTTAATAAAATGAGAGAAGACTGTTATGCATTTTAAATGTCTGCACTTGATATCCTAGATTTATGGTGGAATAACGTAGACTTGAAAAGTCTTGCTCTGGAATGTACTTTGCCTGACTAAAATTTTCCAAAGACACTTACTTTCCAAGCAGGGAATTTTTCCCCCTCCTTCAAGAGTAAGTTTGATTTTCTGTTATTTTGCTTGGACCTTTCATTAACACTGAACCATGCCTAAGTTCCTGTTACACTGGGGAGGGCAAACACAACCTTCCAAAGGACTGTGTTGCAGGTTGTTTACAGAAATAGCTTTTCAATAATCTTAGCAGAACTTATTTACTACCTCCCTCAAAGAAGGTAAAATGCCAAAGCAACCTTACTATGTAGATCGGTAACTATACCCTTTCTTGATTATGTCCTGGTGTTTTCCCTTCATAAATGCGATTTGCAGTAGGACTTTACCTACATCAAAGACAGTAGCCCATTGACAAGAAATCAGGTTACTGTCTGGATGACTTCTGATAGGGCCTGATCAAAGGGCCAAAAGCCATCAGCTCAGACAGGCACCTCTTTTCCTTTGTTTGAGTCCGGAAATGAGAGAGCTGATAGCTGCCTTTTGGTCCTAATCCGCAACTCTCTGCTTGACAGGAGATGAAAGGTGCACCAATTACTGCTGGTAATAGCTGACTACTATATGCATTCATTACTGTGGTTATCATTACAAATTACATGGTACTTTTTACCTGCAACTTAGGAAAATATTTCACTACAGCAAAATTTCTGTTAGCATTACTTCTTAATCTTTTTGTACACCAAGAAGTAGAAAAGATTTCAAAAAGAAATTCAGCATGGTACAATCACATGAGAGAGTCCAAGAACTCACATAATGCTAACAGCTGGAAATTTGTTTTAGTGCCTAATACGAGGAATAATTATATTTGTGTAAAACTGATATCCACCTTCTGCTTCAAAAACTCCCCATGGCTATTGAAACTGTGAATATATCTCTCCCAAATACAAATCTGCATGCATCAAGACAACATGAAAATGGAAAGATAATATGTCAGTAACAATGAATTGTAAGCCTATAATTATATCAAGTTGTTCTGGAGGCAGGAAATCACAAGCTTTTTTATTTCTACCACATTACCATAAGATACAAACCTTTTAATAGTAACATGAGTGCAGTAATGTATAATGAGAAATCGAAAAAAAAAATGAAGAGAAAGATTGAGATTCATTGTTTGAGGCAGCAACCCAGCAAAGTCTTCTAGTCTACTAAGGTGATCTGTCAGTCATCACAAAACCAGATTGCATAGCAAATAAATAAAGATTTTTTTACTCCTAACATATCAAGAAGGTAGAGTTCTGAGAAGAGCTGGGAGATATATAGGAAGGAGGAAAACAGGCCAGTATTGCTGCAAATGTAAAAGTAATAGCAAAAGCTGCACAAGACATTTCTGAAATGTTTTATTTACCAGTGATACATGATACACTCCATGATTAAATACCATTCTTTTTCAAGCAGGGTTCAAAGGCAAAGCAAGTTCTGACCTCAGAAATCAATCATATGTGTATGTGTAGGTACATATTTATGCTTATGCTTATGCATATATGTCTACTGTGGTACTTTTCATGCAACCATACTGTCAAAGCATTCTGAAACTGGAGCTGGTGCAGAATGCCAGAGTCCACTAGAGATCCCTGAGCACCATTTTTGCATATTTTAAGGGAGGAACTTATGTGTTGTTAGTGAATTCAACCCCTAATTAGGTTCTTATTGCTGTAAGAACTCATATTATTGCCTTTAGTAGGAGTACTAATTTTTGAGTTCTTTACCTTAAGCAGGTAAAGGCTCTGCAGTAGTTTTCTTCCCAAAGAGACCATGTTATATTCATTCCCAAAACTAGAAGATCCTGACATTTTGAAAAGTGTAAATTAAAATTTGGAGGAAATTTATTTTTGCGAGGGTTGTTTATGAGGAACAGATGGCCTTCTTTAGTGAAGAGCTGACTATGAAATCAACTTTACCTGGAATATTCCTAGGACTATTAAAGGAAATAATATAAATGAATTTGGAATTGTTTGGTGTGTACACAGCTGGCATGAATGAAAGAATGAAAGATGTCCACATAAGCAGCTCCCTCTGCTCCTGCACACAGAGCTTCATTTATTTCATTAGGATTCCTGAACAGGACTCCTGAATATAGGAGAACAACTCCTGAATTTATTAGGAGTCCTGAATTCATTAGAACTCCTGAATATAGAGTGCCTGTTTGTGAAGTGTCTGATCCTGGGCTTGGTTCATAAGTGAGGAAGTTTGTCTCCAGCATTCACTGATCGAGACAAAGTAGTAGTAATACCTTGAACAGTATGATGAAAGTCCTTACAAAGGGGAAGAAATAAGGAATTATAATGGTGTAAAACCATCAAAGCACAGTTTTTTCTGAACTACTAGTACCAACTGTTATACAGGAAGATGTTCGGTTTGGGCATGTCTTCTTCGACTCAATAGTGTTGAAATATATTTTAAAACCAGGTGTTGTGATATTATTTACAGCAATTGTTTTACCGGATGAAATCTATAGTCCAGAAAAAGATTCAAGAAAGACTGTTATGGTAGGACATGCTCCCAGGAAAAGCTTTTGCATTGTGTTTAATGGTTAGAAGTTGGTTTAAACCTGGTTTTGATTACCCGAGAATCTTTTCATGAAGTCTAGGATTTAGCATTGATTTAGTTCTATCATACTTTCTTTCTGGTTTGAGTCCAGAGGTCCATAGATCTTTATTTCCATCAATAGCTAGTGACTTCTTACAGAGGAAAAAGTTTGAGCTCCTGCACTGACTTAAAGACCTGTGTGTATTTTATGAGCTTTGTAAGGCTTACTAGAGGATAACTGAAGTTCAGGGACCTTTATTGCTCTCCCTTTTTAATGTTAATGTCTGTTACTTCTCTACCAGGGTATTGCACTTTTGTTTTTTTAAAATTGTGAATCATAAAGAGAGAAAGTAAGGGAGTTTTTAGTCTTTTTTTTCCTTTAGATTACAGCTTTTCTATGTGTGCTTGTCTGTATTTAAAATAAGAGAAGTATTTTCAGAGGAAAGGAAAAAAGAAGGAGAAAAAATAATTCCTGGGCACTACTAGGTAATCCTTCAGCCCCTTTAAATTAATAGTTAATATGTTAGACTGATTTTGTAACTGTTTATAGCTGCCACGTTTTTTATATCAAGAAGTTTGCTATATTTTGAGTTATTTCAAAGACCTACTGCAAGAGGAAATGTCTTTTTGATTTACTCGTTGAAATCAATAAGAGCCACGGTACATTCCTCAATGGTGTAAAATCAATAGTTTAATTACAGCAGCATCAAGGGTACATACCAGATTGAAAAAGAAACCTTGACATCATGGCTGTAGCAATTGCAAAACCAGTTATGAAGCATGCGTGGCAGATAAATGACTTTTGACAGGAACCCTATTTAATTTTGCTGTTGTACTCAGTAGTAACAATTTGGTTAATGGGGCACTGATCAGTGACAGGGACTCTGAAGTAATAGTACAAAACACATTGTAAAAGCTTACTAACTGTTATCCAGGTCCAGGTTAGTAAATGGTACAGAAGTTGTCCTATTTTGGTGAAGTATAACATTACCAGAGAATATTCTCTAAATCAATACTGGAAAACAAAGACTCATTTTTCCTGGTGTTTGTTTATTTACACAAAATCTTTGAAATACTGTATTTCTAGCAAAATAAATTTGTGTTATAGACGATACAGTATTTCTAATTCTTATTACTTTCTTTTTATTAAGGTAACTACTGTTTACATTTCTGATGACACTCCTTTTTTTTTTTTTAATTTCTAGCTAGTTCCATGGAAAGTTTTAGCTGAAATACTAAATTCACTGTAATAAATTGTATTCTGATCAAAGTCCTCGTCACGTGACTATCACACACACTGTACCTGGCACTGTTCTTCTCATTGTGACTTTCGAAGAAATTTACTTGGTCTTGGTCTTTCTTGGCCTTAGTCTGAAAAAAAGCAAAATTTCCTTTTATTGAATTTATAAAGACTACCTAATTAGATCAGCATTTGATGGTACTTTTTACATGTAGAGAATAGGATTTTCAGGAAATCCCTTCTGAATTTATTTTCTCATTAGAGGGTACAGATGCAAAGAACTCTTTTTTGTCTTATATTAAGATATTTCTTACTGGATCACTGTTGCGATGTATCTTGCAAGAGAACAAGTGTTCACTCAGTATATTTTCAGGACATTCACAAATATATATTTTGTTTGTGAAGTTTTTAAACAGAATTGACAGGGGAAAAATAAATCGTTTTTAAAAAGCCACCTCAAAACCTTCACTGCTGGTCAACTGCAGTTATATACTTAAGGAGATGTTATTAGGACTTCTGAGAAACTATTCTAATAAAGAATCCTGAAATTGAGTAATTCTACCAGATAGGTGTCAAGATAGATTGACTAATTCCATAACAATTTATTCCCTTATGAATAAAAGATGGACTAAGGGATTAAAACCTACAAATAAGCATAAAGTAATTGTGACAAATGCAACGTCTGCCATAACAAGGTCTGCAGTTCATCATGATGCTATCATACTACACTCTGCAGTCTATCTGAAGTACAATGTGAGACTAATCTTCCTTATCTATAGTTTTATTTCTTCAGGCCATCTAGTGATTGGTTCTGTTGTTTGTGCTGGCCAATTGAGGTTTTGACGTATGTAGGCACTTTCAAGCCACTCAAACCTCCAGTCTCAGTGTCCCAAATGCTTTTTTGTCCTTTTAAAAATGTGGTGCCCACTCCATCAGGTTTAACTCAGACTATCCAAATAGTCCACTCCGACCTAATATGCTCTGTAGATGGACAATTCCACAGGGAATCAGAGTGACTTGGTAAAGCTGTATGAATAAAAAAGCCCCTCTATACAGAGTGCAGATATTGTGAGATAATATAGAAAGTGGAAGATACAAGTTCAAAATCTTTCACCTTCCTCTTAGGACTTTCACCTGGGAGGTTTAAGAGCTGTTGTTCAAGTGTTACCTCTCTGGGAATCTTCTGGTTCTTCATTAGATAACTGCTGAATAAAATCAGAAGTACTTGTAGGTGTTCCCCTTTTTGGGTCTCTTCTCAAAACATTTCTAAGGACATATATCAATTCTAGTGGATGTCAGGTGGAGGGTGATGCATGAAAATAGGCAGCCTGTTGGTTTTTTTTTTTTTTTTAAGTCTATCTACCATGTCATGCTGTAGTGAGTGGCAAGATTGTGTCATTACTCACCTGAAGTTCAAACTGGTAAAGTGCTGATGACTGAGCTCATGCATCCCCTACCCTGGACCATGCAATGGGCAGCCTCTTCTGACAGGTTCTTCTTCACTGTGTGCAGTGCGTCACATCTAGGAGAAGTTTCGAAGCTGCCCCTAAATTGTGCACAAGTGCTTGTTGCCATTTCAAAGCAGAGATTAAAATTAACAGCAACACTTCATATCTGAAATGGCCATCATCTTCCTCTTTCTAAAGGTGAGAAGATGTACCCAGGAGGTTGATGTCAGCTTCTAAGCCAGCAACAGAATTGATGAGACCCCTCCTCCTCTCCTCGGTTCACTCAAGGTGGGCTGTCTACTCTCACTTGAAGGTGCTTTTGCCTCTACTGGCTAGATAAACCTACCTTAACTCTGATTTATTCAGAAACAAATGTAACTAGGTAGTTGGCAAGTACAAAAATAACTTAGGAAACTGAATTAAGGGTCAAAGACATTTTCAAAGAACAATTTTGAAATTTTAAGCCATGAGAATGAAGCTTGTCTGGATGACACTGATGTGAGTGACCAACAGCTGTAATCTCTTTGTTGTTTGTACCTCTATGCTGCGAATCTGTTAATCCTTCCCTGCTCTTCACCGGCATTCCTTTCACCTCTCCCTGTGGTGACTGTGACTGTTATTCTTTGTTCCCATTTCATATTGCTGTCAAAACTTCATACAGCATGTGAGGTGGCTGCTCAGGTTGCCTGTCTCTGCTCCTAAAACATACGACAAAGTGGTACAAAAACTACTTCAAAATATCTGAAATTTTTATTGAACGCTTCTTTTTACGGGGCCCGAAGTGCCCTAATGTCTAAGCTTACTGGGAAGGAGATTCTTTGAAACAGGAAATATTGAAATATATTAACTGTAGTTAAATTACAGATTTGAATTTATTAGTGTATCATAATTTTAGTTATTTGAGTATGTTGTGATGTAAAAGTGCTACAGTAACTTTACAAGATCAAATAACCAACTTTCAGGGTTAGTAAGTGTCACGTGGCTTTAGCCCATCAAAAGTTTGGGCTGTGGACATTGAATTTTTACAAGGACCTTATGATTAAGAGTTATTGATAATTAATTGTCATGGAATGGCAAAAGATTAAGGCAAATGACATTGCATGATCTGTCAAAGTGTTGAGAAATATATCTATTTTGTGGGTATTAAGCAGACACCAGGTGTAAAAGGGAGTGGAGGGCAATGATCCAGTCTGATCAGCCCTCACCACACCTTAGTGTGTTTAGTAAAACTGAAGAATTTTGCTGTGCATGGCTTAATAGGGACTTCCATGGTGTTGCCCTGGAGATATGTGCAGTCCTGAATTTGGGAATGTATTTCTCAGTCCTGAATTTGGGAATATATTTCTGTATTATCACTTCAGAAAATCACCAGTGCTGAAAGTTCAACTTAATTAAAAGCATTTGAAGGATTAGACACATTAATCAGAGCAGATGTATTTCATCCCTTCTTTACTCACCAAAGGTAAAGCGGAAAGAAGAATGTCAGTGACAGATAGTTTTTTGTCACTTAATATCCCACCTTCCTAGGAGAGAAAAGAGAGTATAGGGATTACATAATAAAACTCAATGGATATATTAGCTAATTTCTGACAAAAGTATAAAACCTGACACATTTTTCATTATATAGTCTCTGTAACAAGACAGTGCTCAGAAGTATGCAAATGTTGCTGTAATATCTAACATTTGGAATTCAAGTCTGAGAGACATTGTCCTATAGTAATTAACTCCTGTGGCAAACCTCCAGTTATGCTGTGTACCTGTTGGGGAACAGCATAGAATTTTGGAAACCAAGTATGCTGGTTTGGGCTGGCATAGAGTTAATTTTCTTCACAGTAGCTAGTATAGGGCTATGTTTTGGATTTATCCTGAAAACAGTGTGGATAATACAGAAATGTTTTCATTACTGCCGAGCAGTGCTTGCACAGAGCCAAATCTCACCGCACCCCACAAGCGAGTAGGCTGGGAGTGCACAAGGAGTTGTGAGGGGACACAGCTGGGACAGCTGACCCCAACTGGCCGAAGGGATGTCCCATACCACATGACATCATGCTCAGCAATAAAAGTAGGGGGGAGGTTGGCAGGGCTGGGACACTGCTGGGGATCTGGCTGGGCATTGATCAGTAGTGGTGAGTGTTTTCATCTGCATGTCTTGTCTTTCTTGGGTTTTATTTCTCTCTCTTTGTTATTTTGCTTTTCATTACAATAATTTATTACCATTATCATTATTACCATCATTATCATTGTTATTATGGATGATGTTATGATTGTTACTATTTTTTTTAAAACTACAAGACTGTTTTTATCTCAACTCATGACTTTTCTCACTTTTACCCTTCTGATTCTCCCCCTGATCCTGCTGGAGGGGGAGTGAGCGGCTCTGTCGTGTGTAGTTGCTGGATGGGGTTAAACCACAACACCAAACGTGCTGGAGGATGCCAGCATGAATAAACCCTACTCACTCCAGATATTCCATTCTTGCTTCTTTCTCTGCATTTTCTTTTATTTTCAGTTATTCTTACCCAAGAACTCAAAAAGATTCTCCCTTTTTGGGAAATAATACACAGAGAAAGCACTGACTAAAATCACCAGAAGCTTGTCAGTGGATTCCATGTTCTGTTTGTCTTGCCAAAGCCCTCAGATTAAAACCAGACACCTTCCATACAGACATCATTTCAGTAGCATTTTTGTCACATGTACCTGTGTGTATATGCCAGCAGCTTTTGTGCTTGGTTGTAGATTGCAGCTAAATTTAGAGAAAGAGGTAGAGGTCTTAAAGGTACCAAATTCCAGCAGTGCTGAGAAAGGTGGGCTGCTGGGTACAAGAAACAGAGCTTGAATTCCGCCTTTATGAGATATTAGAGAATCCACATATAAGATCACTCTGGAATCCAAACTGTACAGAACACATACTTCATTAATTGCATTGCTTACAGAGCGATTTATATATAAGCTGCTGCTAAGTAACCTGCAAGGTTCTTAGGGAGGAATAAAATCTCTTATTAGGCTAGCTGATACAGTTGTAAAAAGTGGACATATCTCAGGCACATAAGTAATCTTTTGTGTAGACATTCTAATCTTCTGTGTAGACAGTCCTAAAGCAGTTGGAGAAGGGGCATATAGTGGTTTAACTTAAGCTGTTTTCATTGCAGTGGTTTAAATAAACTGGTCTCAAAATTTATTATACGTGGTGTTACCTTGGATACAGAAAAGGCTTGAGAGAGAGAAGGTAGCTACACCGCTATGTAGCTACAGCCACTTCCATTTAAAATCTCCTAAGACCACCTGCAATCATACCAACACTGTTTAAGAACTTGTAATTCAATCTTGTTCCTGACAGTCATTCTACCTTGAAATCAAAATATGATTTCTACAGGGCCATATTCGACAAATCTGACTACATTTGATACCAGGTGTGGTGGCGTTTCCAGTTAACAAATGGGCACCAATGCACAAGCTCACAGGTATATCTCATCCTCTTGTCGTGCTCAGCACTACTGTAATCACTGAATTGGAGAATAAGGTAGTTGGGCCTTCTGGAGGCCATGTAGCCCAAGTATTTTCTTGTGTTTCTTATGAATTTCCTGGTTTTAGATGTTCTCCCATTGCCTCTTTTCCTGTCATTGGGCACTACTGAGAAGAGTCTGACTCACTCTTCTTCATTCCCTCCCACCAGACATTGATACACATTAGAAAGATGCCCCCTGATCATTATCTTCTCCAGATTGCAGAGCCCTAGCTCTTCTCATAAGATGCTCAAGTCTCTTAATCCACTGTGGACCTGCCTTGGACTTACTTCAGGATGTCCATGTATTTCTTGGGCTGAGAAACCCAGAACTGGGCACAGTACTCCAAACATGTCCCATCGGTAGTAGACAAGATCACCTTCTTTGACCTACTGGCAACAATTTTCCTAATGCAGCACAGGATACTGTCAGACTTCTTTGCTACAGAACACATTGCTGGTTCATGGTCAGCTTTTTGTCCACCAGGATTCTAAGGTCCTTCTATACAGACCTGCTTTCCAGACAGTTGACCACTGCCATGTGCTGGTGCCTGGGATTATTCCTCCCCAGGTGCAAGATTTTGCATTTCCTCTTGTTGAACTGCATGAGATTTCTCTTGGCCCAACTCTCCAGCCTGAATGGTGGCACAACCATCTGGCATATCAGCCACTCCTCCCAGTTCTGTATAATCTGTGAGCTTGCTCATGGTGTACTCTCTTCCATTGTCCAGATCGTTAATGAAGATGTTGAACAGGATTGGCCTCAGTATCAGCCCCTGGGGCACAGCACTACTGCCTGGCCTCCAACTTGACTTTATGCCGCTGCGTTGTGTTTCAAGAGTGGAAAGACCACATATTTTCATATTTCTTCCAAATTATACATGATCTTGCATGCTAAATTGCAGTATTAACATTTTAAATGAATGACATAACTAATCTTGCCTCTCTCTTGTCTCCCTCTCACATCCCATATAAATCACTTGCCAGGAAATGACAATGATTATTTGTGATACATTATTTAGGTAATTCATAATGTATAGGCTAGTTTTGCTTGAGAAAGTTTTGCTCTCCATACCTGTTCGCAGATTTACTAAACTGATCCAATTTCTAATGAACTGAAAATCCATGATGAAAAAGAAAAGGTATTTCCTTCACTCATTATTACTTATACCCTTAGTTTTCAGCTGTGCATCTGTCTAGCTAAAATAAAATAATAAAAAAAGAGCAGCCTTTGATATCTTGGGACTACTTACTGGTCTTTTCAAAATGAAGAAAATACCCATGGGTAATTTTTTCGTCCTTGAACTAGAGGAGGTAACAGGATTGTCAGGCAACTGTGAGCAACTGTGCTTAGATATGGGTAGTTTTTTTCTCTTTCATTTTTTCTTTTGTGTTTAAACACGTAAATCTTGCTATCCAAGTGAGAATTTATTATATTATTTTAAAATGTTTTATAGACAGGAGTTACTTTGTTGTATGCTTCATTGTAACTATAATCCAACATTTACAAAGTGGAGGAGAGACCTATAACTTTCTTAACCTGCAATGATAAAAACATTCTCATATCCCCAGCTCTTATCTTTTCATATGTTATTAGACAATTGATTACTATATTCAGATTATGTTTAAATAGATCAGGAAATAATATTAACTTGTGTATTTAAGCAGGTTAAAACTTGATAAAAGAAGTTGTTTTTTATAACTGAGAGGGGTAAGATCACATAATATTATTTGAACAAATAAAGAGTAGGCAAATTATCATACTTTTTTCCATGACAATTTATTAATATGTAAATAATTAGTTTCTGAATAATTTATATTTGTACTGCAATTTATTTTGTTGAAAATTCCATGATAAAATAAAAATATCACAACAGCTTTTGTTCCTTAAAAAGTTTCTTTGGGTGATACTATTTTAACCATAGTAAGTGTAGGAAGCACTAGTCTCAGATTAAATCTAGTAACTAGTGTATCTAAAATCTGTTCTCAGAAACCAAGGATGGAATCCCACCCTTACTGATCTCAGTGCCAAATGAAAAACAACAGATCAATACAGTGCGGTGGGTTGACCCTGGCTGGACGCCAGGTGCTCACCGAGCCTCTCTATCACTCCCCTCCTCAGCAGGGCAGAGGGGAGAGAGAATAAGATGAAAAAACCTCATGGGCCAAGATAAAGGGAGTTTAATAAAGCAAAAACCAAGGTCATGTGCGGAAGTGAAGGAAAACAAAAGATTTATTCTCTGTTTCTCATCAGCAGACAATGTCCAGCCACTTCCCAGGAAGCAGGGCTTCAGTACACATAGCAGTGGCCCCACAAGACAAATGTCATAATAACAAATGCCCACTTCTCCTCCTCCTTTCTCTTAGCTTGTATTGCTGAGCAGATGTCACATGCTATTGAATATCCCTTTGGTCAGTTTGGGTCAGCTGTCCTGGTTGCGTCCCCTCCCAGGATCTTGCCCACCCCCAGCCTACTGGTGAGGGGGGATGCTGGAGGGACAGCCCTGATTCTGGGCGAGCTCTGCTCAGCAGTAGCCAAAACACTGGGGTGTTATCAACACCTTTCTGGCTACCAATACAAAGCACTGCGCCCTGAGGGCTGCTATGGGGAAAACAAACTCCATCTCAGCCAGACCCAATACGTACAGTTTGGGATTTAGTTCATGATTTTCCATCTTGGGTGGATCATATTAAGTTGATGTGCCTTAAACATGAGGATAATGTTCATCTCCTTTGAAACTCTGAAATGTAAAGTCTTTGCTTTAAAGACATAGTGGAGAGCATGTGCTTGCTTTCTTACAGCCTGTCCACCTTTGAAAAGATGGAGATCCTATTCTAATTTATTTTGTACTTACCTATTTTTTCAAAAATATATTGAAATGCATCTGACTGTAAAAGATAACAAGACCATCGCATTGTCTTTTCATGCTTACATCTTTCTGCCTGGAACATTAAGAAAAGGTTTATTTTTCTTCTGTGTGTTTCTCCTCTGTCTCTTTCTGTGTTTCTCTTTGCTCCTAAATAAAACAACAAACTATGCCTTACACCATCTGTAACTAAATTGATTGGAAACCAGGCTAAAGCTAGTAGATACATCAAGACCCTGAATTTCTGGTTAGCTCTTTCCCATGCTCTTTCTCATGACAAGCATGGGTGTCATGCAGGTTTCAGTTTTGTTTAGTACTGCATTTCAGGGTTACAAAATGCTTTGGAACTTGGTTTTTATAATTAGATCAGAAATATCAAAAATTCCCCTCTTCCTGGGTTCGTCTTGGTCTTCAAATGTAACCTAGAAAAGATATAAAAAGGGGGTGATTAGAACGCAGTGTCATGTAGAGATATCTAAAAACTAGCCAGGACACAGCAGGAGGCTCCTTCCAGTTCCACAGGCAGCAGAACTGCAGCCAGTGCCGATACCTGCACAGTGCTACATTGCAGCACATAGACATCCTCCAACTTGGTATGAGTGCAATTCTCTAGCAAAAATCTCGCAACAACTACAGTCAAAAATCTACCAAACACGAGCTTTGTCTATCTCCCAAGTTACATTCTTTTTATGGAGATTTACATCCAAAAATGCTAGTAACGCTGACAATTTTTTCTGTTTAATCAAATCCACTTGAAAGCCTGCATATTTTAATACCCTTATGTACTTTATTTACCCCAAAAAACCTTGTCAGTTGGATTTTCCCTGAGATGGATTTTTATCCTTTGAAAATCATTGCGTATGTAGATACAATATCTTTTTGGCGCACTATCTAGTAGCGGTTAGGACAAGTTTCTTTCATGTTCGTAGTTAGAAATACGTAAAGGAATTATATCTTCAGAAAACTTTACCACCATTAAGTAATAAAAGTCTGTAATATATCTGACCTCAGTGTCTCAAAAGCAACAGAAGTATGCAGGAGGCCGGTTCTGTAACTAGCAAAGGATTTGAGGGAAAGACATATGTCTCTGGGACATTTTCTTGGAGGGAAATAAGATTTAGAATTTCCAGCGTCTACTTCCATATTGTTTTAGAGATTTTGTTGCCACGGATAACAATAGTTCACATCTTAAGTCTCTTGTTTTATCAGAATTGGAGCACAGGCCTATTATCTAAGAAAATAGAACTACTGCTAATTTATACTGTGTTGGATCTCTAAGATTGAAGGAAAGGCTGGAAACACAAATGTCCTAAAACTGCGTGTGCAGTATAAGCAATTTTCATAGAAGAAGGAAGAAAATGAAACAGCTGGAATTGTACACTTTAGAAATTCATTGACTAATAGATAATAATACAGTAAAGCATAACAAATTTTGTTCTGAAACCTAAAGGTAATGGGACATTTACTGAAACTTAAGAAGTAGGAAATTTAAGACTGATAAAGGAAGTGGGGCTTTTTTCATATAAAACCTGTAATTAAGTGGTGAATTCCCTGCTATGAAAAGTTCATTAGCTAGGCCAAAGACTTAGGAAGAGCTTTTGTATGGATTTCAGAACTACCCAAATCGGTCATGAGACTGATCAACATTTTGTAAGACTTGTTATTTTTTTTTTTTTTTCAGTCTGTAGACTGATGTCTAAGCTGCTTAGAAACTGAGAACAAATAATTAGGGACCCTTTCTGCATCTCCAAACTAAGACTTCTCCGGAGCATCTGGAATTGATCGCCAGAGTCAGGATGCTTGCCCATAAATACAGGGTAAAAAAGATTCACACAACTGGAAAAGAGACCAGAGTATGGAAAGAGTTGTATATCACACTTGTCTACCACAGAACAAAACCTTGGTGACATAGGAATTCTTTTAATCCAGAGTTTAGGTTAAGCATTCATTAACCCTGCAATACTTGACAGCAACCCTGCAAAGAAATTAACTTAAAGACCTATTGAGTTCAACTCAAATAAAGCTTTCTTCGCAACAGGTCAAGCACCTTTTCTAACTCAAATTTACTTGTGTTAAGGTAACCTTCAAGCTCTTCTGTTAGTACCTGTTTGCAGCTATTCTCGAGACATTTATCAATTTTTCTATTTTTATCAGAAGGTTTTTAAGAATCATAACTAGATCCATGGTCTGTAAATGGAAGTCTTTACGGATGTCTTCTTATGATCCGAATACAAAGCGTTAGGAGTCCTGTCTGAGAACTGGCATTCCTGCTGACATGAAATAACATGGGCACCAGTTTTTCTGTACAAAAGTTTTGTACAATTGGGATCTGACTTGCAAAGGTCCAGAGCTCCCAGCTGCTGTGGATGCTATTCAAAGGTGAAGAGTGCCTCTGAAAATCACCTGCTTTTATTGATATTATTCACAATGATAAATCTCACAATGGGTGCAGGATCACAAATTCTGGCAGAACTGCAACTACAGGCAAGTGGTCTTTTCCAGCTAGAGATTGGTTTGTATTTGGAGGCACAGGACTTCATGTCCCTTCCTACATATTCATTTACATTAGTCTTAGTTCTGTATGATTATTAAATGTGAAAAATCCCTTTCACTTTTGTTAAATTCTTAGAACCAATGAGTTGCACAATGTAATAATTCTACAGATAATTTGCATAGAGAGAAAGCTTGGTATTTTATCACTCTGTGTCTCAATTTTGTAATTCTTTCCACATCCTTTTTTATTTTTCTTTTGTCTTGAGACTGGGAGAAATTCTGAACCTACTAAAGCATTTTTAATAGGACAATGCTAGTGCACGACTGGGCTTTTTACTTCCTTCTTCTCT
The DNA here is from genome assembly GCF_036013445.1 of Caloenas nicobarica. Taxonomy (NCBI): domain Eukaryota; kingdom Metazoa; phylum Chordata; class Aves; order Columbiformes; family Columbidae; genus Caloenas; species Caloenas nicobarica. The sequence goes on along the minus strand of NC_088247.1, from coordinate 19,050,351 downwards.
TTCCCTAGAAATTTAGTAAGATAAAGCAATTATAAAATATCATTTTTATAATCTGCAAAATCAGCGAGAAAGAAAAAAATATTTTGTGTTTTAGTTTGAATCATTCAAGTAAAAAAAGACTATTTTAACCTGGAATTATATATTGGGCAATAGCATAGTATGTTTCAATATTGAATATTATCAAGATTATCAATGTTTTAATCAATTATTAAATATTTCATTTCACAATATATTTTAATAGGTTGCTATATATTCAAATTAGTTTTAGAAGCATCAACTGTTTATTTCTGCGGCAACTAAAAATAATAATTAATGCATAGATATGTTTCCGAGCTTTATTGTTAACTTCTTTGCAATGATTTCATATTCAGTCAATATTGATAAAGGTATATTATAATAACAGTGGTATAACAAATTGAGGAATAATACACTTTTTATTTATTTTATTTTTATTTATTTTTTCTTTAGAGATTTACTGTAATGGATGATTCTTACTTAGCTACATTTTACATTGTAAGATAGAATTTGAGAGTTAACCACAGCAAATGGTGCCAGGTGAGAGCTTTTACATATGGTTGACTTAGACTGAAGCAGCAACCACAGTCGTGCATTTCGGTCTTCCGGTTTATCAGTGTTATGCAGCTGTTGCTTCTCCTAAAGAAAGTGCAGCAAAACATAATGAGGTTACAGTGAACTCCAAAAAGCAAAAACTTTCAAAGCAAAATCACAGAGCTCTACAGCTGAGAGCTCAGTCAGTCTTATTGCTTATTTACATAACATTGCCCTAAAAGCTTTGCCTTAGGATTTTACTTTGAAAACTTGTCCTCTCTGAGGAGGCTTCCCAATGCTGTTTGTTTCTCTCTGGAACCCACACCATGCTGATAAGTCTTAAGAAAGCCAAAATATGGGGCTATAGATGTTTTTTCACCCTGAGCACAGCAATAAGACAACCTTGACAGACAACAAAATTATGCCAATCTAGGTGTGTTTACTAATTTCTGAGCAACAGAAAGATACTTGGCTTCTGAGTTACTGCTTCTGCATTAAATGTACTGTTTAAGAGGTCCATGTTTGACAACAGCAATAAAGCAGTTTTATTGAGTTTAGTTCCTAATTTCTGAAATAAATGACTCCTTAACAGCCAGTGTACACTGTTCTATTGAGGAGCATACAAGCTTGTTTAGCTCTGGTTTCATGTTTAATGTAACATTTGCGAATTACTTGACCGTACATCTTTCACCTCACTGTCTGAGGCACTGATCCTATGGACATTTATGTACCTCGTTTCTAGAAGCTGGGGCAGTCTGACATCACCAACGGTTTGCCTTCAGCAGAATTCATGTCTACACCTTTCTTATCTGAAACAGCAGCAGATTCAGTGCTCCATTTTGCATAGTCACATCTGGTTCACTTGAGATAAAAATAAAATTTTTGATTCTAGGAGACTCCACCCAGGTCCTGAAAATTACTCAAATACCTTCTAGAACACTATAGAGGTTTCAACTCTTTTACCAAGCACTAACTCTTTTCTGCACTTCCAAATATGAAACCCATTAGTAATCATTAGCTGTCACTTTTCCAGATTTCTTAGGTTGATTAATGTCCCCATGGTACCAAGGTCACCAGCAAAAGAATATGACTGGTGGTATTACAAGGGGTTTGGTAAATTCATATCTATTGAAAATGCAAAATAAAACATTTGACATTGATATTTGACAGCTACAATTCCTTGTTATCGTTCAAGTACTGCTAGTAACACTGGCATTAAAATAGACATCCCATGCACAAGCAACAAGACAAAAATCTGTTTTTATTTCAGTTCAACATATCTTAAAACTATATTTCAAGAATAATACAGTCCAGTAAAGCACAAAAGGACAAAGAATTTCTAATCTACATTTGTAATATGTCATTCTATCACACTGAGTCATTTGGGTTTTGTTGAAAGAAAAGGTCTTATGATTTAACAGCTATTTAGAGACCTGAACAAAATACATTAAAAATAGATGCCTCAATTCACTTCCTACAGGACAGGGTAAAATTTCTGTTCACACTAAAGGCAGTAGTTTTGTTACCACATTTGCAGTATCAGATTTCAGGTTTTTCAGTATTCAATATGCAGTGACAGAAATAATCTGATGTTCTGATTTGATTTTTGCTTCCAAGTTCATTGTGTTAATTTCTTTTTCCAACTCTCCTACCTATTATCCATGTTGTTTTTGTCACAGTTACTCTCCTGAAACCTGAAGTCAAATATTCATTTAGATTCTGGTCTGTACCTATTAAATCTTAAATCTCAGATCCATTTGCACTGCTTACTAGCTCAAATACTTTTATTTTTACTGCTAAATAGCCTTTTACTGCTTGTTTTCATTTCCTTTGCAAGGTCTAACTCTGCTTGACTTTTGGAAATTGTCAGTTTATCACTTCACTTTCTGGCCTCCCAAGATGTAGCTTTCTTTGCTAGTTAAACCTTTTTACCATTTCTCCTGGAATTTCCTCCTATTCCAAAACTATGCTGGGAGTAGAAATTAATCCATGTCAGCCTGGAGCCCTTCAGCAAAACTTTAATCAGCATAGAAACCATGATTTGGGGATAAATTGACCTCTGTGTTTTGAAAGATAACAGTGTCTCCTCTCAAGGTCTTTAGCTGACTTTACTAATAAAATTCCTAATTTCTTAGTGAGGTCCAGTTAGATTTTCCCACTTCATATTGTGAAGCTGCTTGCAGAACAACTTGTATTTATCCTTCAATTTAGACTGAATCAGTTTGTGATCCCTTGGTCTAAAGATATTTACCTAACTGCTACCCCCATCCACATTAAACAGAATCCACTATTTTTGGTCTAAAAACCTTTGGTGCAGAAAGACAGGAGAACTCAGCTGGATTTTTTTTCTAACTGGTTCAAATTTTGTCCGCTAATAACTGGAGCCTGAATATCTTATTTTCCATTGATTGTATTTTAAAGGTAGAATTATTAAGAGTCTGATTTTTCCTACATATGTATACTATAATTTTTATTCAAACTAGGATTTGGACTTGAATTTTCCACACCAGGTGTCTGCCTCAGGCTAATCTTCCTCATTATTATTAGCACCAGCAACAAATTAAGATAAAAGAGTTAGACAGCTTCCTATGGAGAGAGGTCTGGTCCATTTTGATGACAATCATTTCCCTAGAGCAAAGGGACTGGATCTTTGGGATTCCTTTGTAGAAAGCTGGAGGTCAAGATCTTGAGAAATTGGGAAAAGGACCTGAAATTCCTAAGCCTCCTTCTCTGTGGCCACCAAATAGACATTACACCAACAGACAAATTATGAGTGACCTTTCATGCTGGTTTTCCTAGTATATTCAGGTTAACAGTTAATTTAAGTTGCAGAAATCTACTGCTGTAGACCGCATGTTTTCAAATCTCTTGATGGTCACCCTGAGCGTAAGCAAGGTGCTGCATGCTAGATTTTCTGATTAAGCTGATACTTGACATTGTGCTTCATGTACACAGTTGTAAAAGGGAATCCATGCTATTCCTGCTTTTTGGAGAGAGTGCTACTTGGTATTCCATAGATAAGCTATATAGGGGAAGAAATAAAACACAAACACTTTCAATACTTTCATGTTCAGGATAGGACACAGGAAGATCACAGGCCTTAAGTCAGCTTCAGAATAAAACAAAATATTAAATGTGTGCTTGTTAAGTGAGAATCCCCAGTCCAGTTCACTGTTTGAGGCAGCAATCCTTTGAATAAAGCAATCTCTCAGTCTATAATTCATGATTTGTGTAAAAGGAGGCTGAACTGAATTTGCACCAAATGTTTCTAATTTCCTGATTTTTTTTGTCTATTCGATTTGCACCCTGAAGAACAGTATTAAACAAGGATTTTATTTTGTGTTTTTACTACTCCTGTTACTCTTAATTTTTTAAATTCAGTTCCGGTTTCTTTACAAGCTGGAGAAGTAAATCCTTTTAGCTATTACTAATTGGATCCGGGTTTAGGCTGCAAGTTTTAGCCATGAATGAACAGTGCTCTACATATGTCTACTACTTGCAGGGTTACTGACCTGAAGGCACTCTTAAATTTGTACAGGTCACTGAAGTCACTAATTTGTAGGATGAAGTCTTGCAAGTGAAGTCTGGTGAAATAAATAGATTCTGCGTGTTACAGAAGTAGGATTTGACTCACTATTCCCTGCAGCGTTCCTTGCAGTCTCACACAAACAGTGAAAATGCAAATCTCATCTGCACTTGCATAAATAGCTCCTTACCAGACAGAAGTACTCCAGTTTCCAGGAGGCCTGGATGTGCACTGTGTATGACATCAGATCAGCATCATTTTGCATGGTATCTCTGTGCACGACTGGGAGGGCACTGTGTGCAGTTTGATAAACAGGAGAAAAAGTAGTATTTTCAGATAGGTTGTGCATTTCATAGGGTTTCATGCGAAATCAATCTGTTCACCAAGAATTTAACTGGGTTAAATTCGTCTGTTTTCTTTGGAATTGCATTCCAGGGCCTTTAGAGCAAAGATCCACAAAATCCTGATTTGGAGGCTTTCAGTCTGACTTAGCCTGTGATTGGCTTCTGTATAAAGATAAAATACAGACATTATAGATGTGACTGTGGAGTTCATATTGGTCTGGGACAAAAACTGTGTGAGAGATTACATTCACCTTTTTGAGGTGTTTTCCTTTCCGTGCATAGTGACCAGTGGCATTTGAGGCAACAACAGCTTGATCCAGATTTGCAGAATTATAAGGAAGGTAGCGCTTATTCCTATACTGTTTTCCTTGAAATCTACAGGCCACCCTGAACTGAGGCATTTTAGACCACATAAATCTGACAAAAACGTGAAGTGTATTAAACCACACACAAATGTTTTTAAAATATTATTATGCGTTACTCCATTGGAAGGTGTTTCGGCATTAACTTTATATATACTGGCTTTGGCTGACCTTAGTTGTACTACTTTTTAATAGTTTTTGACAGTTTAATTTCATTTTTTATTGTCATATGCTAAGATTTTTGTTTTATTTTGCTAAATTTGAGTTTTTTACTGTTCTCTAAAAATTTGTGCAGCTATAAGTAAATTAGAGGCCTGTTGCATGCATATAATGGGAAATTCTTGATGAAATCAAGACAAAGGATACACTTTAATCAGGCTTAAGGATCTGTTTGTTGTCTGTACAATGGAGCTGTTAAATTTCAGTCTCCTAGGAATGCAACGTATATGTCACTTCTGTGTCTATGACACTTCATAAATGTTTAGAACACAGCATTACCTAACCTGTAAGTAAGCATTTCTTAGACATATATATTAACAGACTATTGTCTGGAAACTAAGCAAGGTTTTCTAAATGGTTGTTAATATCCTCTGGTTGCACAGGCAGCTAGTTGACTAATTGGTGGCATTGCTTGTCTGAAAATAAAATAAAAAATAAGTACTGAAAAGGTAAGAAACTTAGATTCTGGTCAGTATCTGATATGGTTAAAGAAATCCAAGAAATGTAGATAGGAAGTGACATCTAGCAGTCATTGTGTCTCAGAGCATGGGAATCAACAATTATTTTGATTGTCCTTGCACATATTTCAAAATCCTCTTGTGATGCTGGTTTCAACACCTTCCATTGCATAACTGTTACTAAAGAACTTTTTATACCTGAAGTTTAAATCTTCCTTGCTTGGAAAGCAATTATTTCTTGTCCCAGATTCAGTGTATGTGAATAAGACTGATAACTTGCCTCTTTAATACTATATTCCACCCTCATTTCCTTCTGTTATGGACCCCATATCCTGAGTTCCCTTCTGTGTCCCAATGTGTTGAATACATATTATACTGAGTGCATCAACACTAGACATGGACTCCATTTCAGTGTACCACAACAGCATGCAGTGACACAACTAACTCCCAAGTCTTACGGGTGGCTATATGTATCATTAATATTCACAGAAGTAATATCTCCCCTTTTTTGACACAGCTCATCTTTCTGAAATATCTCTGCCCAATACATTATTTTCCATCCCTTCCCTGTGCATTTGATTTTTCCTTCATGGGTTCAATCCTGTGTGTATTTCTGTATTCAAATCTGTCTTTGTGGCTTCTCCATTTTCTCAAGATCTGCTTAAACTCCAGTCCTGCCTTTCAAAACGAAATCCTTGTCATTCACAAACTTTCTAAGTACATCTAAAATTTTGGTTGAAATATTGAATAATATCAGGTCAGCTTTGTGAAGGACATTATGTAATATATCCTATCCATTCTCCAACAAGCTATTAACAAGTTTTCTGGGCAAGATTTTACAGCAGCTTTACTCAGACCGTATTTTTCCAGTTGGTTTATGAGTGTCATGTGAATCTGACATCTATTACTTTCCCAGATCTTGTTATCCTGTCAAAGAAATTGAATTACATTGACATGAGTTATTCTTGACAAATTCATGTTGGTTGTGTTTTGTCTTTAGGTGAATACAAATTGATTGTTTAATAATTTGCTTCAGTTATCTTTCTATCAAAGAAAAGCTGACTCTTCTGTAATTCCCTGTGACCCTTTTATCCTTCCAGGCTTGTTCTCTGACTTTCTATACCTTATTCATATTCCACAAAACTCTCTCATTTCTCCTGCATCTCTAATAAAAGATCCCAGATTTCTTTGACTAACTCTGTAAGTACTTTAGGGTGATGCTTGTCAAGTCCTAATGACTTGAATATATTCAACTTATTTAATTGATTGTTCCGTTCTCAGACTGGTGTTCTTATTTCTTCATTAATAATAATGAAGCCAAGCATCTGGTCACAGTTAGCCTTTTTGTGAAGAGTGAACCAGAGAAAGATTTAAACATTTCATGTTTCCTTCAACTGTCCATTAGTTGCTCAGTTTTCTCATTATACTTGCTTCTATTTTCCTCTTTTATTCAATGTTTTTATAGAACTTTTTCCATGGCTTTATAGTTGTAATACATTTTCCATGTTATGTTTCCTTTATTTGTTCCCACATACTTTTACTATTCCTTAGTCTTTAGTTTTGGTAAAGTTTTTGCAATATATTTATTTTAGTAAGATTTTATTTGGTTTAGTTTCTCAGATGATTTGTGTTTCATTATCTGATTATTAAAAAACTCTTAATGCCGGCACATAAGTCATTCCTTGTCATTGCACCTTTCACACTGTCTCTTTCACAAGTGCCAAGTTCCTTATAAAATCTGTGTTGAGAGACTCACAGAGGAATCTGGTTTTGCGGTGATACAAACCCCTCTACTTGCTGGTACCTGGAGAACAAGCATAAGATGCTACTTTCACTGCAGATCAAGCCTGTCTGTTATCAATCAGCCCTATGGAAAAGGAATCAAGCTCTGCTTAAAAAAATATAGCAGCAGAAGCAGCAGGTTTTTTCCTAGTCTTGAGAAAATAAGAGAAAATGTAATTGCACTTGGAAAGGAGGATTGTATGTTTTAAAGTAAACTGTTGCTGAATAAATGTGGTCTAAAGAAAAATACTGTTAGTCATAAATCCCATTTTCCCTGCTGCAGCTGACCGCCTTAAGCATCAAGGTCTTTCCTGCATGCTTTCCATCTGACTCCTTAACTCTTGAATTCCTAACTAGCGAGTGCCCTTAAATTTGACTTTATCTTTTTAGAAAATATCTTAAAGCCTATTTTTTTTCTCCAGTGAAGTAGTGCTGGAACCACTCATACAGTAAGCATTGAAGGGGGAGCAACTTCGAAATTAGATATTTGATCGCTGATTACTTTTTTAGTGCTTTATGTGGCTCAAGCTTTATGGTGCCATATGGGGAGAGATACATTGGCTCCCATAGAAATGGATCTACTACAAATGATCTTCCAGTTTCTATTTTTGATTTACATGCAACATCCTACTTTTTTTGTGTGTGTGTATTTATGTTGATTAGGAATATTTGCTTTATTCTGAGACTAATAAATTTAGCATACAAATTGCTTAACAGATTATGCACTATCCCAGTCAGCCCTGGTAAGAAGGTATTATTGAGGCTCTGTAAAGTCTGGAAAAACTGTAGGTATGTATAAAAATGTTGAGCAACCTATCCATGTGCACCTGTGAGTATATTTCCTAGTGGTTCAGGACAATTCTTCAAAGGTAATAGCTTACTTAATGAAACAGAAATTCTTGACTTGTACCATTAGAATTTTTTCCAAAAGAAAATATCTGTCTAATCAGAAAATACAGGTCTACTTTTAGTAAGTAATTATGTTCTATACATTTTTTTGTCTTGTAAAACACCACTGGTTAGGTTCGAGGTACTGCAGATATACATTTTTGGACATAACAGAAGGCTTCAGTCTTTTCTCCTGCCTTTCTCTAACCTTTTCAGGCATTAAATTATCATAGCCCATATTTTAACTGGAAGAGATCAACATTCCAGTATTTCATCAAACCCTACAGTTTGCTTGCAGTACAAACACTAATTCTAATAGATTGTCTCAATTTGTTACTTAATATTTACAATCCTGTCATCAGACTGATGTGAGCAGTGGGTCTAATTTAATTAAAACATTGTGGAGGTTTTTTTTTTTTCACAAAAGAGCAGCATTTGGCTTTGTTTCAGGCATAACTTTAAACAGTTAAAAACAAACAAACAGAAAAACACCCAAAAGCCTACTGTGAATAATTTCTCTGGCCCTCAAGATACTGGTTTCCCTTTGCTTCCTTTCACACTGAACCACCCTACTGAAATCTGAAAAGCCACTTTTTATACATTGCCTTACAAATAGCTACTAGACCAAATTTTCCTCAGCTGCCCTTCTAGTGGTCACGGGGCCATTAGTCCGCCTTTCCCCAGGCTAATCGCCAGCACAACCCACCTGGATGTTTTTCAACAGTACCACAAGTATTTGAGTAACTGAAAGAGCCCAGCTACAGAGAGGCAGAGGAAAAAGGAAAAACAGGGAATGGCAGGACATGACAATTTTCTTTGCTCTATGTGTGCTATTAATTTGGGAAATCGTCTTGTCACAATGACAGGACTACTTGTAGAGACTACGAATGAAATATATGTGGTATACATATATACAGACTAAGTACATAAATAAAAAGCCAGATAAAGCCTGTTTCAAAGACTGCATATTTTTTCCTTTTTTTTTTCTTTTGGTTAAAAAATTTTCCATGTTCCTTTCCCATGGAACATCCTGCAACACTAACTTCTGGCACTGATGAGGCATTTGGGTGTTCAATGTTTGAACAGGAATTTGGCACCAATATCCTGGATAATATCTCAGCCTGGTAACTTTGTGATTCCTATTCTGAGTGTCCATAACATGATCTTTCTTTGATCAAAGTAGTTTTGTTTATAAATCATTGCCTGTACTTGCTCAGCAAAGACGTAGAAGACGCAAATGTATTTCTAAATATCATATTTTGCTTGGGGACTTGACTGGTAACACTATGGGGTGCCAGACAGCCAATGTACTCAGAATCACAGGCCACCCAAACTGCCATGGAAGAGATACATTCTTCTTGAAAAGGTAGGAGCTAATCAGTCTGAATTTGATCACTTATATAAAAAGCTGAAGATTCAGGGTAGACCTGATTCTGTTCCTACCCACAAACAAGATAGTTTCTGAAAATATTATTGAATATGTATGGCATTTACAGTGATACAAACAAGAAAAGCATTAAAATGTGTTATCTTAGTGCTTGTTTTGTAGGTCATGCAATGCTGACAAGGGTTCTAGCATTCTTTTTTTTCAGATATGTTAAGGGCAATTTTTCTTAAAATCTCATTTTAACACCCCAGTAATTACAGTATGACAAACAACCAGGTTTCCAGCTCTTAAGAAATTCTAGATACCCTCCAATGGGCAACAAATTAGAGCTGATAAATATTAGTCCTACCAAGCCTTTCCAGTTTGGATGTACTTCGACATGATCACAGTCTTGGGTATTCAGACATGCTTTTTGGTAAAATAAATATTTAGTGTGGGTGAGAAATACTGCAGATAATTAGTATTTTAAATATTAAGAACACTTTTCTCTAAATAATGCTGCAACAGATTAACTGCTGTTTTGTATCCAGACTTTCCCTCTGGTGTTATGTATATTTAATTAAAACATACTAACATTAAACTTATACTTCCAAACTTCAGCAAACAAACACGCATATGCTTTTCCAGCCTTTATTAAAGTCTGAATTCCCAGTTTCTGTAGCACACTCCACCCCAGCCCTCCATCACCGATGAAGAATGGCACTTTTTCATGCTCTCAGGAAGCAGTCTAGGGATCGTCACAGCTGGTGGTATTTCAGCCCCTCACTCAACAGTTGACTGATCTGCTGTTAAAGCACAAAAATACGTCCCAAAAGCCGGAGGTACTGGAATGCAGAGTTCCTGTTTGCAAGAGCTGCCCCAATCATTGGCTCAGTCCTGACGGCCGTCTGCTGTTCCACTGTGGGTGACCAGCCTTCAGCCTTGCCTCTCCCCTCTCTGGGGAGAACCAGCAGCTGGACCGTCCCACAGCAAAACTCCCCGTTCCGTGTCAGGAGCTAGTGAGTTGTCTATCCTATAACCACTACCTCCTGCTCCGAGATGTGTCTGGGTTTCCCAGCAGGGTGCCTGGCCCTGAATGATGAACGTCTAAAATCCTCCTTTCCTTCCAAATGTTCGTCCCCACCTCCTCCCATTCATTGGCGTTAACAAAGCCAAATGCTTCAGCATGAAGCAGGTGTGTTACACATGTGCTGTTGAACATCTGGCTAATCCTCTGTGGAGGCCAGAGAAGTGTGCAAATCCTAGAATGGGCAACACTCCAGTAAAAAAAAAAAAAAAAAGAATCATTAACTCTGTAAGCAAGCTGTTTCTGGTCTCAATTGAGATCCAGGCTTACAGCTCTCTCATTCTCCATCAGCCCACTGAATTGAAGTTTTGCTCTGCCTAAGTTTAAAGACAGAGTATGCATAATGTGATTTATTTTATATACATTCTAGAAAAATATTCATTTCTACATATGTTTTCACACCTTGAAACAATTATGGTCCCAAGAGTGGCGTGGTTATAAGGAAAATGAATAAGAGGGAAAATGTCATTTTGAGTCTCCAGTACTGCTATGCATTCATGGCTTCCTTTGAAATTGTGGCATTTGTTCATCTGAATAGGTAACTTTCTGTCTAATGTGTGATTTTGATCACACATATACACAAAATACAAGTAATTGTTGCTTCCCTTCATCATGCTTCATACTGATTTCATCAAATTATATTTTTATAGACTCCTTTATGAATCATATCCTCACATTTTCATCCTGCTAGTCCCCTGAGGATTTGTTCAGATCAGATATAAAACCAGAAGAGTGTGTTTTCTGAATGTAATAATGTTGCAGCTTCATGATGGTAAAATGTTAACCTGGAGAACTGTTCTCAAATGTCAGGATGATAGAAATCAAATGGAGTTAATGCTATGGCATTTAAAATATTTTTAGCCCAACTCTCTTCTAAGCAAGTAGTGCAATTTTGATATTATCAAACTGGAAATTTTGCCCTGATTTGATCTTTAATCAAAAGCTTCTTGTCTCAAGGTAGCCTGCATTTTAAAAGTACTTTTCTGACTTACATGAATTATTTTTGAAGATGGGCCAGAAACTTAGATAGACAGTTGTGTTCCAAACAGAACTTTGATTTCTTTCCATGCCCTTTCCAAAGTTCTTAATGCATAAAGTGCAGAAAATGCAATGAACAGCATAATAGTAAACTTTTGTGTTGAAATTCTTACTCAGATTTTGCCTCAAAGTTAATATCTGAATAACATTGTCCTTTGCTCAGACACAAGGTAAGACTTAATAAATAACATTAAAACCTCACAGAGAGCAATATGGTAAACGAAGATTATTTTTTGTTGCTGGAAATTACAGAGTTCTTGAGGAATCTATTGCATTTATAAATCAATACAAATTTCTGCAAAATGAGTAATGACAGCATTTAAAAATTCATCACATGTATATATTAAAATGTTATTTAATATTTGTTTTATTTTACTTTACCAGAGGCATAGTAAGAAAAATACATTTTAGACAGATTTTTTCTAATGCAAGTATAATCTTAAATAGAATTCTTAATTCTTTAATAGAATTTTTAATGGAGCTACAGAGATGGGAGCTTAATACTCTCGGTAAGTTATTAATTTTTCTTTATTTTCATGAACTCGTGGTAATTAGAATAGACTGTAGAAAGCTTTTTCCAACTTGCTGTCACAAATCCAGCGAGGACCAGCAGAACTAAGCTAGCTGATTTATGTGATTTGTGTCACTGACTCTTTCACAGAGGCAAGAGTAGCAAGGATTACACTATTGACTAAAAGAATTATTTCTGCACAAAGTTTGATGATGTTTTAATGTCTGTACAGCTGTTTGTCTGGGAAAGTTTCATATTCTAACACCAATGGGACAAATTCACCCTTGAATTAGTAAAACTCCTTCATGTTCTGTCGAAAATATTAACAGCAGAATGTCTGTTATTGGATCTGGGATATATATTCTGATGTAATTATTTAAGTAACAGCAGTAGACTCAAGGTAGGGTCTGTTCCTCAAGATCAGGATGCATCTTCCAAAGATTGTTCCAAGATTTGCAGCTTGGGAAGCCCACACGGCTTCTTCCCAGTCCCTGTTTGAGAAGATGAGTAACCATGGTGTAAAGTTTCTCCCCCAGCATGCTTTGGACATGGCCAAAAAGAGATCAGTGGAGACTCCCAGCTATGCTGAGAGACATTTGAATTAGTAGGGACAATAAGGGCTAGATTTAAAGAAATGAAAGGCAAAAATATTGTAGTTAAAAGACATTTATGAAGAGATCAAAAGAGAGAAAAAGGGCATGAGATAAGTGAAAGAAGTCAGAGGAAAGTATTTTTCATAAGAGTTTTGCTAAAATGAAGAATGGTGCAGGTTTGAAAGACAGAAGTCCACATGGCTGTTGCATTTTCTTCAGAGGTTCTGTAAAGAACAAGAGCTCTGGGCAGACAAGCAGTGACCAGAGAATGAAGGATACATGCATATGGTTTTAGGAAACAGCAATGATTTAAGATTAGACAATCTTCTGCTTGTTTCTGCAGGACCTGAAGACTAATAGCAGCCAGAGAAACCTTTCCCTCCCGTGTTGTGCTATTGTGGAAGAAATAGTTCAAACTTCACCGTTCTACTGGACACCTCAGCAGATATTTGATTTTTCATCAGGTTCTGTTCTCCACAGTTGGAATGGTAATTGGTGGACTTGGCAATGCTATGTTTAGGGTTGGACTCAATGATCATATAAGTCTTTTCCAGCCTAAATGGTTCTATGATTCTATGAATTGTCACTGTTGTAGTACCCATCCCATTTCGGATGTCCACCAGCACCAGACAGCTCTAACCTCACTCCTAGGCACTGGCATTGCACAAATTCTCTACTTCTGGTGGACACAAATGTCCTTTTACCCTACTTTTCTCTCTTCCTCCCCTTCCTGCTCCAATGGCCCTGAAGCCTCGTTTTGCCACCACCACTACTATTCTTCAGTGCCTTTCCTAAATTGTGGGGCTGGCCCCAGGCTGGCCCATCAGCCTGGTAACTGTGATGGCACAAACATTTATGGCCTTGCTGTTTAGGCAGATCCCTAAGAGATCCACCTCTAACAGTTGAATTCTTTGTAGTTAAAGGCAATCCATTTTAAAAGGGTTTAATGTCTTTGTAGGTGACATGGACAGTGGGATTGAGTGTACCCTTAGCAAGTGCGTTGATGACACCAACTTGTGTGGTGCAGTCAACATGCTGGAGGGAAGGGATACCGTCCAGAGGGACCTTGACATGTGGGCTCATGCAAGCCTCATGAAGTTCAACAAGGCCAAGTGGAACGTCCTGTAATACCAAGCACAAATACAGGCTGGGCAGAGAATGGATTGAGAGCAGTGCTGAGGAGAAGGACCTGGGGGCGTTGGTTGATGAGAAGCTCAACATGAGCCAGCAATGTGCACTTGCAGCCCAGAAAGCCAACTGTAGCTCGGGGTGCATCAAAAGAAGTGTGACCAGCAAGTGGAGGGAGGTGATTCTGCCACTCTACCCAGCTCTCATGAGACTCCACCTCCAGCACTGTGTATAGCTCTGGAGTTCCCAAGACAAGAAGGACATGGACCAGTTGGAGTGAGTCCAGAGGAGGGCCATGAAGGTGATCAGATGTCTGGAGCACCTCTCCTATGAAGACAGGCCAAGAGGGTTGGGGTTGTTCAGCCTAGAAAAGAGAAGGCTCCCGGGAGGGTCACAAGAAAGCTGGACAGAGGCTTTTTGACAAGGGCATGCGGTGATAGAACAAAGGGTAATAGCTTTAAACTGAAAGAGGGTAGATCTAGCTTAGATTTAAGGAAGCAATTCTTCCCCATGAATGTGGTGAGGCACTGGAACAGGCTGCCCAGAGAAGCTGTGGGTGTCCCATCTCTGGAAGCGTTCAAGGTCAGGTTGGATGGAGCTTTGAGACACCTGGTGCAGAGGAAAGTGTCCCCGTCCATGGCAGGGGGGTTGGAACTAGATGATCTTTAAGGTCCCTTCCAACCCAAACAATTCTATGATTCTGTGAAGGTGAATTAGGGGACAAAATTGGCACAGCTGCAGTACTACAAAATTATTTTCATGTGATGGAGTGATACAGTGTCAGAGCACCACCAGAAGTAGATTGCATTATTTGTTAATGCAATTACCTGCAGAGTGATAGAAAGAATGTAAAGGGTTTGCTATAGTAAAAATAGCTTTTTCAGCAGGAACAAGCAGCAGAGTGCTTGAGAATGACTGTTTCAATTGCTTGAAATTCCTCTGATCCACTTGATGGATCTTGGAGACCCCTTAAAAATATATTTCATTCCCTTGAGAGGAATGTAAAACATTATTGCCATGAAAAGTATATTTTATAGGTTTTAAGGCTGTAAGTACAAAAGGCAAAACAAAGCCCAAGCTACTGTTCAGAAAAGAAAATGCAGAATCCTGATAGAGAACTATGTTCTTAAATCTTTAAAATATTTTAATGGGTTTTAAAGTGAAAAAATTGAATTGTGTAAATCTTAAGGCAGTTTTCCTTGTGATGTATCACAGTTTGACGAATAGGTTGTTCCTGTTCTCTCATTTTTTTCACACTGAACGTGTTTTTTTAATTTATATCTATAGTTAACAATGCAATAGTCAGTTTGTGCTACACAAAATATGAGCAGTTTGTTTCATGTTGAAATCTTCAGTGAAAATCTGTAGAATTTAAATTTATATGTAAATATGTACATACATATACATATATAAGAAAAACAAAGAAAAACTTGGAAGAAAAAAAAAACCCAACTCTTTGTTTAAAATCCTTCAAATGGTCCTTTACAGAGTTATTCCTGCTGAGCTCAAAAGAAAGTCCTTTTCCTTTATGCTGAAATAAAGCTTTTTCTATGTTGTCATGTAGCAGAACAAGTACAATGAAAGATGATTCATCTGAAAACTAAATTTATTACTTACAGAATGATGCTAATTTTAACCTATTTTTTAAAAATAGTACCTTTGTGCAAAACCTATTCACATTTACTGTACCATGAATACAATTTTACTTTTCAATGTTCAAAGCAGTTGGTGGAGCTTGCATAAGTACTCTTAGAAACAAACCAAAACAAAACAGTCACACTTTCCCAGCATGAAATCACTGGAAATAGGGATGCATTATATTCATAAGCTATTCTATGCTTTCCAAGAAAGGAAGAAGTGCTGCTTGGATTGATTTGTAAGATTGCTTACTACGTTTTCTTTTGAAGTCTTATTCTAGGTCTGTTCCTTGGGTCCTTGGGTCATCTTCTTTTCTTTTTTTTTCTTTTTTTTTTTTTTTAGAGGAGCTAATAGATTTTGAAAACAGATATGTAGAACTGTGAAGTTGTATTAATTCTACTTGATCTCAAAGCATGTATTTGGGTCAGACAAATTCATTTTACAACATTTAGACCTGAAAGCATATTGTCTTACCAACTGAGTGCAATGCATTGAAGCCTGATAATTGAATGCAACAAACTCATGCCAGTTTTCTTAAAAAAAAATAAAGTGCATTAGGTCTTCAACACATTTTTAATACTTCTTCTATTTCAGGTTTCATACACTCAAAGTGATTTTTTTGTCCTCCATTCTTCATCTTATCATCACCAGGCATCTGCTAATATCTCACAACTTTTTGATCTAAGCTGAAGAGCAGCACAGGAAAGATAACAGGAGAAGAAATTAAGGTACAGTTAAGGTATGTGAAATTTGCATGTATAATACGATCAACTAGATTAAATGAATATTACTGGGCTCAGCAAGTCAGGTGCCTTAAACTTAAAAGACGAGATTCATAGCCACACAAACGATTTTAATTTCTACCACTTTGGGAATACACTGAGATAAAAAAATATTTCTTCACATTATGTATATTCACTCTACAGCTTGGAAGATCCTGGATGTCCACAGGAAAAAGTCAGCAGTGTTAATGGTATTTTTGCTGCTGTATTGACATGGTGGCAATGTTCCTGCTCATGGTTTGGGGCAATACCAAGCATAAATACAGGCTGGGCAGAGAATGGATTGAGAGCAGCCTTGAGGAGAAGGACCTGGGCGCGTTGGTTGATGAGAAGCTCAACATGAGCCAGCAATGTGCACTTGCAGCCCAGAAAGCCAACTATATCCTGGAGTGCATCAACAGAAGCATGACCAGCAGGTGGAGTGAGGTCATTCTACTCCTCTATTCTGCTTTCGTGAAACCCCACCTTCAGTACTGTGTTCAGCTCTGGAGTTCCCAAGACAAGAAGGACATGGACCAGTTGGAGTGAGTCCAGAGGAGGGCCATGAAGGTGATCAGATGTCTGGAGCACCTCTCCTATGAAGACAGGCCAAGAGGGTTGGGGTTGTTCAGCCTAGAAAAGAGAAGGCTCCCGGGAGGGTCACAAGAAAGCTGGACAGAGGCTTTTTGACAAGGGCATGCGGTGATAGAACAAAGGGTAATAGCTTTAAACTGAAAGAGGGTAGATCTAGCTTAGATTTAAGGAAGTAATTCTTCCCCATGAGGGTGGTGAGGCACTGGAACAGGCTGCCCAGAGAAGCTGTGGGTGTCCCATCTCTGGAAGCGTTCAAGGTCAGGTTGGATGAGGCTTTGAGCAACCTGGTCCAGTGGAAGGTGTCCCTGCCTACGACGGGGGTGCTGGAACTAGATGGAAGGTCCCTTCCAACACAAGCCGTTCTATGATTCTGTGATTCTATGATTCTTAGCCTTGTATGACTTAGCCTTGTATGACTGATGTTTCCTTGAAGAACAAAACCAAGGAAGTGGAAATAGAAATTTGTAAATGTAGATGTTGACAAAATGTTAATTGAAATTTCGTGGGATGAAGAAAAAGTACTTCCACCAAAAGTTTGCTGTGAATAATGACATTCAATCACATTAAAGAACATGAAGACTTAACAGAGTATAGGATTTTACCTACATATTGACATCCCTGCTTGGAAGTGAAGAGTCTATAGAGGAGAGCTGGCCTGCACTAGCAGCAGCACAGATCGGATTGAACACTGTAAGGTCTTTGATGTGTCTTTTTCCTGTGTTTCTGAACTGACACTAACACAGGGATAATGCCATCCACATTTGAATAAATAAGGAAAAAAATATGTAGCAAAGGATTTTTTTTTCTTACTGATAGATTAATATTACCAAATAGCAATACTTCAAAAAATATTCATATGCAATATTAGTGCTCTTAAAATGAGAAGAAGCTCTGTCCATATGATTTTAGTGTGTTGTTTATAACAGAAGACTACAAACTCTTTAATAGTTAAAGTTGAATTCACTTTTTTCTTTTTAAAGATTAATTTTTCTAAGTGTTGCAAAATCCATGTACTTCCCTTCCTTGCCTTCATGGTTTACCTTGGGGCTTCTTTAGACCAAAGAATCTTGAGTCATAGGCTCCCAGTATGTTTTAAAGTTGAAGATTACTCTATTTTTTTATGTTTCGCACAGACATGGTGGCTCAGGTTGCAACCTCCCTTATATTTTTAAACAGTTATGCTTTATCTGATTTAGTGCATAGCTCCAGCTAACACATAAAAAAGAAACAATTGAAAAGAAACATCAAAAGGGAGTGTGGTCTCTGGATTGATTGAAGCCAAACACTCACACGAGATGGCGTGTGATGCTCATCTGCACTCACCAGCCAAGAGATTGTCTTGACATCTAGTGTTAATGCAGCTGAAGGGAGGGGAAGTGAGTGGGCTCTGGGACGATATGCTGTGACCGCTGACCATGTGTGCCACCCAAGCAATTTAGCTTGAAAGTCTTCTTTGGCAGAAACCTGAGTTTTCTTTAGGCATGCATTTAAAATTTTCTTCTGCTGTAGGTTGAACCAGGGATTAATTTTGGGGAAAGGCATAATCTGAGTAAAGAAGATAATTCAGAAATTGTTCAGGTTGTTTCAAAAAGAAATGAAGTACATATGTAAGTATTTGATGGGGAGGGTTTAGTGGTTTGGAAACAAAGATATGGACTAGAAAAGCAAGTGTTGTTTTTGTGGAGAGAAGACAGCATCAAGACTGATAATGAAAAATAGGTGGAAGAACAAAGTTATGGAGAAGTGGTCACAGAGAGAGAAATTAAGCATGAGAATGGCTTGAATAATTGGTTTTGTGGGATGATAGAGTCAAGATGCCTGTCCTTATTGGTTGTTTTTCCTCTCACATCTCTGCCAAAATGCAGGCAAAAAGGTATCCTTGTATTTTACTTGCTGTATTACATGTTGTTATCTGAAATGGCAGAGAGATCTCTGAAGCTGAAACAGCAGAAATCTCTGATTTCAGGTCAAACTCTAACATTTCATTCTGAGCCCCTAATCTGGGAAATCCACCCTTCTTGGTCAGGAGATGTAAATTGGAATGAAGAAAACATTTACCAAGAGCTATTCTTGCCAAAAGAATTCAGCTGAATTTTGGCATGTCTGCCTTGTGGTGTTGAATTCATAATCCCAGCTAGGTGTTTACAGGCCCTGAGCAAGGTATAGGATAGCAACATGCCAAGGAATTGAATTCACAACAGCTGGCACTGAATGGGGTTGAACATCTAAGCCAGCAAGTGGTATCTGCAAACCACTTTTCTCCCAAGGTTTATGCTCTTCACTGTGCCTGTGAAGCTGAAAATCACAGGCTAAAACCTTCATATAATTTAAGGCATTGAATCGTCCTATTGGGTGACTAGTACACTCTAAAGTATAATGGTAATAGTAATGTCCAATGGTTGTAAACCTACCAGTTTATAATAGTCTTTTGGTTTGAATGTTCATCTGTGAAATGTGTCTTTCAGAGGGAGATCAGACTCTCACCTCCAAGAAAATTGCCATAGCTATTATACAGAAGCAAGACTTGTAGCAATTCTTGGGCCAGAGCCCAAAATCTATGACTCCCAGATCCAATGTCTCTTCTGTGGGCTCCTAAGAGCGTGCTTGTTGTATGAATTGGGTAAAACTCCCATAAGTTTTCTGTCCTTTTTGCACCGTGTCTAGCACTGGTAGGGATGGCGAAGCGTGTCCTCACAAGTCATTGTTTCAAGTCTGATGGTTAGGTCATGTTCCTCAGCACTGGAAATAGTGGTTTGGGACTCCTTAGGTGTCCCTCCTCATAATTTTCAATTGTCTATGTACCTTTAAGATTTTCTAGACAGTTTAAAGGGAGTTTTGTCAAAATGCTTTTGCTTTAAAGCTGTATTAATATATTTACTGGGGAAGAGGCCATGACATAATTATTAGTCCTGTGAGATCCATAGCATATTACTTCCTCCCTCTCAAAAAAAACCCACCAAGACCCCACAAAACCCACCCCTACAAACAAAACCAAATCCAAAAAACAACAACAAAAAACCCCAAACCAAACCAAAACACAAACCACCCCCCACACACACACACACACAAGACCAAACAAATAAAACCAAACCCAAACATTTGAGTTGATGTGCTTGAGGTCTTTATTTATCAAAAAAGCAGTGCTTTCAGATGTCATATATCTGAAAACTAGCATTGTTATTCCTAAGCAATCATTCCTATTTAAACACAGAATTGCTCTAAAACATGTGTTCAGTGACGTTTTCTTAAAATCCTCTGCGCCCTACTGGAGTACAATAAGGTATATTAACTATGCAACTTTAAGATTAATTTAGCAAGAGGTCTCTCAGATATAAACCTCCAGCCATCCAGGAATATGTGGAATTCACACATTCTACCAGTCATTTGGAAAACAACCAAACCACAGCTTTTTAAAGATTTTTATCTTCAGTCTATGGCTCCAGTTATTCTCCTAATATATTGTAGCTGATTAACATATAAGATTCAACTTTTTCACACCTTCTGAAGAAAGGGTAAGGAAAATTAAATAGAAAGGTATCTAGCTCTGAGGAGTTTAAGAGGTAGTTCCCATTTTAGCACTAAATCCTTAAGGAGGCATTCCTGGTATATGTGTTGCCTGGAAATCCCTACAATTGAGATGGGATATGAGATCAGGATACGGGTTTTAATGCATGGGGCAGATAAGTAGAAAGGGCAGTATAATGACAGTGACAGTAAAACGATTTTATTGTAAAAAAGGGAGAAGGGATTCTAATGCCTGGCCTAGATGTCTGTCTTTGTGAGCAGAGCATAGGCAGGAAACTACTGTTAGACCTCAAAATGTAAAAATGACTCTGCTTTGGTGAAAAGATATTGATTGTGCTATAGTTGACACAGACACTGTATGCCTGAATGACATTATCTGCAAAGGTGGAAAGGGGGTGAGCCTTTTGTGAACAGGTATGGTTAATGCTAGAGAGATAAGAAATAAAATTGAGTTAGTATATAGCTTAATATTCTGTTTTCTGGCTGTCAGATGTAATCATAACTCTCCTTCACCTTCCTGAAAGGCACAAGATATTTCAAAGCAACCCTAACAAAGTAAATCAGGAAAAGCTGTACTATAACAGCATATTCTAATATAATGGTTGATCTTTGGTCCCTACAGGGTGTCTGTGGCACCAGTTCAACACAGCATTTAGATTTATGCAGATGATGAGCCTGATCCACTGCTCAAAGGCATCCTGGAAACCTTTCCAAAGGGCTTTTGAATAACAGTGGTTGAACTGGCACTGCTGTTTTGTCAGTCAGGCCTTGAAGATAGCACTTTGAAAATATTCTCCTGAAGGAAATGTTAACAATCTTATAATTGGAACCCTCATTTCCACAGATTTTCTTATTTGGTTACTTGCTGTTAAGCTATTACATATTCACAGTATGCACTAGCTTGACCACAGAAAAGTTCAGCCAACATAGAGGTGCTTTTTTTTTTCCCACAAATGTTATTGAAACTGTTTGTACTTTTGTTGTCCATTATACTTTTGCTGTCTATTTATAGAAGAGTCCATTTGAACCTTAGTGGTAGCATGTTCCTTCTGAACAAGCCTTAACCCACCTGAATTTACAGTGAATTCACAGGACTGCATCAGCTGTTGGGTGATTCACTGCATATTCTATTTTTATATTTGAATGTTTCTTCTCTTGCTAAGACAGAGAAATAAAATCTGAATGAGAATTGCATGCCCCACTGTCCTAGCAAACCACTGTTGAGCTCAAGGTGTCTGTGGGGTAGAAAGGGAATGCATGTGCAAATTGGTAAGCTATGGCTAAGTTGCTCATCATTCAGTTATGATTTAATTTTCTGGGGAGCACAAATTAGACAGATTTTGCATCATGAAGAGGAAAATAAGTAAGTAGCTGCAGTATCAGACAGAAAATACTATGTGGTGGGCAGCACTAGGGAACTCTTTTCATCCAAATATGCATATATGCATAGTTTTGCTCAGTAGTTTACAATGAACATATTATTCTGCTTTAAATATTCCTCAGACCTGTTTCACATACGACAATCTATCATTCCCACACATTACTGAGTCATGAGAAATACTAATTGAAAAAAAATCTTTTTCTTTTTTTTTTTTTTTTTAAGTGGAGTACAGCTACATCAGCTGTGGTTACTGGTTTGATTTCAAATCCAGAAACCACAATAAAGGCCCATTTCCTTACATCAAATGTGGTGATTAATATGTGGTAGACTTGGGCTCCAGATTTTTACAGCTCTGTTAATTGATCACAAGCCAGAGCCTGGGGCAGTATAATTAAGTTAGCTGGAAAATTAATGCAGGAAGTGCCTTCCAGATTTGATTGGTTTAAAAATCTATGAATACACTTATTTAATCCTTTTGAATTAAAGTTGGTGCCAAAAAAAATTATGTTAACTGTTAACTGTGTCTGCAATTTCATAACTTCAGGGCAATATTCTTTTTCTGCCTTTGTAATCTATGATGTTTGCATAAAATAGAATCATCTTAGATGATCCAGTAAAAGGTCGCTCTGTCACTGTTTAGAGTTACTGGGTTGCCTGTGCCTTTGGTCTGACGCATGTAGGCACAGACATTAGATTAGCTGAGATCTAGGAACCGAATATCCTTACTTACAGCTCAACAGTGGACTGCTATGCCTGTGGAAAAGCCCCCTGAGCTAAATCAAGCTCCACGTGTAGGTTTACCTGCACATTGTAGGATGATAGGAATAGAGCCTCATTAAACAGTGATTGATCTTATGAGTTGTGCCTATGGTATGGGAAAGTAGATATGTTCTCTCTCTCTTGTACTCTGAGATTGAATAACATCTCCAGACAAGATTAGAAATGTTATAGCAAAAATATCCTTGATATTGATCCTTGATATGTCTTGAGTTCCATAAAATATGACATCTTAGGTGAACATTCTTGGAGCTCTCCCTGCTGGGCAGCATGGCTGTGACCTCCCCTTGAGCTGGGATACTTCTCAAGGTTGCTCCTCCAGGCAGAGAGACTTTACCAATGGTAGATCTTTGTTAAACTACTGATTTTGTGTATAACCTTGTAGTATAGTAACTTTGATTTTGCCTTGGTAACTTTCATTGCATGCAAAATTGATACTAACGAAACATTACTCAACGGAAAGGTTTCCTTATCCTATGCATCTGTGATCTGTGTGTGAAACATTCTAACTCAAGGCTAACTCAATCATGCCATCAAACTTGTTGAACCTTGTTGAACCACTGTTAACTTTGTTAAATTCCATCAAATTTATTAAACTCTGTCAAATTATTATTTTACCTCAATAAAATATATTGCTGCTTCTCTCTTTTGAGTGAGGTGCGTTCCACTCATCTGTGACAGAAGGGTAAGGAGTAAATAAATGCTCTCTAGGTCTGAGCTCATCCAGTGCCTTCCCATAACTCAAGAATAGATACAGTCAGCAATTATACTGAAGTCACCATAATTAAAGTCAGTGCAGTAAGTCAGTGTAATATTGGAGATAGGGAAATCAAGGTTAGGCTTAGTGAATAGATGAAGACAAGTGTTTTGAGAAAAGGTGTTGTGTTGTGTTTTGTTTTGTTGTATTTGTTTTGTTTTAAATCTGTAATCAATGTTTGCTAGTTTATGTCACAAAATATATTCAGCTTCTTCTGTCTTGTGTTAAGTTTGTCATTTGATACCACATTAAATGACTGTAACTCAGCAAGCTGTAGGTCTTTGTAAGATAATTTTGTCTGCTTTTCCTCACAGTGACATCATAAAGCCAAGACAGAAGGAAAACCCATGATGGACAAATAAAAGCCAAATAAGAAATAGCTCTCTCAGGACTGCCGTGCACTTTAATTGCATTTAGACTTGTCAAAGAGAAAGAACCTTAATCAAGGGACTGTTAATGGTAATATATGTGGAGTATAAAATATTTTGTTAGAAAAAGTGCAAGGGAAAAGTAACAAGCCCATTACCAAAAGTGCACCAGGCATTGGTAATAAATAAACCAAGGCTGAACATAATTGGGGTGAAGGGTTATGGTTGTATAATTAAAGTTGTTGTGCTAAGGTGGTGTCCTAACATTACAAGCACTGCCAAGAGGCAAGTCTCTATTCTAACTTCTAAAAGTAAGCTACTGTTAAGGAAAAGAAAGCCTTTCATGGCTTTATTTGCTTTATTTGGGAACTACAGAAATGACAGGCCAGAACTGAAGTTGTCTTACCTTCCTGGCAGTCCTGGATGGTGGAGCAGAATGAGCACTCAGAGAGAACTCAATAAGCATATATCTGCATATCATCCTAAAGCAGCAGCAGATCATCAAATTTGTGAAAGGAAATATTGTTGTTCTGGGAATTTAACATTTATAATGTTATCACTGAACATGAACCAAAAGCTTCTATGTTCTTAAATTCCTAACTGTCATTTTAATAGTGGACCATGGTTAAAGAAACCTCTCAATTAACTTTTTTATCAGGATAAATGGGTCCAAAAAGAGAGCTTTTGTAATTTCTCCTACAACCTTCCTTCTGTCTATGTGAGTTATTAATCAAAACCTTATATATGATAGAGGTTCAACCAAGAAAATCAGTATCTATTTCAAGAAACTACTCCAGATTTTGAAATCCTATAGAATTATGCATAGTTCAAGTAAATCTCAGACTGCTTCCGGGGATACTTTTTCTGTAAAGTGAACAGCTTTAATCTAAGAATCCTTAGAAAGAAGAATATAGACAATATTTCAAAACATTACAGATAAAGTTACAAAGATAAATAATACTTAGAGAGAAGTTAAGAAGTTTGTAGAACAAATCATTAGCATTGTTTATTTTACTACCTTCTCATCTATTTTAGTCCTTTGCAAGTTCTTCTTTTGATAGACATATGCATATATAATAAGGGCTTGATTTTCTTCCACTGGTGATGACTGAAAAATTGTAACAGGGACAGTTTCTTTGTTTTTCTTTTTGTTTTCCTGTATGGTGTGCTGCCATTTACACCTTTATGAAAGGCACAACCATTGTCATTATGTTTAATTAAGATTTACAATGTCTGTTGCAAATTAGTATGTGAAATACACTGTTTGAGGGAATCCGTGTCAGCAACTTCTCCAGAAGTATATGTTTTTAAGAAGATTAACACCCTGAAAACACTATAATTTATGTACAAAGGATCCCATCTTGTGGTTTTTATTCAGATATAACTTCCATCCAGCATTGTATGAAAATTTTAGTGTTAGCTACAAAAAGTTCTATTTTCTGTTATGTGGTTGTGCTGGTGATGCCAACAGTGGGGGCTTTCGATCAGCTTTTATCATGGAACACACCACTGCACATTATAGAATCATAGAATCATTTCAGGGCTGCCTTTCTTCATAGTGGGAGATAAAATTCTGTGTAAAATTCTGATGGGCACATAAAAGTGAAGTCCAAACTGTAATACTGATATTTATTAGGAACATCATACAGGTAGTTTTCCCTGAACATGTCCCCTCTGCCTGTCTGAAACTTGTTTCTGGGCAGAAATGGAAAACTTTGGATATTTCTGTGGGGAATGCAGGCTGGATCTAACACCTGTGCTGTGCCTCAACTCACAGACAGCCAGCACACACACAGGAAGTTTCAGGTACAAATCCAACACTCTATATAGCGCTGGACCACAAATTTCTGTCCAAAAAGTCCTGGGAAGAAAATATCCAGGACTTCTTGGCAGAAGTCAGGTGAAACTACTTAATCATCCCAATTCTATATATTTGCTGTGTCTTTCCTAGGAGTTCTCTGCTGAAAAAATTTCCCAGTGAAGGTTCCAAACTCGATGTACTGTGTCTTCTTAGAAGTCAATAGTAGCTCAGTTGGCAGTTTTTCCTTCCTTCCTTCCTTCCTTCCTTCCTTCCTTCCTTCCTTCCTTCCTTCCTTCCTTCCTTCCGTCCGTCCTTCCTTCCTTCCTTCCTTCCTTTCTTCCCCCCTCCCTGTTTAGCCAGTGAATTAATTCTCTAGGGCTTGGTCTTCAAAACCCTTACAGTCTTATAGAGAAGAAGCCTAAGGGAAAATGTAATAACACTGAAGATCAGTTTGAGAAAGACTCTGGTGTACAGTAGTTTACTGACTTTATTTTCATCAAAAATGTGAAACTAGCATTAGAACTTAAATCCTATTCATATATAGGGTTGTAGTAAGTTTCGCATCTTAGTGAGTTAAACATTCAAAAAAAATACCATGATGTGGCATATATCTGCACAAATCTATGGATTTTCTACGGTCACAGGGAAATTTTGTGAATCCCAGGTTT
This sequence comes from Caloenas nicobarica, assembly GCF_036013445.1. Taxonomy (NCBI): domain Eukaryota; kingdom Metazoa; phylum Chordata; class Aves; order Columbiformes; family Columbidae; genus Caloenas; species Caloenas nicobarica. The sequence goes on along the minus strand of NC_088247.1, from coordinate 19,024,230 downwards.
CAGCATAGAGCAATAAAATGTAGAGTGCTGAGGCTTTTTGCCTTTTTCACCACAGCACACCCTTGGCAGGACAGATGGGTAGTTTCACACCCCTGAGGTTACAGCTAGTGACATTTCCAGACCCTTGGAGGCATCACATCGGGTCTAATGTGAGTGGCTGTAATATTGTCCCAATGACAGTAGTTCCATATCTGCAGGCAGGTGGAAAGCAATGTTAACATCCAGTTTGCAGCTGCTCATTTGCTCCTAACACACACTGTAGAATGCAGAAGACCTGTTGGTTTTTAATGGTTTTGAAGGTGGATGCAGAAGGATGACAGTGAAATTAAAATTCTTTAAAGACAGAACAGAAATTGGTCTAGGAAGAGTGGTGGGTGCTCCTTCTCTTCAGTGGACATGTCTGAATTTTAAGCCACTCTCTCTGGTGGGCACACTGCCAGTCACTTCAGTTAGGGGGACTATCATGGAGGAAGTCCAGTGTTGTAGGCCTTGTAAAGCAGGAGGAGAAAAGACAACACTTGCATTGCATAAAAGTAGTTAAAATAGTGGTAACAGTTTGAGCAACTGATTGTAAGTAATTAATAGCAGTGGTGAACAAAAAAAACCACCCCAAGACAGTACTGTAGACAAGATGAAAAGTTGGCCTTCTTCTGTCTATCCTAATGCATTCATCAGAACAACAACTCTGAAGAGCCCTGTTCCATAACTTTTGTAACTGGGGAGTTAACAGAAGTATTAATAACATGGATATCAAATGACTCATCCTTTTGCCTCCAGTCCTGGTCACTATTCCTTTCAGAGGTTCTAGTGACAGCACCACTTAAAAGCACAGAGCCTGGGTGATAAAGTTCCTGTTGAATTTGATGCATGAGAATTGTACTTTCCGCATTACTGCAGACAATGGAACCATTAACTCTCGATCAATCACCTGGCTTGCAGCACAGCCCGCTCTCTAACAAGAAGCCGTGGGGCATAAGGTATAAATAGCAGACATAAGTCAACCTCCTTGACCAGCTGTAATTGTGAAAGAAGGACTGTAAACTGTGTTTGGGCCTCTGTCCAGGTTTTCTGAAACATGCCAGTGTGCACATGGAAACTCAGCTAGGGACGTTTTGTTTTATTAGAAGGCTCTGACGGATGGATCTAGAGCCGAGATCCTTCTCTCTTCCTGAGCAATCATTTTATGTGTCTTGAGTACCTCTGGGCAGTTTAAAGAAGCTCTTTCTGTTGTAACAGTATAGATTAAATTTAAGCTATGTTGACCTTTCGAAGGATCAGGAAGCCTGATTCTGTGTTGTTACCTTGGGTATACTGGGGATAGCTCCACAGACAGTGACTGTGCGGGGGTAGGGAATAGTATGCCAAAAATTAAGATGGCAGGGCAGAGAATAAATTTACATTGTTGTGGATGCTGGGAGAATTGAACCTAGATAGGCCTTCGGAGACAGAGTTTTTAATTATTATTATTACTACATGTGCAAGCTGGTTGGCTTGGTTCCATGAGACCAGTTAAATAGCTGGATTCATACAGTACTCTTCTCCCTTTACTCATCCTCTTCCACAGGAAGCAAATGGAAGCTATTTTAATTGCCATTCTTAGAGGGAATGAGATCACAAACTAGCTGCAATCTCCTTTTATAGTTCTCTTTGTTACTTGGCATGAAGGGCTAGTACAAGCTTTTAAAAGTAGGCAATTCTGGCATAGAAGTCGTGTGGTCAAGGTCTGTGATTCTTCAATGACTTCTGCTGACAGCTTTATCAAAATTAAATTGCCCACTCTTCTATTCTGTAGTGGAAATCATGAGAGAAGGTAGCAGTGAAATAGCTCTCTGTTTTCGGCTGAAATGTACTCCATCCCTTATGCAAAGGGATTTGCTGATGCAAAGAAGTGTAATTTACACCTTCCTGTAACAGCCTTTGTGACTTTGACCTGGAAAATAGAAAAGAATCCAGGCGTACTTACCGAAGGTGACTATAAATGGATTTAAATGCAGTGGCTTATCTTAAGGTTAACAATAAGCTGTCTTTACAGTGCTAACAAACTACGCCACACAGCTTTGTTTTGATTTTTACCTGAAGTATAGACCTGTGTGGTCTAGATGGATGATATCAATTACATTTGAAAGCCTGATAAAATGGAATGCAGATGATTTATCTAGCTGATACCAACCTCTCAATATAAGCCACAGTCATTAGGAAGCCTTGGCATATATATATCATTCTTATTCTTAGGAATGCACGGTGACTGACTTTTTAAATGCATGCATCTTCCTTTCTTTCAAGAGCTTTTCCCAGCGGTTGAGGGCACTGGATTATGGTGATTTTGCTGCAGTTTACTGTGAGACATTGTAACCAAAGCATGCTCTGCAGGTAGCTGGTGTATTAATCAGTGTTGCACACTCACAGTCACACAGTCGCACACACTTTCACATGTTTCTTCCGTCAACTGCTCAAAAACTTACTGGCTGAGAAAGTATTTTTATTTAAAAAAAAAAAAAAAAAAAGAAACTATTGTTTAAATCTCTAGTGTTGAAAACAGTGCCTTCAAAGGTCTAAAAACCCCCAGAATTTCAGGTAGTCACGCATTGCCCTGTGTGCACTGTGCTACTGTAAGTGAATAATTTAGCACTTAAGATGATAAAGTATATGACCCCTGCAAAATTGCTATTCCTTATTTACTTATTTTTTACAAACTTGTGTGAAGAATAGGCAATACATGAAATCTCTTATCATGGAGCATGTTTTCCACATGTTACAGAAACTGATTTGAAACTTTCTGGAAATGGAAGTTAAGCATGAGTGTAATGACGGAAGTCATAGGGACATTCATATACCCACATTAAGTGAGAAACATTCTGGTTGGCAACACACATATGGACATATGCATAAGTATTTCTGAATAATAGACAGAATGAAAACATTCCCAGCATTTTTAGATGAAATATAAAATTCTGACGAAATAAAAAAATGCTAGGGGGAAAAATGTTGAGGTTTGTATTTCACTAGTGTTTATTTTTCCTAAATGCCAGCTTGTGACAAATTATGATTTCTAAATGTGTAATTTGGATTTTAAAAAGGTGGAATTAGTCTGTCACTCTTGAACTTTCACTCCACACCTGTGATTGATTTATTTTGGCCCAAATTGGGGTGGGAGGGATGAGGGAAATAAATTATTGTAGTTTTGCAAGATTTAGAAATTTTGTTTTCTAGGGAGGTATTTTGGACATTCATTTTGGGAGGAAGAAAGCATAAATTTCAGGAATGGAAGTTGGAAAAGGCATGTTTCATTAATTGAGATAGAAATTTGTTGATTATGGGAGTCTCATTTGCAGCTGTCATTGCTCAGCGCTTCTGATGCATCAGGCTGAGATTCCAGGTGTGTGAAGAAGAGTAATGTAATCATTTCAGAAAACTGAATTTTGGAATAAAAGTTGTTACAATTCCTCCTTGGATTTAATCTCAGGAATGTGAGCCTTAGCATAGGTCAGAGGTCCAGGGTTTAAAGACACCATTGAATGAAGCTGTGAAAACCTGTCACTGCTATACATGAACATTTTAGTACATGTATCACTTGAATTTGTGAGGGCATCTCTGCTCAAACATCCAAGTGTTTTACCCCAATAAATTCATTATTGCTGCATGTTGATTTTCTTATGACAAACTGAGAATAACTGGGGACCCAGAATTCAAGCTTTGGCTTCTGAGGTGATGTGATTCAAGGCATTGGCAGGAATCTAAGTAGTCCTCACTCCTCAACTTCACAAGACTTGCAGAGCACAGCCACATCTTGCTATTTTAGAAAGCAAGGAAGCATTATTTTGCTTATATTGCAATTAGATTGTTGATGTTTCCAGCAGAGCAGGGGTCAATTTTTGTGCAAAAATCATGTGGTCAGAATGGGAAGATGACTAAATACTTTTGTAGTCTCCAGTTTCTGGACTGCTCCAGAGGTCGCTGTGGCTTTCCTAACTGATGATATACCCTCCTTCTGCTTACAGCAGTTTCCTGCAACCCCTGATAGTCCCTCTTCCTCTGTGCCCCTCTTCTGAGATCAAACTGTGTCTTTTAGGGCCTCTCCATTGCCAAAGGTGTACCAAGGGGCTATTGGAAATGGAAGAATGTCTCCATGTCTCTACAGACTATAGATTCTCTGGCTAAGTGTACTTTTCATCTTGAGATTTGCACCCAGGCTGAGCTGAAGACCAGACAAGTTGTGTGTTTGCAGTTTGTATAACCACAAGCAGTTGGAGAAGATCCATTAAAAAACATAGGACTCCTTATAGCTGAGCATGTCTAGTATCTGCACAGGCAGCCACAAGAGCCTGCATCAGTTTTTCACATGCAGAATAAAGCGAGTCCGAGAGGAGACTGTATGAGATGCAGGCACATGGTGTATGATGTGCCCATGACTGCTTTCTAAAACTGGTGCAGACAGCTCTCTCCTGCTGGTGGATGCATTGCAGCAATGTCTTTCAACTGCATGACCACAGGCTCACAATTTTGCAAAGACACTGGTGGTTGTACAAGTAGCAGATTATATAAAATAGGATGAAATAAAAGTCCTCTTCTGTGTCAGATGCTTGCTTAGACCTCAGAGAGAGCTTTTTTCCCTATCGAATTCCCAAAAGATTCCAGTGTTGTAAGCAAGAGGGAGCAGATACATTTATTTATAGTATTTCACAATATCACATTGTTTGACTTTGGAGATGTAGTGTTATTTTATAATGAAGTTCTTACAGCTCTTACATGTAACTGTCTCAGCTGGTATCCCTTGTACGTGGCTCTGCAAAACCAAAGAGAAATATACAGTCTTTGGTTCTAAATTATATTACACATTCTATTCCCTCCCTGCATCTTATTCACCAGCACACTTCTCAAAGCAAGAGTAAAATCAAGGGTTATGTAAAAAAACCAAGCAACAATAGCCATCACATAGTTTTCTTCGAAGTATTGTTCCTGTGTAATTAGTATATGAATGATCCTCAAGTGCCCAAACTTTCCGGCTACCACAAACTCAACCTCTTACATGAAATGGGCTATTCCTTTAGCTCGAGCTGTAGATTTTACTAGTTTGACAGTAGTGATCAATGAAGTGATCAACAAGACTCTTAGTCAGCAGAGATGCTGAGGTAGCATTCTTTCCTTCCAGGTAGCAGAAGGAAGTAAATATCTTAAATTGTCTTTCTATACAGTTTTAATATGGGAATAGTAGTGGATATCCCCCACTGCTATTGGCCTACATGGGTAATCTAAAGGGAGACAACTGGAGTTTTAAGACAAAAATGTGTGTATTGATAAGGTCGAGACTGCTTTTGCAAGAGGGAAAGCTAAAATAAAATCCTCTTTCTGAATCAGCATCTACCAGTCTCTGCTGCCTGAGAAGGGTCTTTGAAACAACATAAGCTTGTTCTTTGTCAATAATGTCTCATTATGTAGGTCCTGCTGATTTTTAAAATCTGGAGTTTTCATACACTTAGCACAGATGGAGAACAAAAGGAGCACAGTGATTGATTTTACTCAGTCATTAGGGAATTTTTGAGATAACTCATTAACACAAGGTGGATGCACAAAAGATTGCTTTTTAAGGAAGACTTAAACTGATAACCAGATTTTATTGGTATTCCTGAAGTCTTTCTTTAGGATATCATGAATCATCTGTGCAACACAGCCTTTAGGTTTTAAACCTGAGAACTGAAGTAAAAATGGCATTTTCAATACATTAACCTAACAGATACAATTTTTGAAATGGAATACTTTATACTTCAACTACTAAAGAACAAACAAAAGTCTAATGATTTAGTTGAGTTTAAGAGACATGCAGATGATTGGGCTCTGACCATATAACAACATACATAACATGACAAAACATAACATATAACATAATAACATAACAGTATATAGTAACATAAAATAACAATTTGCACAATAAAAAAATTATTATTGTATCTACCATAAGTGAAAAGGAAAAAACAGACATTTGAAACTGCTCAAGTCTTCTCTAAAATAATGAAGTGCAAAAATTAAAATTGTTGTATGATTTGAGTTCAAGTACAAATAAAGTAATCTCTTTATCATAAAGAAATTTACTTATAATGCAATAGTTATATTATATGTGCATATATATATTGCATAAAAATATATAATATGTGCATATATAGAGAGAGAGAGAAATTAAATAACTGTTGGAAACTAATAATATGCCACTTCTGCATTATTATAAAGAAAAATCTATTTTTGGGGAGAAAACATTCATTACTGCAATTCAAAATACTTCTGTCACAGATGTTGCTAAGAGGCTGAAATCTTGTCCTTGATCCTTGGATACCCAAAGACCTCATAAAATCCAAAGCTGTACTAGAAATACAATACAGTCTAGTAAAGTACAAATTCAAAGAAATAAAAAAGCGAACAAATTCCATCTACTTTAGAAGTATCAAACACCTAGACTAACAGAACTGATCTAAAGCCTGTGAAAGTCAGTGACAGTTAATTGTTATTTAATTAACTTTGATGAGTTGTTCATTAAACCTCTAATTTACACTGGATCTCTGGACTCTTTAGTTTTTCAACTTGGATTCAGATATATTAACATCTCCTGAGTCCTCCTGTAAATATTCTGTTCTACTGAGAAATCTGTATTTAATCTGGCTTCCAGGGAATCCATGGAAAAGTAAAATTAGGATTCAAGTTTTGTTTGGGAATTCTATGCACATATTTGGGAGGCCATTAATGTAGCACTAAGTAAATAAACAGATCAAATAAATCAATATATTATTAACTTTTGCAGGAATAAATGGATGGCTGAGTAGCAATAGAACAAAAGATTATGAAAAACAAAACAGAATAACATCAGTCTATTTAAACTAAAAATTCTTTCAAAGCCAGATTATAATTTTCAGAGCTGGGTAGAAAAGTTTTTCTGATGAGACTGAAATAAAACTTTCTATGTCCATTTCAGTGACATTTTCTCTTAAAGAAACCAAACCAAACCAAAACTGAGATATGGAATAGTATGTGCCTCTTTTTTTTATCATTTATTTACTTATTTTAAAAATATGTATCCAAATCCACTTTGGAATGTATCTTCTATGTAGAAATCTGTGTTCGATGACTCATTGTTGATCAGAATGAAAGCAAAGTTTGAAATAAATGAATGTTCCATGAAATAAAATTCTACTTGTACCCTAAATCTATTAATTTTCGTGTAAGCTAGAAGTCCATCTCCAGGCAAACTCTAAAATAGGAAGCACTCTCCAATGCAATAAATTCTCTGTGGACATTTTAAAATAAAGAAACATTTTTGCTTGATAGTATATTGTTGCTGAGATGTGAAGTGGGAAAACATTTATAAGGTGACATATCTGAATGGCTTCCTGTTTCCGCTTCAGAGCATGCAAGTCTTGTTAATGCTGCCTTTTACACTGGAAAGCCACGTTATTCTTTTCCTGTGGTGGAGTAACTTTTATATAAATAGCAGTGGATACTGTGGAAACCCTAGAGGTTAGTGCTTGAACTATAATTACTTTCTGGTCATTAGTAATTACTCCGTGAGGTATTGCAGAGCATGTTATCCGAGAAAATAGTATTAAAAAACAAAACAAACAAACAAACCAACAAAAAGACAAACAAAAACCCCAGACTACAACAACAACAATAAAATACAAACACCACCACCCAGCAGCTGCAATAGACCAGATCTTTAATTTTGAGATGTTTCTTTGTCACCATACTGACCTCAAAGGCCTGAATCATCAAGCCCACTTCCTGTCTAATTAATACAGCAACATATATAATATGACTAACAATTTTTTCGGGGTTCAGAATCCTAACCTTGCTTGCCCAGATTTGTTGTTGCTATCAAAATGTTTTCATTAATGAATGCTAATTAAAAATTTTCTTTTTACATTAATATTGTGACAATTTATACTATATACATGGAAGAAAATGGGTTGTTTTGGTCTCAGTGAATATTATCGATTTGAAGCATCTGCTTTTCAAATAATTACTGAATGTTAAAGTGTATTACATTAAACTATTTTTTTAATCAGTATTACTAATAAAGGGATGAGCTAGGAAAAAAAATGAAAGAAATTTTAAATTCAATTTTTTTTCAGTCTAATCTTTTTGCAAACTTACAACTGGTGAGTTGACTTAGATTCTCATGAAAAGGTCATTGCAATCAATAGATATCTTTCCACTGACTTAGATGCGCTTTGATTAAGTGCAGTTCTCTACCCCTGCCATGCAGCCAAACCATTTATGTGAAAGCCAAATGAAGCCATGAGACATAAAATGTTGACTTTGTCCTCTTTGCCTGTTTCATGTGTGTGGTACTGCAGTGTGGTATAATTGGGATGATATGCAAATGCTACTCTTCAGAAAACCTTTTAAGAGACTTATCTGACTAATGTGAGAGATTCAGATACTCCAGTCTGCATTTGTGAAAATACTTATTGAAATTCAAACTTCATATTAAGAGCCACCACATCCACACAGACTGGTAAACACTACAACTAAGAGATTCTCCTACTGAGGGGGTATAGAGCACCAGGGCCTGGGTGTGTCATCTAATGGGAGAGGAAATTCAGGAATAATCAACAGTTGAATAACCTTGGCCTTTGAGTGGAAGGGGAAAGCAGAAAAATTTGTTGGAGGAAAACTGAGTCGGCATGGACAGGTGATCAAAAATCAGTCTGAGCTTGGTTACGACTGGGATGAAGGCCGGGATGAATGAGGGAAGAAAAACAATAAAATAATATAAAAGGGATTTTTTTGTTGGTTGGGGGGTCTTTGGTTGGCTGTTGTTGTTGTTGGTGGTTTTTTTTGTTTTGTTTTTTCTGTTTGTTTGTTTCCTTTAATAACACTTTTACATTCTTTTTGCACATTTTCATTTTCCTAAACTTGACCTACTAAAGAAGTTGTGAAAGAATACTTTCTAAAACTGAGGTTTGCTCCATTAAAAAATAAACAAATAACAGATTTTTTTTTTTTTAATTCCATATTAGATGACTGTTTTGTCTATATGGTCTTTTAAACTACTTGAAGTTTCACTTTTTGCATACCATCTGTTTAAGTGTTGCATCTGATGGGAAGCTGTCCATGTTGCCTGTAATTTCATGTCTAGTCAAAGTTATAAGGGACAAGTTTTTACTAATCATTCAATTAAAAAATGCCCTATCTGAATATTTCTTCCTCTGCCAATGAAATGGAAGTACAGTTTCAGGTCATACAAGAAATCTCCATCTTTTCTCCCTGAAAGTATTTTTTAAAAAAATGGTATAACTGATCACATGGCACAATGGAAGAATTTCATTATTGAAAAGTCTGGAGTAGTTTTCAGGTTTAGGCTTAGATTCCTGGCTGGTGTAAGTCAAGGCAGTTTTATTTAAGTTTCAAGCCACCTAATAATAATAGATTGTTTATAAATCACTGGTGTTGTTTTCTCTTCTTTCTAATTAAAAAGCATTTGTGCAGTCAGAACAAGGGACACGTGCACACACATGGAGTTAAATGGCTTAACTGTCACAGAAAAGACTGTGAACAGCCCTAAAAAACCCCAATGGGATATTGCTTTTTGGAATGAAGAAAGAGTGAATAGTTTTTTACTTTATACCAGCCATTTCACATTTCAGTGGTTTTAATCTTAACATGAGAAGAGTTTAAATTGTTGTTCTTCCAAGACAGACAATTTTAGAATACTCTATAGTTATGCAACGCATCCTCTGTAATGTTTGTCTGTTGGTTGTGCTGCTGTCTATATATCAGAACTGTAAAACCTATTACACCAAACAATATCCATTGTATCTCTACACAGCAAGTCTATTGTACTATGCTACATTTTTGTGGAGTCTGCAGAGCACCTATGAGCTTAGGTTATTTACTAGCACCATTAGCTACCCTGTGATTGGGCTGATGGATTTGCTGCTTTCAGGTTTGAGTGGTCTAAGTCTCTTCTGTAATGTGTCAGCTAACAACTGGAAAAAAGGTGTAAAGCACTGAGATTTATGAAGTAATGTGATAAGTATTTGCAAATGTTATTAGCCTTGGACTGAGGTAGCTTAAGCTTGAGCTCCTACAAAGTGAAGAACAGCTGCTGCAGCCATTGCTCCTCATGGGGTGGCTTCTCTTGATGCAAGGCAGCTCTCTTACCCTGTGGGCTGTGACACCCAAGGGTCACAGGAAATGGCAAAAAGAGATTGGAAGGGTGAAAACAGGAAAGCGTAAGTCTTTATGTTTAAAATGCTTAATTATAAAATTGACTTGGAGATGCAGTTAAAATAAAAAAAATATTTCAAACAAATTATGATGATTTATAACTGTGAGCAACTGAGTTCCTCAGGGAAGGGTAATGAGAAGTGACTGCAGATGTTTAGTTAGCAGAGCTAACTGCTTTTAAATGCCTACACAACTTAGTTCCTTGTGGAGGGAGATTGAGATTTTTAGTCTGCCACTTGTAGTTACAGCCAGTTTTTGGTTCTGTCTTTCTGAAAGGACTAAGGAACTGCTGGATGTTCCTATTCCTTAACTAGTTGTTGCATGCAAGGAAGGAGAAGTTCATAGGAAGTTCAAAAGGAGACAGTACTTCCATTATTTGAAAAGTACTGATGCAAAATAATTTCATCTATTCAAGTAAAATGAATAGGTACTTATTTGCAGGAGTAAATGTTGTGGAATCTGGCTTTTTGCATGAACATAAATAACATGCTTCTGTGCACAAGCGCATATGTGTGTGTATCATAGTAAACAGAGAGAGCTACAAATCTTTCTGTATTTTGTTGGGATTTCTTTGTGATGATGAGAAATAAGAGAATATCCAGAGTAAGGGAAGCTCAGCGACATTAATACTACTTCATTGACACTTCAATGCAAGGTATAGTCTTTCCTTAAATAATCCCTTTCTTTATTTCACAGGATGTCCTCATTTCATTATGCTTCTCTTCAGGGAAAGTCACAGGCTTTTGAGTTGCTTCAAAGGCTCTGGTAGAATTTCTGAGTCCTCATTTGAACATATAAGTGTTTCTTGCTACGGTAACCAAGACAAAACTTAATCAAAGAGTCTGTGAATTTCCACTTCAGTGCTGGAAACCTTGGTACCAGTTCATCAGTGGATTTATTTTAGCCTCCTGACTATTATAAATCAAGGCACAAAGCTTCAGTATTTGAGTGTGAAGTATTGGTTAGTGGCATCTATAGACTAAAGGTAGGACTCAGTCTAATTTTAAAAGTATAAATTACTAAAACAGAATTAAAATTTTGGTAGTAATTGTTTTTTTGAATTAAGCGTAGTGAGGATCCAGTCAGGACTTTCTCATTTTTCAACTACCTCTAACCTTGTACCTTAGACAGATATGTTGAATAGTCATAGAAGGCAAATGGAGCATGTGGGACTGAAATCTTCCCTATTTTCTGGTTGCCATAATCTCAGACTTAACATAGCTTCCCATGGCAAATACGTCTTCAAAATATAAGTGGAAAAACGTGAGCAACCTGTCTGTTTCTAGCAACACAGTATCTTACTAGCTGAATATTTTCCTTTTACGAGATTAAATTACTTTATATTAAATGAGAGCTGTTATGATATAGTAGCATAACTGAAAGGCAGATGTGCATAAAAAAGGGAAATTATAAACATTTATATTATCTTTCTAAATCATAGCTTTTCAAAGAGCTAAATTAAAATATATACATAATATCAAGACAGAACTAATGACAGAAGGCCATAAATTGTCATTGTATACTAAATGTCCTAGTCATTACAAATAACCTCAAATTCAAATGTGGTGACAAGTTCTAATACTCCAACTGTGACAGTAATATGAAAAAAGGATTTAGGCATGGGAATTATTGCAAAAGACATAGTGAAAGAGTGTTTTCTTCCGTGCAGCTAAATATCTTTTGGTTACCTATTTAATTTATTTAGCTATAGTCCATTGAGTAGGACTCCATGAAATTTTCCAACCAAATATTTTTTGACGGAAAATTAAATAACTTTCTTAAAAAAAAAAAATCCTAGCTGAGTTTCACTTGTGTTGTGAGCAGTGGAATATGACAGGATTATTATTAGGAAGTTCTTATGTTGCTAGTCTAAGAGAATGATCCCATTGTTGTTATCATTGTCTACACATGTGAAGAACTGTTTTGGCTGTGACCACGTCCATATTCTGTCTCCAATGGTGACTATGAACAGAAAAGATGATGTACACATTTTTCCCCCACAGTATACTTGATAGAATTCTCCAGATCTACTGCCAATTGTAGGAAGGACTGCTCCCTTTTGATCAGCTGCACTCCTAGAGGCCTCATTTGGTGACACTTTGTTTTGGAATAATCTGTTACCACCCACATCAGCCACAGTTTTGAAACCCTCTTTTGTAGCTTACTTAAAACCATCTGTTACCCGTATTGAGGAGTCCTGACTTACCCAACAGTTCCTTGCAGAGAAGCCATTCCCAGTGTCTGACCACCAAACTCAGATGGTCACATGAAGAGACAGCAAAACAGACACAGATGATACCAAGCTATAGAAACAAAGATGACAGATGCAAGGTTAAAAAAAGCTTTGAGATAAAAAAAGTCATACTTCCTGGTGCCAAGAAATCCATTTTAAATATGCAGTTGTTTGGAGGCAGGGAATTAGGAAGATATAAACAATAAAAAGGGAACAGAAAAGATGTGGGGGAGTTCAGATGGCTAGAAGGTCACAGGGCTAGGTACAAAGTCAAACTGAGGTTAAAAGACAGTGGAGAAGGAGATGGAGAAAACATATAATCAGAAGAGAAGCCTTTCAAGACAACCTGTCTTGAATGTCCGAAAGTTCCTGATTTGACCACTCCTGTGGCTTCTCCTGTCTTTTGGGTCTTTGCTTTTTCATTTCTGCAGCTTTTTTCTTGAGATGACTATGCTCTTAAGACCACAGTGGTGCACAATATGGTATATATCAGAGAGGAAAGGACACTGTGGACTCTAAATTGAATGAGATTTTCAAATAAACACCCAAAATCTCATGTTCTGTGTTTGCACCCCTCAGTGCACAAATCCAGTCAGACCTTTGCTTTTCTTCCTGCTGTGGTTATTAGGTATGTGTCTGGGGTTATTTTTTATCCTGAGGAAGTTGGCTGGTTAATGTAATTTTAGTCAAGCTGTAAATACTTTTTTTTTTTTTTTTAAGAAGTCTTGCAACATTTCTTCAAGACATTCATATTCTAGACTAGCCTGATCCCTAAAATCTCATTTCATTCCCTCTGAGGCCAGCTTGCTACATTTATGGTTACAGTACAAGAGAGCTGATGTTGTAGGTGTTGCCCATATTTCTAGTTAGTGGAAATGTTTTTCAGAATAAGACAATCAGGGTAACACAAGAAGTCTACGTATTAAAGAAGTCGTGCGTTTACCTGACAGCTTCAAAAATCTGTGAAGCTCCAAAAAATCTGTAGAGCACAATAAATGCTGCCACTGTCTTAAACCTAAACTGAGGCTCTAGAAATTTTTTGTTATGCAGATTACAAAAATTTTTGTTTCAATTTCCCAGAAGGAGACAACATACAGATTGTTCAATACTGAACTGTCACATAGTAGAGAAGTGAGAAAAAAAGTGAATTAATTTGGAGAAGATTTATTTGGTTTGTGTAATAGCGAGTGTAAAACAGTAAGAACCCAGTTGCCTAGCTGTCACCTGCCTCCAGGGTACAATCAAACACTGCCAGTGAATCAATAGCCTGAGAAGATTTTTTTTTATGTAGCTTGAGTTTAACATGAGGCTGTAAGTGCTGCAGGTGGCAGGGTCATTTGTTCATTAGTGACTTTTCACAATAAACAATTGTGGTCCCATCACATGACAACAATAATTTACAAGGGAGGAGAAAGAAAAGCAAAGAAGCCCCCAAATCCAGAACTCTGAAGGAAAAGACTCCCAAGAAAGTTCTATAAATCCTAAGAAACACTAGTCAAGAGGATGGCAACAGGAGCAAATAGTGCAGTAAAAGCCCGCTACATTATTCAGTTGTGGCCTAACTGATCCACTTTATAAAGAACTTCCTTAAATTGCTCTTCATTAAAACCAGAGCCTGGTATCCATACTCACATCAGCCTGTGTGCTTCAGGCAGAGATTTAACTTTTACATTGTTGCTTTATACTCCTTTTTTCAGTCTTCTTAATGCAAAGCCTATAGATGATCTGAAGGATGGATTCCAATGGGTACTGTGTTGTTAATTTATGAAATCTGTGCCTTTTAGAGATTATTTTGTTGAAATTATTGTAAGCACTGGTGATGCAAGATAAGAAGAAAGAGCATTACACTGCTTATGCGTTTCCTCTGAAGTTCGAAAATCCTATTTAGAGACCAAATTTAACATGATTTAAGACTTCCAGCAGCGTTCCTGGAAGCATAATAAGTAACCTTCAAGTTCTGAGAGTGGCTGTATCTCAGCTTCCAATTTCTTTTGCAGAATGTGGACTGTAAAACTGGAGCTCAAATTTGACTGAATTTAAGGCGTTTGGTGTTTGCTGCTTGCATGCCAACAGCACGACCATATGTTGGAAGGACACGCTAAGGAGAGACAGAAGAAGGATCTTTGAAAGTGTGTTGCTAAGCAATCGAGTTTACCACTTTAATAACCATTAAACAATCAATAAATAATCATCCTGTGTCTTGCTATTAAAATAAATATTTGTCTTATTGATGTCACTTTTTCAGTAAAGCAACTGAGCATGAGCTAAGCTCTTTCTAAATCCTTTTGTGTTCATCTAATGCCAATTACACATTCTGGAGAGCTTCTTTTGCCTGCAATTGAGCTACCAACCTGTATGTGTCTCTGAACAGAACTTCACAGACTAGTTACTTGGTAGGAGTAAGGGTAAGTAGCACTACAAGGTTGGATACCAGCGTCATTTGTTACTAAATACTTCAGGAAAAGAGGCTTGACCTGTTCTTCAATAATTCTGTTACTTGGGAAGGATAGGAAGGAAAGCTGTTTTACCTTCCTATCCAGCAGGTACCTTTTAGAAATATTCCTTTCTGAAATGTGTGGAAAATCTGAACGTTGAACCACTTTCATTTTTTTTTTTTTTAAATTTATTTTTCTTGTACGTCCCTACTGGTTTCAGTAAAGTTTCAGATTAAGTTACTTTTCAGTATTTAGTCTGTGGCACAATGTACATAATCCTAGTACAAGCGTGTCTTGTGTTCAGTTATCTCTGTTCTTAGATTGTTCATTACAATGGTTTATCTTACAGAAGGAAGTGGTTGAAGTTTTAGCCACTATTGACATTGGACACACTTCAGAAACATTTTAAGCATGTGTTTCATTTTATGAATGTACATAAAGAAGGCCTAGATGTGCTCCTCAGTACAGGACATTTTATCTTCTTAATTTTTTTTCCATTGAGATTTGAAATTTTCTATTCCTTAAAAATTTCAGCTTGAAGAAGTGTAAGGGCATGTACTGGAACAATAATGATAACTCTGATTGGTCTAAACTTTCATGGCATTTCAGCAAGATTTCACCACTTTCAGCAAGGATGCAATGTCTGAAACAGAGAACACTTTCGTTTATCTCTGAAAACAGAACAATCTTTAGGTTAGTGCATTTATCTTGAAGCATCAATACTTTAATATGTATTATTGTATGTTCTGAGAAAATAGCACTTCTTTTTATAATACAAACATTTGTGTGCTTTGAAAAGCTTTCAGTCTGATACAGGAGAAGATTGTCTTCAAATCCCTAGATTTTAATGGTGTAGGGTGTTTAATGGTGTATCTTGTTGAATCCTGTTTGTGACATCTAAGAGAAAAGTAATAAAACGTCATTTTGGTTTTCTAAATTTCTGAATATAGGGCTGTAAGAAGAGATGTTCTGGTTCCGAGCAGACCTTTTAGCCAGTGTTCTGTCTTAAAGAGCATGTATGTGTGTCAATAGAGAATGACCAGGTATGGAATGTCAGATAATGAGATCGCGGCAAGTAGCCTTAACTCTTCCTTAATGATTCCCCAGGCTACCTGGATTTTCAGCTCAGGAGATTTCCTAAGCTTTGTGCTGTTTACCTTTTTAACAACTTCCATATACTTTAATAGAGTTGACAAATTAAAAATTTCACCTCTGTGTTTAATTTAGGTGGCAAAATTTTGCTGGTGGGGGAACTTCATGGATGTCTTCTATGAGAAAAGATCAGCTTTTTCCATGTCAGACAAAGCCAGTTCCAGCTGTCTCCAAAAACAGACCCACTGATGCCTAAAGCTGAGCCCATCAATGATGCTGGTGGTGCCTCTGTTATTAATACATAACATATATACGTAACATATCTAATGTTATTAGTATAGAACATTTAAGAAAGGTAAAAAACACTGTGTAGCGGTTTCGAGAGAAAGGAGTGAGAAGAGCATGAACCAAATAGCCATGCAGACACCAAGGTCAGTGAAGAAGGGGAGGGAAGAGGTGCTCCAGGCACCAGAGCAGAGATTCCCCACAGCTTGTAGAAAAGGCCAGGTCTTTCCCTGGCAGCCCATGGGGAACCATATATGGACACATATCTACTCTAGCTTGTGAAGGACTCTGCGTCGCAGCAGGTGGATGTGTCCTGAAGAACGGCAGCCCATGAAAAGAATCCACATTAGAGTGACCCCACTCTGGAGCAGGGAAAAAGTGTGAGGAAGGACCAGTAGGGACAACATGTTACGAACTGACTGCAACTCCCATTCCTCTTGCCCCCTACACTGCTTGAGTGAGGGAGGAGATAGAGGAGACCAGAGTGAAGGAGTGAAGTTAAGTCTGGGAAGAAGAGGGTGTGGGGGTCATGGAAGGAATCTTTAGTTTTGATTTATTTTTCACTATACTGTTCTATTTTTAAGTGGCAATAAATTAAATTAAACTTCCCGAAGTCAAGTCTGTTTTGTCAATGATGGTAATTGGTAAGTGATCTCACTGTCCTTGTCTTGATATGCAAAGTTTTTCATCTTATTTTCTCCCCCTCTACTGCTGAGGAAGGGGAGTAAGAGAATGGCTGGGTGGACACCTGGCAGCCAGCACAGGTTAACCTACCACAACCTCACTCTTCTTTTCCTAGATTAAACAAGCCTACATCTCTCATTGTTTTCTTCTGGGTTATGTTTTCAGTGTTTTCTGGCCTATTTCTCTTTTCCGACTCTACACTAACTGATCCACAGGTTTCCTGAAGTACCTTAACATGGCTTTGACTTCAGCTGATGAACTTCTGAGGTCTGCACATTCATATTCTTCTTTACTTTGTATTTAGGGTATCTCTAACGCAATACAAAAGAAGAAGGAAAATGAAAAGAAAAAAAGGGAAAGGAAAAAGAAAAAGAAAGAGAAAAATAAAAAGAGAAAAAGAAAGAGAAAGAGAAAGGAAAAGAAGAAAGAAAAAGAAAAAAGAAAAAGAAGAAAAAGAGAAAGGAAAAGGAAAAGAAAATAAGAAAAAGGAAAAGAAAATAAGAAAAAGGAAACAAAAATAAGAAAAAGAAAAAAGAGAAGAAAAAGAAAGAAATAGCGAATATATTTTAGGTTTTATTTGTTTTAGTTGTTTGGTTTGGTTTGGTGTTTTTTTGTTTTGTGTTTTTGTTTATTCGTTTGTTTTAGTTTAGTTTAGCCAGGGAGTAAGTGAGAAAGAATAGAAGTAACTTAAGCTGGACAAAATACTTCACGTCTTCAAAATGCTATGCAAGCCATAAGTAATTAAACCTCACAGTGGGCAATATACTCCTTCTTGGAAGCAAGCCAAAAGTATTTAGATATGATTTAGATCTGAAGAATAACAAATCACAGATCAAATAGTTTTAACAAACACCTCATTTTCCCCTCCAGTTTGGGTGTCTGACATGAAAATTTATTTTTAATGGAGGAAAAATGTTCATGTCTTTTTAAGGCTTTCTGAATCGAAGTTTTTAATTGAAAAGCTTTATTTTTGTTACAATTTAAATAAATCCTGTGAGAATTGTCTTCCATACATTAAGATGTTAAAAATCAGAAAGATAATAGTGGATCTCTTAATAGAGGTCAAAAGATTCATCGTGCAAATGGACTGGTTTGACAGATAAGTCCATATCATGTTAGCTTTGTCATTACTATGTTGGAAACTTGGTTCACATTGACTTTGTAAGAATTTAAGCATCAGCAAACTGAAAGATCTCACATTAGGAAACACGTAACTTTATTCATAGATGAGGGAAAAGTAACTTCAGATTTAGGTTTTACAACAGCAAGAAAAACACCAGAGGTAATTGGACATTCAATAGAGTTGGCTCAAGGTTGAAACTTTTGAAGATAATTTAAGCTACTCTTTTATCAATTACTTTAATGTCAGGCAGGCAACAATTTATGCTGGATAGTACCAAGTTTAATTTTTTTTTTTTTCTTTTCCTCATATGACAGTCCAAGGAAGTACTGGATCTTGCACCGGTTTTGCTAGAGTAACCACTGTCTGTGAATTAACAGTTATTCAAGGTCTAACTAACCAGAAAGGTTTCAGTCCTCCTGAAAATTTGAGTTAGACGTTTGGAAGAGTATTGGAGGCTCTTCTCTTAACATTCATTTCTTAATTTCTTGCCCAGAAAAAAGTGTTGTATAATTTACCTTTGATTCAAAATAAGACTTTTTATAACTCAATAGTTTATATTTAGCTTTTTTCCTATATTTGAGGCAGAGGTGAAAGTGATGCTTGAAAAGAAGTTTTTACTCTTTATTAGAGTTTAATTTTTGGAAATTCCTCTTATATTTAGAGATTTCTCAGTCCATCAAGCAAATTTATCTCCATCCTTTGGCATGGTTAGCTGAATTAGTTGAGATGAATTCAGAATGCTTAGAACAAAACAGGAGATGGGGAAACCGATAAACCACTAATTTGAATTCAGTAATTTGCCTACACTGAAACACAAGGATCAGGTCATTAGTATCTTTTCACATTGCTATGTCTTGACTGGAACAAAAAAAATGCATTACTGTAGCAGACTTTGACTGTTCCTATCTGCTAGCATCCAAACTATTTTCATGCCACTTTAGGAACCTGCAGATTAATACTACATGTTTTACTAAAATATTCCAGGGCTAGTCAGTGCTGGTGAATTTATGCATGTTTATGCACAAATATTTGTCTTAACTCAAGACAGTACTTTTGCAATGTAATTTACAATGGAAACGAATTTATAAGTACCATGGAAATTAATCAGACCGGAATACATGCTGAAGCCATTTCTCTCAGTAACATAAGCACCAATGAGGTGAGGATGAAGAAAGCAATTTAAAACCCCAACCATCAAGAGGTATGCTTGTTGACTTGAACAGCTTCACTAGATTATGCTTCTCCCTTGGCTCCCTCTTGAAGTCCCAGTCCAGTTCAAGTGTGTCGAATTAATGTAGTCTTATTTTGATTTGGATATTTGCTCTACAAAAAAAACAATGAGAAAATTATTATACACAACCCCAACAGACTATTTAGATTTTGATTCACGTGACACTTATGTTCTGTTCAAGTGCTTTGCTCTACATGTTACTGAAGACCAATGTGTTCTGTATAATAAAAAATACAAATCACTTTCCCACTGAGAACAACTAATAAGTCTTTCATCTTTTTTATTACTAGATCTTTATTGGAAAAAATAAATTCTGTGCACTCAGGCATAATTTTACCTTATGTCTTAATATTTGTTTGTTAAAAAAATATAATTGTCCTTTCCATCATTTTCTCGGAGTGTGTGTGGGAAACTCCTGCTTGCCATCTCCTGAAAACTGAGACCTCTTTGTTATAGTATGAAAATTGCAAAGGTAAGACTATGTTCACCACTAGTCGTTTGAGTTATTTCCCACTGGATATAAGCTTGCCTATAAAGAGAATAAAACCACACATTTGTGTCTTCTTTCAGAAAAAAAAATTTCAGAAACACAAGAGTTGAATTTCAGTTACAAAAAGCAAAATGTTTATCATAGTAATGAATTCCCTTTAATGAATACAGTTTGGAGAAATGGGCTGCCAGGAACTTCGTGAAGTCCAACAAGAATTGCAAAGTCCTGCACCTGGGGAACAACAATCCCATTCATTAATATATGCTAGGGGCCACCCAGATGGAAAGCAGCTTGGCAGAAGGGGACCTGGGGGTTTAGCCAAATGGAACATGAGCCACCAATGTACCCTTGCTGCAAAGAAGGCTAACGCCATCCTGGGATATATTAGGCAAAGCATTGCCAGGAGGTCCAGGGAGATTGTCCTTGCCCTTTATTCAGTGCTGGTGAAACCACACCTAGAGTATTGTGTCCAGTTCTGGGCTCCTCAGTGCAAGAGGAACGTGGGCATACTGGAGATTTCAACGAAGGGCCACAAGGATGATGAAGGGATCGGAGCATCCCTCTATGAGGAAAGAAGAACAAGGAAGCTGGTGAAGGGCCTAGAGCAGATATGTCAAACTCATTTTCACTGGGGGCCACATCAGCCTCACGGCTGCCTTCAAAAGGCCGAATGTAAATTTATGATTGTATAAATGTAACTACTCCTACATTTATACAGTCCTAAAATTACATTCGGCCCTTTGAAGGTAACTGCAAGGCTGATGTGGCCCCTGATGAAAATTATTTTGACACCCCTGGCCTAGAGCATAAGTCCTATGAGAAGCAGCTGAGGGAACTGGGGCTGTTTAGCCTGGAGGAAGCTGAGGGTAGACCTTATCGTTGTCCACAACTACCTGAAAGGAGGCTGTAGTGAGGAGATTGTTGGTCCCCTTTCCCGACTACTAAGTGATAGGACAAGAGGAAATGGCCTTAAGTCATGCCTCGGTGAAAGGGTTGTCAGGCATTGGAACATGCTGCCCATGCAAGTGTTTGAGTCACCAACACTGGAGGTGTTTAAAAGACATGTAGATGTGGCACTTAGGGACATGTTTTAGTGGTGGACTTGGCAGTGTTAGGTTGCAGTGGACTCGATCTTAAAGATCTTTCCTAACTTGAATGATTCCATGATTCTATATGACCTCCAGCCGTCCCTTCCAAATTCAATGATTATGTGTTTCTGTAATTCTTTGATTCTGTGATACACAGTGTATGATTTGTGTCATGGTTAGATGGCTTAGGTTCACAGTTCCCATTAACTTACAGTGGGTATTATGCTTTGGTTCCTAGAGATGCTTTGAAAATCTCTCCCATGAACATGTTAGACCAACACTGACAGTTTTCTTTTTTTTTTTCCTGAGTTTCCAAATTTTGCATTTAGGACTTTACAGTTTAAAAACAAGTGGGTTTTGTGGTTTTTTTTATCCTATGTCCTTGGCTTTGTATTTGATGCTGTTCATATGTGGGACTACTCCATCATAAAATTACGTAGGTAGCTGTTTTCTTATGTCTCAAACCTCATCATTACCAACATGAAAGCTCTACATAGATCTCAAATAATCCATGAACAAAAGTAAGCCATTGCAAATGCTGTTCTCTTTAGAGACATATTAGGGTGCTCTTCATCCAATGACAAAAGAGTCTAATACTAATAATTGTAATGTAGGATCATTGACTAAGTCAGCATTCATATAAAGACATTAACCATAATTGGGTCAAGGATCAAGAATCTTTTGACTGATATAACACAAAAATCCAACAGTTTGTACAAATTTGGAAAGTGCCTTTAACCCAAGGAACACTGTCTTGAATTATTCCATCCTATATATTCTTACATCATTTTTTCTGGTAATGGCTTATGCATGAATTATGAAAGAGTGGTCCAGCAACCTATTTTGGTGACATATGACATGTTGTGTCTTATTGGACTGACTTTTCTTATTTGCATGAATTAACAACTCTTTTCTACATTTTCTTAAAACATATCTCCTTTACTCCTATTACCTTTCTAGATAAGTGATTCCTAAAATAATCAGTGAGACTGTTAAATAAAATAAAATGTAAGCTCTGTGGTCACAGAAGGGACAGGATATAGAACTCCATCTTAGGAATTTAATTTAAGAATTAAATGGTTAATAATTATTAAGAATACAACTAAGTTACTAAATTAACAATTTCTATAATTGCCTAGTAACGAGTTATTGAAAGGATATTTCTGCATGCATTTGGGCCTTGCCTTTCAAATTTTACACAGGTGATATTGAGTTCTGCAGAAAAGGTTCCTGGATTGGGAGAGCCAACCATAAACAAGTTGTGAAGTGTTTCTTCATTCCGATTTTCCCTCTACACCAGATTCAACAGTGTAATATAAATGTGCAGACCCTGCGTGCCAATATAAACTCACACTGATCGGTTTGTAGGTTTGCAGCCAAAATTTGGATAATCAACAGTGAATATCATGGAGAGGCTGTGTGCAGTCATACTTCAAATTAGATTAAAAAATTAACACTTAATATGTCATGATTTATAACAGTGTATTTTCTTAACAACAGTGGTAGGCTAATTGTTTCAATTAGGTTGGAATTCATTGCTTGTTACTGGGAACTCTACTGATTAAGAGATGAGATACCAGGAGGAATGCAACCATTTTATTGCTTCCCAGCAGTAAAAAAATATATGTCAATTTAAAGAGTCTTCCACTGCATGCAAGTTTTTACAACACTTTTTCAGAAAACCTTGCATACTCCGTGGTTCTAATTGTATGTGTTTGTCTTCACTGACCAGATGACCTATTCTGGAGGATTAATAAAATATTAAATTTGATGACTGGGATGATAAAATCGTGTCTGTAATTAATGGCTACTTATTAAACTAATGAATTTGAACTGTTGTATACAAAGCCAACATATATAAGACCTTAAACAAACAGTTTCTTGAAGTGCTTGTCGATATCTCTTCCTCTGAGCATCTGGCTAGGGTTCTCTCACTCTATCCTGTCTGATGGAGCTATGTCTGTGCCTCTCTAATCCTATTTCTGAAAAAGTCTAAGATGTAAAGTCTGGGCATTGGAACTTTGGTTCTTTCTTACAAGTCATAGTTGTTGAGTCAAATAAAAAAGTAGTGTCTCTTTCTCTTGGACAACTACCACATTTTTTTGTGTACCCAGTCACCCCATTTAGCAGTTGAAATAAGCATGTATATACAGTATCAGTGCTTGAATTTTTGACAGCTTTTGTACTTGGTACTGAGGATTTTGAGTCCTGAGTGATGAAAACCAGCTTGGTTTAAGTCAATGTTTCTCATGTGCCATGGTGGGAGTTGATACTGCAGAGGTTACAGTTTGTTCTTTGAAAATTTATTTTCCAAAACAAAATTTTAAATTAAAGGAGGCTCATTTGAAATCACCTATTCAGAAAAGTAATGAAAAACATGCTGTAGGTTCTCCTGATGGCAGGGTTTCCCCTTCTGGATAATGGTGGCTTGGTTCATTTGGTCTACCAGAATGTCACTTTCTTGAAGCCTCCTTTGGCTCCTCTTGAAAGCCAAAAGCTTCACTGCAACTGAATGATGTAAAGCACACCCTTCCTTCAAGGAAAATATGCAAGTCTCTAATACAAGAGGAAAAGTCATCCTCCCACTTTATAAAATGGTGACGTCTTGACCTATTTCCCTTGGTACCCGTAGAATTCCTAATATTAGTGGAGCAGCACACCCTGGGAATCTGTTTTTTTTTTTTTATAAAATTTCTCTCTGGAAGGAGATGTTCATCTGCCAGTCTTCAGTTAGCCTTCAGCCAGTTTGGTAGCACATGGATCCTGAGAGGAGACAGTCTTTGAAGGGTGAGCATAACACTTTGTCCTGTTGGGAGAGGCAGGGAGGAACGCAACCTCACTTTTGACTGTTGAATAACAGATTATGATTTTAAGTGCAGGAAGTATATGCACACCAGAACTGGTATATGCAAAAGCCCCATATCTTAATTATGGAAAGGTATATGATTTTTCTTTCCTATTCATAGGAAATCAGTATTCTCAAATGAATTAATCCAATATTTCTTTGAATACCATGAAAAAAACATAACTGGAAAAAACAATCTATACTAAAATGTAATAAATCTTTAGCATAAGTATTTGTTGTTGAAGACACATATATCAACCCTAAAACTCCTATATAACCATTCTATAATACGCACAATGTAAGGTATCTCAGACATATTATCTGATTTCTAGTGTCAATAGAGTGTGCACAGAGTTTGTATATTCCCCTGTATTGGGTCCTATGGAACGGCAACTTCTACCTTTTCTGCTGCTTCCATGAGGTTGTGGGACAAAACAGCTCTAAGCCTGTGCTTTGACCTAGGGCTGCACTGGCTTCAGGGCGCTCTTAGAAGGTTATGACCTCCCAGGTGACTGCATGGTGCCATGGTGTTTCCTTCTTAATGAAGCAGTTCACTGGCCACAACTAATGTTGGAGAAATCCTTGTGAGATATCCAGAAGCAGTAGAAGTGCAGCCACAGATGTTGCACTAGGAATGTGCCATGTACTGGGAAGTGTCATGTGAATGGATACTTGGACTAAATGCGAAGTGCAAGACCTGACAGATATGATTAAACCGCTACCTCGTATCTTATAATAGGAGGACAGAGACTAGCACTTATTCTTTCAATGAAGAATGTTTTTTTTTTATTCAAGGTTCAGTACATGATGAGAAAATATTCATCTTTATGCAAACATTATCAAATATAGTACAATTTGTTCTTAAAAAAATGAAATAATAGCAAATGGATACTGTTATTGTAGCCAGTGAAAGTAAGAAATTTGATGCAAAAGATTTTTTCCATCAGAGGAGCCAGCATTTGCAATGGTTACAGCTATGGACTCCTAATGACTTGCATGGGATATTGATTCAAATTGCCTTAAACATATCAGGCAAAAAACTATTACATTAAAGAAAATTAAATTTAAACACCATGACTCTCACTGCCAATAAGTGGAAGCTCTTAGACAGCAAAACAGAAAATACATCATCTTTGGGTTTTCCAGATTGGCCAAGTGTAAAATTGGCATTTGTTGCTGCTCTTGCATGTAGTGGCAGATTTAATTGCAATAGTTTTCTGGGTGTACTATAGTAAATCAGGAAACTAAACTTTGTGGAAGGTTTCACAACTTTGCCAATGGGCAGTTGTTTACTACATAATTCAAATGTATGGTAAACTTTGAAGGATTCTAATCTCTTTTATATAAATAGAACCCCACAATCTAAAGATGTTCTCTGCTTGCCTTTCAAAGCTAGGTAATTGAATGTTACATGCTCCTCACATGCTCACACACAGCTGGTGTTTCCTCCAACTCTGAGGAAATAATTTGAAGTGTCCGATTTTTTTTTTGGGGAAAAAGCATTTTGGCACTCTGTTAAAGAATACTGAAATACTTCACAGAATATAAAGTCTGCCCACAGAATAAGGCTCTTATCTAAACAAGTTTTACCTCCTATTTTAGAACCTGTCAATACATTAAGGCAAAACTCTGTGTTTGAATCACCAGAGGAAGACTTTGCTGTAGTGCATGAGTTCCATTTTAAAGCTGTCGAAGTCATAGCTGACAGCTATGACTCTTAAGACTTTAAGAGTAAAAGTGTTAAGTAAAAATTTTCAATGAAGAAAAGTCTTTATAGAGGAGTTGTCCTCTAACTTACCAGAAAGACTAGAAATATGTAAACTAGCTCTGAACAAGCTACATGGCAGTTTACAAGATAGACCTGGCCTTGCACTATAGGTTATGTCTAGGTCTATATGAACTGAGTATCCTGCAGTTGGTGTTTCCCTGAAAATCAGTATCTCCCAACCCTATTTACTTTGTAGCCACCCTGAACAAGGCTTGAGTCAGTCTGCATGTCATTCCCATCTGAATCTGAAGCCTAGCCTTGGAGCTGCTCCTGCACAGCAAAGGGATAGACATCAAGCTGTGAGTTTAAAAAAACCCTAAAGTATATTTTTACTGCCTTGTTGGTAGTACTAATTTTAGTCTCATTTTTGCCACTCTAGAGAGTAAACTTTACCTTGGCTAGGAACTTTGCTTCTACATGTCTCACACCCTTGATCCTTGTCTTAAAAGAAACCCCAGAAAAAAACATATGGTATCCCTACCTGTTATGACCAAATATCACCAAAACCTGCTTTAAAATCTAGCCACTTATTCCTGTCTCTTGGTTGCAGTCGTCTCAAAACAATGGTAAAAACATAGTAAGCAAAAGTTACTTTGCTTTTAGGGGACTTTCACCTGGTGTGGAAAACTACAAACTTTTTAATGTTCCAACGGCGTGAGTGGTTAAAACATCAGGTGTTCCTCCAGAAACACAGTAGGTTACGTTAGGGGTTCTGCTTAGTTTAAACACACCACCATCCTACCAATGCAGTCATATGTTTTATGGGCTTAACAATGGAGTAAAGTTTTTTCCCCACTATATAGTAAGTGATTGTCAAACTGTATATTATAACAGGCTGTGTGCGAAAATTAAATGACCATGACAAATCAGTTATTTACACTCACCACCAAAGAGGAGGCACACCTGCACGTATTTTTTCTCCATGTACAGGGTAATAAACATATCTAGACAAGTTCTGGATGTTTCAGAAACAATTTGCTCATCAAAAGCTAACTGCGACAGAGAGCATATCATTAGCTAAGATGTCATATCTTGATTGAAGCAGTTTTCAACATTAAAAGTTTTAGAAAATACCCAGGGATACATAGGGAATACTCAGTGAGCTCCCCAGTGACTGGAGATATTCATAAAGGATGCCTCTACCCAAGATTTGCTCCATCCTTGAAAGCTATATCCAGGTTCATCAGCTGTTCTGATATACAGTCATTAAGTTTCAGGGAATACCAGATTTCGCAATGAACACACAGAAGATTCTGAAGTTAAATTATAATTTGGATAGACATAAAGAAAATTTCTGTTATCATTGATTTTACCTGTTTTGAAATGTAGCATTACCTTGTACATTCTTGCCACACCCATTTGGCAAACAAAGAACTGATGAACTTTGCCAGGGCACTGGATTGCTATCAAAGTACCAGATGCTATGATGAGAAAGAAGTCCAGGAATAGTGAGAACTTTCTCAACAAAGCTGCAAGAGTTAGTTTGTCAGTTGGTGCCTTGATATCCTCAGCTGGCAGAAGGTTGACTCATGACAAACATTGACTATCATCTCTCTAGTAAACAAGAGAAAAAAAGAGAGGACTCAAATTCACTTCAAATCCTTTAAAAAGTAGAAGAAGTTTACCATCTCAAAAATAACTATTCATATTTACAGTAAAGAAAGTGGATTGGCCAGTGACTGGAGGTTGTTTCACAGAGCCCATATAAATGTTGGTAAAAATGAACTTGAGAATTTATGCTGTTTGATTGTTTGAACAGTTCCAAGCATGGCCCTGGTCCAGGCCAACCAGCACAGTCCCAAATTAATGCTGGGTTAGGACCTTGCACAGGCAAGGACTATTTCCAGCAGTTTTGCTGTTGATATCTGAATGTTAGCACTTCTTTTCTTTGTTAATATTATCTTCCCCTTTTTAAATATCTATCATGCTTCAACTGAGTATAGCAGCCGATGATTTGTTTTAGAGATCAGGTTTTTAGCAAGGTTCTCTGGAAATATGGACTCTGAGCTAGGAGTCTAAATTTGTACCTGGAATTATGAATATCAGACCACAGGTTAGCTGTTTCTGTGTTTAATATCTCAACAAATTGTTTCTGAAATTCGGCTAAGGGCTTCAGTCATGTGGATAAAGATCAGAGATTATTTTTTAATGAGGCCTATTCTTTGGTAGTCTGAAAAATATGATCTGATTGAACAGCCAGGGAAAGACACTAGCAAAATGTTAGGTGACTGCAAGATACCTTTGCAAACTGTTTGAGTAACCATATCATCTTATACGGAACATATCACAAACAGGGATGGCTTCTAATTACATTCAGCTTCTTTCTCATATTATTTATAAATAATTATCCTTGCTCAGAGAACTCAGAGGACAAAAACAAGTGGAAATGTGAATGTGTCCTTTTAAAACTTTATGTTGGCATGTAGATTTATTGCAACAGTGACTACTGTGAACCTTTATCAGCAGGTTTATATATTAAAGAAAGAAACAGAATTTTTCTGTGATCACAGTGCAAGCTGTTTCTTAACTCAGTAAAAATGTGAGTATAAACTTGTTGGAAAGCTAAAAAAGTTACTCTAATTAATCCCTTAGAGAATAATTAGTAGAGATGAAGATATAAAGTTTAAACCTCCCAGGTGGGTTTTTTTAATAACCGTCTCATAGAGCACTAATAAAAGTACTACACTTCTCCTAAGAGCTAAAGCACTTGTAAAATGACCAGAGCATAAAATATTTGTGTAATAATCAGGAGGCTGAAGCAAGAAGACTTTTTAAATGAATACCACTTGTCAAGGAGAATAGATTCTTAGAATGGTTCCCTCAATTTCTCCTGTGTTAACATTTCTAGTTATTATGCTTTATGAGTCTGTTTTACAAGACATGATCATTTTTTATTGTATGTTTGTTTGGTTTTATTTTGAGAGAGAGTGAATTAAATTTGCATTTGGACAGAGTTGTGTATGCTGAATTAATTGAGGATACTAACATGCTCAAGTTAATCTGAGTGGTTCCAAAACTGAGGTCAAAGAAGTACAAGTGGCCAAAAAAATTTTTTTTTTTTAAATCAGCTTTTTTATTTAAATGGAAATTTCCAGCAGAAAATTCGTGATTTAAAAAAGAAACCGAAATAACCACAGTTATCAGTGATGCTTCCTTTTGGCTTTTGGAAACACCAGAAAAGAAAACCAAGACAAAAAGTTTAAAAGCTGTATTTTGCTATATTTGCCTTGAAAATTTGCAATGGCGACAAAAACAAGCCTTGACCTTCTCTACTAAGGAGAAAGGTTGCGTAAGAAAAGTGCAGGAAAGGAACACAGTAACTTGACACACTTATCAGACATAACAGTCCAAGGATTTGGCCACTTAGGTATACTTACTTATAGAACTAAGAAAAAGTGTGTGCAACCTGTGTTTGGTGATGAAGATGAATGTAAGCATGGATGTTAATTTGGTTCTTGTGAGTAATTTTTTCTCTCTTTTCAACCTATGTGAGACTTCCTTCTCCCATACTCAAACTACCTGTTGGCCATCTCCCCCTGTGCTGCCCTGCAGAACTCCAAGTGCTTCTTGACATGGTGGTCCCTGTGATGTGAGAGCTTCTATCACTCTGGGAGGACCTTAAGCTCTTTTTCCCAACCTTTTAAGTAGAATGTAGCCTAACCCAAAGTAAGTGACCAATGGGCTTTGGGAAGCTTATTCAGCAACCTTAAAACTTTCTCTTAAAGCATGCGAATAATTACCACTATGTTGAATGGATCCCAGATCTGACAGTGTCTCCGAACATCTCTTTGACTCCAGTATTCAGAAGATCTCTTCTCTTAAACATCCAGCACAAAGACATTTGAAGATATCAGATCAAGCTACCATATACATCAGGCTGAGAAATGAGCATGGAGGCCAGAAGCATGTTTGGTAGTAAGTAAAGAAGGAAGAAGACAATCTCTAACATTAGAGGAAAGCAGAAGTTTAAGAAGTTTCAGGGTATCTTATACATTTTTTGTCTTTCACACAGACGCAAAATTGATAATAAATTGGCAGGGGTATATGTGTATATATTTTGACCCCCCAAACCACCTAGCTGTGATTTGATTTTATCCTAAATATCAAAAAAAGTAGCTGGCACTTGCATTGTCTGATGTAATAAATTAAATTTTGCTGCTTTAAAATAACTTTGGAGAACAAAAACTAAGGCATTTTTACTTATTTATTTTCAATACTGTCAGCAAAGGATGGGCTATTCATACTAAGAGAATGGAATTTGAACTGGAAAATTGAGGTTCATCAAGCAAACTAACACTAGAGAGAAACTGCATACCATGAACTATGCCATATGAATAGTTACAACATTAAGTGCTTTTGTAGCTTTAGGTGGAAGCTATGTTCTATAATTTGTTAGCTGCACACTTCAGAATTAATTGGATGTATCATTTGAGGAGACTGGACCCAATCCTTTGCTTTTCAGATACAGGAGAGGTTTATTCTGGATCTGAGCACAAATAACAGGTCATATTTAGTCAAATTCCTTAGAATGTTGAAAAGAAAACTGGAAAAAAATACTGGCTAAATTTTAGCAGTCAATGATTAATTTAAGTGGATTTATAGCAGAACTGATTAATTTCAGAATATTAGATCAAGAACATATATTTCATAAATAAAAACTGTTTCCTTCAAGTGAGATTGGAAATATTATTGACGCAAGTACCTCTGATATACTGTTTGTTTTCAAAAGGAAGCAGTTAAAACAGCATGTGCAAATGGTTTGGATGTTCAGCCTCTTCCAGTGAACCTTTAGTACTTGTTGAATCCTTTGCAAAAAGCAGATCTAAAACTATCAGGATGTCTCAGTAAGCTCTTATTAACTTCTAGGAAATTTTGTGTAACTGTTTTTAAACAAATCATATGTTTTGGACCTCATCTAGTTTCTGAATGTGCCTGTTCAGCTTCAAGTGTTATCACTGGTAACTGTGCAGACAAAACAGAGGTCCTGAAGAACTCCACCCTGTATTTTTTTCTGCAAATGCAACTGTTGCCTGTGTTGTATTAATCTGCATCAGCAGTTTCTGCAAACAAGACAGTCTCAGCAACGACATAAAAACTGGTAATTATGGGCAACTGAGTCATATCCTTCCAATGTAAACTGGCCTTCATCTCCCAGTTCGTGCCTCTGACTAACTGCACCGAAACCTGCGGTGGCATGAAGTCATACTGCATGGTATGTGACCCTCATTCCCTTTCATGTTATCTTGACATAGATTATGAAACAATCATGTATAGGCATATTTCTAATGATTGTGTATGATAAGTGCAGGTTTGAGACAGCAGCAGTGATTACTAAACAGTACACAATTTCCAGAAGGTGTGGGGAATTTGGAAAAAATATACATAAGTTAAAACAACCTGCAATAGTCCTGCGTAGTCTTTATAATTCTGCCTACTGATTTGCTCAAGGGGTGAACTGAAAGCAAAACATTTGACCAGATGCACATATAACACAACATTCCTGACAGATGACTTAGAGCAACACGGTGCTGGCTAATGCATTGACATTGATTCATGGTTCTCCTGCATTGCTCTGTAATTTTAAGATGCTTTGACAGCTGTCATAGGTCAAGGATCTGTGTAGTACCTGGCAAAGGTGGGTATAGCTTACACAAGTAGAAGTTGTTTTTTAAGTTGCCTACTGTTCATCATAAATGATTCTTGCTTCCTTTTCATTGAAGATCTTAGAGGTGCATTGTTTTGCTGCTAAAAGAAATCCCCTTAGGCCTAAGGAAGTAGTGGTGGTTTTACAATACCATGAATCTCTAGTGAGCTGCTGCTGAGATTTATGTCAGCATTGCTTTAGTTTGCACTCTTCACCATGCTTTGGCAAAGTTTCAAAATAATGGCTAAATATAGGAACATTCAAAGGTGGGGGTCATATTACTGCCGCAGCAGCAGTAGCAGCAGCAACAGCAGACTATTTAAAGTTCCCAGGATTTGCTGAGAGACTACAGAAGGGAGGAGACCAGACACTTCTTCTTCCTTCTCAAGTCATACTTTGACTAGGTCTCTCCTGACTAAAAATAAAAAAAGCCAGTGAGCAGAAAGATTGACCCTTGCTTTCTGGTTATCTGTGCTTCTAACAGAGATGCCACCTCACAAGGCTTTACCTTGTGATGATCATCATCCTCCCAGACTGAGCTTAGATGTGTCTTTTGGGGAGCGTGCACACCAAGGTTTCTTCTCATCAGGCAGTGTAAAGGGCATCACCTCTTTCTAGGGTGAAGATAGTGTAGCTGAGGAGATGCAAGCTATGCTGTGACCCATTTTACTTTTGGTACAGATTTACCCTCTAAAGATGCCAAATTGTACAGGGGTTGTTTTGGGCTATTCCATGGACTGCAAATAACTTCTCTCCATTAAACTCTGCCATAAAGGCTCAATCCCTTTTTCTGGTTATTGCGACATAAAGGCTGAGGAAAGGCAAGAAGAGGTAACAGATAACTTTGTTTTACATCCTGCTTCAGAAAGCCATGCCATCACTAGCCTGCGTAATGAGTCTTTGGCCCCGTGAAGGTATGGAAATAGCCGTGACTGTCCAGAGCAATAGCAGAAGCAGAAGACAGAGAGTTGGGCATGCTGGGTTCTCACTTACATAGCAACCCACTTTGGGTGGCAGTGCCCTACAATAAGACTTCTGTCATAGCTGTCTTGCAGTGCTTAAAGTTCAGGATAGAAGAATATTAATGATGTATGACAGGGATGGGATGAGGTTTTACCCATCCAGGGTTCCCTCTTAGCACTAAAAAAAAGGAAATTCATGTATAATCACAAAAATGCATTGTTTCCTCACATTCCATAGTCAAGCGTATGAGAGCTAGGACGTATGTAGTTTTTGTACAACTTTAAGTCTTCACTTACTTGGATACGCCAAATTTCTTTGTGTGGCTGTATACCATCTTTTCCACAGTATCTCCCTCTCCTCTGCTCAGTATGTCTGTACAAATGAGCATATCGGTTGCCTATGTGAAAAACAACCCTGTCATTCATTAACTTAGAAATTATTCAAGTTCCCAACATTCATCATTATTTAACAACATCATCATTATTTAACTTTACAATATAATTTTCTGTACACAGTCTTTATATATCTACTAAATACAGTGGTCCTGCTTTAGAAATGGTGTTTAAAGTGTTATAAATTAGATTTTCTTCAATTTTTTAAGACTCACTCCAGCTCTACCCATGTGTTAAAGAGCCTTGGTTAGTCTAAATGGCATGCCGAGGAGCTATAGGAAGATGGAAATTAAGTAACCAATCTCTTTTATGTTACATCTTCTTCCGGCTTCTAAGCACGTACATTATAATGAGACTACCTTTCACACCACTAAAGTGGCTGTAATTAGACCTAAGTGAGTGGAAGCAAGCCTGAGTTACAGTTCCTTATACATTACTTCTTAATTTGGCACACTTTCAAATTTATCCAATCATCACATCTAAGCTTCATATCATTACATCTAGACATTGCACAAGAGCTCTACATGAATCTTTCAACAGTGTTTGCCCTTATCAACCGAGAAACAACTCCTCCCCACACACAGGAGTTACCAGAGGACAGAAATGTTTTCACAGATTAACTACTGTTGTGGCCTTGGTAATAGGGCTCAAGTAACACTTAGTGATCATATTTTAACACTAAAAAGAAATAAATAATATGGTATGAAACAATAAGAAGGCAGTTTTCCCTAAAAAAGAATGTCAAGTGGTGTGCATTTCTAGTTGGTGTGACTGACCAGATTTTGCAAAACTACTGATCTAAGAGACCAGAAGCAAATAAATGCCAACTCATCAAGCAATACATTGTCAGCATGAACACCAAAGGTGTTTTCCTCCTAATAATATATTTCAAAGGAAGGAGAGGAAGACACAGCTGAAGTAATACGAGTTTGTGCTCAGTATAAAGAACTTTTTAATGAAAGTCTCATTCACTAGCAGTGCTCTTTCTTGCTCAGGTAGCATTAAGAGCATATTTAAAGACTTTTTATGAACTTATTGTCCCACAAGTGTGTGTCCGGCATTTTCTGCACAGTTGTAATGAAGTTTACTGCTACCTATTGCTATCCTGATGGAGCTGTTTGTACCTTGCCCTGGAGACAGCCTCAGTGAATGATGCGAACTGAAAAAGAGCTCCTCAAAGCATTTGTGTTTATATTTTATTTGGGTCATTTTATTCTTTTGGTTTATAGTGTGTTCCTACAAATAATTGCACTGGGATAAGCAGATGTCACAACGGAGTGAGGAAATTGGTTAAACTAGTTTTATTGCTAATAAAAAAAATGAATGCAAAACAATGAAATTTTATTCTCAGGAATAGTACTATGTGCTCAAAGATTTGCAGACTAGGTTCATTAGGTGATGTTCATGTGATCCCTCTTTATTCAGTTTTTCTTTCTGTAGGACTGGGTTTGCTCAGAGAACTTCTGATGTATCCCATGTAAAAAGCGGAGGAGATGGGCAGATATGCATGTCTGGCAGCTTAGGCAACCTTACTTGCCTATGAAAATGTGGGTGTCTCTCACGATAACTTAAGACTTTAAGGTTTTAAATTTTTGACCTAACACACTTGAAATTTTAGTTAGCTACCTAAACCTTTTTTTTATATCTCAGTCCAAGTTCTTGATTCAATATTTGAAAATACAACAGTGTACACACTGACTAAGCATAACACTGAATCAGAAACTCAACTTTAGGCAGATACAGACATCCTTTCCAGACTGGAATAGTACTGATTGACTTCAGTCTGCTTTACATTCGTTCTTGAGTGTGCTACTGTCTCAAATGAAAAAAAAAATATTTCTACAACCAACTTTGTTGAAAGGGTAAATATGTAACTTGAAAAAAAGCCCAAATACAGAATCTTCAAAGTCCACCAAGACTTCTTGGAGTATTAATATTCATTAAAAACTTAATTCTTTTGGACTAATAGTGTGTTTATAAAACACAAATTGTCCTAATTCTTTTACAACTGTTGAACTATGTCTCAGTGATAGCACTGTGTGCACATCTGTGTATTGAAACTTCTCTCTGAAGAGACTAAGACTACTTTTCCTAGGTTTAGGCGTTCATATTCTCTTTTAAGCCAGAATCTGTCTGCCTGTTGATTTGAAAAGAGCATTTGGATAGTTTACTGACTCAAGTATAAGTTATACCAGTAGCGCTCACCATTTTATGATCCCAAGTGTCTCAGACTAGTAATTTTTTTTTTTTTGATTCTTATAAGAAAGATTTTTACACTTATTGATTACTTGTTACTTGCTTTCTAACATGTATAGCAACTTTCTTGAAACATAGCATGAAGAACACTAGTACGTAGTAGGCACCGTGTGACAGGAGATTCATTTTTCCGGTTGCCTTTTAAGTGCATGAGGGAGAGAAAAGGACCTCTGAATCCAGCGGACCAAGAGGTCTTTAATAGCTGTCAGATAAAAAGATACAAATTAAAATTAACTATGCACCTTGCCAAGTGGTGAGGCATAGGAGTGCTTGTTAGGTCAGGAAGTGGATGACTGTCTACGTTAAAGGCTTCCCTTTAGTTTCTGTTGCTATAGGCTGGTTTCACATTGGAATAACTCTATTGTCTTGAGTGGAATAATGTGATTTTCACTGATACAGTTTAACATGGGTGAATATTACAAATAACATCTAAACAGTCCAGTCCTCTGGTAATGTAAATGGAAAGCTTCTCTGTGACAGTGCAGATGCACCTCCGTACAACAGCACTTAGAGCTATGACATTTATTTGCCTATGAAACCTGTGCAATTATCTTGATTGAAAAGCAGGGCATTTTCTGTACTGCTTTCTTTTTTCATTTAATACAGCAAAGGTTCAAAAATTCCTAACAGCACAAGGACATTTCTGGAAACAATACAGTGTTCTGGAAACTGAGATCTAAGAAATCCAGGTTTTAAGAGAAATAAATAGTTTTATTTTTCATATATATTTGTAAATGCATATCCGAAGAAGAGAGCAAGAGGAAGAGAGACAGATAATGTCTTCCAGATGACAGCTTTCTGGATGGAATCTGAAGACTAAAGCAAGAAAAAAATTTCATTAACATTCAGATTACATGTCATTTTGATTCACACTCCCTAAGCAAGCTAATTTGGGCTGCAGCCAAAGTTCTTACAGTGTGATGACAACACAACAAGCTTCACCGCCTCTCTTTCATTGCTAATGATTCCTTGAGTGACAGCCGTGGTCTCTGAGCTCGGCACGACACTTCGCTCTGCAGCGACCTGCAGTGTCAGAGCTGCCTCTGTCCTTGGCCCCCGCTGGGCTTTCTGCAGCAAGGACACTCCACCACCTCAGGACAGCAGCAACAAAGGGAAGGGTCTGATCAAGGCCACGCTCAGAGCATGGTGTGCTTTCTGTGCATATTGCTGTCGTATAATAGCCACAATTGGTCATCCGATCCCCTCCCAATGCCTCTGCCATTTCACACTGAACAAAAAGGAACAAAAGAGAAAATCTTCACCTCAGCCCTCACTTCTTTGTGAAAATGCGGACTGTGACGTGCTTCCCTCACAAATGTTTTCAGTAATCTATGGTCTGAAATTCTACCAAATATCTTAGTCAATACAGTCTCGATGGTACTGTAGAGGTTTAACACTGACCAAATATTGCAAATCGTTAAGAATTCACTTCAAGCTTTGTTAGCACAGGAAATATTTTACCCACTTGCACTTGTGTATAGCTGCTGTAATGTCTGATCTCTTTCAAGATCTTCCCTCTATGGTAGCAGTTTGGTCTGAGGCCTGTTCAGCTGTCTGTGCCTAAAAGCATAGCTATTCTAATAATTCTCAAACTCATGTTTCTAAAAAGCAGAGAAGGTCTTGGAAACCCTAAACATGTGATTGCTCATTTCCCTCTTGAGAAAACCTGGACATCATCTTATCAGGATTTGGGAAATCTAAACTCACATGTAGGTTATAAAGAACTTCACATAACTATCCCTTAAGGGACTGAGTCTTACTGGAGGGCTGCTGCAAGATCCTTAAATTTAATGGAAATCTATGGGCTCTTAATGATATTTGGATTGATTATAAATGTGTGTATATATATGAATATAGATATATAAAAAATTCCCCCCCCAACTCCATTAATTTCCATGGAATAATATGGTAAATATGAAAAAACTCCACAGCTGTATGCTGTATGCTATATCCATAGATATGGGGGCTCGGTGCCTGCTTGAACATTTTGCAACGCTGTATTTAAAATTCTCGTGACATGAGCTCTATCATAGGAAGGACGAAATAAGAAAGGTTCATACTCATAATATCTGGAAAAGTGAAAAACATTTGTTTAAATGTCTTCTCCATGAAGTCCACATTGATTAGACTCTGTTTGAGGCACAAATGTTATTTGTATACTAGTAAACCAAAGGATCCGTGGGTTTATTCACTGGCCCTAATAATAATTGCTTTATTACCATGGTCCATTCTATTTTACCTTCCACAAGATGAGTCATCTGCATATCCCTGCTAAGAATGGTCCTTGGGCCATGTTTAACTCATTGTATGTGCCAAGGAACTGTCTGAGAGGGTGTAAGTAGTCCGAAAAACTGCGAGGTGCTAGTCTAACAATTTAAGTGCGCATATGATGGAATTTCAGTGCTTTCGTGGATCTTGGCACTATGGAATTTGTTCATGCATACGTGTGTGTGTATGTATATATACATATGTATAGAGATGTGTATCTATGCAAAGGTGAAAGCAATAACAACAGTAAGAAAGGAGGTCAGTCAAGGTGAGGACATAGTGCATGTCTTGGTTGAGTGTGATGTCTGAGGGATGTCTTCTACTTGTTGGGGAGTATCAGCCCTCCCATGCCTGTGGAGCAGGCAAGCTTCTGATGTGCTGTCCATAATAGACAGACAACTAGACCATTTATTTCTCTGGCTGCTATTGCTACAAGCTTCCCTACTGTTGTCATTGGTTTTACAAGTTATAGGCATCTTTAGAAAGAGTGTCTGTTTGGTTATAAAATCACAAGCTAAAGTATTGTGTAGAACACCCACATGGACTACCTGGGAGGTCCACTGAGAGAGCTCAGGACTTCTATTTAAGTATAAAAAAACCTTGAGCACTGACTTTGTGGTGTGGGCAAGTGAAAGAGACTCATCAGATCATGTTTTTGCAGTGTGGAGCACAATTATATTTTGACTTTGCTTTTTCAAGTAAGAGTGTGTTGCCATCCTTCTACTGCTTCTTTTGCTTTCATATCTGGCATTAACAGCAGGGTGTTTTGGCATCGTATCTGGCATAAGAAGCAAAGGTGGAGCAGCTCCAGTGTCAACACCTAGAGGCAGATTCAGCACTGAGAACTGCTACAATTTATAGTCCTTTCCAGCACAAGGCAAGATCTGTGCAGCAGCTGATTATACATTATATTTCAGTTATAAAATACAACCCATAAAAATAGTCTGTTAATAGTGAATGAAAGATATTGTTCTGCACATAATAGAAGAAATCCCTTTTTATTTGCAGTTGAAGAAGGAAGGCTAGTGAGGAGTAGGTTGGGGAATTCCACTATTCCTAGGCAAGGTCATAATTTTTCCACTAAAAATATGTGCTTGGTAAAAGTGACTGTTCTTACTACATTTGGCCATGCTCCAACCTTTGCTGTGCAGTTTTCTTGTTTAGAATTGGGAGCTTGATTTTGCAGCTTCTTTCATTTCCTTTTTTGATGCAAATATGCATAAGCCATTCCTGTGTGCACAAGAATTTTAGCATAATAAAAGCACCAGGGTGAATTTCTGGTTACTGGAACAGAGCAGAAATTTCATCCATTTCATATCAGGATTTAAAGTGCGGATTACTTAAAAATGCATTTATTAAGTCTGACCTACTTTTTAATCTTCACTATTGTAGACTGGTTTCCTTACAACATGGGGAGCTTCAAGGTCTGCTTGTTCCTGTCCATTCTTACTCAGGTTTCTTTAATAGGTATAGAGCAGGGGTGTCAAACTCATTTTCACCAGGGGCCACATCAGCCTCGCGTTTGCCTTCAAAGGGCTAAATGTAATTTTAGGACTGTATAAATGTAACAGTGAGGCTGATGTGGCCCCTGGTGAAAATGAGTTTGACACCCCTGGTATAGAGAAATAACCTTCACTTGCAGTAGACAATATGCCTCAATAGGATATGCCTGGGGCTGGGAACTGGCAATTTGTCAATTCAAGTTTTGCTGGTGATGCTTTCTTAGAAGAGTTCCTCAGCTTTCCTGAATCTTTCCATTTGCAAGCATTGGGTTTCACGTGCTTATATTTGCAACTTTGCTAAGAAAGACTGGCTTTGGGTGATGCAAGTCATACTCAAGCTCTTCTCAAAGTGAAAGTGTGCAGAATCTTACTATTGTCTCAAAACAGTAGCAGCTTTCGTAAGTCTTACAGAAAATTATTACAGTATGAATGAGACAAGCATCAGACCTAATGATATAGAAAAATAATACTAGCAGTCCTTTACCTTCTTACTAAAAGTGAAACAGAAGTAATAACTAAAATTTATAACGTGTGACTAGAAAAAGGAAAACAATAACCAAAATTTTAAAAAGACAGTGATAAGTATTTAAGGTCATGAAATACCAAAAAGAAAAGAAAGAAAGAAAAGAAGGGAAAGATTGTTAGTTACTACCAAATATGATATGAAAGCAAAGACAAAATTGTGTGCAGGTCTGACATGTATGCTAGACATTTAAATAATAGGAAGATAGTACTTCTTAAACAAAATTTCAGCCAGTATGTTTGTAAGCACTATGAATTAGATCACGTTTATGTAAACACTGAAAAGATGTTACTGAGATTCTTGAATCCCACAGAGTCAGTAGTTGATGTGATGTTATTTCTCCTCTGCTGAAAAATTACGTCAGAGTGGTAGTCTTTACTAATAATGGACAGATGGAGAAAACATTTTTGGAGATTAGTTTGAGGTTTTGAAAAAATATTGCCAAGATGCCTGTGTGTTATGAGAGATGAGGTTTATCAGTGTAGACACTTAAGCAAATTTCAAATTGACATATACAAACATTTGTTGAAATCATACCTTAAAGTCTTTGAGAATCCCGGATTACCATATATACATACCTAGTATGACCACAGATGTATTTGAGGTATAATTCCATGACTATCCTTTGAAACCAGCACTGGTTTCAGAGAAGGGAAGACAGAGCTTTGACTTATTCCTGAGCTTCACTATGTTTGTTGCCAGCCCACCTTTCTGTTTCTTACATATACCCCCTGATGACTCCACATATCTGATTTCTGGAACAAATAAATGCTCACAAGTTTCCTAAGAGGATGTGCCAACTACTAGAGCAAATGAGATTTGAAGGAAACCTAAATTCAGGTAGTTCAAGTTGCCATTAAGGGAGTGGAATCAGATCTAAGAAACAAGCTGAACCTCAGCTCTCTTAGAATTTGTTACATCAGGAAAGGCCTGTTCTGAGGCAGCGGTGCACTCTTATGCAATGGCATTAATGTTATACAAATGACTGGCCCTTTATCAAAAAAAAAAAAAAAGGCTTAAAGAATATTGACCGAATACCCTTAGAGAACCTTGCATGGTGAATCCATAAAACTGAAATACAGCAACAATGCAGATGGATATTTTCAAGCAGTTACCATATATATGTAAAGAATACTTGTGGATATTCTCTGAAAAGGAATTGAGTACCAGATATGCTGTGTATATTGTCTGAAGACATTCTTCACTGAACACCGTGAAGTCTTTCTTCGTTTATCTGTGTGGCATGTGTTTTGTTGGTTTTGTGGGGTTTTTTGTTTTGTTTTGGTTTGGTGGGGGTTTTTTGTTTTGTTTGTTTTTGTTTTTGTTTGTTTGATTGTTTCATTTTTGTTTCATTTTGGTTTTGTTTTTTTCCTCTTTCCAAGAGTCATTAGCTAGCTGGGCTGCAGTGCCTTGAATTTTAGATGGTGGTATTTGAGGAC
This sequence comes from Caloenas nicobarica, assembly GCF_036013445.1. Taxonomy (NCBI): domain Eukaryota; kingdom Metazoa; phylum Chordata; class Aves; order Columbiformes; family Columbidae; genus Caloenas; species Caloenas nicobarica. The sequence goes on along the minus strand of NC_088247.1, from coordinate 18,983,754 downwards.
GGCTTGTTCTCAGCCCTCCATTGCATGAGACTCAATATTGTTCACCACATGAGAGCACTATCAGCCTTATTTCACAGTTCTGTTGCTGGTGAGTGTTCAACAAGTTGTGGATAAGAAACAGTGATGTCAACTCTTAACTACATCTACTCTTCTGGCTGCTGGTCCTGGTTTCTCATTGAACAAAGACTTTCTTTGAACCTATAGTTGACTGGAGCAATCCAAGAAGTGAAGTTAAAGCTTTTTGTTACTTTGGAAGTAAAGTAATGCTTACTCTAGTGCTAGGTCTAGTTCTCATAGGTAGGTTTGCTTCCATAGAAGAAGCTCTGCAGTGAAAAATACGAAGTTTAACTTTCATGGTGAGATAAAAAGCCTAATATAGGACATATGTTGAACGGGAGAGAGGTTGCACTGCGGCACATACATTTAAATAGACTGAGAGTTCATTCTTGTGAAACTACTGTTCATTGGGGCTGCACAATAACAACATATGTAACCATCAAAGCACTTCTCAGCTTGCTCATTCTGACATGGGATATGTGGCAAAGATGCAATCTGGTCTATAGTAAAAAGCAACCAACGTATTTGCTAAGATGCAGACATAGTTTGGTTATGACTGCATACTTCATTGTTCACAGAAGAAATGTGTCAAGTGTGATTGCAATCTTAGCGCCTACTGCAATGCTTTCAGTAGTTGAAATATGTTTACTTATTTTTTACAGTCCTATAATAGAATATTTTAAAAAAATCTAGTATATAGTACACACATTAATGATATCCATAAGTAGTTTTGCTCTTTGGGTCACTGTATTATAACTACCAGTGAATTTCAAACCAGAAAGCTGTGTATTATTGGGCTGGGGGCAGGGCATATAAAAGCACTTACAGGCCATGGTACTGCAGTCACGTGGTAGTTAGAAACCAAAATTCTTCATTCTGATTCCATGACTAAAAATCTATTTCACAAAGACCCTATTGAGGATGTATGGTTCCTGGAAAAGTGACTGTTGGTACCTCATTCATTTTCTGTGACAACAAACCAGTACTTCATTTTAATTCCCCTTTTTTAAGCACGGTTCTGGAACTGGTAATCATTACAGGTTACATTCTACCTATATGACTGAGATGCATCAAAATCATGTGTTGCATATATGCAAGAGGTAAAGATGAGTTTGACCAGGACATATCAGAGATAACACCAGGGAGTATATATGTGCTAAAAGAATGGAAGCAACAGATTACCTGAACTTGAAAACAATGTGCCAAAAGGGCAGAATTAAGACCCTAATTTTGTGCACATACTTTGGTGTGATTCTCAGAATTTCTTCAGTGTTTATGGCAGGACCTTGAGATTGATAGTTAATTTGCTCTCTCTTGTGCCAACGAAGTTACGCTAATAGTAATTTTGAGTCCTTGAAAAGCCTTTTTCTGAGGCTGCAGCCCCTTGAGAGTTTATAACCCCGAAACTCTGTTTTATTGTCAGGCACATGGATTATTTTGGATAGATCAGGAAGTGATTGGTTTAATTTTATGGTTTCTGTTACAAAATGGTATGGGTTGTATCATCTCAATTTTGCATATTTTATGTATTTATTCATTTTCTGCAAGAACTGTGTGATTCTTCCCTTTGAAGGAATAACCTCTATTTTGCAGAGATGAAGCTTTTTGAATATTTTTTAGTATATGATGAGTATTTCTCAGTACTTGAGAGTTAGCAACTTCTCATTCACTAGCCCATCACAATATAACAGTGGAAGCCTGGCTAGAGGAAGAGGCTGCTTACTTGAAATGTGACTAGAAACGATTGCATGAGTCAAAAGGCAGAAAAGATAAAATTGTATTGGCAAGATTCTTCCATAAACAGAAAAATATAGACTTTGTTTAAAGAATTAGCATCCAGAGCAGTTGCTCTCTCCACATCACTGAGCAGAACAGTGGGAAGATGACAGTGAGGTTCATCCAGTATGCAAATAGAAGGAAACAAATACATAAGCATTCTTATTTTTTTCCCATAAATTCATCACTCATTCTGGCATCACCACTTGCTTTTTGTGAGAAGTCTGTATTGGAAATTTCATTTTTAGTGTTTTCTCAAGCCTAATGCTTGGATGGTTAAAGGTTCTGCTCATCAGAATATGCCCTACCCCTCAAGAGTTAGGAGAGGTGATCCTGTTCTTTTCAGACCTGGGTGGTGCAGGAACACTTTGAATCTATCCAGAGCAGGTCAGTGGTCTGCCAAAGGAGAAAAGAGGAGGTTGGGAAAAGAGCTCCCCTATGGCTTGCTTGCAGGCTCCAGATCTACAAAAATATTCACTCAGGCTGTAAGGCAAGACTACATCACATAATCCTCCTAAGACCTGATGTGTGGTCAGTACTGGGGAAGGGACAAGTATTTCATAGCTTGATAGCTCTTGTTTCTCTAAACACTGCCATCTCAGTAAGTCTGGAAAGGTCTAACATAACATAATCAATCCTCTTCCCAGGCATGTGATGCAGTAATGCTTAGTTCTTTGCTTAGAGCCCTGCTGAAAGCCACAGTCTCATCCTCAGTAAACTTCAAAATAGATTGCTCTAATAGGAATATAGTCACGCTTTCTGGGAAATCGTGTGCAAAATCAGAAGAATGTCCTGAAGGTTTGGAAAGCTTCTTTTCTAAAGATTTTCCTATTTTGCTATGGTATGCTAAGGAATATCAGAGTGGGAAGTTCAGGCTGTAGAACTGAAGAAGTTTGCAAGCTGAGTAGATTTAAACCTGATTGGTAGCAAATGAGTCCAGAAAGGAAGAGGAAAAAACAAAACAAAACAAAACTTATAAGCTATTTGTAAACATTTAGGGTCAGTAGCAATAATAACTCAGCAGGAGCTGTGTCTAGTTTCAGCTTCCACTTGCTCAGAATCTGTGTCTAATCAGTGACTAACATTGCTAAGCACTGGAAACCTCATTTGCAACAAGACAGCTGTGAAGGGGCTGGCACAAAAAGGCGAGTTTAGACAATGGAGTTTATGCTTAAAACTTTGGCTTCCATTTGGATTGTTGGATCCCTTTACATCAATCTAGTATTCAGGTCACAATTTGTTAACGGTGATAGCCATAAAAAAACCTCTTTTGTTTTTGATGATAATTTATTGCAAACAGCCATTTTGTGTCTATGACAGTGAGGAAAGAGGTGCTACGTAAGCAGGAAGCTAATTTCAGGCCAGATAAGTTACTGTAAGGTGCCTGGAGTGGTCTCCGGCTTTTTACTCCTTGCTTGCTAATAATACAGAGCTCTACAAGCAAGAAGATGGAAATTGTCCTTCTTTTCTGATGGATATAGTACTGAAAAGGAGCTGAGAAGCATGGTTTTCATATGGGCCAACTAGCTGCTTAGATTCACATTTATAAGGGAAAACAGTCTCTTGAAATTGCCTTCTTAAGAAAATAAGATATCTGATATTGCTTCAAAGAGATAAATTAAAGGCCTGGCTAAGAGATTTTTGATCAAGATGTAAAAAGTTACTGGAACAAAATTGCCACGATCACTTGTTCTGCCGGATATTGGGTCTGTCAGGTAACAATTACTCATTAAAAGATTCAAATAATTATGAGTTCCATAGCTTGTGCTAGTCCACTGAACTTCTTAGAGGGCAAAATGCTAATCAAAGTCCTAATGTAGACATTAAAATATATCTTAGGGTCTGATAGACTTTTTATATTTGTGAAGCAAATCTTCAAGTCTTGTTATAGTCAGGGGAGCTTTCCAGAGTTATAAAATGTACAGATACAGCGTTCACACATAATGTGTTTTTAGGAATAAAACAGCTTTTTAAAATTAAATAAAAAGAAAATAAATAAAATTAAAATTGAACAGGTGAAAAAAAAGAAGCAGTTACAGTATTCTTTGTTTTATTTTTCACATTTTCTGATGACTTTAAAATGAACCATAGACTTGCCCAGAAAAAAACCCAAAACATCTGCTCATATGCTTTACTAATTATTTAAAGCCATTTCACATTTTTTAAATTACTTCTGCCCATAAATATGCAAAGTAGTGTTGGACACAGTGTTAGGGGCTGAAGACAAGTAGATTGACATACAGCTAAACACTAAAATAAGACTTTGCTTCCAGGGAAAATATGTAACTTTTGATGCTTACTCAAATCTTTTATGTTCGCATACTGGCAAAAAAGTAAATTACCGGCCATTTTCTTATCTTAGACATATAACTCCAGCCTAAAATGCTTAAAACATAAACAGGAAAATCAGACATGCTACATATTACAAAAACACCCTAACCAGTAGCAAAACCTGATGGAACTAGCCAGAAGGCTGGAACAAAGATCAAAAAAGTAGAATGTAAAATTAAACACAAAAAGTTTTCTCTCTCATCATCCTATGTATGGGGTCAGTGTTTTAGTAATGCGAAGTTCAGACTCGCGGTCCTAGTTCTAAAGTATCATTTCAGTGGGAATTTAAATTCTAGTGGTTTACCCTGGCAGCCTTGAAGGCCAAGAGCATCCTGGGCTGTGTCAGTATGGGCACGGCCAGTGGACTGAGGGCAGAGCTTCCTCCCCCTTTACTTGCCACTCGTTAGACTGCATCTAGGAACTGTTTTGGGTCCCCAGTTCAAGAAGGCCACTGAAAAACTGGAGTTCAACAGAGGCCACCAAGATGGTCAGGAGGCTGGAGCACTCGCCCTGTGAGGGGAGGCTGAGGGAGTTGGGCTTGCACAGCCTGGAGCAGAGAGGGCTTCAGGGAGACCCAACAGCACCCTCTCAGTTCCTACAGGGGAGTTATCAGGAGGCAGGTATTTAGTGAGGTGTGTAGCAGGAGAACAAGAGACAGTCATCATCAATTGCAATGAGGGGAATTTCCGAGTTTAAGCACAGAAGACACTCACTATGAGGATAAGTACACAAGGGACCAGGTAACCCAAGAAGCTCCAGCATCTCTGTTCTCAGAGGTCTCAAGAACATGACCAAACAAAGCTCTAGGCAGCATGGGCTGAATTTGGTGCTGACCTTGCCTTGAGGAGACACTTGAACTAGATGACCTCCTAAGGTCCCTTCTCACACGAATTATCTGCTTCTAGGATCTGCTGCTTCTTTCAGAATTGCTAAAAAATATGCTGCTGGATTTTGCATAATGCTTCCTTAATGTATTAAGTCCCTGGAGTGAGGAACAGAATTCATGTTTACCCCAGTTCCTTGGGGTTGGTCTATACTCTTCAGGGAGTGGAACAGTTGTCCTAAAAGGCTTATTATGATAATTATGTAATTAAAGTCTGTGACTTAATGCAGACTTTCACATTGATTTGTATAAGAAATCATATTTCTTCTAGACTTCTTAACTTCAGCCAGCATGATTGTGTAATTTTAACATTGTTATTTAATATCATCTTCTTGTGTTCCATTTCTATGTTGTTGAAACAGAAAAGCCTAAGACTAGTTATTATGGAATCCTCTGAGTGAATTGCAATTTGCGAGAGGCCATCAGCTTCCTAGCACAGGCTTTTGTCACTTCAGCTAATTAAAAGAATTGTTTTACTGACAGCCACTAGAAGGTAATGACACAGTTTTTGCCATTGGGCTTTACAGTGCTTTGCTGAGAGCAGAGAAACAATGACACTTGCAACAGCAATAAATCTCACACTTGCCAAATGCTAAATCCATATGTCAGAAACATGGTAGCATTAGTTTAATGAGGATATGATTTTCACAACCTAACAGGATTTTGAATGCTATATTTTCCTAACTTCAGTTTTGGAAATAGTGGGCTGATTTTTGATGAAAGCTTTCAGTAATACTGCTTTTGAAGCTCCATGGGAAATCTTACTTTGAATACTCCAAGAGTAAAAAGTAGGAACCAAGTGCTAGGATTTTACAATAGAAAATTTTAGATAGTATAAGCAATACTGAGTCTATTTCTAAGTAGTTAAACAGATCATGTGCCTGAAGTTGTCCTTCAAAAACACGCAACACTGTTTTGGAATTTTGCACCAGTTAAATGCATGAACACTGTAGGAAACTTCTCCACTGTGAGTTATGGATCTGCTCTTGACAATTTCAGTTGTTAATGTTAACTACACTTTTTCTTTTCACCAAAATGCTAAGTCTATACTGGGTTAAGATTCAGTTAGAATAGGTGTTTTATAGTCCCCAAATAAGGCATTAGGTGAAAGAAAGTGAGAATAAGGGGAAGCAGGAGGGTATAACAACAAAATGTGAACATTGCTTTTAGAGATTGGCTTGCCAGAGAGAGATACAGTCTCAGCGGATGAATTTTAGTCCTAATTAGGGCATTGTCAGTGGAATAGTTCTTGTCCTAATCAGAAATTGTGGCAGACAGGTGGTCTGTTAGGCAGGTTGTAAAAGATACACAATGTATAATAAAGTCACCAGAGACCAGAAAATGTAGTGACGATGATCCTAGTGCTCTTTCCAGTGTTCCTCTTTGCATTGAAATTTGGGGCTTGTCCCTCTGATAAATGTGCTCCTGACTGTATAACTATGACCTTTGAACACTAAGTTAATATAAAACACACTTCCATTGGATGCCAGGATAGCATAAAGAGCCTTTCAAGAAGACTGCTTTTATATTTGTCACCTGCAGAATATTAATGCAAATATTTATGTTGTGCCACTGACTGTTAAGTGTTGAGTGGTTTATGTGCTGACCACTTGGGCCCAGTTTTACAAGCTGTTATGTGCCTGTATTTCATTTTAGGAAGAAAGTAAGTAACTCACAGTAACAGAAAAAACATCAAAATTCTTCAATGTCTGTAGCAATTGTATTTTTCATCACATGGTTTCCATAAGCAGGACTGTCTAAGCTTGGGTGAGTCATGATCCTGGGGGTACGAGACAGTGTTTGTCTTCTGCTTAAGGCTGCCTGGGATTTTCCAAGTAGATGTCCTTACAGCTAAGCTCTTCAAGAGCCTGATCTACTCAGAGCTTTCTTAATGTACATAAATAATGATAATTTCAGCAATAGCAGTGGTGAGAAAACTCAGCTAGTAATATGTGCCAAGGAGAGTGTATTCATCCTCTTTTTCATCCCAAGTACAATTATACTACAGCTACCATTGTCCTGCACCGTGCTTACACTACTGACTCACAGATAATCCTGGCAATGGACAATTCTTTGATCCTTCTTGTGAAATTGTGTGATTATTGCTACAAATTCTGTAAGATTTATTTGACATGAGACAGAGAGAATAAACAAGAAAAAAATGCAGTTTTTTAGGCTACTGGTACAAACTGAGGAGTCCTAGATACACGGCCACTATTTTTAAAAAACTTTACAGAAAGTTCCTTCCTAGTTAAAAAGCTTTCCATAAGAAATACCATTTGTGTGTCTTTATTGTTTTCTCTGGTCTTCTTTCTCAATGCGTTTTGCTTCTTCTTGCCTCATTCGCCTTTCCCACCACCCCCCTCTCCCCCACTGTTTGTATCAGAAACTAATTTAGCTTTAGGGACTCTTTAATAAGAGATATTGCCATCTCAGTTTGGCATTGAGAATGCTACTCATTAATTTCTGACATAGCTACTGCAGGACAATTCTTCTTTTCTACTCATGCTTAGCTTTCTTCTCTCAGCCATATTCATATATTGCCGGGTTAAGAAAGGAGCATAGGTAGGGTGCACCCAGAAGAACAGATCTGTCTTTATCCTGACGGTGTTGCAGTGAAGGTTCTCCATCCTGCCCACTGTGTGTAGAAGGGATGGGAACTTGTTAGGGAGGCAGCGTTTAGTTCAAGAAGTTTGTGGCCTTGGAAGCACATGGCTTACAAATATGAGACTCCCATATTCGACCCTGTGACTTGCTGCACATCAGGTTGGGACATTTCAGGAGCTTGCACATTTATTTTGGAGTGGCAAAACACATGACAAATATTTCAGATAAGATCATTGACAGGGACTGGCTGAAGGAAAGAAGCCAGAGAGTCGTGGTCAATGGGGCAGAGTCTGGTTGGAGGCCTGTATCTAGTGGAGTGCCTCAAGGGTCAGTTCTGGGACCAGTATTATTCAATATATTCATCAACGACTTGGATGAGGGAATTGAGTGTACTATCAGCAAGTTTGCTGATGACACCAAGCTGGGAGGAGTGGCTGACACGCCAGAAGGCTGTGCTGCCATTCAGTGAGATCTGGACAGGCTAGAGAGCTGGGCGGGGAAAAATTTAATGAAATATAATGAGGGAAAATGTAGAGCCTTACATCTGGGCAGGAACAACCCCAGGTTCCAGTATAGGTTGGGAATGACCTATTAGAGAGCAGTGTAGGGGAAAGGGACCTGGGGGTCCTGGTGGACAACAGGATGACCATGAGCCAGCACTGTGCCCTTGTGGCCAAGAAGGCCAATGGCATCCTGGGGTGTATTAGAAGGGGGGTGGTTAGTAGGTCGAGAGAGGTTCTCCTTCCCCTCTACTCTGCCCTGGTGAGACCACATCTGGAATATTGTGTCCAGTTCTAGGCCCCTCAGTTCAAGAAGGACAGGGAACTGCTGGAGAGAGTCCAGCACAGGGCCACAAAGATGATTAAGGGAGGGGAGCATCTCCCTTACGAGGAAAGGCTGAGGGAGCTGGGTCTCTTTAGCTTGGAGAAGAGGAGACTGAGGGGTGACCTCATTCATGTTTATAAATATATAAAGGGTGGGTGTCATGAGGATGGAGCCAGGCTCTTCTCGGTGACAACCAACAGTAGGACAAGGGGTAATGGGTTCAAGCTGGAACACAAGAGGTTCCACTTAAATTTGAGAAGAAACTTCTTCTCAGTGAGGGTGACAGAACACTGGAACAGGCTGCCCAGGGAGGTTGTGGATTCTCCTTCTCTGGAGACATTCAAAACCCGCCTGGACGCCTTCCTGTGTAACCTCATCTAGGTGTTCCTGCCCTGGCAGGGGGATTGGACTAGATGATCTTTTGAGGTCTCTTCCAATCCCCAGCTTTCTGTGATTCTGTGATTCTGTGACTGGGAATATGGTTACATAGGGGGTTCCATAAGTCATCCTCTAAACAAGGATGAATGAATGAATTGAGGTGGACTTCTTTAATCTAAAATCCAAGAAAGTTGAGCCTCCTGGCCTTGTTTTATTTTTGAAATGATTTCTCAAATAACTTCTGAAATTATGTCATGTTTTCCTTAGTTTGGCATGTGATTCACACTCCCTGCCCCCACTCCCACCTCTGATTTCTCAGTGCTGCTAAAATAAAACTGCTGCTTGGTCTCCTGTCTTAGTGCTGAGAGCTGTGGAAAATCAATAAATTGCCTAGTATGACAGGAGACCATCCAAAAAACATAGGGGAAATCTTAGGTGATATAAATCCAGCATACCTGGTTTCTGATACCTGATCTGACTTATATCATTCAAAGATGGTGTATAGAGAGTGTGGTCTTGCAGACAGATGTGTTCAAGCTGGTGGAATCATTTTAGGAACAATTCTTCTGGGATAAAGGCTGAATGAGAAACCATATGTTGTTAGGGTTATTGAAGGCATATAAGGAACTGGGAGCCACTTTTCTGGTGAATTCTGTGAGAGTTGTGCTAATAAAAGCTTAGAGCTGAGAAATATGAAGTGGAAGTAGAGCCATCTTCATAATGAGACTGATATAATCAAGGACATTAGTGGGGATGTTGCTAGAACTCAGGGTCCAGGTCCAGCATCCACACAAGGAAAAGTGTTCAGATAAATTTTCCCACTGAGATGGATTCAGAAAAAGCTACAAAGACTGTCTGGCATGCTGAAATCTCATCTTTACTGTGAGAGACTGAGGAAATCCTCCTGGGGTTTGAAGAGTAACTTATTAATGGTCTACAAATGTTATCTCTACTATCAGAAATGTTCTTCCTTCTTGCCATGGAAGTATTCAGTCTAGCAAATTGGAAGTGTTTGTCTCTAAGAAGAAAAAACACTTCTGATATGGGACGTCTTTTTAAAACAGGAAAGTAGTAGGGTCAGATCTGACATCGGGCTATATGACGCTAGAAACAATACAAATTGGAATAACTTGAAGCTTGTCACCACCAGGAAAGTAATGTTTTTCAACCAAAACTGAATCATAGAATTATAGAATGTCCTGAGTTGGAAGGGGCCCACAAGGATCATCGAGTCCAACTCCTGTCCCTGCATATGACAACCCCACAGTTCACACCATGTGTCTGAGGGCGTTGTCCAGTCTCTTCTTGAACACTGCCAGGCTTGGGGCCGTGACACCTCCCTGGGGAGCCTGTTCCAGTGCTCCACCACCCTCTGGGGGAAGAACCTTTTCCTGATGTCCAACCTAAACCTCCCCTGGCACATCTTCCTGCTATTCCCTCAGGTTCTGTCATTGATCACCAGAGAAAAGAAGTCGGTGCCTGCCCCTCCTCCTCCCCTTGTGAGGAAGCTGTAGCTGCCATGAGGTCTCCTCTCAGTTTCCTCTTCTCCAGGCTGAACAAACCAAGTGACTTTAGCTGCTCCTCATACGGCTTCCTCTCCAAACCCTTCACCAAATTCATAGCCCTCTTCTGGACACTGTCCAGTAGCTTTTTATCATTTTTACCCTGTAATGCCTAGAACTGCACACAGTGCTCCAGGTGAGGCCGCCCCAGTGCAGAGCAGAGCGGGACAATCCCCTCCCTGCCCGGCTGGCCATGCTGTGCTGGATGCACCCAGGACACGGTTGCCCTCTTGGCTGCCAGGGCACACTGTTGGCTCATGTTCAACTTGTTGTTGACCGGAAACCTCAAATCCTTCTCTGCAGAGCTGCTTTCCAGCATCTTGTCCCCCAGTCTGTATGTGCAGACAGGGTTGCCATGTCCCAGGTACAAAATATGGTGCCTGCCCTTGTTAAGCTTCATGGTGATTGCCCAGTTCTCCAGTTTGTCTAGATTCCTCTGCAGGTCCTCTCTGCCATCTAGAGTGTCAACAATTCCTCCCAGTTTTGTGTCATTGGAGAAGTTACTTAGTATTCCACCAAGTCCTGAGTCCAAGACATTTGTGAAGACATTGAAAAGTGCTGGCCCTTAGATGGATGCCTGCAGAACCCCGCTTGTGACTGGTCGCCAGCCCAACATAACCCCATTTACTAGAATCCTTTGAGCCCAACCCATCAGCCAATTGTTCACACACTGTATTGTGTGGTCAAGCAGGACTTTGCCCTCATGAACCCATGCTGGCTGGGACCAATGACCGCATTGTCATTCAGGTGTTTTTCAGTAACTCCCAGAATAATCTTCTCCATGATTTTACCAGGAACAGAAGTGAGGCTGACAGGCCTGTAGTTGCCAGGGTCATCCCTCTTGCCTTTCCCGAAGATTTGGACAATATTTGCCAGCTTCCATTCAACTGGGACCTCTCCAGATTCCCAGGAGCGTTGAAAAATCATGGAGAGAGGTCTTGCTATGACACCTGCCAGGTCTTTCAGTACCCTTGCTTGAATCCCATCAGGTCCCATTGACTTGTAGGGATCTAGCTGAAGTAGCAAATCCCACACAAGTTCTGTATTGATTGGGAGTCTGTCATTCCTGCAGCCATGGTTCCCTAATCCAGGGCTCTGGGAGCCTCCAGGTCCGTCTTCAGTGTTGAAGACCAAGGTGAAGAAAGCATTAAACCTCTCTGCTTTGTCTATGTGAAGCAGTGGAACAGGCTGCCCAGGGAAGTGGTTGAGTCACCATCTCTGGAGGTGTTTAAAAGACATATAGATGAGGTCCTTAGGGACATGGTTTAGTGCTAGAGTTAGATTATGGTTGGACTCAATGATCTTAAGGGTCTCTTCCAACCAAAATGGTTCTATGATTCTATTATTTTTTTTTCCATAGTTCAAGACAAAGATCCCTCCTCAGCCAAGCCAGATTTTTGCCTTGCCTGCTTGACTTTCATCATTTTGGGATTGCCTGCTCCTGTGCTTTTAGGAGGTGGCACTTACAAAGTGACCAACACTGATGGACTCCAGTACCTTCAAAGACTCTTTCATAAGAGACCTTACTAAGCAGTTCTCCGAGCAACCTGAATTCTGCTCTCCTCATATCCAGAGTTGAGGTCTTGCTGACAGTTTTCCTCCTGTTAGCATAGATTTTAAATCTGACTGCTTCATGGTCGTTGTGGCCAAGGCAGCCACCAATCACCACTTTACCCATGATACCGTATCTGTTAGTGAGCAGCAAATCTAGGAAAGCATTCAACAAATCTAGTAAGGCATGACTGTTAGTCATGATTTCTAAAGGTTATGTTCTAAGCTAATCACAAGTAAATCAGAATCACTAGATCAAATCTTGAAGACGGTTAAGAATGACATTTTAATGTCAATATTGCCAATATGAAAGTGAAAAATATTTAATTTGTTAATTTCAGTTTACTAGCTGAAAATACAAGGTCATGTAAGCAGTTATCTGTCAACAGACCATGACCTGCCACTGCCTGCCAGTCACTCTCAGATGGTCTTATGAAGTCCTCCCCACTAATGCATCATGCAGGTATTAATGAATAGTACTGTAGAGCAGCAGAGGAATAAAAATTAAGTCCTGTATTATCTCCAGAGTCAATGGTCAGATGGATCTTAAAACGGAAGCTGGCAACCTCACCCATTGTGATTGTCAGACAGTTGTTGTTTATATACTGTTTGTTTCTGCATGGTGAAAAGTCTGACATGTGGTTGTGAAGGTCTTCTAGTGGCTCAGTTGCTAAGAGATAGGAGGTTTTGCTTTGATGCAGATAATAAACAGCTGTTTACACAGCATGTTTGCACATGCTCTAATAAGATCACTTTGCTTATTTATTTTTTTCCTACTAGTTGCACAGTGTTAACATCTGTCAAACAACAAACAGCAATATCTGAAATGCATGAATATTAATGAAGATGTTATTTTCATCATAGGGAAGACATGAAAGTAAACCTCATAAAAACTTTTATATTTTAATATATTTTTCATTTTATGACGAATACCTGTCCCTCAAATGATTTCTTCACCTATTTGTACTTGTGAGATCCCTTAACTTGAAAGCAGAGTTAGCATGACTAACCCCTAAATGGTTTCATGTTTTCTTAAGTTTTAAGGCCACAAGTTATGATCATGCTGTCATATCTGACATAACACAATCCACATAATTTCATTAAGTAGTTCAAAGACTTATTTATGTCTTCTGACTGATCTAGAGCATATTGTTTGAGAAAGGTACAACCAATCTGGTACAAAAGGTCTCAAGTGAGAAAGAAAACACTGCATCCAAAACAAGTTGTTCCAGTGGTTAAGCACCCTCAAAGTTTAAAAATGTGCATTGTAATTGTAGTTTGAATTTTGCTCTGTTTTCATTGAATCTTTTTTAATGTCTTGACCTGAGGGTAACAAGTTAGAGCGTGTTGTGTGGCAATACAGTTGTAAGCATATTGTAGCATCTCTGTGCAGCTTTTTGACATTGTTTAGGAAGTTTTAGAATTTTAAGTATAAGAGCTCTCATCTACAAATCTGCCTGGAGTCCTCGTGCAACTATACATACCCTGTGGACAGTGATTGGGTCACTAAAATGCTTTCTGGATGCCTTATCCAAATACTTCACTCTCTAGACCAACTCAGCAGTATGATTTCTCATGGACAATTTGGTTATCAGCCTCTGGCCAATATTTATTTGTTGCATGTCAAGTAGAAATGTGCATTGATTGCATTTCTCTTGCTCATTTGGAGCTTTACATGAGTAGTTTAACAATACTCCTGCTTCAATGACTTTGACATAAAAGCCTCGTTCTGTAATTCTCTGCTGCTAGTATAGGATGATAATGGATACCAAAAAACTCCTTAATATAGATATGTTTCCTTGAAAATAACTGTCTGTAGTAATTTAATATTGTACACAGTAAAATTGTAAAATTATCTTACTATCATGTAATATTTATGGTTTTCTAGATCTGGCAGATCTAAAGTAAAACAACAGCTCTTTCCAGTTTTCTTATGAAATTTCCAGTTTTTATTACTGTAGCCTCTTTACATTTTTCTTTTTGGAGCAACATAATATGTTTGTAATGTGCCAATTTTTTCCTAAAACTCTAGTGAACTGCAATTCATGAATAATTACTAAGGATGAGTTATAATTTTTCAGCTTTTTAAAAAAGAAATATAAGTTTTGACTAATAAAGTATTTTAAAATTTTTATATATATATAGGTATTGATCTAGAAAGGGTTTAAAATCAATTTTTTTTTCTCAGTCTTTCCTCTTTCCTTACTCCCATCATTTGGTTTTCTGATAAGCATCCCATGTAGGAAATGATAATTAAAATAATTTCCCTCAGCATATCTCTTAATTATATGCTTATTAACTCTGAAATAAACATTTCTGGTCACTTTGTCTTTATTAATTCCAAGACATCTAGACTGGTGACCATTAGCTCTTTCTAGACTCAAAATATGTCATGCTACATAAGAACATACCAACACAACATTTTCAGATTAATTTCAGGGGATATTTCCAGCTACCAGACTTTTTGGCACCTTGACTATCTCCAAAGGTTAAATGTATCTTCTGTTTGAATAGACTTATCAGAAATACATGAAGTTTACATTTTTTTTTTAGTCCATGTTCCAATATGAGGAGCACCTACATTGCTTCAGGTCGTTTTACACATCATTATACAACAAATTGTAAGTATGGTGAAAAATTTATTAGGCAGGTCTAGGCTTGTCTACACCTGAAAGTTACTTTGAATTCATTTTTGTGTAAGGGTAGGGTGTGAAATTTAAGTGTGGTATTTATTTCTGTATTTGGCACTGGTGAGGCTGCACCTCAAACACTGTGTTCAGTTTTGGCCCGCTCACTACGAGAAAGACATCGAGGTGCTGGAAAGAGTTCAGAGGAGCGCAATGAAGCTGATGAGGGGTCTGGAGCACAAGTCTTATGAGGAGCACCCGAGGCAACTGGGGCTGTTTAGCCTGGAGAAAAGGAGCCTGAGGGGAGATTTTATCGCTGTCTGCAACTACCTGAAAGTAGGTTGTAGCATGGAGGATGTTGATCTCTTCTCCCAAGTAATAAGCAATAGGACAAGAGGAAATGGCCTCAGGTTGTGCTGGGGGAGGTTGAGATTGGATATTAGCAAAAGGTTTTCATGGAAAATGTTGTCGGGTATTGGAACAGGCTGCCCAGGGAAGTGGTGGAGTCACTATCCCTGGAGGTGTTTAAAAGATGCATAGATGAGGTTCTTAGGGACATGGTTTCAAGGTGGACTTGGCAGTGTTAGTTTAATGATTGGACTCAATGATATTAAAGGTCTTTTCCAACCAAAATGGTTCCATGATTCTATGATTCAATGTGCTGACGAGTGAGGGTACGAGAGAGTTGGATATTTGGCCACAGTATTTCCTTCTAAAGCTTTTATGATAACAGTATGGTAGGGAAGAAAGATCTTGCACAAAACAGCTACACCTTGATTCAGTACCAAGACTGGTTTTTGTATGCTTTATTAAAAAAAAATAGTTTATTGATAGTTTATTGCTAAAAGGAAGTGATATGAATATCAGGATGTTGCAAGATGGATATATGTTTCTACCACACATTTAGCTGATGATTTTGTCCTGTAACAAAGACATGGTACAGTTGGAATTATCTATCACCTGGTGATATTGTCATTATTTTATTATTCTGGGATGAAACAGAAATCAGTCTTTTAGCATAGAAATTATGCATAAAGGAAGGGAAGAATCTCCTCTTCTCTCTCTTCCTCTTCCTCTCTTCTTTTTACATTGGTAATATGTTATGATGGTGCAGCTTTACCCTGCTTCTCAGGGTTGGACTGAAGCTTGTGGAGTTAAAACTCTCATATTTCTAAGCTCAGTACAAAGGTCAGGCAATATGATGGGGACCTACAGCAGAGTCACATCAGAAGTACTGCTGTAACAGTTTGTTTGCGGTTGAGTTTTTCAGTTTTCTTTATTAGCTGGTCTCTGGAAGCACAGTTCAGCATTTTATAGCATTTGACCTTTCCTCTCTTTGCTGCTCTGAATGTCTCTGGTATCTTTAAATAACACATTGTTACAAGAATCTTGAATGTCTTGTTTTCTTGAAATAGCAGTGCAATCTGAGCTAATCAGAGGAAAACAAATGGCTTCCAGGAAGAAATATGCTTAAATATGGGATCTGATCCTAGCTTTGTCAGAGTTCAGCAGGAGCTGGGAGCATCTCAGCAGTACCCTGCAGCTGCGAGTTTTCAGCTCTGGAATTAACAGGCAAGTCCACTGCTAATGCCAGATCAGGGCTGCCTTCCCCTCCCTGCTAAACTTGCCCCAGCATGGTGGGTCCTGCTGCATGAGAAGAAACAACATCTCCTGCAAGGGCAGAGAGTGGCAGCTGAGGAAATCAGAATGCTCCTATGTTGTGCTGGGTATGGCAACTTCAACACCAAAATGCAAAGTCTTTACTCCATGGCTGCCATGGGTCTCCAGATTTCCTGTGAGCTCATGGTACCTCGGGATGCAGTACTGGAAAACTGGCGTGGTAGAGAGCCAAGGTACTGCTGGCTGTAGGAGCATCTTGCAGTTGTGAAGGACAGTGCCCACAGAGATAACAACTTTGTCGCGCAGTGGGAATAATATTAAGAGTGACCTTGTATGTTTTCCCAGAGTTTGTCTAGTTCCCAGCTTTGGGCATTTGCCTCAGGGATAATGCAATCTGTTTAGATACAGCAGCAGTAGTCACCAAAATAAAGACGCTATCGGTAATAACTGCAAACTTCCAAAAATTACAGTTAAAACTACCAGACTGTCTTGCAGAGACTTGCTTCCACATATCTTGGTGTTAGCTTTAGCTGCTTGTGAAAATTTTGCAAAAATACATTCTGTTCTCTGACTCAGCTGTAGTCAGGCTGTGTAATTAAAGCAGACATTATATTGTGTGCAGAGTTTTGAGGTGTCTTCATTAAAGGTATATTTAGCTGTTGCATGCATGAAAGGAGCTCTTCAGAAAATATTGTGACTGTATACATTGCATAATAGTGGCTGAGGCTACGCAGTCTACCCTGAGCAAAGGGTAATCCAAGAAGAAAATTATCTTTCCCAGTTTCCTAGAAACTAAAGAACAATAAACTGGCATAATTGTCTCACTGATTTCAGTGTAGAGGAAAGTTGACAGCAGTAAGCAGAATCTACCTGCTTCTCCTTTGACACCATCTCAAGGGAAGGAAGACTTGCATCAATTTACTCTCTTCTACTGAGGTAACACTAGGCAGTGACTTGGCAGAGTACCTCCTGCTTTCCTTTTGTTACTTTTGTGCTAAAATGAATGTTATGAGTCATAATTGATTTTGTTATTAGTAACATAACTTTTTAATAAGGAGACAAACAGTCTAGTTTTAATAAAAAGCAATGATGCATCTCTAAAATGATATACAAAGAACCTACACTATTTAAATGTATTTTTGGTGTTATATGTCCACTTTCATTGTGTTGCTCTTCTCTTTGTCTAAATTGACTGAAATGACTTTTACCCATATTGTATAATATATTTCAAAATAATCACATTTTGCTACAGCATTTAGTGCCAAGTACTTTTCTGCACAGTGCAGACTCTGTGTTTGTAAAAACGATGTCCCTAGCCACCTGGCAGCTCATTCTTAATTCATGTGCATTTAGTTACAGCTGGCATAAAAAGCAGAGTTTTCCAAGGACACTCTGCAGACTTGCCCAGTGGAAATTATAACCTCCATAAAATTGTTTCATGATCAAATTCTGTTTTCTCAGGCCTGTTTTGTCAGATCATGGCCTTGAGTAGAAGTACTGGAGCCACTGAACTGCCAGGATAACATGTCTAACTGGAATTACACTGAAGGTAACCAAACAGCTCTTAAATAAGACAGACATTTCCATCTGTTGATTCCACTGCAGGGTCAACATTTAGGACACTCAATGATTCTCAAAGAGACACACTACCCATCCCTTTTTTTTTTTTTGTTTGTGGTTTGCTGGTGATGGTGTTTGTTTGTTTGTTTGTTTTTCCTACTGTTGCAGAGTTTTTAATAACATTTAAGTAATTTGAAATTGTGGTTTGTCTGACAGACATATGCAGAGACTTCAACCCTTGAGAGTGTGCCAGAAAATTAGGAAAGGTGTTAAACCAGTACAGAATATCAACCTCTAAATAAAACAGCAAATATAATGTAGTTAAAAATAATGGCAATTGCCTTAAAAATAAAAAATACCTTATAGCCACAGATTATGTCCTTGTACATGTAATAACGCATTTCATCAGGCCTGTAATTGCAATAATTCTGCCTGGCCTCCAGAGGGGTTAACTGTTTCCCAGGAAGGTGACATGTTCTGGGAGGACAGTGGCAGCAGGAGGAACAGAATAGAGGCCTTCAGAGCTCCAGGTAGGTGTCTCAGCAATTCAGTGACAGAGATTTTCTACAGTCCTTCCAACCTTCACAGGAGCACTTCTGGAGAAAGACACTGTGCAGTGCAAACAACACCACAGTAATGTGGTCCTCATTAATTAACTAAAGTTATCAACAAATAACTCCTATGTTCTGCCACAAGTATCTTCTTACAATATTCTGTCTAAACCATCTGATACTTTAAAGTTTAGATTACTTGGACTATTTCAGATGGTAAAAGATATAATTTCAGATGGAAGGTATGCAAGTATGTAGTCTGATAATATGGATGTAGGGTCTTTCAGTAAGAAAGTTCTCCAGTTATACAAATAGGTCATGTTGCTAGGTCTAAGACATTGACTTGTTCATGCTGATATTCTGAGATTCTTAAATGAACAGCTAAAGCAGAACTTGAACACATGTTAATGATTTGCAGTCAAATGGGCAGTGTAAATTTGTGTAGCTCATTTGAAACCCAATATGGGTAAAAAAAGCCCACATCTAGACTACGACTTGTGAAAGAGGCTACAGTTGCAGAGAGAGATGCAAAGAAGTTTTAAGTGCTTCATAAGTCAGAGAGTAGAATCAAACAAAATTAATGGAATTAGAAAGAAGTCCCTCTTCTGTAGGTTTCTCTGCTCATACTACACTATTAATCATGACAGAAGTAGTAACGGTAACTGTATACAACAGAAAATTAGAGTGAAAAATCTGCAATGAAATGCATTTGCAAAAATGGACCTATCTGAAATAGTCCACAGGAGTTGGAGTCTCTGAAACTGTAAAATCAGCCTGAAGTTTGAAGTTGAGCAAAGAAAATATAGGATTTCCTGCAAATGCCTTGTAAGGCACTGTTCTGACACTTGTTCCATGCAGGGAGTAACCTAAAAATTGGCTTTGTACTTCAGTATAATGAACCTCAAATTAACAATCCCCCAAAATTAGCAAACAATAACCACTCCAAGAAATATTTCTAATGGAAAGTAGAATGTCTTTTCAGCTGGCAGCTGGATATTTTCAGTTGAAATGTCAAATTCAATTAATATATTGCATTACTGAAACATCTCTCAATTACTGCAAATGAATGCTCAAATGACATGATTTTTTTACACTTGGTACTTTTTATATATTATTTTAAAAACTATCTCCACATCAATTTCTCTACGCAGTTGCACAGTTGTAACCCAGAAGTAATACAGCTGAAATTAATAAAGTAGCCATTCTGTAAAGCCAGCACAGAAGACAGAGCAATTAAGTTATGGAACCTCTTTCTCTTCCATTTTATAAAACCACTGCAAAGCTATTGTCCTAACTGGAAATCTATATCATCTACATGGATATGAAGAAAGAGTAGACAATTTGTTTTTATTTTCAATAGCCATGATAACTGAGGCCATATGTCATACTATATAAAACATATGCTCTTCATAACTCCTGTCCATACAGAATTGGCATACATAAATTGCAGATTACAGTTCCAGCAGAAGTTAATTGCCTTCTGCCTTCTCTTTTCCTACTGAAGTGGTTTAAGGGAACAAAAGGTTTAGTTCAGCATTTTGCCAGTTATAAAACTAGTCAGATTAATTTCAAAATCTTGAAAGGAAGTGAAAGGTAAAACTGAAAGGAAATAAAATATGGTGTTGACTATTCATCATAATGCAAGACTTTTATTTACCATACTAGTTATAACCTTTTTGTACAGGTGACTACTACAGACCCCAGGCTGTGATTCACAGTCAAGTTTTTAAATTTAAGAACTGACATGTCTGCCAGATGCTTAAGCTCTGATTATAGTTACTGGAGCACTAGTCAGCATGTTCAGTGGATCCTAAAGAGTTATTCATCTGGCCAGCCACAAGCTATCTATTTTATGGTGAACATAATTGCTTTTCTGTTAGATCTGCACCGAGAAATTTAGGTGTGTAAGTCTGAAGCTAAATCCTACCCTGGATGACTTCACGTCCAATATTCTGAACCAAGTGCCCATCAGTATTACAGGACATCTTTCTAGAATCAAAGTGAAATATTTCAGACATGAGGCAGCATTGCCTCCACCTGACCCAGCCAACACTGGTACCTTTGAAAAGGCCATTTGAATAAGTAACTAGGGCTTGGAGCTAATGTGCTTTTTTTCCTTCTCTTCCACAGATCACTAAGTTTTTTTATCAGTTCACCCTCATCTTCTACCCAGTTACATGAAAAGGAATAAACTGGAGAATCCAGAGTAGGTACAAGAAGGGAAGAAGAGACTTTCAAAAACCTTCCCTCAGAAAGCAAGTCTAGTTAACATACATTCTTCACTCTTCTCCTATCAAGGAGAGAAGCTGTCTCTATATCAGGAGTACTGAAAAATTGCTCTCTTGCATCTGATACTACATATAGATGAAAGGAAACTGAAGGCACCCTGGATATGGTATTAGAAATCACTTTGTGAGAAATAGTCTTAATGTTTAGGTATACTTTGTAAATCGTATCAGTTATGTCTAGCGGTATCAATAATATCAAAAAACCTTCATGGGGTTCCAAGAAATATATGCAATAACAATATTTTTATAGCTTACAAATTAATTTTTAATGTACAAGAAATGTAAAGACTATAATGTGAGAAAGGAATACATTTGCCGAAACTGTCTATGCCCCAAACCTTCAGATTGAAGTGGTTAATTATCAGCCCATTTATTTTAAACTTGATTTGCTGTTCTTGGTTGGGCTTCCTCATCCATTAGTTCATGTACTGTTATTGAAATGTTTCTTTCCAACAGCATGTACAATAATTGCTGTGTATAAAGTGACAGTGCGCGCTCTCTCTCTTTTTTTTTTTTCCTATTTTTTATTTTTTTAGTTCTAAGGAAAAAGGCTTTGATTAATGATTTACTGATGTAGTTGTTTGTTCATTATGTTTATTCTGCTTCCTGTAACATTTTCTGTGGATGCTATGAATGAGTTTTACTTGATAAATTATAATCCGGACAGTTGTTTTGTATATAAAAGAAATGGATTTGCTCTACCAATATAATGTGATCTTAATTGTATTAGGCTACAAAGTCACAAATAATAGCATGACCGCTTTGTTCAGACTTGAGATTAAAGTTATTTTTCCTTTCTTATGGTAAACCCAAGGACATGGATATTTTGCAAATGTATTTGCCCTCAGCAACTTCCTTTTTTAAAGTCATGAATATGGTATACTGATCAAGAAAAAAAACAAAACCAAAAACCAGCTTGGCCCTGTGCCATATAGTACATATATTACACAGGGTCCTGTGGAGGTCATCTGAAGTGCACGACCCATTTTGAATTCCTTCAGTTTGCATGACTTTGCCAGTCTTAAACTGGTGATTCTGACAATATTTCTCAGCATCGCTGCTGAATGCTTAAATCTGGCTTCTTACTGCTTTTCATACTGATGCTAGCTTTCAACTTGGTGAAATGAAGTCATAATTAAAGAAAAAGCATCCCATAAACAATCATCAAATAGGACTCAGCTTATCATTTGAGCTGCCTGCAGGCATTTTTAGATACTTGTTTTTATTTCTGTTATGTGGCTTTTCTATAATGCTAATAATTCTATTTTTCCTGTACATCTTTGTCTAATGCCTCTCAGATGATGTCACTTTATGAGATTAGTTTAATCTTCTTAGATGTCTTTCCAGGGCTCAGTGACCTCACTCTGCAGGAGTGGACATTCGGAATGTGCAAGTGTGCAGTAAACTTCCTGCCTCTCCGTACCAGCTACCCTGAGGTGCTTTCTGCAAGTCCTAATGTGCAAGGGAAGAAACTGCAACGATGCCAGAAAGCTGCTCTGAAGTCCCTGATGATTCTCAGAATCTTTTTTGCTTGTGGGGTCATTCAATTATGTCTGAAATTAGTTGAGTTATTCATTTTTGGCTTGCAAGTATAAAAATAGAAAATATTTTGAAATCTGGGGCTGTATTCAAACTGTAATTTGAATAAATTGAAGAATGGTTCTAACTGTAGGGCCTGGGGGCCGTTCCACTTTTATGTAAATGCTGAGACTGCAGACTTGTGTCAAGACCTCCCTGCTAAAAACTTCAAAGGCATTCCTTCAAGGCAGAAAGTTTATTCTAGAATAGTGGAAGTTCCTCCTTGAGGTTCAAAGGGTCATTGCTAGAAAACTCATTATCTGTAGGGACTGGTGACTTGAGTAAAAATCTAAAAACCAGTATGAATAATGACTATGCTTACAAGGTGACAGGATGTGGGAATTAGTCAACAAAGAAGACGGGTAAATGTTTTGGGGGTGCTGGTGTGAATATGGTTACAGAGTAAAGAAAGAGATTTTTCAAGTATGGCAAAAATATTTTATCCAAAGTGTCTAAACTTGCTTTTGAAGTCAAACCAAAGCTGCTGTCAAAACTGCTTTCAAAAAACCTATCAACGAATGAGGGAAGATTCCTTGGTGTTGGAAAAAGAAATCGAGAAGTGGTGTCAAGTCAGCAAGTATATTTTTGTTAAATTTTCTTTTTTTCCTGTACTTTGAACAAGTGACAGAGAGGATAACAAGATGTAAGATACCCGATGTGACAAGACTGGAAAAATGGAGTTAAGGTAAAAAGCTTTCTACACTTTAGCTGGCAAAACTTTGCAGAATGATGGTATTTTAGTCACTTCGAGGTCCTGCAGCAATAGGTTACCTTTCCCTAAGCTTGGCTGTACCATTCCTACAATGTGAATGTTTAAGATTATGTCTCCTGACTGTACTCCACCAAGGAATGTTGCTGGGTACAGAGTGTTCAGTGCCAGGAATACTCCTGGCTCTCCAGTAAGCCATAATTTTCTTCTCAGTAGCACCACCTTCAGATATTCACAGCTGTCAATTACTTGGTCCTTGTATTCTATGTGCTCCTCTACTCAGACCCACATACGCCAAAAGATTAACTAAAGTTACAGGGTGACTAACTGTGACTGTTGTGTACCACCACATAGGGTTCCAGAACATAAAACAGGGAGAGCATAACTTGCCTGTGAAAAAAAGCAAAACTTTCCCAAAATGCGACACCAGCCAAGAGCAAGGCACAGCACGGCTGCTACTGACCCAGCAATTTGACCTTTCTTCTTGTGAATATTCTGTCACAAATGCATTCTAGCAAATGTATGCATGTATTTAAAAAATCCTCAAAAACATCTCCCAAAAATCTATTTTGTCACAACCAAGGACAAGAAAACAAACATTTGACAGGTATCAATCACAGAGCCTGTCATATAATAGAAGAGAAATCTGTGAGAACCTCTGGAGGTGAGGAAACACATATGCCAAATGTCCAGGCCACATCTGTTATCTTCAAGCTACCTACCAGTGCAAAATCTAGGGTACAGTAGGTTATATTTAGCAGTCAGTATATTTAAAGTTGGTATGAATCACATGAGACACAACCCTATAGAAGACCAATTTATGTGTATATTAGCAAATTAAACTGTTTCAGGAAGCATTTCCAGGTACTGTTGTCCATACTACAAAATTTCTGGAGTGACTGCTGTCACACTTTTGGCCTGAGTCAACAGGCAATCTCCCCAGAAATTTCTTTACAAAATTTGAGAGTTAACATAGGGGAGGAATGATTTCCAAAAGTCAGACAAGATATTCTGGAGAGTTTAACGGTTGAGGAGAGACCATTTTGTCCCATTTAGTCCTGGGAAGAGGACACTGGCACTGTGTTGGTTAGCCAGTAGAAAGAGGTAAATTCTCCGAGTATGCTGGGCCACTAGCCCAGTACTGAATCAGAAGAAAAAATATTGGCAATTGTATTTCTTGCCACCTTTCATATGGAAATGCACAGCTTGCTTTCTTTACCGGCGCAAAATGGTTGAAATGGTATTTTTTCATAGTATTTTAATTTGATTTGAACATATGTTACTGCATTCAATAATTAACTGAAACTAAAAGAGCTTATTGACAAATGTGTGTGTGTGCGTGTATAGCTTACGGAAAGTTAAAGTAAAGATGTAACTAAAACTGTCATTGCTAGACTTTTCTTGTTAATGAAGAATGAAAGCTAAAAGGTCATGCTTAAAACCAAGGAACTAGTATACTCTTATACCAGGAACTAGTAACTAGCTTACCAGGAACTAAATGGGAATGTATTTGGCTTGCAAACTTATGTTAGCCTCTCATCCTGTTAGCATGACAATTTTTTAAACAATAAATTAGACTGAAAGTGTGAGTTCTGATTGAAATGAATTTAAATATAACTATCATCATCCGTGTGAGACAAAAAGTGCTTCTCGCCATACATATTTTGAGTTGAGATGGAATCACTTTTTTTCCACTCAAGTTTTCTTACATTGCCCCTGCATGAACATAATTACACCAGTGGGGATCCTTCCTCCTCTGTATTTTGGTGCCTCAACTGCAGCCATAAGTCTGATGTAATTTTAATAATATTTAATGGTTTGTAATAGGCTCCAGAATGATTTTTTTCCACTCTAATGTGTGCTTCCCAAAGGATTCAACAGCAAAGCATAACTATCAGCTACATGAAAAGTAACTGCCACAGAGTTTGAAGCTTTCAAAGTTAATACTGCACTACTAAAATATTGGAGTATTTCACTTTATGACATGAAGACTTTATGTATAGTACTTTACTCCCAGATATTTTTTTTAGCTCAATGAGTATGGCTGCTGGTTGTCATCATTGCCTGATTGAATGTTTTAAAATGTTATTTCAATCCTTATGATTTTTTATAACTTTATATTTCTCTTCCACCTACTAAACAGTGAAAAAAAAAAAACACCTTAAAATCAACAAGTTTAAATAACTGTTCTATAGTCTGACCAAAACACTTTGGATTTTTACAGCTCAAACATTTCCCAAGTCACTTGGGAAGTCATTTAGGAAAAGTGCAAGACACATGGATGTAAGATATATTACCCACATTTTTTTGATTTTGCAGTTTGAAATAAAAAATATTAAGTGTTGCAGTATATTACCATAATCAAAACAAAATTGTTCATGTTGTCCTTCGTTTGTATCATTACAACAATATGTATTTTATACACCAAAACATAATTCTTAGAACAAGTATTCTTCAAATCTAATGCCATTTGGATCTAGAGCTAGATATGGATTTAAATTATACCTGTGGCAACTCAAGATTAATCTTTTTGTTGTGTCTTCATATACGACCAGATTTTGTAATAACTCTGCCTGGATGGGAGACTTGCAGGTTCAAGATGTGTATATTGTCATGGTGGGTTGACCTTTGCTGGTTGTCAGACCTCCACTCAGCTGCTCCCTCACTCCCTCTCCTGAACAGGAGGAGAAGATAATACAATGAAAAAGCTCTTGAGTCGAGATAAAGACAGGGAGATAACTTGCCACTTGCCATCATGGGCAAAACAGACTCAACTTGGGGCCAATTAATTTAATTTATTGCCTATTAAAACAGAGCTGGACAATGAGAAACAAAGACAAACTAAAAGAACACCTCCCTCTTACCCCTTTTCTTTTCCCTGTAAGGTTCAGCTCCACTCCATGGCCAGCTCCTCCACCCTCCCTCCCCTGCCCCAAGCAGTGCAGGCGGATGGGAAATGAGGGTTGGGCCAGTCCATAAGAGCTCCATTCTGAAACTCTGTCCTCCTCACACTTTTCTCCTGCTCCAGCATGGAGGGGCTGCAGGAAAATACCCCCTTCAGCACAGTCTCTCCATGCACTGTGGGGAAACCTCTGCTCCAGCACCTGGACCACCTTTTCTCCTTCCTTCTTCTCCAGCCTCGGTGCTCGCAGAGTTGTTTCTCTCACTTTTTGTCCCCTCATCCTTTCTGTGGCATTTTCTCCCCTTTCTTACATACATTTTCCCCAGGTGTCCCCATCTTGGCTGGGGGCTCAGCTGTGCCATGCGGTGGGTGGGTTGGAGCCGCTGGAACCAGCTGTGTCTGACATGGGGAAGCTCCAACCTCTCCTCACAGAGACCCCCTGCAGCCACCCGCCTGCACCCCAAACAAATGTCCTTTTAAATAATGAAGTTTAAATATTCATGAGGTTTTGATTTTTTAAAAATATCCAGGTACACTTGAAAGTTATTTGGCATTGTTCTGAAAGTAATGAATATTTCAACTCAGATTTTTTTTACTTGTTAACTCTCCTTTCTTCTTCTTTCTCAGATATCCATACACTGACTCAGAGAAAAGAGACTTTATTTTTTTTTCCCTAATTCAGCTAGGAAGTTTTGAATGATCAGAGAATCCAGATATTAATGGTTTATAACACAAAATGGTGTAGTGCCTTAAAACTACAAGTGTGATGCGGTCTATAAGAACATGACATTTTAAAATAACTGTGTAAATACCAGCAGATCAACCATGATATTTCTAAAACTTTTGACTCTGAAAACTCCTGGATGAGTTTCAAAGCCATAGGCACAGCTGGTATCAACATAGTTGAAAAGGTTATTGTAAAGGATATAATTATGAAGACAGATTTATGGGCATCCTCCCAGTTGAAGTCTTAAAGAACTGAAAGACATAACTCCATGCAGATACATGGCTGAAAATAGTAATTATGTGACATGTTTCTATCTTTAATTCGTAATTAAAGGGTTTTGCTTCTCTTCATTCAGCCCTAGTTTCCTTCTCAATGGCCTGCAGTCATTCAGGTTGATCAATGATTTAATCATGTTATCCTTCTATCAGTTTAGTCTCAAATCCTTTTGTGGGATCTTTTACAGTTTAATAGAGCTTATTTTCAGGTTAGACAGATCTGAAGAGTTCAAGATTAAGATTTAACCAAACCTACATAGCCATCCAGTATTGATTTGCAGTCTCAAATGTAAAATCTCTAGCTTTCATTTGAGATCTTACTATCTGTTGTCATGAGCTTCCCATTTAAAGTCTATTTGAGGATCTTACTTAGGGAGATCCTTTTTGCCTTGCTTTATTTCTCATTTTCCATGACAATCTTTAATGTAGTAGCAGCAGGATCAAATCTCTAATAACATTCAGAAATTGCAAACTAAGTTTTCAGTTTTACCTTTGGTCCAAATGCTCAAAATTTTCATCTGTGTCTTCTCCATTGAAGCACCTTGATAATCTCTTGTTCGAATGGAACAAGATGCAGGACTTCCAATTCACACTTGTTTCAGCCACTCTTCCTTAACAACACAGGACACAAAGACAGACAAGTTACTTACACTGATTCAACTATTTTAAACACAATGAAATAATTCTGAAATCATTTATGTGAGACTAACATGTCAACAGTAAAAGGCATTATTGGGTAAATGGCTGTAAAACTGCTGTTTACTTTAGGATCAAGCCTTAATTTCCTTAGTGTTGCAGAAAGCCCCATTGGTTTTAACAATCATTTTGATCTTTTTTCTGTACCTTTTTAATATTTCCTGTATATTATGAGTGAGACAGAGCTAAAAGAATTGCACATAGTGTGCAAGATACGGTTGTGCCGTAGATAGATTACAGGAGTGATAATAATGATGTTTTATGTTTTCTCCTCCATTGGCTTTGTAATGATCCTTAATATTATTTTTTTTAATTGTTAATGATTATTAAGCTGATGGTTTCATAAAACTATTTTTAATATCATTATAATCTCATTGTTAAATGGGAATAGTAAGTGTAGAGCCCATCACTCTGTATGTATGCCAAAGCTTGTTTTGTCCTTCTGCATTACTTTGCATTCATCACCATCCAGTCTTGGCTGCCAGATTATTGCCCAGTCACTCAATAGTATTAGAACTTTCTGGAATCTCCACACATGACTTTTGGTTTTATCATCCTGAATAATTTAATATATCAACAAACTTTGTTACCCCACTATTTGTTCCTTTTCTAGCTCAATATAATAAAAAGCAAATCTGGGTGTAGATCTCACTGAGACTTAACTAGAATGTCTGTTACAGAAAACAGCCATTGGTTCCTACCTATTGTTTTATGCTTCAACTTGAAATTGGTACAATTATATTTTCAAAAAGACTCTTAACAAAATGAATCTTTCAAGTTATGAAAGAACCTTTTTGAAAATTTAACTGCATCTTCAACTGGAATATCAGGGGTCACTGTTTCCCATTGGCTTTTTTATTTCTTCCAAGAACTCCAACACACCTGCAAGAAGTGATTTGCCACCACAGAGTCCAAGTTATTTCTCCCCCTTCATATCGTAGTTATCTTTATGTCTACTGATTCTATTCTTTATTATAATTTAAACCAACTTACCTGGAATGGAAGTTTTATTTAATTGATTTCTTGATCCCCAGACATTACTTTACAATTTGACATCACATTTATTACCTTCCAGTCTCCAGGTACTAAGGCTATTTTAAGTGTTAATGCGCTCAGAAGAATTTAATAGTTTCATGGTTTCTTCTTCAAGGTTTTGGGTGACTTCTTCTTAGTTCTGTTGTTTATTTTTATGTTTTATTTCTGTTGTTCCTTTTGCTGTTCTTCTGGCTAGTGTCTTTTAGAGAATGATACCAGCCTGGGAATCTTCCTAAGCTTCCCTACACCAAGGAATTAATTTAAATTTTATACTATGGGCCTGTGTTTTCATTTAATTTTGTTTCAATTTACCAGATCAGTTGCTGTGCAATATATTTCAATGATGTGCAGATCACAGATTGCTTATTTGTTAAGCTGAAGCTTCAACAGATGAAAAAATTGCCTAGATGTACGCAAACATTTAGTACTGTCAGTAAGAAGTTATAAATACTTATCACAGGAAGTTTCCTTCAAACTTAAAATCTGAAATGAGAAGTCCAGAACACATTGATCAAGGAAAACAGATACCAACAAGTCTAGCTTATATGTGAATTGCAGTTTTGAAAAAAACATTATATAAGGCTTCCAGGTTTGCTCTTAAAGAATGGCAATTTCCTCTTTAAGGAGTCCAAGCAATTACACTGGCTTTTGAGACACCTCTTATCAAAATATTTCCCACAGGTATTTTACAGAACTGTAGGTTTTTCAGGCTGTGGTTCATGCATTTGAGCTTTGCTCTGACTCCCTTAAGCCAAAAGCTCATCAATCATTATGCTACCTGCCCTCTGAGGAAGGCAAGAGGGGGTCACTCAGTAGTCATGGGCTGATTCATCCTCTCCTTATTCCCTTTCTATAAATAGGCTCAATCGTTTTGTTTACTCTAATTTCTTTTCAAGTTTTCCCCTGTAATCCTGAGATTTGCTCATGGTAGAGGAGGAAATTGAAAGGGACAAGAGGCTGGCTTTTTTTTTTTTTTTGTTAAGAAAAAAATGACGGGGAGATGTGCATGGAAAAATGAATAGGAGAAAAGAAAAGCATCTGATAATGGATAACAGGAAATTTGAACCGTGTGAATAGCAGCAGAGGTAACTGGTGTCTACAGGAGGTTTCTGTGCAAAGCTTCAGTGCTCTAGACAGCACAGGAGTACCAGGGGGAAAAAAAGGAATGTTTTTCAACATGAGCAGATGAAAAAAAAGTTTAATCTTTTGCAGCATCCATTGTAGTGTGGATGTATGGCAGTGATTCCATTTCGCTTTGTTTCTTAAGCTTTTAAAAATGGAGGGAGTGACTGGTAAAGACACTGTGAAAGCTTTAACTGGCCATTAGAAGACAAATATGGACAGTGTGAAACAACACCATTTAGTTTTCTGTGTCTTTGTGTTAGTTTCTGTTGCATCTACTTTGATTTCATATCCTTGTCTTCCTTAACATACATGAAATTCTCTCTTTCTGCCTTGAAAGATTTCTTTTTAAAATGAATCTTCTATGTTTCATACAAATTATTATTCAAAGCCAAAGTTTGTTTCTTCCTGTGCAATGGAAGATTCCTGTGCAAACTAAAGATTTGCACTTCCTGTGCAAACTAAAGATTTTGTGATTAACAGTTGCATATGCCTGTGTAGCATTAATCCTTTTTCAATTTGGAGTCTTGAAGGTGTCACTCCAGAGTGACACTGGAATCTTTAAGACCGGTATCACACATGCTTTACCCTGTGTGGTGGTGTCAGATCAGATTACCTTAGGTTTTCATACAAATGACATAATCGAGCAAGCTGAGGGTGGACCAATAGACAAATTCCTGTATATCAATTGAAACACGCTAGGTGGATTTGAGTAAGTTTTAAAAATATTTTTATCTTTAAATTGCAAGTAATGTCATGGACTTGTGCAAAACTAGTCACATATATAATATTAGGCACCCTCAGATTATTTTTCTTTCTTTCTAGGCTTTGCTTTGATAATGCTAAAGAACACTTGAAAACAATTGATAAATGTAAATTTGTGCACCTTTTTCTCTATCTAATTAATTTAAAATAACCATTTCACTTAGGAGCCAACTGTCAGCACTAATAAATATATAGTACTCCAAATTTGTCATGCTTTCAAGTAAATCTTTTTTTTGTTATTTAAAAATGTAGGTATATAAATGTAATTTCTCAAGTGCTAATTTCATCAATTAGGTTTTTAAAGTCTTGTGAAGAAAGCTACTGACTAATGTTTTTGTAGGAACAGCATGCTATGTTCATTTT
This sequence comes from Caloenas nicobarica, assembly GCF_036013445.1. Lineage (NCBI taxonomy): Eukaryota > Metazoa > Chordata > Aves > Columbiformes > Columbidae > Caloenas > Caloenas nicobarica. The sequence continues at coordinate 18,952,966 of NC_088247.1, read as the reverse complement.
TGTTTTCAAGGAAAATATGACCTGTGCACGTATTGTTGCTCTTTTTCTGCTTTTAAAAGATTTTCTTCCGTAACCATACACTTGTTTCACAGGAAGTACTTTTAGAAAGAAAAAATGCCTTGAAGTTTTTGTATGTGCTGTAGACCACACTGGAATTTTGTCACACCTATTAGCTGAACTTGGGACCTCACAAATTCAGAGAAACCCACTAATAAAGAAAATATTTACTGCTTTAAAAAGAAATATGCACCATATAATATTACAGTCATCTCTTCTGTTTTTAGTGCCTCTTGAATATTTCTGGTAAATGATGTCATTAAAACTGAGAATATTAATGATGAAGGCTCTTCGAAACAGTGAAACTGTTGTCCTGTTCTCATCAGCCTCCTGGCAAATGATGTTGATGCAAAAGTCTCTGTTATTTCCTATGTTCATTTTGCTGGAGTATTCAGTTTTCCAAAAAGTAAAGTCATATTCTCACCTTCCATTTTTAACACTAAGAATAAAGGTCAGTTTGAAGTCACTATCCATAACCGTATTTTACACTGTTCTTTAGGAACTGTAGCTGAAATGTTTAGGAGTTGGTTTTGGTTTAATATATAGAGAGTGTCAAGTAGAACAAGTACTCGGAATTTTCTGTTTAAACTATCCTTAATATGTTGTGTGATATATGTAAATGCAGAACATGGGCTTTGTTTTTGCCTGCTATTTCCATGGATGCAGATAGGATGTACCTAAGAAATATATACACAAACCTTCTGGAACTTCTAAGGCTCCAAAGTTTGCAGTCTCAGGCTGTGCATCAAGGTGACTTCCCAATGGGAAAAAGATCTATTGCCTTGTAAAGATATTTAATAGGTGAGCTGTCCCCTTTTGCTCCTTTGCAAAGGCATGGATTTTAAAATCTCTCACTTTGGTGCTAATCAGTTCTAGCTCCACTGAGTTTAGTAGAAATCCTCCCCACCTCAAAGCTGCCAGTGAGCTGGCTAGCTGAGAGACAGAAAAGTGTTTTGTTTGCATTAGTTGTATTTCCTACAGGATGAAGGTTACCTGTCTAAATTACAGGGGGCACATAGGAAGAATCTTTAGTCCCATTCTCATTGTTGGGGAAGGGCTACAGCACCAGGAGAACTCAGGATAAATACCAGTAAGGCTGGACTCAAAATGAAGGAGTGTTCCAAGGACAGAGAAGAGAGAATAACGGGAATATGCTGCAGGTTGGGTGGTATCTGTCAGATACATCCTGCCTGATATTGGACATCCATATATATTAAAGAAAATAGCCCCTACATGGTAAATGAATCAAAATGCTTATTCAGCACTTATATGATGGATGGGATTATGGGTCCCTCCCACCATATTTCCTAATGGGCTCTCCTCTCCCACAGAAAAGAAAGACACCTTTATGTAAATAATCATTCTACAGAAGAGAAGTGAAACAGGGTTAAATTGCAGTCTGACGACTTTTTTTTTTTTCCTTCCCTCCAGGATTCTTTTTCCAGTTAGGTGTTCTTAGGCCTGTCTGCCTCCTTAAAACTCTTTTCTGTCTGTCTGACATGACCATAAATCAGACAGGACCTTTCCAGTGTGTTGTGAAACTCAGCTGGTGCAATGAGGTAATTCCTGATAGCCAGAAAGGCTCGCCGAGGAGGTGGCTGGTCACATAGTCATGGCTTCCAGCCCCCCAGCCATCCCAGAGGCAGCGTGAGGCAACTGACCTTACAGGGCAAGGACCCAACTTTTCTGTCAGCACAGCTGTCTTCATGACTAAAGAGCAGGATGCAGAGGTGAGTCAGCAGTGTGTCCTGGCAGCCGAGAGGGCAAACCACATCTTGGGGTGCATCAAACACATCATAACCAGCAGGTCAAAAGAGGCGATTGTCTCGCTGTATTCAGTGCTGTTGTGGCCTCACCTTGAGTGCTGTGTGTAGTTCTGAGCCCCACAATTTAAGAGTGTTAAGGAGCTCAAAGGCATCCAGAGGAGAGCAACAAAGCCAGTGAAAGGGCTGGAAGGAATGTCCTATGAGGAGTGGCTGAGGACTTTGGGCTTGTCTGCTTTGGAGAAAAGGAGGCTGAGGGGCCACCTCATGGCTCTCTACAGCTTCCTGAGGAGGGAACATGGAGAGGGAGGTGCTGAGCTCTTCTACCTCGTATGCAGTGATAGGACATGTGGGAATGGTTCAAAGGTGTGTCAGAGGAGATTCAGACTGGACATTAGGAAGCAAGAGGGTGGTGAAACACTGGAAGAGGCTTCCTAGAGAGGTGGTCTAGCCTGTCAGTGTTTAGGAGGCATTTGGACAATGCCCTTAGTAAAATGCTTTAACTTTTGGTCAGCCCTGAATTGGTCAGGCAGTTGGAGTAGATGATTGTTGTAGGTCCCTTCCAATGAAATAGTACTCTATCCCGTTCTATTCTATTCTATTCTATTCTAGTCTAGTCTAGCCTAGTCTAGTCTAGTCTATTCTATTCTATTCTGTCCTATCCTATCCTATCCTATCCTATCCTATTCTATTCTATTCTATTCTATCCTATTCCATTCCATTCCATTCCATTCCATTCCATTCCATTCTATTCTATTCTATTCTATTCTATTCTACCCTATGCCATTCCATTCCATTCCATTCTATTCTATTTGGAACAGCTAAATCTCAGGCAAAAGCCACACTTAGGCTGTTGAGGAGTACAGTCTTGGCTAAAGACTCCTGAAAAAACAGCAACACTGTACCTTATTTGTGAGCTGTTTGTTGTCAATGTCAAGTCTACAGGGACAATTAGATATACATTCTAGTCTGTGTCCTGTTTGATGCAGGGATTTCTATCAGCCAGCAGAGACTGAATGACAGAAAGACCTGTTGTGAACACACAGGAGTGAGAAATAAAGAGTCTGATTCTACAGCCTGTCTTTCTTCTGGGCAATACCCATTTTGGCCACAAATACCTTCCTGACCCTTTGATACAAACTCATCCACCCTCTAAAACAACGAAAATGTTCCTTAAGCTTTTTGTCTCTTTATTTGCTCTTTCTGATAGAAGCCAATAGACATGACATGATAGTAGCTGGAAGAGACATGCTTTTTTCCTAGATTTTTCAAGAGAATTCACAGCTCTAGATAAAGATGTGGAAAACTGGGTGTATGTTTAAGCCTACTGCTTCTTTTGGCATCCAGGAAGAATTCAGGTTCATATTTTCTTTACTGTCACCCTGTACACATGACAGGGCACTTCTGTGCCCTTGCATATCAATTAGTCCAATTTGCTTTCATGCCACTGGAGAACCAACGACACAAGAAACCTCATTACAGGGCTGGATTTCTAAATGTCAAAAATTTAAGTAGGAGAGGACCCTCTAGAGGCTATTGAATCCAGCCTCCTACTTGAAGCAAGGCTAGATTCAAGGTTATGCTGGTTTGCTTAGGTCATTGTCCAAATAAGTACTGAAAATCTCCAAGAGCGGAGATTCCAAAACTTCTCTTGGCATGTAATGCTTAACCACTCTCATGTAAATAATTTTTTCCTTACATCTAATTGGAATTTTCACTACTGCAACTTGTAACTCTTGCCGCTTGTTTTTACTTCTGAGGACTTTAAAGTCTTCTATAGATGTCACTTGAGCACCTTGTGATGGAACAGGCTCTGTTATTTAGCTAAAGTGAGGTGCAGAGAGTTAAATGACTTATTCAAGACCAATCATCAAGTAAAAGTTAGAATCCAAGGTCAAGTTATGTAATTATCCGGTAGACGAATTGACATTTCTCATTCTGTTGTAAAAGAAGGGAATAAAAACAAGAAACCACAACACAGGAGTGACTTTTGTTTTTCTTGAGACATCTGTGATTACTTATGGTAAGAGTTGCTCAAAGTGTAGTTGTCAAACCAAAAAAATGTTTGAAATTTCAGCTTTTCTTTTGTTTACTCTGGAATGATTTCCAAACCATTTCCATAAGCTGAGAATATATTCAGTATTCATAAGTATTTTCTAAGTCTTTCAGACTTAGCAAATTGGACAGACTGCAATTTGTTTGTGAACTATTCACCTCACCTTCTTACTTCTGGCAATGTCTGATTATTTTTTTCTGTCTGATGGCCGTCAAACTTCGCAGACTGTAAGATAAAACAGACAAGCAGACTATAGTGAATAGGAAGGCAGTGATATCCATTGCAAATCTCTGAAAGTGCCAGGATTCGCAAATACATTCATGAATGTTCAGCTGTTATCTACTAACTGTATATAGAATTATTCCATAAATGCACTAAAGAGAAATCAGTCTGATTTTCATGGTCAGTCTCATTACTGTCATCAGCAAAACACTCACTCAAGGTGCTGGCTGATCCCGGACTGAGCAGCTGAGCCTGAGTTCCAACCAGGCTGAGAAAAGGGCTTGAAACTTTCCCTGGGAAGATAAGTCAAATGCTGATAAATGACTTCCTCAAAAATATCCAGAAAGCATCTTCCAGATCTGGAAACTTCATTCTACAGATCCCAGTCGAGAGCCTCTGCAAGCAATTTCAAATGCAAGTTGTGTTATCCTAAATTTAATAGCTTTCTCCAGAGCGGTACACCAGTTCTATTTACAAAAATAAACACAATCAACAGATTTCCTATGGATTGTACCTAGCTTGCTGAATTTGTCAGACAATATGTTAGACTCGATAGTACAAGCCAGCAGTTTCCAGTCATTTATCTTTAAGAAGTGCTGTCTTTTTTTTTTCCCCGGGAATGGGAAGGAAGCATTATAGCTATGCTTGCCAGGATAGAAGGACAGAGATGGCGGTAAAACATTAATGCTTCCAGGCAAGGTACTTAAAGGCAAACAAAGGAGCTTTTCAGTCTGTCAGGTTGGAGTCCAGTGTCATGTCTCATGAGTCCCTCAGGGTGGAGAAACATGCTGCTGCAGAACTGCACTCTTGGGGCTGAACACAAAATGCCAGAGAAGTATTCACAGAAAATGAGTGAAGAATAAGCAGGAAAAAAAAAAAAAAAAATTCACGTGAATTATTTTGTATAAAGTGCCCTACTACTACATAGGAACATTTAAAACTGCTGCAGTGTTTCAAGCTCAGCTGCATTTTGGGATTTTCTTTAGGTAACTGCAGTAGCTTGAAAAAGTTACCTCCCACCTCAAAAAAACAAACCAAAACAAAGCAAACAAACTAAACAAATGTAGGACTGCACATATTTCTGTTTATTTCATTCTTTCTGATAAGTACTGCAATGCAATGGTTCTGTCCTGCACACATAACATGCACAGCGTAAAAGCCAACAACCATTTGTTTAAGAGAGAACCTCTCGTTCCTTTGGTTGGAAATAACATAGCCAGGGCACCTTCAGGTTCCAATTCCGTCACATCTGTTGCAAGATGGGGCCTAGAAGTTTCACTCTTACTATGTCTGCAAGACTTCAAATTCTGTGCAGAATTTCAGCTGTGGTTAACTTTGTTAACATCCAGTTCAGATTTTTTTGTTGCTTCTCCAGTAGACATGAACACAAACACTAAACTAAAGTTCAATTGTTTTAATTCTTTTCATATTAGAGAGCTAAGTCCAAACTCAAAACAGAAGGCCAAGTGAATTCAGGCTTTGTCCAAATACAAATCCAAAATTATGAGTCGTAGAATACAAGCAAGTATTTAATTTGTATTCATATGAAGAACATTTACCAGTAATACAACATAGTTGCAACATGAGAATAATATTTTTCAGGCTGTTAATATTTCTTTGATACTGTGCAAAGTCGTAGATCACAGAGATAAGATACTTTCTGTATAGGTCACAAACATTGCCAGGCAGTAGCAGAAACCCAGTTCCTCAGCTGTACAAAGCAAGCCTGAGCTAAAGGATGTTCTAAATCAGCAATATCAGTTATAGGTCACTTAACAGCTTCTGTTGTCAAGATGAAAAAGGTCTGTGTCACACAGGCATGCAGACACAAGCACAAGTGTCATGTCACCATAACCTCTTATTATGCTATGTCTGGAATGAAGAACAAATGCACCCATATTGCCTTCTTTTTTTTCCTTGAGAAAATCACAAAGGGATCAGAGATGCTGTTAAGTGAGAAACTATTACTACTGCTAAGTAAATTTGACTTTCCACTCTGTATTTCTTTAGTATTAAATTAGTCCTATCACTATAATAAAGAATTCTTCTCTCTTGATGGCTTTTACACCTTTCAAATATCTATAGATTTATTTCCCTGCTCAGTAGTCTGTAAGCCAACCTATACGTACTTAGGCATTGTAATCATTCCTGTATGAAGACATGAGAAATGAGAGGCTTCAAGCTGCCCTAGGTAAGGCTGCTAACAGAGTACTGATGTATGGTGACCCACGTAGGGAAGGTCATCTAATACACAACACCTGCACATTTCTGCTTATCTTCTGAAATTGAAATGGCTGTGATTTTTCCTCTCTTCTCCAGTCTGTCTTCAGCTCTGTGTTGCTCTGTTATTAAAGGCAAATAAATTACACTTCTTGGTATTTTGAGCTGGATTTGGTTTGTTCTTTAATAAGGATTCCCAGCCCCAGACACCGATTTTATTCAGGGTATGTTGTTTTGTGGCTCCTGTTCTCTCACCGATGAGGAGCTGCCTTTGGCAGACATGAAACTTGGGAGAGGATACTACACAAAAGCAATTTTCCTGCAGACCTCATTCACTGTCTCCAGCTCCTGGCAAAAAAAGGGGAGAAATGGAATAAATGACTGGCCAGGGAAAAACAGAGCGTCTCAGCTGCTTGTCTCTAGCCACCTGGCTATCACAGCAAGCAGAATGCTTAAAAAGAAGAAAAGCAGACAAAATCCAGCGAGAGACATTGCTGGGAAGTGAGAGAGCTGGGTGGCATAGGTAAAAGCCTGAGCCTCTGGCTGTTAGTCAAAGGTTAAGGCATGTTGGCACCTGCGGCAGATCAGCTAGTGGCAAAGAAAACCTCTCTCTCTAATTTACAGTTTGAGGAAATATGGCAGGCACCATCAGGCTTTGCATCGTGATGTCTGGAGCCCTGGTTTTGATCAGCTTCCGTGTCACTTGTGAGCAAGGACACTGTTATCAGTTTGTAATCCCTGTGTTGTTATTTGTTTCTCTTGCATGGGTCTGCTTTGTAGTTGAGTAACAAGCTCTAGGGTCATCACCTTGTTTCTGTGTATTTGTATATTTTCTGTACAGAATCTGACAGTCTTTCAAGTACTGCAAAGCTATGCAAATTGATTAACCTTGAGACAATAGTAAACTCATTTGTAAGGAAGGGTGAAACCAGGGAAGGCAGTAGAATCTTGTTTTAGAACGGTTTCAGTTGTGACAGGTATAACATTCCCATCCCCTAGCTTTGGCACCTATTACAGTCATTGGTATTGTTTCCTGGTATGCTACAGTTGAATAAGACCTAGGGAACTACAAGATGTATATCTAAGAGAAATTAGAAATATCTTATTATTATCTGCTTACAATAGATGACTGAGCCAGACAAAATCTTTATTTATGAATTCTCTACGGCATAATCACCATTCACAGATAACTGACTCCCTCATCTGGATTTCAGTTTCAGCTGAGCAGTGAAAGTAATTTAAGCCTTCCAATATTGTTTTGAAATCTGTATTTCATGACACTATACATTCCTTTATAGTTTTTGGTTACTTGAGCAACAGTGATTTGGGTTTTTTTAATTATTATTTTTTAAATCTCTTGCAAACACTTGTCCAGGATATTTTTCCTGTCACTCCAATTCTGTCATTTGATCAGCATCCAGGCAAGTAAAACAGCTAATGACCGGTTCAGTAGCCACAGCTTACCCTGATTTTTTTTTTCTCAGCTTGCTGTAGATTAGCTAGTATTTTCTTCAGTAGAATTATAGGAGCTTAGAAGAGCGACACTGTCTAGAATCAAATTCACTGTTACACTGATACCTTCATAGAAGAACATTCTCATTTTGTTTTCTGGATCTATTGCATGTTCATTCAGATATGCTTCTAATAGTTTAAATTTCTGTTTCAGTCATCTGAAAGTAATGATGAATATATGTGAATTGCCTAACATTGAGCTGGGCTTGTTTTTGGAAAAAGTTCCGACCAAAAATATTTGCGCAGTTTTACTTGGAATATTTTATGTCATGCTGCCTTTAAGTATACATCTATGACAGGTATAATGTTATTAAATGCATGTTCTGCATCCAATAAATCAGGAAAGGAGCTGATGTGTAGCAGAGAAGCATCCACTGGAGAAAAAAAAAGTTAAAATCTAGAGCAGAGAAAGGATGTGAGCTAATAGGAAAAAAACCTATGAAATCTGAGGGTTTGGATGCACAAACAAACTCTTGTGTGTCAGCAGGTCTGTGGTCCGTGTGTGTGATCTAAGCCTCAGCAAATGCAAATACTGTTTCAGTAAAAGAAGACTAAACCAATTTGAATTAACTTGAAGCTTGAGATCATACACATGGATGGTCAGCAAAAATTAGCTGACATAAAGGATTTTTTTTCCTCTCTGTTAACTTATTAGGGTTTTGCCTATCAACAGAGGTAACTGACACTGAGATGACTTAAGAGTTTTCCCTCTGCAATTGTGGGGATAGTTTAGCTGCAGCTGACCAGCTCCAGACCTGACATGTTTTAAGTAAGATCATCAACAGTTTACTTCAGGTTGCTCCTGCCTATGATTTGGAGCTTAGTGTCTGTATGGGTGCTATGTGAGGAGGTGGCTGAGCTGATCTATGATGATAGCTTCTTCCTGGTAAAGGGGATGTGCATCCTGCTCCCAGCAACGTGCTCCTGCTACTTCACTTTGCTCTGGCTCTGCCTGACCCTTTGACAAGCCAATTCAGGTCACTGGGCTGGCAGAAAATAAACCAAGCAGAAAGAATGGAATATTTTCCTGTTGGCTTAATGAACAAAATTGAATCAGCAAAGAATATGCTGAATACAGGTAGAGCCTGTGCAGCTGGAGAAAAGAGCAGGATCATGCAGTCAGGAGAAGGGCAAAGGAGAGAAGGCAACCCTTTTTAGCTGATAAATCATCTCAGCCTGTCTTGTTGAACTCCTGGTCAGTCATCACAAAGCATGACAAAAGAAAGAAAAATAAAAAACAAAAAGCCCCTCTTTTTGCTGTTAGTTGTGTATAGTAGAAGCAGAAAAAGTACTTTGGAAACTGAGGCTTAGCAGCCACTCATCTCTCAGAACCTGATCACAAACAATGCACAGGCTATATTTGGTTTAACAGAACTGCAGCAAAACACCGGTTCAAGGCCCCACCACCAGTCTAAGTTGCCTGGTGGTCAACGAGGTAATTTGCTTCTACTAATGAATCTAAACTACAGGGCTGAACACATCATCACTATACTAAAAATAAACTCTATAGATGCATTTTAGGAAGAATCTATTGCTGCCCTGTTTAACTACTACAAAAGCCTATTTCTTGGTGAGGCAACCACAAGGCTGGGCAAATTACTTTCTTCTTCCTGGGTCAATCTTCATCTGCGGCTTGAGTTTATTGCAATTTTCTGTGTAGCAAGATCTAATTCATTCTGTGCTATTTTGTCACTAGCTGTTCCTGCTAGGAACATAGAGCAGGATCTCCTGTGCTGGCCACACCGTGTAGTTGTGCCTCCTGCAATTCCTTATCCTGTTAGCCACACTAGCAAACTCCTGCAGCTCTGGTTTTGTTATTTCAGCCCTTGGAAATCTACAGACAGCACTGAAGGTAAGCACTTTTATATCTCAAATGATGCTCATAGGTAGTTTCTTCTGCCTCTCCAATTACAGAGTTCCTGTAAAGACATTTTTCCATCTCATATCTTTCAAGAGACCTTTGTACAAATTCCTAACCTTTTATTCCACCATCTCCTAGGTGCTAACTTTTGCACCTTACTGTTCATCTTAGATTAGGATTACCATTTACCACAATCACATTTAGGCAGTTGGTTGACCATGAAGCTTATGCATGTTATAACTACAGACTTTACGATATGACTCCCTCTTAACAGAAACACCTCTCACACAACAGCCCAGCACATCTAAAACTGGTATGCTTCAGGCCTGGTGACTGGTACCTTCTATTTGTCTCTTCTTTACTCAACCAGATGTCAACAGAGCATCCATTCTTGTTTCAGCTTCCCTCCTCTCTGCTCTTCCTGGAGGAGGTTGTTTTCATATTTGGCTTGAGCTATCAGACTTACACTTTCCTCCTGAAAACACTTTGACAACACAAATTTCACACTACATTATGATTCTCCTTCTAGAAATGAGATATTTTAAAAACTGGATTGCTGTTTCCAGTTTCGTTTGCTTTAATAACTGGATTGCTGAATTCTCTGTTTTACACCATTAGAATAAAGCAGTCCAAACAAAAGAGATGAGAGGAGTAGTTATACATTAGTAGCAGGAGAACACCTGCTTGTGATAAGCCAATTTTGAATAGGGTTAGTGGGCTTTAACTTCTATTCTTCCCAGAAGGATTAAATCAGCCTGAAAAGGGTCTTTCAGTGCCCTGAGCAGAAAAAGCTGGAGTTTTGAATTACAGCAAATACAAAATAAAAATAACCCAGCTTTTTGAATCTGACAGGCACTCCACAAACTGGAAAAACTTGGGTTGAAATAATCTACAGCTCTGTAAACATACACGTTGGTGTTCTTGGATGACAGAACTTTGCCTCTAGTTTACATACACCGCTCCTTTTCAACTTTTCATTAGGACAAGTCTTTCTTTTGACTTGCCTGAATATAATTTACTTCTGTTATGGTAAAAGAAAATGTGTGGCATTTTTGTTCCTATTAACTGATATTCACATGTGTTTGAATGATGTTTATGTAGGAAAGAAAATCACACCTATGAAAATTCATTTAGCTTTTGAGAGAATGAATTTGGTAACCTAGAAAACTCACCCTTTGAAACTCAGAATTGAACTTGCTATATAGCCAAGATTCAGAAGTGACAGGGTTAGAAAGAAAGATATGTTTTGATATGGTGCAAAACATTAACTAAAGCCAAAACAAGTAGCACTGTCTCCAGAAAAACTTCCTGCTACGGTGTCCTTTGATTGTATCTTAGAAATTAGTTATCTCAGAATCCAGAAGGAGTATTTAGCTGGATTAGGAAATATCCATTTGCTATTTTTCATCTTAGACTTCTACAGACAAGTGTTTAATATCTGATGAATACTCAAAAATGGCTCCTAAGATGCTATAAATTGGCAAAATTTCACTGAGGGAAAAACAAATGTATCTGACTAATGCTGCCTGATTACCTTCTCTTTTAAAATACACATGGCCATTGCACTATATGGTTGATTAATGGAATAAATTTTCTCATAATTGATTTCACATTTCACCTGAACATCCTTATCTAATGCAATAAGTAATTTAACCCAACCAAGGACCAGATCCGACAGTGCTTGCCGGACTAATGACAGAACTTCCATCAGTTCTAATGAACTTGGAAACAGGCCCATGAAAATTTATAGCTGATTTCTTGAATCATTACCGTTTTACTAAACAGGTACTTTTTACCCATTCTGTGTTTGCCTCATGTAATTCTGTATCACATACATGAGATTATTATAATTCAGCAACACATTATGATTCTATTAGAAAAAAATGTGTACATTTTTCATCACTGGTTTTACTCTTTTCTTTAATATAGTCTGAGGGTCAAGGCTGATGAAAATGTTACCCACCTCTTTTTTGCTTCAGTATTTGTAGTGTTTTTCTGAATCCCCTTCATTATTTCTCTACCTATTAATAGTGCTGGAAGCATTAATCTCTTTTGGCTGTTCCACCTCTTTATACTACTACTGTGAATCTGAATTGGAAGGCTCACTCCTTCCTACTCCTGGCAAATGTTGACCCCAGGGCTAAGTGTTTGAATTTGCAGCGCTGAGTGTTAGAATGAGTGTGAGACCAACCTTCACACTTCAGAAACTTGCCAGTTGGCAGGTTATACTGCCTGTCTGTTTCTCATTCTGTTGTGCCCTCTGCAGTCTGCCACTCTACATCCCAGTTTTGTTTGTCAACAATTTGTCAGCCTACTAGTTTGTACCTGAGAAATTGCCTTATGACCCATCAACAAGTATTGAATGCCACAGAACAGTTGTCCCAATGAGATAAAAGTTTCACATATGTTTGGCCAGTGATACATACTTGGAAATATTTGGTCTAGGCAAGCAAACACTTACTAAAAAAGGGAATTAGGGGGCTAGACTTGCTCCATGTTGGTTTGTGCTTTTGCTGTGAGTTATTTTATACAACTTGTTAAAATAAATTGAATATAAGTGATTTAGTATCAAACCAGAAGAAAGTACTCTATTGTTTCAGGTTCTTCCAGCTCTATATCTTAATGATTTTTAAGCAATAACCTGGGAAAGCTAGATCTTATGCGGTAGTGATCCTCCATTTCTTGATGCCATCTTCTGTACAGTATACTTCTGGAATTACGAGCCAAAATAGTTCTTGTAGGGGCCTCTAAGTATTGCCCTGAAGCAAGTAGCTAGATGGATTTATCTCTGTTGGATCTTGGAGGGTGAATCAGTTCACCTGAATCAGAAGGTGAAGCAGAAGACACCTTGTAGCTGCTCAGCTGAATGACCCTTAAGGTTCTTTTGACTGTATCTTCAGCAGTGCTGATGGACTCTTTTGCATTGGGTGGTGGCTGAATGCTGGAACAGGCTATTAAGAGAGAGTGCAGTGTCTCCATCCTTGGAGATATTCAAAACCTGGCTGGACATGGTCCTGACAGCCTGCTCTGTAGGGATTGGACTAGATGATCCCCAGAGGTTCTTTCCATCCTGAGTAGTACTATGATTCTGTGAATCCAATCTACTTTGTCATTTCCATGTCTTCCACTGAGAAATGCTGAGTTTAGACTTTTAGTACAACAGGATCGATATGTAAAAAACAGATCTGGGGCAGAATTTTAAAGATTTTTCCCCAGAGTGATGGGCCATGGTGCCACTGGGAATCCAGAGCAGCATCTGGAAGCAGTTCAGCTCAGCACTTTTGCCTGCCTGGCAGAGGAGAACTCTCAGTGATTCATCAGGGTGTTCAGGGCTTTCTATAATTGTTTTTCATCCTCACACACAGCACTAGAGTTCATTTGCCACCACATTAAAATTTATTTATTTTTCAGATTCCTTTTCTTATTTTGCCTGGTTCTTTGGTTTTTGTTTTTCTCCAGAGGACACTCTGTAAATGACCAGAACAGCTCTGCCTGGGACCAGCTGTTACTGCTTCTCTGCCAGATGTGCTGAAGGTTTCAAAAGACAACTGAAACTTCTGTGCTTTTCTAGCTTTCGTAGCAGCAATAACTGAAGACCTGCAACTGAAGTGAGGGCTCTTATAGAAAGATGTTTTCTGAGGAATCATTCCAACTGCAACAAGTGTAGGAAATCTGCATCTGAAAATGCCAAAAACAGATGAGAAAGATGTAAGAGTCACAGTTGTCTTCAATAAGGATTTTTGGTCAGGGTTTCTAGTTTTAGGCAGAACTTCCTAAGCCTTGGAGAAGTGTGCACAACCATGAGAACATTGCAGTATAAAGTAGCTTGCACCAGCTCTGCTTTTCCCTCCCTGATCAGCTTCACTTTTAGAGAAAGGCCAGGAAAAAAATCTCCCCAACAGCATTCAATGAAGTTGATACACCAGTTCCAGCCAGTTACAGAAAACATTAATAATCCTTTTGTAAAAAGAGTCTATGACCCGAACCTTTCTCATTCTGAAATACTCTTAACAAAAGAAATAAATGACAAGGAAAGATAATCACTTGGCCTTGAGTAGGATACTTTACAACTATGACCCTTGTAACAGTGAAATGCGCTGTGTGTGACGGGTGTACAGCTTTGCTTGGGGAAGTTGGCTGAAAATACTTAAGCATTTTGCATGGGCAGATGGAATATGTGGCCATTTTTAAAACAGGAACAAATGTATGAATTTAATTACAAAGTGATTTGACAAGCACTTGTTCACTCATTGCATAATTTTCTAAAGACACTTAGAACAATTAATTGTTTCAGAGATGATGTTAAATAGATTTCATAGATGTCTTTTTGTTGTTGTTTCAGAAGTCTTATTACAAACTTCAAGTGTTTTCGTTTTGTTCTTCTATTGTACGCTGGCCACTTTGGCAGCCCCCAAATATGCACCCCTATTTAAAAACAGTTAGAAAAAAAAAAAAAAGCAAGCCTAAAGACAATTTATTTTACATTTTAATAGGGGTTTTGTCTTCATAGGGCTCACTGGAGAACAGATAAACCATCCAGACAACCATAAGACTCCTTGCCTCAACTGGAAATCAATGCATCTCTGAGAAGTGTGTCAAAGTTATGATCTGAAGTGTGTGTGGTTAAACCCAGTCTTTCTGAATCTATTCATGTAGGTACATATGCAAAACGGCTGCACTATTAAATGCATCACCTATTAACAGCTATTAACCACCATTAGAAATGCCTGATACTGCCCAGTCCTACGCTGGACACTAAGAAATCAGAGGTGGTGGTCAAGCATTTCCTCACGGTGACAGTGGTGGCTCTGGATTTTTTTTTTCTCAATTTTAAAAACAAAACCTTAAAAAGGTAATCTGCAGTACTCTTCTCGCACTTTTGAAAGTGAAAGGGAAATCTTGTTTATGCTGTGCAAATAACAGGACTATGCCTCTATAATTTGTCATACTGAGACTCTTTGAGAGCTTTTGAGTTATTTTCACATATGTATTCATTAATTTATTTTAGTATCTTTACCTTCTTATTCTTTCTAAATTAGCCTTTACAAAGCTTGTGGCAAAATACATTTAAAAATTTTTTAACAATATACTGAAATTTTTTTCAATCTTTTTTTCTAACTGTGTATAATCAGAGGAAAGAAGGATTCTTCATAAGCTTGTTTCTATTTTATCAATATCTTCTTATCTTCCTCAGTGACGCAGAAGCAATTTCAGCCTCATTGTGTACTTCGTGTGGACTTTGAGTAATTTTTCAAGTGAAATAAAACTTCCCCTTAACCATAAATCAAAGAAAATTATTTCTTTTTCTGTAGTCATATTTGAGCCATGTATTAAAATACTCTTGAACTGACTTTTCCCCAAACCTATCTATTGGCAGATCATTTCAATCATGTTCTAAGTAATGGCAGGAGCTTTTTTGAAACATTCACCAGGAAATCTGAAATTATGCAAACTTCAGTTACTTCGTTTATAAGAAAAGAAAAAAAAAAGAAACAAAAGGAAAGGGAAAAGGAAAAGGAAAGGAGAAATGAAAGGAAGTAGGATAGGTTTACCTAAAGGTGTAAAAATGGTAATGAACCTTTACATTCAAACCTGGAACTAATTTCATGTTAAAGAAGGCACAGCTTGCAATGTTGCAAATTCTTCAGCACAAAACTAATTCAGCTTCTCAGGGACACATTTCCTTCCCTGGTTTTGGCACTTCTAGTAGAGATTTGAAAGTGTTGGGACCCTGAGAGCACCATTTGGCCTTTGCTGTCCTAATCAGCCACAACTAGGATACACACACTAACAAATCATGTAAAGTCCCCTGAGAGGATGGACATGCTACTACAGGCATACCAAGGTGCCCTGCTGAAGACTCAGGCAGTTCTTGGGCCAGAGCTCACTGGCTCCTGCTGGCTCACAGTATAGGCAGAATGGATGTGTGCTGGATTGCACCTGACAGTGCAAAATACTCTTGTTATACAGGTTTACAAGGGGAACTAATCTGACCTTTTTAGTAAAACAAATTTAGCAAAGCAGCTATCTTCTAGGCATCTCACAAGCAAATGTTGACTTTTCAGTGACAACCGCTTTGTTTATTTTACAAGAATTGTTTTCTTATTTAAAAAATGTTTTAAAATCAGCTAAAAAACAACCAAATACTTTCAAATTTTGTGACTGAATGCATAGCAAAATCTAAAAAGATGTTTTGGCAAAAGTTTTTCAGCTAATTATGGTAAGTTCTGTGTTTTGTTTTGTTTTTTTTTTAAAGTCACGTGGAGATGCCTAAAGCTATGTATCTGACAATTTGGATATAGAATTCAACTGTGTGGGTGGTCATATACATGACTATAAAAGGGCTATTATTTTGGAAAACATAGGGTCTTCACCTTTACAAACATTTATTTTGACATACTGTATATTGCAGGACACTTATTTTCCCCATATTAATTTCTGTGTGAACTAAACCATCCCTTCTTAGAAATAAACAATGCATATTAGATTAAGAATAAAATGCAGAACAACCTTCCCAGCAATGGAGAATTCATGGAAATCAAAACTGAACTTTTAGAATTCTTTTTTTAACCTAAGTGCAAAGCAGCATCATTTCTTTTTGGAATGGGTATGATTTTAATGTGACTTACAGTTTTTACTTGACTCTCTTGAACTCTCCTTAATTTACCATTTTGATAAAGCACTCCAGTGTCATGTTGTGACAGTAATGACAAATACAGAGGTAGCAACCCAATTTTTCTATTTTGTGTCCTGTTGATACAGTTGATGATCACACTAGCTCTCTTGGCTGCAGCATTTTGTGTAGGAATCTCAAGTTCTGCCCATAATCAACGAAGATTCCTAAAAGTCTTGCCATCCTATCTCAGGATAGGGTCCCTATTCTGTGTGTTTGACCTGCACACCTTGTGTGACCTCTCATTTTTGTTTGTAGACAGATAACTTTACACTTGGTAATAAATACATCAAATGATAGGTAATCCATCACACCTTTAAGTAAACTGTTCTAATGATTGATTACTATTGATGTTAAGAATGTTTGGTTTATTTCCCATCTGATTTGTTCTGCCTCCAGATTCCAGCTTCTAAGGATTATGTTGGTTGAAAATTCAAATATGTTGTTAAATCGTGTCTTTTCCTCTCATGAACAACTTGTAGAGCATTTGAAAGACATATTTTGACATCCATATCATTTAAAAGAGTGAGTTTAATGAGGTATTTTTTGTCATTTTTTTTTCTTCTTTTCTTCAGACTTTCTTGTTTGTCAATAGCCTTTTCAAATAGCTGATACCAGAGTTAAACACTGCATTCCAGTGATGGTCTTCCCATATAAAAAGCTGTAATATCTCTCTAATCCTGTATATAATTTCTCACTTATGCTGGGGAATTGCACTTGATTTTCTGTCTGAACCACTCTATTGTGAGTTCATGTTGTAGTTTATTATCAAACATAAGTCTTAAATATTTTTGAATCATCGTTTTCCAAAGGCAAGGTGCGGGTAACCTGTGATCTTTATTCCATCATGGGCATGTCACTCTATTAAACCTTATGAAAAAATTGAATGAGAGCTGGTCTTCAGAACTGTTATAAGAAACTAATAGAATTAGGTCTCCATATAGAATCACTTTTGAAGATAGATCCACGAGTTTTAAACTCACTCAACACCTGTTGATTAATTTTTTTCCTTTATTTTAAATTGTTAAAATACTATGAACTAATAATTATGAAAAGTCAGTGTTTATCAATCAGATTCCAGATTGCATTAAAAATATTGTATTTCCTGACTAAAACTAAATTGCCATAAAATAATTCACCATTTAAATATATTCTATGTTCAGCTTGGGGCCTGATGGCTTTCGCTTGCAAGTTAAGTTACTTGTCTTACAAGTGCATTGTTCACCTGTGAACCCGTTTAGGAATATCAACCCCTAGGCGTCTCATTGTCTGGAATTTAATGTGTCTTCAGCTTTCTGAAAGTCACTTTAATAGCATGGAGACCTCTTTTCCTAGTCCTTCCTGAAGTCTTGAAACTTAGTGATAAGATATGTTGATTTTGAACTGTGCCATTCTTGCCTTTCTTGCAGAATCTCTTTTTTGCTTAAGTCTTAAAGACACAGTGCCCTCCTAGCTTGGAGACCTGCCTGCTGCCAGTAAGACATGGTAACATCAAAGAGCTCTTTCTGACCTTCTAATTTGGTATCAGCCTCTGTCAACTAATATAGGTTAGGGGTTAATTCGTTTCATATTAATAACATGATTCTGTGATTCTATCTGCCATGCATTTGGACTGCTTACAGTATATTTTCACCTTGTTGTGTGTTAGAGCAGAAGTGAAGATTAGAAATTGATCTTACCCCATGAGTGGGCAGTAAACCTGTAAAAAGTTTCCTTGTTGTCTTTTTAAGGCCAGAGACTGATTCTTTCAAATGTCCTGACTACAATGGGTAGATTGTCTGCTTGTATTGCATTTAAAAATTTGCAATCTGACAAGCCTGGTTGGATCTCAACTTGAGTGATATAGGACCTTGAAACTTATGTACACAAAATATGCTCATCCCATATTCTTCCAGCAAATATATGGGTAGCTCTTAGCAGGCAAACAGAAGCTAAAAACATGTAGTCAAGTACAAAGAACAAACACATTTTATTTGCAGAATGAATGATGGATGCATAATAGTGTTAAATGCGAAGATTTGATATGACAATAAAATGAAACTTCTGGTAGTGTTCATTCTCTCAGAATTAATCAACGGTGTGAAATTTAAGTTGGCTGTCTGCAACCTGTCTGTTCTGCTGATTTTTTTAATTGCCTATTGGTTAATGTGAAGAATCAAAAGGACATACGGAGACAAAATTCAATAGTCAGGTGAGCAGCTTCCTTTCTATGATTTAGATGACACAGTGGATTGAGTGATGATAAGTGAGATTGAAGTGACATTTTAAGAATTTTTTTAATGTTAAAATATCCCCAAGTAGTCTGGATTCATACATACTCCTGGCTGTTCAATGTCTCTTGTGCGAAGGAAATCTGTGCTATGTCTTAAGTGGTGAGAAAGTTGAGTTTAGTGTTGTCTGGCATCACCATTGCATTTCAGCGTGATTGAAATACAGTAGTGAATCAGGCCCTGACAGTCCGTATTCATTACAGACAGTTTAAGTGGACAGGGATAGTCTTCCAAGAAATATTTTAATGCGTCTTGAACTTAACCGACTTCATGTGCAGTTATCAACTCCAAAAATTTCACTGACAACCAAAGTACACCGACATGGACTTCCCTCTGACACTTACAATGATTGTCCCTGTTTTATGCAAGTCTGACTACTTCAGTTGTAAGCCACCTCCACACCACATTTTTTTAACTATTAATATAAAAATTTAGAGTTTGAATGTGGAGTTTGGAAAGGGGTCAAAAGAAAGCAGGCATGGATTTGTCACTGAGGTTGTACAAAGAAGTGATTGTGTCCCTTTCTAGATGGGAGTGAAATCTCATCAAGTTGAGAAAATGATCTCCCTGTACACTTAGAGATCTTGTTACTACACGACTTCGGCTCTTACCACTGCAGACCACCAGGAAGGGAAGTCCAACTCACTGTCATTTGAGCCCTCTGACTTCCCTCCTGACTACAGGTGAATACATGTTTTCTACATGTGTGCGTGTCTTTTTTTTAAATACTTGCACGCCAGGAAGGAAATAGAGACTATGTTATTCTTTTAGTTTTAAGAAGCATTGAGATGGGAAATATGAGAAACAATTATCTAGAATTAATTTCACACTGTGTTAAGCCTGATTTAAGAAAAGAAATCTGTGTTTAAAAAACACCGTGATTTCTATTTGAAAATTATTGTATGGTAGTTCTCACAATTAGTTATATTATCACTGTAAACAGCAAAAATAATTTCAGAAACAGAAAGGGTCAGAATGGCAGACTAGAATTTCCGATGCCTACAATTGACATTGCCATGTTGTTTGCATCATTTTTGTTTTATGCATTGCTCTTCTAGCACATTTTCCTATGTAAAATTACACTTAATATATGGTAACACATTAGGAAATTAGTTTTTGAATAAACCAAAATAATTCGGAAGTCTCTCCAGTGAGGATGGTGCAGCAATGTCATTGTTATTGAGCTGAGAATCAAGCAGAAAACAGCTTCTCCAGAAAGGTATAATTTATTAGCCTGATCTTATGAATATTTATGGTACAAGTAAGATTATTCATATGCATTTGGTTTTAATCTTACAGCCATGTTCATCAGAATGAAATTAATTGCTTGTGTAGTAAGTGTAGTGAAGACAAAAATGTTAGAATCATAGTGAAACTAGGAAGCATTACTGAAATCATCGATTACAGACTGAACAAAAGCGAGATGCAGAGTCAAAAGGGAAGAGGAGATAGAAACTGAATCAGGGAGAGATTTTAAGGGTTATATGCTTTTAAAATCTCTGTTGTTCTTTCCTCAATATGCCTAGCAATTTCTGCATTAAATGACACTTTGATGACAAACTTGGCCAATTCTTTGTGAGTATTTGCAAATGATTTTCTAACCTTCGCTCAGTTCTCCAAAAATGCAAAGAAACAGTAAGAATTATTTGCCGAACACATTGTCTTCTCATTTTCATCAACTTTAGAAAATTATATCAGATCCTATTTCTTGGGATACCACACAGCACTATGAGTGAAATTTGGTCTCCCTGCACCTAGAATTTTCAGTATGTATATTTTGAGTCCATAGATGACAAGTGCTATGGTATTGACTCGATGTGACTTTCCAAATTTCCTCAAGTGATTATATGAAACTTGGATACTTATTTCAGAAGATATTTGCTAGAGACCTAACATGTTAACAGATAGTAGATCTAAGGCAGACTGAATTGCTAACACTTACTATTCTGTTAGCATCTAGAAAGTGCAGATTATAACCCGTCTGGGCGTTTCTTGATAAATAATAATCTCTGTGCTTGCAAGACCTTTCCTCCTCATAGGTTAGGGTTTGAACTGATTGACAAGGTAGCAGATCAAGTAGAGATGAGTTTGGAAATGGCAGTTTTAGTTTTACACTTGTCCCTTGTGTTTGACTCAGTAATGAAAAGTTAAATCAGGAGTTTTACTTGAAGATCACAAGTCAAATGTGGGAGTTGAAGAAGACATTTTTATTAATGTATCCCTAATATGCTAGTGCTGACTGAAACAACTGACAACTCACACAAGAGAACTGGTTTTTAGACAACAGTTACCTATCCAAGTTTAAAGCTGCAAACCGGGTAGAATAGTCCCAGTGTGTAATGTCATACAGGCCGAACATTAAAGTGTGAAAAGAATAAATGTTCATACGATTATTGTGGCAATGTACTAGTGCATTTGCACTTGCACACATGAACATTTATATTATATGACTACCTGGAGAGCTAAATTACCTGTTTGTGTGTGCTTTTGCTTATCATCGTGGCAGTGAATGTGTGTTTTCTACTTACTTAAAAAACAAACAGCCGGTTTTCGCTTACACTCTGTACTTTCCTACCAGAAACTTGCAGATGGACACTAAGTGTTTTTGCTTCATTTTAAAAAGCATTCTTGAACTGTTTGGGAGTTCACCTATGAAAGAGAAGATTTTATCAGTGCAGCTGGGTGTTTATGAGGACATTATGCTACATTCAAATTAAAAGGTATTATGTTATCATGACTCTGGAAAAGTTCTTGTACATATATAATCCAGCACGAAGGCCTCCAGCACTGTCTGACAGCTGAGCCCTCTGGCTTTTGGAGCACAGAGTTCTCCATTGTCTGATGCCCTGGAAGCAGCCTGCTGAGGATGAGGACTCAAGCACCCTTTCATTTCACAAACATTTTTTTTTTCCTTTTGCTGCTTTCTGCAGATACTTTTCTGCCTTTCACCCTTGAAGGTCCTCTAATTAGGCATGGAATGGACAACTAAATATCAGAGTATAGTCAATGACACTTCATTCATATGGCTTAAAATCCTCCTATGGTGTTTCATGTTGTTCTTTTCCTCCACAAATCAATTAGTTTGGTGGCAAATTTACACAATCAAGGGTTAAAAAATATCCTGAAAAAGAATCACAGTATCTTGCCTTAGTTACTTCTCTGCAGAAAATGTTTTGATTGAATGACTTCTCAGTTTTGTTAGTAAATGTGCATTTGTTATTAAACCCCCTCTTTTATTCTCAGTAGTATTGCGCATGCAGTATTGATTGAAAGGTGAGTAGGCGTTGCGCTGTGACTAGGGGTTTTTGTGGGTGGTCACCTACTTACTTATAAAAAGTTATATGAAATGAATGGCTAACACTGGAGTGAAGGATAAAGCCTGAAAGATGCAAGCAAAACAAATCATGGTTATTTCTTTGCTTGTCACTGTTTTTTCAGAACCAGCAGCATGGGAGTTCGTGAGGCTTCCAGTTACCTTAAGGTAATTCCTACATGAATTAGAGAGATATTGTGAAGGAAGCAGCACCATCAAGGATAAACTGTAAAGAACGGAAATTATAAATGTCCTTGACTAATGGCTAGGGGTGAGATAAATGTCTTTTTCCTTGTCTCATTCTGAAAGAATGTCTCTTCTGAAACAAAATTGCTTTGCATGGCAGCCAAGGGGTACAGTGTGTTTTGCTTTTTGCAGCTGAAGGATCATATTCATGAGGTACCTCTTCACTTGGAAATCATATTAAAGCACTAGGTATTTGATGAAGGTTAAGGATACAAACAAGAAAACCTGGCAGTTCTGCTAAGACTTTGCCAGTGAAGAGGGATCTTTTAATGTTTAGTTGTTTCTTGTTTTCATTACATACAGTCTCTGAAGATCAATGTTTGAATATTACGCTAACAGATTTATAAAAATTCATGCTGTATGCTGCTCCAGTCTCCTTACAGAAGATCTGTATTGTGTTTACAGTAGAGCCTCTGCTACCTTTTAAGACAAAATTTTTAAAGTATAGCAGGATTTTTAAAAGTTCTTTCTTGATTTACGTTGTTAGATTGCCTTGAAATACTTAAAAGGCCAAGAAGGGTTTTCAGATGCTGACACCATCATCATCCTCAGATTCCAAAAGCTACCTGAAAATCTAATACTTAATTCCTCAGGAATCTTATATGCGGGTGTCACTGGCACTGTTACTCTGTATGTGTCAATAACATGGTAGCTCGTCATTTACTTTCTTTAGGACTAAAGGCTCCTTGTGCCTAATTTATTGTACAGCTACAGAATGGTGCTATATTTATTTTCTATATACATAGAGAGATTGAGGACTCTGTTAGTCAATAGATGTATATAGCTGGACCTGGAATATAATAAAATTATTTTATTATAGTTATACTGTTATACTGTTTTTTTTTCTTTAGGTGGAAAAAATATAAGTAAGTTAGTTTCATCAATCCTTTCTCCTTTTAAAGGAAATATGTGTGACAAAGCATAGAGGGGAGCTCAGACTGTAGTGAAACGTTGTCTGGTGGGAGGGGGATTGTACCATAGTTGTATAAATGTGTATGTGTGAGCAACTGGGAAATACAAGAGAGTCAGCAATGTTTGAGATGTGGTGAAATAGATTAATATGGGAATAGTTCAAGCAGTGGATGCAGAAGAGAGTGGAAAGGAAAAAGGATTGCTAGAGCAGAAGCCTTCAAAATACTGAAAAAACTGGAAAACATTCTGTTGTGTGTTTCTTTAATGGATGATATTTAATGGATAGATGGGGCTGTTGACCAAGGCCAGCATACTTATGATTTTCTTTCTAGTAAATAAAGTGCTTCCTTTTAGGTTTGGTTTTTATTCCAGTTATAATGAGGCTTCCTTTCACTGATGCCAAGAAGTGCCTGATTTGCATGTGCAAATTCAAGATTAACATGAGTGAACTCTGTTAGATTTGTTAATCTGTTGTTTCCTATATAGAATGTACTGGCTTTTTTCCTTCTAGGCTTTTGTGTTATATTCTTAGATGACTTACGTACATGGGCTATTATTCTCAGTTGTGATTATGTGGTTTTGCATTATTTTAAATCAAGTATTAGAAACAATTTTAAGAGAATCCATAAACTTCCACATTCTTCCTGTCTTTTTTTTTTTTCCTCTCAGGCTTAAACAAAAGCAAAGCAATTGTTTGCGTTCAATGAACACACAGTATTTTGAGACTCTGTCTCTCAAAATAGCTGTTCAAATTGGAATCCTGTAGAATTTTATAATTGCTCTGGACCTCTGAGTCATCTGCAGAAATATTTTTAATGATCAATCGACCATAAAATGCATAACATTTATTTGAGGTCCCTCATCAACAAATTGATTCTATATTTCCATATGATTGAAGAAAATATCATTCCAATTAGGGGTTTGCTTTAAAAGGTCAAGAAATAAGGAAACAAAGAGCATCCCTATTTGTAAGGGTGAAACATCCTACACTAACAGTGCAATAAGATTATTAAAAGTGAGCATTTGATTAATTTCCAGTGTATACCTCACACACACGATCACAGCTTCCATCTTAGGAAGTGATGAATAAAACAATTTCTTCTCTTGCATGCAATGCAATTCCCTCTTAACACAGGATTAAAGGCTTATACAAAGAGGCAGGACAGAATTTATTAACTTGGCAACCACACAGTAGCAACACTGCTGATGCTGAAGCTTGAATATATATATGTATAACTTAGAAACAAATTTCACATTTTAGCATTAGTTGCAGGTGAGCTGCCTTGGTAATTCCATCCTTTGCAGCCTGTCTAAAATAACTATATGCAGCTACTCAGGCATGTAATTCAGCTACCTGATTCATTAACATTTAAAGAGTCTGTTAGACAATGACCATAAACTAGATGCCTTGCAGATACTTGGCAAATGTATGTTTAACAACTGTTGATACACTAAAGCCTTATCAAGAAAAAATACATCTATGCAATAATAAACATGTATGTTTTATGTTGCTCCAGAGTATGCCTTTTTAAAGGCGACATCCAGTATCACTGAGACCTACCATATAGAAATATGGTGAATATATGGAAGGAGGGTGTGGCAGTTGCACATACCCCTGAGATGTGGAGCCTTCAATGGGGCAGTTGATGGCTCTTCTAGCACCTTTTGTGCCCCACTGTGCCTGTCCCCACGTACACACCTAGGGTGGTACCAAGGTGTTGATAGTCACATCCTCCCCTACCCTGGGGCAGGGTGACTTCACCTCCACCAGCTGGTGGTGCAGGAGGGGTGGGACCCTCGGTCAATTGACCGGGTCCTTAATGGGACCCTGAGTCACTTGACAGGGTTGTTAGCAGAGGAGGTGTCCAGAGTAGCTGCAAAACTTCTGGATCATGTAATGCCCACAGCCAGATCTGACCAGACTATAAAATGGGGTTCCCACCGAAGACCCCCTTTGGAGTGGTCTTCTTGGAGCAGCGGGTCTGTGAACTGGAGCCCTCTCCTTAGACTGGGACAACATCTAAGGAGACTTCCCGGGACTGAGAGCACCTCACCTCATCGTTTGGGTGAGTGGTAATTTACTGGATATATCCTTGAATGAGTCCTCACCTAACCAGGCAAGCATGAGTCCTTGCCTAACCCAGGCAAGTTATTATTTCTTGTGGGTACCCTGGAGTCAGAGGGCTCTCGTTTTGTTTCTTGTGAGTGTGTGCGTGCATGCCATGGATCCTCCATATTCTTATTTTGCTGTACCCCAATAATCTCCTCAACTGATATCTGAACCTGTATTTTATGTTGTCAGAATGCTAACTAATTGTATACACCCTGTTTCTAGTCGGTTTATTGGCTGTTCTGGAACTTCTTGTCTGCCTCAAACTGACTTTGGGTTGCCTCCGTGACAGTGGGCAAACACAAGTACACTTAGTTATAGGCAAAGGGTTTCTAAAAGTGGCCAAGGATGTAGAGTTCAATCCAGAGTACTTTTAGAGCAGTGGAAAGATTCCTATGGATGGAAGGAAAAGGGCTCCATGACCACGCAAGAGAGAGCTGAAGGAAGTTTCCCTCCCCTCAAACACATTGTCAGCACCGTTAGCTTCCATGACCCAAACCAGTGGGTTGCGGAAGTGGCTGGGAAAATCTCATCTTGTTTTATCCCCCAATATCCCCATTGGGTTGATATCCCCATTTCTTAGCAAGCAATTTAAGCTGTTTGGAATGCTGCACTATGGCAGCAGTGGGTAGATATTATATTACCCCAAAGCCACTCATCTGTGCATTGTCCTCCCTACTTCCGTGACCAGGTTTTTGGACCTCAGACTAATTCAAATTCTGAGTCATGAAAAGAGTAACGTGAAGAGATTAACACTTTATGCCAATTAGGCTTTAGTATGCATGACACTTGATACAGGAAGTACAGAAATGACACTAGTTTAAAGCAAAAATGGAGAATTTCAGAGAAACAAAAAAAATCTGTCATTCTTATGTAATACATATAACTATATTATTTGTGGCTTGCCACCACCAGCAGAAACACTTTGTACTTATATAATCAGGTGCTACTACAGTTCCAGTTCTGGAAACTTTCTATGTGTTTCAGGACCCTAAATCTGGTAAGTGAAATGATAATTGTTTTGTTATAAATCATTCAGTTGAATATATCTTGCTTGGCTAACTGGTATATTGTTATCCCACAACAGGATATTAACATTTTTCTCCCCAAAATGAACTTCTAAACAGCTAGTATATTAGTAGGTCTAGATATTTGTTTTTGTTTGGTGGTTTGTTTTTTTTTTTTGGTTGGTTGGGTTTTTTTAATACTGGAAGAGGATCCCACATAGTTTTCCCACGGCTGTGTTGGATAAGCTGAAAGCCTGCTTTCTGAACAACTACATTAACTTTGCATTTGGAGAGATGGTTTTGATCCAGTCAGTGGATCAGTTGTGGTCTAAATAAACCAAGGTCCTAGGGGCATTTCAATATAAGATTTTTTAACTATTCAAAGAGCAAGTCAGAAAATGTGTGGTGTGAACCTGCCTGACTGGCAGCTTAATGCTCTGTCTCAATGTCATTAACAGATCAATGTTTTGCCAGTTGTGTAGACAGACTGTCCCACAGGCTATGTGCAAGACCCTTGTTTGGACTCAGGAAAGTCAGTTCTGAAAGAAATATGGGCTCCTCACAACTCCCAGGAGGTCAAAACGATTGATTTTACTGATACCCAGAACAATCTTTCTTGGCAAACTCTGGGAAAGAGCAACTCTGTGGACCAGGGCTTGATTCTAGTACATATTGGAACACCCAAATTAGGAGTTTACTATTGCCTTTGAAAGGGAAACGGCAACTAGACTCTGGAAAAGTCCTCGTTGTTTTTTTTATAAGCGCTTAGATGCCACGGATGTTTTAGACTTGAAAACACTAAAAGAGCTTTTTTTTTTTTTTAAGAACATAAGTTATTTTTATTTCCATAGTCTGAAAATTTTTCCACCATGCTTTAACTCTTTAGTACTACCACGAATTTGCATAGCTCTCTTTTACTGACCTTTTTTGAGACATTTCAAATTATAAGAAATGAAATAACTTTTTTAACAACTATAATGTTATTGGACATATTTTTTTGTTGTACGCTAAAACGATAGATTGTTTCAGAAACAGCTACAATATCTTTGGGAGAATGTTTTAGAGAAACAGAAACATGTTTGAAGTAACTTATTGTGACTTCCTCTTTGCTTTCCTATCTTATATAATTACAGTATTAATTAACTCTGTATGATTAGTCCGTTTCCAAGTGAACATAACCTGTTTTGACTGGTTAAATCAGAAATTAGGAAGTGTTTACTGTTTTCTTTAGTATTTTGTACTCATTACAAAATAACCTATACAAAACCCATTTGGTGCTTCTGTAGACATAATGAATACGTGAGTGCTGTCTTCTCATTTTAAACTTCATCTCCTTTCATACAACTGATGTAGTTCAGTGAATTTTGAATTAGTCAGCACATTTTGGTTTTGACTGCTGATGAATACCACCCTTAAAAAGGTGAAACATTAGAAAATATCCTTGAGAGGCTCATATTGACTCTTTTTTTAGATTTATTTTACATTAAATTTCAATTTGTCATTTGTCATCACAGACATGGTGTCTGTGACTTACAAAAATAGTATTTTAATAGATAGTGCATTGCCATGGGATAGAGATGTCTGTATATGAACATCTTTCCTTTTCTAGCTATTTTGTATAGTATTCTAAACATTTTTAAGCATCATTGTATTTTTTTAAGGTACATCTAACTGCTGATATTTTTAGAACTCTTCCATTGAACAGTACTTAGTAATGTTTTCAAATCTGTGAATTAAACACGTTTATTGCAAGAATAATTCTGCCTAGATACAAACTAGCACATTTTCAGAGAAATAAGTGGAATTTTGCAAAAATGTATTATGCAAAATGCTTCATCATTTGCATTCCATAATGTCAACACAGACCATAAAATATTATCCAGTTTCTAATATTATCACTCTTTCATGATGAAAAGCAAACACGTTTTCCAGTCTATCCTTAGCTTCGGGAAGGGGAAGGCATAGACTGTTTATTTATTACTGGATGTTCTTATTAAGTCTTAACATATTGCATTTGTTGTATATATCATCATTATGTATAGAAATACATGATAATGCACCCAATCTCTCATAAATAAAAATATTATTTAAGCTATTGAAAAATAAAAATCATATGATAATAGAGTGTAGGTATCCATTGTATCCGAAGCCTATTCTGTGGGAAGGCTTGGCTTTTTGCAGCATCCAGCACAACTTCCTAGTTCCTTAGAGACTTCTCTGTTAGAAAGAAAAAAAAATGGATTCATGCCTGTATCTGTAAGCACAATACCTAAATTAGCAAATCAAGAGAGAGTCAGCTCACACACTGAAATTAGGAAAGTTGCTGGTTTGTGTTTTTTTTCCTCTCCCCTCTCCCTTTTTGAAGCCTCAGATCTTTTTCAAAGCTACAATAAATAGTTTTATAGAGTGGCTGAGTCTTAATTTATTCCATTTGAATTATTTAGAATTCATTTATACAATGTTGGAACATTTTATTTCAGGATATAACATTTATCTTGATTTTTTTTTAAAGGGGAAGCATATAAGTCTCAAGGCAAAGTTATTTGTTTTACAGTTTTTTTCCATATTTAGCTTGATAAATCAGGCATTAGTGATTGGTTGTTATAGTAATACAGGCTGCAGGGACCCTACAATATCAGATAACTTCGAGTTCTGTCAAAGCCCATGGTGTTGAGAGGAATCCTTTACAGAGTATAAAAATAAGGTCAGTGTGCTGGCTATATTTGGTATTCACCACAGTAGAACCCATGTAGCATAGAACAGATGCTCTAAGCAAGAATGACGTTATATGTTTGCAAAGGTAAGGTTTCTTTTTGCTTTCAGATATTTCTTGAGACATGAGAATTTATTGAAATGCATAGTTTCAAATGGCTAGGAAGGGAGACCAGCTGTTACAGCAGAAACAAGACAAATACTGAAACAGATAAAAAAGGGGGCAGGAATATCTTTAGGAGAAAAAAGGAAAAGCAACTCATCTATTTTTATAACAAAAAAATGTGGAAACCAGTAATGGAGCCTGTTTGCTCTATCCATGTAGCTCAAGGGAAGGGAGGGAGAGATGGAACTGAACTTGCCCCACACTGGTGAGCAAATCAAATCCTGGTGCATTTTCATCAACTGTCAGAAACAGACAGATATTTCTTTGAGGCCAGGCAGGAAATTAGGCTATTAAGTTACAGCTCTTTCACAGAGCCCTTGTCATTCTCTTCTCCTATCCTACAGATGTTCTATCAAAGCAAGTCATTGTAACCATTTATCTTTCCAAACTTGAAATACTTTTTCCAGAACTAATTTTTTCCCTCAGTACTTGAGGTCTTTGTACTCTGTGTCTTGCTTCCCTGATCTTGTATGGATCTAAGATTAATTTGTACTAGCAAGGAGTTCAACAACAAAATCAATTTCAATTGGGTCAGGTGAGGTCACTCCCAGCTCTGTAGTGTGAGGAGAGAAATAGATTATTATCATTCTGGGAACGCTACTACTTCAGAATGGAGGAAAAAAAGAAATTGTCCATTAAAGACCTTTTCAATAATTTTCATAACATTGGAAACAATTTTTCGATTACTTTCTTCAACATTAGTACAGACATCTATATAACAATAATTTGCGCTACAAAAAGCTTCTTCATTCCTTAAGAAGAATGGAATAGAATTTGCTAACTGATTGGTAGCATTTAACTAAAAATGTGGCACTGTCAAACTGATACAACAATACCTTTCATAGGTCTTTTTATATCCTTGGCACGTAGCAGGTGTAAATTAAACAACATTCTCTCTGTTAGGTATTCCATGCACCATGTCACAAAAGGGCAGTTTTAATGAGAATTTAAGTTATACTTTTAAATAAAATATTTCAGATGAAAAAAATATTTAAATGTTTAAAATTTAATTTACAAGCACGGAAAATCAATCCTATCTACAAAATCTGTTATTTAGAGTCTGTATCTTATGTCATAGATTTCAAAGAGAATGGAAAAAAAAAAGCAACAGCATCGGTTTAAAATGGTTAATAGTCCATTAGTCTTTAATGTGAGCTGAATTTTAATTATTTCTTCCTTCAGACAGAGAATACAAGTTAAGTAAATGCTTTGGGTCTATCTGCAGCATGTGCATGCCTGTTTGTTCATACAGAATCAGGTTTTCAGGTGAGTTAGTGCTGTGAGGTTCCTTCAGCTCCAGGACAGCTGTGCAAACCTGTGCTAGCTGAAGCTCTGGCCCACCCAGCTAAGAGGAAGGTGCCGCTGCTTGACTGAAATTGCTGGGCCATATCCTTGTTTCTGCCTTGTGCATATTAAGTTTCTGTGTAACCTGAGCTAAGAGTGACATGTATGATGTTAGGATTTTTAAATTAAAAATCCATATTCTACTGTCTGTGAAATAACATTCTTTGGAGTTAAAGGTTTGTTATACTTATGTTGAATAGAAAACAGGAAATAGAAATACTTCAAGAAGAATCCTCTATGGAAATACTTTTTTTTTTTAAACAAAACTATTGGAATAGTAACATTTGTGGTGTAGCAGCCCTGCCTTCAGGTGTTGACCTTAATCAGTTTCATTATATGCAAAAAGATTCAGATTTTCTGGGTCAAATTCTCCCCAAGTGTATACTCCCTGATATCTGTGGAGTAACAACAGCGTGTAATCTGGCCTAATGATCTCAAGTTTCCTCCATTTTGTCTTTCTGTGAATCAAAACATGCAAAATGAAATTATCCTACTAATCATTATTTACAGAGAAAGACACTAGACGTATGTTTCTTTATCTACAAGAGTATGAATTAAATCCTCTGTCGATATAGACATAATTTTACTCTTTGTGCAAGTATGGTTTTAGATGATTAACTACCTGAAAATAATTGGAATAAAACTAACCTGAATAAGCCTATAGTCGAAGTTTATTTTATTGAAAACATAAAATCCTTTCTTCCCTTAGTCAGGGCCAGGGTTTTAAACAAGAGTTAAGTAAGCTCTTGACTATATATTGGTAATAGCCAAGGCTTCTTACAGCTAAATTTTCCTTCATTGCCATGTATTCAATGTCTAGGAAGATACTTCCCTTTCAAAATATCATTGATTACTAGTCAAACTATTGCATTGCACAGAGCATTGAAAGTGCATTCCTAAATGTTTTGGTAGATTGCAATACTACCTTTTAAGCTCTGCACTTAAATAATGCTTTTAAACTTTCAAAGGACTGAGTGCAGACTTCTTGGTTATTTTCTTGTTGCTCTGTGAACTAACAGTAGTTCAGGATTAATTTCTCAATATTAGAGATGAAAAAATGGACGCCAAGGGTATAAAGGCTGGATCGGTACACATAGTTGCCAAATTGTCCTTTCAGGCCACGACTGTTATTCCAATGGTTCGTAATATAAGACATTCCTAAGTTTCCACTATAAAATTATATAGGCCCTTAAAGTAAAAAGCTTGAGCCTACCTCCTGTGGTGGGTCAGTGTGAACACCTTGTAAGCATATAAAAGTGAAAAAAGCATATAGCATTATTTCCAGAGAACACTACTGCAGCCTACAGCCAGCTGTTTCCTAAGGGCTTCATGAAGAAGTTTTTAATAGCACTTATAAGTGTTCTTATAAAATGTAATTTTATAAAATTTATATATTTTTATATAATTTAAATTTTTTGAATGGTATAACAGATTTATAATGTAAAATAATTTTTTTTTAATAATTTTATACAATTTCTATTAAAAAGTACTTACTTAGGCTGCTTAGTATGAAACTCACTCGCTGGACATTGCACAATAGTATTGGTATTAAATCTAGACTAACTGATATCTTGAATTGTGCTGTTCTTCCTCCAGGGGCTAATCCAAAGGCCATTTAATGTTAGTTAGATTTGGCTTGGATGCAGGAGACATCATTGCAGCATCCATTATAGTTAACAAAAATGATCCACAGATTTTATTAGCTTTTAGATCACATCTACAATGAAGAACATATAACAGGCTTCTGGGCTGGGACACTGGTGGCAGAGGACGTACTAAGAGTTTTTTGTGCGAAAATAAAGGATTTTTTAGAGGACTACTTAGAGCTGAAAGCTATTGTTTAGTCTAGGTTTATATTAATAATCTGAAAGTAATTAGACTGGAGTCTGATGAGCATGAATACAGTAATGTAAAATGAAATTTGTGAATAGGTCAGGAAGTGGCTATGAAAATCATGACTATTTGAGTGACTGCTTTGCTAGTGTACCTACATTTTCACAGCAGAAATCTGTGTTAGAGATACTCTAACTCAGTGAGATCTTTGGGCCTCACTTGGCTTTACACTGCTGGAATACAACTGGGTTAAATGAAGCTATTCTTTATTTACACTAGTGATCACAGATCAGATTGGCGTTGGATTTTCCAGCCAGGCATGAAACTGTAGACTTGAGTATTTGTGAACAAAATACTACTTGGATAAATAAGCATGCTTACTAATGGCCTGGCTAAAATGGCTAAACACAGATGAGATATATTCCATCCTGCTCACTTAATTCTTGCAGTTTCAATTAGATGTATTGTTTTTCTTGCTCTGTCTCAGCCCATTCTATTACTTTTCCTATTTGTATCACACCACATCACTGAGCAGCCTACACAGCTATCAGTTTCTCTACTTGAAATGAGAACACTGCAAAAGATGATGGAGGTGACTTCTTAATATTAAGTTGATAAACTATATAAAGCTCTTTAGCATTAAATGGACTGTAGAGTTACTAATAATATCCATAAATTTTTCAAGATAAAGGGTCTACTACAAATCTTGAATAACTAATCTCTATTAACTCTAGATAATATTATTGAATTAACATGTTTCCATATAGTGAAGAAATTTATGTTTCCATTGGAATACACTGGGAAAATGACATTTATTTATTTGGGAATAAATTGCTTAACACAATTCGCCAATTACCATTTGCAGAAGAAATAATCCATTTACATTTTTATTAAAAGATTTCTACTCCCCAGGAGACATTTATATTGCCAGAGTATTACTTTACCTTCAGAGTATGGCTTTATAAAATGGTGAGAAAACTCACAAAAGACACATTGAGGGGAATGATATGGTAAAGGGGAACACATCTTGGGGGAAATACACTTTGGGGACAGTTTTACTAAAAATTTGACCCTAGGCACAGCAATAATACAGACAGATTAATCTGCATACAAGTTATCACATCCATTTGCAACACTGTATATTTCAGAAGAACTGAAAACCTGTGGATGTTTCTGGTGATGGGAACTCATATCCAGTTGTTAGGTCTGAATCCATAGTTTGGCATTTCTCAGGATTAGTGTTTTATGGTTATTTAACATGCACCATTTATAGTATTTCTTGCTTTACTTTCTGCAATTTTTTAAAGTGATGCCTTATCTTTTTACTCACACAAGTCTAACACCACTGAATACTATGATCATGGAGTAAAAGAACTAACATAATAGATTTCTTGTTGCTGTTGCTCTAGGCTTTGGATTCACCTCACTTAGCATCTTTAGTAATCTTATAAAGACATTAAAGTTAAAATTTCCATTAACTATTCTAGAATACATAGAAAGAGATAAATGTATCCTAGGGAATGTTAAACTCACTGATCTGGGTGGTTGAAGTGGAATTTATGTATTTATACAGAGAGAATGAGAATGGAGAAAAAAGGGATGTGTTCTGGCTACGAATAATACAAAATAAGAAGTTTGGGGGAAATTATTGGACAGATTATACAAACAAAAATGATAAACTGTAATTTCAAAGAGATAGGTAAAATATATACATTTTTCAGTTAAAGGTATTAATAGTTTAAAGCAATGTGTTTTCAAAACTTTGCTTGCTGGAGAGACCATGTGAGGGATAAGCTGACATAGGTTTAATGTTTGGATTAGTACTACTTTGGAATGTCTGAAATGTCAGCTTCATTTCATATATAGTTGGTAATGAACACTTTTCCATATGTATGACAATTTATGCAATGAATTTATTGCAAAATTGGAAAAATGCATGCAAAAATAATTATTGTTTGAAATTAGAGAAATCAATAGCAATGAACTTTTAATGTACTTTTCATCTTTTATCTTATTGCAAGTATATATGAAGAAAATTATTGATGAGACCAGTAATGTTAAAAAAAATATGATCTCACCTAAATGTTATGAAATATGAGCACAAAATACTAATATTATTTTAGATGTAGAAATCATTTAGATGTAATCAAACTATTGCTACATGTTCTTTCTATGTATTTTAAATAACTAGTTTTGAAGGCAAGTTTGGGGCTGTGACCACAAGGGTATTTCTTTCCCTTCAAATGTTGTGCTTTCTCAAGTGGATCTCAGACAGCTGGCTTCCACTGATGCGATTGTCAATTCTTATCATGGATATTTAGTAGCATTTCCTTTGCTAAGCTCTTATTCCAGTCTCCTGGCTACCTTATGAATTCACCTCCAACTCATGTTTTCCATATTCCACCAATGGACTTGGAATGACCTTCTTAGGATTCTTAACCTTAAGAAGCACTTGGCAGGCATTTCTTACGCTAGTTTCCATCAACTCCTATTTCTATGTTTTTCTAGTATCAGCTTCTGTAAGTGTTCTCACCTGATCCATGAAATCTCAGTGCAGCCAAGGACATTTGGTGTATTATAGAATATTAGAGTCAACCTCAGAGAACAAATCATTGTGATAGCTTAAATAAGATATTCTGAAAATAGCAATTGTTTAGCTGGAATCTTGTCGATATGATCCAGTCAAAGAACCCGAAGGCTTTGAATTTGGGATATTGTTTCTAGCATAACTACTTTAAATTTTTTATTTTTCTGTTCAAGTTACTGATGCTGAGAGATTATTACTGTGCAATACTAGCCTATTTTGTCATTGAAGATATTAGATCCTTTCATCTTTGCATGTTGCTAATAGAAAACAATTTTATTGTAGATATAAAATTAATGCAATAGGAAAAGTAACTTTCTTTGTCTTATGATGGGTTGTTTTCTAATTTTATTTTTCTTTTTGGAGCATATAAAGATGGAGCACAAGCTTATTTACATCTCTTTACCCTTCTAAGACTACTCGGATGAGCAGCTTAAAACATAATAATAATTATTTAACTTTCATAATCTTTATTTCTCTTTCACATTTTTCTCTGGTTTGGCAAATAAAGCTAAACAAACTCTTTCACTTCAGTATATTTTTGATATTTGTGACTTCTGCTTTCTGTCTCTAAGTCTTTTAGAAAAAGCGACTTTTTTATAACTGTAATCTGAGGCCAGAATTTACATTTCTTTGACTCTTGAACCTTAAATGGTGAATTCTATTCAGAAGAAAAAAAAAATCATAATCTGACTCTGGACGTAGCTTGCTCCAAGCCTAATATTTGCCTTAAGGCAAGTCTGATATTCATGCTGTTTTGTTTACCTTCCCAGCAAGCTTGTCCATTCCTGCCAAATATATGTCTCTTCACTCTTGCTCTTGGTGCATCCATGTGGGTGTACTCAGATTTCTCCTCCCTTCATTTCATGAAAAACTTCAGGGTCAGGGCCAGTTCCCACTGAAGATGCAGCTAATTGTGAAATATATGAAAGCATAACAAGAATTTACACAAACCACTATCCCCTTTGCAACTCTCTCTCACGTAGATAGGATACAAATCCAATGCTCTTAAATGTTTGAGAAATGTCTCATGCAAATCTTCCTTGAATTTCAAAGGACTGTTGTGTGATTGAGCTCTGAAAACCAGAGTAAAGCCTGCTTATGGGAAAGGGAAGACAGAATCTTTTTTTTTCTTTTGTACCAGGAATTAACCCAGTACAGCTCTGTGTCCCTTCAGGAACTAAAGACTTCGCAAAGTTGCCCACCTCCCTCTTTCCACCTTTGTTCTGTTCAGTGAAGAGTACTGAAATTGAATGATTCACTGTTGCCATCCTAGGCAGAGTGGGTATTTCTGAAGCCTTATTTCTCCATTAAATCTTGACTTTTAGATATTTACATGATTTGATCTTCAGCTATCTGTCCCTATGTGTTACTGGGGAGTAGTGATAAACAGTAGTACAGTCAGACCCAAAACTTTTACAAAACATACTGAGCAGTCAACTCAAACATCAGTCTTTTAGGCATGTCTAGTTATCTAGTTCACTCTCAACACACTGAGACATGTATACTTCGCCTTACTATGGTTACATTTATATTGTATTTCATGAAATAGTTCATTCTGGTTTTCCTCCTGAAGGCCTGAACTGAGACAGGCCTTTATCACAATCACATGAATGACTAAAAACAATTAAGAAGAACTCAGACTGTTAGTACACCAAAGAGGAGAAGAAAAGACTGTTAATGTCACAGCCTTAAATAGATCCTGGGGTATGTAGCTAAATGTGCCTCCTAAATATCCATCCTTGCTACCCAAGGACTTTTACCTCATATGCTTTTGACTAAAGCCTCATTTTTCGTGCTGTGGGGATGTTTACTTGTCAAAATCTATCTGTATCCAGAATTTATTAACAGTAAAACAGTATTTTTTCTTCCTCTTAAGCATTCAACCTCTTGTGTAGCCAAGTTCAGCTGTGTATATGAATTAACCATTTTCATAAACAGGAAGTATTTGTGTTAAAACATTAATCTGCAAGAAAAAGACTGGAGCTTGTTCAGTGTTATAGAGTTCAACCAAAGGCCAATAATCCAATATATGTATGTTGCAGGAGGTAGAGGTGAGGATAAGGAGGAAAAAAACTATCTTTCCCTGGAAAAGAAATAAAAATAGCAGCAAATGTTATTTTCGGATTGTTACTTGCAACAGGGAGACGTGATCCAAATAACAAGTGAATAACTGCATACGCTGGTGCTCGATAAAGACCCCAGATAGGAATTTGATTAAGTATTATTATCAGTCACCATACAGAGAATGACAGCCAGCCAGCAGAGCATTTGCTTTTCTGTCCATCTCTGCCTCTGGCTGACTGCTTAAGCAGCTTGTCATAAAGGTAACCTGGAGATAGGACTGCATGTTAGATAGCAGTGATCATTTTCTCCATACAGGGTCTCCTTAAACATTATTCTCATTGTTGCAGAGAGAAAATTAGGCTGGAAGCTTAAACTGTTCTGCTTTTTTGTTGTTTGATATTCTTAGATTTTTGATTATTACCATTCCTTCTTCTAGAAGCTGAGATTTACAGCCTGTGGAAACTTCTTCATATCTACCGTGTGACCTTTCTGCTACATAAAAGAAAAAACCTTGAATGTTGGAGTTAGAAAAGCGAGATACATCTTTTCCACCATCCTTTGGTTTTTTATGATTTGACTTGTTATATAAATTTGGATTGTAGACAGCAATTAGGATTATGGATAGAATTTTGAGTTATGATGCATACTTTTTCTGATGCACATGAAATAGGAAAAGGTAAACGGTGTTGGTAAATACATGGATCCATGTTTTCTCCACTTTCCAATGCATATATCTGTGTATGCTGTAAAGGAGAAACAAATACAGACAAGAAAGATAGAAGCGAATTGCATTTGTCCTGGAAAAAAAGAGGAAGAGTAACCTAGGCTTTGTTTTGGGGATAGTAATGCTACTCAGGTCTTGCATTTCATTTGAATTGATCCTGCCATCAGAATATTTACAGGATATTTACAATGTCTGTAATAAAAGATAGCATAAATTCCTATCAATTTGACAGCTCCAGTAATTTTTTTCGACTCTCCACCTTATTACAAAACATCCTATGAACAACTGTTGGACAGTGATACAAATGAATGTTCTGAAGTAATGTCATTACCAGCCTAACAATGATGATTTACCTTTGATGAAGATGCTTCCACTTGCCTACTTAATAGAAATCAGGTTGGATGTAGGCAGCTGTAAAAGGAATCTATTCAATTCTATTAATTACATAACCAAAATGTACTACTAAAACAATGAGACTGATGTATATATTTCCCAAAACTTCCAGTTGTACAGCTAAATACGTTCATGCTTGAGCAAGTCAAATTAAAATGATTTTTTTAATTTAGCCTTGTGCACTTGAAGAAAAATATGGGAGCACCAGTTTCAATCCATTTCCTAGCCTAGTTCTGGGTCATTCTATTTTGCCTTTGTTCAGAGTAGCTGTAAACGTGAAAAGCAAGAAGACATAGATGAATAGATTATTTTAGTTAGATGCAAATTCGTGTGAAAGAGGTTTAGTTTTGTCTGGTGTTTGGCTGTTGCTTGTTCATTGCACCTCATGGTGTTCCCTGCTATGCTATGATCTTTCTCTCTGCCTTTCCTTCCCTGTATTTCCCGATAGTTGATGACAAGAATCTTTCCAATTAAAATGAAATGTGTTTATGGTAACTCCATATATAGTTCCTACCAAAAATGCTTCAAAACTTCTAACTCCAAAACTAACGAAGTCTTCATAAATGTTTTGCAGATGTGCTCTGAGGAACGAATGCTTAACTTTATTGTAC
Source organism: Caloenas nicobarica (assembly GCF_036013445.1). NCBI lineage: Eukaryota > Metazoa > Chordata > Aves > Columbiformes > Columbidae > Caloenas > Caloenas nicobarica. Next base: position 18,914,310 of record NC_088247.1, on the reverse strand, counting down.
ACGAAAACAACAATCTTCTAATACATAAAGGGTGATGACATCTCCAGAAAGTGTCTCAGCAGGAGATGAGATTCTGCAAACACTATCTCACCAAAACAAACTCTTCATGACTCTGCTAGAATTTGTCATGAAGCTAATAACTAATGATATAAAAAACTGATGTCAACTAAATAAACCAGGCAAGGTTTAATGCTATTTTCTTTCACACACAGTAATGAAAGACTTCATTTTAATTTGAGCCAAAATATCTGATATTTAAACTGTGATTGCATACCTTACATCTGGAGCCATTTTTCAAAGCAGTTACTGACTTACAGGGTGCTACGTCCACAAGAAAAAAGCCAGGTATAGCAGTAAATTCCAAAATTATGTATTACATGATGGATATTTAGCCACTCTTTGGGACACAGTTAATGCCCTAATATCTGAATATTTTTCTGAATGTAGTCATTTAAATATGGCAAATAAAGCAGATGAAAAATTGTAAAGTAATAATATTTTCCAACAAAATGAACCAGACTCAACATGTTTATGCATACATATGGATTGAAAATGCTTTTATGGCTTTCATAAGACCTTAACATTGACTTGGTGAAGCACTAAGCATTTCGTCTTTCCATCAGTCTCTGGCAAACATCATGTTCTCTTAGAAGAATAAGACCTTTAGCATCATCCTGGTCCTAAAATTGCACCTCCATGCTTAATTTCTGGTATTCAAAGTTGTATGATTCATCCTGAATAGTGCATTTGAGATGGACTGCTATAGGAAAATCTAGGCTGAAGGGATCTTCCCGGGAGATCCCTAGACTAGCCATCTTTGTTCAAAGAGAGTAGCTAGGAAGTCATGCCAGGCCAGATAGTCACCCCACAGAAATGAAAAGAAAAAAATAACTATGATGGCTCCCTAAAGTCACCTAGAATCCAACAAGAAGTAGAACTACAACTACAGTTTTAAATTCAGACTTCAAAGAAAACATAATTTCATTTGGACTGTGAACTATGGCCCCCTTGCAGACACCCTGGCTTATGCCAATTAACACCTTACATAGAGAGCCCTATTCCAGGCAGCAGGGGAAGTTTCTGAGTAAGATACTGCTTATTTTCAGAAATAAAATAATTGTCTACATGCTATGTGTTATTGCTGGATTTTCTGCAGTTTTTATATATTCACAGATACCAGCATGGATTTCATCATTGAAAAAACACAATGGGAGGCAATTCAGAAATAAGTAAATCATAAAATGAATGCAGCTCAATAGTTTTTGTTTCCTTTTGTTTCAGCTTAATGGGCACCAGTTTTATTTAAGTGGATTTATCCCTTCTATCACAACATTTGTGACAGTTGTAGTCTTGGAGAAACTGCTTTCATGTAGCTGTTGAAAGCTGTTCTTTTTCTGGCATACAAGTTCTTCTGCAAATAACGCTCTTTTTAATGTCTCAGAAGGGTGTCCAGTGCTTCTTAAAAAGAATAACTAGCAGTTTATTTAATTAGTCGTGTTCAGCAAGTCCAAAAGTTGTCCAGAAGGTGCAAATTTAGTTGCTTTATCTTGCTGTATGTGCATGTCATTCTATACTGTGTAACTAATCAGAGGTAGGTTGCTTCACAAGCTGGATGGGAGGTATGAGGCCACTCAGGAACTTGATGTATAATGGCCATACATCATTATGGGTTTCTTTTTTTTCTTAGAATGTCATAAACCTTCACCCCATGTCAAATTACTTGATTCCTGTAGGGTAGGGAAAAAAGAAAAAAAAATGAGGAGGAGAATATTAGCTGTGATGTTTTTAGTAAATGTCAAGCTACGTAAATATATTGTACCTTTCTAGGATCCTGCTCTATATTGTAATTTATCAGCATTCCCTGCATTGTTCCACAGATTTATATTATACTGCTGTGAGTAGCTTAATCATCCTTATATTTTACCTCCAATGACTAAATATCAATATTGAAAGGAAAAATCTTCCAAACTTTCTATATCCCTCTGTACCTCCCCCTCTCTTTGTATGTGTGTTTCTGTGTATAAATAGGAGAAAATTATTAAGTCATGATTAGTTGATCAAGGAAAGGAATAAATTTAATGGAGCCTCCAAGAAGATCAACAGGAGCAAAAGGCAGAAGCTTACTGAAATTGCAAGATTACCCGTGGTGGATTCTGACAGCACAGATCACAAAGGAGCTTTATAACACTTTCACTGCAAATTGACCTAATTCTCTGTCATAATCTACTTAGGCTGATGAGGTTTCCACCTATCTTCAGGCATAAAATGTAGTCATTCCTTTCTAGCTGATAATCAGCATGTTTATTACTCATTCTAGTTGCTTAAAGAAAGTGTTTTCAGAAATAGACCTGCACTACTAATGTCATCAGTGATATTGCAATAGCAAGGGAATAACCTCAGTCAAATCTAAAAATGTTAATCATGTTCAGGGCATTGTCACTTTCAGGGAACAGAGATTACTTCCAATGACGTGCCCAGGAGCAATCTATTTAGTTTTCTTTTCATATAAAGTTGAGAAATAATGAGGGTTTTATTAAATGAAACTTAATTCACCACAACAGGGACTTCAGATCTACCTGTTCCTACTACCAGGGGATGAAGTATAATTTAATAACAGTCTCTTTAGATTAGCTCTGTCTATTTGCATGTCACATTATTAACTGACTCCCTGCCACAGTGTATAGAGGATTCCAGAGACTGCTGTCTCAGCCTTTTTTATAAAAAAAAAAAAAAAAAAAAAATCCTATATTGATGAGTTGTAAACTACATTATTACAAAATCAAAACTGTAGGATAAGAACAGCTAAAAGTGGTGATGTAAGATTTTTGGCTGTGCTCCAAGGCTCTAAGACTTAGTAGATGGTTAATGCTGTCTACCAATGGTGTGCTTTTCCTGCCACAGTGACAGCTACTGAGAAATTTTATATTATTATCTTACTATTTTTTTAAGCATTAAAGTGTAATGATTGTAATGATTTACTAGCCTATAATGTGGTAGCAATGTGTGAATTACTATGGCTGCATTTGTATGTCTAGCAGCATCTGGTTTACAGGTGTGAATATGTGGATTTTGCTAATTAATACTTAGTGGCACAATTTCTGAGTGAAGGTATAGAGATGGAAACATATACATATGTTAACATATCTGTTATCTATACAATGTTATTTCAGGTCACTGGGAAATAAAAAACTGAGAACCATACTTCGCTTTTTTTATTGTTATTCTTACTAGCTACTTCTTTGGTTTCTGGGGTTTTTTTTGGTTTTTTTTTAACACCTTCATAATATCTCCCTAGTACCTAGCCAGGAGACCTTTTGGTGTGGAGAGTTATAAAGAGGTAGCTTAAATGATGTGTTTTATTCACATGTGTCAGCAAAGCTTTCTAAAATTTTCAGTTCAAAATCTCAAGCACATAGTTATGTAGCGTAATCATGAATGACCGTTCCTCAGCTGAGTCCCTCTCCTGGTCCATGTGCATGTTCTCACCTTGTGTGGTATGCAGGACTCGGTGAGACCCTTTACTCTTGCTGCAGGCCGAGGCTGAGGACTGGAACCATCCCCATGGCCCAGCTCCTGTTTTGCAATCCATTCCTTCTGCATATTTTTTGCATCTAGTGCCTTCATGAACAGATAATCTACCCAGGCCTTTTCTCATTTTCATATTCTAGCTCCTTTGGTAAATAGTGTTTGAAGTTTTAAAAAGAGGGCTTACTTTGGAGCTATAGGGAGAGATAAAGGAATTGAACAATTAAAATTTACCAAGAAGAAAATACTATCTTATATCCTTCCCTTGTGATTATTTGAAACTCGTCCATTTTCTTGCAGAAAATATATTAAAATTTGATTTGTTGTCGTTCTTGGGTTTTTGTTGTTTTGGTTTTTTTTTTCCTCCTGTGTCTGTCCTGTGGAACTTAGTAGACTATCAGATTCCTACTGTACATCTTTGTGGAATGATTTGGAAAAGCCATGCAACTCTCTGCTAAAAAAATCTATGCTTTTTAAGTACACTCCATTTAATTATATCAGTTTATAGTATATTCAATTCTCAGAAGCACTGTCCTTCAGTATTTCTGAAGCCATGGACAGTGACCTTATACCATAGACAGTATTTCTGGGATTTATGGCTGTAAATGGCAAAGTCGTTGTCCACAAAAGACTATATTTTGGCTTCCAGAAGTTTAGCCTGTATGCATCACACAGGATCAAGGCTGTGTGATGTGATTACACAGCTCTAGGCTGAACAGACCCAGTGACCTCAGCCGTTCTCATATGACTTCACCTTCAAACTCTTCACCAACTTCGTAGTCCTCCTATGGACACTCTCCAGTAGCTTTATACCCTTTTTACCCTGTAACACCCAGAACCACACACAGAGCTCCAGGTGAGGCCGCCCCAGTGCAGAGCAGAGCGGGACAATCCCCTCCCTGCCCGGCTGGCCATGCTGTGCTGGATGCACCCAGGACACGGTTGCCCTCTTGGCTGCCAGGGACACTGTTGGCTCATGTTCAACTTGCTGTCAACCAGAACCACCAGATCCCTCTCTGCAGAGCTGCTTTCCAGCATCTCGTCCCCCAGTCTGTATGTACAGCCAGGGTTGCCGTGTCCCAGGTGCAAAATCAGTCTCTTGCTATTGTTGAACTTCATGTGGTTGGTGATTCTCCAGGTCTCCAATTTGTCCAGATCCTTCTGCAGGGCCTCTCTGCCCTTGAGAGTGTCAACAGCTCCTCCCAATTTTGAGTAATTGGTGAACTTAGTATTTCCTCAAGTCTTGTGTCCAAGTAATCTGTGAAGACACCGAAGAACGCTGGCCCTAAGATGGATCCCTGCAGAACCCCACTAGTGACTGGTCGCAAGCCCGATGTAACCCCATTTACCAGAAACCTTTGAGCCCGCCGCGTCAGCCAATTGCTCGCACACTGTACTGTGTATTTACCCAGCTGTATGCTGGACATCTTGTCCAGGAGGATACTGTGAGAAACAGTATCAAAGGCTTTATTGAAATCCAAAAAGATCACATCAACAGGCTTCCCTTGGTTGACTAACTGGGTAACCTTGTCGTAGAAAGAAATTAAGTTGGTCAGGCAGGACTTTACCTTCATGAATCTGTGCTGGCTGGGACCAATGACCGTGTTGTCACTCAGATGTTTTTCAAAAACTGCCAGAATAATGTTATCCATAATTTTGCCAGGCACAGAATTGAGGCTGACAGGCCTGAAGTTGCTGGGGTCATCCCTCTTGCCCTTCTTTTAGATTGGGACCTTTGCCAGCTTCTATTCAACTGGGACCTCTCCAGATTTCCAGGAGCATTGAAAAATCGTAGAAAGAGGTCTTTCTATGACATCTGCTAGCTTTTTAATTACCCTTGGGTGAATCCCATCAGGCCCCATCGACTTATAGGGATCTAGCTCGAGTAGCAAATCCTGCATAAGTTGTGTATTCATTGGAAATTTGTCATTCTTGCAGCCACGGTTCCCTAGCCCAGGGCTCTGAGGGCCCCCGAGCCTATTGTCAGTGTTGAAGACTGAAGTGAAGAAACCACTAAACATCTCAGCTTTGTCTATGTTCCTGTTTATGAAGTGACCATGCTTATCAAGTGATGGGCCAATGTTATTACTAGTTTGACTTTTGCCATTAATATATTTAAAAAAGCCTTTTTTGTTGTCCTTCATATTACTGTACAGTTTCAATTCTAATTGAGTTTTGGCCACACAAATTTCCTCTGTACAGTAGCAAGCAGCATCTCTGTAGTCCTCCCATGATGCCTGACCTTGTTTCCACTGACCACATACTTCTTCTTTTCACCATAGTTCAAGAAGAAAATTCCTGCTCAGCCAAGCTGGCTTTTTGCTTTGCCTGCTTGACTTTTGATGTTTTGGATTTGCCTGCTCCTGTACTTTCAGGAGGTGGTACTTAAATAGTGACCAACACTGATGGACCCCAGGACCTTCAAAAGCTTTTTCCCAGGGGACCTTGTATCCAGAAGGAGGACTAATTAGGGTCAGTTTGCCTATGGAGTTGTACAGGTATATGTTGATTGTCTCCAAGGATGGAGAGATGGTGCAACCTGGACAGCCTATTCCAGTGTTCGACCAACTATGAAAAATATTTCCTTGGGCTCTGCACAATAGTAAAGGTAAAGGAAATATTTAGTCTGGAAAAATTCACATAATTTATTATGAACAATCTGTATCTGAGAAAAGGAGATGAAACGTATTTCCAGAGCCTGAAATCAAATTTTACAAAGGCACACTGAAACAAATTAACTGAAATAATCAGTAGGAGTAAGAAATACCTGATCTGAGTCCAACATGGGAATAGTTTCAGTTGAGTGAGATCTTCACACTAAACAATGAAGTTTAGTAACTGAGCTTTTTATGTAGTGTTATGATAAGTAAATTGGGAAGGGCCCAAATACAGTAACAGTTTCCCTTCAGAAATTCGAACAGAAGGGAGAGAAACAAACCCCCAAATGAATTACTTTTGCAGTTGATAGGACTAAATTGAGTTTTTTAACAACAAGGATATGCAAGAGCTTTTCATTATAAAAAAGGAATAATATAATTCCTAGTTAGCAAATAAAGCAGAAAGAAAGAATAATAAAATGTATGTACTAATGCTAGATTTCTAGCTTCGGACATGGGAGGAGCAGGTTCAAATTCATCCTCATTTCCTTCTGATCCTGGGCAAACAATTAAAAATTCATGTCTTATTCTACAGTATTCCTTCTTTCTGCCTTATTTCCTAAACCTCTTGATGATTTCAGTCTGGTTTCCTATCTTAAGCAGCATTCTCATACCTTGTACATCACACCTAGTTCCTTTCCAAGTTCCCTACTTTGTACCTATCAAATACTTCAATAAAGTTTGATTCCCTCCTGAAGTTCATGGCCTAAAGGAAAACTGGGAGGTGAGAGAGTTAAATCATCGTGGCAGAGGGAAGCTGAAAATTGACTTTGAGATTATGAGATTATGGTCAAGTGAGGCAGTCAAACTGTCTGCAAGCTCAGTCTTCAATTTAGTCACTGAAATGCCTTAAAAATTAAGCATCTGTCTTAACAAGATGATTCAATGCGATGAGTGAGGGGTACTTGAGCAAATCAGAGTGTTGACCGCCTAACCAGGGATTCAGGATTTCAGCAGAGTGAGAATGGGCTTCTCTATAACTTAAACCAGGGAGGGTTAGATCATGGGGTTCCTTTGACCTCTCATTGCTTTCTGAAATTGATGTGAATTTCCATTGCCATCTCAATTCACAATCCCAAGTCCTCAGAAGAGGCAGCCAGCTAAGACTGCAGTCCCATAAACATTTCTATTGAATTGATGAGCTACTGGATCACCCAAATGTTAAAGTTTGACGTGGAGCAGGCACAAGCACATGACTGTTTGTTTGTGCACTATATGAAATACACAGTATGTAATTTATTCTATATTTATACTGTCATCCTGGTTTTATGAACTGAGAAGACATGATAAATGATCTAGCACTAAATTAGTGTTACAGAAGAAAAAGACCTGATTTGACGTCAAGTCTGACAATACAAAGAGAGTAATATTTTTTTTAATGCAGACTTGAACAAGAGTTAGATTATAACACATATCATATGACTACAGCATTTTTAATCTTGTGCTACAAGCAATAGCTCCAGATTGACCACATGATCAAACTATGTCTATGTCTTCAACAGAATTCTCTTTTTGTGCGAGATACCACTGGCCGAAGTGCATCTGACTCTTTAATCTAGTTTTTGAGACATTTGGACAGGGAGAGGCATGGCCAGTCTTTTCCATTTTCTATGAATTCTGGCATCTGGAGTGCTGGGGGTTATTTTATTTATTTTGTCTTAGAGGTATATTGCTTTTCTGTGCAGCCATTTTATATAATAATAATAACAACAATAATAATAATGATGTAAAAATAACTTCGGGTTATGAATTTATATATAACATATAAAAAGTATATAATATATAGAGATATTTACATAAATATATATAGAAATAGATATAAATATAATATGGCTGGATGGTCATACCCAGAGAGTAGTGGCACAATATCTGGGTGGACACTGGTAACAAATGGTGTCCCTCAGGGGTCTGTACTGGGACCAGTACCGTTTGACATCTTCATCAAGGACATAGACAGTGGGATCAAGTGCACCCTCAGCAAGTTTCCAGATGACACCCAGCTAAGTGGTGCAGTTGGCACTCCTGATGAATGCAATGCCATCCAGAGGGATCTGGACTAGCTCAAGGAAACAAACCTCATGAGGTTCAACAAGGCTAAGTGCAAGGTCCTGCACCTCAGCTAGGGCAACTCCCAGTATCAATACAGGCTGGGGGGATGAAGGGATTGAGAGCAGCCCTGAGGAGAAGGATTTGGGGGTACTGGTGGAGGAAGGCTTGGACATGAGTCAGCAATGTGTGCTTGCAGCCCAGAAGGCCAATCAAATCTTGAGCTGCATCAAAAGGAGCATGGCCAGCAGGTTGATGGAGGTGATTCTGCCCCTCTGCTCCACTCTGGTGAGACTCTACTTGGAGTACTGTGTCGAGATCTGGAGCCCTTGGTACAGGAAAGACACGGACCTGTTGGAGAGAGTCCAGAGGTGGCCATCAAGATGATCAGAGGGCTGGAACACCTTTCCTCTGAGGACGGACTGAGAGAGTTGGGGTTGTTCAGCCTGGAGACGAGAAGGCTCTGGGGAGACCTTATTGTGGCCTTTCAGTACTTAAAAGGGGCCTATAAGAAAGAAACTTTTTAGCAGGGTCTTTTGCGATGGGACAAGGGGTAATGGTTTTAAACTAAAGGAGGGGAGATTCAGGCTAGACATGAGGAAAGTATTTTTTACAAGGGTGGTAAAATACTGGAACAGGTTGCCCAGAGAAGTGGTAGATGCCCAGTCCCTGGAGACATTCAAGGCCAGGCTGGACGTGGCTCTGAGCAACCTGATCTAGTTGAAGATGTTCGTATTTATTGCAGAGGGATTGGACTAGATCACCTTTGAAGCTCCCTTACAACACAAACTATCCTATGATTCTATGATTTATTTACTCTTCCAATGCTTGAGATTATAATTAAACTTGCAAACACTTTGTGGTTTTTTTTAAAGAAAAAGCATCCAGACAAAATAAATTAATTGTAGCTTCCATGGCCAAAAGACATGGTAGATAACATTCTTCTCAATAATCTTCTGTCTTTTATAAAGTCACTCCCATCAAGTCTGACCTTCTTGGCAGCTTTCTCAAGAAGACAGGTCTTTTATCGTGATCAGCTTTGCCATAGTCTTGTTAACTGGTAGCATAATCCTGTTCTATATAATAAGCCCATTCAAATGAGATGTCTACCAATGCAGTCCATCCTATTTCTTAAATTAAGGAATATTCAGATGAGAGCTTTACCTGACCAAAACTGCATTTGTGATAACATGGACAGAGAACATGTCACAAGTGGGTAGGCTGTACTAACATAACAGGTTGGATGGTATTCCAAAGTCCCCCTGATTTTCAGGCTTTGAGTTCTTGCTCATACAAACAGCTTCCATTGTCTTTCTATCAGCAATGATAGTAGAAATTATTTGATAGTAGAAAGTGTTCAATATCAGCTAGGCTTAAGCTTCAAGTACAGTATGAAAGACAATTTTGTAGCTTCGTTCAGGAGAAAAGAATGGATAAGTATGACATCATTATTATTAATTCAGCATTCAATTTGAATCAAAGCCAATAAAGAGCCATAAAGTTCTAAACAGAAAAAACCAACAGTGTTCTGACATTGCTGAGATGTTTTCAGTCAAGAAAAAGAGGAGGAGTTCTATTTCTTCTAACTCTATTACTGTTGTCATAGATTTAAGAGGAGGGAGTGGCAAGCAGGAAGGGAGGAAAGGACGTGTTTTTCATTGTGTTTGCTTTGAAATCAGAAATATTAGATCACAGAACAAAAGAAAATATGTATGCTGTAATGTGTAGAAGCTGAAATATCATATGACTGATTAAGAAGACTAGAAGGGAACCTAGTGCATCTCCACAGTTGACAAGTGAAAATGATAACCATGAAATGGAAAGTAGATAAAAGACAGAGAGCTGCTAATAGTAAACATGCAGAACTGACATTTCTTCCAAGGTGACATGAAAAGAACAGACAAGAGTACTGAACAACAACAAAAAATTCTTAGTTATATATTTTTGGCATTTTCCTCCAGGCTGACACCTTTTCATCACTATCAGAAAACCGATAAGAAAACAACCTTGCAAAATATTGGATTTTTCGCAAGACATACTGAATACTCATGACCAATCAAGACAGCTTTCACAATTTGTTAAAATGAGTCTAGAGAAAGTAACATGAAAGGAGTTGGGGGAAGGCACTGACTTACACTTCCCAATTTATCCTTGATAGTTGATATACAACATAATCTAAACGTTGTCTTCTAAGACACCAATGAAAACAGGAGTTGTCCATTAGAGTGGTCTTCAGGCTGAGTTCTTTAACCTCTATTCTTATGATATCTTAGTGCCCCATAATTTGTAACGTATTTATGTCTTGTCCCAACAGAGGGAAATGTTATGTCCCATCTCTGTGCACAGAAAAGGGAAGCACAGAAAAGACAAAACTGTTATCCTCAGTTTTGTTGATTGAATCTCATATAACTTCTGATTTCAGTAAAAATCTAAATATGTTCGAATAGCTGACCTGAAACAATTTATCCAGTATCATAAAGGAGGCTTATACTTAAATTGTAAATACTACGCAATCCTTTAAAGGGTAAATGACCATAATGATCTCTATAATCAGAAGTTCACCTGAAGCTGGTGATCCAGACACATATGTTGTGTAGCTGTGATTGTAACAGAGTCAGCCTCTACTATTGCTGTCGCAGCTGGTCCATGCCTCTCCAGGAATGAGAAATTTATTGTTCCAAGAAGGAATTTGATTTGTCAACCACATCAAAGAATTTACTTGGTTATGACAGAAGAAGGGAGGCACAAGGGATATTTGCTCCAGAGTCTGTTTATGCACTTTACTGTAAAGAAAAAAAAAACATTAGATATGGTGCAAAACCAGCAGAAACAGAAACAAGAACGCAGGGCTGCCCTTCTGTATAAGAAGAACACCACCGCAAACTGCAGCAGTTTGTCTTCCTATCGCTGTCCTGGCTATGCAGCAGTTCAGACTATGAGGATGGAAGAAGTCTAATTCTAGCTTGAACACCTCAATGAGGATTAGAAATTCCACCTTAATAGCTAGAAGCTGAGTTTTTGGCTCGTGCCATACTCAGTGTCTCTGTGAATTTAGGGCTTGCCAATTTTGAATAAATTCTGACATTTCTAACAAAGTTAAGTCCATTGGCTTTCTTTGAAATTTAATTTATTTTAAATAACATTTGTCTTTACTGAAGCAACATCTGGGAATAAACTTATATCTGTTATTGTGATTACTTTAAATGCTAGAAGGGGCCTGAAGCAAAGAACCTGTATTTTATGTTCTACAAATGTATCAGAATGCATGCTCATTCTATGGACATATTCAATATATATTTCAGATTACTATCACAGCTATTAAGTATTATTCTTCCTCTGAAGAAGCTAAGTCTTACCCCAAATTAAGTTCTACTAAACAGCAGATGTTTTAGTTATGAAATGCTGCAGAGCTGTACCCCCACTACTGATTTTGCACTGTTCTTAAGAGGTTCCTTTCAGGAAAAACAGCCCTTGCTTGGAAGATCCAACTGAGAAAAGAGCCACACAACTGTGAGGCTGCCTGGGAAGCAACACAGACAAAAATCGATGGAGATGACGTAACATTTTTGACTTATATTATAAAGGAAAAGCTCCAAAGATATAAGGCAACAAGAAAAGACAGGGGCATTATGGTACTGAAGAACCCACTGTGCTATCAAACTTCTTTTAAGGATTTTATATTTTAAAAAGTCTTAAGGGAGGAATTTAAAACATTTGGTTCAATACTGGATAGAGAAAAAGGATAAGGATGAAGGAACTTGTGATCTGGGAAGGGCAAATGATAACTCAGTCTTGTGAAGGAGAAGGTTCACTGAGTTATTCTTGTCAGTCATCTCACAGTCGTTACATTCAACACCAAGTAACGGTTTAAATTAATTTCTCAGAAAACTCTGTCAGCTCAAAATTACTTATATCTCATCTGCATTTAGTTTTTATGAATCTTTTGTAGCCAGATGTTGATCATCTGATTTTATGAAGGACGCATAAAACTAACAATTACCTGCATTGTTGTTGACAGCAAAATTCATGGCTTATGATTTTCCAAATTGAGTTAATCTTTTTTTTAATAGGATAAAAGAAATGAAGTGAGCACTACTAAGACAGACAAGTGATTCCCCATCAAACCTTCCAGAGGATATATCAGGAAGAGGATTTGAAGAAGCTAAATGTTATTTTAACTTACAGCTGCCAGTCCTGGGACTTCTGTACTAAACATGCCACTTTATTGTCTATTTATTAAAATTGTAAGGTTTTTGCAATACAAGCTGTACTCTAAAGGGGTGGACTGAGGAAGCCTTCCATACTTATGCTTTGGAGCTTTTGTAAAGATGTATATCGAACTGAAGCAGAAGATAACACCTACTTCAAAGTACAGTAGGCTGGAGAAAATCCCGCTGCACAATTTTTAAGAGTTAATTTCTACAGAAATCTTTAAGATGAGCCTACAGTAGAGAAACCAACACTAACCCAAAAAGCATGGATGTACCTGGCTTTTTACAATGGAAAGCCTATAATCTGACTTGAGATATTTGTGATGTAAAATTCTACCTTTGAGCTTCCCCTGTTGTCCACAGAAACCTACAGGCTTTTCTAGAGAGCAGTTCAATTGAATCCCACTTTGCATGTGTCTGGTTTTCACCACCAGTTACAGAGTGCATAATCAGTTCTGGTGTAAGTTGTAGCCTTCCCAGTCTGGACAGATGTCACTTGCTGCAGTGTAGGATCACGTTGAGAATACAGTACCTCATATAGTATCTAATATATTAGCAATGAAAAGAACATTAAAAAAACATTTGAATATTTCTCCTAATATTTTAATTTAACTAAACTAAATTTGCAAAAGGTTCCGTGGACTGCCCAGGGCTTGAAAAGTGAAAGAACAGATGTTGATACCTTAAAAGAAAAAAACTGTCCACATGTTCCATTGTCACTGGTGTGCTCCGGTTTGAATCCATTTTGGCTTTCACAACTGTCTGAAACAAAAGTTAGAGGTTTACTTGAGGCTTTCCTGATAAAGCAATGTTTAAAGCATATGCTCCTTTGCAATGTGAAAAGCAGTTTTTGTTCTCTGGTCAGGAAAATGAAACAGTGAGCATCTAAACTTAATACTTTTTTTTCCTTCTTTTTTCTTTAAAATGTGAATGAAACAGAGGAGAGGCAGCAAACGCATATGCCAGTGCAAAGAACAATTCCACAAAGCAGGCTCAGTTCAGGGCAGTAATAGATTGACCTGTTAGATGACCTGTCTTCAGAAAAAAAACCAGACGGGCTGTCAAGTACCTATAAAATGGGTAGAAATAAGTAGTTCATTCAAAATGGGAAAGGAAATTGTTTCTATCTGCAGCTCCTAGATGGTTGTCATCACTGGTAACTTCCCTCCCTTAATTTTCTGCAGTCTATTGGAGAAACTGAAAAAGCAAAGTGAGATAGTGAATGTAAGAAGAAGTGTTAATACCTTCAAAGATTAGTTAAGGCAGAGAAACTGACATCGAAAAAAAGAATAGCAGAAATCAACAGCACAGTAAGTGAACTTGACAAGAACTTAAAAAATCTAAATTTTTACAGTTTTAGTAAAGAAATCATATTACAAGATTGAAGCGAAGGGCTGCAGAGAAGGAAATTTCTTTGCATATATTTTAAGATTTGAGAAATCACAAGTGTTCTGGAGGTTTCCCCTGATTAAAAGATAAGAAAGAGAATAAACCTCACTTCTCACACATTAAATTTTATGTGGAACAGGAGATACAATTTCTAAGATGTTTGTAGTACTAAGAACTGTAACCCCTACCAAGATTAAAAAAGTGAAACTGAGAAGTTGGTAATGCTTTGTAACTCTCAAAATACATGGATAGAAGCTGATTTTCAAGCCTATTTTAAATAGGCTAAGTGGAAGAAAGGAAGAAACATTTTGCTTTACTAATAATCACATAGATATTTCCCACCTCGAGTTCTGTGACTTGATGATTTATCATAATGAGGTAATAATAAACGAGAAGGAAAAGTAGGAACTATAGTAGTCAAGTGTTAGCTGTGAGGAGTGAGACTGGTAGTGTAGTATACCAACGATAAAACCATTTTTACGAAAATTTTAGCTGCTGCCTCCAAATTTGCACTGCTGTTTCATAGGTGTTATAAGAGGAAAAAAACTTTGTTGGTGTTTGACATTAATGAAAAATTCCACTCTAAGAATCTGACATAAAATAATCACTTCCTTACCCTAGGAGACAGGAGTACATGTGGTCATTGGATTGCACAATGTTGTTGCTACTAAATCATAGCACTAGAAACTGTTCTTCAGCAGTCTTCGTGGCCTTGTTGGACATGAAGCCACACCAGGGTAGTACAGTCCTAGTAGCTACAGGACATAGAAAAAGAAGAAAACAAGAATCATGAACAGAAAGACATTGGCCTAAATATAAGTAACCTTGTATTGTGGTTCCCTGACTACCTATGTTTGTATATAAACACACCCATATTTACAGGTATGTCTGTATAAACATACAGACCTACTTTGCAGTTTGGCAATATTTTGCCTGTGAATAAACACTTCAGATTTTTTGCCATAAAGAAGCAGTATACAGGTTGGTATTTAGCTAAATTATCTGAATGTAATGAGGGTAATATGTAAATGTGTGAATGTCAACACAATAAGTAACTATTGTCTCACTAGTACTTGTACAGTACGTATTGATCAAGCAGTTCTAAAATCAGGCAAGTGGTTAATTCTATTTTTTCTTTCCTAACATCTTGCTTTTGCCTACAGAATTACAGCCCTGTTCTTGCGCTCTTCTGAAAAATAAGAAAATTGTATGTCTTATAGAATAGTGTGATGCTAATGTTGCCTTTAAAAGCTCAAAGTTACACCTTCATTTCATAGAATCGTAGAATGTCCTGAGATGGAAGGAACCCACAAGGATCATAGAGTCCAACTCCCGTTCCTGCATGTGACAACCTCAAAGCTTACACCATGTGTCTGAAGGTATTGTCCAATTGTTTATCATGTTTTCAACATAATTTAAATTCTGATATTAAATGCTGCTCCAGCACATGTGTAAAATAAATAAATTATAGATTTTGTAGTTCAAATATTATGACTCTGTTTTAGCAATCCCAGTATAGGATTTAATAGCAGTAAACTCTTACAGAAGACAAAGGATAACTTTGTCTTATAGCACCTGAGTAATGATGGGTCACGGTCCATTTGGTGATGGACTCGTGATGGTTCGTTTACCCTGATCTCGAAGCGCAAAATTAAGGCAACCAAAATGCCAAGGGGTTATAATTCAATCAAACAGTGTTACTTTATTAATTTGCCCATAAAACGGCATGCGATAGAGAGAGTAAAAAAAAGGAAAGAAAAGAAAAAGGGGGAAAAAATTGTTGGCTACCACCACAAGTTCCAAAGGCGTCCCTCTGGTCTCAGGTCCTGTGAGAAGAGTCCTGCCGGTCCTCCGTCATGATCTGGGATCCTTCGGTGGGGAGATTTCAATGATGTCCAGTCGGGAATCGTCTTTTATGCTTCTTCGCCCCTCCTCACTCCCATAGATGGAGGCCAATCTCCACCTTTGTTGTGCAATCCAGGCTTAACTGTGCAGACCCAAAGGGTCCTCGATTTGCTTGCCAGAACCCGTCTGCACCGCCACTTTCAGGGGTCGCTTACCGGTCCGTTGGGTGACCTCAAGACCCTTGGCAAGCCTTTGCACATGCTCTTCTTTGTTGGCCTTTGTTACAGAGAGGAGGTAGGGGGCAAGTCTGGCTCAGGCAACAGGTGAAAATCCATCTTCTGGACAGCAGTTATTGTCCCCAGGTCAGAGAGACCTTCGTAACACAATTCTTTTTAGGAGGCTGGGGGGACGAGTTTGGCTGAGGCAGCAGTGAAATCTACCTCTAGCTATTGTTTCCCGCAGCCCCCAGGCCCGAGAGTCCTGTGCAACCCAGTTCCTTTCTTCAGGCCTCTCCCCAAGTCATTGTCTAATTCCTTCTACCAGAGCATTCTGTTCTCTGAGTGTCTGATGGAGATGTTCAGGCAAATACTGTTCTTCGGACTGACTCTTACATGATACTACTTAAAATCAAGGTTCACTTTCTGAAAAATAGAAAGTCTGTTCAAGAATTCAGTTTATTTGTCAGTTCCATATGAAGTACGAGATTTTAGCTACCGATAAAAGTTATATTTTTTGTGGGGACTTAGATAACCTGAGATATTGTAGCAGACACTAATTAAAATGAACTCTGAGAGTAGCTTTATTCCAAAGTCTTGTGCCATGATTCATTGGAAAACATGACTGAATTTGCATAATAGACAAAGGATCTGTCTCTATGAGGTCAGCTAAAAGATTTAAGTTAAATCAGTGTCTTCATTAATTTTGAACATTGCTAAAACAATCTTGCTGTGTGATATTTACAGGAACTGACAATGCTACATAAAATACTGAGCTGTGAGGTTCTTATTTTCATTTTTGTGGAAACTGAACAGAGGTGTTCAGAAGAATCCAGTCCTGCCAGTTTAGGTAAGAACCAGCAGATGGATACATGAACAAACAATGTGCTTCTGAAGTACTTTTGGGCGCAGAATGTTGTATTCCATCACAGAGCAGAAATTAAAGTCACAAGCACTCAACACAAAACCAAACCAAACGAAACCAAACCAAACCAAACAAACAGAAAAGCCATCCTTTTGTCAATGATCCAGTAATTAACTATTGATTTTTAAACTTTGAGAATGCAGCACATTTGTTGCAATGTTTTCCATCAAAAGCAGGTTTTTTGTTTATTTTTCACATCCTATGGCACAGCAATATGAATATGAGCAAGCACATTTAATTGCCCTTGAAGAATAACCTCTGGTAATATTTTGTTATTATTTTGTTATAGAAGTTATTCCTACCCTCAGATACTTTTCTCTTGACTTCATTTGGGCTAATGCACATATGACAAAATCCCAGTGTGCCACTCCCTTGAATTTCCTTAACATCTGACCTCACGCAGCTGTTTATTATTAAGAGACATTTGCCACTGCTGTGCATGTTGCCATACACTGTCTCTATAGTCAGCATATTTTGATCCCAAATACTTGAATTTACAAATAAGCTAGAAATTAATGCCTTGCATCAGCTTTAATTTTATAACGCAGTGACCCATTCTACCACTGTGTAATAACAGATCCCACTGTGACAATTAAAATAAATCACCCTACAGAATATGCCATTAGATACCTTCATGCCTCATCAGTAGCTGAATTGTCTTTTACAATATATTTCAAAGAATGGTATATAACTTTAGCCAGATTTCTCCAAAGCACAAAAAGTTTTATAACAAATCTGCCATCTTCTCATTTTACTATTAAAATGAAATATGGCTGAAATAAAATAAAACCTCTAATTAAGAATAAAATAGCTGTTGTCCACTAAGTACAACGCAAGTGTGTAGATAATTTTGAACCAATAACAATTGTTCTAAAACAAAACTAAGTTCCCAGACACTGCTGCAGTTATTAGCTCTTCTATTTTGAACAAACTAGAACTAGCAAGAAGTTGAAAAATACATTCTGCTAGCTCATATTACATGCTGATCACTTTACCTAACCTGAGAACCTCTTTTACAATGTATTAGATCTCAACCCATCAGGTGACAGTATCACAACTCTCAGATCCGCAGTTTTCCCCAAACCTAATCTCATCGCTACAAGTAGTCCATGTAGCAAAAGTGCTACAAGAGTAGCAACAGTACTGTCAACTTGTTAGTGCTTTTTAAGAGCGGTTAAACTATTTCTCTGCCAGATGTTTACATTCTCACTGCTGGGAGCACTTGGAATTAAGGTATTATAAGAGAATCACATTTTCATTTGTATATTTTAGTAAGTCGCTTCCAAATTCTTTTTCTTTTCCCAAATGAGTAGGTCACTTATGGTTGAGATTCATCTCATTAACTTTAGACATCTGCAGTGTAGACATCTACATCTGAACTAGTCGCTTGAGACTTACTTTATAGTCAACAGAGAGACGTAAACACTTTTAAAGGGGGATTCGGCTGACCTATTTGAGTCACTTGGTAGCAGGGCATCTGTTAAAATAACCAGCTCACAATTAAAGAAGTGCATTTAGGTGTCTACGCTTGGTCAGATGAAACCCACATAGAGTTCAAGACCTATATCTAGGTACTTTTGTAAATTGGTCAGTGGGGAGAAGAAGATATGTTTTTCTCCCCTGCATCCTGTAACTTGCAAACTCAAGCTGTGCACTGTATCTGTTGGATTTTTTTCTCCATTTGCCTGAAACCCATGCCATGTCAGTAAGTAATCATGTATGTGCTCAACAGAATGGTTCTTGGGGTGACCAAAGGTTAAGTTTGCCTGTTGTCTTCACAGGACAGTATCAAAGCTTGACAGCATTTTCCTGGCCTGTCTCTACTGTTCCATGAAATGGTTTCTGACAGCCATCCCATTTACATACAAGCAAGTACAGGTTGGAGTCACACCCATATTTCCTACACTCTGGATGCTCTTGGCAACACGTAACACGCAAGCCATGAACTCCCAGGGCTCATCCCTTCCAGCTCTTGGCCCTGGCTCATCTGTCCACAACTCATGTCCCTGCTGCCCTACAGAACAGACCTGCCTGCCCTCACTGCTGCCTTGTGCTGCAGGAAAAGAGTAGGGGGAGGTCAGAACCAGGACAAATATGTTAGTTCTTAATTGGAGTTATTGAATCATATAACACACAACCTATGTCACTACCTGTCTCCCCTGCAACAGCTCTACTGGATACGACAGGTCTCCTAAAAAAAACGTCACAGTGAAGAAAAATGGCATTACAGTCTGGCTTTAATTAGGCTTTCCCCATTGGATTGGATTTCCTTACCTTTCTGTGTACAAAGCACCATAGGCTATGCTAAAAAGACTGAAAGTAAGTCAAAACTGTGACACTTTTCCTCTTTCTCATCTGTGGATCTCCTGCTCTTCCTAAAAAGCAAACTAACAGCTAGTCGAATGCTGTCAATGACCTAACTAATAACTGGATTTACATTTTTGTACCTTTGGATGGATTAATTTAATTCTTTTTAAAATTCTGATTCTTACTGTAGATAAGACATCAGTGTGCTTAACAGGATATTGAAAGTAGAAAGCAAGTGTAGAATAGCAGGTTCATTAGACAACACTTATTCCAAATGTGAAAACTGAACACCAGATGCCGTTTTGCATAATAAAAGCAGTCAATGATTAGCACTTAGAGGTCTGTGATCCCTGAATAATAACCCGTTTTTCAACCTTGTCTGTTATTTTTCTCTCTTCCCCTACATTTTCAGCTTTAGGACCA
This sequence comes from Caloenas nicobarica, assembly GCF_036013445.1. NCBI lineage: Eukaryota > Metazoa > Chordata > Aves > Columbiformes > Columbidae > Caloenas > Caloenas nicobarica. Next base: position 18,894,767 of record NC_088247.1, on the reverse strand, counting down.
GTCCATTTTAATAATCACATAAACCATATAGGACTTCTAATTCCTAATGCTGTTTTAAAATTGGGTGATTTTCCAAGATTTATTCAAAAGGGGAAGAAAAATCCTGCAGCAAACAACCATTCATAGGAATAAGGAAAACTCGGGACACACCAAAAAAAAAAAAAAAAAATAGGAATTAAAGTGTCTAAGTGAAAGGAAAATCCTTGGATGTTGGGCCACCCCAGCTGGTATAAATCCAGAGGGAGTTAAGAACACACAGTCAATGTCAGGCTCTCCTGACACTGAATTCTTGGCTTCGGGTCCAAATGAAGAAAAGTGGAGAATTCAGTTCTTTATCTGCAGGGAAGATGCTATAATAATTATCCTCCCTGAGCAAAAAAAGAGGAGTTTAGGCATATGGGCTACTGATCTATTTGAAGAATGGTGGTTTTCTAATCTGCTTCATCAGCTTTGAGTTTGGGAGTGTGAAATAGCAGGCATGGCATAGATCAAATCTGCATGATTTGGCTCTTAGCATTTATATCAGCTGCTGAACCTACCCATGTTCATCTGCTGTTAGTGAATGCTTCTTCCACAGCAGACCTTTATTTGACTCTTCTTCTGTGTGAGGACAAAAGTGAGACTCCCCACCATGGGTGGGGAAATGGTGCTTGTCTTCAAAAAGAGCAAAGCAATAGAGTGAGTGCAAGGGAAAATTGTCACAGAGGTTATAAAACAAACAATCAAACAAACAAAACAAAAAAAACAGCCTTTGGGACTTGGAAGTTGCTGGGATACATCTGTGAAGAACTTTTATTTTAAAGTCAATATGTCTTGTTTGACATTTTTAATGAGCATTGTTCATTTCAGACTGATGCCATGCAAGATGAACATTGTACAAACAAAGACAGCAGAGCACAAACTCATGGTGAAGGAGGACCTTACTGTGTTATTCTTTCAAGCTTCTGCAATAACAAGAACTAAAGGTTCACTGCAATTATGGACAAATAGAAACATACTGCAGCAACAGATTTGGTACAATCATTTGAAAGCCAATAAGTATTTTTGTTTTAGTGACAGTTATCTGTAGTCTGTTGTGTCTGCAAGCTGGTGGTAAGACACTAGAACAAACTTACCAGCCCATCTGGTGCCTGGAATGAAGTATTTCTGTGCTTCATGTTATTACAGCCAAGGCTGAAAGCAAGAAAACCTCCTGTGGTTCAGATGATGCTTCCATGTGAGGTCAAGAGGGTTGCCAAGCTAATAGGAGTTGTAATAACATTGTAATGATAGCTGATGGTCACTTCTGGCATATATTTTGTATGTATGTATATGTATGTGTATATTTATATAGTATATATAAGTAAAAAATAAATCCAGAATGGCTGACTTGACAAGGAAACCACCTTTTCAAAAGGAAACTTAACAAAAAAATATTTTCTGAAGAAATTTTTTTTTTTTTTTATACTGTATTGTTTTGCTATTCCATTGCTTGGGATGACTTATTCTGAAGGCACTGTAGTAGAATAATTAACTAAACTCCTAGTTTTCAGCTGATACTAACCTTTTTCTGAATTTGTTTACACTGTGCTTTCCCTCTAAAACACTTTTACAATACATTTCTTTCAGTAGCACGCAAACATTTATATACTTTTGATTTGGTGACTAGACATTAGGGCCTGTAATGAAAATATGTCAAATATTAGCAATAACACAAAACATAATTATTAGCTTAATCGCACTGTCTATATTTTATGCAATAGTAGAGATTTTCCTGTATGTCTTCAGTACAAACTAATAGTAATGTTCTCTCAGAATAAATTAGAATTGAACCTGATCTCAGAGTAAATTGCAGTTAAAAAAAAAAAAAAAAAAGGAAAAGAAGGCTGTAGTGGAGTGCAAGGGCTGAAACAACATATTATTGCATGTTTAATGTCATGAAACAGGTTAATTCCTTTTGGTTGGTTGTTTTTGTTTTTTTTTTTTTTATGTCAGGTTAGAGCTTTTGTTTTGGGAGGTAGCACCAGGTGGCACTGTTACATAATCATCTACATATGTTTTTTAGCAGGAGAACAAGGTTCCAGTGTTGGGAAGACATACTTTAACCAGAGGGCAGGTGCTAGGCATTATGGAGGGGGAAGATGACGCAGGCAGCAGAGGATTTTGCTTTGTACCTACATTCCCCTTTCATTGCAACTTTTATATTCAGTTAATATGTTGTTCAGATCTACCCTGAGGCAATAACAGGAAAGCTAAGATTTCCAGAAAGTAGTGCTTGCAGTATGCTGTTTGTGAGTAACCCTGTTCAAGGACTTGTGCATGGCTAAATAAAACAAGATTTACTTAGTGTTTACTCAGTTATTTCACTACAGTACTACATTAATGACTATTTTTTCCAAAGCCCCAGGAATTTGATAGTGCTGTACAGAAAGATGAGAAATGGAATACAGGTAAAGAAAGAACCGGATGCAATGGGATTATAAGATTAATTCTGTCACTTGGAGTCATGTGAGTATCACAGTGTTTTGTGGTACTGGGTACTGTGACACTGAGAGCTTTCATCTTCCCATTTCTGAGGACTGTCACAGCTTTGGTTTTGCCACTTGCACTTACATCACTTTTAACACAGGTTTCAGTCAGTAAAAACAAGTTTGTTTTTTTTTTTTTATAATTCATTGGAAATATTGACTTTCCTAATGTTAGGAAAAACAGGGCACAAAGTAATACATATCTACTAATATTTACCTCTCCCACAAGCATAGCAAAAAAATCTTCCCTGTCTTTCCTTTACCTGTTTCATAAATCCTTCAGGTACTTTTCTAGCTAGGTACTCTGTTCTTAGGTAAGTTTTCCATCTTAGAGAGGACTTCAGTCTGGCAATCAGGCTTATCTTTATATCCTGTTCCTTTTTAAATTTTTTTTATTCTTTATTTCTCTCTCCAGGCCTTTCTATTTCTGTCTTGTCTTGTTAATTTCATAACTATAATCTACATCCAACTTTGACTCCTAACTGCCCAGTTCTATCAGTACGTCATCAAGGTTTAAAACTCTTTTTAACCTTAAGTGGAGCACTTTAAATCCTATGTTTAGTCTCCTCACGTGCAGAACTTTTCATTCAATACCTACAACTTGGCAAAACAAGTTATGCAGTTGTGGATTTTATATACTCACTACTGGCTCCTGCTTGAGAGCATACATTGCAATATTTATTGTTTTGACTTGGTAATGACTTTGGGGTGTCAAAACTAACTGCATCTTTGGTTAGACTATCACAAGAATTCTATGCCTCAAATGTAAAAAAGGTATGTTATCTGCCATGTAACCATATACTCTTTACTTTGTGTATGCTTTAATAAGGCCTTGTACAATTTTAAAACATCTACCTTGCAATTCATATTTTTTCATGAAATATTAGAATAATGAACATAGGAAGTCAAATAATACAATACAAGTAGCCAAATGACATGACATGTCACTTGAGTCACTTAACCAAAATGACAGTTCAGAAAAGGGAAGATGGAGGTTTCTTAGCTAACTGTCAAGGTGTCTCTGAGACACTGGTAGATACAGGGCAATGATGATTAAATGAATACCACGTGGGAATGAAGGAGAGACATAAAACTAGGTTGGTAAAAATTGTCCCCCTTCCTGGATTATTTGATATTTATCAGCTTTAAGGAAATGATCTAAAAATGTGAGGGCTACTCAAGCCAGAGAAAATGCAGTCAGCCAGTGAATCAGAATCACTTTTCATTTCCATCAGTAGAACTGAGGTTTGGCTGCACTAAACTCCCAATGTATAAGCACTCTATTAAAGCCTAGAAGTTGGGGTAGTGGGCCACACCTGAATATAGATAATCATTGCAAGAAGAAGTGTGGTGTTTAAATATCTTCTAGTTTGGAATACCCTCTCTGATTGAATGTATTGATTTGAAGGCAAACTAATAGAAAAACCATGTGAGCATTTCTCAGATGCCTTGTAATCCAGTGGTAAAAACTAAACATCGTGTTAAGGTTAAAGGGAAATCCAAAGTAGGATTCATGGCAGCTTTGTGATTAATTTGTTATCATTTTCAGGAAATGATGTTTCTTGAAATAATCTAGGACCTGATAAAATGTATGCCAGCCAAAGATGACCATGATGGGGGCAAATTGGGAAACACATACAAAACCAAACCAAACCAAACCAAACCAAACCAAACCAAACCAAACCAACAACAAAAAACCTGAACTGACTAACCAAAAACCACCAAACAAACAAACAAAAAATCACAGGAATGATTCCAGGAAGAAACCCAGTCCAAGAAGTTGAATACCTCATTCTTCCTTCCCTCGGCTACAGACCAACGTTTCTGAGAACTTGTCTATTTGTCAAACATAATCACCCTGTTAAAACATAAACAGACATCATCACTGTTTGCCACACTGGAAAAACATAGTATCATTTAAAGTCTCTTTTCTAATACCCATCATAGAAATATAACAAAGAAAAGTGATATAATATTACAGCTATTCAGTCTTCTTTCCCTTTGCCCAAAGCTAGAGTTCACTTTATGAACTCTCTTTTGTCAATATTTTGATTAATTTGGTCATGGTGCAGGAAGTCTATATTTGAATGTGAATTCGTTAAAAGTTGTACCAAAAAGAAGAACAGATTAATATCAGAATTTTCCCTTTTCAGAGTGGGTGTATTACACAAAGTTATGCACTATGCTGGAGTGGAGTTGAGCAAGTGCATGATGGGACCCATGGGTGGCTGTCCTTGACCACCCTGCTGGTTCGTGCTTTCTTGATGCATCTCCAATCAGGCAGAATGGGCAAAACTGTGAGATAAGCTGATATTTTTTCATTCCAAGTCCGCTGGCCTGTCTCCTGGATCATATCACAGAAGCTATTATAGACTGTTACTGTAATACTTTTGAAAGTATTAAGTCACTGGGAAGGAAAACTGCACTGGAAGTGTGTTGCACTGTCAAGTGTCACCAGAGGAAAGGAAGAATAACCATTTCCTGTGGTACCTGTTATTCCTTAGAACTCTCTCAACCATGCTTAACACATAAAATCTGATAAGATTAGAACCTCAGGTAGTATGGCTTCAGGCAAAGGAGAAATTCAGTTACCTGTCAGTAGCAATAATAGAGAGATGAGTGAAACCACAATGCTGTCTCTGTCTTTCCCCTGGATTACCTATCTTTTAAGATGCCCTCATTGAGCAGTTATTCCCTGTGTCTACTGATGAGAGAATAAGTTAATATTGTGCAAAGAAAAAAGTAAGCCTTAAATCTATTTTATGGGTTGACTAAGTTTCTTTGAATATTTTTGTGACATTTTTACTTTTCTGTTTGTTCTCTTTTAAACTGAGCTATAAAACAGTAACAGCTTCCAATGTCATTAGCAGGTATGTGATACTCAAATGCGTTCTTTTCTTTTGAGTAACTTCCATCTTATGAGGTAAATTAAAGATCTCAGTTGAACCACAGAAACGGTCTACTCCAGCTCCCACCGAAATCAGTCTCATTAGCTTCAGGAATTCTCCATCAATATCTATTTCCTTCTAATAGAGACTGTAGACTACTTATTTGTTGCAGCTGTGCTGAAAGGCTGCAGCCAAGCCCTATTGCTTAACCACCTACACTATCATTTTCCAAGAAAATACCACTAATGAAAGGAATCTAGATATATTATTGGATACCTGTATTAATACTATACATTTTAAACTCCATTTGCACTGTATTTTCAGATTAAATTGTTTCTTGTTTTTCCAAGTAAATCCTCTCAGAATGTTCTGATTATTACCCAGTTGGCTGCAAAACACATCATTTCCCATCAAATGGATTTGGTTTGTTGTCTAAAATAAGAATAATAGAAAGGAGATTTTCTCCTGTAGATGGCTCAACTATCCTAAAAGGAAAAATCAGAATTCCAAGTCCTTTAGTATGACAGTATTTTCATGTTAAAGAGTTGATGTGAATTTTTTGTTTTGTTGTATGCCTTTAATGCATCAATGACTGATAGGTAGAGAACTAAAATGTACAATGGACGTATAAACTGCTATAGTACATTACAACCCTTTGAAATGAAGGGTGTTTTGCAAAAACTAAGCAGAAAGATTTCAAGACAGAGATCCATCTAACATGTCCCTACAGGAGGTGAAAGGATTGCTCCAGGTAGAATTTGACACATATCCAGTCAAGTTTTGAAATGGTAAGTCTGGTCACTTGCATAACAAATACACAAAGACGCAAAGATAAATAGCGAACATATTTGATGCAGGCCTACAAAAAAAAAGGACAGATTGTGGACCACTTAACCAGATGCTACAGGGTCTATGCAGGGCCTCTGTAATCTTGTTGTTGTAACTGCTGCATCTATTAAAAAGGAACAGAGGCCAAAATGCTCGTAAATGAGAACATCATCTTCTCAACACAGCCTTGCTGTTGGAAGTTTTCCATTTGCTTATTAGTGAGCGATATCCCTCAGTCATCAGTACATTAACATTTTACCAACCTTTTTTTCATTTCACTTTAAAAGCTCCTTTTTTTTTTTTCATTCCTTTCTGGTTGGATCCCAGCTGGATATCAATGTTATTTCTTCTCCCTGAAGTACACAGTGAACTCTGTGATTCTGTGACCTTAGGAGTCAGGCATTAAAATGTGAGTCTTTTGAACAGCGTTTTGATGGTAAAACTTCTCTTCCAACAGTGTTAGATGAATATACATGAAAAAACCTGTCGAGATTCAGACTAAAATTACAATAAGTAGCTGTGCTGTGCAAAGCCTTGGCTAAAGCACAGCTTCAAATGTGTTGGATTGTGTCAAAACAATTTTGAAACTGTGTTAAACTGATTTATATAAGCTAGTAGACTTTTAAAATATGCCTGGTTTTACTTGGTGGCCATGTGGGCTAAACTTCTCTTTCCTGCTCAGGATGAGCAATAACCTCGCCCACAGTGGGTACTCATGAACTGGAGTGTGATTCAATGTCAATAGCAGTACAGAAGTTCAATGCAGAGATGTTTTCAAATACCAGTTGTGAAGAATGCAATTTTAAGTACATCTCTGAATGAGAAGTACAGAATAAGCTATTTTGGGTGCACATGCGTATATATCTATTCAGGTATTTTGCTTCTGGTGTGTCGTAACCTTCAGATTGCTTCAAGCCCTATCCTCTGGCTGATCTCAGCACGATGACACATTATTCATTCATACATTTTCAGGTCTTCGCTACTGTCAGTGTAAAACATACAGGACAAGAGGTGCTTTATATATATTTCTGCACATACATTTTTACTTCTGTACCCTGGCATGTAGTCTAAAGCATCACCTCTCTCCAGAGAATCTTCCATGCAAGCTGATATTTTTAAAAATGTACAGAATATTTGGATTATTCAGTTAAAGAAATACCTGCTGTGGTGGGTTGACCTTGGCTGGCTGCCAGATGTCCACCCAGCCACTCTCTCACTTTCCTCCTCAGCAGGACAGGAGGAGAAAATAAGATGGAAAATCTCCTATGTCAAGAAAAGGACAGGGAGTTACCAGTTACCATCATGGTCAAAATAGACTCGACTTGGGGAAAATTAATTTCATTTATTGCCAACTAAAATAGATTTACATAATGAGAGACAAAGGCAAATTAAAACACAACCTTCCTTCCTTTTTTCCCACCAGGCTCAACTTCACTTCTTCATTCCTGATTCCTCTACCCCTGCCCAGAGCAGTGGAGGTAGATGGAGAATGGAGGATTGGGTCAGTCCATAATACCTCCTCTCTGCCTCTTCTTCCCTCTCACGCACTTCCCCTGCTCCAGCGTGAGCCCTCCATGGGCCACAGTTTCTTCAGGGCAGACTCACCTGATCAGACATGGTCCTCTCCTTGGGCTGCAGTGTGGATATTTGCTCCACCATGGTCTCTCCATAGGCTCCATGGGAATCTCTGCTCTGGCACCTGGAGCACCTCTTACCCTTCCTTTTGCTCTCACCTTGGGCTTCTCAGGGCAGGTTCTCACATTTTTTTTTTTCCTCACTCCACCTTGCCAAGCAGCGTTTTTCACTTTCTTAAATACACTTTCCCCCAGAGGCACCACCACCTTGGTTGTGGTGCTCAGCCATGCCTTGGCCTCTCTTCACAGAGACCCCTCTGCAGCCCCCACTGCCCACCCCTGGGCACCTGCACGTCATAAACGTGCACATTTAAATTAGTGTTGTCATTTTTTCTTCTGACACTAACACCCTCCCTCCCTCTAAAAAATTACATGAAATAAATTTCATTAACTACATGTATATATCTACTAATAGTTAGTCCATTTAGGTTGGGAAAGTCCAACACACACATAGCCCATCGAAAGGTTGCTAATTTTGCATGCACTTTATAGACCTGAGCAAATGTTTGTCGGATCACTGTGGAGAATTTCCAGTAATTATTCATCACTTGTAAAATGTGAGGCTGTCTCCACTGCTAAGCAAAGTCGATCTTAGTTATATTCCTTTCATAAACAAATTTATCAGTAATTCTAATTTTTCCTAGTACAAATTATTTTCAAAAGTTCTGATGGCATAAAGACATCTTTTTGGAAGTCTGATGCAGTTTCTGGACCCAGAATATATAATCCATAAAAAAGACTTCCTCTGAAAAAATGCTGCAATTCCTTTTTTAAATTCATAATCAGAAAATGTAATTAAGTAGTAGACGCTCTGGATGTTTCTGCCTCTCCCCAATACAATCACAGCTTAGCTTTGCTTATTCTTTGCCATTTTGGGTTACAAAAAATAAATAAATAAACACTGTCATATATATATATTTACTGCAGAAGAAATGCTTTTCAGTAGGATACATGCTAATAAAGATAGACTGCTGAAACATTGGCTGTCTTGCTCAGCTGCTGTAGTACGATCTTGGCATGGCTTCTCCTGTCATTATTCATTAGACATAACACTAGATTACATCATCCAGAGTGGATTTTTTCCCTAAACATGACTTAAACTGTAACACCTATCAGTTTTGCCATTTATTTTTCACCATGGGAATGGAAGGGGCTTTTCAATTTCCAAAGCTGTACAACAGATTGGCTCACGGCACCATTTATTTGTGACAGCTGCTTCTCAAAAGCATTTGCATGAAACTTTCATCACTAAGTTAAATCCATGATTCATGTTTTCTGGAAGCCCAGTCATCAACTAAGAACCCCAAATCATGCTTCAACTTCACTTTGCCAAAACTTTCTAGGATATAGGGTAAGATGATGGCATCTTGGAATACGAAGTGCAGCTAAAGGTGTTGCACCTTTAGTCAATGGATAAAAATATATGGTTTTTTTAATATCTGAAGTTTGCCTGATAATACCTTGAAGAAAGAAAATGGAAATTTAAAAATGCCAATGTCAGAAGCATTAACCACTGAGAATCTGACTTAATTCACAGCTACTTGGAGAATTAAAGAAGCCATATGGTCCAAAGATGAGGAGAATAATTGGTGGCTTTTAAATGAAATCCAGTGCTCCAGGAGATGCCAAGAGCAGGACCCAGTGACTGACATGTGCATAATCAGCACAGAAAAATCCACAGACATTTGGTAATCACATTAGCTCCCTGAAAAATCTCTAAACAAATGAAGGTGTGTGTGAATGTGTTTCAGAGAAGCCGACATGCAGAGCCAGGGACCACCTGAGCTAACCCATAAGAAACACTGGAGGGTGTCTACATGAATGCCACCCAGAACCTTTATGTCAGAAACTGAGCTGCAGACAGCTTAGAGATTAAATAATGTTTGAGTTGGGATGCAAAAGTTCTAAATTTGAACCTAAAGAAACTTAAACCGGACTGTGTTCAAACAGCTCACTATGAAAGGATAACTCAAGACTTTATGACCACTTCTCTCTATTGATTGCATGGAGAATCACACCTGACAACCATAGAAAGAGGTGATATGAGCTGGCATGGACATTAGTATTTTGGATCCTGTTAGCAGTGTAATTTTGAAGCAAATCCCCCAGAAGTGTCTACTTACTGCACATGTGTTTGTTTTGCAGTAATTTAATTATTTTCAGAGGAAACTAAATTAGAAACCGCTTGAAGTGCACACCAAACACATTGTGGATCCTCATAAAGGTCTGACCCACTATTTGGTTCTCTGGGTAGTGTCGAATCACACATGTGATGGAGACAATAGATCCAGGTCACTACACTAAACCCCATCTAGGTAAAAACCCAAAGACATATACAGCATAAATGAAGAAAGATTGCGCAGCCTTTACTGTTTTGGTCTGCTGGTGTAATTGGTTGCTCAGAAAAACATTTTGTTGCAAACTTAGTCCTCTTGGCTCTCCTGAGCTGTATTACCATAGCAGGATAAAAATGAAATTTGTCAGACTTAATATGTGGACTAACTACATTGTCTAAATCCTTATTTTTGAATCTAATCCATAATGACTAATGTTCAAGAGGATGTTGCTCACAGCTATTGTAAACTGCAGTGATGTTCAGGACATTAGCTAATAAGGTAAGAGCGGGGAAAAGAGGGCAGACTTTTTTGGTTTGTTCCTACTGAAAAAGGAGAAGAAAATACCAGAAACAAACTACTATATAGTTTAAATCCACTTTTTTTTCCTTCTTAAATGTCGGGTTTCATTTATTTTCTGCAAGCATTTCACACATGACTTCCTAACTAATAAATAAATACATAAATATTTGTGGTTTTTTATAAATTATTTGGTGGATAAAGTGCTTTCTTAATCAAAGGCAAAAATAACAAGGAATGTCTCATTTTCAGATACTTTCTAACAAAATTCAAACAAATTAAAAAAAAAAAAAAAAGAAATCTGGGGGAAAGCTCTTGTCTAGCATATCCAGCCTTCAGTTTTCTCTGTGTTAAAAAATGAGCCATCCAAACATTATCTGAAAAATTTCAAAATGTCACCTAAATAGACAGAGGTCATTCAGATATTAACCATAAAGGGTGTCCTGTGTGGCCCAAGAGTGACATTATAACTAGGGCAGGAGGACAACCTATGTTTTTGACCACTCTTCTGCCTGACAGTTGTGAACATAAATTAGTGCTGATTTTTAGCGGTAGGTTTTATAACATACGGATCTGTTTAACTGGCCTGAACTAAGTCTGCTATGAGTTTGTGGAGACTCTTGAAGTATTCTTTATACTGCAGCAACTTTCAGGCACTTCACATCTGAGCTTTATTCAAACATACACCTGTGGTATATTACCAACTACTTCAATTCCTCTTGTTTTTCATTTATGTTAGAAAGATAAGACGACTCTTTACACTTTTAAAGGCTCTTAAAATGTTTGAGGTGTTCAAATTTTCCTTTTATATGTTATTTTTATTGTTTGTTGCTTTCAAGCTGTCCTCTCAACGCTGTACTATGCAGCAAAAATCCCTAAAGTGATATACTTTGAGCAGCTTATGCAGTAAATGAGGCACAGAAATCAGCAGGGATGGTACTACAGGAGAATGAATAGCTACAGCTTCTTGTTTGAATTGTTGTATTTACACTGAATTTCCCTCCAGGATTGGATTTGACCCTTTTCATGGTCAGCTTGGCTATGTTTTTATGTATCTGCCATTGTGGCTGGAGTCTGCGGTCATCCACGGATCTCTGTATAACTACATCTAATAATGCTTGGTGAGTCCAAATACATTTGTTGTCCTAGTCACAGGGCCTTTCTGCTTGTGCTCATTACCAAGGCATTCTGCATTTCTCCTTTTTACTATAGGTGTGGGAAGGACCATTGCAGCAAATCAGAGGGGAAAGCCAGCCTGGCAGGATTATGACTGAATTTTGACTGTCAGCTCAGGGTGAGTTTTCACCTTCTGATGGTACTGAGAAAGGTGCTGTTTCATTTTAACATACTGCCCTGCTGAGCCTTGACATGTTTCCTCCCAGAAGTGTACTTTCCCACCACCACCACCCCCGCCCCCCCCCAAAAAAAAAATCTAGTTCAATGTACTTAATTTACTTTCTTTTTGATTATCCCATAGCATTCACATGCCATTCATACCAGTTGCATAGATGGCTTACTAACCTTTACGTACCCTAAGTTTGAGCAGAGCCCTGGCTTCGCTTCTTTGCCATTTGGGTCAGCAGGCAGTTACTGATTTCTCTCAATGCCTGTTGTAGCCCAGCTGTCTCCTGCCCTTTTGCATGTACACGCTTTACCTCTCCTCCCCAGAGCTTCCACGAGCCACTGTGCCCTGGGCAGTGCTTCTCTTTCAATTGACCACACCGCTTGGGGAGCCGTGTCAGAGCTTCAAAAAGCTTCCCACAGCTTTATCATAGCGACGCTACTGCTTGGCTTGGCTTTCCCCAGCCGGCTGCTTCACAGCTCCATTTCTGCAGCTGTCCCTGCCCTGCTCAGGCACAGCTTGCAGCCTTCTCTTCCTCTAGGTCGTCTGCTTTGTGATACTGCTCCCAGCTGTGTTTTTCTTCTTCTGACGGCTGAGGTCACAGGAAAAAGCATTCTTTTTAGATGTGGTTGTATCTATTTGATGCCTCCAACTGAATACACAGTTAGGCCCTCTGAAAATACTGAAATTCTGTTTTATTCTTTGAAATAATTATGCAAAAGTTTAGTTACAATGCAGGTCTTCTACTATTGGGGGAAAAACACTGAATAAAATTCTGGTGTAAGGCATGAAGTCTGATAGTCAGCAGTGATCACAGTGTGGGATCTAAAAAAAAAAGACACTTTCTTCTGCCTTTGCATTAAAGATCTAGGCACTATTTAAGACAGTAGGATTTATGTTAAGATAAGATTTTTAATTTTCCTTTGTTTCTGCTACACGCTTGAAGGCAGTTCTACATTCATTTTCAGTTTCGCTCCTTACCAAATTAAATTTAATAATTTAAATATTGATCAGTAGCAGAGCATTTGTGAGTAAAATCAGCATATTTGTTTTGAATGTTTGTCATGGATGGATGGATGTGTCTTTGTAGCATGGAATTTTAAGTTGTCTTTGACCTAGTTGGACTATGGCCCATTTCATTTTGAGTATGGTTAGACTAAACTTTTTGGTTTATTAAAACAAACAAACACAACTCAGAATAAAATAGTTATTTCTACTGAGATCTTATCTCTATAATGTGCCACATTACATATATGCAGTAATATTATAAATTCATGTACCATGATATGTATTGTGGTGTGGATGCAGAGTATTACATTCAATTTCGAATCAAGGATTAGATTTATACCATTTCCTGGGTTACTGCTAAATAAAACCACAGATAAGTTGTGCTTTTTAGAATTGCATGTGATAGTCCTTAGGTGTTAAATTTTTATCATCTTCCCTGGCCTGGCTTTTGCTTTGCCAGCTAGCAAGCACTCTTGCAGGAGATGCAAGGCATGATTCAGGGTAGGCAGTCTGGACAAAGGTGATCTGTCTTCTTTTATCTGACACAGATTTCCACTACCAACAGACCTTGTATCTTCAAACACTCATGACTGTCTATGTGAAATAGCTATAAAAACACCATTTGGATGGCCTGTCCACAGTTTTCAAAGCATTTCAGACGCTTAAAAAAAAAAAAAACAACCAACAAAACAAAACAAAACCTACAAAGAATATTGTCTTCCCATAGTAGTAGAAGTTTACTGTCAAGTACCTGTTCACTGTGGATAAGAGTAATGTGATACTGTCATGAGCAGGTTGTTATAGAGACAGAATATTATCAAGAAATAAACTAAAGAGTAAAGATACTAATTTTACCTGTATTTTTCCTTTTAAAGAATACGTAAGCACAGATAATGGCATGTTAAAAATATTGTAATTAACAGAAATAAATGTCCTAGTAGAAGGGAGTTTATGCACAAATAAGGTGGGGGCTGAAGGACAAAGAACTATTGTACAAGTCACAGTAATCCCTCTTGCATTGCAATTGGAAACATGGCCAAAGATGTTGTGAACAAGAAGCTACTTGTCCTATACGTAATGTATATTGTTTTGTTACTTGGTTTTATTTAATCTGGCAACAAACCACTTCTCTTGTGACAGGAAATGTTTGGAATTTATTTATTATTGCTTCTCATCTATCTACACATATTACTATAACAGTCTGAAGACAGCACTTGCCTTACATCTCTTCAGCAAGCCCAGCAATTGCTAGTTACTTGTGTTCTTAAACTCAGAGACTACACTGGGCATCCTACCTGGCTGTGCAAACAAAGCTCGTGGTCTCCATATGTTCATGACCCATCACCTTGTACAGTCATTTACATTAGTACAAAGTTGTAAGAAAAGTATCAGGGGTTCTTCTATACATTTTGTTGTGGCTGAATTAATGATCTGAGGTGGAAGTAAACTGCATTTGCTCCATAGTAAGAAAGCTTAGAGTAGATTGTAATTAGTGTGTTCTATTTTAAGACTGAAAACCAAGCAATACTCAAAAGCAAAGAGAACAAAGCTAAATTAAATACCTAGCCAAAACACTGTCATGTTAATTTCAAAGACAGATAATTATAGCAGTTATATATTTAGAAGGTTCTTGTTCATAATTTTTTTCCATCCACATAGGAAGACACCGCACAAATCACAGTTTTATGTAGCATTTTTTGTTATTATTTTACCAGCTGGGAAATGTCACAGAATGGTGAAAAGGATTTGCTTTTGTTACACTCCAAGTCACAACCTCTGAGTTATAGTTGTCAGCTGCCTCTCCCAGATCTACTTCTACAGAACCGCTGCTTGCTCTACTATTCCATGTCTTGCTTGTGCAGTAATTCTTGCAGAAGTACAAGGTTTTCATTAGTACATGTGAAACTTAATCCTGTTTTTTTGCACTGTTTCTACATTATTTCAGGGTATATGAAATTTTAATCTGGCAGCCCTTCCCAATTTGACTTATCATGTTTCAGTAATATAATATCTGTAGTCACCTCAATCACCTAACAAAGATAATGAATAACACCAGACCCACCTTAGACCCCATTTGACACATCTGACTGGTTGGATATGTGGACTACTGATAACTACTCTCTGAATATTGTTCTCCAAACACCTGTGCATTCACTTTACGGCAGATTCTTTTCTAAATTATGTTTTGTTTGGTCTTATGACTGTATCATCTGAAACAGTGTAAAGCCTGAGACAGTAATGTATGACACCTGTTGTTTCTCTGCTGTCCACAAGACTTGCTACTCTGTCATAAAAGTAAATCAGCTTGTTCTGAAATGATATGCTTTTGAGAAGACCACCCTGGATGCTATTCACCTCTGTGGTCTTTTAGTAACTTTTTTTTTCTCCAGGAACTGAATTTAAGATCACTGGCCTACAATTTCCTAGACAACCAGTTTTTGGAATTTCTTTTGTCTTCCACAATTCCTCAGAAAAAAGTTATTACTAATAGCTCTAAAATTACTTCAGCCAGTCCTCTAAGTATACTAGAACG
The DNA here is from genome assembly GCF_036013445.1 of Caloenas nicobarica. Lineage (NCBI taxonomy): Eukaryota > Metazoa > Chordata > Aves > Columbiformes > Columbidae > Caloenas > Caloenas nicobarica. Next base: position 18,879,394 of record NC_088247.1, on the reverse strand, counting down.
AATATCCTCAAATGATCCCATTATGAAATGACTCAGTTTATCTAAGGTTTGAATTTGTTCTTTTCTTATTTTACCCTGAATTGTCACCCTACTTTGACCTCATCTAATGCATTAGAGGCACAATGTGAGTGAGAGTGAAAGAACAGATTTCTGAAGGCTAGATTCTGACAATTTTAAATGTGCTTAGTTTTTTACCCATGGAACATTGTTCCTTAATTCAGTGTGACTTCTGCAGAGTAAGGGAAACACCTCTGGAAGAGGTGGAGGGACAAGGACAGTGGCACAGATGGCACATCAAACCAAGCACTTCTATACAGAACGAGTCATTTGTACACATGGATGTAGAGATACACACTTGAAAGAGTGGGGAGAAAAAGTGATCACATACACAAGAATATAAAAATCCAGGTGGAAGGACAGAACAATGTGTGCAAATGTAAACAACTATAGCTTACTTTGTGCTGTCTGGCTAGTTTGTACCACTGAGTATTTGCAGAACTACCAATAACAAAACAAGTTCTTTGAACTTCACCCTCAGGAAGACAGAAGCTTATTCTTACCAGAATTCAGGCAGTTTAATGCAAACATTCATGCTCAACTCAGTCCTCTTAAGCTTTCTTTTAGGTAGCTGGGGGAAATACTTATGGCACTGGTGATGAGCTTCTGCTTTAGCCATCTATGTCCAGGTGAGAAGAATCACATGCTACATCTGTTCATTTTTCTCCATTTTTTATCAAGGTAACACAGACAACTGTCTTGGGTGAGGATATCCACAGTTCATCAAATTAATCCCACTCGTTGCTAAAGTTCCATTATTGCTAACGGTTCCATCAAGTCTCACATTCCTCTTGTGTACAGCAAAGTGTCCGTCTAAACATATTGCACTTTTAATGTTAGCCTCAAGGAAGAAGAAGGCTAAAGCTTCTTGTCTTGAGCAAGTGGTTGTCCAGACAGAGGACAAATCTGCTCCTCTTTCTGTGGGAGGTGATTGAAGGCTTGTGCTCCTTATTTGCTCCAAACACACACACACTCATACACATACATCTCTGTGTATATGTATATACAGACTTCCTAATTATGTTTAACAAATTACTTTTCTCACACCTGCATACATATACACTGCTTTCAGCAATGGAGAGGAAGTCCTCACTTTCTCTTTTTACATATAATAGCTTCTGCTTCCATCAAGTCTCCTGTCAGCACAACTGTACAGAGTATATGTAAACCTCAGCTGCAGAAGTCAGAACTATTTCTCCCACTTTGACTTTTTCCACGCTGTCAGATGTTCCTCACTTCATTTTACATGGATTCAATATGCTTGAAGTTTTAATTGGAATTTCCAGTTTTAAAAATAGATTCAGGCTTAGTCAAATCTCTTCCACAACAAACATGGAAAACTATCACCTTAATGATTTTAGGGGCAAATTTCCCTCGTTCCCCACTCCCCTCAATTTATCCATATTCAGACAAAATTTGGCACAGATTAGTTTTATACTATCATAGGTTTTGATGAAATTTTCTTCTGGTAACAAACATGAAATATAACAAAATATTCCCAGTGTCTGTTCTGTTATAGATCTTTCATATAGTTATTGCAAAATTGTATAGCTTTGAAGTAGATTAAATTTGCCTCTTGCTTAAAATAACCTTAAAAAGTAACAAATATACTTGTTGCTCACATTATTAAACACAGTCCGTAAGTCAAGGGAAGATATCTCAAAATCAAATAAAATCTGCTCTTCACATTCACTAACTAGCAACAGAATTGCAGAGTTTCCCTCACTTCAGTCTTAAAGTCCTAAATGAAACACGTCTTTAAAAAAGTATCCCTGACATCAACAAAATTTACTTCATGTCAGCATGCTTTTAATACCATTAAGTGAAACCTTCTCCGTGTTCAACTTCAATGCATTAAAATCAAGAGTAATGCCACTTTTAATTAGACTAGGTATTGCAAAGGATCTGTGGTCTCTTATATTTATCCTTATAATCTTATTTCATATTTTACCCACTGAAGTATGTTTATTAATAATGTTACAGAGGTTTTGGCAGCAGGGCTTCTTAGATCTTCTAATAACCTTTCGAGCCTGAGATTGCTTGCTTTCATACTCAACCAAATCCTCTACCTTTAAGGAATATTTCACCTTATTCAAAGCTTTTTTTTTTCCTTAATTCTTCAGCTAAAAATTACTGATGAATTGCTTTGCTCCTCACACAGTCTAGAAATAGCCAAAACAATCCACAGACATAATCAGAGAGAAAGCTTCTTTGTATCGTCAGTGACAGTTTCCATAAATTCCTTAAAATAGAGAGAATAAAAGAAGATCCAGACAACCTTTTGAACTCTATCTTTTCTCTCCTGCTATATCAATTTATAAGGCAGCTGTAGATGAATAAACATTGGAAAATGGTCACTCCACCTCTAGTAAAATCAATTTTATACTGTAAAGCCGAGCTCTAATATCTACTCTCAACTTTCTGAAAATTTGTATCTTCTTGATGCTTGAGCATTTAGCAGTAAAACTGTTAAAACTACTCCCTATCCACAATTTAAAATGGATCATGTTATAACCATACATTTTTTTAACTCTTTAAAACCTTTTTCCTATGGATAGTTTTGCTTACAACCAAGAATTTGTGTATTAACTTCTTATCATAGCTACCAGCTATGGAACATATTTATATGTTCAGATCTATGTTTATCCTGTGTGTAAATTACATTTTATTGGTAAAGATTTGCCCTTTTAATAGACAGCTTCTCAATTTAAGTTTGTTTCAATGTATTTATACTATAATCTCAATAATTTTTATCCTTCCATAATGAGAAATCTAATCAACAGATATATTTGTAGCAACTATTGAAAGTATTGACTTACGAGTTTCAATTTATTTATAACAAGACATTTATTAAAAGTATTAACATACTGTTAAAATGCTAGTCACTCATTTCTCACTATAAAAATTCTAGGTTGAGAGCCCACACCAGCTTGTAATTCTCTTCTTCACTCGCCTCTATTGGTGATGAATACTGGCCGGGTTCTCTTTCAGCACTTCTCTAGATCATGTAAATCCTTCCCCTCCCTGTCCCCAGGGAGGAACAATGACAACAGGCGTAGTGCAGGATGCCCTCCACCTTCTAGGGCTGTGCTCTGTCCCACCTCTGGGCAGGTCATGGCCCGAGGAAAAATTTTCTTGCATTTTTTACCTGTCAGCCTTCACACAGGAAAATAGGGACTGAAGATAAAACTAATAACTTCTGTGCTTCAGAAAGTCAATGATGCTACTGTTATAGGAAAGAGAGAGAAAGGAAGGAAGGAAGGAAGGAAGGAAGGAAGGAAGGAAGACTCATGACAATACTCTAATTCCCAAGTAATGGTAAAGCTCAAAGGAGTTGAAAATTTCTTCCCTTTTGCAGAGGGAATCTTTAGGTGGGAGTGAGCCAGCATAACTGTATTTCACCACCCTGCTACCATCCTTCCCTGTAGGAAGGAAAGGAGCTCCTGAGACTATTTCCTGGGCAAGCAGAAGTATTCCTTGGTATCTTAGAGTGTAAAGATAAATAAATGTTCAGGTGACCTAACCTGATGAACAGCCCAACCTCTTGTTGACCCCAAAACACACTATTATATAGTTTGTTTAAAACTTTGTTTATCTTCCCCTGTGACCCTGCCGTAGACCACAATGACTATAGGATTCAAAATTCAAAAGCTTTAAGACAATCACCCTCAGAATACACTAAGAGAGCAAATGTCGTTCTCTATATTCTTGAAAGCAGTACAGAGAAGGAATACTTTTAACATAGTGCCAATTTGAAAACTTTTAAGCATTATAAACTTAAACAATGAAATTAGGAACTCAAATGAACAAAGCCATTAACAACCTGGTCTGATTTCTAAGCTGGTCCTGTTTTGAGCACTGGTATGGACTAGAAGACATTCAAAGGTCCCTTTCAGCATAAATTATTCTATGATTCCATGATTCTATAAATTAAAAATTTATATACTACTATGCAGAAATATCTTACACTAACCATAGTTTAGGAGCATTACCCCTGGATTTTATATCCTTAAATCTCTTTTAAGAAATAGCTCATACAGCTACTCTCTGTTTTACAGTGACATAGTAAATCATCATTCCTCTTCTTTCAAACTAATCATGCCCTGACTCCTAGGAGAGCAAGAAAAAGAAATCAAGCCTATTTCAAAAGAAAACAAAGCAAAATAGTGTTGCACAAAGTGGGAATCTCTATCTTCTCTCTTTCTGGTGTTCAGAAGTATCGGTCTGCTGCTCCTACATAGACAAACCGAATTTTCTGAAATTTTCTATTCTCTTAGAATTATTTCTGGGCTCATGTGGCATAATATAATTCTCCTGTGCATCCTAATGACTTTTCTCATGAAACATAACACTGAGGTCCTGTCTTTGGCTAAAGTGGAAGAGACACTTATTCAGCTTCCAAACAACTGTTGTGACTCCCTGAAGGAATAATTCAAGGATAATTTCAACTTGAACCCGCCTGTTGGTCATGTTGTATAAGTTTCTGAGCGTACCAGACATGAAGATCTCTGTTTCTGTAGTTGATATCTTCTTAAGTAAATGCAGATAGTTTAGGGTGCTCTTTTTTTTCTTTTTTTTTCCTGTTTAAGTTTTCAGCAAGACATGCTAAATAAACAGAAACTCAGAATATAGCTAATTTTAGGCCATGAAAAAGTGAATTTGTTTTTATGCCAGTAACACAGTCATTACTTTTACAGGAAATTGGATTCTTGTTCCCCTGAACTTTCTTTACCACTTACTCATTATTTAAAAACATCCTTCTCAGAGTAGCTGTGTTACAGCAGAGTCTAGAAAGGGTCTGATACACACACTCAGGATTTTTAGCTGCAGCTTCTGGGGAGTAAAACAGGGAAAAACATCCTGAACTATGTTTTAAATACAAAAAGGTTTTCAAAAATAAGAATGGAGAGCACAGAAGTCACAAAAATATTATGTCTGCCACCAGCAGTTCGGATGTCTTAAAATCTCTGGAGCTCTTAGCTTCAGGACTTAGAAAAGCCAGCCCAGCCTCAGGTTATTGCTGCTGAATTCAGAAAGGCAATATTGCCCAGCTTCAGGACACAGAGAGTCAAGGGTCAGCTCCGATCTAAGGCACTGATCTGTTGTGTCACTTTCCAACCCTTTGTCCTGTTTAGCTGTAAGCTTGTCAGTGCCAGGATGGTAACCTGCTGTCATTCTTCCCAGGGCCTGGCACAGTAGCGTACTGATTTTGGCTGGGATCTCTAGGCAACACTGTAATAGAAATGGCAGTAATACAGCCTTGTGAATATGTTCCACACATGTAGAAATGTCCCTATCCATTTTTTTTATGCCACTTCTCTAGTAAAAGTTGTGCAAGGTCTGAGCATAGAGCAGAGGATAATCGGAGGGAAAAACAACTCAGGAAACAGTGTGCATTCAATATATTATACCATAAATGTCATACTATGCTGGCTTAGAACGAGAGTATGAAGAGCTTGAATTCAATTGACAAGATGACAGAGGAACCAGTAGAGGTGACATAAGAGTGAATGGATGCAAAAATAAAATCATGAAGGGTGATTTTTTGGAGCAAAGTGGAATGATGGCTTTCCATGCACATACTGTTGACAAACGCCAAGGCCATTTCTTATGGCATGTAGCATTCACTGGGCAAAGAAATTTTCTTTGGCCTCAGTATTCATAGTCTGTAAGAAAGGAATGTTAGACAAGCTTCTGCTACTGGGAGAAATCTCCAGGAAGGAAAAACCTGCCTGTGTTTCTTCTTTCCTCCCCTTTTTTATGTGCTTTATGTTCCATGCGAAACAATGAACATGCAAATTTGATTATTCATAAGATAGTCGAGTGGATTTAGCAGTAACATGACACCAACATTACAGTCTCAAAACCTTTAATGAGTGACTTTACAGTATAATAAGCCTGTGAATTAACAAATCATTCTTACTTTTAATTTCTGCAGTAAGGGTAGCTGAGAGCAAATTACTGATATCAGCCTGTCAGGACTTGTCGATGTGGTAAATTGGTTCTCAGGAAGTCCAGGTGATAATTTACTGGAAACGAGCTACACTGGGCTAGTCTCTGCTCCTGTGCCTGGGTACCCATGCAGTCTGCCACATGTAAGTCATCTCTGCTTTTAAGGAAGGATAAGGTAGTTCACAGAAAAATCCATCATACTGTGCTACTTTAGAAGATGGGAATGAAAAGATATGCCAAACTAGCCAGAAGGAGTGATCTATTAGACTGGAAACCATGCAATTGTTTTAGAGATAAAGTGCATCCATCCATTTACTAGGAAAGCTTTTTAGCTTGGCCATAACGTGCACTAACACCTCTGTATGTATAACATTTGAAATGGAATTGGCTTGTTTGTAGCCAGATCAGATTATGGACAAAAGAATAAATCTTCATCTGCATCAGTCCTTGTAGATGTACCTCAGGGTTCATTAAGGACAATCATAGGAGGCAGAGAAAAGGGAAGGTAAGACAGAGTAGCTAAAATACTATAAATTCACAACTACTTGTATAGACAAATCCAAATTTATCCTCAAATGCAGCAGAGTCCAGAGCCTATGCTTACTGTTGCAGCTGTTGTTTGTTATAGTAGTTAAAGATTTGAATGCCACTTTATCATTGTTACACATGAGATGAATTCATAAACTGTTTAACCACAAGCATCAGTGCATCCAGCAGTCTAGTAATATTAAATCATCATATATAACTCTTCTGATAAATTACAGAGAAATATATAAAATAAATGTTCTTTTGTTTCAAGTATGAGAAAACCAGTTAAAGATATCTATGGACCCAAACTCATGTATAATTTCATAATGCAGATTTAGGATCAAACTCATGTTTTAACTCAGTGAAAACACTTCTGTTTTGATGTCTTCTTGTCTTTGATGCTCGGGAAATGAGATTCAGATGACAAGAAATGGAGACGTTTGTGCTGATTGAAAAAAAAGGCAGAAACTGTAAAATGAGAATAAAATACAAGCAATTGCAAGAATCTAAATGACAAACACAAAGATGAAAATGCAAATATGAATCTACTCAGCTATTTTATAAAGTCCTCTGTAGAATGGATTTATTTTAATAGTATATTGCTACGTTCAAAGAAGTTATATATTGGTTAATAAAAAATTGGTCTATTTAGTTCCAAGACTATTAGCATTTCTGACACATAAACAATAGATCATTGCAAATGTATATATGAGCCTTCATAAATTTTTTATTTTGAATATGTATTCAGTCCTCAAAGCAGATAGCAATACTGTAAACTTCATTGCATATCATACCTGAGTACATACAGAAATGAAATGAAGTTGTAATTAAGAGACGTGGCCACATCAGGCACAAACGGAAAGTAATGTTTGCTCTATAAAGAAATCCAAAAATATTTTTTGACTAAATATTATTTTAAAAATTAGAGTGGGGAGCAATTGAAGTTTTAATTTCATTTAAAATATTTACAGTGTCTTTGAAAGTAGTATTTAAAGTTAGAAGTGGAGACTTTTGTTCCAAAAGCTGAAATAGAAATTGTTGCAATTTAATAAAATGGGTAAATCAAAAAATTATTTTTAAATTCCTCCTGCTGCAAATATTTTTATAAGACATTTTGGTAGTAAAAATTATTTCCATTAGAAATTGTATTCTAGTACACTGAAGTGTGGTAATATTGCTGAAGATGAGACTTTAAAAACTGAATTTAGCTACATTAAACACAAGATTATTGTGTTCACTTTCATTGCATCGTGCTTTTCTTCCTAATGCTTGTTGTCCTGTGTCTGGTATCAAAAATGCAATTTCCAACAAACAGATTTTGATGCAAGACAGAATTGCAAAATTCTTCGTAGCTTTCTTCGTGCTTCAGAAAATATGCCATAAATGTCTTTAAATGTATCCCACTGTCCCATTACTTAAATTTTACAAATTACCTTAATCTTTTTGATATCAACCACTGTGACACTTTTGTCATATGTCAATGCAATATTACTCCTTAACCTATGTTACCCATTTGAACATGTGATTAATTTCTGACATTGCAATCTCTGTTATTGAAAATAATTAATTATAGCAATTGTAGTAAACACCAACAGAAAATAATTTAAATTAAAATAATAACAATAAAACTAGTAGATAAAAATAATTCTATATGACATATTTTTGTAACCTTATACATGGGTAAGACCCAGAAAATCAGATATTCTACTAATTCAGGAACCTTCAGATTTATACCTACAAAAAGAACTTCCAAAACCAAAATCACACACAACATCATAAATGGTAATCTCTTGGGTCAAGAACTGTCAGAGAGGAAAGAGGTAAAGCTACTCATAGATCAGTCTGTGAGCTTGCAATTAGAAATATGGAGGAAAAACCAAAAGAACGTGTGTGGTGATGATTGTTTCGTATCACAGGTGTTGGCATTTCTGTGGTGGGTAAAGAGATTCCTACATAGCAGGCATATGTTTGCACACACAGTCAAGTAAAATAAAATCTGTCATATAAATTTATGTATGTTTCTAAGGGTGCTATTATTAGTACAAGTGTGGACTTCAGGTAATTCAGCTCCACTGACTTACTCCTAAATAATAGTTCTAGATAATGGCTGACAGGACATCCCGGTGGTTTGAGATCAAAGAACATGGAATCACAATGGAATTTTCAGAAAAAGCTCATATATTTTTGGTGGTACTCAGTGCAGGCTGGCTGAGCCTCACGTACAAGGTATCCCATTGAAATAAATACTTAGCTTTCATGTGGTCAGACTAACTGCTGGAATCAGATATTTTCTGTCTCTATTTTCATTTGCTGGTAAGTCAGCAAACAGAGAAATTACGCTGAGAGAACAACAAAACATTTGGCTTCCCTAAAGGTGTGGGTCAGTGGTATGAGTAACTACGGTTGCTTTTTTTTTTTTTTTTTTTTAATTATTCAGAGTTGCCTAACAAAGACATAGGATAATAAGATACTACCCTTCCTATGGCAAATTGTATAGAATAGATTTTCTGTTGTAATCTTCATTAGTCCTGTAGACAATAACCACATGAAAATAAATATTTATATGGAACTTGTTGTAATGCATATAGGGAAATAAGAACTTTTAGAGGGAGGCAGTGGAAATTATTATCTAAATGTGTATGTGTGAATCTTTGTGTACATAGTGCTTTTAAAATGAAGGTAAATAGCATATTTGTGATTAGAATTTTGATACTGGGTACAAGTGTGTGTTCAAACTGTACTAGAGACAATCTTTTTTACCTAATTGTAAAATACTCCCATTTTCTAGCTCTGAGAGATTTTCTGGCCATTCTTTTAGGCTGATTTTTGCTCTGAAGCCCTCAGGTTTATATCTCATCTACAAACCATTTGCCTCTAGTGGAATCATGAATGTTCTCATTATCTGTATAAATACTGAATGCAATTCAAAGCACGCAATGCTTCTGGCCTTGGCGATTTAAAACCATAACACAATTAAGGAGAAAGTTACCCACTTTCTTCGAAATCATTGATCAGCTGGCTATTCTTTGAGTGTGATGGGATATGTAGACACAACCATTTCCCTTTTTTGTACTCAGATAGCAATGTTTTGGTGATAATTATATTCTAACTGTGTAGTTCATTATTGAATTTCTTTACTTACTTTTGATGCATTATTTTTACTCCAGGGTATTTTTATCTGTTCAGATTTTTTATTCATTATTTATTGTTATACAGTAGCATTGTTAAAACTACATTAATTAAATTCTATGGTTCTTATAATAAATTCAAAGTTTTATAATAAGAAGAGGCAACACACAGCAGTAAAGAATACTACTAGACTAGGAGAGTTAAAATTAAACTGAAAGTACATTGTTCCTTAGTGTCTAATCTGCTAAATCTTTAATGCTCTTCCAGACAGCTTGGTTAAATCTTAATCCATTAAAAAAGCAGTGTAGTTCAGAAACTTACAATTAGACAGGCTAATAGTGTTAGTATACTTACTAAGTTTGTTTCTTGCAGCTTCTCTGTTTGAAGTTGCATTCACTTTTAGAACACAATCTAAGATAACAATGCAAAGATTGATAACTGATAGATTTACAATTTGCAATAATAATTGATTGGAAAAGAGGAATATAGACTTATGCGCTGCTAAATACTATTCAAACATTGATAAAATTGGTCACAACTTCACAGCTCCCAATTCCCTTCCATAATTAAACCTTTTGAGACACATGCTCACTCTTTCTACCAGTGAGCACAAATAAAAAACCCAGAGAAGGAAAAAAGCTTTTTTTTTTTTTTTCCTTAGCTAAATGATTGCTTCACTCACTGCAAGAATGTGGAGTTTCAGGACCAGCTGAAGAAATGCTGCTCTGGGAATTACTTTCTAAGGCTGTCCTCCCTTAGAGACCCTGCTGCACTACGTTCTCTCACAGGGTTTTCACTACATTGGTTCAGCAATTGGTGTTCTCGTGTCTGCAAACGTGTGGAAGCTGATGTGAAAGGCCAAGGTATGGCTGTGTCAACTACTGAATAGAAGGTCAGTGTCTAAGCAGCTTTGGCAGCATAAAAGCATGTCTATGCCTTCTCCTACAAACCAGAGTAACTCATGCAGTTACTGAGCTAGGTAGCAGGAGCAGCACTGTGGCTCTGATAGAAAGATGCTGTGCCTCTTACCTTCTGTTAGAGCTGTAATGAGTGCTACCTGTGTAGCCAGAAGGAAATTTTGTATCCCTGAAAAAGGCCTGATAGATATATCTTTAATCTCACTGAAAGCTTTTGAGCTACAGGAGCTCTACAGGTTACATTGACTTTCAAAATAAGACACATGCTCCTGTGTTAGCTGGATATAGTGGAATAGATTTGTGACCTTGTTAGCAGTGCTTGAGTTCAAATCCAGTTATATGATGGTAGATGTTATTTTTAATGACTATATCTGCTTTAGTTTGAGATTTGACTGTACAAGCTTATTTTAAGAACCTCAGTTAACCATTTCATAGGAAAGAGGATGATATTTTTCTCTCCTCAAGTATGACCACAACAGCTACCTAAGACTATTGCTAAGGCATTCGGAAGAAATTCAGCTTTGTTTGCTGCTATGAAAAGGAGAAAATCGTCACTATTTAACCAGTTTTATGGTCTTCATATTAAGAAAAACATTTCTCAAATCCTCCAAATATAGTTTTCTACTTAAAGCCATATTCTCTTTTTTTTTTTTACTGATGTTGTAGCCATTTGGAGAGAAGAAAATTAAGTGAATGTTCAGGCAATATTTTTTTTAAGTGACCCATTGTTGCAAACCGAATGTTCTTTGGCAGTGTAGTGACATTCAGGAGAAGGAAATTAATTATCTTCAGAGGTTACATTTTAAACATATAAATTTGAAAAGTGCATAAGGATCTGAGGAAGAATTCAGGGATTATCATGCTGTATTTTACATAACTGTATATATTACTGAACATATATACAATGATTAATATTTGTTGACTTGTTTGGCTTTGTCGAAATAAATTGATCTTTTCGACACGAAGGACCAGCTACTGTGTGTGCTTTATATAGGTGCACAAATCTTGAAGACCATTCACAGTCATAGGTCACCAATAATAGTTGGGATTGCTGGGTTCCTCTAACTACCAAAAGAAGTTCCAGGAGAGATTTTGTGTTTTGTTTGCTTTTGTGTTTGGTTGTGGTTTTTGGTTGGTTGGTTGGTTGAGTTTGGTTTTGTTTTTATTTTTGTGTGTGTTTTTGTTTGTTTGCTGTTTTATTTTTTCTTTTAAAATATGAGATATAGTTGTTAATTTCATGTGATATAAAGTCAGTGGCAAAGCTGGGGCTAACACGCAGGGATCTAGAAGCCCAGATCTACAGCCCCAGCTGTGTAGTCACAAGTGTAGTCCCACCTCCTCTGCTTCTGCCTACCGAAGTGGAGAGGGTTGCTGAGGGCCAACTTATGGTTGCTCCGTCACAGCTAGAGCTGACGAAAAGCTGCATTTCTTAACAAGAAGAACTATTTGTTTCAGTCTGGCTTGGATGGCGGGGGGAGGTGGGGTGGCGGTGGAAACAGCTGAACAAAAGGATTATGTAGATACAATTTTTGGTTTTTTTTCACATTTTCTAGAGGTCCCAGTCACCCATCAGACTCCAGAGTGCTCAGCACTGCCAGTTGCCCTACTGAATACTATTTCTACCTAGCAACCTACTGTAAGAGTGTTCACTAAAGAGCTGATGTTACCTCTGTCTCTTGTGGATGACAGTCATCACCACATCCCATGATAGCCTACAAAGGTATAGCACCTTTTCTGTGCTGTTACAGGGCAGGCAGAGAGCAGTCTCACCTTCTCAGTCCTTTCTCAGTCTGAGGATCTCCTATGAAAAAGAAAAATGGTGTTCAAGGGTCAGACCTTAAAAGCACTGGTAGAAGGCTAACACTGAATAATCAGCACTCTCTCTTATAGAAAAAAAAGTTTCTACTGCCTGTCTGATTGCCTAGTGATTTTGAAATCTTACAAACATTTTTGTTTTAACTTCTAGTAGGAGAGCTGGATTTATGTTAGACCCAAAAGTGCTCTGATGATAGTTTTATGGAATGACATAGATCTTTTGTAAGTAACAAGCTGAGCTTCTGTGCTCTGTCTCCGTTCTTCTAAACTTGGTAGGGGAGATGTGCTAATATGATGACTGATTAAATAACTGAAACTTAACACAAGTCTTGCAAATTTAGAACTGTCTGTAAGTGAACTAAAACTGTTCTACAGAATAATCCCACATGTAAATTTCTGATAATTGAACCCCTCTGACAATTACATCATACATTATCAGGATTAGCCAGATCCATTACTCATCACTGCTGCCTTGGACAAAACAAAGCTGGTACACTAGGGACTGTCAGCTGAGCAGATGCTTATATGGAAGAAAGCAGCCAAGTACTGTTTATGTAATACAAGCACCAGCATGCTGGAGAAAGATACCACTTCGGCTTGCAAAGTGTTCCTGGATTTTTGAACCTAGGAAATGTAGAAATCTGAAGACACCATATTGACTATGCCATATTTGAATACCAATTTATTTGCATATTCTGCTTCTCTGTTATAGTTATGATTTGCTGAAACAAGCTTTACATTTCTTCTGTTTATAAAAATTAAAGACAATAATCCACAGAACAAAAAAGGGAAGAGTTTTAGTTATTGTAAAGGAATACTATGTTATTGAAGACTGGGCTTAAAAATAAAATGTATAGTGACATTTCTACTCGCACTTTAGTGCTGGATTTTTTGGGGGGTTTGGAGGTTTTTTGTTTGTTTTGGTTTGTTTGTTTGTTTTTCTGGTTACATTTTTTGTCAGTTTAAATTTGTTTTTGTTTAAATGACAAGATAATTGGAAAATCTGGTAATACCAGAACCATATTACTTCATATTAATGGTTCTCCATTCTGCAGAACAAACTTCCAAAACAGAAGGTTTCTGAGGATAGAAACTTATTTCCTCACCCTGCTCCCACTACCAGATTCCTGTCCATGTAAAGGTGTGGAAAGCAAAAGTCTGTGTGCAGTTAAGAATGTCCTTTTTCCATAGTATTTGACCCAGGCAGAAACTTTCCTCACAGGTTTTCATTTTCTGAAGCAAAATATTTTATCTGAATGCCTGATAAGGACTGTAGTAAAGCAGATAAGTCTAGGGGACCTGCTCCAGCTAGGGAGTGCTCTTCAGGAACTAATAAAGATTAAGCACCCACATTTTTGAGATGATGTCTTATTCTGTCCCAGTCTGATGAGACTATGCAATTCTTCTCACAGAGCAATTGAGGGCTCCATCTGAAAGTGTGTGTGTGTACATTTTACCTTTTTATTTTGTCTTTAAGGCACTTTTCAGGTAACCATTGTCCTTTAAGCTTCAGAGAAATTCCAGAGACGTGCAACTTCCAACTAGTAAATACTGAAAAGCTGGAGGAAAGTCTTACATCGAGTTCTGTCAGTCAAATGCAAGCTAAGGGAATTGGGACTTACCTGTGTAAGCATTGGATACTGGTAGATTTAGGATACTTTTCCTCTTAAAATCTTTGGAAGATTTTTAAGTTGGAAACTTATCAATAAAGGTGTGTCCAGCCATATAACGGGTGAATCCTTTCATTCTAATGAACATTTTGTTTTTAAAAACTTATTCTTTTATTTGATATGATATGGTGATTGCTTGTCATTGCCATTGATATGTGCTCTAGGAGTCAAACAAAAAAAACAGTACCTTGGAGCAATCCAGCTCATGGGCTTTGGTAGATGATCTGTGTCAGTTTAAGGCCTCTATGTCTTGTGCCAGAATAGGGTCGGGAAAATCTCAGAAGCCGCAGTTCTCAGTCTGGTGTCTTTAATGTAATGTTGTCTTCACCTATAGGTTAAATTGACAGGCTGTGAACTGTGTTGGGTGGAGTGCAGCTTCATGCTCAGTTTCATATCCACTCCTGTGGGTGTGACAGTCACTTGTAGAAAAAAAAAGTAAAGAAATGGGCACAACTTTGCCATTAGCCATTGTGCTTTGACAAATGTAGCTGCATTTACAAAACCTCAAATTTTCTATTACTGAAACAGAATTTTCTAGTCATCCACTGTCTTGCAATTATTATGGAACTTTCTCCCTGTTTACAGATGAAGACACCATACTATTAATGAAGAGGTAAGGGTAAGGGACGGAGACTGAAAATGATCACATGCTTCTAAGTATGGGTAATATTTTGTATTAATGATTGCAGAGTCTTTAATAACTTTATGACAAGATCCAGTATTATACAACAATGTGTTCATGCTGCTTTTTATTTAAACAGTCTATTAACACTGACTAAATAATAAAGAAGAAGGGAATCAATTTTGTCACTCCATAAGGAGTCATGTTATCTGATGTTCTTTTGTGGATGTGTGGATGATACTAGTTTGGGGTGTGAAATATTCATGGATTCCCAGGATTATAATCATGTATGATGTGATCAAGTATGAGTGCTCATAACCAAAAGTTTATAGTTCATCTTTTGTTATTTATCTTTCTTTTTCTTAGCTCTAGTCACCTGATATTAATTCTTTTCCCATATACGGTGTGCCCTGTATTTATTTCCATTTTGGGATCTGGTTATGACTTGGATTCAGTTACGTTAAAGGTTGCACAAGATCCTACCGTACACCAACATTGGCCCTACAATCTCATGCCCTTGTTTGTTTTCATAGTGAGGAAACCCAAATATACAGAGACTGTAGAAGGATCATCTGTTGTGTGCTTTAGGTATAACCTCAGATGATCAGTTGATGACTACAAAAGACAACAGTACACAAGTGGTCTTTAGTTTAGAAGTCGAACACATTGGGGAGTTGAATCACAGACTAACTTCAGCTGCTTTAAGTAAAGTGTGCCATCTAAGTTTGGTATTTACACTTTCAATATTCTTTATGAGGCTGCTCTTAAATCCTAAGACCACTCCTTTGCAAAACTAGGAACAAATTTTCACAGAGTGCACAACGCCAATAAAAGCAGCAGCCTTGCTGCTGAGAAACTGGCTGCCCTGAGGTCCCTGGCTCGCTCTGGGAAGTGGCACATCACAGCTCCCGTCTGCCAAGGGCAGGCTGCAGGCTGAGGGATGTCTACAAAAGTAACACACTCTTCCTTTGCTTCATCAGCTTGTTCCATTGGTTCCTCCACGTTTTCTAGCTTCAGAGAAACCAGGCTTTTTAAAAGGTAAATATGGTTCATGTAGAAGTTAAATTTCCTGGGGCTTCTTTCCATTCGAGCATGACTGCTGTGCTGTGTGTTCATGTGCAGCATGAGTTTATAGTCTCATTACTTGGTGCAAGCTATGAATAACGTACAAATTATCCAATAGGTGTGGGAAGAAATGCAGTTTAAACCTTTGTTCTTGCTATGGTGACATCTCATGAGGAAAACTCAAACATTATGTTTCTGGGAAGAACAAAGACAGAATGCATTCCTCTGGCTGTCTGAGGTGATCCCATGCCGATGTGTGGCAGCAAACTGAACCGGTGGGCTGCAGAAAGGGGTCTAAGAACTTGCACAAAGGTACTGGAGAACATCTCACTGCACTCTGCACTGCATCTCGCTGCCGACTGTGCTTATGAGACAGAGTCAAGCCCAATTGAAAACATGGCTGGAGGGTGTTGTCAGAAAGAAGAGCACGTTAGAGCCTGCAATTAAACTGGTCATTAATTATATGGTAGGATTTTTTTTTCCAGTAGTTAATTTGGTTTCACAGCATACAGTCTATGCACACACGTGAATGCTCCTGTGTGTGTGCAGAGGAAATATTGCTCTAAAAATCCTGGTTTTTTCTTCTTTATTTCATTTTCATCTTTGCTTCTCTTAGTTCTCAAACTGTAAATTATAGTTACTCAACATCTTTGTCATAACTCCAATTTTTATCAGCATCACTCAATGAATTTTTACTTTCTTGTTCCTGGTGTTTATCTGTGGAGGTTACTGTGGGCCTCACAGTCATTTAGCTGTATGTTAATCTTGAATCCTTCAGCAGGCTTTGGACCATTATGCATAATTTTCTTTTTACCATTGTTCTTTAATTAAACTGAAAATGATAAATTGTTTATGTCTATTGTGCAGTCTACAAATACTCACTTCCTGATTCATTACCATTATTATATGACATATGAAAAGAACGGAAGGGGATAGATTAATGGAGCTGCATGCTGATCACAGTTTTGCTCGGAAATCTCAGATATCTGCAATCGGACAGCCATTCAGAGACTGCTATCTGGCCTGATCAGATGTCGCTGAGCTGTGACCATAACCCAGTGTCCTATTTTTTTAACAACACACTTTTCAAAATTATACATTGAAGGGATTATTGATTGTTGCTGTGCAAAATATAATAAATGAAAATAATGTTTTATTCCACTAATGTGAAAACGATAATAAAATACAGGATGTGATCTTTAGACAAAAGAAAATCAAAACTACCTTTTACAAAGCACATTAAGTATTAGTCAGAATTACTGTAGCCACAGCACAACCCCCTGCTTTCTCTGATGTAGGAATATTGTGGGGAGCAACAGTGATTGCAGGACATTTAAGGTCCTCTGAAGGTGCTTTCTGCAGTCAGAAAACTCGACTGTGTCCAGTTATCTACCTTTTTATTCTGCCTTTGACTTTTTCCCTTCCGTTCTTATCAGGTATGCTCTCAGCCTTTCTTCTGTGCATGGATGAACTCGTGTTGGTTAGTTTGCTCACACCGTGTTATTCTATTGAATACCACGGATGTGAATTTCCACTGCAAAGGTATTAACGTCAAAGCAAAAGGGGTATAGAACATTGCTGTTTTGACTTGGACATATTTGTTTCAGTCTTGTCTAAAAGAAGAAAGTGGAAAAAGAAGCCCAAGAGTTGCAAAATTGGGATTTTTAAAAGAGATTTGCATATATGTGCATTGATACATGCTTTTCTAATGTGGGAAGTGACTTGCTTTTCTTTCCTCCTTTCTCTGTTTTGTAAAAGTATTTCCATCACTAATGTGCCTCTGTTTCCGGGCTTGCCAGTGGCAAATCCAAATGGTCCATTAACTATGAAGTCAGTTGTCAGTTCTTCTCTCCTGCCTCTGGTTTGGCACACTCCTATGTGACTTGCTTCATTGATTGCAGAGTGATTCTGCACTGCAGAAATGAACCTTGGGTCACATGTCTTGAGCTTCATTCAAACTATACAATATTTTCTGTCAGAGAAATTGGCATATTTTTTCTATAGAAGCAGATGGTAACATACACCAAATAATGATTTGCTATAATTGCAAATATCCAGATTTGTGTTTAAACTGAGCTGGGCAAAATAAAGGGCAGGATTACACTGGAGAGAATATTTATTCAAATAGGTCCTTTTGAGGTTAAGGGGCCATGATTGTTGGATAGGCATATGATTTTGCTGTGTAACTTGAAGATATATGGTGTGTTTGATTACATTTAATGTCTGCTTAATATTTATGGGAAAGATGAGTATAAAATGCAATTTTAGTTCCTTCTCTTGCTGTATCATATCTTCTCTACACAGTTCCAGGTGCAGATTAAGATTGTTTCCTACATTTAAAGTAGTTCATTAAAGATCATTATATGTTGAGCGATGCTCTACAGCTAACAAAGAAATAAAACTAGTATCTTGCTATCAGTGGACTCCACAGTGATTTTCTTCCCTTAGATGACAGTTCCTTGAGCTTACTGATTTTGTGCTGCTTTTAAACTTCTTGTGACTGAATTTTTACTGGTGAAAAATGATTCCTGTATACACTTTGATCCTGCAATTCATTATGCTACTGTCAGTTTAGTTTGTTTTTCACTCTAGGCCACTGTTTTCTTCATTGCTTCAAGCTTGCAAATTACTCTGTTCTCAAGATCTACTGTAAAGTGAACAAAAAGATAAAGACAACATGGATACAAGGCAGTTCTGGCATGAGAGCTAGGCAGCAAGACTTTCTCCCTGGTATGGATAGTGGCAATACTTTTTCAGTAATTGGATCAGGATTTGGTATTGCCTGGACTCTGTAAATCAGACTGCATTGACTAATTTCCTGAAAATATTTCAACTTTGCAATAAAATATTGAACTTCAAGTGTTACAGTCTTTTCCCAAAGTGTGGGAAAACATATGGAAAACTTCGAAAAGTTGAATGATTTTTGCATTTATAGCTTTCATGATAAGTACAGAGGAGATAGGTATTATGGGAAAAAATATCCACATTAAAAACAAACAGACAGTTATTTTTGCTTCACTTCCAAATGCTTGTATAAACATAAAGAAATAGGCAATCTCTTCGACCCATAGTTACATCTTTTAAATATTTTTTTTTATCACAATGTATTTTATATATAACAGCAGCAGTGGCAGCCTATTTACACTGTTTTTATTCCTCCTCATGTTCAGCTCTCTTTAGGAAATTGTGCTCTAATTGGGTTGGAAAAAAATTTCTTTTCCTACTGATGATAGCAAAATTTTGGTAGCTGTCAAATAGCTAAGAGAAAATTCACCCATGAAAATAGCTTTGCTCAAAAGACTGTTTCAGTCCTAGCCCATGGTCTTTCCTGTTCCTCCTATCCTGACTTCCTGCAGGATATTCCTGTCTCAAAGACTCAGTTTAAAATAAATAAATAAGGACCATTGTAAATCTTCATTTGAAAAATAATTCATGGAATACAAGAATGCGTATTTCTTTAACAAGACTCAGCTGTACACTTCGGGTTATTTGGTTCCTGCATACGACTTTTTTCATTAGCAGGGACATTCAGATCACAAAGGTGCACAGTGTTATGCACATTTGATTACATTTATCTACTGTCTGTTCAAAATTAATACACTTCATCTAACTATAAGCATTACTCAATAATGTGCAGACAGGTTCACTATAGTTTCCAAAAAATTGCCTCCTTATAAAGTAAATGATCTTGCTGTGTTCTTTTGCACTGTATTTTTGTCTGCTTTAGAAATGTTGTTGTGATCCCTGATATTGATCGGTAACTGAGGCACAGGGAATGTCTCATGCAATGGTGCCACTCCAAGTGGTTTCATACTTAGGTGCTTTTCCATTTTCATTTCAAGTAAATTGCTATCTAGTTAATCCAGGACTTAACTAACAGCTTATTAATGATAGGGAGAGAGTGCCAGGAAAAAAAAGCATTTCTACTTTTTAGCTCAGGATGTGTTTTAACACTTGTCTGACATATGCAGTATAGTTTACAGGAAGACATGGCTAACCCTTTGGATTCTGTAATTAAAGATTTAGGAATACACATATCCTAAAAAATCATCCTCCTCTAGTTATTGCTATTTAATATGAATGTAAATTCCCCTGTCCAGGTGCCTGAAAGCTGGAGTTATAAAGCACAGTTCCTGCTGAAGACAGATGTTTACCTGGAAAACAATGGTCCTATAGTGTATAAGGATGGCTTCATCTTTTTTGTGAAGGTGACTTTGCACCCTTTTTGATCCCCATGGCCCCGTATTTTATTCAAATCTATGTATATTGCTCCTGCAGTCACTATTCTCCTTGTGGGAATATACAGAAAACGTTAAATTAATGCTGATTTTTTTTTGGCATGACACTTAAACCAAAACTTTTCCTCCAGAGTTTTAAAAAAGTTTTTTTTTTCTTTTCCTTCCCCAAGCAATTTAGTTATCTCGCTATTCTATCCATAATCTGTTTCTCCTTGTCTGAAATTGATGCATCAGCTGGGAAGAAAACAAGCTCAAACCTCTGCAGAGAGCATACCGTGCAAATAACCAGTTTGTCTGTCCTGCTCATGTTAAAACATTCTTATCACATTTGGTTTTGGTAATGCAGCAAAAATGTAGAATATGAGTTAATCACATGATACATGCTGTATGAACACTATCTGTATTCTAAATTTTCTGAGCAATAATATAATTGAGTTTAGTTATGATTAGATAAACTCAATAAAATAGTACTATCAGTGGAGTAGATAGTTTTGTCTGCATCTTTATGATTTTTAGAAAATTACATTAGAAGGACTTATTCTTATCTGATAGCACAGATCTGGTACTGATATCTGGTTTATCTATGTATACGACTTCTGTTGCATAGTTGTGTTGCTAGTTATGATAATAAATACAAAATTACTTCTAACCAGTTAGGCACCAAGATGTAGTGTTCATATGTGATGACTGCAGGGTCAGATTCTGTGGTTCCTTATACTTGCTGACATATTAAACTTAGTAAGGATGACTAGGTATAACTGAGGATAGAATTTGTCTTGTGCTTTTTTTTTTTTTTTTTGACACTTTGTTTTCAAACACTGGCTAAGCTATCTGTTACATTTAAGGAAGCTTATTAGTGCAAGGCTGTATGCAATGTGCTGTAGATGAGGACTAGGGGAGATGCAAAGGAATAAATGGCCAATTTTTCAACACATGACCTGGCATGTGCAGGTGAAAGGGCTGAGAATGGGAGGGGCTCTTCTAGCAAACTTTTGTTTTGAACCTAGTTTGAAGCTGTTTTATACACAAAGATACACAGGCCTACTCTGATCACCTAGGATGATACCTTCTATAATAAAGAATCCATTAATTAATTTCCCTTCCATCAAAATACTGTCTTTCAAAAGCTAGCCAAACATGTCTAACTTCAAATTCTGTCTATTAATCTCATTGTGAGTTGGTTTTATAGAATAATGAGATTTCTTTTTAAACTTGTATTCTATGTGGGCAACAGACGTTTAATAAGGTATACAGAATGTGATCAAATAATGCTTTGTGTTCAGTTCTTTAAGTCAGACTTATCATATTTTTACTTTTATGATGAAACATTTTCATTTTTTGTATGTCCTTGAAACTTTCCTGTGAGTCCTTTGCAATCTATAAAATCCCTGAAATGTGCTCAAAGAGTTAGCATTCCAACAGAGGTTGCACTGTTGCCAAATACAGATGCAACCTGACCTCCCTGCTGCTGCTTCACCTTCTGTAATTATACACCCCAGGATCACCTTTTTGACCCTACCACTGCAATTGCCTCTACCATCAGCAATTCCTTTTCAAAGGCCACATCTAAGCTTACCTGCAAGAGAACACCAGGAGACACCCCAGATCCTGCTTCCTCCTTGGATGACAAGATCGTGTGCTTAGATTTCATCTGTATGGAGACAGGGATGTGGGAAATGGCTGGTACATATCCAGATAGCGTGCTAATGGGAAGTCAGGATGCTGCAGGGGCCAGCGCCTGCATCTGGCAATTCTGAAACACTCCTGGACTTCAGATTCCAGATATATTCAAAGAAGTTTCTTCCTGGGATTACCTCTTACATTATTTGATTCTGGCTATACTTCACAGAATCACGGAATGTTAGGGATTGGAAGGGACCTCAAAAGATCATCTAGTCCAATCCCCCTGTCGGTGCAGGAACACCTAGATATTTCCTGAACTGCTTACTACTTCTTAAACCAAATCTGGGTTTTGTCCTCTGCATTATTTACTTTCACGATGTGTCACCTTTTATCAACACTGATTTTGTGTTTTAACTTGGATAACTTATAAAATTTTTCCTAAGTGCCAATATATGACTAAAATCCCTGTATACTTTATAGGAGTTATGTACTAAGTCTTGAAATGTAACAGAATGTAAGTTTTTAATTTTATTTTTTTTCCTTTGGTTTGCTGTGTCCATTTTATTTCCTTTAATGTAAACAAAATGTCCTGCATTACCAAGTCAGATGTTGGCAGAAGCATCTATTAACTTAAATTTTAATCTAGATGAAACCAGACCAGCAAGTTAGTTCGACAAGAATGCCCTTGTTGATTGGCATTAATTACTTTCTATATATTTAATTTTTTTATTAATTAAGTCCGATATTATTAATCACATTATTTTGCTTGCTTATTTCAGTCTTACAGTGTTGTAGTTACTTAGGTTATACCATTTAAGTGGTGGCACACTTCTTCCTCAGGTCCTTCAGAGATTTCATGGTATTCCAAAGTATACTAAAAATGAACAGTGATGATCCAGATAGTTCCTTTCTACAATATTTATTTAAAAGTTATTTTATACAAGTTTTCCAGACCTGCTGATCTTACACATTTTTTAAACTAGTGTTCCGTGTTTCGTTACTGAGGGCTGAAATAAAAATCACCACTCAGATCTCATCAAGCTTTTCAAAAGGACACAAGAGATTTATTTACTGAACAATTCTGCCTTTCCTAAGGTCTTATTGATATTAATGAAAATTCTACCAGCTCTGATAATGAACTAATGCCACGTTTGGAATTTTTTTTCTTCTAAAAAGTACCCTCTGTTTTCTTGCTTTTCTGTCTGTTGACTTCAGATTTTTCCAGGAGTTACTTTGATTATGTTAACCATTTTCTATAAATCTCATTTTCTGATTTATATTTATTAGTAGCTTTTTTTCCCATTTTGTTAAATTTTAAAGCTATTAGTAATCTCAACTGAATTAGGTTGTTTTATTATTTTTTAAGTTGTCCTTTGAGTATTTAATAAAATATTCATAGGCAGCTACTGTTATCATTCATCTCTTTCTGATTATGTTCTGTTTTCTCTGATGATGTTGCTCATATCTGTTTCAAGATCGGTCTTTTCTCTAGGGCAGCAAATTTAGGTATTGCTCTTAAGGACTTTGGTTTCTTCACGTGATTATGTCAGGAACACTGTAGTGAAGATAGTGTTGCTCTTTAGTTTTGTGATCGGCTGTCATCTAAGTCAGGCAGTCATTATCGTATTCTTCCATGGCTGGTTCAGGAAATCATCAAACTTGCCTGTGATGTGTCTAGCAACAACAGGTAAATATAAGTCCAGCATGTGCCATCCTACTGTGCTGTGTGAACAACACCCTGTTGAAGTGGATGTACTCTTAGTGTGAAAACCTCTGTTCTAAAGGGAGAAGGCAATGCACTTGCTATCAGGATGCCATGTTCTTCTGCACCCTCCATGCTGTATTTAAAGATATAACTGAAATCTGTGGCCTGACTGATCTTTACACAGATCAAAACTGGCTTTCTTGATGCTCTTTCTTCACTAGACACAAGGGTGATAATTCTCCTGTCTGGTGACTGTCCAAACTGCTCTCACTTCGTTTTTTTTCCTAAACATTGCTGTTGAAGACCAAAGAGATTGAAGGGATACAATTTCTTTTGTCATCTCAAAAAACGTTATTCTTTTAGCTAAAGAGCTACTATGAAATTTGAAATGTTTTGTTGGAACAGTTATCAGTACAATAAAAAAAATCTTTACAGGAGCATCTTGTCATTTTCTGGATTAAAAATGAATGCTAAGAAACAAAAAGAAATACAAATTTTGTCCAGAAAACTGATAGAAAGTTTTCTCTTTTTAGTACTGATTCAGATTTCTGTCAGCCCCTTCTGAAACTAAATTTTTAAATGCATTTAAATACCTACTTAGTAATACTTCCCATAATACTTACAATAAGTTTGAAACTGATAATCCAAAGAGTTTTGGAAACCCAATGTAAATGTCTCAAAGGACAGAATGGCAGCATTATCCATATAAAAAATGTTAGGACTAAATTATAGCTTTTTATTAAGAAGAGACTGCTTTGTATATTATGCTAAACTGTCCTAACAAGCAACATCCTTGTCTGACATAATTTATAGTGTTATGATCTTTGTCATACCATATGTCCACCATCCAATGCCTCCTTCCCATTTCTTTTAATTTATCATTTCAGTTGCTAGGTTGGCATCCTGTCTCATCAGTACTGACTTCTTCCTGCCTGCATAAGTGATTCCCTTGCACATGGTAACTTTGCCTATAGACAAAGTTGTCACCCTGGAGTAAGTGTGTTGCAATCAGGACCCAAAGTTCACCAGCTTTCATCATTATCAACATGCTCACTGTCATTTTCCTACGTCATGGCCAGACCTGACAAACGGACACTGCTCCCGGGATGCAAGATGGACAAGGTCCTCCTTTTTTAGAGGGTGGAGGAAAAGAGCATTTCTCGTGTCATTTGTGTCTCATGGCTTGCCCCCTGCTTCCCATTATTTGCTACTGTAGATGTCGTTTCCATCCAGAAAACTAGTCTTTCTGCACACCTCTCCATCTTACAGAGACGAGATAAGACAAGAAGTAAGTTTCTGCTAGAATGAACAGGAGAGGAAATAATTTACTACTCAGGTCATCAACCCTCTCTGAGCAAAAGTGAACTGGACTCATGCTTGAGGCCACATTCTGAGGTAAAACAAAACATGCTGGGTGTACACAAATCTCGTGTTACAACTATGTCTTCCTGCTTTATGCAGTTGTGGGTTTTGTTTTGTTTTTCTTAAGATAAAACAATTGTGTCAAATTAATCCATTTGTGCGATACGAAAATAGGAAAGTTAAATATTTAGGTACCAACTGGGTAATTTCTTAATTATTATGCACATATTATGTGACAATTTTTGTTGTAATCCACTACATTTATATTTTAATTAAATCTTCCTTTTAAAGGTATTTAACAAAATATCCATACATGGCTACTCTTGAGATCAATAACTTTTATTATCTTAAGCATATCATAGAGGCAATTTATGAGAAAATTCAATGTTTGGGTTCTTTTTATTCCCTTTGTGACCCTGGTTTTGATAATCATTATTAAAGTACTGTTCAGCTTAATGACTTTGCAGTAAAAAATAACAATGTAGTCAAGAGAAGAAGAAATTTATTGGAACCACGATACAAATAAAAAGATTATTACCAAGTTTGATGCTTTTCTAAAAGTTATGTCTATACTAGTAAATAAAATGGGCCAGAGACTGTTCTCTGTCCCTGAGGACAAATGATGTGGCACAACCCACATTTATACAGCTAAACTCTATTAACTCTCAAAACAAGGTAACCACATCCAAACTGCTTATTGGGAACAATCCTTAGAGCACACCATCCCCAAATCATGCTCCAGACCTGTTTGGGGTGGTGTTAGTTGGTTTACATCCAAAAGTCTGCCAGGTATTGTGCTAACAGGGTGTATGCTTTTGTGTCCTCGCACACACTCTGTTGCTTATAAGTATAGTCACAGCCTTATTTACACAGAAAACTGATCTCATACACAGTTGGTGATCAAGGGCTGTGGTAACTGCTCATGGCTCTTGTTCAAGCTCCAGCTTATTACTAGGATGTTTAGCTCAGAATAAAAAAAATAATGGATTTGGACACTGATATTCAAAAGAAAACACTTCCTTGGTTTATAGTATCTCTTTGGAAAATGGAGTGAATTCATGTCATGTAGCTAAAAGGTGAGTTGGCCTCAAGATATTGCTAACAACATTAAATAAAGAGAAAGTAAAAACCATGGAGCTCTAGCCTTACTAGAAACACTTTTGTTCTTAATATTCTAAACACTCTTAAGGGACTCTGTGAAATTTTAGTCAGGTTTCTAAATGCAGCTTGGCTTTCATTGCACTTTAACCATTAAACAAGAAAAGAGGTAATAAAAGAGGTGAATGAATCTGCTTGGAGCTCATGCTGAGGCAAATGGTCCTGCGACAGGTTAGCTGAGAGCTAGCTAAGGTGTTTCTGTACTGTGCTGAACTATGTGGTACAGATGCACCTTGTGAAAGACATAAATCATTCCCTGCTCACCCATCACTTCAGAAAAGATGCAACCTAGGACATGGCAACCCCAGCTGTACATACAGATTGGAGAATGAGATGCTGGAAAGCAGCTCCACAGGGAGGGATCTGGGAGTTCTGGTTGACGACAAGTTGAACATGAGCCAACAGTGTCCCTGGCAGCCAAGAGGCCAACCGTGTCCTGGGTGCATCCAGCCCAGCATGGGCAGCCGGGCAGGGAGGGGATTGTCCCGCTCTGCTCTGCACTGGGGCAGCCTCACCTGGAGCTCTGTGTGCAGGTCTGGGCGCCACAGGATAAAAAGGATATAAAGCTACTGGACAGTGTCCAGAAGAAGGCTACAAAGTTGGTGAAGGGTTTGGAGGGGAAGTTGTGTGAGGAGCAGCTAAAGTCACTTGGTTTGTTCAGCCTGGAGAATACGAGACTGAGAGGAGACCTCATCATGGTCTACAGCTTTGTCACAAGAGGAGGAGGAGAGACAGGTGCCAAAATCTTCTCTTTCGTGACCAATGACAGAACCTGAGGGAATGGCAGGAAGATGTGCCAGGGGAGGTTTAGGTTGGACATTAGGAAAAGGTTCATCACGCAGAGGGTGGTGGAACACTGGAACAGGCTCCCCAGGGAGCTGTCATGGCCCCAAGCCTGGTAGTATTCACAAAGAGACTGGACAACACCCTCAGACACATGGTGTGAATTTTGGAGCTGTCATATGCAGGAACAGGATATGGACTCAATGATCTTCCTGGGTCCCTTCCAGCTCAGGACATTCTATGATTCTATGAACTTCCATGTTGGTAGTATCAGCATTTACACTGTCTTGCAGGCTGAGCCATGAGACACTGAAGAGTCAAGGGATGAAGGTCAGGCAAAGCCCTATCTCTCACGCTTCTCAGGGGAGCAGGATGCCAGGCACTGTGATGTGCATCCCATTAGAGAGAACAAGGTAGTTTCTAGGGAAGACCATTGCCTGTAATTCGGGAAAGTGCTTGAACACATGCCCAATGTTCAGCATGTTTGCATCTGACTGTATGAAACAGAATCTCAGCGGTTTTCTGGACCGGGCTCTGAATGTGCAAAGAGTATGAAAAATCTCCTGAGAAGGAGAGATAAAGGCACCAGGGTAATAGAAAGAAGACAATTATGCCAGCTTTTATTTTAAAACACTGAGCTATAAATGTGAACAAGAGCAAAATGGAAAAGCAATTCAAAACACTGGAGGAGGCAGGCAGCCCAAACATTTGTCTGAAAATGTAGCTTTCTTGGTACTCATTGGCTAGAATGGTTTGTGGTGGTTGATTTTGCTTTTGCAGTCAAAAGCAACCAAGGCCTAATGGATACAGAACTTCTTTTTTTATTGTTTTCTGTTTAAAATATATATATAGCAGTTTAATTTTTTTAGAAATGAGGAAGGACAAATTGATCTGTCTCTACAGTAAATCTGATGGACTGAGTGACTCTTTTTTGTGTTTTTGTTTGTTTGTTTGTGGGGGGTTGTTTGTTTGTTTAGGTTTTTTAAGGTTTTGTGTGTGGTTTTTTCTTTCTTTCTTTTTTTTTTTTTTTAAGTAAGCTTATTGTCCTGTGACAGGGGTAGGAATGGAGCAGTGTGCACATCTTTGGCCAGTACCTTTTTTTATTTAAACTGACTATGGGTCTATGCAGATGTTTTTCAGAGAGCTACTCCAGTAGAAAGTCTTCTGTCTTTCCACAGCTCTGAGCAGAGAGTCAGCAGTCATTGAAGGAATGACAGCCACAAAGCCTGCAGCTAGAAAAGACTCTGCTAGCTTCAATGCTGTGATATACTCCTTTTAGATGCCTCTTACAGCTATTGCTAGGACAGGTTGTGCAATTCCAACTTCCCCAGTGCTGGAGAAATCGTTTTACCCACAGCAGTTCTTCAGAGCTAGATATGGACTCTCATCTGAAGAGCAAAACAAAAGGGACATAGTCTTTGGTCATATATTGAAATGAGTGAAATTCCAACTGGATATATACAAAAAAGGAACAAGATGATCACAGAAGTGACTCAGTTTCCATCTTCTAAGATTTTTCAAACTTGACAGGACAACACTCTCTTCGTTTAGCTTTAAAGTTGTCATGTTCTGAACAGAAGGCTGGATTTCTGAAGACCACTTCAAACCTAGATTTTGCCATGATTCTAATTTTAACATATTATAGAAACTTGTCCACTTTAGATAAAAAATATATAATTAAATAGAAATAAACTATTATTTTCATATATGCTTTATTTATGGTAAATACATACTGCATTTCGTTTAGAAACAGACAAAAAAAATCCTGGTCTTAATAGTTCAGTGTCTCCATAATTTCTATAAGTCATCCAGATATAGACATAGCTAGACGAAACTATCTTTAATTAGCATTTTAATGGCTCCAGAATCTATTTAATATTATCTGCGGGAAGACACACACTAACGTTTTTTAAATTACAGATATTAACAGGTAAGTTACACCCAAAAGGTTGGAAAATTATCTTGGACCTCAGAGAGATCCAGTAGTTTAGATACCACACACTATGAATTTATTTTTCAGCTTGAATCGCTGAGCTTCATGTTTCAGCAGACTACAAATTCAAAGGAAGATTAAGGAAAATTACAATGTTTTCTCTACTTCTCCATCAAAGACGTTAATCCCCCAGAGGTTTTCATGGCTACCATGGTATAACAGCAGCTGCACTGAAAAAAATAATTTATTAAATCAATTAGAATGTTAAAGAAGGGGAACATGAAAGAAAAGACTTCTGCTTTAACAAATTCGTAATGTGACTGTTAAGACGAAAGATAACCACACACACAGAGGCAGAAAGCAGCCAAGCAGGTACCACTGTAGGCCATTTCCAAACAGCTTCATAAGCAATTGCGATTAATTTAAATGAGCTTCTTATCCTACCACAAGCAGAACGAGGAAACTCAAGTTTAAAGGTGGCCCTGAGAGATGTTGAAAATTTCCCAGAGTGAAAAATGAGAATGAAAGCACAGTGACTAGTGCAGGCACTGATTTATCAGCCAAATGGGGGATCTAACAGGGTCCCTGGCTGTCATTAGCATTGCAAGAGCTCTGGCCTCATACCAGAGAATGACCTGGTGTTTCCAGACAGGTAACAAATTTTGACTGAGTTTGGTGAAGGAACCCAGCCCTTAATCACCACAGTCTTGATAATTTCTGTAAACAGAAGATAATATTTTCTGGTGACACTTAACATTTAATCCATTTCTGAAATGTAAATAAGCAAGTGAGTATGTCTATCTGTGAAAAAGCTGCAGAGCGTGTTCAAAGGAGAGACTGAACGCATCCAGAATTAAAGGGTTTTAGGTGAACCAGGTAAGTACATGTATGTCATCTTTTATCATTGGACAGTCACTATTTGTAGCAATTTGAAATGCAGGACTAGACATGTATTGTAACAATTTTGTGTGTAGTATTAGTAATCTGCCAATTTACTCCTGCTAAAATTCTGCCCCTTATTAATGTTTACTAGTAGAAATGAATTTAATGGGAATTTTCTTTGCTCGTCGTTACATTTAATAGATGGCAAACATATTTCTTTCTTCTCTCATTTCTGTAGAGCAAGGTCAGCTTCCTGTATAGCTCATAGCAAGTTGCTGTGGAAAGGCAGTATCATCCATCATTTAGGTGTGTTTCCTCATTACCTACATGAGTATTGCTGTTGTTAGCTTTATAGTTATCCTTGAAAATTTCACCTGGTTAGAGTGCTCGGTCCTGTTCTCACCTCCTGTATTTCACTCTCAGTTGACTCCTCATGGAAATGATAAATACTTATACTGTTAGAGCATATTAATATTTTACCTTTAAACATGATCTTTAAGCTCAGCAGACGCCACCATTTGTAAACAAGCACATTCATGGAAACTATGTTTCTTGCTCAGATGCACTGGAAGATGATATGCACTGAGTGACATTCTGGACTGGCATCTTTTTCAGTCAGTCCTCTGGTTTTGGCAGTAACAAGCTGTTTCAGAAAGCTTTCCTGATTTCCCTCAATTTCTTTAATATGAACTGAAAATATTTTTTAAGTGTAAGAAATTCATAGTATTTTGATTTTGTAATTTAAAACATCTTTATTATTATTGTTATTTAAGATCTTCTTTAATTTTACATTACAAAATTCAATACCAGATTCTCATATTCATGGCAAACTTTGTAGTTCAAGTCAAGGAAAAGATTATTTTTTAAAGCATTTGGTTCATATAAAGTATTTTCAGCTGTCTTATTTTAAATTAAATGTTGCTAGTATTAACTTTTATTTTCCTTAACTGAAAAAAAATAAGCTGGCAGCTCAGCTTTAATCTTAACAGGATCTTTAGTAATGAGGGCAGCTGTTCACTAGAAAAATGGCTTTCATTTATTCACTCATTTCATCTTGGACACCTAATGTGATTGACAAATGTGTCTATTCAGGTTTTTCACTTGTTCTGACATCCCAGTGCTGGCAGAACTTCATTGAAATACTTGAGAAAATCAGACTCTGTTGCCACAAATCAACAGGTGCAGACTTATGTTATTCACACCAAGCACTGCGGAAATAATCTTAAGAGAATAATTATGCGAGAAGCTATGATGGGTCTTTCTAATGGAAAGCTAGCAGGCAAGTCATGGATAGTTTGCAGTGGGTCACTGAGATCTGACTGACTGCCCAAAGCCAGCGAGGCATGAAAATTCTGCTGCAATGCCTTTGATACTCCGACACAAATATATCATTTTATTTACACACTAACTGAGCTGATTAGATGCCTTAACTCTCAGACACTAATATAGATGCACCCTCAGCCAGGGAGACTGAGCTCCCCTTTTCTGTCACATACCTGTGATGTTTTCATGTCCCAAATTGTCTCAGGAGTGTTTAAACTCTACAGACCTACCAGTTTTGGGTCTGGGACCTTAACTGACTGCTAGGGCCTGCTGCACCATTTTAAGCATTTCGATCCTCTTACTTTCAGTATCAAAGTTAAGAACTATGCTTTGTTCCCTCTCAAGTAAATGAAGAAAGGTAATTGCATCAGTAACATAAATCAAAATACCTAAGCAGGCAGTGGTTAAACTATTAATATAAGAGTATTCAGATGTTCCTCTGGAGACATACACTTTTCTCCTTACTTACTGGTGCATAAATTAGTACTGAAGGGCAGTTATGCTAGACAGCTGGAGTTAGTCTGTCCTTCCTGACCGCTGACAATCATCCTGATGATGTTCAAAACCTATGGAATGTTAGAGCACGAAGTGCATGAGCATAAGCTGATATATCGCTCTCTACAACTACCTGAAAGGAGGTTGTAGCGAGGTAGGTGTTGGTCTCTTTTCTCAAGCAACAAGCAATAGGACAAGAGCAAATGGCCTCAAGTTGAGTCAGGGGAGGTTCAGATTGGATATTAAGAAAAATTTCTTCACTGAAAGGGTTGTCAGGCATTGCAACAGGCTGCCCGGGGAAGCTGTGGAGTCACTTAAGGATATGGTTTCTTGGTGAACTCGGCAATGTTATGTTAATGGTTGGAGTCAATGATCTTAAATGTATTTTCCAATAGAAACGATTCTATGATTCCGTGATTCTATGATTCTTTGATCTCCTGCTCATTGCTCTTCTATGCCGTATTTCTGCTTCCCTTGATTTTTGCAGGAAGTCTTTCATCTGCTTACCAGACAGACCTGACAGCAGGAAATTTCTATCCTCACCACAGTGGGAGTACTTAGACAAAGTCTATGAGCTTGAAAGACATAGCCATTGGGATGATGTTGTCAGTGATAGGGAATGCCAGAGATGATAAAAGCATTTAAACCAGAAGAGAGGATGAAAATGTGGGAGTCTGTGTTTATATAGCGGCATTAGTTTTCTTAAGTAGATGAAGGAGGGAAAAAGAAATGAGACTTTAGCCAGAGCACCAGAGCAGTTACCGCACCTTGCTGAAGATAAGATTGAACCCTTCATCTGGACCTGTCAAGGACACGGATACGCAATGTGATGTATATGGTCATCTGGAGGAAAAGGTCCTAACAAGATCTGAAGATTTTTGCTGATGCCTGGAGTGAATGAGAAAAATTCATTGTTTTGAGTAGAACTTCCTGTACCATATGGCTATCATCCAGCAGCACATGGAAACAAGTTGTAAAGGGAGCCATGTAAGGAGTCAATACACCACTGTAAAGCTAGAAGTCAGGTGTCGGTCTGATTGCTTACTTGCATTAAGTCTAGTATGCTTTATTTCTTACAAGATCAAGCCAAAAGATTAATGAACAAAGCAAAAGATGATCTTCAAAAATATTAGTATCAATGTTAAGATTTTGTGAAGCACACATATGTCTTAGGAAAATAATACAAAAAGTAGTGTTAAGCTAAGCAGTTTATATCAAGCATATTAGGTATGTTCTTATTCAGTTTGCTTTTAAAGAAATTATTGAATTGTAAATCTTAATATTTAAGTAATTACTTCTTCTAATTATTTTAGCTAATGAAATACATTATACCTTTTTAACAGCGATTTCTTAATTAACATATTTTCATTAATGACAAAAACGAATAATTTAGAAGCGCAGTAACAGATGAATTATGTTAAGAGAGGTTTTGTCCGTGAAGAAGAGTTTGCCCATTTTTTCCCATATAAAGTACTGGGCACCAGCCCAAGAGCTTTGTTGTCTGCACTATGGAAACCAAAGGGCTGCAATATCCTTTAGTAGGCTCCTTTGCTTTAGATCTTTTAATACAATGGCTTTGGCTATTTCCAGATTCTCCCATCTATGACTGATCGAGGCCTGATACAAGTGAGAAAAGCCTCAAGGCTGCTTTAAATTATATATGGCCTACAGTCTCAAAAGAAACCTATTCCGTAGGGGAACGTCTCATCTACAGGGAGCCAACACTCTGTAAATAAGACTGTGGATGGTTGCTTCCCTCTTTATCCTAATTGAGGATCCTGTACAATGACGGTAGGTTCAGAACTAGGCCAGGCAGCAAAATCCAAATTCTGAATATTATGCTCTCTAAGGTAGGGTTTTGTTGCAATTACCCCTCTGAAAATATGCAGTAACATAGATTACTGAGGTGCTGGAGCATGTCCAAAGAAGAGCAATGAAGCTGGTGAAAGGTCTAGAGAACAAGCCCTATGAGGAGCAGCTGAGCAAAGTGCGGTTGTTTAGTTTGGAGTAAAGGAGGCTGAGGGGAGACCTTATCACTCTCTACAACTACCTGAAAGGAGGTTGTAGCAAGGTAGGTGTCCATCTCTTTTCCCAAGTAACAAATGATAGGACAAGAGGAAATGGCCTTAAGTTGTGTCAGGGGAGGTTTCAATTAGATATTAGGAAAAACTTCTACATGGAAAGGGTTGTCAGACATTGGAACAGGCTGCCCAGGGAAGTGGTGGAGTCACCATTGCTGGAGGTGTTTATAACATGTGTAGATGTGGAATTTAGGGACATAGAATCATAGAATAGAATCATAGAATCATTTCGGTTGGAAGAGACCCTCAGGGCATGGCTTGGTGGGGGACTTGGTAGTGTTAGTTTAACGGTTGGGCTTGATGATCTTAAACGTCTTTTTCAACCTAAATGAATCTGTGATTGTGAACCCTAAAGAGTTTATAGTCCTGAAGGATGTCCACCCATTTCTCCACGTGGATTTTTTTGGGAAAAAAAGTAAAAGTAGAGAGAACAAGATTCCTTGTTTAGTATATATTTAAGTGTGTCGGAGTAGTCTGTGGGACTTTGTGGACATTAGTTCATGATAAAGAGAAGCTATCTGAAGTTTATTCTTTTGGATTCTCAAGTCTGTAGGACAGAGATTTCATTCTGTTTTTCATAGACTGACTTGTGACAAGTTTGGCCACTTGTGGAAAGTTTACGGAAAAACTACAATAAATTATTAGTTGGCTGCATAGAGTAGGTCTTCCTATGACTTTGCAGGAGATTTTAGTGAAACAGAGGACAGGTGGATACAAACCAAGAACACCTCTGGGCAGTAGCATGCCCTGGAACAGAACATTATATGCAGCGCTCTTTAGAATTATTAACCTACATTACCTACCAGACATCCGTACTGAGCACTACACTGGAGTTAATTCTGGAGTTTCTACCCAGTGCTCCACTACATGCCATAAAACTGTTCTCAGAGTTTAAAGAAATAGTTCAACACTGTTTAGATCAACAGAATGACGGGATTCCATAAATACACACACTCTGCTGCATAGTATACATTATTCTGAAATCTATTATCTCTACATCTTAGTTGTAAATCGTGCCTGTTTCAAGAAAATGGGTACTACATGTGCTTGACATGATAGTTCCATGGGACAGAACAAGACTGCTATGATCACACAGCAGGATCTGTTAGAACTGATCTCAGACAGAAACCAATGCAGATTTGTGCCATCTGAGAATCCAGCTTATAAACCTTTACGAAATAAAAAGTGAAGAAAACATAAATATCCAGAATTGGATCTCGGTTATGCTATTAATAGTCTTGCACAATGTCATTGGTCTTGATTTCTCTGTTATATAGTCTTAAATAACCAGGACAAGTCATTGACTCAAAGTTACTCTAGATTTACCCATGTGTTTTTCGAACTGGGAGTAAAATAAAAGTTCATCTAGATTTACAAGCATCAAACAGAGATATCCTGATTCAAGAGTGCATATAAAGGCCATTAACACTATTCTTTTTCCAAATAAACTCAAGACAGAGTCTGCTATATGCTGACATTGTCACCCAGTCAGTGCAGCTGCTTGCTCATGCAAAAGAATCACTGCTGCTATTAAAAGATCAACAAGTCTTTAGTACAAGGTGCTGTGTATCAGAAAAGAAGTGTTGTAGTTGATAGAGCTTTATCACCTCCAGGAATGACACTAAATAAACTTACAAAGTGTCCTGATTACTGCAGTCACATCCAAGGTGACAAAAATATTTTGACTGAGTCATTGAACTTGGAGAGCTTTCTTGGCAAGGACCCAGTGTTGTAGACAATTCCTCTGAAGCTTTATTTTTGCCATGGGTCAGCTCATCAATGTAGAGTTTTAAAGGGAGAAGGTGGAAAGAGCAAAAATGGTCACTCTTCCACATTCTAGGCACTCCATCAACTCTTGAAGTCTGAAAGCAGATACATAGGGCAAGAGGGGCACACCATATTTTTCTTTCAACAGTTGTTCAAGGCTTGCTAGGAAAGAAAATGGATTATGATAGTTTTTAATTGAAAAGTAACTTCCAGAAGAAAGAAGATGCAAGTGGAATACATAGACAACAGTCAGATGTGGTTGAGAAATACCCAAAGCCAAAAAGTTTAACTATCTCAAGTAAAGAGCTCGGGCTGTCTCTATCACAGGAAAAAATAGTTTATGTAACATAAGGACAATACAAATTTGGCAGAGTTCTTCAAAGTCACATCTGTTCACCATGTATTGTGTTTGGTGACAGAAAGAACAAACTGTAAAGCAGTATATGATAATCCAGTGGAAGCATAGCAAGTTGGTTGACTATGGTTGCACTGGTAATTAGCAGAACTGGCTTCTCAGTTGTCATCACGTTCTGCTATAAGTCATATGGACTTATGATGGCTAGCATTTATAAGACCTTCATGCAGCAACTTATAACATAACACTTTTTGTTTCCTATTACTAAAATGGTGAGAGTATTGTCACGTGATTATACCATATAGAAAGATATCTAATATTCTATTAGCTGTTACTACTACCCTTAAAGTGCTTGGTTTTTGAATTACAAACATAACATTGTCAAACTATTTGTATTATTTGATGAAAGACTATTCTTAGTAACTTGTGGATGTAAAGAGAAACTCTTATGTATCTTTCTGTCATTCAGTGCGGTGCAGCATCTACAAAAGATTATTAGTATAGACAAGATTTTTCTCCAACTTTTTTTACACAGATTTGCAATTGTCCTTTTCCTTCACATCTGTATAATCAGAGATTAGGAAATGGGGGGGAATGTGGGAGGTGTGTGGAATGGGAGTTAAAAGAACTTTGCAATAAATATGGATTATTAACTGATTTTTTTTTTTTAATTGTTCTGAGGTTTTTCTTTGAAATTACAGTTCTGGTGATTACTCTTCTAGCTGGTTCTAGGGTATATCTCTCCACACAATACATAACTCTTCTTCTAAAGTGAGAAGCACTCTTGGCATTTCTGGTTATTATACATTTCAGGTGTGTATCTAGCTGACAACCAAAACCATTGAGATAAATGTAACATAGTGCTCCTCGCTATAACTTTTACTGAGGGCAGATTTTTTTTTTCAAACATTTATAGCACATTTTGAAATGTGAAAACAATTACTTAACATTCTTTTCAAAATGGAATCACAGTCGTTTGTCTCCAGAGAGAGGTCTCCTCTTTTTCTAAACCACTGACCACTTGTCCTAAGGGACAGCCTGAGTCACACTGTGTGCTACAGTTATGCCATTGTCAGATTACAGTTAGAACTCACCAATTAGCGAATCCATCTCCAGTGATTGTGAGGCTCATCCTTTGAGTTCGACCTCACCACACCTCCAGTGGGAGTGGGATTTAACTTCTGAAGATAACTGGGGAGAAAGAGGGGGGAAAGAATATTTTTTTATTTATTCTGGTTATTAGACAGATGAGTCAAACCAGGCTGACTTGCAGGAAACCTTGCACCAAAGTTTTAAAAGCATAATGGAAGGAAGATCACTCTGGTACACAGTAACCTTGTCTTCCCTCCCTTCTTCAGATGTCTGGGCTCCCAGTGTCCCAAGCTTGCCTATCGGGTGAGGAACACTCACAAAATACACCAGCTGCATTTTGCCGCAAAACAGCTGCATTTCACTGATGGATAAAATGATTGCTCTCAACATATGTGGTACTTTCCTTGGATGAAAAGTGCTGTAAGCCATAAAAGCAATCAGCTGTCATTATTTTCTGGTGTCTTTCAATATGTCATGACTTTTATAACCCAAAAATTCCTCGGTTTGCAAGAGAACCTCTCCAAACGTGCCCCTCTTTGATGAACACTCTGAAAAAAATCAATGCAAGCATGTAAACATGTTCCAAGCTTTCAGTTCATTTTTTTGCTTGAGCCAAGAGTACATTCTCCCTCAGTCAGATGATAGGTACAAGTTAGCTCAAGCATTATAGCAAGTACAGGGTTAATTGTGATCCTCATCCTTATTTAATGTAAACCAAGCCTTGGCATTTTAAAAAGGGAATGTGCAAGGGAAGAGAGTTACTCCTCTGAAGTGTAGGAAGAACATAGAAAAGGGGAATGCTCTGTGAGATAAAAGAGCAGGGCCTATTGCAGCACATAGGGAAAGCAACAGGGGAAGGAGGAAGCAGGTGGTGAGTTTGAGATTTCAATTGAAGTGCAGGACAATTCAGGGACCTGTGAGAATGTTTTAGCACTTTTCATGAGCCTGAGAATTTTTGAAGTTTACGTTTTCTACTCTTACACTTTATTGGCATGCATAGTGATCTCTGAATTGTGAGAGGCTTCAGCCTTCAGAATATTTTATGATGGGTTCTAAGACAAGGGAACACTTGTTTATGTATTACTCATGCTGTCTAATCAGTTCAAGTGGCTTCTGGAGCAAAGAAAAAAGTGAAACTTTTTAAGCAGCTTGTCTGGGAATACTTTTCATACAGTCTATACTGCATCATAGTCCTACCACCAAAATGCTTGAAGCCCTGTATTGCAGAAGATCCCGAAAGGTGTCCTGCAAAAGTTTTGTATCTGCAAAGACAGATGTGTGTGTGATTGCATGTGTTTTATGTTTCTGCATGTGTATACTGCTGAGGTTCCCAGCTCTAGAATTATTCTTAATATATGACCACCTACTACTGTACTTATTTCTTGTTCTTAAGTATCTTTCATACTTCTCTCTAGTTCCATCTTTTAGGCTTCTTGGTGGAATGACATTTTAATCCTCAGCTAGGAAAGGGGCTGCGTATCACGACGTTGACACCAACAGAAGGTTTGCCCCAAGACTCCACCAGTGTAATGGAGATAATTTTAAAATTGAACAGACTTTTGAGTGCAAATATCAAGGCTGTGAAATACAGTTTCCAGAGTTTTCATAGACAATTGACAGCGTAAGTGAAGTTCAAATGGCCTTAGTTGGAAGAATTTAAAACATATTTGCTGTTCATCTCCAACATACAATCTTGTGAGATACGTGTGTGCTCTTACCATACACCTAATTTTTTTAAAAGATAGTCATAAAAGCATCCAGACTATAAAGGAATCATTTTACATAAGACTCAGCATGAAAGTTCACTGATTGCAAAAGTAACTTTAGCATGCAAATCTTTGGCAGTTTATAATTTAGGTAGCATCAAAGAGGAGTCCAGCTTGTTTATGTAAAAAAAATTATCTCCAGATTGCTCAACATGAAATGGCTTCAGCATATTGTGGATAATTTTATTTCGTTGCATAAAGTATTTTGCCAATGTGAACTGTGAAAAAATGATGGGTGGGAAGTTAATTCCCAAATCTAATCCTCATTTTCTGCTCTTTTTCTTCATCTTTTCTTTTCTTTTTAAAGATTTTGATAGAAGTTTAGTTCTGGTACTTGAAAACATTTTATTTTTAAGCAATGAATAAAAACGAAACAGGTAAGAACAAATACAGCAAGAAATTAGCCTATCAAAATACAATGTTTTAATCATGCCAAAATCAAAGTCTTTTCAGAGCATGCTAAATGTTTCTTTATGTGATTTTTTTAAAAATATTTTTTCCCCTTCTGGTTAAAAAAAAACCCAAACAAACAAACAAACCACAACAAACAAACCAAAACCAAACAAACTCTTTAATATGTTTAGTGCATGAAATCACTATTTTCCAACAAATTTCCTATATCACGTTATTTCTCTTCCACTGGGACAACTAATATTCAAGTTAAACCAGTACAAAACCAGTGTAAATCCGTCAAAATAAGGATTTACAGCAGTGTTTTCCTATTTCAGTATTAATGAAGGCAGAATTCTGTCTCATGCTGGCATTAATGAACTACTGTGTTTTAGGGTGGCAAACACATTCTTTTCTCTGAAAACAAAGAGGATCTGAGGATTAGAGAACATGAAATTTCTTCAAGGAATTACAAGGATATCTTTGCCCTTCTCTGAACATTTTTGACTCTTGTTCTTGAGGGAGGAAGGGGAACCCAGCAAATTTCCTTTACACTTTTTAACTCTTTTGTGCAACTAAGGCTAGTCTAGCCAACAATATATGCTGCAAATTTTTTTTTTTTTTTTTTAGGTAAACTAAATACATCATTAGTCTTAAAACCAATGTAGCAACAGTGTAATAAGAGAGCAAACACAGAGGTCAGACAAGAGGTGAAATGCATTCTTTTATATTTAAAGAGTGAATTTGCTCTGTAACTTAAAAACTTTAAAATTTGTTAGTCAGCAACCTGTCCTCCGACTATTTGTGTCCCATGACTGTGCTTTAGGATTTGAAAACACTTTCCATCAGAAATATGTTGGTTTCTATATGCTGCTTTTAAAATGTTTGGACTGATTAGGAAATTGCAATGGTGTCATGTTGTATCACGTTGTACCACATCATACCTCTGCCTGCTTTGATGTGACCTAAAGTAATGTCCTGTCCTATACATGTATCATAGCTATGTTAATTCATTGTGACCAGGTCTCAATATCAAGACTTGGGTTGGCAAGTACTCTTCTCCAGTTAACAGCCATTTGCAGGTAACAAAGGAATTATATGAGTAGTCCCATTTCAGACATGTTTCAATGTGCATTTACAATCAGCAGTGATGGGGCCCAACGGGGAAGGGCTGACGTGACTTCTGTAGGGCAGGCACAGCCTTTGATTGCTGCAATTTTCCCTGATGGAGAGCAGAGAAAGGTTGAGGCACCTTTCTGAGATTGCCCCCAGGAGCGGACTTGCACCACTCAACCATCCTCCTAATTTCTCCTTCCCTCCTGCATTTGGTGCTGGGTGTGCTAAGAGTATGATGAGATCTACTATATCCAAATCCTATAAAATGCACTGCATTTTACTCTTATAGGTTGTTCTGAAAAACAAGTCTTTCCACAAAAAGCAGAACTTTGGGCACTTTCATTATGGCTGTTTCCCATGTAGGTGCTCCAGTCTCTGACCTCATGGCTTTTTCCTCAGTGGTCACTGTAATTTGGATGTCTTTCCTCTGTATGGTATCTGCTTTTAGGAACTAAGTAGGAATTTAATACCTTTGAGCTTTCTAGTTTTCTATCAGAATTTGTAGAAATTAGCCAAGATGTCTGAAGCAGGACACAAACTAAGGGGCTGACTTGGATACAAGTATTATAATCACATATGCCTTCTTTCTAAACACAAGTTAAAGTCAAGTTTTTAAATTTTGTTCAAAACCAGTTTTTTAGCTCATTTTAAATTAAGGTAGTGAAGACAATCCCACAAATGTTGCTGTATATAATTGAGGTCCAAATAAGACAGAAACTGAGATAACATCAGAGTGATTCCTGTTGATTTAAAAATGCAAGCACCATTGATTCAGTCTTTACCATTAAATATATATATATGTATTTAATTATAAAACATTCAAAGGAATTATTTCTTCCATTGTTGCATATGTCATAAAATGTTTATTGTAAAGCAAGAGACAAACAGTATGTCCAAAGAGGGCAGTAAAATGTAATGTAGCATTGAAAGACCTGCCAAACAGACAGCTGTCACCGTCAAATAAGTAGAAAGATTAATATATTATATTGAAATTGTGACTGGTGGCAACTGCTTTCAAAACTATCTTCCAAAGCAGTGGAGATGGGGCTGAGGAGCAGTAGCAAAACCAGAAAATGCATTTTGACAAGAGTCTTCCATCTAGCTTTAAATTCTGCAGAGTCAGACCAGAAAGCAGAATGGGATATTCAGATCTGGATTCAGTGTGCCACAATATGTCAGGGTGTTTCATCCAAGTTATGATTTATTCAAATAAATAGAAAACTTTTGTCATATTTAAGGGCTTGATGGAGATCTGGTTTTCACATTCAGCACTTCGGCTCTGACTCAACTCAGTTTTACATTGCTTGAAGTTGTAACTCATTCTATTAAAGGCTATGGGTTTTTCTTAGTGTCATGGATGCAGTATCTTCTGTGTTCATCAGATGGGAATAAATACTGGGAGGATAAAGGCTCCTTAGCGGTGCCAAGGTGAGTGTGCATGTTTGGTTATTCTTTGTCACCACAAAAGTTTATTGATAATTCAAAAGCATTATTTATTTTATGTACTTGTGAATACTCTTAACCACTGAATTGAGATCTGCTATGGGAATATCCTATTTTTGTTCCTGCCGTTGGTGCTTGGAAAGACCAAAATTTATCATTTTCAAAGGGTACAGACAACATTTTTTGAAAGTGTGGAAACCACAGAGATTGGGGTGTAATGGGCAAACGGGTGCTCTCCATGACAGTTGGGAAAGGCTGCAAGAGAACACGGTGCCCGGGAGTTGGTAGGAGGACACTTTGCAAAATGCAAATCCTGTGGCTCCCATACGTGATGCAGTTTGCAGAGTGGCTGTGGCTGCTCTCTGAGAACTGTGACCCACACCTCCTGAATAGCAAATTCAATTTGCTGTTACTGTGTTTATGCCTGGGAGCAAGTTGGATATCCACCTCACTCCATCTGTTCACAGGCACAAGCAAAGCTAAAGGCAATTCAGTTTTTCATTTAAACGAATACTCGTAGGAGCTCGAGGTATTCACTTTGCTCTGGTGAAAGCCTGGAAGCTGGAGAAAAGCAAAAGACAGGATTTGTCTCATTTGGACTGCTCTTCAAGAAGACAGGAGCTACAAGAAGATTAAAACTGTAACGATAGGGGAGGAGCACTCCCCACTCTTGAGGGGAGTGATGGAACAATAATTGTAGCATATGTCAGTATCCTATAGACAGTAGAAGACTTGTACCAGTAACTGTAACTTGAGAGATCCAGATGAATATTCCATTTCTGCTCATCTTTATGTTCTGATACACTTGGAACAAAAGAGAAAAATAGAGATGCCTCCCCTTACATACATGCAAAAGACTCTGAAAATCAGTGAGATATGATTCAAGAAAGAAAGACAGGATTATTATAGTTGAGGGTTTTTTAGTGTAACAAAGAGGACAAATTGATAATTAGTGTTGGATGGAGGGTAGAAGGGGAGGCTTTTATGGAGGTATTACCTTTCAGTTACCTGGGACAGAGGGAACTGGATGAATCAGAGGAGTAGAGGCTGAGTTGCATCCCAAATATATTAAGTGTTGCCTGTAAGTAGAAAGCCTAAAACTGAACAACTAGAGAAAAAAAAAATTGTAAAGTAAGAAAAAAGAGTCAGGAGAATGAAAGCCACACTTTTTAGTATGCAAAACTGCCTTTAAAATACAAGCCAGGCTTAACATATATAGCAGTGTTTTGTAGGCTTCTGCTGATAATTCCCACTTCTAGTTGTGATCCTCACTTGTACAGCTGAATCTGACCCTTGTTTTCAGAACTACTGGTAGACTCATGCTTACATAGGCCTGATTCAAATAATCAAGTGTATGCAAGTGTTTGTCATGTCTGATCTAAGATTTCAGGAGATGTTATTTATCCAATCAAAAGTAGATTTTATCTAATATTGGTGTGAAGCTTCCAAGTATGCATATACTTTTCCTCTTCTTTCTATAAGGTAACACTGATTTCACTGGGGAACTTTGTTCCTGCTGAAGTCAGTGGTCTTGGTTAGCAAAAAAGTAATTTAGGAGGTTTGGTAACAAAAGCGGTAAGCAAGAAGTATTGCTCCTGGCAACTTTATTTAGAATTTCACCATCTATTTCAATGGAAATGAGATTACACTCTGTCTCCATAAAAATGTCTCTAACAGTACCAAAGAGGAGATAATACGAAAGTTTCAAAAGGCTAAAAAGTATTACCTTGATTTTCTTAATACACCTTCCTAGAAGACTTTCATTTGGTGTCTTTTTGTATCTTTTTGGCATTTTCATCAAAGTGGGCATTGTGACAGAGCTCAGGATTTGTTTTGGGTGTGAAAGAGAATAGCAAAAGCGAGACATCCAACTTCATGTTACAGGGAAATAATACTTTCCCTGTGTTCTTCCTGCCAGTTGGCCTGCAACTCTGGCATTACACAGTTCAACAGTGAATAATGAGAGAGATCAGGAAGAATTGAGCTTGAATCAAAACACCACAGAGAATATTACAGGATGACAGATTATTTTTAAAATATCTATTTCCTTTGGTTTCTAAATAAATTACTCCATGTGCATATGGAACCTATACAGGGACAACAAATTATAATACAGTTTTCTCTAAATGAAAAGTATCAAGTTCTTTATTATTCTAACACAATGAATAAATAAGAAGGAAATGAACAGAAAGTGTTGAAAAAAAAATTTCACCGCACTATTTGAAATTGTATGAAAGTATTTCAGTCTACCTGATTCTTCATTTACTCACAGGGTTCATGTTATCAAAGACAGTTAGGATAGCTGAGCACGAATTACTGCTAGATTGGTAAGTACCCAGAGTTATCTATAACTATGGTGGAAACCTGATGGTTTGAATGCCTGTGTTCTATCTTTGGGTGATCTTAGAAAAGTTAATTTACTTCTACTGATTTTTCCACTGCCTTCTCCTTCTTGCTAATGTTTGTAACTCTGCAGAGAATTTGCTCAGAACTCCACCTGCACTCCTCTCCAAAACCAAGACACTGCCCTCTCTGAAGTCCAAGAAAAAAACTTCCATCACATTGAGCAGCAGCAGGATTTCCCATGTAACCCTCATCTACACTTGGCAGAGAGGTAAATGTCAATAAAAAGAAGGCTGAAACCTATGGTTCCTGCAGCTTCCGTAGAACAAAGTGTTCCGTGTCTTACTGTACAGGTAAGATGCTCACACATATTAACTAAAATAGTAAAATATACTGGTATGGCAAAAAAACCATGTCAAGTGTTATGTGCTTTGGGATAAGCAGTCAGGGTATGTGTTGAAGTTTTACATAGGACAGTTCCAGGCCACTGAATTCTGTTTACAGCAAAGACCTGTCCTGGCGTGCCAACAAGTTAGCAGCACAATGATTTTATATGCCTGCTTAAATAGAGTAGAGGTGCTTAGATGCCTCTTGGACTGAGACTTTGCTTACAGTGGTAGTCCATATCTGCCATGTATATTAGATCTTCATTTGATATAAAGCCATGTGTA
Organism: Caloenas nicobarica; assembly: GCF_036013445.1. Classification (NCBI taxonomy): domain Eukaryota; kingdom Metazoa; phylum Chordata; class Aves; order Columbiformes; family Columbidae; genus Caloenas; species Caloenas nicobarica. The sequence continues at coordinate 18,835,113 of NC_088247.1, read as the reverse complement.
ATCAATTTCTGAACAGAAGATCTGAGATGGAGAAAACATAATAAATGTTTGCTGGAGAAAGCATCTGAAAAACTCCAGACAGTGTTAGTCTGGCTAGATTACTAGTACCAGTTCAACTCCAGCTATGCAAATGATACTAGTTTCAGCAGAGCCACTGAGGTTCTTGGTACAGCATTCCTCAGTACAGTGGTTCTACCAAGACTCACTAGATTCAGCACAGTAGGGCATAGATGGATGAGGAAATATCCCCCAGGATCTCGCCCTGAGCCCAAATTAACAGACCTTGCAGAAACCAGGACTTTTGAGGAGTTAGTTAGAGAGACACTGCAACAACCCTGCTAGAGAGACCCTCATCTAGAATTAGCCTGAGACCAGATTTACTGTCTAAGTATATACTACTAAGCAATGTTGTTATGTCCAGTTCTCTTGCCCAAAAGCTAGTTGATATTGTCTTGATGTGTTCATACTGCATAGGTCTCTTGAACAAATTAGCATCTAAATTGCCTATTTGGGGAGGCTAATGAACATGCCTGAATATCATCTGGGGCTGTGTGCCTTACCAAGGTCAAATTGTTCTAGAGAACAAGTATAACAATTTCACAAAGTGACAGTTCTTTTGACCACATTTGTTCCCTGGCACTGTATAATTTACTAGTACAGGTGTAGCCACCAACTTCTGTTTAGAACTGGATCCAACATGTCTTCCTTAGCGTCCATGGATCCGTGTCTTGTTCTCTACCAGAAAAGGATATTTTTGAAACACTAAGTCAGAACTACTTACAAACAGTTTGGTGAGAGTAGAATTCATACCTCTAATTGAACCTGAGCTTAGTTAGCACAGTCAGTAATGATGTTGCACTGTGTTTTCTTGCCCTCCTTTTTCTAGGAATAAAGGGCTTTGTGTAAAAACAGTTTGAATCAACTAGATCTCATCCTGGCTTGTTTCCTGGACCAAAGAACGGTACAGATCTCAAGGCAGTGCAGGTTTTTTTTTATGTGGGATTGTGCTTTAAACATAAACTCTTTGGAGCCAGGGATTGATCTGCACTCCGTGACCTGGATAATCTGCATTGATAATCTCACTGCAAGTAAACTAGAGAGGACTACAGTTTCATTAAATGTATGAAAATATGTTGATGCATGCAAATATTCAGAAACAGGGGTTCTCAGTCTATTTTGTAAATCTAAGGACAAACAGTCATTGATATTTAAATGGAATCTATCTGTCCTGTGCAATACTTTTGTACATTAAGTGCAGATTTTAATAACTATGAAAAAGAATGGCCAGTAATAAAATATATGAAAGTGCATTAGAAATTCCTGAAAGTATCTGCATGTCTGTTTAGGCAGATAAAATATAATCTTGGCTGAGTTTGACTGTGAACTAGAGAATAAGAGTACCAGATATTATTTTTAAGTCTGTTTGGGGGATTTTTGATGGGGTTATTTTGTGTGGATGGGTTGGTTGGTTGGTTGGTTTTTAAGTGTGGGTTTTTTTGTTTGTTTGTTTTTTAATGTCAGATAAAATATTGAAAAGACTAAGAGGGAGGGAAGTGGAAAAGCAGAAATGAGCAGAATAAATTAACACAAACAGGCAGATCCCCTGAACGTAAGTCCTGGCAGGCTTCTGAAACACAGCAGGAGCCCAGGCTGAGCCCCGCGTGCCCTCCATTGAGATGTACAACTAGGGCTTGCAGGTGTCGCTACATGCCAGACCAACCTTTGCTTCACCCACCCACACTTAGCACTTGCTGGTAACTTAACCAAGAACCTTCCCATGGCTCTCCTGGTCATCTAGTCATGCTGGGTGGAGCGAGCAAAGCAGGGCCAAGCCCAGCTCCTTGAGCTGGACCAGTAACCTGTCTCTGGCCAGTGCCATCTCGTGCCACCTGGGCACAGAATGGGTTTGGGTGCTAGTCTGCTTTGGGGATCGGAAGTGTTTATCCGTGTGGAAGTGACCTGTGCTGTGCCATCTGGCTTCAGGACCAGAGAACAAGCCTTGGCCCAGAAGAGCTATAATAATAGCTTGGACAGAGCTCTAGATACTCCATTCTACTGCTTAATTCCTAACTGGGTTAGGATGACATGTTGACAAATGTGTAATCTTTGAGACATTTTTGTACCTTTTTAGCATAAGAAATGCACAGACTTACAGAAAATAATGAGCACACTTAGAGATATTTCTTTATCACCGTTTCCTCTCAGCACTCACAGGAGTTTTGGCCAAAGACATAATCCTTTCAAGATTCCCTGACTCCTCTTTCCTATAGGTGTTTTTCTTTCCACTGAATTATGTTCTTTCACTCCCTCCCTTTGCTGCAGATTATTTTTCTATGATTTTGGCTGGTCCTGCATTTACAAGAGATTATTTTGCTATGAAAACATACATTGAGCTTCCTGTTTCCCATATAAAGCTTACTGACCTGCTCTTTGAGTGTCTCAAAATTATACATGCTATTATTCTTTTGTTCAGCCTTTAGGGATTTTCCCCCCTCAGTTTTTTCTTTTTCATCAGAAATTTTGAATTACTGGTTCTCCTACACCAGTTCAAGTTTCTTCTATCAAGATGAGATGTTAGGAAGCTGGATATTACCCTATTCTTCCAGACCTTGGATACAGCAATGACAGTAACTGACTTATTCCATGGTGAAGTAACTTCATAATCAAAATCAAAATTCATGTGTTTTGTTCCTTCCTTTAAAACTAAGACTTTTTCTCTTGTTGTATTTGGTATATTTAGTATATATATCCCCAAATAATCAGCTTATTGCTCAGTGGGTGAAAAATGAGGCATGATATTACAAGATGCAAGGATAAGCTTTTTCTGGGGAAAAAGTCTGAAGAGAACATTTATAAGATACTTAAGAATGGTTTAGAATATATTCAGAGCTTTCCAAGTATTCATAAAGATCTGATGACTGCAGTCACTGAAGCCTAAAGGGCAATTCAAATGAGCTAGTACTTTAGGGTGAGCTGAATTCCCCTTTCCTCCCCACTGACTACATTGAATGTATTTCCCTTGTTTACAAGTGATGCTTCTACATCTAGCTCATAGAGAAAACCATGTTATGAACAGCTAAGTTTAAGGATATGGATTACATACTTATGCTAAATTGTCTCATAACTTTTGAGATAGCATGGGGTATTCCAACTGGCCTTTCAGGAGTTGCTCCAGAAGGCTTGAGTCTCATGCATATCTTGTGTCATATCTGTCAGCCCCATACAGATACCCTCAGAGATACCCTGTGGCTATAGACTCCTATTTTAGGCAAACCTAAACCTAAGCAATCAAACATTTGAGTCTTGAGAAAAGTTCCACCACTTCTATGACTGTCACCAGGAGGTTTTATTTCTTTGAACTTAATTCTGTTGAAATCATAGAATCACTTAAGTTGGAAAAGACCCTTGAGATCTTTGAGTCCAACTGTTAACGCTAGCAAGTCTACCACTAAACCATGTCCCTAAGAACCTCATCTACACATGTTATAAACACCTCCAGGGATGGTGGCTCCATCACTTCCCTGGGCAGCCTGTTCCACTGCCTGACAACACTTTATGTGAAGAAATTTTTCCTAATATCCAATCTAAACCTCCCCTGGTGCAACTTCATCAGCTTCATTGCACTTCTTTGGAAATGCTCCAACACCTCAATGTCTTTCTTATAGTGAGGGGCCCAAAACTGAACACAGTATTCAAGGTGTGGCCTCACCAGTGCTAAGTAAAGAGGAACGATCACTTCCCTAGTCCTGGTGGCCACACTATTTCTGACACAAATGAAGAGGATCAAATTCACATCCATATCCTGTTTCTCTTTGTCCTAGAGTTAATATAAATTTCTATTTTATTGTAGACATCCATGGATAGGTAATTGATATTTACTAAATTTTTCAAGATCTTTCCAGGAAAGGAAGGAAAGCAAGATTGGTACTGCTGTTTGGGAGGAATTGGTGGAGCAATGCTTTTTGTCTGTTTTTTCCCTACCCTGCCAGGTCTCTCAGGCAGAACACCATCTCATTTACTTTCTCTCACCTTTTTGGCTAAATGCACATAAAGTAAAGATAGAGGCTGTTCTGCCCTCACATTGACCTGCTTGGCTCTCCAGGTCCAGTAGTATCACATTTTTTGCATTCAACGGAGGAAAGGACTTGATAAAAGCCAACTGACGCTTTGTTACTTGAGGATTAATCATCTAAGAAGCCTCTTAAGTGAGATAGCATGGAAGTGGGGACCAATACAAATGTAAGGTAGAGCAGAATGTGACAGTTTACTTAGAAGGGAAGGAAACAAGGCAGTGTAGGATCAGCTTTGCCGATCCATTTCTTGTAAGAATATTTGCTCCTTCCATTGAGAATTTGTTTTTAGTTCTTTGTGCAGTGAAAGAAATGCCTTTAGTTCACCTGCAGGAAATGTCATAATTCTGTAATGCTGTGGTTAATAGGTGAAAAGTAGTTTAGCTCTGGAAAAGCGTCAGAAAAACTGGGGAGAAAAATGCTCAGAGATTCATCATAATCTTTCAATTCAATCATCCCTGCACTTGCTTCAGCTGTGGTTCAAGTTTTGGACATCAAATTGGAAACTGTCTGGATGGCAATTAATGTCGTGTCTCCAAATCTTTATGCATGACGAAAGGAAATCACTTATCTATATTGCCAGCGCTGGGGGGAAGGGGGAATAAAAACCAGAGAGAATTTAAATTCTCTTAAAATGCTATAGCAAATGCTGTTGGATCAATTAATGTGATTGGCGTGTATGTGCAGTGGGCCCTCCTGGCAAAATGTCGTTCTCCGTGTGGGTTTGAGCTGCAGCTCTATAGTGCGATGCTGCTCTTGGAAAAGAGGACTCGTAAACTGCCTGCTGTATCTGTGTGCAATTCCTTTCACAGGACAGAATCCTAACTCTCTAATTGAATGTGTGTTTTTGTTTTGGTTTTGGGTTTTGTTTTGTTTTTCTTTTTTTCTTTTTACATCTATCACTACTTTAACTGGAAAAGTCTCTAACACAGTCATTGCTGTTTTAATACTGATGCCATTAATGTTTTCCAGACATTTAAACTTTCTTTAGCATGTATAGCATTTTACTTGTAGAACAGTGTTTATGTAATGTATATCTTTGCTTCTAGTAAAATGTTTGGAAATGTTTATTATGTCTTTACAGGTACACTGTAATGGTGCACTGGAAATTCTGGTTTTGGCCCTCAGCACTGTACTGCAATTCATTTTACTTCACTTGCCCAGAGTTTCAGTCATTCTACTTACACACCACTCATACATTCTCAGCAATGCTCTTACTTTCGCCTGCACAGTTACTATTAAATTCAGTAGTAGATCTGATAGAAATAAGTCACTGAAACCTTTTTTATTTTTTTTTTCCCCTCTGGAAACTGCTGCTTTGATTTTTTTTTTCATAAAATTACATTGATACCATCAATATTTATTAAAAATAGAAGGAAACAAATTTGAAAATAAAAGGGTATCATTTTAATATTTTAACAATAACAGATTTTTAATCTTAGTTACAGTTTAAGAAGATATTAAAGCAAGCATCAGTAAACAGCATTTGTAATACAGTAAAATAATATATTTAAATCCTATCCTAGGAAAGTATTGCTATATTGGCTGAAATTTGCCTTTCTTTTCTTTTGCCTGAAGTTTGTTTTTTTATCTGAAACACGTGCTAGATATATAAGGTACAAACATTTTCTAAGATAAAATTTTCATTTTTTGAACTGTCTAGGTGATTGTTATTCCCTGCAATTTCACCTCAATACCAGAACTGTATGTTGTTTGTTTGTTTGGTTGGTTGTTTTTTTAACTGTGATGTCTCTACATTTGAAAGATGTATTATTTCATTAGGTGATCTCTGCTAAAAAGAAAAGTTTAGTATTTTTATAAAAAGCTCCTTTAGCATTTGCAGAAAGTCACCTCTGTAACTGACATTTTTTTTCTTAAGTTCATTTTGCTTATCTAGTCTTATCTGATTTTTTGCCATATCTTTGTATCTGTGTTCTCACACACATATTCATATACTATACCTTTTTAGTAGCCTAGAAGGGAAACTATTTAAGGGAAGAAAAAAAGACTAAATTTTGTTGAAATACTCATGTATTCATAGGTTTTGCATGTTGGCTTTGGAAGACATTCTTTCAACTTTTTCCTCAGACATCCCTAGTAAACATGATTCCATAATTTCTTTATGGCTAGGTTGCTCCTTCCTATCTGCTGTTTTGGGAGGGTTTTTTCAGTGACAGAAGTAAATCCTTTCATTTTGGCTAAAGAAAAGAATATTGCAAAATTCTTTCTAACACAGCAACAAAGCACAGAACTGCCTATTCTCACCTCTCTGATTTCAGGAACTGGGGATACTTGCATGTTTGTTCAAGGTTCAGACGAGTCAGAATAGTTCTTTTTATAGGATGGAAATAGGAGAACACTTTGAGATCCAGTTTCAGTCTGAATCCAGATTTTAAAAGAGATTAAAGAATAGATAGACCCAAAAGATTTACATCTCCAGGGTTTCAACTCTAGGTTCAAGTGTTTGCATCGTGAGGCACACATAAAATCAGCATAACAAGACCTTTATTTTTTTAGTGATATCTAGTTCTCCTACTGTGCATTTTGCAAAGTGAGACTCGAGCTCATTTTTTTTTATTATTATTGTTACTATTAACATTTACATTGCAGTATTGCACCAAAACCCTGGTCAATCTGAGGCCCAAATGGAGTATGGTAAAGGTGCAAGCAAATATATATCATTTTTCTAGACATTGGCAATTATTTTTGTTATCTTCAAATGGTTCTCACCATCAATTCTTTTCCTCAATCTATTTATTCTTAACAGTTTTGGTTCTTAGAAGCATGCAGCAATATGAAATGCAAAATAAATCATAATAATTATAATGTATATTGCGTGTCTTGCATTCTGGCATTTTATTTATTGAATTGTGCTTTAAAAATTTGTATATGAAAGAGTTTTTTTAAACCTTCAGGTATCATGATACTGGATTTTTTGTTTCATATCAGTTTATACTCAAGGACTTTTAAAATATTTTTTAAAAAATTTTTTTTATTTTTAATTTCTGAGCAACATAAATGATTTACGTAGTTTTCTGCTCATGGCACAGATTTTCTCCTCCTGGATTTATACAAGTTGGTTTTACTCTTGGTACTATATAACTGCATAAACAATGCACAAATGATGCCCAATACATAAGAATGTGAAGTATGCAGACTTGTCTAGTAGGCATCTCTGGAATAACATATGTTCTAAAAGTCAACTTGCCATCACTGGGGAAATGGTGACATGTCTGAGGCACTGCTGCTGACATTGCATGAGGTTAATGAATGACAGTGCCAAAATGCCAGCACTTACCTTGTCACCACCAAAGAGCTACAATTAAATTGCCCCTTAAAGAACTGACAAGTGACGAAAGGGGTTTCAGTGAAGGTCATGAGTATCTAAGATTTCTGTTCCTTTGAGCACTGCTGTAATTTCTGATTTACCACAAAGAAATCACAAGACAAATATCCTCTATAGCCCAGCAGTCTTCCCACAGAATTATTAAATTACTGGGGAGCAGTTAGTATTAAACCTGTAATATTAAGATATATTGTATGACACCACAAGTTTACACACTAAAACTGTTCTGTGTCCTAAGTTATATTTCTTTCTTGGCCAGCAGTATCTATAAAAAGGTAAGAAAGCCCTCCAAAATGCATTAGAATTTCATTTTTGAAAGAGCACAGAAGATTATTTTTCTCCTGAGAAAGCCATGATTTGCAGCACCCATATGAAGGGAGGATGGGTACTGCCTAACAAAGGTTTGACTGTGTATCCACTGACATCAGTGGATAGAATGAATGTACCTCTTGTGCTGATATTAATCTGAGCAAAATATTTCAGTCTTTTCTTTTCTTTCATTAGTCAGGCAAAAATCCTTTCAACACAGGTCACAGAATTTGGTTTCCAGGGTTTAAATGGACACTTTCAAATGAAGCTCATTTTTTAAAGCCCTCATCTTTCTGACTGTGTGGTCAAGGTAAACCACTTTTCTAGAACACATCAAATTTTATTTACATGTATCTCAGATAAATGAGTGAAAGTATTTGCTTTATATTAATTATATCATTTGTATGAGTCCTTGTGCTATCAGAAATTTATTTTACTCATTTGAAGGAAAGGGAGTTTTATTTATATTTTTAGACATTATTTGTAAGATGCTTTGGTCATAAATAACAGTATGAACTCAAATCTGAAAGGCAGATGGAAGAAATAAACATAATATTAAGAAAACCGGCAAGAGAAATCTTTCTGTCTGAGCTTTGAAAATATTATATGTGGAAAGTCTATAAAATGGAGAAAGGTATTGTGTTTTTTGGTTGGTTGGTTTTTGTTTTGTTTTTTTTTTCCCCTCAGATGGCAGAAGTTGCAGACAACAGAAGTGTCCACTCAAGCAGCGATGTGGGATGAGGACATGGAGAAAAGCCATTGTCAGCTGAGTGACAGAAACAGTCAGAGAGGAAGGCAAAACTGGTTAAACAGACAAAAGCTTGTCCATGGCAAGCTCTGCAGTGAGGAGAACAGCTTTGTGTCTTCCAGCAGGCACCAAAGGAACACTGAACATTGTGATGCTGATTGCTGAGTTTCCTGAAACTGGAGCACTCTTCTTCAAGAGTGGAACGCACATTTATTGACTTCAGTGCTAATGCTCTGAAATAATGGACTTTCTTTTGCCTGGACTTGGATCCTCCAGGAGTCCTGCAGTTAGTGAGCATGGTGAGACTGTTGTTCTGCATTATGGTAGAATCTGCATTTTGATTTCTTTCTAAGAAGTGATTGGATTAGGAGATACTTGTAGAACATTATTATTTTTCAGAATGGCCTAGTGATAACAGCATTTCTACATGAGTTAGAAATCCCTCCTCCCCACACTCTATTTTTTATTCAGTCTTTAAATGCTAAACAGTAAAGAAGTTTCTCAAAAAAAGACTTCAACTTAAGACAGTCCACTTCTCTGGGGCTGTCCCCACCTGTCAGAGAATAATGGAATAGTTTAGGCTGGAAGAGAACTTTGGATGTCATTTAGTTTCACATCCTGCTCCAAACAGGGCCAGTTTTAGTCAGGTTGCTCAGGACTTTTTCACCTGAGTTTTCAATATATTTGACAGAGATTCCACAATCTCTCTCAGTAACCTGTTCCAGCATTTGACTCAAATATTATGACAGTTTTTCTCCCTAATATTTAATTTTAATTTTTTTGTTGCAACTTGAGTCCATTGCCCCTGCTTCCATCAATGGGCACGTCTGAGAGGAGTTTGGCTCCACCATCTATAAACACAGCTCTCTCTTAAGCACCTATGCAGATATTGGCATCCACATAGTATTTGTGCTGTACCTCTCTAGGTATCTCGATGTCGGCTAGTCCATTTTGTCCTTGCAGGCTATGAACATTCATTTTGAATTCTGATCATCTCCAAATTCTTTCAGTGTCAGAGAACATCAGAACAAGTCACTTAACATCACTGCAAATGTGGAGATGTAGGTGGAGGCTGCTAGATGAGACGCAAGATATTGCATCACACAAACAAGATGGGGAAATGTGTACTTCCAAAAACTTGATGACTTATGGCTTCCTCTGAATAATATTAGCTGGGTTGGTCCATAACTGAGTTAAGTTTGTGTCTCAAAGCTAACTGATGTGAACAAATATCAACTGTGACCTCAACCATGCCCTCTGAGACACTCCTGCAAATGGCAGAGATACAACAATAGTGCCACCGGAGAACATTTTGAGTATAAGACACAAGAATGTAAGTAATGGTCTAGCTATTAAAAATTAATGTTCTGGACAGCTGTTTATCATACCTAAAGCCAAGCAGCAGTTTTCTCTTTGCTTTCCAGTCAATCAGATTATCCCATTTACAATATACTGTCAGACTCTCAGGGCCGCCCTTGGAGTAAACTAGAACTTTGCTTAGAGCCTAATTTATTTCTTCTGTCTCATATGCAGGAAAAGTGATACATATCTCCAAATGTGACCACCCTTAATTTCAAAATGTTACTCATTAATTTGCAATAATGAGGTGTAATGAATATTTATAGAAGATTTTATCTATACCTATTAATTTACCATGAAATGCCACTGATATCTCTGCATTTTGAGTTAATAACACAATGCAGAATTAAATGGAAAGCTGATAAAACTTCTGTTTGCTATGTGAGGCTTGAATATTATGTTTAGAGGCTAATATGTTCTGTAGAAATGGAAGTTCAGTATGTAGTTCACTGGCTACTTTATAGAGAACGGAGTGACTCCACGGATGTAATTTTAGTGCTAGTATGGATCATTTTCCCCCTTGTATTTTACGCATAAGTTTAAAAAAAAAAATCTGCACTTAGTACAAACTGAATGTCCTCACTTCCAGTGATTATTGTGAGACTCTCAAGAAATCTTTCAGTTGGATTAAAGATCAAAGGGAAAGCTGCAATTATAACTCATATGGTTTTCACCATCATTCTTTGATAAAAGGTTTCAATCTCAGTCACCAATAATTGTATATTCTACAGCATGAGACTCTATTTTGTTTGACAGTGTTCTCACCTCTTTAATTGCAACCTTAGATATGATTTCTTTTGTTTCATAGTTTCTATAAAGAGGACTAGTTGATTGAAATGTTTCAATTTAACTTTGTTTTATGAACCAAAAATGCAGCAAATTCAGTGATGTGCTGAATTTATCTAATGAATGTGTCCAAAACGTGAAAATGTGAGTAGATGTGTTCAGGAAAAAAACAGTGAAGAGGAAGAACAACTGTGTTCATAACATTTTATTCACTTTTTTTTTTTCCCCTGCTTTTGATTTCTAGTAAGTAGAGATGTGGAAGTAACTTATGGTTTTCAAAATTCACCAGAATTTCATTGTATTCTGTAAATGTGCTTTTCAATGGAGTAATTCTACCTAAATAACTTAAACTCACCAGACTAAACACCTGGTACGGTACAAAGTTATTGAATTTGACCACATTTACAAAACAATTCTGCATCAAAAATTGGGGTCTAGCATGATTCATTCTTGATTGTACAAAATAATAATGGTCCATAACTGTAAACCTGATTCAAGGTTTTTGTCCATAACTAGAAAAATACATATCCTGGACTAAAAATGTCCAAATATAATGCTGCCACTATCCTGCTTTTCTTATACTGTAAAGTTCAGCCCTAACAGCAGCTCTTTGCTCTATTTTATTAATTATCTACCTGATTAATTCTTTACTTTATTGAATGTTTATCTGTGCTATCAGAAGAATTTAGGTTCCATTAGACAGAATTCAGAGAAGGGAGTCTTCCTGGGAGAGCAAAACCTTTTATCTTGGGAGTTCTGGTTATAGATGCCAGACAGAACCTTCTGAAAGAAGACCTGAAAAGGGCCTCCTGGATGTTTTTATGGGAGAGGAGAGGTTATTGGTTGTTCTTTTTCCACACAGTTTGCAAAAAGAAAACTATCCTAGAAATTATTTTTTCTGCACGGGCAGCTATATTCTGTCAGAATTTTGAAAAGTACACTGTATGTCTCTCAGAAGGTAAGTGAAATATAAAAGTATATGACAGCCAGGTATAAGCAGAACTACTGTTGGAGCATAAATAAATATAATTTTCTATCAAAAATACCTATGTTGAAGCTTTTGGTTCAGCTTAACTTCTCAAACTTTAAAAAATATTTCTGAACACTAATTTGAAATCTAAATGCCTTCTCACTTGAGCCATATTTATACCTATTTGCTAACAGCCAAAAGCTTTCACAAAAGCTTTTTGTTCACAAAAAATATTAGGAACAAGTGTACACCCATCTTTATCTGGAGACCTGGGTGACGGCGTATTAAAAATGAGGACTTCGCTATTCATCCCTTGTCTTTCATTTGTCTCCTATCCTACAAGTTATATTTGCCAGAGCAGATAAGCAGAAAAAAAAGCCTAACGACCAAGATAAACAATCATGCAACCAAGTGGTAAGCAGTTCATAGTTCACACATAAGCAGCCTACATGCTCAACCCAGGGAAATTCAGCAAATACGTAGATACTGCAACTAATTTTTTTTTTTTAATCAGGATTGTATTATCCTCCTTTTTCCTTTCTACAATATCTTGTAATAGTGAAAATCTTATAATGTATCCTGACTTGTGAAACCTCTTTATGTCACACTTTAATTTTCTTACACTTATACAACTCATGGACATCGGTGCTGCTTGCGATTTTCCTGAAAGAAAACCAATCTAAAATAGCTCCGCTTTGGTTTGGGGGTGAAGATATTCAAGGTCATGTCTCATTATACAGAAAGGGAGCAGCGGCTGCCCTTATTTGTCAGGGCCACATGAGTCGTTCGATTAGAGGTATGTGGCTGACACTTTGATGAACTGGAACTAGGGCGAGGACTTTGGTTTAGACCCTGATTTATTTTTCATTCTGGTACCCAAAACAATGCATAGTGGCATGCCCAAATAGCAATATTGATTTCAAATGCAGACACGAATAGTTTCAAATGCAGACACAAATAATTTCAAATTAATGAGAGGATCTGGGGATTTTTGGCCATCATTTAATGGTATCTTATCTGTTGTTATGGAAAATAGTAGAGAGTTTGGGCACATTTAAAGTGGGGATAAAGACATGAGCATTAGATGAAAACACTGAACAGGCCCTTGCAAAGTGACTGGGAAAACCAGAAAGCTCCATAGCCAAAAAAGGGATTTGGATTCATGAACAAACACTGTCCATTGAACTTTTCTGTGTTCAGAAAATAAAGGTTCTTGCATTCTTGAATGTAAACACTACTGCATTTGTGCTACCCCATTCCATAAGCAATTTCTCTTCCTAATGACACTAAACTTAACTGCTCAGTACAAAACATCATAATGATATTGTTATGAAGCATGAGCTGATCTTGCTCAGTTCTGAATGAAACAGCTAAAAAAAAAAAAAAAAAAAAAAGAAAAGCCAGTGCTGAGATGAAGCACATGTACTAAATGAAACAGCATCTCTGCAAACAACATACTTTAAAAAATGCTGGTAGGGAAAAAGCATAATAACAGAGCTATAAGAAAGTGATGTACTTGGACCTAGCTTTTGAAATTGAATATCTTGAGCAGTGCACTTCTCTGGCAATTTCATGCATTTTCTCAGCTAATCTCACATCACCAATATCAAGCTTGTCATATTGATTTTGAAGGGGAGGTAAAAAAAATGGGAAGGTAGCTTGCCTTAGTCAATCCCGAACACGGTTGCCAGGCAACTTGATGACCTGACTTGGGATGGATTGGTATAGTGACCTGACTAAATATCCCCAAATCACCCAAGAATTTGTAAAGAAAACACAGTAAAGTTGAATTATTGCTTCAATAATAAGTATTATGTTTCCCATGTGCCTCTATAGAGAGTAACATGTACAAGGTGTTCTTGTTATAAAAAGTAAATAATATTCATTGTGCCAATTAAAAATGGATAATTTGATAAAAGCGGAAGAATAGTCTATTTGGCATTGAAAACTCTTTTAATTTACATTGTTTCCATTTAGAGTGCTAACATTGAAATATATAATTAATTTCGTATAATTTTCTTGTTACAAATACAGACTGTTTCTTAGATATATTATTCTGGAGGGCTGAGTAGGACTGATGTGTCCAGATTAAGTTAAGTTCTAAAGAAAATTTTTGAAAACCTGGTTTGTTTGACAAATTTTAATCTTCGTTTTGCTATAAGTAATGCTTTGTACTTTCAGACTGAGATTCTAAATTTAGTTACACCAGGCATATAAAAAACATTGCTAATATTATTTTTTTTACTGCAATTAAAGCCTGTTTTCAATCACTTTTTAACTTTGCCAGGTACTAATCATACCGATACTGGATGAAATCAGGTCAGTTTTGGAGAAATACTGCTGAAATGATTCAATCGTTTCACAGATCAATTATATCAACAATGTTTGAACTTCTGTTTGAACCAACAAGTGCAAGCAAAAGGAAGACATTCAGCCCTATAGGTAACAACATCTTGTTCTGAAGCACTTGATATTTTCACAGTTTTTGCTTAATTGAGTCTTAAGAAGGCAACTTTGGAACTGTATTACAGTCTGAAGGATACTGTTCTCTCTGTAGAAATCAAGCATCTAAGAGAGAGAGGTTTCTTGCCGAGGGATACACAAATCAGTTGAAAATATATGAGTTTGTGAATTATTTGAAGATGAAGAGTGTACTTTGCAATGGATATATGAAACAAAGTTATTGAAGAAAGCACATTGGAGGATGTAAAATTTATCAGTCCTAAACTTTGTTAGAAATTGCCATGTACGGTCATTCCAGATTGAAGCTTTCTGTGAGTTGCTTTGCCATCATGTGCTTTCTTCATGAAAAAAATATATGCAGAAAGACATATAGAGCTCAGAGTGGTAATAATTAAATGACACAAAACCGGCATGTCCTGATGCAAAAAAAACCCCCAGACTTTGGAATTAGGTGAAAGCACCATAATTAATTGTATCACTTTGCAGTAATGCAAACCTTAGATGTTGGCAGGCATTAGAAAATGGTGCTTAAACAAAACAGATGATTCTTCATTAGGAAGGACCAGCAGATAATGTTCTACAAACATATAGTTGTGACAATAGCCTTAGAAGTAACAAAACTTCTAGTAATGGAAAATAGTAGGAGTATATGCAAACTTGGTACTACTAGATCTCAGTAAGACTTAGTGTTTGTAATTTCATTTAGGATTTCCCCTGAGCAATTCTGATTAAGATGACAATTAAGCAATTCAGCCTAAGGTGAAGATGAAGTTTAATGTAAGATTCCTGGAGACGACAACTCTTTAGAGCAGACCTCAGTGGACTGTACTGAGAAGTTCTCAGAAGATAGATGTGTCCTACAGAGAAAGATTCTGGGTTAAATGTGTTTTAATATTGCAGTTAGTGACTAACTCAATGCTGCAGGAAAGGCTCTACCCTCTGGATGGAAGAGAGATCATGACCAAAATGATGGCCTGCTCTTTGTGTTTGTTGCAATCTGATAGACCATCCTAAAAAATAGAGCTTGATCACCTTGTGGGCCAGTGCAACAGAAATGTGGTGAAATCTTACAGAAGAAAAATGAGAAATCGTATTGTTGCACAACAAGTACAAGAAAAATTTCCGTTTCTAATATTCAGAGAAAGAACAATAAACTAAAACAAACAAACAAAAAAAATAAAGACTATAAAATTGGTTGGCAAATTGGTCCTGGAAATTAAAAGAAATCTAATAACCGTAACATGTCCACAATTTTTAATAACTTTTCAAAGACACTGGTGGAGACCTAAATTGTTTCAATATGAAGCTTGATAAGTCTACACAGAGGTTTGTATGACACGGTTTAGGTGATTTGGTGTTCAGATTAAAAGCTTGAAGATGAGACTTTCTGATAACCTTGAAATTGAGTTGAAAGGAATGAAATCAACAATTTTTAGTCATATATTTATATTGAAATAGCTATATACTTCAGGTCACATGTGAGAAAGTGAAGAAAAGTGAAGAAGATTGAAGAAAATTATATATTTTCCCTTTCTCCGTAGCTTGATTTCCTTCATCAGCTGCAGTGGGGATTAGCCATGAGACCATATGCTGAGTGGAGTGCTCTGAGGTGCCTCACAACACTAAGAAACTCGCATTTAGCTGGTGTGTCCTTCCAGTGCTCAGCATTGAATTGATTGCCAGATGCTGAAACAGGATGCTTTTTTCCTAAGGTCACAGTCTTAGACTGTAATTCATGTGTTCCACCATATCTTCTGTTCTTCAGTGGCATACTGCGAGATTTTTGGACTTTTGTCCTTCAATATCTAAGTTTATAAACATAGTGAATGCTGTTCGTCTGTTGTGGCATGGGAGGGCATAAAATAAAAGTTTATTGTACAGTGACCTGTATAATAAGTAAGCTATGTGGTTCATGTAGCTTTTTTTTGATCTTATGTTTTAGGACACTTCATGTGAATTACTGGGTGGACATGATTTAAGATGAGGTTATTATCAAGGTGGGTGTCACTCATTAAGAAAATCAAAAATCTGTATATGTCATAGGCAGTTTCCTAGACTAGTTACTCCTCATCCTATTAAAAGCCTGAAAAGCTTTTAGTAGTACCTGGACCTGCAGATACTCTTTTTCCAGTTTTATCTGTGTTAAGGTGTAGAAATCATAAAGGTCAATCAAATAATTTCAGGTTCTTTCTGGAAATTATTTCTTTTCATTATTCCTGTGGAGTGTTCAATAACAATCTGGCATTTTCTTAACAAGACAACATCCTTTCTGTTCACAGGTCTTTTTTTCAGAAATTAATAGTCTACAAAAGATAATGAGCTCAGTGAATCTTATTAACACAAGTTACAGCTGACTGACAAGTACATAGCTGTCATGTAATCTAATCATGGTGTTATAATTCAATTAGCTATTGATTTTATTTACCAATACTATATTTTAACTGTTGCAGAAAAACATTTAGTATCTGTAAAGTTTTATGATTAATACAAATTATCTTAGTCCCAGACATTATTGAACTCAGACATTTTAGAAATGTATGTATTTTGTGTTTAATAAAAATGCTGTTTGTTTTCATTTATTATTATCTAAGAGCTATACTGAAGTTTCTTCTAGTTGATCAAACTAATTATCCTTGGAAATAAACTGGGGACTATTTGCTGTTTATGTAACACCTATGTAGATCTGATGCTTTGTCATTTGGCACTTGTACAGTCATTTGTACCTATGCAAAATGAATATAAACCAGGCATGAAGCGTTATTTTCCAGACTGTTGATTTATCGACCCCTTTGGACTAGCATAGATGACTGTGCAAATGGCAAAGTGTGTTGCTCTCAGGCATGACAAGAGAGTTGTGAGTCCAATTACAAATGCTAGGCTGCACTGCCAGATGCACTACTGCCATTGAGTATCAAGCCACGCTAACACTTCTTTCATACCAGGGGCTTGGGAAGGGGAAGGCGAGAGAGAATTTCTCCCATTTTCTCAGCTATGGCTTTGTTAATTTCTTGCTGATGTAGTAGTCAAGCTGTCATGCTGGTGGAGCTATTGGTGTTTTCCTCACCCCAGTCTTGCCATAGCTTTTATAATAGGGAGAAGCGTAGAAAAGTAGAAGAATCTGTGTCTATTTTTTTCTAGCAATGGAGTTAGACAGTATAATAGATTCACTCAATCTGAGGAGGAAAATAAAGCAACAGCCAGGGCACAAAATACTACCCACCCTCTGGTATAACATTTTAAAATGAAACAGCAGCTGTTACTTACTTGATCTCATGTTAGTAATGACGTATTTTCAAAAATATCTACTACAACGATCACTTTAAGGCCCTCATCAATAGTCTTTTTCTACTGAGTTTCCCAATTAGATTAGGCAGGAACAATGAGTTGAGAAGTGCAGCCACAAGACATCATAAATCTTTTCATTGTTGTCACTTGATTATATGAATCTGCTCTATTTAAAGCAGGGAAGCCTGGTTGTACAGGTAAGTCTTCAAGAACTGTGTCATTTTGGACTTGAATACCAAAAGTCCAATTTTGGATTTAGGAGTTTAATTCCTACTTTTTGGATGTGGTCCATTAGTCAGTTCTGCACCAGCATGTAGAATCTGCAGAGCACTCCTACAGCAGTCTTCCAGACTACTGGTGTTTGAATTCTGTTTGAACTGTGCCAGAAGAAAAAGGCTTTAGACTCAGTTCTTACATTGTACTTTCCTAAAAGCTACTGATGCCTTTCTTAACTTGCTTGGATTTCAGCTCATGCTGCATTTAAAATAACTGTGTATTTATTTTGCTTTAGTATGTATTTTTCCGGTAGTATGAATGTCCACCATACGTTGTTCCCTGAACCTGGTTACACCAGAAGCTTCAAAATCTCAGGGTCTTTTACCTGACAGATCTATCAATCAATTTAAATGACGGTGGCTTGCAATTTGCCTATATACCAGTTATACTAACAGCCTGAAAGGACCAGCAAATAATCTAAGTAGTTCAAGGATAGAGCCTTTTATTACTGTCACATACAATTTAAATGTATGGAATAGTATATTAAAATGACTTAGTAAAAAGAAGAGCCATTGCAGAGAATTACTTTTTAATGTCATTGTTTACCTCATTTCTTGTTCCAATATGGCCCGAGCCCAGGCAATTTGTTTTGTCATTGGCACTGCCAGAAGACACAGACAGCAAGTTAAACATAATAAGCAGTCTGCCTACTTTGGGGAAAGTAATACATTATCTCACTCTCACAAATGAGTACCTATCACCAGCCATAAGCATTTTAATGTGTGTAGCATCTTGGCTGAAGAACACTTCTCAAATGTAGTCTTAACAGATAAGCAGTTCTTCAGTTTGATTCAATTTTGCTCTTTTCTGAATTTTTTCCTAAGGGATATATCCCACTAACAGATGAAAGTACTTCAGGTAGGGAAGCCTTCTACAGCTTTGGTTTTACTAGCATGACTGATAATGAAGAATTGGTGGCAAGGGCATTTGCTATGTCCCGTAAAACAATTAGGGGATGCCTGCTAGCCATGTTCTCAGATTGCTAGCCCGTGCAGTCACTTTACTGCGTTCTTTTCCCTTAAATAAGTACATAAGAGCAGCTAGGATATGTCTGCAGCTTTTATTAATACAGATTTAATGCAAGCTGCTTGTAGAACTTTTCATTGATATTGTGTGGGGTGGGCCATGATTCTTCAATGGAAGAAGAGCGAGTAAGAGAGGGACACATTTTGCCATTCACAGGCTGACTTGTTTTCTTTATGTATGTATACTCAGATTTTGGAGTAATAATGTAATATAAATGTCTTCATTCAATCTTGTTATTCATTTTATTCAATTTATGCCTGCAGTCAGTACACGTTAAGCAAGAGGGCAGGGTGGAAGTAAATATAAAAGGTGCCTTTTAACATAGTGGGGTGCAGAAGCATCCCTCCACCTACCATGATGGCCCTGCAACATTCCAGCTTGCAATCACAACACTCAATCAAACCCAACATTATTACGCAGATAATCAAACTTTGTTGAAAGCAAGATTTATTTAAGGATTTAATAGCAACATGGAATCATTATAATTATGATATAGGAAAAAGCCCTGATGAAATAGTCTCTCTAATTCTCAATATGCTTTGCTTTTGTGTGTACCTAGGTTGATTAATAAATTGAAAATCACACTGTTGGATGCTGAAAACTGTAGCCTCAAAGATGACCAGAACATGCAACAGCCCTCACCAAATCACTCCATTTCAGCTAACTGTCCAGGCTTTCAGTACAACCTGGCTGCTTCTGAAGGGGATCTTCATAGCCCAGTTGACTGAAAAGGCACCTGAATTGATCAGAAATAGAGAAGAAAAGGAGGAAGTTTTATACCGGAAAGCAAAAGACTTATGCTTCTGGCCAAGACTGCAACATGAGCAGGCAGCTCTGTGGCTTGCCTTCAACCCTATTCACTCAATCTGTTTTCAGCCGAGCTCCGTGAGCTTGGCTTTCCCTACATTGGAAAAACAGATGTGGACCGTTTGCAGGCTGTGTGCACTCCAGTATGTCTCTTTATTGGAACGGTCAAGGCCAGGACTGCATCATCCAGCATGCAACACACTTTTATAAACAGACAGAGCACAGGTCTTTGCAGCAGGACCGTGGGAAACACCTGAGGCATTCTTGTGCTCTTGAGTGGATTCACCAAAAACTTACCAGGACGACGTTTAACATCCTTAACTAGGAATAGAGAATGGAGACACCACAACTCAATAAATGCATAAAAAACAGGAAAAAAAAAGGAGGAAATTATCTTCTTTTTTTGTCTCTCTGTCGCAGAAGTAGCCACCAAAATCACATGTCTTCTTGGGGAGGCTTTACTTGCAGGAGAATCACACCAAACCTTTTGGTAGGGAAAGAAAAAAATCTGTGACACCATAATTAAAGCTAAAACAGCTAAATTTGGTATTTCAGTGGAGGTCCCCAGGGCGGACGACCCCTTTTATGTGATAACCTTGCAAAGCTTGTCCCTCAGCAGCATGTGGCAGAGGCACATAAAGGCTGTGGCCACATGATAGGATGCTGGTTGGTGGGGATGGAGTCCCCGAAAGGGGAGTTCTTCGACTGTCAGGGAATATTGCTGCCCCTCACATCTCTCATCCTGGGCAAGTGTCTTCCAGTAGGTAGAGATCTTGGCTGCAAAGATTCACACTTTCTTCTAGTGACAAATATTGTCAAGGTACAATGGTTTCTTGTTAGTTATCAGGTTGTGCTACCTGGGAAAGAAAGAAGTCAAGATTTGAATGATGAAACAAAAATAATTTGAGCTAACCAACTTCTTGCTTGAATTTGCCGTGTTATGGGCATACTATTCCAAAGAGCCTAAGGAATGTAAGAGAGCAGCCCCAGGCAATCCTGCAAGGGTCACACATGTTATTGCACAGATTTAAAAAAAAACAAAGCTGACAAGCAGATTGGACTAAATTAGGTGGGTTGGTGCTTGCCCAGAGCTGTCACTAATTCAGTGCAGATTGTCTGTGTAATATGAGTGCTTATTTTCAAAAGAAACAGGGTGGAAAAAGTGCGTGCAATTCTCAGGAGATTCTGATTGCAAGAGGCATGGTTGGAGCTGATTAGCCTGTTTACCCTGCCAGTTTTCACACACAGACAGATAGGCAGTCTCATACACTTCCCCAAGCAGATTCTGGAGAAGGTTGATGAAGAAAATGAAATCCAGTTTCATTTCTACCTTTTAATCAGCCCATCGTGTAACCACAGATAGCGCTTTAGCTGGACATCTCTTGCCATAAGTGGAAAGAAAGGGCTAATTTCTGGGACTATATTTATGGTGGACCGGTGGTTCCTGAACTTATTCCCTCACCTTTGCCTGCCAGGACTGAGATTTATTAATCAGTTGGTCATAGTACAAAACCCGTTTGCTTTTTCTTTCAAAATTTGGGTTCTGAGCCACAAAGGGACACATTTTTTTCACTGCATTTTAAGTTACTTACAACACTTACGTGACTGAGAACATCTTTTTTCGCCTTGCATACATGAAGAGTATTTAATTTAATGACAGGAATAGAAGTCTTCCCTTCTAAATGATTCCCTGTACTCCAATGGTTTGAAATTATAGCCTGACTCCTTCCCTGGCCAATCCTATGGCCTCTTATACAGTCTCAGAGGTTTTTATAAGCTTATTTGTATTATTGCTGTTCTTTAACTGAAAGAGGAATTTTAATTCCTTATTTTTAAATCCCTGTTCCTTTTTCTTGTAAATAGGGGCAGTTTGAACGCAAGAAATTTGAGTTTTGAATTTGGTTCAGCCTATCGCATGGCCCCAGAGATCCAAAGACTGTGCAGGGAGAAGCGCATTACGTTTAAGGGACTCCCACAATTGGGACTGATTCTGATTACACTACACTGTTCTGGAACACTAAAAGGACTTGATGAAGGGTGCAAATATAATTTACTCCCACAGAGAGTATCTTTTATTCCTGTTTGCTTCAGATGTCTTCCAACTTGAATGCAAGTACAGTAAAACTAAAAATGGAGAAAGATGTGTCTTTTTAAAGATATTTTTTATTTTGTGTGCCTGCTGCATGTTAAATAAAAGATATTTTTTATTATTATCTCTTTTTATTTGCAAAACAAACTAGTCCAAGGCAATTTTGGCTCCTCAAACTGATCGCTTAGGACAAATTGGTAGCTACCAATTGCTTGTTTTCTGTTTAATGGTATTTATTAAGCATGAAAAGTATCCTTCCTAGAAATAACATGGTTATGCAAATAGTGCCTTGCTCAGCTTTTTGCCCTAAAATAACAATGGAATATAATATCTAAGTTATTTGTCTCAGCTAGAGAAAGACCTGGGTATCCTAAAAGCCTGTGTCAGCCTAGCATGTGTGGAGGTCTTAGGTATCTTAAAGGGTCGTAAGCAGTTGCAGTAGACATGTAAATATTCCCTTTCTGACATTTAGAGCAAGGTCTGTAGCACAGGGACACACGTGTAGCACAAGGGGCACCTTGGAGGTACCCTAAAATTTTAATTTGTAGACTCTTGCTTGCACCAAAAAACACCCATGTTGCAGTTGTCTGCCTCATGGAATTACTTCTGTGCCTCTGAAAGTGACATAAAGCAACTGAGTAGGGAGATACCTAGCTTTATTATAGCCAGCATGCAGCCCTTGGCAGTTAGCAGGTAGGAACAACTACAGCTACACGAGGATCATAAACTCTCTGTGGTGTCCTGGCACCAAATTGAGGGCTGCAGGGAAGATTACTTTTCATTCTGGGTCATTTTTCTGATCTCTGCAATAATGGCTGGTAAAAGCAGGACAGGACGTAAGAAGAGTAGTTCCACTGAAGCCCTCCTTGAACAAGCATTACCATGTTCTGGTGATGGGACGCCACTTAATGTCTTGCACCAGATGATGGACCATCTAGAGATTGACCCAGAATGAAGTAACCTGTAGAACAGTTTTAAAAAGTCATCTTACAAGCCGTTTTATGGGAGTAGGAGAGAAATGCATCATTCTTCATGCTCACTTTGTAATTATTAGGCCATACAGGAAGAAAGGAACAAACAAAATCCAGACAGGAATGCATGTATGCATGCTGAGATATAACTGTAACTGTAGTTACAGCCTAGTATATCTTATAGATTTGAGAAAAGTGTGTTTTCAGAACTCTGATCCTCAGAGCTATTTTGGACTTTAATATTCGAAAACGATGAGGAAACATACATATAAATATTATAGACACATACACAATTCACAAAAATTTATGTAGTTTTGGGAGTGATAGCTGGATTTCATACCATCTTTCCATTTCCACTTAAGTTCCCTGACTTCTTTGCTGTTACATTAGGCTCTCAGAGGTTGTTGTTTCCTATGTGAGCCCCTCCAAAGATGTAGGGGGAAGAATATGTAGTTTCCAGCTAGCTAGCTTAAGGATGTGCCAAATGCCTTCTTGTCATCCTTTCCAGAACAAAGCAAACTCTGAGCATCTGCAAATATGTACCCGTAGATATTCAGAGAAATTCAGAGGAAAAGAGAAAAGCAGAATTAGTTTTAGAGTTCAGACTTCTCAGAGTTTAGATGGCTGTACCTCAAGTTAGGATTTTCATACGTGTCCTTTCTCTCTTAGATATAGAGGCCTTCTCTGATGTAAATCCTTAATCGTTTTGTTCCTGTTACACTCCAGCACCTTTGCTGAAGATCTGAGACAGTTCAATCGAATTACTTTAAGAAGTTATATAACTGTATTGCACTGCTAACTGTACTAAGCAGTTTCACTAAATAACATCTGCAGTTTGCTGTAAGTCAGATTCAGATGCCATTTCTCGTGTGGAATATTTCACCACTGCACATCTAATTAGAAAAGCCCAGACTAGCAGTTTGTTCAGTTTTGTTCAGTATCCTTAGAAAGAACAGGAGGTGCTGACACATGGTGTTCAAATTCTTTGCCACAGGCAGAGGATGGCAGTCATCTCAGTGTTCCCAACGTGACATACATTTACAATTCCCTTACATCATTCCTCCTGAGTTTCTATATGGCAATGCTGACAGGTAACGAGGCTCTTTGAATATGGTCTTTTGCATTTCAGTATTATCACTTGTTTCTAACAACTGAATGCAAAATAACAGGTATAGGGAATATTTAACTGCATTGTGAAACATTCAGAAAATAATCTGTTCAGAAATCTTAGTCTGCCACTGCAGATGCCTTTAATTTTTCTGATCACCTGGAGTTTCAGACATTGGTGCAGCTGATGTTTTCTCTATTGGGAACAAAAGTGCTAAGCAGTCTATTTTATTACTATAATGCCATCGTGTTTTTCAGAGGTGCTTTCTCTTCACTATGCTTTTGAAACAAATAAGAAGGGACCATAATTTGGATCTTTCAGAAGCCTGTAACCTTAAGAAGACAACCAAGGCAGGCCCAGTAAGTGTGAAAGAGTTCACTTGCACTTTGCACTTGTATATGTAATCTCAAATGATTTGAGACCTCAGTAAACATAGTCTGAACTATCCATGATACTGTTTTCTCTGTGGTCAATGCAGCCAGAATAGCTGTCTGCTGTTTTGTTCCTCATCTGACAGTTTTGGTGGGACTACTGAGACCATGACATTTCAGCCAATTTTCTTGCATACCCGAAATGGAGCAAAATAGATGAGATAAAAAGGGGAGAAAACTAGACCTGGCCTTTCCAGCCCAATAACTTAGGCATTTGTTCATATTCTTCTCAAGGTGGGTGTAGGAAAGCTGCAAAGTTTCATTTAATTTGACCTGTACTTGAATATCATGAAGTAGAACTGTTGGTTCCAAAGTGAAGGCAGCGGCCAAGCAAGATATAGCTGGGGAGTGGGGCCGTGTTGCACTGCAGGGATTTGGTTCTTTCGTTCCCACCACACAGAGGTCCAGGCTCCTTCTGATGGCTGCGCTCGGAGGGAAGAGGAGTCTGAAACCTCTGTCTTGCAGCCAAACAAGGTATTGCCCTTTCGGCACTTAGTGGAAAGCAATGAGGTATATCATGTCTCTGCATGAGAAAGAGTCTTTCGCTGAACTCCTGAGGGTATTAGCAATGCAGTCCTTTCCTGAAGAAAGATTAAGGCAGGTGAGTTGTTTCTTCTTTGAAAAAAACATGTGGTACCATGTTTTCACTGCATACTCTTCCTCTTCAAATGCTGAAAATACTTGTCTTTGAAAGCACGTGCAATCCATAAACTAATGAGGGTTGCAGTAGAAACATTACAGAGTTATTGTCTCACATCTACAGATGCAGTGCGTGCAATAAAAACTAGTATGAATCTACACTTAGTATTTATAAGATACTACAATATTATCAAACCCATTTCAGAAAGCTAGACTCTGAAACTAGTAGGCAGGAGTCTGCAGCTATCCAGAACTGTGAGTTTCAGTCCTAACAAATCCTTGTCCTGAAAGCTTCTCTTTTATAAGGAATAATAATTTACAATATTTTCCTAGAAAGCCGGAGAAAGGACAAACATTATTTTCCATGAGCAACCTAGATGCTACTGTATTCCTGGACACAACGGTCCAAATGAATACTGAGCTCTATTACTGGAGAGATTTGTATCTTTTAAACTTAAGAAGTTTATGTGTAGTTTGTATCTTAAACTTGAGAAGTTTATGTGCAGTTTAATAGGATCAGTATTGGCAGCATTAGCACTGATACTTAAATGGGGGTTCTGATCCAACCTTAAGCTGTCTGAGTCCTGAAGACAATGCTTATTACGGCAACATAAGTATCATCTTCAATGCCATTAAAATTATATATGAGTACACATCAATTTCAGTGTCAGGAGACGTACCATAAAAATAAAAAATAATTCCAGCTGAAGATCTCTCTGGAAGCCAATAAAGCCTGAATACTGCCGTATGAGCTATACAGAAAATAGAGCTGTTTGAATTCTACTTATGGATCTATAATGTTGTTATTTTTGTCTTTCATTTTTATGGAGCATTCCTGCAATTTATAATTTAATTAAAGTGAAGTGTATCTCAGCATTGTACACAAATGAGGAGATTTGAAAAGCCTTTAACACTGTTATTTGTGACCTGAATTTCAAACTTGGCTAGCTCAGACATCTGTATGTCATATGAATGTCTTCAAATCAGTTCTGAAATTTTTTTTTAGTTCTGTGAATAGTGAAATATTCAGACATGGTATAGCTGAACTAAAATGCTAACATGACATGAGTGAGATTCACTGGCAGGTCCTGACTCTTTTGTGCCACTCCAGTGATGCAAGGAAATAGTAAATCTGTGCTGTCTGTCGTGCTGTGGCTGGTCAGTAACTGCTTTATGGCTTCAAGCTAGCACAAGGTAGATGAAGAGTATCGGTGAATCTGGCTCAAATATTCACAATTATTTGTTATTGCCTTCAACTAGTTTTGAAGGAATATATCAATTGCATCCAGACTGAAACTGTAATTCTTTTAGTAAAAGGTCTGGCATTTGTTCTTACCTAGGAGTGGTACCCAAGGTGAGCACTGAGGCTTGTTAAGAGCTACATGCTCTGGGAAAATGAGCTACTGCACATCAGCTGATCTGCAATAACCCATTTGGGCTTACTGTAAACCCTTCTGAGAGTCTGAGCCTTGGACTGTTTCATACAAGACCTTCCTATGGTTCAGCACCTTCCAGGCCTTGCTCCCACAAGCCTTCTGACATGGTTTGCAGTACAGGTCCAGCCTCCGCAGAGGCACTCTGCTGAGCAGCAGGGTCTATGGACGAGCCTGCTGTCCTGCCCTCCTTCCTTCCTCGTGCACAGCTTTCCTTCGCGTGCTGTGGGAGGCAAACACGCAGAGATACCTATGCCAGCATTTCCAGCTTCGTTTCCCTGATTTTGTGCTCTTTTACATCCTAACTCTTCTACTATTTGTTTATACTTAGGTGTAAGATTAATTCCTAAAAAGGTTGTGTTTGCACAATATCATCAATTCTGCAGATCTCAGCTTTTGCAGGTAGCAGTCTGGAGGAAGCAGCATCCTGGCTGAGTGAAATGGGTTTGGTCATGCATGTTCCTTAAGAGTGGCTGGTAGCAAGCCTCATTAAGCTATAAGAATGAAGGAGGGCTAATCCTATAGAAGTCTAATCCTAAGAAAGGGTCTGAAAGACCAGTAGATTCTGATAGGGATCTTGATAGGTTCAAGGAAGATGTTACCAGAGCAGAAAGGTGAGATGCAAAGGATTTGAAGGACGGGAACGGTATGTTTGGTAAAGATACAAGATTCTAGGGTAACAATTGTTTTAGAGTGAACCCATAAGGTGGAGCATAGGAAGTCTGGCATGGGAAAGGTTTGTAAAGAAAAAGTGGGTGTAGAGGCTTTGTAGAGACAAAGGCAGAGACTGGGCACACTAGGGGAAAACCAGAGAGATCACAGCTCTGTCTAAGGAACTTGATTTTTCAGACAGCCTGTGCTCAGAAGGGTCAGGAAACAGAAAGGTCCTGGATTACAAGGAGCTCACAATCACTATGTGGTAAGCAATCTACCAAATTAAAGGTGGGGACATACTCTGACTGGTATTGCTCTCACCTCTGTTTCCAGTTAAGTGATTTGACACACTCTCACCACATCTTTACTTTGCAGCTGAATCTAGTGATTATGCTCAAAAAGCAAGAGACACAATGCAGATGTCTTTGATATTGGTTCCAAGGCTATGTTTAGATGAGGAAGAACCCCCAATGTGGCTCCGAGTTAAGCTGGGCTAGCAGAAATGTCATTGGTGAGTGAGCAACTAAAAGGAGTTTGTGGCAAATTCAATAGTAATGCAGGACAGCTTTGTCTCACAAGTACTCCTTTATACCAGTTGCATGTACCTGTTCTGTCACAGATATGTTTTATTATGTATCTTTAATTTATTTGACTTTTAACTGTTAATAACCAGCACTGTTAATAATGATAAGACTGCAAAGACACCTCAAAGAACCAGGGCTGGAAAGTATAGATGGAAGGGACTACCTTCATCTGTCTTACCTATTTCTCTGTGCTGCAAGAGCAGTTGCTTGGCTTTTTAGCATGGGAAGGACATGCCAGCACTAACATGGTGTCAGGAGGTCTCTGCAGGTGGTTTATGCAGAAAAACAGATCACTTCCACCACCACCCCAGACTCTGAGGGGATTCAGAGTACAGGACAAATTAACCTATCTTATCCTGACTGCTGTGAGAAAAACCCCATGCCTACAGGGAAGACTTTGGCAAATCCCTTCTCAAGGGGACTCCATTAGGTTCTCAAATTACCGGAGTAGACTAGCTGTTTTCATGGGTAACCTGTCATATTAGAGGTGGTGATCAGGGAATTAATAAATTACACATGCAGAGATGAAAAATGTCTGTAAGGTCAGAACGTAAATAAACAGCATTTGTTTATATATTTTCCATCAACCTCTTCATTCAGCCTTCTTGTATACTAATGAAGTATCAATAGATGTATTAATAAAGAGGAAAACCACGCTGAGATTTCCTATGGCAGTGACATTCTTGTAGGAATGAACTCAAACAATTTCCTGAGCAACAGCCTCCAAACTACCCTGAAAAGCTACGTCCTTCTGGAGTTCTAATGAATTAATACTTATTCATCCATTTCTAATGTTACACACATTGTAATTCCAGTTACTATAATGTTATATCATGGAAAAAGAGAAAAGTTGTTTCTAAAGACCGGGAAGTAGATTTCCCTCTGTGTGCCTCACAGAAGCTATGTAAATGAAACGTATAATATTCATGTTGATACTAGGTGAAATGAAAAATATTTTACAACCTTCTAGAGGCAGAGATTCCATTTTGCTTCAGAAGTTATCTTATTAATGAAACTTTATGTGTCACTGACGAGAGGTTTAACAAGACCAGTAAATGAGAAGTGCAAGCTGTATTCTGTACTGAGTTTTGCTCAGCAAAGAGGTTTGGCATTTCTGCTGATATCAGCTGCCACGGTAGACCCTTGTCATTTGTACAGAAAAACAACACCTCATTACAGAGGATATAATTTTTTTCATTCTTTTTTAATCTCACCAATTATACACCACATTTACAGTCTAACTGAATGACACTTTGTTCATATCATGCTGAATTGTGCTGGTTTGGGATCGTATGTCAATGTGACAACAACGAGGTTGAAACTAACAGCTAAAATATTTTGATACAGAATCTGAAAAGAATCATGAAACCTGTGAAAGGATGTTTTGAACAGTCTTGTTAGGATGGTTTCTACCTCTTAAAGTGAATGAAAAGGTATTGTTACCCTATCATATATATGTCCAATATATGCATTTTTATATCTTGGGAATGTACATCTCTGCAGAACAGTGACTTTTATTTATTTTACTTTGTATGAACAATATTTATTTGTCTCAAAATATTATACATTGAGAACATTTCCTCTGGACCTGTTCAGGAAAGACAGAAGCTAACACTAACAAAGATTATTGTGGTTCCTATGGGAATTTTTCCAAGCCTGTTGAGTTTCCAAGGTTGTCAGCCTGCAAAAGGATAATAACAGGCTACCTCTGATGGTATTCTTAAAATCCTCTGTGGCTCAAGAGGTTTCAGAGTAAGGTCCTCTCTGCAAAGTTTAGTTTCTTCAGCAGAAGACCACTGTTCTACACGTCCAGCGTGAAGATCCCCAGTACAAGTATCAGTTGCACAATGAAACTAGTCATTTCAGAGAGCGACTCAGGTTATTAACACTAAGGAGTGGAAATAAGTATTTTGCCAGTTTGAGGGAAGTTTATCTTGTACAAGACATCATTAAATGGAAATCCAGTTGTCAGAGCCCTTCAAGCAAGTTCATTCTACATATTAGGAAAATTAATAACTTCATTTTAACTGTTTCTGATTCAATTATAAAGAAGTGGTGCAGTCTGCAAGTCAGGAACTGTAAAGCTGTGGTCGCCAGTCGTGGAGCAGCAGAGTACGTGCTTATGCATGTTGCTGAGCTAACATGTTGAGCTGAGCTCAGAACAAAGGGGAAAGGATAGGAATAGGGGGTAGGATGGGGACAGCATGAGTGATAACAACAGCTACATGAAAAGATGAGTTGTACTTCCCAAACTGTGTATGAAGAAGATAAAAAAAGGGAGTTACCTTTTCCTTCATAACGGATGACAGGTTTTAGTGGTTCCAGTTGCAGCTTTGAACAAGGAAAACAGCTGTACTTTGAGCTGAAAGTATATTCAGTATCATTATGTCCTGCCTAAGTATTCCCCCACGTGCACAGTCTCCTGGGCTAATCCCATTTCCCTTCTACTCCTCTTCTTCTTAAGTAGTACTGGGGCAGCTAAAGCAATTGCACAAGTAGAATAATTCACATTATTTCCTAAACCCAGAGTAGTCACATTAGAATTCTGGACATTTTCTCTGGTTAGTGCTTGCTTTTGGCTTATAGACAAAGGAAAGCTTTCCAACAACTCCCCAAATGTATCTGCACACTGAAGAGCTGCAGCAGAAGTTAACATTTATGACAGAGAGAGAAGAAAAGTAAGTATTTGAAGGAGAAGTTAGATTAGGAGAGGGTGAAAATAGTGAATAGGGATAAACCGAGGCAAGTGGTACACAATAAATATTTGAGGCAGAACAGAGAGATGAAAATATAGGTGGATGCTTTCCTGCTGCTCTCTCTGGATCCTGACGGCAGGACAGGACAGTTCCAGTCATCTTCTCCTCCAGTCACTCCATTAATCACTTGCTACTGCTCTGTGTGAAGCACAGAGCGAGAGGGGTGCTCTCGTTAGCATGTAACCATCCTTCATTGGATGCCAGTCACATACATCAGTCTGAAAAAGCAACACTCTAAACCTTGAGGAAAAAAAAAATGTCAGAAAAAAAAAGAAAAATATTTCTAAGGATGATGGAGGAAGATAAATGAAGTATTGCTTGCAAAAGGGACATAGAACAAGGACGACTCCCAAATTTCACTGCAAGATGGTGCAATTTATTCAAACATTTTCTGCCAGAGTCATGGTTAATATTTATCAAGATATCAAGCTGCCAGTCTGCATTTTTTTCCAAATTTGGGCTTTTCTTAAAGACTCAACGAGGACTAAGAGCACTTTGTTTGCAGGACACTGTCTTTTCGTATATGTGGCTGAGTCTTGCAGGTACCTACAACTGAGATATAGCCAGGCAGCCTGTACTAGAAGGAAGAAGTCCGATTATTTTGCATCATTAAGAGATGCAAAGAGGAGAACTAGTTGTGGCATTCTAGGAGCTAAAAAGGTCTTGCACTGTTCCACAAATCAATTCTCATTGTCTTAATGTCATCTGCATTGAAATTTGTAAAACTGCTATGTTTTATATAGCATGGACGACTGTATCCTGTTGTAATTGAGTCCACCTAAACAAAGCATTGTGGTTGATCTCTTTTATGAAAGAAAAGACTGAATCCAGAAAACTGGAATGACAGGTTTCTGTTTGGGAAAAAAAATATATAGATTAAATTGATTAAATATTAAAAGGCCATTTTATTCTCTCATCAAGGATTCTAAAATATATGAAATCTGGAATATTTTTCAGTACATAAATTTTTTGGTGTTCAGATCACCATGTCCACATAATTTATCCTGCACTTGGTTGTTAAGTAAGTGTCTAGGAAAGCTGATTGACTGAGCTGAATCAGGTGCCTCATATAGCATGGGAATATCTGTGCTTTTTCCCTTGATCAGTGAGATCTGTACAATACATGCCCATACAATATATGCCCGTGAGTTGAAACATGCCGAAGGAGTCTGAGTGACTATAGGTAGGTGGGTTTGTTTGTTTTGTTTGTTTGTTTGGTTTGTTGTTGTTGCTTTTGTTTTTCAGTTAAAATAAAATAATTTTTTAAAATGCTTTTTTTAACAGAAGTCTCAGTCTTTTTAGCATGAAGTCTCAGATGATCATGGCTCAATGACTTCATAGCTTCTCTTAATGTTTTACTCTCTCTCTCTCTCTCTGAACTACATGCACCAGTCGTCTTCCCACACCTCACCAAGCAAAGTGATGTTAAAATACAGAATAAAAATTATCGGAACTATGCTAAAGATCTTCCACAATAGTTGGACACAAAGTTCTGAAAGTAAAAATAATCATTTCATTGTAATATTTATGAAAAATTGTACCATGCCAAAGGTCCACTTGAGTCCAAGGGAGTTTCAGCTTTTGTTGCAAGTATTTCATGTATTCCATTAGGGCTGTTATATTGTGCTTATGGTTTCTCACCCCTTGAGTTTAGTTTCATGATCTTCATTTACTGATGTGCTAGCAGAAGTTTAAATTTTTCATTCTTTCTATCATCTTGTTAATAAAAGACTAAGAAATTTTCCAACAGATAAATATTCTAATTGATTTCAGAAGGATTAATGGGTTCTAAATTAGATATTGAAGATCACTTTCTAAATTTTAACAAGCTCCAAAACTGACCAAAATTAGGATGGTATTTTATTTTGTGGTAGCTAATGATAGAATCATGGTGTGGGATGTAAAAATAGCACTAAAGTGGTGTTTGTGTTTACATGACTCAGTGTGACTATATTCATGTTTACATTTCAGCAAACTTGAGAAAATGCCTCTCTCCTGACCCTGACACAACACATTGGCAGCTTTAGTATGAAACGTGCATTCCTGAGCCCGCAGGTAATTCTCACTGCAGAAGATCACATATTCACAACTGCCCTGTAAAACCTGAGAACTGGTAAAATGGAGGATAAAATATAACTTCAGAAGAATATTCAAAGGAAAGCACTCTAAAGTCAAAATCCTCGAACTAGATTCAAGGTTTGAAGTGTGGCAATTCACCTCAAATAGGAGCAAATAAAAGATACTTTAAAAGCATAGGATTAAAAACTAGACATAAAAGCATAGTGATACCCTCTTTTCAAGTAATAGAACAAACTACATTATGAGCAGTATTTTGAAGTGTACATCAAACTGATTTTCTCCTCTTTATCCTTTTTAATCTCCACCAGATGCACTTTCTTTAAATTCAGGTTTTACATTCCTAGCCATAACTTGTCTGAACACACGGAAAAAGCATTGAGAGACATTAGTGGCATTCTTTTTCTTTCTCTGTCACTCTATTTTTTACAGCTGCTGGCAGCTTATCTTCTTAAGTCTGTCAGGTTTATAGACTTGGTTTTCTTTATTTTCATCCATGTTTTAGGCTCCAAACAATTCCATGCCATTCTTCTGTGGAATTTTTGCAGTGAAAGAGATGCACACACACATATACACACCCACAGATATATATATAAAAAAATGTGTGTATATATATATGTGTATGTATGTATATAAATGACCCCAAAGAAAATATGACATGATTGTTACTGACATGGTAGAAAATAGCTTTACAATGATATTTTAAAACTTACATGACAGAACGTATCGTGATTGAAATCTCAGAATGAAAACGCTGCAGGAGAAAAAAAGGGTTGTCATTAAGACACACCAACACTCAGTAGCACTTTTTCTCAGTTGATCCTTGGGGATCATAATTTTCTCAGGAATGATGAAATACAGTTTCTTTTCCCATATACATTTTAGGATTTTTGCTTTCTTAAGAGATTGTCAATAATGAGTTTCTCCTTTATTCTTTTCCTCTCCTCCCTTCCACCTCATTTAATTGTGGATCAGGATGGATTTGCCATTTTCACTGTTTCTTTTAGTTAGAACTACATGTATGTGAAACAAACCGATGTGTTACTAGTTGTTTTGTTTTGGTTTTTGTTTTGTTTTGCTCTTGTTCTTGGGTTTTTTTTTTTTCCTGTACAGGGAATACCCATTACTAACATCCTGTAGTAGTTGAGTCTTTAGAATAGTTTTTATTCATTAAGGCAGCATGATATGTTTTGATGGTGTTTAACAGAAACTGCACAATTTCAGCAAGTCTGTCTGCTGACCTTGTGCATAAACATGGGGCACACTCCTAGGATTACAAAAGGCAGCAAAAATTTTATCTTTATTTTTTCCTGCAGGTAACAAACCTGGCTGCTTGTTATTTATCGCAGACCTGTTCAGCTGGGTGGACAAGAACAATTGCATTTTTAAACATTATCAAATCCACAAAAGTGCAATGCGTATAGTGCTGGAAATAACTCTCAGTGAGGAAACTCTAGGATAAATGGTACAAAATAAACCCCGCGTACATTTGATTAATCAACTCTATTCCCCTTTTACCCTCATCTTTTGAATTCATGGGCAAATGACATTTGCCTTTCCCCAGCATGCACCTCTCCGTTAAACCAGGGAGTTTGCCTGGGGCCATACCTATATATCTGATCCATGCATAATGAAGCATGAAGCTGCCAATTGTAGGGAGCGTCTGCTGTGTCAGAGACTGATAGGCATTTCATTTGCTGAACTCCCAAGGGCCCTCACACATCTCAGGGTTCATGTAGTATTTATTTTAGGCACTCACATTTCTCATCTGTGAACTCCACACCATATGCAGAATGAGTTACACAAGCTCTGCGTGAAAAAGCTCTCCAGGTAGTTTTAAATGTAACTCAGTGGAGTGGGGACATTGTGGGCTTGAAAAATAGGCTTGCATGGGAAATGAAGGAATATTAAGCTTTGTCCATACAACAGCTGTCTGAGTCTTTCACTGAATAAGAATGGCCTTATTCTAATAAGATCACTGCTCTACACTTCTACCGCATAAATTGTTCTGTAGCATGCACTGTGCAGATCTACATTTGTCACAAATTATTGCTACTCTGCCATACTCTCTACAAGGGAATGCTCATGTGCTGTTTCTAAAGTGCAGTCTTGTTATGTTTGAGGCTCACAGGCAGGCTGAGCTGATGGATAGTAAGCCCATATGCCCCGCATCTTTGAAATCTGAAGGCTGAATAACAATCCTGAAAGGATTGGTTTAGTTCTTAAAATCTGACCATACTGAATTAGTGAGGCAAATGTATGTATCTTGGGTTTTTTTGCTGGTAGGGATCTAGAAAATATTTCATTTGCAATGCTCTCTTTTAGCATAAACACGAGGGAGAATAATAGAGAGAGAATAATAAAAGAAATGTCTGTTCTCCATTGGTATCTTTTCTAAATTGGTGTTTGTAAGCATAAAAAAAACCTTTGACATTTGCTTCTCTGTTTGTAAGTGAGGTGATTATGACAACCTTGTGAAAAATCCTCACATGTAAGCATTCACAGGGCCAATATTCCTAGGACTTGCAGCTGTATGACATAGGCTAGACAGTAAAACTGACGTTCAGAAAATAGATCTGTTTGCTTGGGAATTAAGTTTGTTTCTGGGAAGAGATAAATACTATGCTCCCAATCTGAAGTATTTAAATATGTGTGTAATATGAAACATTTCACTATTTCACTGGTTCTGTTACCAGATTGCTCTTGTAGAATTAAATGCCTTCATAGTTGCAGGCTGTGATGAAAGACCAGACCCCCTGCTAGTTCAAGGTGCCTTTAATGGAAAAATGTCAATTTTAAACAGAAGTGTTGTCCTGCACTTCCGTCTTCATCTGTTTCACCTGCTCAGCATCCAAACATCTTTTAGGGATCGTCTTTTTCTATTCTGGCCCTTATTCAAGGGGATTCTGGGACTTTTGCTGTTACCAAAAAAAACCAAAAACAAAACACCCCCCCCCCCCCCCCAAAAAAAAAAACAATAAAACCTTTTGCCGTGGGTTTTATATGTCATGTACAATTCATAATAGGCAATTCTGTGAATGAGACAGTTCACTACTATTAAGCTAATGAAATACAAAGTGTAAGTGGTTTCATTATGCCAGCAGCAATTCTTTCTTACATTTCATTGCAATACTTATTCCATAGTATGTTGTACAGTAGGAAATTCTATTGAAAATCTTTTCATATTATTAACTTTGAGCTGTAAAAAGACATTGCAGAATCCTACTCCACATATATATGATCTTGAAAACATGCCGAATGAATAGAGTTGCCTGCGTG
This sequence comes from Caloenas nicobarica, assembly GCF_036013445.1. NCBI lineage: Eukaryota > Metazoa > Chordata > Aves > Columbiformes > Columbidae > Caloenas > Caloenas nicobarica. The sequence continues at coordinate 18,799,648 of NC_088247.1, read as the reverse complement.
GAATTAGAGTATTACAATAATGAGTGCAATCATGTTGTGAAAAGCTTTTTATATTATTCAGACTCACGCGAGAGTGCAGGAAGATTTCTTTGGCAAGTAGTATTTTGGCATTCTGTGGGTTTCAAATTCCTAATCACAACTTTATCTTAATGTAAAGCTTTATTTCAAATGCATTATTTGTGTGCACATATATACATGTACCTAATGTTTTTAAAAATGTGTACAGTTCATTAGTATTGCTGAAATCAAGTAGATGTTATTGACAGAATAATAATTGTGCAATGGTGAATTCAATTCCTTTCTCTACAGCTGCTATGGCAAAGCTGTAAGCTGTTTTTAAGATGCTTTATTGGTACAAATAGCATGCACGTGCATATGGCCTTGTTTGTGTGCATACATAATATATGCATGAAGACAGGTACTGCATGTATGTTTGTGCATACTTGACCTGTGTCCACGTACATGTAATTTCTTTAATTGCCATGTTCAAAATGGAGTGTAAGGCATGAGAAGGAAGGACGCAGACATCTCCTGATTCATGTGTCATCTCCGATGCAGCTGACTGCATTGCAGGTCTTCTCCTGCTGCCGATGGAATTGAACCGTGATGAGGAGGGACCACCCTCTAATGGAGAAAAATAGTATTTCGGTTTCAGGCCTCATTTGAATACTGGCTTTCAGCTTTGCCTTTGTAGCATGGCTGCAGCATGATGCAGTGAAGCAGAGACCACACAGTACCTTAGCACAGAAGGGGCAATTTACAGACAGCTGGCCCCAAAACGTGTCAGATGCTTTCCATTCAGACTGCTCCCATTACTTTAATCCTGTGGCACAGAACCTCATCTCCGAGTTTAGTTTTTAGTCAGTTTGTATTTTGTAGATGTCAACAAGCATTTTAGACATGTAAATCCTAGTGGCATAAATGGACATTTCCCTCCTGAATCTCATCAAGAAAAGCAGTGTTCTTAGTAGAGAGAATTCATAGTCAGGCAGTGGTAGCACTCTGTGTGAGCGGTCTATTTATTTTTGAAGCCTACATGCATTTCAGATTAGTTTTGCAGATGAAAAGAAAGACAATTTATCCTTCTTGAAAGCTGGCTTAAGCATCATGCATGTAAAAGCTCTAGCTCTACAAAGACATATACTCAAATGCAACAAATATTTCCCTCAACAGTTCTAAAAGTTCATTTCCACAAGGAATCTGTTGGTTGGTTGGGTTGTTTTTTGTTTGCTTGGTTTTGTTTTTGTTTTTTTTACAGTTAATACATAAATTTTAAAATAGCTTTTCATGCTGTTCAAAGAGATATACAACAGGAAATACCTGAATTTTCTATCAGAGAAGCTACATGAATAGCACACTGTATGCACATATAGCCTCCTGAACTTTCATTGCTATTAGGTCTCCATTTAACAAGCACTGAAAATACTTCTTCTTAGCCAATAGAACTATTTCACTTATTCAAAGCTGAAAGACTCAAACTTCTCACAGCCTATAAGCATAAGCTGTTTTTTTTTTTTTTTAGTTTAGGTTAACCGTAAAATGTTATAAATTATGTTTTCCAAATAGTGGGTAATTCAAAATTTACACCTGCAAAAGCCTGCAGAGCTGTTGTAATGAAATATAATATTCAAATGAAATTAATGAAAGCGTTATTATGCAGTTTATAAGATGTAACTACATTTCATCTCTCTAAAATCCCCCCTGATTGCTTCAACAGCAAATGAAGATTCTCTTCGTAAACTGCTGTGCGTTACTGCTACACATTATTGACAGCAGACCTTGACAGAAAATTCTCCAGTATTTCATTGGGTTTTTTTAATTTTAAATGATGCTGAGAATAAAATACACACATCTATATGTATGTATACAAATGATTCTATGATTCTATAAACAGACATATATGTGATTTGTTTGGGTTTTGTTGTGAGCTGGTTAGAAGGGAAATAATACCAGTATACAGCAAAGAGAATTGTTTATACACTCCCTTGTGCAGGAAGCGCTCACTTGATGTCAAATAAAGCGGCATACAATGACATTTCCTCTTTCTGTCTATTTCTTTATCCAGGTGGTATTTGTTTATAATATTCTTTGCAGCCATAAGATTGCATGGATTGCAGCTGGGAGGAGAGATGCTTGGGGGAAAGTCTGGTCCTGCATGTGTAAGAAAAGCCAGCTGCAATCTGGCTCAGAGTTTCTACTTTCCATTCTTAAATCTGTGAAGTGCTCTGGGATGATGAGACATATTACGTAAATGAAAGATATTGACGTTCACATCTGAAGGCTCGGGGAAGAGTGGCTGGAAAGCTGCCTGGTGGAAAAGGATCTGGGGGTGTTAATTGACAGCCGGCTGAATATGAGCCAGCAGAGTGCCCAGGTGGCCAAGGAGGCCAACAGCATCCTGGCTTGTATCAGGAATAGTGTGGCCAGCAGGACTAGAGAACTGATCATCCCCCTGTACTTGGCACTGATGAGGCCCCACCTTGAATCCTGTGTTCAGTTTTGGGCCCCTCACTACAGGAAAGACATTGAGGTGCTGGAGAGAGTTCAGAGAAGGGCAACGAAGCTGGTGAGGGGCCTGGAGTACAAGTCTGATGTGGAGCAGCTGAGGGAACTGGGGCTGTTCAGCCTGGAGAAAAGGAGGCTGAGGGGAGACCTTATCACTGTCTGCAACTACCTGAAAGGAGGTTGTGGCATGGAGGGGGTTGGTCTCCCAAGTAACAAGTGATAGGACAAGAGGAAAGTGGAGGGGGAGGAGTGGCTGACACGCCAGAGGGCTGTGCTGCCATCCAGCGAGATCTGGACAGGCTGGAGAGTTGGGCGGGGAAAAATTTAATGAAATATAACAAGGGGAAATGTAGAGTCTTGCATCTGGGCAGGAACAACCCCAGGTTCCAGTACAGGTTGGGGAATGACCTATTAGAGGGCAGTGTAGGGGAAAGGGACCTGGTGGACAGCAGGATGACCATGAGCCAGCACTGTGCCCTTGTGGCCAAGAAGGCCAATGGCATCCTGGGGTGTATTAGAAGGGGGATGGTTAGTAGGTTGAGAGAGGTTCTCCTTCCCCTCTGCTCTGCCCTGGTGAGACCTCATCTGGAATATTGTGTCCAGTTCTGGGCCCCTCAGTTCAAGAAGGACAGGGAACTGCTGGAGAGAGTCCAGTGCAGGGCCACAAAGATGATTAAGGGAGTGGAGCATCTCCCTTATGAGGAAAGGCTGAGGGAGCTGGGTCTCTTTAGCTTGGAGAAGAGGAGACTGAGGGGTGACCTCATTAATGTTTATAAATATATAAAGGGTGAGTGTCACAAGGATGGAGCCAGGCTCTTCTCGGTGACAACCAATGATAGGACAAGGGGTAATGGGTTCAAGCTGGAACACAAGAGGTTCCACTTAAATTTGAGAAGAAACTTCTTCTCAGTGAGGGTGACAGAACACTGGAACAGGCTGCCCAGGGAGGTTGTGGATTCTCCTTCTCTGGAGACATTCAAAACCCGCCTGGACGCCTTCCTGTGTAACCTCATCTGAGTGTTCCTGCCCTGGCAGGAGGATTGGACTAGATGATCTTTCGAGGTCCCTTCCAATCCCTAACATTCTGTGATTCTGTGATTCTGTGAAATGGCCTCAAGTTGTGCCAAGGAAGATTCAGATTAGACATTAGGAAAAATGGGTTGTGAAGCAGTGGAACAGGCTGCTCAGGGAAGTGGTAGAGTCACCATCCCTGGAGATGTTTAAAAGATATATAGATGAGGCTCTTAGGGACAGGGTTTAGTGCTAGAGTTAGGTTATGTTTGCACTTAATGATCTTAAAGGTCTCTTCCGACCAAAATGATTCTACGATTCTATTCTATAAATGTCTAAAATATGTTGAATAAATTGAGAAGAGAATAAAAAGAACAGAGAAGGGAGCACAGTTTGAGCAATACATTTTCACAAGTCAAGAGTTGCAATAAAAAATATATGCTATTTGATTCATTCAGTTGAGTCAATCTCTGAAACACCACTTCTATTTTTTTTCCTCCATTGCCTTGTAAATTTGGTAAAAATGGTCATCTTACAGAAATGAGATTGCAGAATTTACCAATTCAGCCTCATGCAACTTTGCATTTCAGCTACTATTTTTCTGTTTAATGACTTGCATGGCTTTTATCCAGAACTAATTTTGTGTGGATGGAGGTGCCAGTACCTGTGCTAAAACACTAATACATATTCAGGTTGTAGCACACTGGCCTATAGTGTTCTGCAGTCAGTCTTGCTACTGTCACTATTCTATCTGAATACTACTCTGGTATTTATAAAAAAGAACTCCTGAGGCACTGGACTTTCAGATCATTTTTTCCTGTTTTGCGAGGGAAGCAGAGAGAGTTGTGCAATGAGATCACAGCATGGTGGAAATCAATGACCAAAATGCAGTATGAAGTTGAAGTTTTACAGTATGAGATTAGTTCCCAAGTTTAAGAGAAGGACATCGTAAAGATTGACCCACAAATTTTGGGATGTTGTCTGCCTCCATTATGCTTATGTGAACTCCAAATCTGTTGTTTCTCTAAGGCTCCATATGTAGCCAAAGTTAAAAGATTTTAATCTCCTGGGGTGATTCATACTACGAAACTTAGATATCCAGTATCTTTTTTAAGATTGGAGGAAACATTCCTTTGAAAGCTTGTCTCTCTTCCTTGACCACAGAGGAAGCATGAATAATAAATTTTTCTTAAATGCTTAATTTTCAGGTGTCTAAAGTATGATGAACCCCACATGACACAACTAGATTAGCGATTATATCCAAATTAGCCACAGAGAAGACTAGGTACAAAGCAGAGCCACTGGGGAACACCATGTGATATACTAATGTACAGGCTACAACCTGAACTTTATGTGTCTTTATGAAGGTTTAAAATAGTGCCAATAAAATAGCTACCTTGGAGAGCTGTTGTGTGTCTTCACAGACGTGTTATAGAAAATGGCTTTGAGATGTTATAGTTGAAGAATTTTCAGAAATGCAAAACAAAAGATTCATTGGGTGTTACCTTGCTGCTCACTGTACAGCCCATGTCCCAGTTTCCTGGTCAATTTCTTTCTTCTTTAAAACAATTTTGAGTTGAAATAATGGGAAGAGAGGAGAGGAGAGGAGAGGAGAGGAGAGGAGAGGAGAGGAGAGGAGAGGAGAGGAGAGGAGAGGAGAGGAGAGGAGAGGAGAGGAGAGGAGAGGAGAGGAGAGGAGAGAAAAAAAAGTAGAGAGAAAGAGAAAGAGAGAAAGAGGGAGAGAAAGACAGAGAACAAGAGGAAGAGAGGAAGGAAGGCAAAGAGAGAGACAACAGGTTTCTCCTGGAGCACAATCTTCACACATCTCCACTTAAGGTATTATCCCAGGCTCTTCCAAACCCAGGCATCATCCTTTCCTTCCTTCAAAATTTTGCTGCCAGCTTTTCTATGGGGTGTAAAGTATTCACATCTCTTGGCCTCTATGGAACTTTGTGGATTTAGTTCATATGAGATATTTTCCCATTATCTGAAATTCCCTGTTTGATTTCTATACAATAGTTTGAACTTCATGGCAGTAACATCATGCAGTCCTCCTGGCTTCCAAAAAACTGTAAGCGTATAACTGTTGGCAGAGACTACCCCATTTTGTTTTAGCAGAGCACAGATTATTTAATCCTTTTAAGACTTGGAATCACTGTTATCCGTGGTCTTTCTTACTTGAACTATGACACTAGGTGCTTTTATCACCTGATTAATTAGGAAGCAAAGAAGAAGCAAGCTGTCTAATGAATTCTGTATCCTTCTTTTTTACCTGTCAAAAATGGGCTACCCAGCTCCACATTTTGAACAAGCACAGCACTGACTTCTTGCCTTCTTGCAAGAGAGAAGATCCATCTGGGAGAAATATTGCACATGCTCATAGGGGTAACTTCCAAAGATAAACTACAGGTAATTGACTTGATTATTTATAAAGGGTTTGGGGGCACAAAGGACATTGCATGTGACAAGGTCTTGTACACAGTGGTCTGTCAGCACATTGCAGCAATGCAGACCAAAAAGTTCAGATATTTCTGTTCTGAAAGCACCAATCAGCAGAAAAATTTCCCAGGGCTCATTAACAAAGCTTCAGCTTCTCGTTAGCTCTGGCTTCCTTGACAGAGCATTAGTAAATTACCCATTCTCATCACAGAAGAAGTAGCTTTCAAGTCCCTGCCAGGCACTGGAAGCAAGGAGATGGATTCAGCCATGGCCCTGCTGCAGCTCCTCCTTTGCTACTGCTCTGTACAAAAATTCCATTCTCACTCTCAGAGCTGATGGCAGGACAGGTAGCTGGACCTCGTTGCTCACCAAAAGCTTGTGTTTGTTCCCATTTCTTTACTCATGGAAGGCTGTTATTGCTCAGCTGTAATGAACTCATAAAAGAACAATTCCAGATCTGTCCAATAGTTCACAGTAGTGTGCATATACACACACGTATATAAACATATACACACATACCATGTATAAACAGACACATAAAAACATTATGGTATGCAAACCATATTTTTTTTAATTCGCTTTTGCATTTTCAGTTTCTCCTTCCCCTGGCCAGCCATGAATTGAATGACTATGGATGTATTTTGAATTATTCAGCTTTTCAGCAATTTACATGAAAGACTAGCGAATTACTGGCAAGTATTGTGGAAACCAGCCTATTTCCTGTTCTATACAAGTATTTTGATGGAGATATCAATCATACAGGCCCCAGAGCAAACAGTTCTAACTCATTCACCAAAAGAAAAAATAATTTCAATGTGGGGTGGTGGCCAATAATATCATATCACTAGTCTTTTCCCCATGCAACACACTAATACATCAATATACATGCAAAGCAGTGTTAGCATCTCAGAAACTCTTATACTGTTTCAAAAATACAGGCCTATTTTCATACGTTATCACCCAATGTATTTGTGGGAGTAAAAGTTCAAAAAATCCTTCTTTTTTTATTACTTTATTGAAATATCACAAAGCCTCAAGTCCTAAGAGTCTGTCTCAGGTATTAATGAGGGTCAGAGGAACACAACACTCCTACCCCTTAGGCTAGAAAAAGTAGATCATCTAACAGTATAAATGTTGTGGCACTGGCTGTGCAGTACCAGCTGGAGGAAATCACAGCCAGATGCTTGTGCTGCTGTACGAAAGGCTCCTATGAGTAGTGATGCTAAGGATCAAATTGTCAGTAGTGAAAGCAAAAGCCAAATGTGACAAATAATCAGTATATCCTGAGGAAAATCATGATGGTTGCCTGTCTCTGGAAAACAGGACAGACAGAACTTTTCTGTTGAAAACAATTTTAGAAAGATAGTTTATGAAGAATTTGTGTTTATTCATCTAAATTACCCTTATAACACATAAAACTGGAGGATTTAAGTTCAAGGGGAAGAGGAGATTAAAAAAAATGTGCATATGTTCTTAGGAAGCTCTTTGTTGCCAAACCTCTGGGTTTTTTTTCTTTTGTATCTTGAAATGAAGCGGCACTTTCCAACAACTTGTGCTTTATGCAGAAATCAAATTTTGAGTTGATTCTGAAGCAATAGCTAAAAAAAAATCTGTTTTTAAATTTGCAAGCCATCAATAGACTAAAGTACTTAGCTCACCAAACAGTTTTTCAGGCAAAATGTCTGCAGGTTATATGCAAATATTTGTGCAGACATATTTCTTTCAAGACCATGCATTCACCAGCATTTATATCCAAATGATGACAGAGATGCAGATGTTTTATAAAGAAAAAGTTTTATACATTAAAAATAAAAAAGCAACATCTGGGAGCTTAAACATTTGGTTAGCTTTGCAGAAAATCTTAAAAGTGATTATTTATTCTTTTGTTCATGTGCAAGTGACTTGAATATATTAGCCACTAACATGACAACTTTTCACTGCGTGTAGAATTCCCACTTCCCACAATGGTAGTGAGCAATATACCTAGAAAGTGCTTAATGGACCGGGTCACCCAGAAATCCTTTTATCTACATTGGCTGACTATGTCTAGTAGTGAGCAGCTTCATTTTCCAGTAGCAGACGTGTACCAATAGAAAAGAAGCTTGATGCTACTGTTTGGTTGCATCTAAGTTAATCAGATGCGAATGTATGTCTGAAAAACCAGAAAAGTAGTACTGATTTGAAGTGATTTAGAGTCTCCTCTTAAATAAGCAACATGTCAGACGAAATGGATTGATTCTTTCTGAAAGCAACCATAACATAAAAAACCCCAACGCCCAAAGAAACAAAAAAAACCTATCTCAGTACCAGTAGTAATAATAATAAAAAACTCATTATAGGATTGTGAGAAGTTTGTATGACTGCATGTATAATGAAAGCCTATCTATTTCCAACCTTGAATAAAAAGAAGATATTTTCTTTATATTTCTGCTAAGGCTTTAATAATATTCATCCTCTGCTATTGCAATGTCCCTGAAGTCTTAGAAAATCCATATCACTTTAAAACTTTAAAATATGTGAGTTTTAGAAGGCAGATATACAAAACTAGTTCATCCTCTGGTTTCTAATTTTTTTTCAAATACTATATACCTTATAATTGATTTACTTGATTAATGCAAATATAGTATCCTTAGTACTCAGATAGAAGAAAAGTTATATTTTGTAAATCAGAGTGCACCATTCCCAAATAAGGATAACATCCAAATGCCAACATTTCCAGCTAGATGCCCCAAGACTTGACTATTCTGAGCGCAGTGTACTGTTCCCACTTGTCAAGGTTTAATTGCAAGGCAACAATAACCTGTGGCAGATGCTCTCTGTTAATTCCTCCACCCTCCTCACATAGGAAAAAGTCCTCGCTAAGGAAAGGTGATAGGAAGAAAAAAGGGAGAGAGACTTTTAAGTTGGAAAGGTTTTAAAGACTTTACTAATGCTACTAATAAATAGAGAAAATGTACAAAATTTATAAAACCAATCTTGAATACCCTGGGGTAGAGCAGCATTGCCCGATGTAGAGTTGGCGTCACTCCATTAGCTGCAGGGCAGGCACCTGGAAGTCCTGAGCAGGACTTCACAGCAAACCAGAACTGGATTCAGGGATGCAGGGTCTCAGGCCTTGGATCGCAGGGACGACAGGCAGGGTCCTCTTCAGATGTTGGCCATGGTCGAAGAGAGCGAGACCCTCATGATCTCCCTCTTTTATAGGGCGTATGACATGGATGGGATGGAATACTCAGTTGGTCAGTTTTAGTCACCTGTGCTGTCTGCCCCTCCTTGCAAATACGCTCCTCTCACAATGGAACATGTGAAATCTTATCAGAATTCTTGATTGTTATAGCGATAAATCTAAACATGATCTTCTTCAGCATTCCATTGGTCACTCTTATCAGTCTGGAGCACAGTGTCTCAAAAACATGAAGCTAAATTCAGGAAAGTGCTGTTACTTAGAAGGCACTTAGAAGAACTTAGCTGAAAGGAAAAATTCACTGAAATAAAACTGGCCTTGTTTTTAACAAAACCAGGACACCACTTGTTGCCCATCTAGTGAAGTTCATATCTGCTTTTGTTGTCACCTTGTCCCATGAAGGGAACACCTTCATGCACTGGGAGCTGTCAGTCACTCTGAAGTCTTCCAGGGTTGCTCATTCACTGCTCTCTTGCTTCATTCTGCTGTCTTTGGTGTTCTCCACCTCTCTCAGGCCTGTCCCATCATTGTTCATCTTGTGCCAACATTTAGGTGGCTGATTCGTAAGTTTAAGTGCTACTCTCTCACTCAGGAGCATTTTTTGTCATTTACAGTGGGGCAAATATTCATCCAAGCTGACAATTGGCAGAACCTAATTTGCTCAGTGACACCTATATAGAACATGTTAAACCAAACTGAATTCACATGTGCTGTACAGCTACTCAGTGACAGCACTCAGGAGCTAACATAGTCCAGCATGTCCACTCTATTTCATTCCTTTTGCTTTGCCTCTTTCCTTTCACCCTCCTAACAATTTAATAATTTATTTTTTTTTCTAAAAAAGTACATTTTTGTGGAAATCCTTAACGAATAATTTTGTCCTAAGTTACTTGGGCATTCATCCAGTATATCTGGAATATATCACAAAAATAGAATCTTAAACCAAAACCAAACAAACTAAAAACCAAACCAAAAAATCAAACAAAAAAAGCAGTAAAGATATAACAGGGTTTTCATGTTAATATATAGCTCCCTCCTCCACTCTCTATGAAGTCACTTGGGCAATGCAAACTGCAGTTCAATATCTGTTTCAGTTATCAAAATAATGGAGGTGAGAATGACGGGTTTTGTGTTCATAACTGGTAGGATTCATTACAACAAAATAATTCCGCTTGTAAAGGGCATTTATGTACTAGCATGATGCAGCTGTTACTTCTACATGAAAATTAAAAGGTAAATTAGACCAAAGTCAGTTACAAAATCATTTTGCTTCAAGAAAATTTCATCCTTAGAATGAAATAACATTGTGTGAGATCAAGGGGAGGAATGCAACCTTCAAAATAAAAGTTGCTTGTTTTATGTGTTTGGGTTTGGGGTTATTTTTCTGGAAAATGGTCTTTTTATCTGGAGGAAGCTTGATGTGGTCTGTCATGGTCTTCCTGGTTTCCTTTGGACATTCCAGACACATTCCTGCTCAGCCTTCCTTTTGTTTTGATTAAAGCACAGCGAGGCTACTTGCTACCCTTTCACTTGTCCACATAGATGTTTTTGTACTGAACTCGATAAATTATATCACTAATAACTGAATTTAAAATGATGTTGACCTCCCTACAAATAAATTGAGTGTAATATTAGCATTTTGCTATCAGTCCTTCTAGGCTCGTGTTTTTGATCTCTTTTTATGACTAGCCAAAAAGGAATGTACTTCAAGTCTTATTCAGTCTAAATATGTTGCCACAATCAACCTTACACTCCATTATTACTTGCAAAGTTTTGACTGATCTAAGCATGTTTTCAACTATTGATTCATGTTTAATAACAGTCATATCAGAAAAACAGTCAAAGCTTTATTATTTTGTAGATTTTGCCCTTAAATCACTTGTATTAATCATGCTTGATGACTGAATATTCAATACTCATGACTTTCCTTTTTCCCCTCCACCTCCTTCATTTCACACTTCTATAACTTCTTTGATCTCTTATTGTCAAGTCTAGAGCCAGAGCAAAAATCACTGAAGTCTGCTTTTGCCCTATTCATTTAAATGTCAAAGGATCAAGCTGTCAGTATCTTCTGCAAAGTCCTTAGCACAGGCAAAATAATAGATATTTCTGTGTTTGATGTTGTACCAAGACAGGGAAAAGAAGAGGAACCATCACTCCTGTATAATTGGAATACTGTTTCTGTGCTTTCTATTCACATCTCACTGTTCCATCAAAATCTAATAGGTAAAATCAGATATATAAGTCACTTGCACTATAATAATTAAGATTTAAATTAAATCTAGAACCCAAGGTTAGAAGAAAGATGGCTCAAAAGTCCACATCTCCAAAAGTGAGATGTTATTTTGTGTGATTATTTGTTCCTTTTTCATCCCAAGACTATTGCCTGTTCAGATTTTCACAGTATATAAAAGTGGACAAAAATCTCACATTAAAGTTTTTTATTTTGCTTGCTACTGTCCGTGCTTCAAATATTGCCTTTGGAATAGTAAGACACAAACTTTTATAAAACAGTGAGTTTTGTCTCTGTCTTCATGTCAAAGACAGGGAACACAGGGTTAGCACTTCATCTGGTCATAGCAGAGTCTCAGGGGGAAAAGTGCTCACTTTTGGCAGCAGAAGTGGAAGAACTTACAGAAAAGGAGCTTCTATGCCTGAAATGATTGACCTGTCTCTAGCTTCTGACATTTTATTAAACATACGAGCTGTCTTCCCTTAATTAAAGTGTCATTAATTTCAGGGATCCTGCCAACCTCACAACTTCTCGTTCTCTTTCACTGTACTGGTGTTGAGCTGGAGTGTTTCACCTCTGTCACAGCATGGATGCAGTAGTGTCAAAACTCCTTGTAGTCAGCATATCCTCAGGTTACTTTTATTTTCTTGGGTGAGTCATACATATGAAAACATTTTGCACTACTTCATGAATCTGTTCTGACAGGTACTGACCACTCTTCTTTTCAATAACAGCCATTGAGATTGTCTAAATTAATAAACTGTCCTACAAATTCAACACATCAGTTACAAAGGAGATCACATTTAAGAACTGAATGAGATCTGTTGAATCCTGTATTAAATATTTAATTCACTATACATGTTGTTTGAGGAATGCTGTAGGAAGTTCAATATTCATTCAGTGAACCTTAATGTTACTATGTTATACAGAGCTGCAAGAGCCTGAGATGGCAGCTGACTTGATAGGGATCCTTCTGAAGAAACATTTCTCTCAGTAAAACTGTTATTCTATCTGCCTTCTTGATATATCTTAAATACTTGAAGACAGTTAATTATAAGAAAAATGAAGCTTACATGCAGGAATGTTGCTTTAATGTAATATAAAAAAGTAATATTACAATTATTTGCACTCCTGAAAGTAAATATCTCAGTTCCAGCACTTGAAAGCAGTGATTATCTCCACGAAATAAGGAAAGATAGTATTTTATTCTCTCTATAGTTGCAGTCAGTATTTATTGTGGACTATAAACAGTGAAGACAAATGACCTCCTTTGGAAACATTGTGTTGGGTTTTTTTCCCCTTAGGTTGACTTCACTAATCAGAGAAGGAAAAATACAGTCCAGTCACTGAAATTATCCAAACACTCAATGAGAGAGGAGATGGAAAGAAACACGTGGTAGCATAGAATCTCTCTGCAAAGGATCAACTTGTCTGTACTTAAAAATATTAGACAGTTAAACACCCAATTCTGTAAGCTGATAAGAACACCCTTGTTGCAGAAGGGAATGGTTCCCAGTGTTTTACAACCTCAGATACAGGAACTAGACATCCAATTATGATTGGATTCAGTCAGAATGAAGACACACTTGATTGCTCTTTAACCTAAGAGAAGAATCTTCTTCTGCCAAAATTCATCAAAGAAAAGTCACATGTAAAAGGAAAACAAAATACACTCTTAGAGAAGAAAGTTATCAGTGATATTGAAATTGTCTCAGCAAAGTGGAAACTATCAAGCTCCATTAGTCATTACTATTATTTTACTATGTACAAAATGAATATATATAAACTGAACAAGTTTATAAAGGAAAACTTAATGGAAATAACATGGGACCTAACGCATTTTGCATGAAATTGTTGGAAGTGTGAAAAGCATGGAAATAAGACATTTTCTTCCTAGATTCCCCTGTAAGTTTGGCATTAGCCCTGCTCCTCCTGCCACATCTTTGCTTAAATTGTTACCATGGTTCCCAAAGTCCTTTTGGAATCTCTAGTCTCTCAGAGAGAAACCTCCAGTCCTTCCAGGTGTAGCTTATCTTTTCTATTATAATTTGTACAAATTTGTGTTTGGGTATACCACTGTGCACTTTGCTTGTTCCCAGGTCTACAAATGATCCAGATTATTCTGAACTGGTCACCTGTCCTCAATCATTGCATCATCTGCAATATGACATAACTTTCATGTGTTCTTCCAAGCCATTAGATATAGCATAGCACTACCAATAAAACCCAGTTATAACTTCAACAGCTCAGTGATGATGAATCCTCGTTTATAGTTTCACCCTGTTAATTTCTACTCCATTGAGTGTATGCTATATTCCTATCAGATTACTACTGACATAAAAAGTATTTAATTTGATATGTCCACAATAACTGTTCGCTAGACAACATTCCTGCATTGCTGGAGTCAGAAATTCTGCCATTTCTTCACTTATTAAAGATTCCTTTATTATTATTACTATAAGGAGTGTTTTGAAGTTATTATCTTTTGTTCTGCTGGTGGTACATATTTTCTTATGTGCTATAACTTCACCTGGACTGAAGGCTAGCACTACTCTCACCTTAACCCTAAGACCATGGTGGAGATATCTATCCATAATCTTAAAGAAATATGGGGCCATGGTGGTTATGAATACTAATTCTATTTTTCAGTCTGCAAATTCTAGCAGGTCTGTTGGTTAAGTGAACAAATGAAGCTTATAATTCCTGAACCCAAACCCCACAATCTTGTACAAAGCCCTCACATCTTGTATGTGGGAAGGCCCATAAGGAAGAGGATAGGTCTGATAAAAGAAAGCTTCCTAATCCATTGGATTCTGAACTATACACCAAAAAAGAAGCTCCCAAATGAATTAGATAATCTAGATGTAATCAAAAGATTCTTAACTATTCTCTTAGTTCATGTAAACACTCATGTCTATGAAGACACCAACTTCCTGTATGACTCTGCAGTCCTTAGAAGTCTCACTAGTAAGCTGGAAAATACAGATTTTTCAAGCCCTTTTTATTCCTAACCCTAACCCTACTATAATGGTAATTAGAACCAGGAAATAAATCCCTGAGCTAAATGAGATCCTATTATTTCGATACTATTAGCACCATGCCCTCTTCCTAGCCCTGCAGGCACTTCTGACTCCCGAAGTAATCATGGCTCTGAATGTGTGCATTCTCAAATTCTAACCCTAGTAACACCCCTGAATTCTAACTCTAATTAAACTTAATTTTAATTATTGAAGGACCAATTGTACCTTACAAGAAAACATGCCTTTTTGGACCTTTCCCTAATTCTGTGGACACTTCAGTGACTGTTAATAAGATGGAATTTTGAACGTTCATTCCCAAGTTTCTCACCAAATTCACACTCTACTCTAGTCCGTACTTGCAGCCTACAGTGAATGAAACAAGTGACACTGTCTGCTGTGGACAGTATTTCCTCTTCCTAATTTCTAACTCTTCAGTAATGAACTAGACTTTTGAAGATTTATATTTCCAAATTCTACACGAAATATCAGCCCTTGCTCTAAAGTTAATAGCAGCAAAGTGATGCCAAATGGATTGGTAACTATGCCAAAAAGAAAACACGAAAAACAAAGAAAGGAAAAGGAAAAAACCCACACCTTTGATCTTCATAAACAGTAACACTTCCCCTTTCTCCAGGGCCTGTAAAAGTTAAAAACAGATTATAGGAAACCAGAAGGTTTCAGAAATTCTGAATACCACTTTCTAGCTAGTTCTTGGGCCTTGGAGAACCGAGTAATGGATTAGACCTCATGTATTTTTAGCACCAGCTCTCTCTGTAACTCTTTGAACATCACATAATCCAACTATTGATTTGCTCTCAAGTCAGTAGGTACCAATCCCCATCTTTAACTATTGCCAAAAGACCAATCCATGCAAGAAAGGATAATGAAAAGACATCAGTCTAACCCAAGCAGACAAAGAATCCAGTATTAAGTTAGCTTTTTGGTATTTATCTAGATGTAATCTTGATTTGAAATATTCCTTCTCTAAATGTAACTAGAAATATACCTGAGAAACATTCCTACATTAGGTGCAAATACAGAGGATTGGAAATGCTACTGACAACACTTTCATTTCCACTTTTACTGTCCTTATAACATGAAACTACTAGTATGTGTGACACATTTAACTTTATGGCATGAGAGAGTTTGGAAATTTTTGAGAGTGGGATGGTTCTAGAGAATGAAGAGAGATAAGAGAGGTATGGTATTTTCCATATTGAGTAATACTTGGATTAGCCTAGTGCAAAGTGTTTCCAGGAATAAAAATCTATGTTTTATTTTAGAGGGAGCTAGACTGTTCATTCCAATATCAGAGATAGGAATAAACTAACCTTTATGCAAAGTGGCCAAGTGGAGGACCAGAATCTGGGTGTAAATTGCACAGTTAATGTCTAACGGCATTATAAAGTTTGGTTGTATGGCACATCCAAGCAGACAGACCTCTTGCCTTTGCTTGTCATCTGGCAGAGTCTTACTGAATGGTCCATTTTCAGATGCAACTCTCTGTTTGCCAGAAGGTAGAAGGCAACTACATTTAGCTTGATTTTTGATTCTTTCCCTAAGCATCTGATCCTAACCATTACCTAAAGCAAGACTGCACAATCCCTGGTGTCTGATGAAGGAAATAACATGCACATGTTGAGCTTTGGGGTCAGACCCTCAGCTACTGCTAATCTGCAGATCCACTAAGGTCAGATCATAACTTGAGAATATGGATCAGTGAACACTGCGAACTGCAGGATCTAGTCTATTATTGTACAAGTTTTGAAGACTTCCTGATTATTTTAAAAATCATTCACAAATCCTTATCTCTGCATAATTATTGTACAAGTCTAGTTGAAGTACAACCTCAGAGGATCATTCGCTTCAGATTGTACCTGACACATCATTACTCAAACAGAGATTACTATCAGTCATCTGTCTTCCATGCTTTGTATAGGTCACTAAAGTAGCATCAATCTGTGGTAAAATGAATTTTAATCTGAGTAATATTCTGACCACAGCTACATAGAGGTAAATGTTTGAATTCAGTGGAAAATCATCTGTAAAATAGATTTAATAAGCTCTTCCTTTCCCTTTGTTCTTTTGCTTTTCATTTCCAGCAAAGGACAGAGCAATCTACTTTTGAAAATAAAAGACAACTGTTCACAAAAAATATCATATGTATTATGTATTATAGTTTGACTGCTGAAGGATTGTAATTAAAGAGGTACAGTTAAAAAAGCAATGTCACACTTCTGAATCTTTCAAAATCTCAAAACATTTTACATACTGTAAATTAAGCCTCATGGCACATTAACTGTAACATGTTAAAAAAATAGATGGGTTATATTTTAGCAGCAAATAATCTGAGTCACACCCTTCACCCTGTAGAGGAGAGTGTATTTGCAAATGTTAGCAGCACATCTGTGGGTTTCAGGATGGAGGATTAAGTTCCCTGTTCAGATGATGATTTCTTGTAGAAATTTGGGACTGTATTATCAAAACAACTCAGTTTTCACCACAACAAGGCTGTTTATTTTCAAGATTATCGAAAATCAAGGTTTTTTTTTTCCTTCTATTCCTGTCTTGTGATATTTGCTGATGAACTTTGAGAAGGGCTATATATCTTGTAAGCCTAGCTCTGTAAAAATCAAACAATTTATTTTAATGCATCTAATTGGTTTTCAAAACATGTCACTCACTCATCTTGTAGCTCCTTATTAGTTATAAGGAGATATTACTCCTTCCTTCCCTTTTCACAACAATCTGTTTTAGAAATAACTTTATTTCGTTGTGTAGTATATCAGCCAGTGCACAAACTACATCTATACTAGTAGGTGTAATATACCTGGGACTTCAATAGCAGTTCACTGGTGCTGTGGCCAGCTGGATGACACATACTGCAGCCATGCTACTACCTTCTATTTCTCTCCGGAAGACAGTAGCCTCATGCAGACTGTCATCGGGAAACGGTCCCAAACTGCCCAACAGAATTGCCTGGAGGAATGTTAGGTGACTTCAGTCCAGATGCAGTGGCCGCTCTACCATCTCAACACCTCCACATTACAGACTAGGGATGAATAGCACAACGAAACTTTCTTGGTACTGTTTACATGTACAGAGAAACACAAGACACAAGTAAATTTGGCTCTGTAATGCATTACTATTTATAATAACCTCACTCACATGAAAACCTATCACCTCCAAGCAAGGTGCTAAATATCAAACTATGCTTTGGTCCCTAGGAATATATATCCTGATTCAAAAGGACCTAATTACAGTTCCTTAAGAAAAAGGTAGTATAATATTAAATTATTTCTATATCAACAAAGTAATTACATTGTAATGCATCTTCTAGTTTTGGAGAGAAGAATGCATTCAAAGTATACTGAAGGCAAAACAAACTAGATTTTAGCTGTTTTAAGATTAAGCAAAAAATAGGTTTCTATCTTAGTTTAATTTAGTTTTTAATTTTACATTTTATAGGCATGTTTGCATATTCCTAAAGAAAATTCAGCATGATGATCCACAGTATCACTGAATTTGCTAAATTTTTTAAAATTTCTGACTGATGGGCATAGGTAAACTTTACTAAACAGAGAATTAAAAGATACATATGCTATAAAATGTGCAAAAAATAACCTCTGTTTCAAAGCTGATGATTGCAGAAACGTTTGGCGCTATGGACATTTATGAAAAAGGTTGCTAATATGAATAAACCTGCAAGAAGGTATTTTCATAACCCTGGAGAGTGAAAATTCCCCACGGACATTTGCATCACGGATTTTCCAAGTGGTTTGTTCAATTACTTAAGAAGGAACACTTGATAGCTGTGAAGAATACAACACATATCTCAGTGGCAGCTCTGCATCCAAAATTCTGTGTTCAGTCCTGGTCAAAACAGAGATAGAAAATTTTGGGCAGAGCAGCAAGAATAATTAAAGCTGTGCAAAGAAATTTGTAACATGCCTAAAAAGAATGAGATGTTTTATTTTACATAGTAATTAATAAAAGGGGGCATGATAAAATTAAACAGAATAGTTAGTGATGTTAAAAAGATACATTGTGACCTGCTGCTTAGTTTCTCTCATGAGGCGGTAATGAGACTATATGGTCTCCTTGCTAAATGATACTGAGACCCAGACGCACTTCAGTTCATCGATATGTAAGTGATCTGTATGGTAAGAACATCCAGAGTTTTGGCATGAAATCTCAGCGCTTATGTAGGTTGTCTGGTATCAGACATGAGGAAATCTGTAGGCTTTGTGGCCCTGGAAGCTTCCTCTGATGCCAGGTGATGCCTGACTGCCCACTTCTTCTCTGAACTCTGCAGCTGTAGCAGAACACCATGTCAAAGCATTGGATACACAAATGGCAATTCCTGTCAGGATAGCTTCCAATATATGGACATCTATTGCACTGGAGAAAGGGGGAAAGAAATAGGAAGAATATAGCATATGTACATCTGGTGTGGAATTTCTGATACCTACCACCTAAACATTACAGAAGTGATTGTAACATCTGCAGCTATGTTTTTTCTGAGATCTCCTTGACTATAATGCCAAGTTTGTCTTCTTCTGAATGAAAGACCAGAAATTTTTGGCAAGTCCAGACAATATTCTTCTCCCTACCTGAACTTTTCTGTGCATTTGGTATGGATTTGCAGCCTGTCCCCCGTCATTTCCCTTCTCATGATGCCTCACACCTAGCTACCTCATTTTCTCTACGTTTCCTTTCCACCAAGCATTTCCAATTTCTTTCTTATAAATTTTGTCTCTCTCCGATTTCTTTTTCTCTCTTGCCAGACTATTTTGCATTCTTATTTTCCCCATATCCCTCAAACATTGTCTGCTCTGTTGTTAAGTTTCTCTGTTCCTCACAGTTGTTTTTTATGGTCTCCCTCTTAGATCTGTATCCTTTTTTTTTTCTCAAATTTTTCTTTGTTGTTTCCCTTGCACAGTTCTGTAGCTCTGTGTACAGCAGCCAAAACCTGTGTGAAGATGAGGGAAACAGATAGTGGCAATTGACAGATGGTCTTTTTTTCTCTGATTTCTATCAGATACTGATCCTAACATAGCAATGAAACCTTAGAATTCTCTTAGAAATTTACCGGAGCACTACCCTCCAACAGCATGAAAATTAAGTCTTAACCAGGCTTAGCCAAAAAGTAAAATTATAAATGTTTCCAAATAAGTCTTCGAACAAGAAAAGAAAGAAAATACACATGCTAAATAGCTAACTTCAACTTTTGTTTTTTCCTAGGAAGTGTTCAGGATAGAAAAAGAGGAGGCTACTAAGTCGCACAGATTGTGAACTAGCTGCTGAAGCTAGAGCTTGACAGATGTCCAGTGTTTGATGGGCCTCTAGAATTCAAATTACTCTCAGATTAGCCAGCACATCTCCAGTAATAAAGGAGAATAATGATTTCAGCTCTCTTATTTATTCATTTTACACTGAGTCTGAAAGCCATAAAACACTGTGCTGATGGATATAAATTGACTCAGACAATTAGCTCCAATGGTACAAAAGCAAATTTGAAGTCTCTCCAGTTTAATAAGCAAGATGCCTTGGATTGCATTTCAAATATTAGTGAAGTAAACAAAAAGATTTAAAAAAAGGGTCTTGTAGTGAGCAGACAGATGTGTAATGTCCAGGGTGTGACTGGAAAGAGCTGTTAGGAAGATAAATCTGCAATGAGGAAATTTCAGCACAAACTAATACTACTGCTTGAATGCAAATTTGCCCATTCTTTGTGCATCATTGAGTAATAATCCTTTCTTAAAATTAGTAACACTGTTATTCTGTTCTTTATAGTATTTCTTGGTTTGATTGCTAGGTCTAGACAGATTAGTGATGTTTACAGTTCCTTCAATAAATAGTTACTTGGTCTCCTCAACAACTCAAAAAATCTCTCTGCAATGTTCATAGCAGGTTTTTCAGTAAAATAATCCTGAAGAAGACTTCTACCTCTGATCAGTCAGCAAAGTAAATCAAAACAATTTAGATAATTTTCCTTTCGTGGTGCCAAAGAACCACAGTGTAGTCTGGATGCTTTCAAGCTGTACTGTAGTTATTTCCCCAAGTCTATTTTTTTTACAGTTTTAAGATTTCCTGGGAATACACCATGGATTTGAACCAAAAGTTCAAGACATAGTTAAGTGGACTTAAATTCTTAAGCATCATTGATTATTAATTTCGTTCATGCCCTGTTGAAATTTGTTTCTGTCGTTAGTCCTGAGACATTTGCAATTGGAGGAGGATTGAGCCCTGGTCATTCAGAAAGGAATTTGAAGTGTAGGAAGTGATGGCTTAATCAGTTTCGGACTTAAGACTTCCTTTACCCTTATGGATATTAAAAACCACGTGGTCGTATTTGTATAAATGTAAGCTATGACATATGCACAACAAATCTCAAGAATCTTAAAAACATCATACTTATTGCCCTAGGCTTGTGCAGCAGTGTTCCCTGCACACCAGGATGATGGCAGATTTCCTCAGCAATACCGTGCAAGCCTTTACCACAACCTCTTGTGTTACATGTCTAGTCACAGTGGCTCGATAGATGTTCCTTCAGTTGGCTTAGGGTTGTCTGTCCCATTTGACTGTTTTAGATTTGAAGTTATGACAAATGGCTTCTGTGAATTTGGCATCAAAGGTAAAACTGTGGCAAAAGCTGAAACTGGATGGTCTCTTTGGAAAGTATCAGTTTCCACAAAACTGATGGGAAAGTGGTGGAGATCTACAAATCACCAATTCACAGCAGTACTTCTAGCTATTATCTAGAACTCCAGCTACGAGTGCTATAATTTCATACAATTGGTCCAAAACCGATGAAGTAAATTTTTCAGTGTTGTGGGGGAGCAAAATATAAATGTGAGTAAAGATAAACAATGTGCTTAATATAGCACAACGAATCGATAGAAGATAAAGAAAATCATCCCATGGTTTCTCTTGGTGAGCCTGACCTTTTATATCCAGACCACACTTCATCAGCAAAAGAGAGCTGCAAGGGATATCAATTAGTTATTACAAAGAGACAGCAGTACCTGAAGCAGACAACTGGGTTCTTATTCAGCCTAAGGCCTTTTCCACTGCACTAACAGTGTAAATGAACTTACGCAGTGTGTGAAAATTACATTTACAGTTGTAGAACAGCAAAATGGGCTTTTGTATATATGTCAATTGGATTCTCTCTATTTCCTGCTTTCCAACACGTCTGCTATCGAGATGAGAATGGTCCTGAAGGACATACCGGTATGTGTTAACAGTCCCAATGTGCTCTGTTTTTTCCAAAATGATTGTTTCAGCTCAATGTTGGGTCCAAAACAATAGCTGTCTAAAAGGAGGTCTGTCTTGAGTTTCATTTGTGGAGGTCAAGATAATTAAATATATGGTTTGCTCAGCCAG
Source organism: Caloenas nicobarica (assembly GCF_036013445.1). Lineage (NCBI taxonomy): Eukaryota > Metazoa > Chordata > Aves > Columbiformes > Columbidae > Caloenas > Caloenas nicobarica. The sequence continues at coordinate 18,777,867 of NC_088247.1, read as the reverse complement.
TGAAAACTGAGAACAATGTGCATGATTTTTAAAAAATACTACAAATTAGGAGTTTAAGAGATACTCCTAAAATACTTTTCTTCCTCAAGTTCTGAACAGCTTATAAATGGGCTGTAATAGTAGCAAGCTTTTTTGGTAAACTAAGCAACAACAACATTAATTTTTATGTATAAATTCAAAAAAATTCATTCAACAAATGTCATCTTCCTGCTTTTAGCAACATCTTATTAAAAAAAAAGAAGTCATTAAGACTAGCTCCAAGAGCAATTGTTGACCATGTCTGTAAAAAATACCTTCCAACTTGATAGCCTTACTTATTGTCTTTTCTCCTTTCATCCATGACTGGTCAATACGACATTCCACTTGTTCAGAAAATCAGGTTAGCCAATCATGACTTAGTTTGGGAAAAGACTGCATTTTTTCCATGTTGTTTAACCCATATTCTTAATTACTTTGTCTTTCAAAATTCAGCCAAACCTTTACACGATATTATTAAGCTCCTACAAAATCTTCCCAAAGAGTGAGCCAAACTATGCTGCTTTTTTTAGAGGGAGAGTGAAATGCCGAAACCTTTACCCAGACCTGAATAGCCTCCTTTTCCTCCTTGTTCTACTTTTATTGATAGAGCTCAGGAGTTTTTTAAGCTTTGTTTTAGTTTCCTTTGCAAAATAGAAGTCAGCTTGATGAGCTCAGTCAACTTTTGACAATCCTTGCTTTAGTACTGTATTTCCTAGCCTTTAATGTGCAACTTTCTTTTCTGATCAGTCCTTTTCTTCTTTCCCTGTAGGGACTCTGCTTGGTCCAAATATCCTCTTTAAGGTGCTATAAATTGACTATAAGATTACATATTTTTCATGTCTTGAGCAAAGTATTTTAGAAATCACAGAATTTAACACATTTATTTAAAGCCAATATTATAGTTTAGCAAATATGGATATCTATCAGCATATCTGCACAATCCATAGTGCATAGCAGTTGGTGTCAAAGTAGTAATTAAATACAGCGCAAAAGCAAATCAGGTCCTCCAAATGTTAATCTCATTATCACCTTCACAGCACTGCTTGCCAGAAAGTTAACAGCCGTTAAAGCTCTGCTGCTCATCCAATCAGAATATTAAATTAATCAGTATGGCCTGACACAAATATTGCCATTGGTGTTAATCCTTTGCTTTGTACATAGCAAATGGGGAAATAAGCTGCTGTCTATGGAGCTCGACACATTCCTATTAATATTTCAGATGTACATCCCGCTTTGGAATGTTTTATGTCATGGTGTGCAATGAAAAGTTTCTCAGAGACTGGAAAATGTATCTCATGTCTGGTTTCCAAGCTCTTTCCCTGGCCTGTGTTCCTCTAGCACTGGTCATAACTTTCTCTCTATTCTCTTTCACGGTGCTGTCATATGATTTCCTGGCAAATTTTTCAAAAATGTGCCAACAGACTATGAAATGAGATATGATTAGATAGATGTACCCAGACAGGCTCCAGCATTCAACAGGCATCTGTTGTAGGGAGCCATCTGAATCACAATCTAACATTGTTCCTTTAAATGCATTTCAGCTATCACAAAAGCTATATAGTAATTTTTTTTTTTTTTTTGCTATAAGCAGACAAATGTGTGAAACCACTGGCTGAAAGAGTTCTCCTGTGTTGCAAATCTTGACTAATGAAAGATGTCGTGTTCTTAGAGACTTGGATACTGTTTGACTGAGGCCTTTGCCCTGCCTTTGTTATGATAGTTGCAGCTAAGCCATGATCCTGTCAGAATTAATCATAGATAATAAAAAATATTAAATGTACATAATTCCACCTTTAATGTGGATGCTTCTACTTATAAATAATGCAAATCTATAAAGAGGATGTTTACAGCTTCCCAGAATGACAACTCTGTGTGTGCATCAGATTTGCATGGATGAATGTATATACATGAGCATACAAATACATGGGAGAACATATATACCCATGTGTATGGAACTATCTCAATATTTTTGTATGTGCAAATCTGTATAAACACAGAATATACATACATGTGTATACTCATGCTGAAAGAAGAATAAATATTCATTGCTCATTTTAATAATTCATCATAATAAATATTTATATAACATACACGATGATGTGTTGTGGTATAAATGTTTCAGTGGCATGAGTTGGGGCTGAATATATTATTTATAAGTGACAAAGCCACAAGTAAGTCATGCAGGTCAGCAATAAAATCCTTCCCTTTCACTCTCATGAATTCTTACAAATTAGCAGAAGAATAACTATTTTTTAAATGTGTAGAACTGTTAAAAATTATTATTTCTGTTATTTTCCATAGCAGTACCCCTCCTCCTGACTCCACATATCTACATGAATTTAACATTTAAAAACTTTTGTATTTTGGTAAAATTAAACTCAATTATCTTTCATTAGCGGGGAGTAAAGACAGTGTTGAAAAAAAGACATTATACACAGATACCTATAATTCTTTGAAAGTAGACCTGTGATTCTGATAAGAACAGGAGGGAAAACACAGCCTGATGAAAAGCAAAATATAACACAATAATAACAACTTTTCCAGGACTCAAGAGTTAGACATTCTGTCTTTTTGTCAGGTGTAAATGCTGGAAAAGCTCCATATGGAACAATCTCTTCCCTGGTAGTAGGATTTTATTTTTTCTTACTTAACAGACAGTTGTCTGAAGCTGTTCAGAGGTGTGGAATGTTCAAGCCAGTCTTAGAGGAGATGGATTAGTGGCAGGAAAAAGATGAGACAGTCAAAGGTAACTGATAAATTGAAGAAGCACGAGTTTTATTTATAGCATGGTCTAGCGATTTATCATATGACTATACAATTTGTCTCATTGCTATTGCCATTACTTGTGTAGTGATATGCAATTGTTTGCATTTTTATACCTCTGTCTTTTCACTAGTTAGAGTACAAGGTGCATTTGTTCAGGTCTGTAAGATATAAAAAAAATACACACAACGTATCTTTTCCTATGTCATATGATGCCACAGTGATGACAGGAAATAACTGGTATTAGTATGGATAATTCTGTATAAAAAGGCGTACTTGTCAAAAAGTGCTCAGCCTAGGCAAATAGGGAAGTATGATTTTGAAAAATAGAAGTGCGTGTGGATAGCTCCAATATAGACCTTTTATTGTGATGTTCTGAAACAAAACAAAACAAAACAAAAACCAAACAGCAATTACTTTAGATTATAATAGTATGGTAGTAAAAGCTCCTCTGTGCATAATGCTTCTATATGCATTTATATATGTATGTATACAAAATCATACTTATATTTTTTTTTTATTTTTATTACATGTTCATTTACATCTGTCATTTGGAAGAAGAAAAAGAGAAGGCACTGGCCAAAGCAATATTTTTCCTCTACCACGTTAACAAACAACTGCTGATACCAACAACTTGCAACCCCCTGCGACATAATACCAGTATCTCCTCTTCCAAGCCCCTAAGCCTAACTGTGCATATTTTCATTAATTATAATTTGGAGGAGATGGAGAGTTTCTTTGAGGTGACAGACAAACAGCAGGATATCATGAATATGTATTGCATGTCTGAGAAAATAAATTAACAGGGGCCATCCACTCTGGTGACCCACTTAGGCTGTCATTGATGAGTGTGACAGGAAGGTTCTGTAAGAACTGAATTTGCATGACAGACTTTTCTCCTGATCAACTAATTTACCCTATGCATTTAGATAATTTTAAGCACTACACGGCAGTCAGATAATTAATCACTAAATCACCAATAGTGACACTAAGGTACAAGCAATACATTATTGCTGATTACCACTTAAAACTCTAGCTTCTCAGGCTTCAGCTCAAAAACTGGTGTAATCTTACACTGAGTAATGAAATATATAATCTGATATGTTCATAAGGTTACATGTTTAAGGAAAGAGGGTGATATGCTATAAATAAATAAATTTGTATCGTTGTTCTTTATGACAAATATCCAGAAATGATGGAAATTCTCACAGAAGTACTTGTTTGCCACCAGTTATTATGTTATTATGTTAAAAAGAGGTGCCATTAAGCTTAAGTGTCTAAAATTCCTAGAGTGTGTGTATGCACATAAATCCATATATACGTAAGCATATAAATATGTGAACGAAACAAGCTTTTCTGTGGCTCAGATACCTTCATACAAATGTTTGTATTTTCAACTAAATAGATCTAAAAGAACATAAATAAATTATAGTTGAATTATAATAAAATCGATCTCTAAAAATATATTATCTTTACAGTGTGTTTTTATATGATGCAGCAGAAACATAAAGACAGTATCTTCCTGTCTCGCAGATTTTTACTGATTCATATTAGCTTGATCCAATGCCCATAACAACTTATGAGTTTCTCAGTTGCTTTCTTAGTGAGTTCAGTTTGGCCTTAAAGTTGTGCTAGGAAGGCCAGATATAAACTGTCACTTAATTTAACAAATACATCAATGAAGGCATGTAAATAATAAAGTAAAAAAGGCCACCTGGTCTCTTAACATCTCAAAAATGAAGAACAGATTTTTTTTCCCTAGCAGACACACAAAAAGTCCTCTAAAAACACATCAGGTATCTGCAATCCTGTTAATCACATAGGGAATGCACACAAAGAACCTATAAAACTTTGTTTTGAAAACTGGCAGAAAATGTAATGTTTGCATTTTTTGACTGACTTAGACTACGTGGTTTTAATAACAGCAGAAAGATCCCGCACAAAAATCCTTAGCCCAAGTGGCCTCTGACACTTTTGGAAACTTAAGCTTCTTAGTTGGAGGATAACATATTAGTGTTTGAGATCTGCTATCTTTAATCATCTATGCTTCTTGCTGTCAAAAAAACAAGTCAGGTCTAGAAGGCTTATTTATCCTGAGGTGCACCTGGCAAATCACTTGTTTGCAGCTCCCTTGCAGTGACGAGGAATTCATTCGTCCATGTGTGTGTCTTGGGCGCCTTTTCAAGGCACTGACCTGTTGGGATGTAATGGGCTGGGAAAAACATAATACATTTGGTAGCTAAGGTAATTCTTTCTACGTATAATTAATTTGTTTTCTTTCCCAAGCAACAGCTTCTTTTTACTCTCTTTGGATCCAGTTGGGATTTTTTGTATATTTATTGAAGAACACTGAGTAGTACCAAGAAAGTAGCAGGAAGCCAAGTTCTGAAACTAATTTTTATAAATCCACCTTGACTCCTATCACTTAGCAGTTTCCTGTAAACTGAGCTGCAATTGTACCTTTAAGGCTTATTTTAGTTCCCAACCAGCAGCTAGAGTTTAAGTGACTAGAGAAGCACAGTAAGAGGTGAGGCCATTCAAGTCATCAAGTGAAGTACTCTGGAAACTTAGGAAAATTGTGCAGGGTTGTTTTGTTCAGAAATGCTGCAAGGACAGCTATTCCCAATGCGCTCCATGGGCAACAAAACTATTCCCAGAAGTCTCTTAAAATCTATGTTTAATAGACAAAACGGTAGGTTTTTGTGCCACCAGAAGAGAACAGGAAAGGCTCATGCCCTAGGAAATTGAGCCAGACACTTCAGGCTCTACACAGTATAAAGTCCATATCCTGGGCTACAGAGGCAAGCACAAAACCAGTAATCATAGTATGTTTGCTGATTTTATGGGAAATTCTCTAGCTGTACCCAGTTTTAGAAAGTGATTTACCTCAATGTCTGTGAGCCAGGCAAAGGTATTTCAGTACTGCTATTGTCTGCAGCTAATTTTTAGATGTTTAGAGGAAGACTCCCTATTTCCTAAAACCTAAACTTTACCTGTTGTGCTGTTGTTAAAGTCCAAGGATGTTTCATCTGAAGTTCAGATCAAAGCTGTTCTTCATCTCATACATACCTATGAAGATCAGAGACTGTGAAGCACAGCAAGTTTTCCAGGCTCCCAAAATGGGAGAGAAATTGTGTGATCCTTAGCCCAATCTGATCAAGTATATATTAGGCCAAAAGCAACTCAAATTCCATCTCTGAATAAGCTGAAGTTTGTAATCTTAGAAAGAATTTCATCACACATGTTACTGTGGCAACGACAAAAACTGAAATATCTTTCAAAAAGTACTCCAAGATTAATTTCAACTGAAAAGAGACAGAGAATATCATAGAACTGTAGAATCATAGAATTATAAAATAGTTTGGGTTGGAAGAGACCTTCAAAGGTCAGCTAGTCCAAGCCCCTGCCATTAGCAGGGACATCTTCAACTAGATCAGGTTGCTCAGAGTCACATCCAGCCTGGCCTCGAATGTCTCCAGGGATGGGGCATCTACCACCTCTCTGGGCAACCTGGGCCAGTGTTTCACCACCCTCATTGTAAAAAAAATTCTTCCTCATGTTTAGTCTGAATCTCCCATCTTTTAGTTTAAAACCATTACCCCTTGTCCTGTCATAACAGGCCCTACTAAACAGTCTGTCCTCATCTTTCTTATAGGCCCCTTTTAAGTACTGAGAATATAAAAGCAGAAAAACAAACACAGAGTCATAAGTAAGTGGTCCAAGGGAGACACTGGCTTTATGCCCTGCTACAAATCCTGTATATACCATATGCATTAAATATACAAACAACATATCAACAAATCTTTACTGGGAGGGGAAAATCCAAGATTCATATCCCACATCTGAGCTTGTGAAGGTCTCTCCCTGGACCTTCACAGCTGGTGTGGAGGGCCTAGGTCAGCAACACCCTGCTCTCCCTTGCATCACACACAGAGACACATGTAGGCTCCAGAGCAGCAATGGCAAATTCAGTCCCCCCCATATCAGGTAGAATAAGACCAGCTACTGCTGGGAGCAGAATATCTATCCTGACTCTACACCTTTTCCCCAGCAATAATACCATATGAATTCCCACTAGCTTACTTCTCCAATACCTACCAGTCTATTAGTTGAAAGAAAGGAATTCCACCTTTCCTGGAAAGCAAGAAATAAAAAGGAATTCCCTGACAACCTTGCTTACTTAGGTAAAATGCAGATATTAACATTGGTTTGACGTTTGGAATGCTAGCATAAATCCTCTTATTTTAGTGGGATTAGAGTGCTCATGTAATTCAAGAAATTTAATACATTCAATTCACTAGCTTTCAAAGTGAGGAAACCGCATGTGAGTCATTTTTAGAGAAGAGTGGTTTGTGAACAGAGATATAAGGAAAGAGCATGTAGCATGAGATATATAAAGCAGGGAAGTCCTTTCATCATTTTTTTTTCCTCTGTATTATATGATACCTCTAAAAAGTAGTCTGTTTCTGGAAGGATATTAATTTTGACCAAGTAATTTTGAACAATGTAATCTTGGTAGAGCATATTTTTTTAATTATTCTGTTCAAAAATATTGTTCTTGATATATATATTTCCTTGAGGGTTGTCTGGATTTTCAAAGTTCTTCAAGAAGGAAAAGAACCATGGCCAGTAAACAACTTAATGAAAATCTTCCTGCAGCTAACGTGTGAGAACAAAGGCCCTTTGTAACCACTGTTGCTCATATTTAGGATTTAAAATAAAACACATACACCAAAAAAATGGGCAATTTTCTGTTCATGAGTCAATATCTTTCATTTACAATCAACAGAAACAATGGATTTTTTACACCAGAAGTTTCAAGGAGAAAAGTGACTTTTCCATTTTCCAAACATTAGTAACATGCAAACTGCAAGTGAAAAGACTTATTTGCATGCTTAACTTAATCATGTGAATAGGCCTGTTCAGAATGTGCATGTGTGTTTGCAGAGTGGAAGCCCAAAAGACCAATCTTAGTCCCGGTGGATTTAGGAAAGGCTTTACCAATTATTTCAGTAGAAGCAGGATCATGACATTACATATGAATGAGCATTGATGGTTTAGAGACACGATTGTTTTCAGAGCAACTGTTTTGTACAATGCCAATTTGTCCAGTTCCCTAAGGTCTGTTACTGAGTCCCACGATTCCCTGTCTTCACTGGGAAAGATACATATTGCTTGACCATTACAAGAAACTGAGAAATTAGCCATTTAGTTTGAGAAGCAGAGACTTATTTCATAATTCTTAGCAAAAGAATAATTTTGTAAACGCTTAATAATAACTTTTAATATTAAAAATTAATAGAACAAGAAACAAAATGAGATTAACTTATACTTGACCACTAAAATGTCCTGAATGAGCAGATAAATATGCAGTCTGTGGGACAACTCTCTCCTCAAAGAATTATTTAATATTTAGTAAACAATGATATTCAAACGACACTTTGTAGATGAAAAAGGAGATACTATTTAATGAAATGCAGTAGTCCATTTATTTGGACTCTTGCGTTTTTCAAAAGAAAAGGTCAGAAATATAATTAATTTAAATCTGCAGTGAGAAAAATGCTCTAGGTGAACTTCCAAGTTTGCAAACACTTAGCAACTACTTTGCTTAGCTTGTTCTCTGCCATCCCTTCTCACCTCTTCTTCTTGGTCCCTTTACCTTTCCCTGAAGCCAAAAACCAAAAACCAACACAAAAACCCCAAACAAACAAAAACAAACAAAACAACCCACAACAAAACAAACAAAGAGGCTGCAACAAAAGATGACCATGTAACTGTACAGTCATATTAAAGTTGGCCCAAGTTTTCAGACAGAAAATTTAGACTCCAAGCCTTCCTTTTGTCCTGTGGTTCAGTCTTTTTTCAGATTCTTATAGATTGTTTTGTCACCTAGGATCAGGCCACATATTTCCATTTCAAGATACATCCATTTCCTTCCCCCAAAGCCTTTGCCATTTATGCTATCAGAGCAGTAACAAAGTGATAAGCTTGCTGAACATGAATTCAGAGGAAATCACTCTCCTTTCCTTTGGAAAATATGAGATGGCTGAAGGGCTATGAAGGTGCTTGGGGAAAAGACTGAGGAGCAATCTGTAAGCTTTCCTTAAGAGGGCCCATTAAGGGAAAATCTAACTGGGATTTCCCATCTTCATAAAACATGCAATAGGTATATTCTTAATGAATCATGGAGACACAGATGAGTACCGTAGGTGCAAAACCAGCCGTCAGCCTCCTGCCACCCTTTGCTTCTTTAGGGAGTCATGGCACGGAAACACTTTGAAATATTCCTCACCCTCCTGTAAGTCTTCACTTTGTTCCCCTCCTTTTCTTTCCCTTCCTAAGCAGCTACCCTCATGGAAGCTTCCACTTTTTCTGCTTCCTCATCTGGATTTTCCCTCTTTTGCTTTTAAAGGTATCTCCCCTGTTTCTCCAGCCCTGCAGTCTGTGTGTCTCCTTTTCTTCCTGTTGCGAGCATCCTCCACCATCCATCGTGTTTGTTGTCCTCTTCATGTGCCTGCAAGCAAATCCCCTCTCTTGGCAGCAGCCCTGGATTCCTCCCTCGGCTCGCTCTCTCCATTTAGCAGCAAGGCACTGCCACCTGCAGAGAGCAGCTTTGACAGTGACAGCTTTACGGGAAATGGGAAACGGAAAAGTCTGGCTGCTGAAGGAGTGGCAGCTACATAGATTTTGGAGGTTTTTACTTTGGATTAGGAATAATTTCTCCCACATTTTCTTAAGTCCACTCTTAATACAAGGTAAAAAAAAAGTGTGCCTGCTTCAATGTTTAAACAGTGTTTGGTAGTGGAATGTCCCTTGCAATACAAGCTTAAGTTTTATTATATTATAATTGTAAATGTAAGTCAAAGTCTGACGAGGTTATGAATGGTTCGCTGGACATTTCGTTCGCCATCTGATCTGAACACAGGTCTATAACTTCTTTCTCTGCAGCTGTGTATTGCAAGTGCCTACCTACGTCTGTCTGATTTAACATCTAAGCTTCTTCAGAGACACTGAAAAAGGATCCAAACAAGTTTATGTTCTGGTTTTAGATGCTGCCTTACCAGTGAAAATCTGCTTTAAGAGAGACCCAGATGTGTGCTGCTCTGTTCGTTGCAGGAAACAATAAGAAGCACTTCAGTTTGAAGAAATTTTCTTCTGTCCTTTTGGGGGCCATTGGCAACTACAGGAGCCTTCAATTTTGGAGCCTGGAAATCTGTACTGATAAATTAAATGTGTTCTCTGGAACTGAAGCCAACTGCCTGATATGTCCTATTCACACTACTAAACTTTCTTGGCCTTCAAAGTAAGGTGGTTGTACTTGTGTCTCATACTGAGAAGATTCCTGGCCATTGCCAATTCCTGAACTGTACCCAAGAATTGTTTCTGAAAGTGTTCATTATCCTGGGCTAAGTCTGTGCCAAAGCTGTTCTAAAAACAGAAATTTAGACAATGGAGTGTCTTGGAAGGATTCTTTGGTAAGTTTTACTATACTTTTTTCAGTCTTTTATCATTTAACTGTTTCGAGCAAAATCTGGATGCCTCAGAAGTTTTTGTTTCACACTGATTTATTCCTCTCTGCTGATATAAGGGTCTTGTCAAGATCAGCTTGTTCTGCTTGAACATGCAGACAGCTCTGCATCTCCTTGTTCATCATGGCTCTCCCTATTAGCACTTTGGCTTTCACTCTGAGACAGAAAGCAATCCCCTGTCAATGTCTTTCAAAAAATAATAACCACTCCCGCCTCTTCCATCCTGTACTTTTGCAAATTCAATGCATCACAGATGCCAACTACTGCAGCTGGAGAGTTTGTTTAAGTGGGTGGACAACACGTATTCTGTACTGTGTACAACTCCTTTGCCATGTCATGGCCTAGATCTGGACTTGTGTCTGACTTTCCATCAATCACATCTTTGACACCTGATGAGGCACATCTGGATATGGAAATGTTTGATGAGGAGGTAGGACAGCAGATATTGCCAGTGATGGACTTTTAATGGACAAGGTAAGGGTCAATGACAGCACTGACGAAGCAGCCAGCTGTGTCTCCTCTTTTCCAAACAGTGGATGTCATAGTACAACAGCTGTGGAGGGAAAAGAAGATGACTTGTGGGGAATTAATCCACAAACTTCATCAGCTAAGCTCACAGAAACATCAGAGCAGACTTTAACCAGATTAAAATACCTTGCTATCTGGCATATTTATGAAATACCAACATTTGTCAAAATCCAGTTTCCTTTTGCTGTCTCAGGATTGCTAATAAATATTGAAAACCATTTTGCCGTGGCTGAGTTATTGCTCTAACTCAATTCAGTCTGAATTCACTTTCACCTATATCTTGCTTGTGAGATCTAGAAAAGTCCCTAGGTTAAAACTATTCTGGCTTTTATTGACCTTAAGCCTGGCAGACAGATTGATGAATAAAAACAGTAGCACTCCTAAAACTTAAACATATGCAACTACAAAAGCTAGATTGCTTCCTTAATGGAATGGACTAAGTTACTCCCACAGACAAGATAGTCCTGTGTATGTCTCAAATATGATTTTAGATCCTGCAACTTTGGGAAATGTGGAGTTAGGCATGCATCTATCATTCAAGGAGAAAATAAACTGTTTATAAAATAAGCTTTTAAAATAAAATTTAAGAAAGGAAAACCTTGAGAGCTGAGAAAACAATGGGAGAAGAATCTTTTTATCCAGCACAAAACTGGTCTAGCAGCACAGTTATACATAGCATTTCACTGCCCTATGGGAACTCTGCTATATGTTATATGCACAGTATTTTTCTCTCACTCTTACTCTCCAGACGAGCTAAGGCTGAAGCACTGTGTAAATGCATACCTGGCAGGAGGCCAGGGCAGAGTTATTAACTGTGTTCTGGAAAAAGAAGTGTCATGTAATGTCTGATCAAGAATTATGCAGCTGCTGAAGATAAGAAGATTTTCCCCTTAAAAATCATGAGAAATGACTACAGAGTCCCAGAAGCTGGGTGACCTAACCTGTCCATCAGCAAAGAGACAAACCTCAGTCTGCTGTTCTTATTGCTGCTGCTGTGCTGTCTCACAAGTCCTCCCGCCTCCATAACCGTCGTGCTGCAGTTCAGCTCATACACATTCAAGTATCCTGCCTCATCCAAGCAGTCATTTGACATGACGTGTTCCTTTACAGGTGCACTGCTATAAATCAGGAGCAAGACTATGGAGGCTGGTGGGTTAGTATCAATATATAAGCAACATAAGCAAAACCAGGCTCAAACGAGAGTAAAAACTTTAGCCAGCTTTTAAAATTTATATCAAATGACAGGTTTATGGAGTAGATTATAAACTATTCAAGGTAGGGACTATCCTTTTTTTCTCCAGTATTCCACGCACTGAGACTGGAGTCTCCAGAGTATGAATAATTATATGTATATTATAAGGAAAAATTTTATTTTTAAACATGAAAAACAACATTGTCAGTAAAGCATAAATATATCTTTTAAGAAAGATGGTTCACCCACTCAATCTTTAGTAATGACAAGAGAGTAAAAGATCAGTTCCTAGAACTACACTGAATATGCATCACCAAGCCTACTATATCCAGTATAGTGCTGGCATATAATGATTGTGTTTTCTTTCACTCTTTTCCCTTCATGTTCTGTGTTTTAGAGCTTTTCATTTCAGAGTTTCACTGCTATCTGTCTTAGTGTGTGGATGATACAGGGACTTTCCATATGCTCAGAATAACTTAAATAAACTCTTCAGCCATTTGAAATGTGGGTGTTGCTGTTTAAGGGGAAAAAAAAGAAGATGGAGGGGAAATGCCAGATGTTTTTACTCAGCAGTGTGCTCCCATGATTTTAATAAAGATTTTTGATATATAAATAGTGCTTGCAGGGCTAAATATTTTTCATGTGGTATTCAGCTGTAGCTTTGTTGTTTTTTTCAGAATGAAATTCAATTGGAAAAAAATGTATGATATAGTATTAATACATGTATGTGTGTCTTTATGGTTCTATAAAAGTGTATGGTTCTTTAAAATGAAAATAAAAGTAGACTAGGAATTAAATAACATTAAAATTTTAGAAACGTGAACTATCTGAGCATGCAAGTGACCACATTTGCAAATATCCTTACAGAGTCCATATGGTTCCAGCAGTCAGATCACCCCCACAGCTTGAGACAGAAAAGGCAAATTCTATGTAGTACATATTTGACCATAATGTCAGTCCCACTCAAGCTCCACATAATCAGGTGTGCATTTAAAAGTGTATCTTGACAATGATTCTTTTGTACAAGAAGACTGAATATAATCACAAAAATTGGGGTAGAGTCACAGTTTACAAAGAGTTTATTGGCAATATGTTGTTTTCCCGAGTTCTAAATATACGATACTTAAAAATGGGTCCAAGTGCTGTAAAACTGAGCTGTTATGAACCAAGACTCATGGAAATCGACAAGCCTTTTCTCACTTTATTCATTCCTTGAACTTTGTACCCAAGTTGAAGATCTTGATTTAGCAGAGCCAATGGCCACAGACTTAAGACCATCCTTCTTCAGCATAATGTTTTGTTCACATTTAATTTTAAACACGTATCAAAAGTGCTTTACCTACGTGAAACCTAATTAACTCTGAACTATATATGGAGATGCTATAATTTTACCTTCCAACAAGTAGATGTGCACAAAGACACACTGGAGATCACTGAGAGCAGAGGGGTGGTCTAAGATTGAGAAGGTTTCATCTCCAGGCTCCAAGTCTTGCCCTAAAAGGAATCTTTTCTACCTCCATGAAAGTCACTGGGTGCTTCTCCAGTACTACACCCATGCAAATATGTTTTGGATGGGGCTAATGCTTTTTTTTAAGTATCCTTAACCATCAGTGCTACCAAAAGAGGTAGCTCAGTCCCCTCCATCTTGCTCTGACTGCAAGTCCCCATTACTTGCCTTGCACCAGTGCTAGGAAACATGTCATTGCACAGTGAGCAGAAGGGACTTGACCTGATGGAAAACTGACCATTTTCTTTGTTGGACAGATTTTTAGCTGGGTAATATCTCTGAGTTGTTTTTCCACATAGCTGAGCTAACTTCAGGCCAGGCAAAAGGGAATGGTTGGAACACACAGGCAGCAAAGAAGGAGGTCTGAGCCATCCTTTCAGCCACATCCTCTGCTGTGAAAGTCGGCTCCCAGACTTTCAGCACAGTATGTTAGCTCTGCTGCAGCATGTGGCTAGAACTGTTTCTGGACCAAAAAATTTAGATGCAGACGCCTACATTGGTGTCTTTTCCCATCATATTTGCAATTCCAATATTAGCATGGGAAGACCGAGCTCAGTTCTGCCTGTACCTGTTAATGTACACCTACACATAGCTTCTGTGCATCTGTTCTTTGTCTGGTAACTTGGGGAAAACTATATTACCTTATATGACAGGGAAACATATTCTGAGGGAAAATACTTTCACAGCTTGTGAGGCTTTCAAGCATTGAAGTAAGATATCCCATTCAGGCATCTTGAATAACTATACAGAAAATATGCATATAGTCCCAAATTAGAAAATTATTAAGATACTGAGGAGGGAATACTTATGTATTTTAGTATCTTGCTCTGCTAAAAGACTGTGCGTGTTTCAAAGCAGTTCTTTTAGATGTGGTTCTCTGTCTTGTTTTCATATAGTGTACTGGTTTTGATCCTTCATCAGAGAATACAGTACAATTATTGAATATACATATAGCAAGAATGGCTTAGGGAAATTGATCTTTCAACAGTTTTGTTTAATAACATGATTTAACGTGTTTATTTTAGGCTTGCTGATGCAATGCATGGTGTGTAATAAAGACTGCTAAGGAATCCTAGTCTAAATAAAATTTAATCATGAAACAAAGAATACATACTACTATTATTTTTGATCAATTTGTGGACTGTACTGTGGACCAGTACACTACTAACGGTTCTGATTCGTGTGGTGAATATTGAAAGGACTTTTATCCTCCACTCTAACTAGTTTTTTGAATATTTATTTAAATAATTTAATTTTAGATGGAAGTTTATATATCCTGGACAACTTTGTTACTAAAACTCCACGTTCAATAAAAGGATCAAATGTCTTTTTTTTTCATTTACAAATGTGATATTGTTTCTGTTTAGAAGGGAAAGCACATTGAAGTCATTATTGGAAGCAGATTTCCCAAGTGCTTTTTAAACAAACTGGATGAGACTTTGATCTAGCTAGCTGACTGATACCACAGTTCCATGCACATGTCCTTCTCAATTCTATGGAAAGCCTATTACCATTTCAGATCATGTGTTGCATTGCCCATGAGTTTCATTGCTAGAAATTAAGACTAATAGGAAAGGGTCTGTAAGCTTAAAAAACACCTAACATTAACTGAAATATTTTGCACAAATTCAACTCATAAAACCAAAAAGGAATTATTTTCCTTCCCTTTTTGTCTAGCCTCTGCATAGAACTATTGTTTAATTTGGGTGAGTGAGGTCAGTCGAATCATCATCCTTTAAAGAATATAATCATTTTGTGTCTCAGCTTTTGGAATCTGTCCTACGTTTCCAGCCCAAAAATTACTGGCTTTAGACTGTGACTGAGTGGCGATCACCAGCTGATGCACGTGCTATCACTGTGTGCATGGAAGGCTGGGGCAACATTTAGCCTTGTGATTTATCATTCGTGCACAATATCATGTCATGAAACACTCACCAGCCTCCTGAAGAGAGTCAGAACAATATCTACCATAATGAAGTACAGTTCCAGTGGGCACCAAATTACATCTTAGATATTTCGTTACTTGTCCTTTATCAAGCAAATGTAAAATTGTAGTGGGGATACTGACAGACTCTATAATTCAGCTGTCTGCTGCTTTATCACAGCTCTCAGTAGGTCTCTAATGAATATTTCTGTATGCATGTTTCTGACTGATAATCAAACTAAGAACAAGTCCTAATTGGGTTTTCCAGTGCACAGAAAAGTGCCAATATTACATTGGCAGATATCCCAACCAGTGTTAAATTAAAAGTACAAACATAATAGGGTTTCTTTTACAATTTTTTTTCTTGCAAATCAAGTACTTTTTTTTTTTTTTAGTTTTAAATATGCATGGAGTACAAACAGACACTTAAGCAGAAAGCTGAACAGTGCCCTAGAATAAAAAAATGGCAATGAAGGGATATGTTGCACCTAATGAAAATATATAAATCAGTGACTATGAGTCTGATTCTCCACAGATGCACACCAAACCAAACTGGAATGTCTTCAGTAGAAATGGTGGAAATGGGGTGAAGGCTTATTTTGTTATCAGC